>NC_137147.1:181233952-182658952 GCF_951394435.1 Stenella coeruleoalba | reverse complement strand
GTCCCCGTCCCCTAACCCTAACCCCTAACCCTAACCCTTCCCCAAAGCCTGACCCTCACCCGTCCCCTAATCCTAACCCGTACGCTAACGCTAACCCGCGCCCTCACACGTACGCTCCCCCTAAAGCGTTGTCCTACCCTCACCTGGACCCTAAACCGTCCCCATCCCCTAACCCTAACCCTAACCCCTAACCCTAACCCTAACCCCTAACCCTAACCCCTAACCCTAACCCCTAACCCTAAACCCTAACCCTAACCCTAAACCCTATCCCTAACCTAACCCTAACCCTCTAACCCTAACCCTAACCCCTAACCCCGGATACTAACCCTAACCTAAACCCTAATCCCTAACCCTTACCCCCAACCCCAACCCTGAATCCTACCCTAACCCTAACCCTATACCCTAATCCTTACCCCTAACTTAATTTGTTTATTTTAAGAAATGTTTGGGGTAAAACAAATTAGCACAACAACTAAATTAAGCAGAAACTAACCTGAGTGTCCCTGAAAAATCTAAATCTTAAATACTTGGTACTTCTGTTCTATCGACTCTTATGTAGCCTATAAAATGTGTGAGAGCTAAATCTGTTTTTCTACGGTGAGAAACATGATGTTCCACATGTAAGGAACACCTGCATAAAATGAGAAAGTTGCACATTACGTTGGTCGTTTCAGGGCGTGGGAAAGGATGGCAAGTGGTAAAATATTATCTTTCCCTTTAATCTTTTTAAATTTCACTTGTTACAAAGAACTTGAATTATAATTGTACTTTTTAAAAGTCACAATGGAAATTTGAAAGAAAACAATATATTGTGTATGTTTAATTACATTTCATAGAATTATTATCCCTGAATCATAATTCTGTTAGTACACCAGTACAGAGATTATTTCTTAATATTTAGGCGAGAACTATTTCCTTCTGTTTTGAGAATAATTCTGTAAACTCATTTCCAGTAATGGCACTCTTCCCCAAATCAAAGGTTTAACAAGGGAGATGGAAGCAGAATACTCATGAAAACACAAAGCAATAAAACAGCAACAAAAAATTTCTAACTTCCAATAACAGCTCAATTTAGAAGAGAGTTTATATCTTCAGAACAAAAGCATTCTTCCTTGACTTTCTAACCAGTCAAAATCTGTGTATTCTACAGAAAACCTGTGATGTTATTCCCATAAAAGTATCCTTTACTGCTTCTGCCTCCATTAGATTTCCTAAGCACTAGTGTTTTAATGGACAGGTTAAAAACAAAATGCTAATGTGATTTATTTATAATGTGTGTGTTCTTTGTCTTATCCTAGTGTCTAAAGTCTTCTCCATGGCTGGACCCCAAATTATATTCCTTTACATGCTAAGTGATATCTGGAGAGTGGGAGAGGTTTAATGAATACCCTAACCCTAAAGCATACCCTAACCCTAACCTATACCTGTACCCTAAACCATACCCTAATCCTAACCCATACCCTAACCTGTACCCTAACCCTAACCCGTACCCTAACCCTAAACTACACCCTAACCCGTAGTCATACCCTAACCTGTACCCTAACCCTAACCTGTACCCTAACCCTACCCCTAGCCCTATCCCCCAAGCTTCTGGTGCCTAAGAATTTATAATGTTAACCACCTGTTACCTCACCATCAACCAGAGAATTGTGCACCAGCTGATCACATACCCTGTGACACCCCTCCTTAACTTGGCCTTTAAAATTGCTTTGCCAAAATCCTTCAGGGAGTTTGGGGTTTTAGAGCACAAGCCACCCGGCCTCCTTGTATTGGCACTTGTACAATTAAGGCTGCACCTTCCTTCACCACACCCGGAGTCAGTAGACTGGCTTTACTGCACTCGGGCAAGCGGACCCACGTTTTGTTCGGTAACACTGGGGTCTCCCAGGCTCCCACTCTCCTTGTGCCCCACTGACTGTCACCTGCTCCTCCAGAGTCCTGTTGCAGCAAAAATAGAAATGAAGTTTTCCCTGCCCTGAGAACAAGGAAAACAAAGGGACCAGCGAACAGGCTAGAGAAGAAACATAACCTGGCCTGAAAGTGCTCATCACTCCTTGTTTTACTTTGTCACTAATCTGTAATAACTAGATTTGTACTTTACAAAGCTAACCTCACTCCCTGACACTATGTAATTTACATTCGGCACCCATCACCGCTAACTCGGTGTGAGTTACATCCCCTGCCTCTCACTCCCTAACCTTATTATGTCCAGCACTTACATTCTACACGCCCCTCATAACAAATCACCCCCTATAGTTTTTGCATTTCAGAAACAAGGTCACCACCGATAAACCAGAGGCAAACGGACGCAATTACCAGACTGCTGGACCCCAATTACCGGGCGGCCTGATGCCAACTGTGACTGTTTTGAAATAATGCAAAGGAAAGGAGGAATGCAAGACCGTCACTACTTTTATCCTTATCCTATACCCCGGACTGCGAGAGCCCCACATATAAAATCTTCCCTGATTCTCAAGAAGCGGGGGGGGGGGGGGGGGGGGGTGCCCAGTTCTTGAGGCACTTGCCAGCTGTGTCTTCCCTACTGCCTGGCAGAAAAATAAAGCCATCTCTCTCTTCCTCCAAAACCCGTCTCCGTATTTCTGTTCAGCCTCGGTGCACAGGGAAGCCGAGATTTCGACAACAGTCTGTGCCCAGTTCCCACACTAATTCCCCTCTACGCCCACAGCCCTGGCCCAAGCCCGATCTGCTGCCTGGTTCCTCCATCAGGCCTGACAAAGCTCCCTGCCCCACGGTGCGTCTCACATCCCACCCCAACGTGCTCTTTCTGAAGCATAAACGAGACTGACTCTCTCCCACCTGTAATCCCCCAAATGTTTCCCCACTTTCGCTAGGGTATCTGCTGGAAGAGACATCTGCCAAGGCCCTGAGCGTCCCCGGCATCCCCACTAGGCTGCTGGCTCCTGAGTTCCCTGACAATGTGCACCTCAGCAGGCCGGGAGACACGGCAGGAAACCCCAGAACTGCTCACCTCAGGACGGGGCCGGCACTGCCACGGCCTCATCAAAGAGAGCAAAGGAGGCTTCCCGGCTGGGACACAAACTCTGCACGAGTGGCCTCTCCTTGAGCCATTACATCACCTCGTGTGACTTGAGGGAAGGAAGGACCGAAGCACAATTTGTTCCTAAGGAGGATGGTATAGACTCAGTCACGTCGCCCCAAATTCACATGCTGAATCCCTAACCCCCAGGACCCCAGGATGTGGCTGTATTTGGAGATGGGATTTTTAAAGAGGTGATCAAGGTAAAAATGAGGTCACAGTGTGGATCCTAATCCAATAGGATTGATGTCCTACAAGAAGAGATTAGGACACAGATAGGCACAGGGGGAGACCATGTGAGGACCTGGGGAGAAGACAGCTGTCTAAGCACCAAGGAGAGAGGCCTCAGGAGAAGCCAGCGTGCACACACCTTGATCTCAGACAGCATCCAGGACTGGGAGATAGGTCTGTTATCCAAGCTACCCTGTCTGTGCTATTTGTTACGGCGGTGCTGAGCAGACTCACACGCAGGGTTAACTCAGGGCTCAGACTGTCCAGAGCCCACTCTCCATCCCCCTGTACGTGAGTTACAGTATCCTCAGGAACTGAGGAGGGGGTCCCTGATGGGAGGCACAAGATAGAAGATGCTAGGCATTAACATGGCTGCATTCATGTCAAACGTGCCTGAACTACATTCACACGAGATGGTTTTGTCCTGTATGTACATCGGCACCTTCAGTCTGAACTGCAGATCTTTGGCTTCACCAGCTCCACTGAGAGCATTAGCTTCACCTGCTGTGGACCATCTCCTATAGGACTTCCAGAACCACGAGACATCGAAGCTTCATAGGACCCAGAGTCTCTGCGCTACCGTCCAGGTGACCCTCACAGCAGGGCCGCACAGCTGCCCATCAAAACCCATTTCCCTTTTTCCTGTTCACGGCTACCCTGCACCTCCCAGCCTTCCCACCCCTTACAGATGGGGCGCAGTGTCTCATGTTAGCAAGGGGAAGGGGTGGAGGTGGTGAGGGCCTTGGCCAGCCTGCATCCTAGGATGGAGGGCATGATGCCCACCTGGTCACCCCACCCTGCTGGTTGGAGCCCTCACCTGGAAGCATGGAGGAGAAGCAACGGGGACAGAGCCTGGGACCTGACACCCACCTGCCCTGGACTCTCACAAGAAAGGGACGGAGACATCTTGAACTTCAGCCCAGTTTTGGGACACACTTTGTTCCAGCAACAAACTTTGCCTTAAAAGCCAAGGTGCTTTACAAACCCCTCCCCAGCTGTCACAGAAAGTCAGGCTTCATCTCATCACACTTTTCTCAAACCCCAGCTCATGCTGAGACCACCTCTTAGGTGATGGTGCTTCAGAGCAGCCCCTTTAAAAGATCCCTGGAGTTCAGCTCTCCCAGCCCTGCCTTCAGTTTAAGGAGGAACTTTCCTTGACAACCTTGACAAACCTGCTCAGTTGCCTTGACAACCAAGCTTTACAATCTCCCAAACTCTTCTCCTTCAAACATTCCTATTCTAGGCTGGATGAGCCTAAAGAGACAGTGCTGTCATCATGTGCCAGAAACCGATTCCCCCAAGCCCGTAGTTATTGGTTACATGATGCTATTGATGATGAGATCCCGGAAGAGCCAGCTTTGCAACATAACCACTTCTGGACTCGGCACTGGGTCCCTTTCCACGGACAGAGTGGAGTGACTGTTTCCACGGGCCCCGTGGTGGAAGAGCTCACCTAATGCAGCCAGGACTTCATCCTTTACAGGTGATTCCAGGGTCCTCATTCTCCCCAGACCACCACGGCCCCACGTTCACCACCTACATGGCTACTGTCTTTGCCAGTCCATACGGGACCTTGGTAATCTCCTAAAAGAGTGTTATTTTATACACAGGTAATGGGTTGAATGCTGGCCCCAAAACATGTGCCCCCCCCCCCAGAACACGTGAACAGGACCATATCTGGGAAAAGGGTCTTTGTATATGTAGTTAAGGATCTAGAGGTGAGGTCATCTTGGGTTAGGGTGACCCTCAATCCAACTGAGAGTCCTTATGAGAGACGAAAGAGGAGAAACACAGACATAGAGGAGAAACCACGTGAAGACAGAGACAGAGACGGGAGGGATGCAGCCACAAGCCTGGGGACGCCTGGAGACCCCAGAAGCTGGAAAAGGCAGGAAGAACCCTATCCTGGAGCCTCTGGACAGACTTCCGTCCTGCAACACCTTGATCTCAGATGTCTGGTCTCCAAGACTGGGGGAGGATGAATTCCTGTTGTTCTAAACCACCCAGCTTGTGGTCATTTTTTATAGAAGCCACAGAACAGTCACACAGACCCTGCTCTGTAGGATCCTGGAAGTGCGGGTCTCATTAAAGGCCGACAGAGGCTGGATTGCAGAACCCATAGGGTCAGCATTGGGCCCCAGAAATCCTAAAGCAGTGGCTGGACACCAGAATGTTGAGGGGTCAGTCGACAGCCAATCCCTAAGGGTGCCGGCTGCACACAGCCTCCCCAGGTTTTTTCTTTTCCTTTTTTTTTTTTTTTTTTTTTTGTGGTACATGGGCCTCTCACTGTTGCAGCCTCTCCCGTTGCAGAGCACAGGCTCCAGATGCACAGGCTCAGCGGCCATGGCTCACGGGCCCAGCCGCTCTGCAGCATGTGGTATCCTCCCGGACCGGGTCACGAACCCGTGTCCCCTGCATCGGCAGGCGGACTCTCAACCACTGAGCCACCAGGGAAGCCCCCTCCCCAGGTTTTTACGCCTGTACATGTTGGGGATAAGTATTTCCATCCTGATTCAGGACCTCTGAGGTCACCGTTCATGTTGCTAATTAAGAACCCACTAGTTACACAGATGAAAACCCTATCAGAACACTTGCCCCAGTGATAAACAATTCTGACCAACAGACATGGGGAATCGTCTCCCATGCAGCCAGAAGCCCCCCGCTGCAAGGAGCGTTCTCATTGCAGGGCTGGGGGACGGTGCCGAGGCGTCTGTGAGTAAACGTGAGCTGAGCCCCAGGCCAGCTGCTGCTGAACTGTTCCCACCCTTCCCAGGTAAAACACCTGAATGTGTGCAAAGACTTTAAAGGCTAGAGGAAAGGGCTTGGAGCCACCCCAGCCACAGCACGCCAGCCGAGTTTGTGCCTGCAGGCCAGCCAGGATGGTCCTGGTCCCGGGCGCTCTTCTGGAAGCTTTCCATTTGCCTGCCTGAGGAACCCCTCCTGTCCAGGCCCCCACTGCTTTTCTCCTTCCTCACCTCTGCCCGGGGAGAAATTCCAGCGGCAGGTATGGGTGACACATCCTCTTCTTTAGCAGGTGGCAGCCCGGCAACTCCTGCAGAAAGTCCAGCAGAGCCCCACTCACACCGGGCCACCCACAGAGCCGTGGGCCCTACTCCCTCCCACCAGCCCAGCCCCGAGACTGCTGATGGGGCAGAGAATATGGCGTCAGGCAGAGCTGCAGGGGCTCTTGCTGCCTGGAGCGGTGTTTATATTGGTCTCAACCCAGGCACACCTGGGGAGGGCTGGCGGGCCGGGTCAGGCTGCCCAGGTCACCCAATCCTCGCCCCTCAGGGGCTCATAGCTGCAGAAAGTGGGCCTTGCTGCACCGACCAGGTCCAAGGAACCAGTGTGGGGTCCTGAGGGTCAGGATAGACACGGGGCTGCAGCCCTGCTTGTTTTCTAATCGTTTTCTCTGGCCCATGAGTGGGAGACAACTTCAAGACCCTCTCCTAATGAAAGGAACCCAGGAGTCAGGGAGAGGAGGGGTGGTGGGTGGAGACAGAGGCCTGGTGCCCCAGCTGCAGTGCAAGCCTCTGGAAGACCCGGTGGAAGGAGGCCGCACAGAGTGAAGCCCAGGGTCACAGACCTGTCGGAGCTGCTGTTTGTTAGTTCAGGTCCTGCTCTGAGGTGCTCAGGGTCAGCTCTGAGCGACAGGTGAGCTGGGGGTGCTCTGCAATGAGGGCTACATGCACGGTTCCTGTGTGCCCAGCCTTGCTGGGTGCCTGCCCAGGTAAGCTCCATACCTGGGGAGGGGCCTGGCCATGAGGGCCCCAGGGGCTGCTGGGTGCCTGCCCGAGTGAGCTCCATATCCAGGGAGGGGCCTGACCATGAGTGCCCCGTGGGCTGCTGGGTGCCTGTCCAGATGATCTCCGTATCCTGGGAGGGGCCTGACCACGAGAGCCCCGTGGGCTGCTGGGATCCTGCCCAGGTGAGCTCCATATCCTGGGAGGGGCCTGGCCATAAGAGTCCTGTGTGCTGGGTGTAGGGCATGTGTATGAGCGCCCTCTCTGTGCAGCTGGCACAGAGTTGCTTAACAAATTCCCTGTGGACAGTGCTGGGATGAAATGAGAACCGGGAGATGCCACAGGTCCCCTGTACCCGTCCATCCAGAGTGATGAGGTGAGTAGGTGGGTGCTGGCCACTGGGCTGCGTGAGGGAGGCCCCATGGGTACCTCTTATGTCTTCCACCTGACACCACGGAGGCCTCCCCAGGACAGAGCAGACAGCCTGCCTGGGGCAGGTGGGAGCTCCTGGTGACCCTGCAGGGGACATGAGAGGGACAGACCAGGCAGGAGGATGTGGGAGCCCAGGCAGAGCCATGGGGCTCAGGGCCGAGGGGGCCTTTCTGGGTCTGAGCTGAGAGTGGACGTGCAGGTGGTGCGTGTGATCCAAGAAAGCTGCCCTGGTGACATGAGGCTGATCCTGCTTCAGTGACAAGCCTTCCGGGTGATCCCAGAACAGGACAGTGAGACGGATCCTGTTAGAAGAAGGTAAGTGAATCCCCCCAAGAGGAGGCTCTGTGAGCTGGCCCGGGGAGGGGGTGAAGGAAACAGGCGTGGAAGCTGCGAGGAGTGGGCAGTCCCCCTGGGCGGGCGGCGGGTGCAGACCCCACCCCGTGGTCCCACAGCTGTGCTTCCGGCTGGATTACTTGGCTTCTCGGAGCCTCAGCTTCCTGGTCTGCTCGTGGGGTGATGGTAGCATGGACTGACTAGTAATTCGCTCAGAACAGGGTAGGAAGGGGTCTAGTGGAAATTCCACAGAACACCGTCAGTATGGGAATCGCAGGCCCTGTTTCCCACAGGTCTGTCTTCAGGATCGGGAGAGCAAATCCGAGCAGACTTGCAGCAGAGCCTGGGGACGGGCTCCGTTTGGTGGGTCCCCCTGTTTCCTGAATCTCGGAAGGAGCAGATCCAGCGGGCAGTGACAGCTTCATCCCACACCTGGGAGCATCCAGACCTCAAGGCCCAGCAGCCCCGAGCCCTGTGCCCCCCCCTCCCGGGGGGACAGGCCGCCATCCCCCTCGGCCCTCTTCCTGCCCAGAACATTCGGGGTCCAGGCCCTCATTAGGGAGAAGCAGGGATGGGGGTGTCCCATGAGGGAACAGGACACGGGGCAGCTTGTGCACGTGGACGTCCACACCGGGAATGTGGGTCGGTGGGACCCAGGCACCGGGAGGGGCAGGCGGGGGCCTGAGGAAGCAGGGCGGGGCGGGGGTCCTGGGAGGGGGTGCGAGCTTCGCCTGTGCCGGGCCTCAGACTCCACAGGGCTTCCCTCCCCTGGTCACTGGGCAGGAGGGGCCGAGCAGCGTTGGTGGAGGGACCCCTCGCGTCCCCAGGCCCTGCCAGCATCAGCCCTCCAGGCTCTGAGTCAGGGAGCCTGAGGGGCGCAGGCCCAGCTATGCCCGCAGGGAGGCCTGGAGGGGTCGGGCGGGAAGCACGGGTGTGGTCTCGCCTGTGCGGAAGCCTCCGAGCCAGTGTCCAGTGGGAGCCCTCATCGCGCACATGGGTTTCAAGTCCATGGCTCAGATCACCTTCTAGCCGCTTGGTTTGTTTTCTAGACACAAAGTCCTAATATCTCCTATGTCCCCTGCCCGTGAAAAGGCACGTCTCACCTGGCACCAGGTGCTGCCTCTGATCCCTCCTGACTGGACGCCCAGCAGCCAGTGTCACCGCATCACGACTGTCAGGGGTGTCAGGCGTGGGGGGACGAGAGCACACGGTCCAGGCCCACGAGGGGCCGTGCCGTCCACGGAGCCGGTGCTGTGGCTATAGGTGTTCCCTCCCCCACCCTGCGGGCAGAGACCACCGTCCCCTTACAGACTGTTACCAGGTGAAGCCATGTGGACCCTGCTCGGGCCCCAGCCTGCGAGGCGATCTGCCTCAGCGGGGGAGGTTTCCTTTTTCCACGTGGGTTCAAGTAGGCAAAGAACAGAACCAAAGCCGAGACCAACACAGCACAGGCTCTACTCAGTGGCCAAAGAGTGGAGAAGCGGGAACTGAGTTCACAGGTCACCTTCTCGCCCTCCTGGAGAGAGAGGTTTAATTTTAAACAGTAAAGACAAAGGGAGGAGGAGGGAGGCTTGTGATGGGATGAAGAGGCCTTCTGGGGAAGGGGCGGGGCTTTTTCCAAGGGGCTGGGGTACCACCTCCTTTTACCCGTTTCTGGTCCTTCATGTCCAGCCATGGCCGCCGGTGAGTGTGTCACTTAATATGCTGATATAGTAAATTCAACACGTGATGAGATTCAGGGTCTGTTGGAGGTCACATTCGTTGCCATCTTGGTCCCAGATGGTTCCATCTGTTTCTTTGTTTGCAGCTTCCTTTCTTATCTCTGGACCCCTTCACTTAAATACTTAGGTGAACTCCTGCTGAAGGTGGGGGTGGAGGACAGCCCTGTGAAAGGTGGGTGCACGGGGCTTGAGCAGGGCCTGGAGCAGCTCTGACAACAACAGGAGGCTGAGACGGGTGGTCAGTCTGACGCCCACACTGGAGCCTGTGCTCGTCATGCGGAGGTGGTCACCCGGGGGCACGTGTCAGGCAAGGTTCTTGGTGTTTACACAGAAGATGTGAACGTGGGTCCAGATGCAGAGCTGCCTGCAGATGCTGCTACAGAAACCCCTGATTCTTTCCTGAGAAAACTTCTGGGAGGTCATTCAGGCAACAGGGCAAACAGCTTGCTCTGGAGGATCTTGTGGGGAAGTGGCGGCGTAGCAACAGGGGCTCAGCCTGCATAACCGCAGAAGCCTTCCCAGGACATCCCCAGAACCGCCTCTGGAATGGCAAGCAGAAGTGGGTCTTCTACCTACTAGAGGTGGAGGAGAGGGCTGCGGTCTGCAGGGCCGCCCTCACCTTCAGGGACTGGCTGGGAGACTCACAGGACCCAGCACATGCTTGTGGCTTGTGTGCTCACAGCTGAGATGGGTCACAGCATGCAGTAGGTGTTACCTCGAGGCAGGTGCTCACGCTGAGTGTCCCGGTAGCGACACAGCATGGTAGGACGCTGACTTTCTCCTCGAGCAGAGTGACTTCAGGTACGAGTTCCTTGAAGAATTCTAAGCAGAGTGTTTTCCCATGGCAGCTCAGACAATGGCCATGACGAAGTATTCCATGACACGTCGGACTAGCCAGAAATGAGGTACTGAAGGCTGTGCGAGGGCTCTGGAAATGTAGCTCTCATAAGGAACGTGCAGTGTGTTGCCCATCACTCGAAATACACAGAGGGCCTCCGAGGGACCGACCTATGTTCCTCGATGTTGCTCAGCAGGCCCACAGGGGTCTGGAGGTACTCAGTGATCCTGGAGGGAATGATGCACACCCGAGGAGCCTAGGAATCCTGAAAAGGGTACTTCCTTTAAAATACAGCAGAACAGCGACTAAGGACTCATGGAAACAGCTGCATACCTCCCTTTCTGCACACAAAGTCCTAATATCTCCTATGTTCCCTGCCTGTGAAAAGGCACGTCTTTTCAGGGCCTTTCCTTGAGGCAAGCACTCACGTTGAGTTTCCCTTTAGATCTAGAGCATGGCACGATGAGCTCCACCCCGGCCAAGGAAGCACCCAGTTTAGCTAGAGAAAACTCATTCTCCTCCCACAGCCATGCCTACGGTGCCTAGAGGCCTGTCAACAGCAGTGAATTTCAGGTAGCTTCAAGGCAGCACGAATCAATGGAGCTTTCGAAATGGGAAAGCACGGCTATTTGCATCAGGCCCCCATTTCCATGGGCACATGCAGCATACATCCCTGTGGTTTCTAACAAGTCAAAAGAGACACAGGTTACCCAGTGGTACCTTCCTTGAATCAACTCCTCAAAGCAGGGTGTTCTGTGTCTAGCGAACTGCCTCAATGAAGGAACCCCTAGGTAGGCCTCCGGGCCTGCGGCTCTTCAAAAGCCTGCAGTGTTACACGAAAAACGTGGCTTTACATGCAGTCGGAACAGAAGCCGACTTTCTCCTGGAGGCAGGGTGACTTCAGGTAAGAGGTTCTAGATGGAATGTGATGCCGAGGGTTTTTCTCAGTGCAGCTCAGACAAGGGCAATGATTCAGACTTCCACGGCATGTTGGACCTGCCGGAACGGTGTTCGTGAACCTTTGGGAGTGCTGGGGATTTCAAGCTGTCCCAAGAAAGAGTGCAGTGTGCTGCCCTACACTCGGCATATACAGAGTGGCTCCAAAGGGCTACGGGCCTGGATGTTGCTTAGCAGGCCCAGGGGGGTCCAGGGGGTATTCAGGGTTCTTGCCAGGAATCGGGTGCAGACGTGAGGCTCCTAGGTGTCCTGAAAAGCGTACAGCCGTTAACATAATGCACAGCAGCGGCTATGGCCTCATGGGAACTGCTGCACGCCTCCGCTTCTGCACGGCAATTCAGGGCCTTACCTTGAGGCACGTGCTCACACTGAGTGTCCCATGAGCAACACAGCATGGTAGGATGCTGACTTTCTCCTCAAGCAGAGTTAATTCAGGTACGAGGTCCTCAAAGAATTCTGAGCAGAGTGTTTTCCCATGGCAGCTCAGACGACGGCCATGACAAAGATTTCCATGGCACGTCGGACTGCCCAGACCTGTGGTCCTGAGGCTGTTCGAGGGCTCTGGAGATGTAGCTCTACTTAAGGAACGTGCAGTGTGTTGCCCATCACTCGACATACACAGAGGGCCTCCGAGGAACTGACCTATGGGCCTCGATGTAGCTCAGCAGGCCCACAGGTGTCTGGAGGTACTCAGTGATCTTAGAGGGAAAATGATGTACACCCGAGGGGCCCAGGAGTCCTGAAAAGGGTACTTCCTCTAAAATAAAGCAGAACAGCCACTAAGAACACATGGAAACAGCTGCATGCCTCCCTTTCTGAATGGCTACTCAGGGATTTACCTCGAGGCAATTACTCACGTTGAATTTCCCTGTAGCTCTAGAGCATGGCATGCTGAGCTCGACCCCGGCCATGGAAGCACCCGGTTCAGCTAGAGAAAATTAATTTTCTTCCCAGAGCCATGCCTACAGTGGCTAGAGGTCTGCCAAGAGCAGTGAATTTCAGGTAGCTTCAAGGCAGCATGTTGGAGCTTTCAAAGTGGGAAAGCAAGGCTAATACCATCAGGCCCCCTTTTCCATGGGCACATGCAGCATACATCCCTGTGCTTTCTAACAATTCAAAAGACATACAGATTACACACTGGTTCCTTCCCTGAATGAACTTCTCGAAACAAGGTGTTCTGCACCTAGAGAACTGTGTCAACCAATGAATGCACAAGGTAGGCCCTCAGGCCTATGTATCTTCAAAAGCCTGCAGTGTTACACGAAGAACGTGGCGTTAGATGCAGTTGCAACGCAAGCCGACTTTCTCCTGGAGGCAGGGTGACTTCAGGCAGGAGGTCCTAGATGGAATGTGATGCCCAGGGTTTTTCCCAGTGCAGCTCAGACAAGGGCAATGATTCAGACTTCCACGGCATGTTGGACCTGCCAGACCACTGTTCGTGAACCTCTGGGAATGCTGGGGATTTCAAGCCGTCCCAAGAGAGAGTGCACTGTGTTGCCCTATACTCGGCCTACACAGAGTGGCTCCAGAGGGCTACGGGCCTGGAAGTTGCTTAGCAGGCCCAGGGGGGCCTGGGGGTACCCACCTTTCCTGCCGGGAATAGGGTGCCCACGCGAGGCTCCTAGGTGTCCTGAAAAGCAAACTGCCGTTAAGATAATGCAGAGCAGCGGCTACGGCCTCATGGAAACTGATACACGACTTCGCTTCTGCCCGGCAATTCAGGACCTTACCTTGAGACAAGTGCACACGTTGAGTGCCCCGTTACCAAAACAGCATGGTAGGACACTGACTTTCTCCACGAGCAGAGTAACTTCACGTACGAGGTCCTCGATGAGTTCTGAGCAGAGTGCTTTCCCATGGCAGCTCAGACGAGGGCCGTGACGAACATTTCCATGTCACGTCGGACAGGCCAGAACTGTGATCCTGAGGCTGTTTGAGGGCTCTGGAAATGTAGCTCTCTTTAAGGAATGTTCAGTGTCTTGCCCATCACTCGGCATACAAAGAGGGCCTCCGAGGGACCGACCTATGGGCCTCGATGTTGCTCAGCAGGCCCACACCTGTCTGGAGGTACTCAGTGATCCTGGAGGGAAATGATGCACACCCGAGGGGCCTAGGAGTCCCGAAAACGGTACTTCCTTTAAAATACAGCAGAACAGCCACTAAGACCTCAGGGAAACAGCTGCATGCCTGCCTTTCTGTACGGATACTCAGGGCCTTTCCTCGAGGCAACTTCTCACGTTGAGTTTCCCCTTAGCTCTACAGCATGGCAGGCTGAGGTCCACCCCGACCATGGAAGCACCTGGTTTAGATAGAGGAAACTCATTTTCTTCCCAGAGCCAGGCCTATAGTGGCTAGAGGCCTGTCAACAGCAGTGAATTTCAGGTAGCTTCAAGGCAGCATGAATAGAGATTTCAAAATGGGAAAGCAAGGCTAATACCATCAGGCACCCTTTCCATGGGCACATGCGGAATACATCCCTGCGGTTTCTAACAAGTCAAAAGAGACACAGGTTACCCAGTAGTTCCTTCCAGGAATCAAAACGTCAAAGCAGGGTATTCTGCATCTAGCGAACTGCCTCAACCAAGGTACACCCTAGCTAGGCCTCGGGCCTGTGGCTCTTCAAAAGCCTGCAGTGTTACACGAAGAACTGGGCTTTAGTGGCAGTTGGAATGCAAGCCGACCTTCTTCTGGAGCCAGGGTGACTTCAGGCAGGAGGTCCTAGATGGAATGCAAAGCCGAGGGTTTTCTTCAGTGCAGCTCACACTACGGCAATGAGTCAGACTTACCCGGCATGTTGGACGTACTAGAAGGGTGTTACTGAACCTGTGGGAGCCTGGGGATTTCAAGCTATCCCATGAAGGAGGGCAGTGTGTTGCCCTATACTCGGCACACACAGACTGGCTCTGAAGGGTTACGGGCCTGGCAGGTGCTTAGCAGGTCCAGGGGGTCCTGGGGGTACTCACTGCTCCTGCCGGGAATAGGGTGCCCACGCGAGGCTCCTAGGTGTCCTGAAAAGCGTTCTGCCGTTAAGATAATGCAGAGCAGTGGCTACGGCCTCATGGGAACTGCTGCACGCCTCCGCTTCTGCACGGCAATTCAGGGCCTTACCTTGAGGCAAGTGCTCATGCTGAGTGCCCCGTGAGCGACACAGCATGGAAAGATGCTGAAGTTCTCCTCAAGCAGAGTGACTTCAGGTACGAGGTCCTAGAAGACTCGTAAGCAGAATGTTTTCCCATGGCAGCTCAGACGATGGCCATCACGAAGACTTCCATGGCACGTCGGACTGCCCAGACCTGTGGTCCTGAGGCATTTCGAGGGCTCTGGAAATGTGGCTCTCCTTATGGAACGTGCAGTGTGTTGCCCATCACTCGGCATACACAGAGGGCCTCCGAGGGACCGACCTATGTTCCTCGATGTTGCTCAGCAGGCCCACAGGGGTCTGGAGGTACTCAGTGCTCCTGGAGGGAAATGATGCACAACCGTGGGGCCTAGCAGTCCTGAAAAGCGTATTTCTTATAAAATACAGCAAAACAGCGACTAAGACCTCATAGAAACAGCTGCATGCCTCCCTTTCTGTATGGATACTCAGGGCCTTTCCTCAAGGCAAGTACTCACATTGAGTTTCCATTTAGCTCTAGCCCATGGCAGGCAGAGGTCCACCCTGGCCATGGAAGTACATGGTTTAGATAGAGGAAACTCATTTTCTTCCCAAAAGCAGGCCTAGAGTGGCTAGAGGCCTGTCAACAGCAGTGAATTTCAGGTCACTTCAAGGCAGCATGAATGGAGCTTTCAAAATGGGAAAGCAAGGCTAGTTCCAACAGGCCCCCATTTCCATGGGCACACACAGCATACATCCCTGTGGTTACTAACAAGTCAAAAGAGAAACAGGTTACCCAGTGGTTCCTTCCCTGAATCAAAACCTCAAAGCAGGGTGTTCTGCATCTAGCGAACTGCCTCATACAAGGTACGCCCTAGCTAGACATCCGGGCCTGTGGCTCTTATAAAGCTTGCAGTGTTACACGAAGAACTGGGCTTTAGGTGCAGTCGAAACACAAGCCGACTTTCTCCTGGAGGCGGGGTGACTTCAGGCAGAAGGTCCTAGATGGAATGCGAAGCCGAGGGTTTTTCTCAGTGCAGCTCAGACTGGGGCAATGAGTCACACTTACCCGGCATGTTGGATGTGCTACAAGGGTGTTCGTGAACCTGTGGCAGTGCTGGGGATTTCAAGCTGTCCCGTGAAGGAGGGCAGTGTGTTGCCCTATACTCGGCACACACAGACTGGCTGGGAAGGGCTACGGGCCTGGCAGTTGCTTAGCAGGCACAGGGGGGCCTGGGGGTACTCACCGTTCCTGCCGGGAATAGGGTGCCCACACGAGGCTCCTAGGTGTCCTGAAAAGCGTACAGCCGTTAAGATAATGCAGAGCAGCGGCTACCGCCTCATGGGAACTGCTGCACGCCTCCGCTTCTGCACGGCAATTCAGGGCCTTACCTTGAGGCAAGTGCTCACGCTGAGTGCCCCGTTAGTGACACAGCATGGTAGGATGATGAATTTCTCCTAGAGCAGAGTGACTACAGGAAAAGTCTTCGAAGAATTCTAAGCAGAATGTTTCCTCATGGTAGCCTAGACGATGGCCATGACGAAGAGTTCCATGGCACGTTGGACTGGCTACTAATGTGGTCCTGCTACTGTTTGAGAGCTCTGGAAATGCAGCTCTCCTTAAGTAATGTGCAGTGTGTTGCCCATCACTCGTCATACACAGAGGACCTCCAAGGAACCTATGGGCCTTGATGTTGCTCAGCAGGCCCACAGACGTCTGGAGGTACTCACTGATCTTGGAAGGAAAATGAAGCACACCCGTGGGGCCTAGGAATCCTGAAAAGGGTACTTCTTTAAAATAAATCAGAACAGCCACTAAGACCTCATGGAAACAGCTGCATGCCTCCCTCTCTGCACGTATACTCAGGGCCTCAGGTCGAGGCAAGTGCTCACGCTGAGTGTCCCATTAGCGACACAGCATGGTAGGATGCTGACTTTCTCCTTGAGTAGAGTGACTTCAGGTACGAGGTCCTCGAAGAATTCTAAGCATAGTGTTTTCTCATGGCAGCTCAGACTAGGGCCATGACGAAAACTTCCATGGCATGTTGGTCTGGCTACTAATGTGGTCCTGATGCTGTTCGAGTGCTCTGGAAATGTAACACTAACCCTCACCCTCATTCACACCCTCACCCTCACCCTAAACCCTAATCCCTAAAACCTAAACCCTAAACCCTAACCCCACCCCAACCCTAAAACCCTAACCCTAACCCTAACCCTAGTCCTAACAAGGCCATGAACCTGTCCCTAACTCAGTCCCTGACACAATAGCTAACAAAGGCTCTGATTCTAGTCCTAACTAAGGCTCTGACACTGGTGCTAACTTAAGCCTTCACACTACTCTGAACTCAGGCCCTGACACTGTCCCTAACTCAGGCCCTGACACTGTCCCTAAGTAAGGCACTTAAACTATTCATAACTCAGGCCCTGATCATGTCTTCAACTAAGACCCTATTGCTGATCCAACAAAGGCCCTGCCTGATGCAGCTGCGACATCATGCCCTGACAGTGTCTCCAGCTAAGGGCCTGACGCTAGGCCTCACTCAGGCCCTGTGACTCTCCCCAAGTCAGCCTCTGATGCTGTCCCTAATTGAATCCTTGATACTGGTTCTAAGTAAGGCCCTGGTACTCTCAGTAACTAAGGTCTTGAAACTATCCCTAGATGTTAACCTGACCCTGTTCCTAGCTAAAGTCCTGCCTCTTATGCTACCTAAAGCCCTTATGCTGTGCCTAACTCAGGCCCTGAATTTAGTCCCAAGGCCATGACACTCCCTAACTAAGGCCTTGATGCTCGTCCTAAATCTGGCCCTGACGCCATTCCTAACTCAGGCCCTGACACTGTACCTAACAGAAGGCCCTGACACTACACCCGCCTCAGGCCCTGACACTACTCCTAACACAGGACCTCACACGATTCCTAGGAGGTTCTGGTGCTGGTCCTAACTAAGGCCCTGCTCTGTCAATATCTAAAGTCCTGAGACTATCCTGAGCATATATCCTGACCCATGTCTTACTAACATCCTGAAACTGTCCGTAAGGAAGCCCTGATGCTGTCCCTAAGTGAGGCCCTGAGGCTGTCCCCAACAGAGGCCCTGAGCATGTCTTTAACCAAGACCCTGATGCTGATCCTACAGAGGCCCTCATACTACTCCTAAGTCATGCCCTGACTGTCCCTAACTACTAGTCCCTAACACTACTCCTAGGTCAAGGGCCTTAGTTAGTGACAGTGTCAGGGCCTGAGTTAGGAGTAGTGTCAAAGTCTTAGTTAGGGCCTGTTTCAGGGCCTTAGCTAGCAGCAGCATTAGAGCCTTTGTTAAGTACCGTGTCAGGGCCTTGGTTAGGAATAGTGTTAGGGTCTTAGTTAGGGACAGTATCAGCTGCTGAATTAGGACAAGCATCTAGGCCTTAGTTAGGACAGTGTCACGGGCTTGCGACTAAATTTAGGGCCTGAATTAGGCACAGCATCAGGGCTATAGTTGGCATAAGAGGCTCGACATTAGTTAAAGACAGGGTTCGGTTAAAGTCTAGGTATATGTCAGGAAATGACCTAGGGATAGTGTTAAGACCTTAGCTACTGAGAGTATCAGGGCCTCGTTTAGACACAGTGTCAGGTCTTCAGGTATGGACAGCGTCAGAGCGGGACTTAGGGAGGGCGACAGGGCCTGAGTGAGGCCTAGTGTCAGGCCCTTAGCTAGGGACACTGTCAGGGCATGACTTAGGGGCAGCATCAGGGCCTTTGTAGGATCAGCATTAGGGTCTTAGTTAAAGACATGATCAGGGCCTCAGTTAGGGATAGCTTCAGGGCCTCTGTTAGGAACAGCCTCAGGGCTTTATTTAGGGACAGCGTCAGGGCTGACTTAGCGATAGTGTCAGGACCATGGTTAGAGATGGGTCAGTATATTAGCTCAGGATAGTGTCAGGCCATTAGATATTGCCGGCAGCAGGGCCTGCACTAGTGGCAGCTTCTGGGCCTTAGTTACAGACAGTGTCATGGCCTTAGTTAGGGACAGCATTAGGGCTTCAGGTAGGATAAGGGGCCGGGCATTAACTACAGACTGAGTCAGGTTACGGGCTAGCGATAAAGTCAGGAAAGGAGCGAGGGATAGTTTGAAGGCCTTAGTTATTGAGAGCACCTGGGCCTTCTTTAGGACCAGTGTCATGCCCTGCAGTAGGGACAGTGTCAGGGCATGACTTAGGAGTAGTATAAGGGCTTCTGTAGGATCAGCATCAGGGTCTTGGTTAAAGACATTATCAGGGCCTCTGTTAGGGACAGCCTCAGGGCCTCACTTAGGGACAGCGTCAAGCCTCACTTAGGGACAGTTTCAGGACCTAAGTAAGAGATGGGTCAGGATATAAGCTTCGGATGGTGTCAGGACTTTAGATATTGATGGCAGCAGGGCCTTTGTTAGGGACAGTGTCAGGGCCTGAGTTAGGAGTAGTGTTAGGCCTTATTTAGGGGCACTGACTAAGTGTCCTTACTAAATATCCTAAGTCCTAACTGTCCCTACTAAGGACAGTTGGCACTACTCCTAACTCAGGCCCTGACACTGTCCCTATCTAAGGCCCTGGCACTACACCTAACTCAGGCCCTGACACGATACCTAAAAAAACCTCTGAAACAAGTCCTAACTAGGCTGTCCCTAACAGAGGCCCTGATAATATCTTTAATGGAAACCCTAATGCTGATCCTACAAAGGCCTTTATTCTGCTCCTACATCATGCCCTGCCACTGTCCCTATCTCAGGCCCTAAAGATAGGCCTTACTTAGGCCCTGTTGCTATACCTTAGTTAGGCTCTGACGCTGTCCCAGTATCAAGCCCTGACACTGGTCCTGATTAAAGCCTGACGCTGGTCCTAACTAAGACCCTGATGGTCTCAATAACTAAGGTCTTCACACTATCTCTAGCTCATTTCCTGACACTACCCGTGGCCTGGAAGCTGACTCTGTCCCGAGTTAATTTCCTGCCTTTTATCCTCACTGATGCCCTAATGCTCTCCCTAAGAAAGCCCTAAGAAAGCCCTGTTGCTTTCCCTAAGTGAAGACCTGAGGCTGTCCCTAACTCAGGCCCTGAAGCTATGCCTAACTGAGGCTTTGACACTGTGACTACCTCAGGCCCTGATCATGACTTTAACTAAGGCCCTATTGCTGACCCAACAAAGGCCCTGATGCGGCTCCTACATCATGCCCTGACAGTGTCCCCAGCTAAGGGCCTGACGCTAGGCCTCACTCGGGCCCTGTTGCTCTCCCTAAGTCAGGCACTGATGCTCTCCCTACCTGAAGCCTTGATACTGCTTCTAAATAAGGCCCTGATAGTCTCAGTGACTAATGTCTTGACACTATCCCTAGGTCATGTCTTGTCACTATCCCTAGACCTTAACCTAACCATGTCTTTTAACTAATGTCGAGCCTCTTATTCTAACTAAATCCCTGATGCTGTCCCTAACTAAGGCCCTGAAATTAGTCCCGAGGCCGTGACCCTGTCCCTAACTCAGGCCTGGAGGCTCGTCCTAATTCAGGCCCTGACACAACACCTAACTCAGTCCCTGACACTGTACCTAACAAAGGCTCTGATGCTCGTCCTAAGTCAGGCCCTGACACTGTCTCTAAGGCCGTGCTGCTGTCAATATCTAATGTCCTTACATTATCCTGAGCTAATACCCTCACCCATGTCTTACTAAGGTCCTGAAACTGTCCCAAAGTAAGCCCTGATGCTGTCCCTAAGTGAGGCCTTGAGGCTGTCCCTAAAAGAGGACCTGATCATGTCTTTAACTAAGACCCTATTGCTGACCCAACAAAGGCCCTGATGCAGCTCCTACATCATGCCCTGACAGTGTCCCCAGCTAAGGGCCTGACAGTAGGCCTCACTCAGGCCCTGTTGCTCTCCCTCAGTCAGGCGCTGACGCTCTCCCTACCTGAATCCTTGATACTGGTTCTAATTAAGGCCCTGATATTCTCAGTGACTAAGGTCTTGACACTACCCCTAGCTCATTTCCTGACACGATCCCTAAACTTTACCCTAACCCTGTCCCTAGCACATGTCCTGCCTCTTATGCTAACTGAAGCTCTTACACTGTGCCTAACACAGACCCTGAATTTAGTCCCAAGTCCATGACACTGTCCCTAACTAAGGCCTAGATGCTCGTCCTAAATCCGGCTCAGAACTGTCCCTAAGGCCCAGATTAGTCCTAACTAAGACCCTGACACTGTCTCTAACTAAGGCCCGGAATCTGTCCCTAATATAGGCCCCACTACCAGCAATATCTAAAATCTGTACACTATCCTAAGCTAATATCCTGACCCATTTCTAATCAAGGTCCTGACACTGTCCCTAAGAAAGCCCTGTTGCTGTCCCTAAGTGAAGACCTGAGGCTGTCCCTAACTCAGGCCTTGGAGCTATGCCTAACTGAGGTCTTCACGCTGTGACTACCTCAGGCCCTGATCATGTCTTTAACTAAGACCCTATTGCTGACCCAACAAAGGCCCTGATGCGACTCCTACATCATGCAGTGACAGTGTCCCCAGCTAAGGGCCTGACCCTAGGCCTCACTCGGGCCCTGTAGCTCTCCCTAAGTCAGGCACTGATGCTCTCCCTACCTGAATCCTTGATACTGGTTCTAAATAAGGCCGTGATACTATCAGTTACTAAGGTTTTGACACTATCGCTAGGTCATTTCCTGACACGATCCCTCAACTTTCCCCTAACCCTGTCCCTAGCAACTGTCCTGACTCTATGCTAACTGAAGCTCTTATGCTGTGCCTAACTCAGGCCCTGAATTTATTCGCAAGGCCATGACACTGTCCCTAACTAAGGCCTAGATGCTCTTCCTAAATCCGGCCCAGAAGTGTCCCTAACTAATGCCCTAACACTATTCCTAACTCAGGCCCTGACATTCCTAACAGAGGCCCAGATGCTAGTCCTAACACAGGCCTGACACTGTGTCTAACTAAGGCCCTGTTGTCATCAATATCTAAAGTCCTGACATTATCCTGAGCTAATATCTGCATCCATGTCTTACTAAGGTCCTGAAACTGTTGCAAAGTAAGCCCTGATGCTGTCCCTAACTAAGGCCCTGAAATTACTCCCGAGGCCGTGACCCTGTCCCTAACTGAGGCCTGGAGGCTTGTCCTAACTCAGGCCCTGACAATACACCTAACTCAGTCCCTGATACTGTACCTAACAAATGCTCTGATGCTCGTCCTAAGTCAGGCCCTGACACTGGCTCTAAGGCCCTGCGGCCGTCAATATCTAATGTCCTGACATTATCCTGAGCTAATATCCTCACCCATGTCCTACCAAGTTTCTGAAACTGTCCTAACCCTGAAGTCTGACTGAGCCCCTCTCTGTGCTGCCCAGCCTCCCACTATTGCACACAAGTCCTGGCAAAAAGGTATTCATGGCATTCACCTGGCAACCTCAGTCCCTCTAGCACAGTAAGCATGACCACAATGAGGTACTTGCCCCGAAAGTGGGACAGGTGTGCCACCTTACCATCAAGGCGCCCAAGAAATCTACACACAAGGACATACCATCACAGTGGTGACACAAGGGGTTTGCTGGGAATAGGAAACAGCACTGCTTGATTTTCAGCACCTGAGGGGCAACATGTACAACTCCAGAGGCACCACAGAGAGTAGGTGACACATGCTCACACACCAAGGAGGCATGCAGCAGAGCGGTGGGATGGGTCTTGCAAGTGGCCCTCCATGCCCTGGGGAGAGCCATCCCACCAGTCTGCTGCATGCCTCCTAAGATAAAAAAAGCATCTCCTAAGATAAAAAAACCACAGCCACACTGATGCCCTGAAGCAAAGGACAAGAGACTAAGGTCGGGATAGAGTCACCACTCCTGAGTTCCACACACCACCAATAGGCAGGGAGGAAGAGGCAAGGGCCCCAAGGGCAGGACCAGAGTGGCCCCATTTGCTTTGAACTTCCAGCCCTCATCTTGTTCAACTTAGCCCCAGCCCTGGAGAGCATGACATGACCACCAATCCATGTGCATGGAATCCCCAAAGGGGAGACCCAGGGAGCCCGTCACCAGCAGGCCCTGCTTCAGCCTCACCAGCGACCTCTTCTCAGGTGAGAGTGCCCAACAATTCTGGGAATATTACATCTCACGCGTGACATGACACCTGTGAGATGAGGTCATCACAGCCACAAGAGACTAGAGGACCCACACTGCATGGCCTCACTGCCCTCGGGCTGCCAGGGGCCAGAGATGGAGTATGATGCAGGATTGGGTCAGCTGGACACACACCTAAGAGCCGATGCACACGCCCAGCAGGCAGCTCAAGAAGCAACGGGAGAGCCAGGTGCAAAGTTGTGGTCAAACCCACAGCACTATGCACGTCCAGAAGCCCAATGTCCCTGGCAACACACACTGAAGAAAACCACACTTCTCTAGCAGCAAAAAAACCCACCAACATTAGGTGAAAAACTTCCCACACCCAGCAATGGGGGCTGGCTATTCACAAATTACAGGGGTCCCCCAGCAGCTCAGTCCAGCCACCGGTCCCCAGCACTACCCCATCACTGCCAGCCCCTGAGCTCTCACGGCCATCTCAGGGTAGCGTGGCAGCAAAGGGGGGCGGGGGGGGAGGAGTGCCAGGAATGAGGGGCGGAGTGGGCGGCGCATGCCCTCTCCAGTTCGCCCAAGTTGGCAGCTACCGGTCCATCAATGTCTCTCGACGGCGACTTGGGGAAAATTCTGCAGACGCACCTCCGACGACTGGGCCCTAAGAGGGACAACACCCAGACCCGTGCCACCCTACCCAGGTTACCTCTCATGGCCCGGGGCGGTCCCCACCTCCTGCGTGCGACTCCGAAAACTCTTATCAGAAAGAATCCAACCACTGGGACTCAAGCGTGCCCGCCACTGCGTCCATTCCACACTCCACGGGCCTCAGCACGTACCGGTCGGCCTTCTCCTCAGGAGCAGGAAGTGTAGAGGGAGTGGGGAAATTAATAAGGTCGGCAAAGAACACCCGCGCCACGGGGGTCTGCGTGGGTGCACGACGCCCTCCCTTTCCTCCCCGCAGCGCCGGGCCATGGCAGGGTGGCTGATGCAGCCCAAGGGGCGCTGGTGGGTACCCGTACGCCGGGCCAGGCGGCTGCACGTCCGGGCGGAAGCGCGGCGCGACCACCCCCAGTGAGCCTGCGCGCCCAGAACGCGGCGAGCGAATGCCGCGCCCACGCCCCTGCGTGACCCGGAGAGGTGCCGCCAGCTTCGCCGGGCGCCCGGGACTCCGCTTCACGCTCGGAGGCCGCGTCCCATCCATCGCCAAGGGCGCCAGAGCTCCAGGCGGAAGAGGCGATATAAAAGAGGCCGCCAGAGGGCGGCCGACAACCAGCGCGAGCGTAAGCGGGACAGACCCCGAGCGCCCGGGAGCGAGGACGCAGCGCTGGCCGCCCCAAAGCCAGAGCTTGTCCCGGGGCGGGTGGCGGGCGTCCGCCCCGGCCCTGAGGCATCCTCGTGGCACTTAGCTCCCGGTTTCGCATGGCATAGCACGGCACGACCGACCCCGGCAGCAGACAGGGGGAGCGGGGGTGGGGAGAGGAGGCTGGGAAGATATTGGCGGGCATCTGCCGCCTTGGAGACACACTAGCCACGCGATTTCCAGGTGGTTAAAATTCCACGGAGACGCCGGCGGGGCCTGGTGGCCAGCAAGGGCTGCCCAGAGTGCAAGAGCGAGATCCTGGCTCCTGCGAAGGAGGGAAGCCGTGGACTGGCAAACGGAAACCAAGCAAGTGCTCAAAGAACAACAATGCATGCGTCGGTTTTCATTCCATACTTTCGAACGGAGGAGGTCTTTCGAATGTACAGGGAAAGCCCAGAACCTGGAAAGGAAAGGCTGATACGCTCAAACCCATACAAGTGGAAATAAAAATCTCTCTCTCCATAGACCGTGACAAAGTCCAAAGACAACAAATTGGTGTATGGGGGACACTGTGGAAAATGCACTTGCGGTCACGATGACATGGATTTCAGTGTGACTTACCACAATAACAGGGGGGAAAGAAGTGTGTGTGTCGATAGCTACCCACTATACACCAAGTTCCAGTACATCTATACAATGCAACACTGTGTGTTGTGTGTGTTTGAAATATGTTAAATGATGATGATAAACTGTAGTCCAATAAAAAAAATAAATAAAACAACCACCCAAAACTCAAAGATGTAGAACTTCCAATGTCAGGCATTAAAAAATAAATTTTAAGAAATGGGAAAAAAAGTATGTGTATATATATATATATATATATATATATATATATACACACACACATATATATATATATATATATATATATATATATGATAAGGGGTTCCTATCCTATCCCTAACCCTAACCCTAACCCTAACCCCTAACCCTAACCACAACACTGTGAGATTAGAAATCAACTACAGGAAGAAAAAAACAAAACACTGTAAAAAACACAAACACATGTAGGCTAAACATTATGCTGCTAATAACCAAGAGATCACTGCAGAAATCAAAGAGGAAATTTAAAAAATACATAGAAATAAATGACAATGAAACCACAGTGACCCAAAACTTATGGGATGCAGCAAAAGCAGTTCTAAGAGGGAAGTTTATAGCAATTCAGTCTCACCTCAAGAAACAAGAAAAATCTCAAAGAATCTAAGTGTACACCTAAAGCAACTAGACAAAGAAGAACAAAAAGTCCCCAAAGTTAGTAGAAGGAAAGAAATCATAAAGATCAGAGCAGAAATAAATGAAATAGAAATGAAGAAAACAATAGCAAAGATCAATAAAACTAAACGTTGGTTCTTTGAGAAGATAAACAAAATTGATAAACCTTTAGCCAGACTCATCAAGAAAAAAAGGGAGAGGATTCAAATCAATAAAATTAGAAATGAAGGGCTTCCCTGGTGGCGCAGTGGTTGAGAGTCCGCCTGCCGATACAGGGGACTCAGGTTCATGCCCCAGTCCAGGAGGATCCCACATGCTGCGGAGTGGCTGGGCCTGTGAGCCATGGCCACTGGGCCTGCACGTCTGGAGCCTGTGCTCCACAGCGGGAGAGGCCGCAGCGGTGAGAGGCCTGTGTACCACAAAAAAAAAAAAAAAGAAAAAAAAGAAAATTACAATCCAATATCACTGATGAACATAGAAAAATCCTCAACAAAATACTAGCAAACAGAATCCAGCAACACATTAAAATGATCATACACAGTGATCAAGTAGGACTTCTCCCAGGGATGCAAGGATTCTTTAATATACATAAATCAATCAATGTGATACACCTGGGGTCCTCAACGCAGGGCCATGGACCAGTACCGCACAGCACGAGGTGAGAGGCTGGCAAGTGAGCGAAGCTCCATCTGTATTTACAGCCGCTCCCCATCACTTGCGTCACCGCCTGAGCTCCACCTCCTGTCAGGTCAGTGGCATTAGATTCTGTGTCCCCTGCACTGGCAAGCAGACTCTTAACCACTGTGCCATCAGGAAAGTCCCTTTTTTTATATTTAAATATTGAGCCATCTGGAAATTTATTTTAGTGAAATGTAAACAGGTTAAGAAACAATGACATCGAGTGCTTTCTTCAATCAAAAATTGTGCTACCTTCCCATAATACAGAATTTAACTGAAACATGGCTGCCCAATCAAGGACTACATTTTCTAATTCCTTTGATTTATACGTGTGGCCCTGTAACCAGTAGAATATGGTCAAAATATGCATGGAAGTGATGTGTTTCATCTATAGGCCAAGACCTTTAAGAAGTTCTCTGTCCCATCTGCCATCTAGACACAGGCAACAAAAGAGGCCATTTGGACTGTGACACCATAAGTTGGCAGGAACCTGGGTCCCTGAGTCACCATGGTCAGGATAGGTACTCACTCACCAGGAACATGTACAGTGACTGTTACATGAGTGAGAAATACACTTTCATTGTGGTAAACCACTAAAATGTTGGGACTTACTTATTAAAGTGGCCAGTTTTGCTTCACCACTAAAGAATCCAGTGAGGAGATAGCTGTCCCTAAGCACTTGTGTCTGAGCACACTTCATTTTATTCAGCAAGCACTCTGCCCACTGCCCATGTATTTCCTGAGCCCTAAGGGATCAAGAACTTCTAGAGTTAAGTCTCCTCAAAAAAGAAGCACACAGAAGAGGAGAAACGCTAAAAGGAACCAAGGAAGACAAAAGCGATTGACCCCCCTCATGAAGTACATGATGGGGTGATTGGGAGAGGGCAACCTAGATGAGTTTATCCGAGTCAAGGAGGTGAAAATGGGCAAGCTTTAGCTAAACAATGAACGGTCTGATAATTCAGTAACTCATTGACTTCATATTTCTGCCTATGCTAGACCTTCCACATCAAGATGAGAGGACTATGTTAGAAAACAAATATCTGAGCCCCAAATCAAGGGAAATTACAATAGTCCTTTGGTATCCAAGGAAGATTGGTTCCAGTACCCCCTGCAGATACCAAACTCCGTGGATGTTCAAGTCTTTTATATGACCTAGCCAGTACAGTCGACCCTCCACATCCTCGGTTCTGCATGGTTCGAGTCAACCGACTGAGGATCGAAAATCGGTTGGTGGAATAGAAGATCTCACCCACGGATATGAATTGTAATCAAGGGAAAGCACTCAGTCCTAGCAAACAGGGCTGGTTTACAGGCTTTTCAAGAAGGAAAGGGATCAATGTAAGGGTCAGGATAAGAAGTATAAACCTAAGGGAATTTTCCTGAAAAGAGACAGGGAAATGTAGCCACTGAAATGTTGGGGCTTATTTATTAAAGTGGCCAGTATGGCTTCACCAATAAAGAATCCAATGAGGAGATAGCTGTCCCTAAGCACTTGAGTCTGAGCACACTTCATTTTATTCATTGAACACTCTGCTCACTGCCAATGAAAGGGAAATGTTAGTTACATAGTATTTGTAAAGGATCTGGAAGGGAGGCAGTTTATCAGTGGATGACTTTCACAGTTAACTACATGTTAAAGTGAAAATTCTATTCAGGGCACTTGTGTCATCCACATCACTAGACTAGACCATGGAAGAATCTGAAAGTAAAAAGCAGAGGTATATCAAACCAATCCAGGCTTATTTCAATTCATCTCTTAATAATAATACTTCATTTAAAACAAGACGTCCAGGACAAACTTAAAATAGGTGGTATACCAGAACAGCAGTAGAAACCAGTTTTAGCTACTAGACACAGAATTAACAATTGCATATGGATTTATCAATGACCTGAGCAAAATAGGCTTCATTTGTAAATGTGAATGGGTAACCAAAGATTCCTCCAGAGGGATACATGAAGAAGGAGGCGATGAGCTAATAAAATACCTAAAGTTAGTGAACAATTATTTGCCATTTAAGTTGAGGTTGAATTAAAAATATTCAAGCATTACAGTACACACTTGTCCCTCTTAGCTGCCCAATATTACACAGATTTTACAAATGTTTGATTCTTTGAGGAACTACTTTGAAAAGCAATCTAGTGCCCTACAAAGTTATTCAACTAGTTTGTGAACTAGTCTTCTATTATTTTTTGTTGCAATTTGCTCAAAATCACTTGTGAATCTTTAATCAAAGTGTTCAGTGAGTGGAACTTAAAGTTTTGAAGCCTTTAGCAAATTGGAATTCTCGAAAACATGGTGTATAAATAGGAAGGCATTGAATCTGTCACTACAAAAGTGAGGAAGGAAAAGACCAAATCAAATAAGGGAGTTCAAACTGTGTACCTGACGGACATTTTATAATTATGCTTTGTAATCTCATAACTTGTGAGAAAAAGTTTTGGCTGAGCTTCCATTTGGGGGATAAATTTACATTCTGGAATGAATAGAAAAATTGAAAAGCTCTATTATTTTGTGATATCTCTATTTTGTTTGGCAAAATATTCAAGATAATTAGAAATAGAGACAACATAGTTGATGAGTTTTGTGTTAAAAAATATTTGTCTAAGAATGACAGTCTCAATGAAATAAAAATGGACAGTACGATGAAAATATTTGGACCAAAATATTTAAATATTTCCATACATAAAAGCATAATTAAGTACATTTACTGAGCAGAATTTTCCTGAGCTTACCAAGAATCTCACCATAAGTAGAAAGAGTATTTTTCCAACAAAATATGGGCTACAGAGAAGAGTTTATCAAAGGTATCAATAAATTTCAATTTATTAATAATAAAATGCAACCTTGGAGACAATTACAATTTTAAGAACCAACTAAAAATCATGAGAACATATTTGTAATTAAAGTCGCTGAAGGAGAGGGCAAAGACAATGTGGCAGGAAAATATTTGAAGAAATAAATGCTAAAATATTTCCAAATATGACAGAAACTATCAAGCCACAGGTCCTCAGTGCTTAAAGATACCTAAGAAGATTGAATAGAAAAAACACCATATACAATCTCATCATAGTCAAATGACTGAAAACCAATAATAAAAAAAGCTTAAATGAAGCTAGAAGAAAAAAAGGCACATTCCATAAAGAAGATCAATATAACAGTGAAGGGGAGAAAATATTTGCAAATGAAGCAGCTAACAAAGGATTAATCTCCAAAACATACAAACAGCTCATGAAGCTCAATATCAGAAAAAAACAACCCAATCCAAAAATGGATGAAAGACCTAGATAGACATTTCTCCAAAGAATACACACAGAGTGCCAACAAACACATGAAAGGATGCTCAGCATCACTAATCATTAGAGAAATGCAAATCAGAACTACGGTGAGGTATCACCTCACACTGGTCAGAATGGCCATAATTAAAAAAAATGTACAAAAATGCTGGAGAGGGTGTGGAGAAAAGGGAACCCTCTTGCACTGTTTGTGGGAATGTAAATTGATACAGCCACTATGGAGAACAGTATGGAGGTTCCGTAAAAAACTAAAAATAGAACTACCATATGACCCAGCAATCCCGTTGCTGGGCATTTACCCAGAGAAAACCGTAATTCAAAAAGACGCATGTACCGCAATGTTCATTGCAGCACTATTTACAATAGCCAAGACATGGAAGCAACCTAAGTGTCTATCAACAGAGGAATGGAAAAAGAAATTGTGGTACATATATACAGTGGACTATTACTCAGCCATAAAAAGGAATGAAGTTGGGTCATTTGTAGAGACATGGATGGACCTAGAGATTGTCATACAAAGTGAAGTTAAGTCAGAAAGAGAACAACAAATACTGTATGTTAACAGACATATGTGGAATCTAGAAAAATGGTGTCGATGATCTTATTTGCAAAACAGAAATAGAGACACGGACATAGAGAACAAACATATGGACACCAAACAGGGAAGGGGGTGGGATGAATTGGAGATTGGGATTGACATATATACACCACTGATACTATGTATAAAATACATAACTAATGAGAAGCTATTGTATAGCTCAGGGAACTCTACTCAGTT
Organism: Stenella coeruleoalba; assembly: GCF_951394435.1. Lineage (NCBI taxonomy): Eukaryota > Metazoa > Chordata > Mammalia > Artiodactyla > Delphinidae > Stenella > Stenella coeruleoalba. The sequence continues at coordinate 182,629,139 of NC_137147.1, read as the reverse complement.
CTCTGTGGTGACCTAAATGGGAAGGAAATCCAAAAAAGAGGGGATACATGTATACATATAGCTGATTCACTTTGCTGTACAGTAGAAACTAACACAACATTGTAAAGCAACTATACTCCAATAAAAATTAATTAAAAAAAATAACAGTGAAGGATGAATTCTAATCAAAGCATTGCATCAAGAAGACAATGCAATGACATTTTTAAAGGGCTGAAAGAAAAACATCTTCTCAACCTAGAATTCTATATCCAGTTAAACCAGGGGTCCCCAATGCCCGGGCCACAGACCAGTACAGGTCCGTGGCCTGTTAGGAACTGGGCCACACAGCAGGAGGTCAGCAGCGGGTGAGCGAGTGAAGCTTCATCTGTGTTTACAGCCACTCCCCATTGCTCCCATTACCGCCCGAGCTCCACCTTCTGTCAGATCAACAGTGGCATTAGATGCTCATAGAAGCGCGAGCCCTACTGTGAACTGCACATGCAAGGGATCTAGGTTGCGTGCTCCTTATGAGAATCTAATGCCTGATGACCTGAGGTGGAGCTGAGGTGGTGATGCTAGCGCTGGGGAGCGGCTGCAGATACAGGTCATCATTAGCAGAGAGGTTTGACTGCACAGAGACCATCATAAATCAATTGCTTGCAGACTCGTATCAAAACCCTATCGGTGAGTGGCAAGTGAAAACAAGCTCAGGGCTCCCATTGATTCTGCATTATGGTGAGTTGTATAATTATTTCATGATATATCACAATGTAATAATAATAGAAATAAAGTGCACAATAAATGTAATTTGCCTGAATCATCCCAAAACCATCCCCCACCCTCCCTGGCCCATGGAAAATTTGTCTCCCATGAAATTGGTCCCTGGTGCCAAAAAGGTTGGGGACCGCTTAGTTAAACTATTCTTAAATGATGAAGAGAAAATAAAGGTATTGTTTGATTCATGGTCAAAGAAGAAATCACAAGGAAAATACGAGCTTATTTCGAAATGAACGATAATGAACACCCCTCATATAGAAATTTGTGGATAGTTAAAAGACTAGTTAGAAGGAAATTTATCACATTAAAAGCTTTCTTAGAAAAGAATAAATGTTAAAATCAGTGACTTATCCTACCACCTTAAAAAGCTAGAAAATGAAGAGAAAGTTAAACTCAAAGAATGAATAAAGAGTGTGGCAATCAAGTAGCAAATAGAGAAATAAAAGAATTCAATAAAGCCAAAAGCTGGTTCTTGGAAAAATTTAATAAAATTGATAATCCCTTGATCAAGAAATATAAGGTACATAATACAAATTACCAATATCAAGAACTGTACATGGGACATCACTAGACATTAAAATGGTAAGAAAATAATCAATTAGCCAATTAGCAAAATGGGCAAATTCCTTATAAAACCAAACATACCAAAATTGACCCTAGAAGAAAAAGAACATCTGAATGTCCTTCTATTTGTTAAAGAAAGTGAATCTGAAATAAAAATCCTTCCCAGAAAAGCTCCATGCCCAGAAGACTTCACTGGTGAATTCTACTGAACATTTAAGTAAGAAATGAAAGAATTATATCAACCATACATCATATATTTCAGCAAATAGAAGAGGAGGAATATATATTTACTGGCTTGTTTCCTGAGGGCAGCATAACCCTGATATAAAGACCTGAGAAAGGCATCACAAAAAAGGGAATTGTAGACCAATATGCCTCATGAACACAGGAACATATACCATTGACAAAATATTAACAAAACAAAGACAGCAATATATGAAAATAATAACATGCCACGACTAAGTGTGAGTCATCCTAGGAAGGCAAGGTTGGTATAATATTAGAAAATCACTCAATATAAATTGTCACATTCACAGATTAAGATAGAAAAATAGACATGATAATCTCAGTCAATGGACAGAAATTATTTGACAAAATTTAATACCCATTCATGTTAAAACATCCCAGAAAACTATATGTAGAAAAGAGCTTCCACAATCTGACAGAAGATGGCTATGAAAAACTTCCAGGTAATAATCATACTGCCTGAGATATTGACCACGTTCCTTACAAAGTTGAGAACAAGGCAATGATGTCTGCTTTCAGTACATTTTCCCACATTTTACTGGACATTTTAAGCCAGTGCAATAAGATAAGTACAAGATAAAGTTTATGTAGGGAGAAACAGAATTGTCTTTATGTGACCTTTACATAATTGCATAGATAAAAACTATTAGAGAAACTAAAAAACTCTACATGAACTAATAAATGAACCTAAAAAGATTACACAGTATAAGGTAGGTATACCAAAACCAATTTTATTTTTATGTACTAGTAAAAAAAATGGAAAGGGGATTTAAAATATTTACAATGATATAATAAATTAATGTTCTTAGAAGTAAATCCATGTAAATCTATAAGACATGCCTGAGAGAAATTAAAGAAGATATAAAAAATGGAGAGATAAACCATGCTCACAGATTGGAAGATTCCATACTGCTAAGATATCTATTTTCCCCAAATTGATCTGTAGATTCACCATAACCCAATCACGATCCCAATCAAAAATCCCAGATTTTTTTTTTGATGAATTGACAAATGATTCTAAAATTAGTATCTAAATGCAAAGAAACTAGAATAGCCAAAACAATTTGGAAAAGAGGAAAAATGTTGGATACCTTACCTAATTTCAATAATTAATAGAAAGCTTCAGTAATCAATGCAGTGTGGTATGACAGAAAAACAGATCAATGCACAAAAACAGAGCCACACATAAACTGTCAATTGATTCTCTGACAGAGGTGCCAAATTAATCCCTATGGTGAAAGGACAGTCTTTTCACTAATGCTGCTGGGACAACTGGATAACTATAATGGGAAGACAATGAACCTCTATCCATACTTCCCAACAAACATGGGTCTATGAATTATAGACCTAAATGTAAAAATAAAACTACTAGCTTTGAGAAGAAAACATAGATGAATTTTTTGTAATCTTGGATTAGGCAAAAATTTCTTAGAGAGGACACAGAAAACACTAACCATTAAAAAAATGATAAATTGGATTCCAAAACTTAAAAACTTCAGTTCAGCAAAATACAGCACTAAGAACATGCATAGAAAAACCCCAGACTAGGAGAATAAATAATAATCAGTTGCACTTTTACATAATAATGCATATGGGAAGTACAATGAAAATAATATTCCATTTATAGCATAATACATAAAATATCTGAATTCCAGGCATAAACTACTAATGATGAAATAAAAGGAAAAAATAACTGGAAAGTTATACTTATGCTTGATTGTATAGACCATAATAAAGATGACAACACTTCCTAATTTAGCAAAGATATTTTAATGTAAGACTAATTAATTTTTCTCAGGATATTTTAAATAACATTTTAAAATGGGATCTCCACACCAAGGAAACATCCCTTTGTTTTTAGTTTATTGACTATTCTTAATAGCACATTTTTATCAGATTGGATTGGGGCAATCAGGAATTCTATAATTGGTCTTTGATTGGTTAGTGACTAGTCAAACTTTCAAAAAAAGGTTAAGAATACCGGAATAAAAATTAGGCCATGAGCAACTCCAAATACCATAACAAGAAACATAATCTTAAAAAATGTCCTGAAGATGTATGCTTTAGCTGCAGATAAGACACACACTCCTATTATTGTTGAAATTGCACTTTGCAACACAGGGTAGCCTAGCAGATACAATGCCTCGATGGTTTTTTGGTTTACTGAGGGCTTTGAACTGGAAACAAATACATAGGAAATGTGGGCAGAAAAATCAAAAGAAAACCCTATACAAATGACGAGATTAATCATGGATATGGAATCAAGATTGATGTTCCAGAATGCCATGAAACCCGTTACTCCCAAAATCACAGAAGCGATAGCAAAAGTTACCCACAAAGAACACAGCAGGTGAGGGATTAACAGTAAGGAAACAATGAACATAGGTGTTGAGGCAACAATTACATTTCAAACAGTGTTTTCTACTATTGCAGAATACTGATCAAAATATATGAACGCCTGGTTATACACCATTAGGGGAATTTCACACTTTTCGGCCATGTCTCGGAACTGGAGTAACATCAGCTTCTTATTGGTTGAAGAAGAAACACCCATGGTCTGAATGAGGGCCCGGGAACAGATGATTTCCTGTGATGATGTAATGTTAATATCATACATAAAAAGTGGAGAATCTATTACAAAATTGGGAATATTTTTTACAAAAGTTATCATTTACATCGTGATGGTGGTTTTCCATATATTTCACATATTCTCGTAATCTAAACTCTGTAAGATTTTAATCTACATAGTCACTGTTTTCAAAATCTACAAGACATTTTTCCAATTTTTGCCTAGCATCTCCTTCCCAACAGTCAAGAGCTTCAGTAACAATAAGCATAACCCTGGGACCATAAGTTGAAAAATGTTCTTCTTCTACATTAAAATACGGTGTGATGTAGGAGTCATCACTTGCCAAATTTCAGGGGTCTAAACGTTTCTGCACTTGGAAACACCCATATATACTACTTATGATGTACAAAATGTATATAAGCACTACAAAAACTTGGACTCAGTGCTTGTGAGAAAAGGACCAAAATAGTCTCTAAAGAACAAATTCATTGGGCGGATATCAGCTTTATGTTTGTCTCGGAGAGAATTACATGGGAGGCCGCAGGGCTTTTTTAACGAGGAACATTTTTGGTCAGGAGTTTCTGGTTTCTTCAACCAGCATAGACAAACTACTTCTCTATTACCATCCAGGGCCATAAATGCTCCAAAACAGGTGATGTTATAAAAATAACAAAAGAGAAGGGTTGTTCCTGTATAGATGCAGAAGTATTGTACGGACCTGAAAGAGGTCATAATTCCTGTATAGAAGGCCAGGATGTTGGTGATGGTGGTGATTGTAATGGACACTGCCACTTTTGAATAGACATTGGACATCCGTTCTTTTATGCTATCCATGAGGTTGGTCTTCTGCCAGGCAGAAATCATGATAAACATGTCATCGACCCCAACGCCTGTTAAAAAAAGAAACAGAATCTTCATACATATGAACATCCATTAAACATTAAACAGATCAGTTCACACCATTTCTTTGTCCATCTCTTAAGGTCTTATTTATCTTGCTCAATCTGTGTTTTGATACTTCTTTCTGTGATGCTTTCTCTGGTTGCCTCTGAATCCACAACAGAACTTATCGCTCCTTGCTCTGTAGTAGCTCTGTGCTTTGCACGTACTCCTATTTGCACAGAGCACAGTATACTCCACTCCTAGTCATCATTTAGGGTGTTTCAATGATGAGTCAGGAAACCTGGCTGCTGGGTGTTAGGTGAAGTGGGATTAGCAATGTATCCTTGACTCCATTAGAATACCTGAGAGATCATTTTCTCCCATAAACCATTTTATTCTAGTGCACTAATGTTGAGCCAACATACTGTTGCTTAAAATATGAGCTGGATTTATCTGTTCTACAGTTAGCATCTAGCTATCAATGTGCTGATTGTAGAGGCACCCCATAGTTTATAGACACACACACACACACACACACACACACACACACACACACACACACACAAATGCAGTTTTCCTGCTAGTCTGTTTTTGATACCCAGAAGGCTATCATTCAAACTTCACTTGCCCAGGTTAAGGCATTATCACAATAAAATGCAGGCTCTCTTGAGATCAGAAATATGCACCAAAGTAAATATTAAGAATCCTTTACATATTAAATGCCTACTAAGGTAATCAGTCTTTTCCACAATGACGTTTCCTGATTGGTTTGGAATAAAGAGGACAGGAGAACATCTGAGGACTTTGAAACCATCAATGAAGGCTAGGAGAGGAGGACCACAGAGAAGAAATGGGATTACAAAGGACAGCATGAGCATGTTGCAGACAAATTTCGTCTGCCTCAAGCTTTCTACTGCTTTCATTCATGTACACCTCTGTTTCTGTGTACATTGATACAAAATCAGTACTTGGAACTAACATGCGGTACGAGGGCCTACACTGACACAGGTTTACGTAGTGTGTCATAAACTGCATCCCGACACTCCCCCTGCTGCCAGCTTTGTGGATTTCAGTTGTATTCAGCTGAACAAAAGGGAAGAATCAGAGGTACTAAGGACGATGAATAAACTCATTGATATTTATTAGGTATTTAAAAACCAGTTTTTTCTTTATAGAACCTTGTTCAAAAATTGTCCTCGTATATTTCTTGAGTTACTGAAATCACAACCCCCCCACACACACACTCATACACACACACACCCCTACACTCATACTTCAATGTATACACAGACAGTATGAAGATGCTTTATATTAAATCGGTTGCATAGATTTTAACTATAGTTATGTATGACTGTGGGAACACTGAGAGCTTTCTTATATTTTAAGTGTGAGTGTGTACTAGGAAGGTTTCCTCCACTGTCTCCCCTAAGAAATCAAATATTATTTCTTCCAAGTTGCCTACTTTCCAAAATATAAACATATTTATCTTCTCATGCTTATTGTAAAATAAATCCTGAAAGTACAGGAAAATGCAAAGAAAAAATTTAAACAACTGTAATTCCACCCTTCGGGGATAATCCTTGCTAATATTTTAAGTATAGCCATCCAGAATTTGCTCTATACAAATATACACATATATTTGTATATCTATTTTAAACATCTTGTTTCATAGCTAGCATTTTTCATTTAACACTTTATATCTACCTCTTTTTAAAGAGTGAATAGGATTCCAAAACTTTAATATGCTATGTTTGAGTGGACCGATCCCATGTCGATATGGGATTAGGTTGTTCTTGTTTTTTCCTATTCTAAATCACACTGAAATGAAATACACGTTCTACTTTGTGAGCACTTGTCCAATAATTAGGACAAACTCCTAGAAGTGGAGTTGGCAGGTCAAAGGTATTCCCTTTTAAATTTTTAACTCTTTTGATCTGTTGCAAAGTTGTATTTTAAAACTGCACCAATTTACAAACTTCCCCCAGCAGAACATGAGTGTTCATTTGCATACAACATTCCCCAAACCTTTAATCTTGCTAATATTCATTAATAAGAAAAGAAAACAAAGGTGTCTCACTTTTGTTTTAACTTGTATCCCTTGATTTACTGAAAGGTCAAATATTTTTTCTTATACTTTCAGTGACTAGTATTTTGGATTTTGTGTGTGTGTGTGTGTGTGTGTGTGTGTGTGTGTGTGTGTGTGTGTGTGTGTGTGTGTGTGTGTGTGTGTGTGTGTACTGCCTGTTCATGTCCCTGGTCTGTGTTTTTCCATTTGGGGTACTAGATTTTTCTAACTCTAAAGACTCAGAATTCCATCTGATTTTCTTCTTTCCTGATGCCCCATTTTGGACTTGTAGAGCCACCTAAATATACTTATTCTGCTTAATGTAACACAATCCCCTTCCATTATCCACCCCACACCCCCACACACACAATGTGCAGCCTCACCTAGAATAAGAAATGGTGAATTTGCAACTATGATCACAAATGGCACCCCAATGTACAACATCAGGCCAAAGCCACTCACCACTGCCAAGGCAGCAGAAATCACTCCAAAGGCTGCAACCCACATTTTGTTTCGTATACAGTCACACCTGTAAATTTGGAGGGAAAAATCATGGAACTTGTAGTGGTAGCTTCCATACTGAAATTCCAGCAATTCATAACATTCTTGAATTGGACACCTATACAGAGCCCTCTTGGGCAATAATTCTCATACCTGTCTGCTGGAGAAGTTTAATTTCCAGGCACTAGCCCAGGCCAGCTGAAAAAAAAAAAGGGAGTTTGGAGACAGAAAATTTGGGAATCTGTACTTTTATCAAACTATACTGGTTGATTCTTACACATCTAGCCAAGCACAAATCCACTGACTGGCATTTCAGGACCACAAAGATATACTAAAACACTGCAGATGGTTAATTCCACTCTGATCTTCAAAGGAGTGTGAATGGAACGCAACAGCAAATGGAAGTACCTATATCCAGTTGTCTTCTCACCCACCTGTGACTCCAGTTAGCCCTAAACATGATCCTAAATAGCTCCTGTATTTCAAAGCTGGTTCAATATGTATCTGGCTAACAAAAAGTATGAAAGCCTCCTTCTAGAAGCAAAAAGAACTACAGCCTGTGGAACAAAAACCACATTCACAGAAAGATAGACAAGATGAAAAGGTAGAGGGCTATGTACCAGATGAAGGAACAAGATAAAACCCCAGAAAAACAACTAAATGAAGTGGGGGTAGGCAACCTTCCAGAAAAAGAATTCAGAATAATGATAGTGAAGATGATCCAGGACCTTGGAAAAACAACGGAGGCAAACATCAAGAAGATGCAAGAAATGTTTAACAAAGACCTAGAATAATTAAACAACAAACAAACAGAGATGAACAATACAATAACTGAAATGAAAACTACACCAGAAGGAATCAATAGCAGAATAACTGAGGCAGAAGAACGGATAAGTGACCTGGAAGACAGAATGGTGGAATTCACTGCCACAGAACAGAATAAAGAAAAAAGAATGAAAAGAAATGAAGACAGCTTAAGAGACCTTTGGGAAAACATTAAACGCAACAACATTCGCATTATAAGGGTCCCAGAAGGAGAAGAGAGAGAGAAACGACTCAAGAAAATATTTGAAGGGATTATACTCGAAAACGTCCCTAACATGGGAAATGAAATACCACCCAAGTCCAGGAAGTGCAGCAAGTCCCATACAGGATAAACCCAAGGAGAAACACTGTGAGACACATATTAATCAAACTGGCAACAATTAAAGACAAAGAAAAATTATTGAAAGCAGCAAGGGAAAAATGACAAATAATATACAAGGGAACCCCCATAAGGTTAACAGCTGATTTCCCAGCAGAAACTCTACAACCAGAAGGGAGTGGCATGATATACTTAAAGTGATGAAAGGGAAGAATCTACAGCCAAGATGACTCTACCCAGCAAGGATCTCATTCAGATTCGATGGAAAATTAAAACCTTTACACACAAGCGAAAGTTAAAAGAATTCAGCACCACCAAACCAGCTTTATAACAAATGCTAAAGGAACTTCTCTAGGCAGGAAACACAAGAGAAGGAAAAGACCTACAATAACAAACCCAAAACAATTAAGAAAATGTTAATAGGAATATACGTATCGATAATTACCTTAAACGTCAATGGATTAAATGCTCCAACCAAAAGACACAGACTGGCTGAATGGATACAAAAACAAGACCCATATACATGCTGTCGACAAGAGACCCACTTCAGACCTACGGACACATACAGACTGAAAGTGAGGGGATGGAAAAAGATAGTCCATGCAAATGGAAATCAAAAGAAAGCTGGAGTAGCAATATGCATATCAGATAAAATAGACTTTAAAATAAAGACTGTTACAAGAGACAAGGAAGGACACTACATAATGATCAAGGGATCAATCCAAGAAGAAGATATAACAATTATAAATATATATGCACCCAATATAGGAGCACCTCAATGCATAAGGCACCTGTTAACAGCTCTAAAAGAAGATATCGACACTAACACAATAATAGTGGGGGACTTTAACACCTCACTTACACCAATGGACAGATCATCCAAGATGAAAATTAATAAGGAAACACAAGCTTTAAATGACACAACAGACCAGATAGATTTAATTGATATTTATAGGACATTCCATCCAAAAACATCAGATTACACTTTCTTCTCAAGTGTGCACGGAACACTCTCCAGGATAGATCACATCTTGGGTCACAAATCAAGTCTCAGTAAATTTAAGAAAATTGAAATCATATCAAGCATCTTTTCTGACCACAATGCTATGAGATTAGAAATGAATTACAGGGGAAAAATGTAAAAAACACAAATGCATGGAGGCTGAACACTATGTTACTAAATAACCAAGAGATCACTGAAGAAATCAAAAAATACCTAGACACAAATGACAATGAAAACATGACAATTCAAAAGCTATGGGATACAGCAAAAGCAGTTCTAAGAGGGAAGTTTATACCTATACAAGCCTACCTCAAGAAATAAGAAAAATCTCAAATAATCTAACCTTATACATAAAGGAACTAGAGAAAGAAGAACAAACAAAACCCAAAGTTAGCAGAAGGAAAGAAATCATAAAGATCAGAGCAGAAATAAATGAAATAGAAACAAAGAAAACAATAGCAAGGATCAATAAAACTAAAAGCTGGTTCTTTGAGAAGGTAAATAAAATTGATAAACCATTAGCCAGACTCATCAAGAAAAAGAGGGAGAGGACTCAAATCAATAAAATTAGAAATGAAAAAGGAGAAGTTACAACAGACACTGCAGAAATACAAAGCATCCTAAGAGACTACTACAAGCAACTCTATGTCAATAAAATGGACAACCTGGAAGAAATGGACAAATTCTTAGAAAGGTATAACCTTCCAAGACTGAACCAGGAACAAATAGAAAATATGAACAGACCAATCACAAGTAATGAAATTGAAACTGTGATTAAAAACCTTCCAACAGGGGCTTCCCTGGTGGCGCAGTGGTTGAGAGTCCGCCTGCCAATGCAGGGGACATGGGTTCGTGCCCCGGTCTAGGAAGATCCCACATGCCACGGAGCAGCTGGGCCCGTGAGCCATGGCCGCTGAGCCTGCGCGTCCGGAGCCTGTGCTCCACAACGGGAGAGGCCACAACAGTGAGAGGTCCGTGTACTGCAAAAAAAAAAAAAAAAAAAAAATCTTCCAACAAACAAAAGTACAGGACCAGATGGCTTTACAGGTGAATTGTATCAAACATTTAGAGGAGAGCTAACACCCATCCTTCTCAAACTCTTCCAAAAAATTGCAGAGGAAGGAACACTCCCAAACTCATTCTATGAGGCCACCATCACCCTGATACCAAAACCAGACAAAGATACTACAAAAAAAGAAAATTACAGGCCAATATCACTCATGAATATAGATGCAAAAATCCTCAACAAAATACTCGCAAACAGAATCCAACAACACATTAAAAGGATCATACACCATGATCAAGTGGGATTTATCCCAGGGATGCAAGGATTCTTCAATATATGCAAATCAATCAATGTGATACACCATATTAACAAATTGAAGAAGAAAAACCATATGATCATCTCAATAGATGCAGAAAAAGCTTTTGACAAAATCCAACACCCATTTATGATAAAAACTCTCCAGAAAGTTGGCATAGAGGGAACCTACCTCAACATAATAAAGGCCACAGCAAACATCATTCTCAATGGTGAAAAACTGAAAGCATTTCCTCTAAGATCAGGAGCAAGACAAGGATGTCCACTCTCACCACTATTATTCAACATAGTTTTGGAAGTCCTAGCCACAGCAATCAAAGAAGAAAAAGAAATAAAAGGAATACAAATTGGAAAAGAAGAAGTAAAACTCTCACTGTTTGCAGATGACATTATACTATACATAGAGAATCCTAAAGATGCCACCAGAAAATTACTAGAGCTAAGCAATGAATTTGGTAAAGTTGCAGGATACAAAATTAATGCACAGAAATCTATTGCATTCCTATACACTAATGATGAAAAATCTGAAAGAGAAATTAAGGAAACACTCCCATTTACCAATGCAACAAAAAGAATAAAATACCTAGGAATAAACCTACCTAGGGAGACAAAAGACTGGTATGCAGAAAACTATAAGACACTGATAAAGAAATTAAAGATAAAACAAACAGATGGAGAGATATGCCATGTTCTTGGATTGGAAGAATCAATATACTGAAAATGACTCTACTACCCAAAGCGATCTACAGATTCAATGCAATCCCTATCAAATTACCAATGGCAATTTTTACAGAACTAGCACAAAAAATCTTAAAATTTGTATGGAGACACAAAAGACCCCAAATAGCCAAAGCAATCTTGAGGGAAAAAAACGAGGCTGGAGGTATCAGGCTCTCAGACTTCAGACTATACTACAAAGCTACAGTAATCAAGACAATACGGTACTGGCACCAAAACAGAAAGATAGATCAATGGAACAGGATAGAAAGCCCAGAGATAAACCCACACACATACAGTCACCTTATCTTTGATAACGGAGGCAGGAATGTACAGTGGAGAAAGGACAGCCTCTTCAATAAGTGGTGCTGGGAAAACTGGACAGGTACATTTAAAAGTATGAGATTAGATCACTCCCTAACACCACACACAAAAATAAGCTCAAAATGGATTAAAGACCTAGATGTAAGGCCAGACACTATCAAACTCTTAGAGGAAAACAAAGGCAGAACACTCTACGACATAAATCAAAGCAAGATCCTTTTTGACCCACCTCCTAGAGAAATGGAAATAAAAATAAAAATAAACAAATGGGACCTAATGAAACTTAAAAGCTTTTGCACAGCAAAGGAAACCATAAACAAGACGAAAAGACAACCCTCAGAATGGGAGAAAATATTCACAAACGAATCAACGGACAAAGGATTAATCTCCAAAATATATAAACAGCTCATGCAGCTCGATACTAAAGAAACAAACCACCCAATCCAAAAATGGGCAGAAGACCTAAATAGACATTTCTCCCAAGAAGACATACAGATGGCCAAGAGGCACATGAAAAGCTGCTCAACATCACTAATTATTAGAGAAATACAACTCAAAACTACAATGAGGTATCACCTCACACCAGTTAGAATGGGCGTCATCAGAAAATCTACAAACAACATATGTTGGAGAGGGTGTGGAGAAAAGGGAACCCTCTTGCACTGTTGGTGGGAATGTAAACTGATACAGCCACTACGGAGAACAGTATGGAGGTTCCTTAAAAAACTAAAAATAGAATTACCATATGATCCAGCAATCCCACTACTGGGCATATACCCAGAGAAAACTACAATTCAAAATGACACATGCACCGCAATGTTCATTGCAGCACTATTTACAATAGCCAGGTCACGGAAGCAACCTAAATGCCTATCAACAGATGAATGGATAAAGAAGATGTGGTACATATATACATTGGCATATTACTCAGCCATAAAAAGAATGAAATCAAGTCATTTGTAGAGATGTGGATGGACCTAGAGATTGGCATACAGAGTGAAGTAAGTCAGAAAGAGAAAAATAAACACCGTATATTAATGCATATATGTGGAACCTAGAAAAATGGTACAGATGATCCAGTTTGCAGGGCAGAAATAGAGACACAAATGTAGAGAACAAACGTATGGACACCAAGGGGAGAAAGCAGTGGGGTGGTGGTGGTGGTGTGATGAATTGGGAGATTGGGACTGACATGTATACACTGATGTGTGTAAAACTGATGACTAATAAGAACCTGCTGTTTAAAAAAAATAAAAATTAAAAAAAAAAGTAAAGCCTCCTTCTAAAAGATTTTCATACTCTCCTCTGATGGAGAAGTGGGCTCTAGAGAAGTGGCTACTAACTGCAAAAAATATGTGATATGTACTCCATTTTGAGTAACACAAGCTATGCCTGTTTCTTGGTTGGACCAACAGAAATGGGAATACATACACAGCAATTAAGGAATGGGTTTAACACTTTTCCTCCCAATACTCATGACTTTACATTTTAAAATACTGACAACAGCCTCTGGTTTTCTACTTTACTCATTTGCTAACTGCTCCAAAACAAATGACTGATACCTGCCTCTAGATATTTTTAGCAGGAGAGAGAAACTAAGTCTGGTTTGAAAACTGGGAGAGTCAACTAAGCCAATGGAGCTACTGATTCCAAAACAGCAAGAATATAACTAAAGACCTTATTCAGGCAGGACCACATTAAAATAGCTGAACTTTCTTATTACTACCAAAAAAAAAAAAAAAAGAACCTACACTGTGCCTCTATCTCACTTTTTCTCAAGCTGCTGATGCTTCAGTGAGACTCAGGGGCCCAAAGATACACACACACACACACACACACACACACTCACACAGTCCCACTCCAGAGCGAAAGTAAATGTCTTCGTTACGACAAACACTTCTTAAAGTAACAATACTGGTTTATAGGCGTTTAAGATAAGAAAGCAACACAGATGAACTGTGAAATCAGAAAGATTAATGAGGATAAAAGCTACAGGTGACATGTTTATCCCCATTCCCTCTTTCAGGTTTCTGGATTTTGTTGGTGTAAATTTTTCAGAGGATGGGGGAGTGAGGTATTTTATTGGCCAGAGTGACTTGACTTTGACTAGTTGCTGTGTTGACTTTTTCTAAATGACCTTTATTTTAATGTTCAATAGGCAATGGAGGGAAGATGTGAATGTAGAGCACTGTTTGGTGAACACACTTGCAGATTTTCTAGTCCCCAAGAAGGACCTTGGTTAAGCAGTTTATCAGAATGACTTAGGAGAGTCTTAGAACTTTAGATTCCTACAGTCCTGGAACACAGCTCTGCAGATTCTGATCTATAGGTTTCTAGAGAAGCTGCAGAATCCAAGTGTCTAAAAATGTCTTCATATGATTCCAATGCTCAGGCAGTTAGGCATCACTGGCAGCAAAATGGCCAATTTTCTGAATTTTCTATTCATTTAAGGGGAGGCTAAATTAGAAATCATCCCACTTAGAATACAATCTATGTATACGCTTGGTGAGGGATCCACATCTTCCTTGAAAGATAATGATGTCTATCAAGACTAAAGAATAGTTTACAGTCTATTTGAATCCGAAAGATTCTCCGGATTTTTTTCTGAAATTGATCTCACATTTGGTGTAAGTTTTGTCGTTTCCAAAATGTCAGACAATTTTGAAATAGTCTGGAAGCTCAACATACCAGTACTTACTATAGAATGAAGTTCAATTTGGAGTATACCTTTTGAGAAAGTCTTACTACTGTTTAAATGACTTCACTGCAAGACAGTAAATATGGAACCACAAAATGTGTTTGAATAATGGTTCTGTATGAGGTAAATGCATGTAGGCAAGGAATAACTTTCATATATAAGTGTGTGAGACAGGCAGGATGGGGATATCTTAGGGACTGTCTAGGAGGCCGCACCCAGAACAGAGATAAGATTCTCAGCGATAACAGACAACTGGGAGTGAGAGATGTCAAGGAACTTACAAAAGCTCTCACAGGAAAATCAGTTGTATATTCAAACCCAGAAAAAGCATCTATTAGACCATCACTCAGCATGTATGGCTTGAGAATCTTCCTCTTCCCTTTCCTCTTCTCCTTGGGCATGTTCCAACCCAGGAACTAGTACAGCAAGATAAGAAGTGACAGAAGAGGGCAGGGAAGCCCTTTTTTCCCCATAAAAGGCTTTCCCATGCAGTGTGCTCCAGCTAAGAGAGGGGGAAACCTCAGCTTCAAATCAAGTTACCACTTTTTGTTTATTACATGGACATGGACATTTTAATTCTGATTGGAGGACTCTGTCTTACCTAAGAATGACAATGAAAGTCACAGGGCCTGCCTCAGTTTTTATGGGGCAGAGGAAGAACTTGCTCTACCTACAAAACTTAAAGGGAACAGAGGGAGATGAAAATAAAGTTGCTTTATGTTTACACCTCATGTGTCCTGTGTGTCCAATATGTTGGTTATATAAGCATAAAAAGTCTTCAAAGACAAATGTAGGTCATTTTCTAATTGCCTTCAATATAAGATTTTCTGCATTACTGTTCACAATTATTTGCTACAGATAAGCAAGAATTGACATAACTTTGTATATTCAGAACCAACTATCCAGTAGAAGACTTCTGTCAAACTAGTTCTTGGTACCTTATAGATTCCGTACTAATTTAAAAAATTATTTATCCTACTAACTTTAACACGGCTGAATTTTGCTTTCTTTCCTCCCCCCTCCCTCCCTTCCTCCCTTCCTTCTTTCCCTTCTTCCTCCTTTTTTCTTCCTTCCTGCTTTTTTCATTTCTTTATTTTCTAAGGGATGTGATCTTCCTCTCCAGAATAACAAAGTAATAAATTAGCTTACTGACTCTACAGATGCACCCGGTGTGGTTACGTCCCTTTACCTATTGGAGCCTCACATCTTTCTCCACCTTAAACTAGAGAGTTAAATTATATCATTTTCCCCCAAACTTATGTACTTATGAGAATAAGTTGGAGAAATTTTTGAAATATAGATTTTCAGACTTAGCCTCCAGATACTTGATTCAATAGGGCAGGGCCTCAGAATATGTGGTTTTAGGGCTCTCTCTGTGACTCTGATGTGAGAATCATTAGAATAATATTATTTGTGAGGTTCTTTCTACATCTAAATTCTACTTTGTTTTTGGCTTATATTTTTCATATTTTAGCTTTCCGGCCATAAGAGCTCAAACTAACCCTAATGCCTAGATAACAAGTGCTTAACAAAGTAAACTCCACACCAGAACAATGGAGATGCCCGTGTCAATTAAATTAGAGCTTACTTTTTTGTATAGTTAAAAGTACTAGTTCAAATTTATAATAGAAATAAAGACTTGTTTCTTAGCTCTATCAGCATATCTGCCTCCAAATGACACAACTAATCATAACTGGCAAACATGTAAGGTAATAAACATATACGAAACAAACAAAACCAGCCAAAAGTTCTTGTTACTATTCCATTTGATTGCATACTATTGCTAATGGGCAAAATTTGTTTTAAGTCATTAGGTTTAAAAAATAAGAGTTTACTGCTAGACATCAGAAAAATGTAGAGTAAGAATTTTCCACTTCTTGCCTCCCAACCGATACATAGAAAAACAAGCAGAAGTTGTCAGAACCAACTCTGTGATCTCTGGAAAACAGTCAAAAGTTTACAGAGAGCTGAAAAAAAAAAAAGGCAGGGGGCCTTTAAAACAGTAGGAAAGTTTGTAGTGAGTTTATATGCCCTACTTCACCTCCCTCTCTGGTGGGATACAAGTTTTAAAGTGGCAGTGACAATAAAGTGGCAGATGTGTTAAACTGGCCATAGTCTTAAAGTGACAAGAGTCTTAAAGCAACAGCAGTCTTAAAGCATCAACAGCCCATGTTACCAGTGTGGGACTATGTCCTTATTTCTGGAAGGAGCAGAGCAGACCTTATTCACGTAATATTTTATATATCAGTTCTAAACTGCCTAGGGACTACCTGAAGGACTGATGCAAGGCACTCCTCTGTTTTGTCTAACACAAAACTCAGGTTGAGAAAGGTGGAAACACCACAAACTGAATAAACAAACTTCACATGCATAGGGCAAAAGATTACAGCCCAAACATACAAAAGACTGCCTAAGGCAGAAGCTGGGGAGCATTTCTCTGGGAGTTTAGAATATTCACAAGTGCCGTGTATACTGGGGAATTTAGAAAGTCACCCAGGGCAAGATATAATGCTCAAAAAGGACTTAAGACACTAAGCTTTTCACCTATGGCTAATCCCCAGTCATGGCATAACCCTGGGTAAGTGTTGAAGGAGAGTCCAGGCACACAACCATTTTGAAAAGACTGCGAGAGCTCCTGGAATGCAAGGAAATTTCTGTCAAAACACTAGCTGAACACAAGCTAAGGAACGGGACTTCAGTGACAACATAAACAAGGAATACAATCTTTGCAATAATAGTTTGGGAAAGTCACTAAGAAGATCAACTACTACAGTATTAAACAAACAAGCAAACAAACATCAGGAAACCCTGGGGAGGTAGGAAATCTGATTTCCAGTTACCACATTATAATAGTCAAATGCCAAGTTTTCAACAACAACAACAACAACAAAAACAAAATCCCAAGGCAAATGAATAAATAGGAAAGTATTGATCAGGCAAAGGAACAAAATAAATTGACAGGAAAGACAGAGACAGGACCTAGTAGATAAAGACTATAAAATGCTGTCCTAAATAAGCTTAGAGAACTAAAGGTGAGCACTGACAAGGATATAAGGAAAATAATGTATGAACAAAGTGATCATTTAAATAAAGAGATAGAAAAAAAACTTAAAAGGAACTAAAATTCTAGAGCTGAAAAGTACAACTGAAATAAAAAACAAAACACTAGAGATGTTCAATAACAGATTTAGCAGGCATAATAAAGAACCAGTGAACTTGAAGACAGGTCAATTGAAATTACTGAGTCTGAGAGGCTGAAAGAAATAAGAAGTGAAAAGTACCTCACTGACCTGTTAGATTCCAGCAAGCAAACCCACATACATATAATGGGTGTCCCTGAAAAAGAAGAGAGGGGAAAAAAGGCAGAAAGACTATTTAAAGAAAAATGACTGAAAACTTCCCAAATTTGATAGAAGACATGAAGCTACAAATCCAAGAAACTTAACAAATTCCAAGTAGGATAAACTCAAAATGATCCACACCAAGAGACACTATAATCAAACTATTGAAAGATGAAGACAAAGACAGTCTTGGAAGCAGCAAGAAAGAAGCAACTGATCACGTACAAAGGATACTTAATAAGTATCAAGGTTGATTTCTCATCAGAAACCATGGAGGCCAAGGGACAATGGATGATATTGAAAGTGTTAAAAGAAAAACCGATCAACTTCAAGGCAGTGTCCAGAAAACTCTCCTTCAAATATGAAGGAGAAATTAAGACATTTACAGATAAAGAAGAGCTGAGGGAATTTGTTATCACTAGGCCTGTCTTATAAGAAATGCTGAAGGAACTCCTTCAGATTGAAATGAAGGAAAAAGAAAAAGTAACCGAAGTCATGAAGAAATACAGATCTCCAGTAAAGGTAAATACATGGGCAAATACAAAAACAAGTATTATTGTATTTTTGGTTTGTAACTCTACCTTTTACTTCCTACAGAATTTAAAAGACAATGACATAAAAATAACTATAAATCTATGTTATAGTGCATACAATTTATGACAACAACATAAGGGAGGGAGGACAGAGATGTATAGAAGCAGCATAGTTAAAAGTTAAGTAGGTATTAATTTAATATAGATCATTTTAAATTTAAGACGTTATATGAATCTCCATGGTAACCACAAAGAAAGTCTCTAAAAACCATCACAAAAGGAAATGAAAAAAGAATCAAAACAGCTCACTAGAAAAACAGAAACTAAACATAAAAGAAGGCATAAATCAGGAATTCACTGGTCCAGTGGTTAAGACTTGGAGCTTTCACTGCCTGGGCCTGGGTTCAATCCCTGGTCGGAGAATTAAGATCCCACAAGCTGGGCTTCCCTGGTGGTGCAGTGGTTGAGAGTCCGCCTGCCTATGCAGAGGACACGAGTTCGTGCCCCCGTCCGGGAAGATCCCACATGCCGTGGAGCAGCAAAAAAAAATAAAATTTAAAAAAAAAAAAAGATGAGTATTAAAGAAAACATCCCACAAGCTGTGCAGCATGGCCAAAAAAAAAAAAAAAGGCATAAGTGGATGAAATGAAGAACAATAAGCTATAATATATACAGAATACAAACAGCAAAACAGCAGGAGCAAGTCCTTCCTTGTCAGCGATTATTTTAAATCTAAATAAATTAAACTTTCCAATCAAAAGGCAGATATTGTCAGAATGGATAAAACAGCATGATTCAACTATATGCTGTGTACAAGAGACTCACTTTATATCCAAAGACATGAATAGATTGAAAGTTAGAGGATTTAAAAAGATACTCCATATGAATAGTAACCAAAAGAGATCAGGGGTGGCTATACTGATGTCAGACAAAAATGGACTTTATTTCAAAAACTGTTAAAAGAGACAGAGGGACACTATATATTGATAAAAAGGTCAATGAATCAGGAAGATATAACAACTATAAACATAAATTAACCACAAAACAGAGACCCAAAATATATGAAGTAAATATTAACAGAATTGTAGAGAGAAATATATAGCTCTACAGTAATAGTTGGCAAATTCAATACATCACTTTCAATAATGGATAAAACATCTAGGCAGATAATTTATAAGGAAAATGAAAACAAACATACAAAATACCATAACTTATGAGAGGTAGTGACACCAGTGCCCAGAGGTAAATTTATAGCTACATTAAAAAAGAGAAAAGATCTCAAACCACTTTGTGGATTTAGACATCTTGTGGAACCAGAAAAAGAAGAGAGAACCTAACACAAAGCTAACAGAAGGAAGAAAATAATAAAAACTAGAACGGTGATAAATTGAGAATAGAAATTGAGAATAGAAAAACAATAGACAAAACCAACAAAACCAAAAGTGGTTATTGAAAAAGATCAACAAAATTGACAAACATTTATCTAGAGTGACAAAGGAGAAAATAAAAAAGATACAAATAACTAAATCAGATATGAAAGTGAGGACATTACTACTGAACTTACAGAAATGTAAAGGATTATAAGAGACTACTATTAACAATTTATGCCAACAAACTGGATAACCTAGATAAAACGCACAAATTCCTAGAAATACACAAAGACCTAAACTGACTCAAGATGAAATAGAACATTTCAACAGACATGTAACAAGTAAAAGGATTGAATCAGTAATCAAAAACCTCCCAACAAAATAAGTCCAGGACCAGATGGCTTCACTAGTGAATTTTACCAAACATGTAAAGAAGAATTAATACCAATCCTTTTCAAACCCTTCCAAAAAGTTGAAAGGAAGGGAACACTTCCTAACTCATATGATGAGGCCATCATTACATTGATATCAATTCCACACAAAGGTATCACAAGAAAGCTACAGATAATACCTCTTATAAATATAGATACAAAAATCCTCAACAAAATTCTAGCAAACACAATTCAATAGCATATTGAAAGGATTATACATCATGACCATATGGGATTTACCCCAGGAATGCAAGAGTGGTTCAACATGGGAAAATCAATCAATGTAATACGCCACACTAATGGAACAAAGGATAAAAACCACATGATCATCTCAAAAGATGCAGAAAAGGCATTTGACAAATTCCAATATCTTCTCATGATAAAAACACTCGAAAACAAGGAATGGAAGGAAAGTTCCTCAAAGTTATAAAGTCAATAATGAAAACTGCATAGCTAACATCATACTCAATGGTGAAAAATGGAAAGCTTTCCACCTAAGATCAGGAACAAGATAAGGATGCCCACTTTCACCAATGATATTCAATATTGTACTGGAAGTGCTAGCCAGAGCAATTAGACAAGAAATCGAAATAAAAGGAATTCAAGTTGGAAAGGAAGAATTGTAACTATCTCTTTGCACAGATTATATGATTATATATATGAAAAATCCAAAGACTCCACAAGAAAACTACTAACGTTAGTAAACAAATTCAGTAAATCTGCAGGTTATAAGATAAACACACAGGATTCAGCGGTTTCTATCCATGCACAATGAACAATCTCAAAACGAACTTAAAGAAGTAATTCCATTTAGTGTTTTAAATAATGAAATACTTAGGAATGCATTTAACCAAAGAAGTGAAAGACGTGTATGCTGAAGACTACAAAACATTGATGAAAACTAAAGAAGACCTAAATTAATGGAAAGACATTCTTAGTTCATGGGGAGGAAGACTTAATATTGTCAAAATGACAATCTCACCTAAGCAATCTACAGATTCAACACAATCTCTATCAAAATTCCAATGGCGTTTTCTTCCAGAAATGGAAAGGTCAACACCCAAATTCACAAGGAGCCCTGGATATCCAAAATAACCTTAAGATGAAAAAAAAATGGACAGCTGAGATTTCCAGATTTCAAAACTTATAAAAAAGCTACAATAATTAAAACAGAGTGGTACTAGTATATGGATTGACATATAGACCAATGGACTAGAACTGAGCGTCTGGAAATAAACCCATACATCTACAGCCCATTGTTTTTTGACAAGGATGCCAAGTCCATTCAACTGGGAAAGAAGAGTCTCTTCAACAAATGGTACTTGGACAACTGAATTTCCACATGTACAAGAATTAAGTTGGACCCCTACTCCACATCACATACAACTATGAATTAAAAATTGCAATCACCTAAATTTCAGAGCTAAAACCATAAAACTCTTGAAGGAAACACAGGGTAAATGTGCATGACCTTGGACTTGTCAATGGATTCTTAGATATAACACCAAGACACAAGTAGCAAAAAGAAAAATAAATACGTTGAATTTCATCAAAATTAAAACTTTTGTGCATTAAAGGACATTATCAAGAAAGTAAAGAGATAATCTACAGAGTGGGAGAAAATATTTGCAAATCATATATCTTGATAAGGATTTAATATCTAAAATATATAAAGTACTCATCAAAAATAGGACTCAACACAACAAAAGGACAAACAATTTCATTAAAAATAGGTAAATGTGGGAATTTCCTGGCAGTCCAGTGGTTAGGACTCCACGCTCTCACTGCCAAGGGCCTGAGTTCAATCCCTGGTCAGGAAACTAAGATCCTGCAAGCTGTGTGGCACAGACAAAAAAAAAAGAAAAAAGGGCAAAGGACCTGAATAGACATTTCTCCAAAGAAGATATACAAATGACCAGTAAACACATAAAAAAGATACTTAACATCATTAGTTACTAGGGAAATGCAAATCAAAACCACAATGAGATGTCACTTTATACCTACAAGGATGGCTATAATCAGTAAAACAGAAAATAAGTGTTGGTGAGGATGTGGAGAAATTGGAAAACCTACACATTGCTGGTGGGATATAAAATGGTGTAGCTTCTGTGAAAAATAGTTTGGTGGCTCTTCAAAAAGCTAACCAGAGAATTATCATACAACCCACTAATTCTACTCCTAGGTATATGCTGAAAAGAATTGAAAACAAGTTCAAACAGAGATTTGTACACCAACGTTCATTGCAGCATTATTCACTATAGTCAGAAGACGGAAATATTCCAAGGGCCCATAAACAGATAAGTAGATAAAATGTGGTATATACATAAAATGGCATATTATTCAGCCATAAAAAGGAATTCATGCTACAACATGGATAAACCTTGAAAACATTATGCTAAGTGAAATAAGCCAGTCACAAAAGGACAAATACTGTATGATTCCACTTATATGAAATCTCTACAATAGGCAAAATCATGGAAACAGAAAGTAGATTAAAAAGTAACCAAGACTTGGGGGAGACAATGGGGAGTTATTGCTTAATGGTTACAGTTTCTGTTTGGGGTGATGGAACATATTTATAAAGAGATAGTTGTGATGGTTGCACAACAGTGTGAATGTAATTAATGCCATAAATTGTACACTTAAAAATGGTCTTTAGGGACTTCCCTGGTGGTCCAGTGGTCAAGACTCCATGCTCCCAGCGCACAGGGCCCAGGCTGGATCCCTGGTCAGGAAACTAGATCCCGCATGCCACAACTAAGAGCCTGCATGCCACAACTAAGAGCCCACATGCTGCAAATAAAGATCCCATGTGCCGCAACTAAGACCTGGCATAGCCAAATAATTAAATAAATAACTGTTTTTTAATGGTTTTTAAAATGGTACATTTTATGTTACATATATTGTGTATACATTATATACATATATATTACCACAATAAAATATTTTTTAAAGTTAGTGTTTAAAAAACTAATAAAATTCTTTTACCTGTAGCATGATGTGATTGCAAATAATATGATTAGAAGGTATGCCAAGTGAAACAAGGGGATCACTGTCATAGAAGTTGGCTCAAATTCCAGTTGTCTAGAAAGTGATGTAAAGTAGACCATCTGCCACAAAAAGATACTCAGATAAGTAACTTTTAATTCCGATATCGTGTGTGTTACAAATGATATTGAAACACTATAGCTTATTGACTGAAACATTAAAATTCAGTAAAGAATCAAACTATGTGGATTATGATTTTAGAATAAAGAAGGTAATAAAGATTTGCTTCTTCCCACAAATCTCTGGCATGCTTTCCAAAGTTTATTTCAAAAATCTAAAGTTTAAAACTCCTGAATATATGAAATCTGAATCTTATATAAAAAAATCATTGATAACTATAGACATTTTGGCTTTTCTAAATTTTTATTAGGTTGTTATCTTTTACTATTTTAACTGCACAAATATCATTTCATTAAGGACTGGGTATTCAAAGGCTTTTTCCAGAAGGTGTCTCACTTTCACCAGTTTTGTTCAGAGTATTAGGTTTGCCAGCCCAGCAATTACTGAACAGCTAACATGTGCCTGGCACTATGCTATAATTTACTTTTAAAATGCTCAGCATTCTTTTTCAACAAAACCATGGAACTTTTGCTTATAGATTTTTTTTTTTATTCCACTGAACTCTAAACAAATTTTAGGGGGCTCCCAGAAACAGCAAAGACTTTAACTAAAAGTAAAAATTTCAAAGTAATTTGACCAGAAAACCAAACTAAACCTTAAGATCAATGTCTGTACTGAACAGAACAACCTTGAGGATGTACAATTTGTGTTTTTCAGCAAAATGTTACCAAGGATTTAAGATTTCTGGCTTTTTTTTTTTTTTTTTACGTCTTAGCTCTCTTTTTTATTTTATTTTTAAAAAATTTTGTTGTATAGTTGATTTACAATTATGTGTTAGTTTCAGGTGTACAGCAAAGTGAATCAGTTATACATAGGCATATATCCACTCTTTTAGATTCTTTTGTGGCATTCTTCAGTGCGCTATGTTAAGAAAGTTGGATTAAGGACCAAATACAGCAGAACACACCCAGCTTCAAGTCAAGGGCTCCATCAAGTAATTAGGGAGTGCTGTTGGAAAAGTCTTCTTATCCCTCCCACCTTCTCCTGGCCTCCCTGTAAAGCCCCAGCCGCTAGGTACCTGGATCTTCTTCAAGGCCAGACTCTTTTCAAGGTTGCCAACTTGGTTCAGGAAGTGGATCAGCCACGCCTTGCTGCGTTCGCTGTCCTCTCCTTCGCCAGTCTTCAGGTAGTACTGCAGCCGCATGGCTTTGGCCTCCAGGAGTAACTGGCTCAGTCCCATGCTCTTGCCTAACACAGTTCCTCCAAGGATGTTGGCCAGGTACACGACCTGGCCGGCTAGGCTGTAGATGGGGAAGGTGATGTTTTTCAGGTTGAGGACACTGTTCGTTTTCCAGGCGAACAAGAGTGGGTGGAAGGGTACACAGTAGCCCTGGTTCTTCGAGTACACCTCATTGTAGAGGATCTGGGTTCCGTTTGCCTGTGTCACAGTCAAAGCCTGAACCGCGTCGTCCACTTCACTAATTTCTGATAAGATTTCTTGTTCCAGCAGCGAGTTGGTGTTGGAGACCACTAGAATGGAAGCATAATTGACCCCGGTGCTCTTCCTGGCGATTGAGAAGAGATTGGAGTCGTTGGCGGTGAAATGTCCCTGCACGAAGCGTCGCTCAGCCTTGGCGGGGCTCCCTATCGGGGTGTACTGCTCCTCGACGTCTTCTTCTTCCTTGGGCAGGTGAATCAGGCCAGCGCCGAGGACGGCCGTCAAAACCATGGGCAGCAGAAAGAAGATCCAGGGGTGCGAGCCCACCTCCCATCCCAGCCGCCGGAAGGCCCGGGAGAGCAGCACCTCCAGGCAGTCGGTGTGGCAGCGGGGCCTCTCGGACACTCCGTTCTCAGACTCCGACGCCGGCAGAGGCTGCGACTCCGGCGGGGCCCCTGCGCGCTGCCCCGCAGCCCAGCCCAGCTCGAGCTCCTGTCCCGGACCCGACGCCGAGACCGGCTCCGGCTCGGGCTCTGCAGCCGGGAGAGGCTCGGAGCCGGGCCCTGCTGGCGGCTGCGGCCAGCTCTCCGAGTCCGGCCCCGGCCCCGCCTCCGGCCCCTGCGCTACGGGCCCCGGTTCCTGCCCCGCCTCCCGCCCGGGCGCCGCCTCTGGCGCAACCTTAGCTGCATTAAGGCTCATTTCCGGGAAGGAAAGGCGACGTTCTCAAACAGGACAGCAGATTGGAAGGGCGCTGCTGGACGGAGCGCCCATCTCCACCCACCCGACGGTTTCCTGGAGAAATTCTGAAGGAGTCTGTTCGAGCCCAGGCTGCTCGCGCCCGGAGGCTGGAGCTTTGCTGGCGGCCACATGGTAGCCTAACCAGCCCCAAATGTGTCCCTGCGCCCAGCCTCTCACGATTCAGTGAATACAAGAAACACGTGTTCCAGGCGAATGGAATCGTGCCTGTCCTACAGGACTCACAATTTATTGGCAGAATTTGGCTGGTTCACGGTCGCCCCCCCCCCCCCCGCGCGCGCGCGCACACACGCACACACAAATGGCACAGATATGTCATGTGTTCTAAGTGGCAGCTTTTACCTTTGGGCGGATCATCCAGAAGCATGGTTCTCAGGGTAAGGCTTTGGTGAACCTGGTACACCTAATTTAGTTGTTTTTATTCTTTAACTACAGACATAACATTCTCCTTGTAAAAAGTTAGAAGTAAATGCATAGAATGAAAAGTGAAAAAGAAGAAAATAACCCAGAAGCCAGCCCTAAAACTCCCTTCTGCCCCATTCCTCCTCTTAACGGAAGTGTTAAAAAGTGGGTGTTTATCCTTTCAAACCGTTTTCTTCGCATTTGCAGGCATATCAAAATATATGCAGGTATATCTTTTCCATGAGTATTATTGCAGTGTGTATGCAGATTACATTGTTCACCAAATATGTCAAAGGATCTTAACATGACTGCATGTAGAGTTATCTTACTCTTTTGAATTGCTTTATAATTTTCCAGTGTATGGGTGAAACATAAATTAATGAGCCATAACCCTATTGATAGATCTGTGGGTCTTTTAGAGTGTTTTGCTGATATAAACAGTGCTAAGTGAATGAATGTCTTTTACTTAGAGCACAAGAACTATATTTGTGAGATGTTTTTGTAGAAAGGGATTTACTGGGCCAAAGGATATCCCCCCTTTTTTTTTTTTTTTTGGCAGTACGCAGGCCTCTCACTGTTGTGGCCTCTCCCGTTGCGGAGCACAGGCTCCGGACACACAGGCTCAGCGGCCATGGCTTACAGGCCTAGCCGCTCCGCGGCATGTGGGATCTTCCCGGACCGGGGCACGAACCCGTGACCCCTGCATCGGCAGGTGGACCCTCAACCACTGCGCCACCAGGGAAGCCCAAGGATATCCCATTTTAAATTTCAGAGTTAATGATGAAATCCATAGAAGCTGTATCAGTTTACACCCTCATAAGCAGTGCATGAAGTTTTGTTTTGTCATTAAAGTCATGAAGTTTTGTCATGTTTTGTTTTGTTTTGTCATTAAAGTCATGTTTTGTTTTGTCATTAAAGTCATGAAGTTTTGTTTTGTCATTAAAGTCATGAAGTTTTGTCATGAAGTTTTGTCATTAAAATGTTTGAGTTGTGCCACTGGTATCTTATTTTGATTTTACTTTTTTAATTTGTTGCTTAGACTCCCCATATTTCCTCTCTGGGTGAACTATCATCTTATATCTTTTCCTGGTTTCCCTTTTGGACTGTTAGAATTTTCTTCTTGATTATAGAAACCATTCATATACTAATGAAATGACCGTTTTGAGCCATGAGTCTCCCCACCCCCCTACTCTCCCATCCCCATTTTGCTGGTTGCCATGCCTTCTGTTTGTAGTTGAATTAACTAATGTTTTTAAAATGAGTTCTGGATTTTGTTTCATAATAGACAGCTGTTTCCCTTTCAGTGATTATAATCAACTTTAAATTTTTAAAATTCACTCCTTTTTTTTATTACTGAAGTATAGTTGATTTACAATGTTGTGTTAGTTTCTGGTGTACAGCAAAGTGATTCAGTTATACATATAAATACATATTCTTTTTCATATTCTTTTCCATTTTGGTTTATTACAGGATGTTGAATACAGTCAATATCCAGTAGGATCTTGTTGTTTATCTATTTTATATATAGTAGTTTGTCTCTGCTAATCCCAAACTCCTAATTTACCCCTGCCCCACCCCCTTTACCCTTTGGTAACCATAAGTTTGTTTTCTATGTTTCTGTTTCAAAAATAAGTTCATTTGTGTCATATTTTAGATTCCATATATAAGTGATATCATATGGTATTTATCTTTCTCTTTCTGACTTACTTCACTTAGTATAATAATCTCTAGGTCCATTCATGTTGCTGCAAATGGCATTATTTCATTCTTTTTCATGGCTGAGTAGTATTCCGTTGTGTATATGTACTACATCTTTTTTTATTCATTCATCTGTCAACGGACCTTTAGGTTGCTTCTATGCCTTGGCTATTGTAAATAGTGCTGCTGTGAACATTAGGGTGCATATATCTGTTTGAATTAGAGTTTTCTCGGGATATATGCCCAGGAGTGGGATTGCTGGATCATATGGTAGTTCTATTTTTAGTTTTTTAAGGAACTGCCATGCTGTTTTCCATAGTGGCTGCACCAATTTACATTCCTACCAACAGTTTAGGAGGGTTGCCTTTTCTCCACACCTTCTCCAGCATTTGTTATTTGTAGACTCTTTAATAATGGCCATTCTGACCGGTGTGAGGTGGTACCTCATTGTAGTTTTGATTTGCATTTCTCTAATAGTTTTTAGCAATGTTGAGCAGCTTTTCATGTGCCTATTGGCCATCTGTGTGTCTTCTTTGGAGAACTGTCTATTTAAGTCTTCTACCCATTTTTTGATTGGATTGTTTGTTTTTTTTGTTATTGAGTTGTATGAGCTGTTTTTATATTTTGGAAATTAAGCCTTTGTCAGTCACATCATTTGCAAATATTTTCTCCCATTCTGTAGGTTGTCTTTTTGCTTTATTTATGGTTTCCTTTGCTGTTCAAAAGCTTGTAAGTTTGATTAGGTCCCACTTGTTTATTTTTGTTTTTATTTCTATTGCCTTGGGAGATTGACCTAAGAAAACATTGGCATGATTTATGTCAGAGAATGTTTTGCCTATGTTCTACCAGTTTTATGGTGTCATGTTAACAAGTCTTTAAGCTATTTTGAGTTTATTTTTTTGTATGGTGAGAGGGTGTGTTTTTTTGTTTGTTTGTTTTTTGCAGTACGCGGCCTCTCACTGTTGTGGCCTCTCCTGTTGCGGAGCACAGGCTCCGGACGTGCAGGCTCAGCGGCCATGGCTCACGGGCCCAGCCGCTCCATGGCATGTGGGATCTTCCCAGACCAGGGCACGAACCCATGTCCCCTGCATCGGCAGGCGGACTCTCAACCACTGCGCCACCAGGGAAGCCCAGAGGGTGTGTTTTAACTTCCCTGATTTACAGTGGCTGTCCAGCTTTCCCAATACCACTTGCTGAAGAGGAGAAAATGTGCATTTAAATATTGATCCATCTGGAAATTTATTTTAATGTAATGTAAAGAAGTGACATTGAGTGCTTGCTTCAACTAACATCGTGCTACCTTTCCGTAATATGGAATTTAATTGAAACATGACTGCCCTATCAAGGACTACATTTTCTAATTCCTTTGACTTACACATGTGACAATGAGATCAGTAGTCGACTACAAAATATGCATGGAAGTGATGTGTTTCACCTATAGGCCAAGACCTTTAATAAGTTCTCTGTCCCATCTGCCATCTAGACACAGGCAACAAAAGAGGCCATTTGGACTGTGACACCATAAGTTGGCAGGAACCTGGGTCCCTGAATCACCATGGTCAGGATAAGTACTCACTCACCAGGAACATGTACAGTGACTGTTACATGAGTGAGAAACACACTTTCATTGTGGTAAACCACTAAAATGTTGGGCCTTATTTATTAAAGTGGCCAGTATGGCTTCACCACTAAAGAATCCAGTGAGGAGATAGCTGTCCCTAAGCACTTGTGTCTGAGCACACTTCATTTTATTCAGCAAGCACTCTGCCCACTGCCCATGTATTTCCTGAGCCCTAGGGGACCAAGAACTTCTAGAGTTAAGTCTTCTCAAAAAAGAAGCACAGGACTTCCCTGGTGGAGCAGTGGTTAAGAATCTGCCTGCCAATGCAGGGGACACGGATTCGAGCCCTGGTCCGGGAAGATCCCACATGCCGCGGAGCAACTAAGCCCATGCACCACAACTACTGAGCCTGTGCTCTACAGCCCACAAGGCACAACTACTGAACCCACGTGCCACAGCTACTGAAGCCCCTGCACCTACAGCCCATGCTCCGCAGCAAGAGAAGCCACTGCAGTGAGAAGCCACGCACCGCAACGAAGAGTAGCCCCCGCTCATCGAAACTAGAGAATGCCCGTGCACAGCGACAAAGACCCAACACAGCCAAAAATTAATTAATTAATTAATTAATTAGAAAAGAAAATGTATTTTTTAAAAAAGAAAGAAGCACAGAGAAGAGGAGAAATGCTAAAAGGAACCAAGGAAGACAAAAGCGATTGACCCCCCTCATGAAGTACATGATGGGGTGATTGGGAGAGGGCAACCTAGATGAGTTTATCCGAGTCAAGGAGGTGAAAATGGGCAAGCTTTAGCTAAACAATGAACGGTCTGATAATTCAGTAACTCATTGACTTCATATTTCTGCCTATGCTAGACCTTCCACATCAAGATGAGAGGACTATGTTAGAAAACAAATATCTGAGCCCCAAATCAAGGGAAATTACAATAGTCCTTTGGTATCCAAGGAAGATTGGTTCCAGTACCCCCTGCAGATACCAAACTCCGTGGATGTTCAAGTCTTTTATATGACCTAGCCAGTACAGTCGACCCTCCACATCCTCGGTTCTGCATCGTTCGAGTCAACCGACTGAGGATCGAAAATCGGTTGGTGGAATAGAGGATCTCACCCACGGATACGGATTGTAATCAAGGGAGAGCACTCAGTCCTAGCAAACAGGGCTGGTTTACAGGTTTTTCAAGAAGGCAAGGGATCAATGTAAGGGTCAGGATAAGAAATATAAACCTAAGGGAACCTTCCTGAAAGAAGCAGGTGAGATGTAGCCAGAAAGAGTCCCAGTCTGTGTCATGTGTCGTGGGTCTCCACCACAGAAGGCGCTGTGGCAAAGGGAAGGCCATCTGCATTCCATTGAAGTGAAGTAAGTTACTTAGGGCATGGAAAATATCCAAAAGTTGAAAAAAAGTTAGATTTTGGGGGGAGAGAACATGGCAGGGGCATTGATCCTCACTAGGCCCCAGAGGGTACAGACTTCAGAAGGACAAATAATAGGTTCTCTTCAGGAATCTGCTGAGGATGATTCTAAATCTGAAACAGATGTTGGGACCTTAGGGGAAAGTGCCCCTGAGACACAAGTTCTAGGATCTACATAAATTCTGCTTAAATAGAACTAGACAGAATCCACACTCAATCCAAGAATGCATGGTCTATGTGGGCAACAGAAATTAAGAGGTTTTGGATCTTTTTCAAGGCATTATATTCTTCAGTAGTTTCTTCACAAATGTCAGTGAGGAGTAAACTATTATATTTTCATATTTGTTTTTTTTTTCTAACAACTTCATTAAGATATAATTCACATGCCATACAAATTAGCCATTTGAAAGTGTACATTTTAATGACTTTTAATACAGTCACAGAGGTGTGCTTCCTTCCCCATAATATGTCAATGCTACTCTCTCACTTCATCCTACATTCCCCTTCCCCCCCCACCCCGCCGTGCCCTCAAGTTCATTCTCTATGTCTGTGTCTTTTATTCCTGCCCTGACACTAGGTTCATCAGTACCGCTTTTTAAAATCCCATATATATGCATTAGGATACGGTATTTGTTTTTCTCTTTTTGTCTTACTTCACTCTGTATGACAGATTCTAGGTCCATCCACCTCACTACAAATAACTCAATTTCGTTCCATTTTATGGCTAATATTCCATTGTATATCATATTTGAATACATATTGAATTATCTTCCTTCTTGAATGATAATTTATTATGTATTGAATTCTAGGTTCAGCGTTCTTTACTTTGGGTACATAAAAGATATTTTTCCGCTTTTATTTTTGCTGATGAGAGCTCTGCTACCAACCCGATTGCCATTTATTTGTAGGTAATCTGTCATTTTTTTAAAAATAGACTTTGTTTTTCAGAGTAGTTTTAGGTTCACAGAAAAATTGGACAGAAAGTACAGTGATTTCCCAAATACTCCCTGGTCCCACACATGCATTCTCTCCCCAGTATCAACATCACCCAGCAGAACTATAAAGAGTAAAAAGTTAATCTCCTCTTTGCCCTACACCACTCCCCTTTTCATCTCCCCACATACACTCTCTTCCATTGTTATCATTTTAGTGTGCATCCCTCCTGAATGCTCCATTTGTCTGTCTACACACACATAGTGCAACAGTGCATCTGGATCATAATACAGATGTATATATACATTCATATACATGTGATTGTTGTAATGGTCAGTTTTGTGTGTCACCTTGGCCAGGCTGTAGTCCCCAGTTATTCAGTCAAACGCTTATCTAGGTGTTATTGTGAAGGCATTTTGTAGATGTGATTAAAGTCCACAACCAGTTGACTTTAAGGAAAAGGGATTATCCTAGATAATCTGATGGGCCTGAATCAGTTATTTGAAAGATCTTTAGAGCAGAGCTAAGTCTTCCCTGAAGAAGAAATTCTGCCTGAGCACAGCAGCTTCAGTTTGTGCCTGACAGTTCTAGACTGTTGTGGACAAAGAATGTCGCCTGCCCTGTCAGAAAACAAAGGATGTTGCTGCCACCAGGCCCGCAGCCACTGCAGCTGCCCCCAGCTGTGCACCCTGAGGGGATTCAGGATGGAGAAGAGCAGGGTACTGACCCCAGATCACTGAGGTGCACGTCAAAGGGATGATTTCAGTGAGCCCAGGCTCCTGCATCCTCCCATACACAGAAAAGCACTAAATTCCTTAACTTGAGATGTCTGGTTTTCTTTAATGAACAGTCACCTTTTATGTTCTGACCGTCAGGATTGAGTGAAGGAAAGATTTCTTGGAGACCCTAAGACATGTGTTCATGATGAAACAATTCACGTTACACCAATCTAGTGTTCCTTCTTTTAACACAGTTGTATCATATGTGCATTGTAAACCTTAGTGCAACCATTTTTAGTTTTTCTCTAACTTTGTTTTTGAGTAAATCACAATACTAATTTATTACTTTATCATGAGAAATATAACAAACAGGCCAGGTTTTCTTTTATGGATTAAGATTCTTCCAATGTAAGTTATGTGGGAAATCACAATTTTACAATTTAAAAGATTTTAGTGCAATGGTTCTTCATGTTTTGGGATGCGAATATCCAATATGTGACCTCTCCTCAGGCACAGTGTACATGTGTGCATGTATTCAAGGTTTTTCGTGTTTCCAAAACTTATCCCCTGGACTTAACCTTGACTCAGCAGTTTGGTGAATGGAGAGCAGTGCAGGTTCTTTGATACCTATTCTGCCAGTACTGCAAGTGGGAGAGCCGTGTGATTTCAGGCCTATTTTTTCTTTACATTTTCACTGTGTGGAATTTGCATGTGCAGTACTAATTGGGATAAACCACATTCTGTAAACATTAATATAAGACTAAAAATCTCGGACCAGAAAGTCTGCTTAGTTACATCCCTGATAACATAGCGTAGGACAAGAAGGCGGGAAGTTATGTTTGTGTCATTTGTACCAATAAATCTGGCCATTTACACTTGGTTATTTGGAGGGAGCATTAGGGACCGGTCAGGGCACCAGCTCCATAGTCAGACACACCTGTGTTCACCCCCAGCGGGGCAACTTCTTAGTTGTGTAACCTTGGGCGAGTCAAATGGGCATAATTAGAGCACCTGCCTCCAAGGAGTTTAGGACGTGCTGGCTTTATAATTGCTCAATCGTTGTTCAACAAACAACAAATTACTAAGCCAATATTTATAATATTTAGAACAGTTGTTTTGGTTATGGGAAGGCTTTCTGACCTCCATTTTTGTGCCAGGTTGGTGAAATAGACTCATCTAGAAAGGGTTTCTTAGACTTCTCTGTGTTGCTCTGACTGAGGTCTCTTCCTCCAGCACAATCCCTCAGAAGGATGGGGTGGGATGGGGACAGACGGGTCCCAACATGAAACCAAGCTATGGTGACTTCCTAGAACACGAACAATCTGCAATGCCTTCCAAGCCTGCAGATTGAAATTGTAACACATTCTGCATTCCCTTTCTGCAAGATGTAGTTTGAATTTGAGGTCATTAGATATAGTTCTTTGTTTTTACTTTTTGGAGAACTTAAATCTACCAAACAGAAGACATGCGACAGCACCACTAAAGCTCTTATAAGGAAGATTTCAGAACTTGAACTTTAATTTTAGAAAATAGATATCTAGAAGTAAATGACAATACATTTTACACAAATAAATTTAAATAATTATAATTTTTAAAACTTCCCAGAGTGAAGCTCTGGAAGAGACAACATTTGTGCACTAATTTTGATAATGGGTAATTTAAACAACATATGGTAACATTTACAAAAATGTGTAAGTAAGTGATCAAAATTAATTCATTAGACATTTATATTTCTGTCATGTACTTGCATAGGCGTTTCCTGATTCTGTAGGCTCAGTGGTTCTTTTGGTGACATAGCATGCAGCAAACAGATGGAAAACATTAACTACTATTTTTCCATACTTGTCAAAAATATTCTGTAATCGTTACTCTAATTATATATACATATATATATAGTACTAAGTCACAATAAAGAAAATATTCTTGATAAAGTGAATCATTGGTGTGAAAGGAAAAATAAACTAGACTTTGAAATGGAAATAAATACGAGCTGGATCTTGAGTAGTGATTTTAATTTAAAAGCCATGGAGAAATAAAATGATAGGGATTGGATTTTGCTTTCTTGGATCTTTACACAACATTTCTATATATTTTTAGCATCTACAGAGCATGGGCTATATCTGATACTTCACAAGTCACCCAAACTTGTTAACTAGCCAATAAAGCATATTCTGAACCACTTGGTCTGATTTTATCATTGGTATTAAGTCAGCTAAGACCTCCATTTTTGACAGTGATGTTCAATGTGAAATAATTTTTGTCATATTTTCAGGACTTTACAAAAGTTGTAAATTGCTATTAATGTTTTTAACATCAGAGCTAAAGAATTTTAGAGGTAGTAAGGAGGTAGACAGTTATCTGGTCCACCTCCTTTATTTTACACAAAACTGATGCATTTGCACAGAAGAATTTCTATGGTTTATTCCTGTTGATTGGGATCCATTATTCCTACTTTGCCTCTCAATTGTTTTTTAGTTTTTAAAAATTCTTTTTTTTTTTTGGCAAAGGAAGTTCTGCAACTCTGGTGATTTTACTTTTGTCTGGTTTTTTTTGTCATGACCAGTAGGGTATACTTCTTTGTTTGCTAACTGTATTTTCTTTTGGCTGTTCAGTATAAATACCTGTTGTGGGTCTATAACCAATTAAACTCTCAGTGGCTAGCACAGGAAGTCCTTATTGTCCTGATAGCTGTCTGCTTATACCTTTGCAGCACCACCTGCTGATTAATTGACCTAAGGAAATTAGAATTCTCTCAGGTAAAACAGAAACTTTTTTTTTTAAGTACTTTAGAAAAAAAGTAATTTATTAAATGGATACCGTGGGACTCTTACAAAACAACTTAGCTCTGGAAGGTCTTGGGTGTAGCTGGGCCTCAGGAACATCTGGAATCAAGCCTTGAATGCCATCAAGACTCCCTGTGGCTTGTCGGTTTTTTTGTTTTTTGTATTTTTGTCTACCTTGTATTCCTTCTTTTTAATGCAAATGAAATTTTCTCCAAAAGTCTACTAGCAGAGAGACTTTCCTGGTGGCGCAGTGGTTAAGAATCCACCTGCCAATGCAGGGGACACGGGTTCGATCCCTGGTCTGAGAAGATCCCACACGCCACAGAGCAACTAAGCCCGTGAGCCACAACTACTGAGCCCGTGCGCCACAACTACTGAAGCCCACGCGCCTAGAGCCAGAGCTCCGCAACAAGAGAAGCCACCGCAATGAGAAACCCATGCACTGAAATGAAGAGTAGCCCCCACTCGCCACAACTAGAGAAAGCCTGCATGAAACAATGAAGACCCAACACAGCCAAAAATTTTTTTTAAAAAAAGTCTACTAGCAGATTTGAGTTTGAATCTTAATAGTTTCCCAGTTCTGGTTCTAAAATTCTAGGTAAAGGACACTGATTGGCTTAGCCTGAGTCATGTGACTGCTTATAGACCAGCTGACTCAGGCCAGGAAATGAATTACCACAGAAACAATATCTTGTCCCAAGGGTCCTCTCTTGGTCCAATCAACTGTATCCAGGAAGTAGGATCATTATGTCTCCCACCATAACCATGAATACTGGGAAAAGAATAGTACCTAGAAAAGGGATGTCAGATGAATAATTGCCGTGGTGGTCACTATGTGACCAGATTTGAGATTTGCTCTCCATGGGTTCCTAAATCACCATTGCAATCTCTCCTTTCCCCAGCCATGTAAGAATAGGTCAGAAATTTTAAAGCAATCTGAAGAACTTGTCCTTAGATTTTACCCACACAACTTTTTACCAGTATTGGGATTTTTAACAGTTTTAATTGTGTAATAGATGATACATATGAAAGTTCATATGTGACATTGACGTAAATTAAGAAACACAAAAATAAACAAATGCTTTATGTTTCAAAAACAAACCACAAAAATAGATACGTGCGAATCCATGACCTAAGCTAAGGCAATAACATATTACAAACACTCCTGAAGCCCCAGTCTGTACACTCTGCAGCATGCCTCCAATACCTTACTTAACATGGTAGATAAATACTAATACAGTTCCCCTTGTTGGCAGGAAGACAATGGAAGGTAGTAAAGAATGCAGGCTCTGGATTAGAATTGTACATTTTCCACTTACTACATGCATGAGATTACGCAAATTACTTCATTTCCCTATCCCTCTCTCTAGTCTTCATCTGTAAAATGGGATTAAACTGTTCCCCTCTCATAGAGTTTGAGGATTATATAAGAAATGCAACATTCTTTATAATAGTGAAAGCCTGGAGCCTGGAAACAATATAATATAGATATTCTTTAACAAGGGACAAATTAAACAAATTGGTAGACTCGAACAATTGACTAGCATTGAGCATAGAGAAAGAGATCAGATTTGTGGTTACCAAAGGCAGGAAAGGGGTGTTGGGTGGGGGGAGGAATTGGTTGAAGGCATCAAAAGGCACAAACTTCCAGTTATAAGATAAATAGGTACTAGGGACGTGAGGTACAATGGGATAACTATAATTAACACTGCTGTATGTTACATATAAAAGTTGTTAAGGGAGCAAATCCTAAGAGTTTTTACCACAAGGAAAAATAATGTTTTTCTACTTCTTTTATTTTGTGTCTACATGAGATGATGGATGGTCGCTAAACTTATTGTGGTAATCACCTCATGATGTATGTAAGTCAAATCATCATGCTGTAGACCGTGAACTCATACAGTGCTGTATATCAAATATCTCTCAATAAAACTGGAAGAAAAAAGATAGCTATAAGAAACAACATTAAAAAACCCATATCTAATGGAAAGTCATCACACAACACACAATGTAATATATCAATACAATTTTTTTATTCAAAGTTAAAAAATAAATCAGTGTAAAGTCAATTTTTCTTTCTTTGAAAGGACCATCTCTTCTTTCTGAAACTATCTTTTTTTTCTGTTTTTTTGGGGAAGGAATGTTCTTCCTCTTAAGAAATTAATTAAGAATCCCTATAATTTGCAAAGTGTTCTAGGTCTTAAGGAATTAGCAGTGAGCAAAACATAGAAAGTCTCTAAACACATAGAGCAAATTCTAGAAAACAAATAAACATATAATGTTATATCAGTAGTAATAAGTGCTATGAAGAAAAATGAAGCAGGGTCAGGAGTTGAAGCAGTGGGGCTCAACCTTGGCTCAACACTGGAAACAACTGAGCACTTTAAAAAATGCTGAAGCCTTAGTCCCACCTGCAGAGATTCTATTTCAGTTACTTGGAAGTGCAGCTTGGGCATCACAAAGTTTAAGTTGCTCAGGAAGTTCTAATGCACAGCCAGAGCTGAGGACCACTAGGTTAGAGAGTGACATAAGATGCTATTTTAGGTGAGTGTTCTCTCCTCTTTGACAAGGTCATGTGGGGAGGGATCTGAATGAAGAGAGACAGTGAACCAAAAGAACATCTCGAGCTTCCATCCAGGTAGATGGACCACACGGGCCAGGTCCTGGTGAGGCGTGGGAAGGAGGTTAGCTGGGGTGGAGTAGAGTGAGGGGAAGAATGAAAATAGCATTCACTCGGAAAGACAAGAGCCAGACCAGTTAGAACCCTGTAAGCCATGGAAGGAATATGGGTTTCTTCTAGCATGATGGAAACCATAGGAGGATTGTGAGCAAAGAGGAGTGAAATAATCTAATCAATATTTTAAGAGGGTTACCCTGGCAGTTGTGTGGAGAATAGACTAATTATCGGGTGTGAGAGTGCAAGCAGAGGCTAGCTAGGCAGCTGTTGCTGTAGGTCAGGCTAGAAACTATGGTGGCTTAGACCAGGGTGCTGGAGATCAAGGTGGTAAGAAGTGATTGGACCTGGGGTAATTGGAGAAGGTAGAGCCAAAGGAATTTGCTGCTAAATTGGATTTTGAGTATGAGAGAAATAAAGGGGTTAGGAATAACCCCCAAGCCTTTGGCTTGAGCAAATATTTTGGGCGAATGGGGGTGCCACTTACTAAGCTGGACAACACTAGAGAAATGGATTTGTGTTGGCAGGAAGGGATCAAGAGTCTTGCTTTTGGACATGTTATGTTTGAGATGAAATGATGTTGGGTTTTACTTGATGTTAACATCCTCAATTGACAATCCGCTGTAACTTTGGCCCCTTAATTGTAAAAGATTCACTATTCCATGAATATTGTAAGTCACTGACTTCTTGTTGTAGAGCACGATTAGGAAGTGTGTTAATGTTATAAATTGCTCCAGGTAAAATATGTCTAAAAGAAAGTAGAGCATTTCCAGTTTTAAGAAACT
The DNA here is from genome assembly GCF_951394435.1 of Stenella coeruleoalba. Taxonomy (NCBI): domain Eukaryota; kingdom Metazoa; phylum Chordata; class Mammalia; order Artiodactyla; family Delphinidae; genus Stenella; species Stenella coeruleoalba. The sequence continues at coordinate 182,590,391 of NC_137147.1, read as the reverse complement.
AATGCTCTTTCACCAATTAGACTTTCAAAGTCACGTGTCCCTGGTTTTATCATTTCCCTGAAGTGTCTACATTACGGCAGAAATTAGTCTAACATTAGATTGGGGATTTATATGGAAATACATTCACAACAGTGGTTGGACTAAATTCTTTCAGCTTCATGTCACTGTCTGTGTATAAAATTAAGATACCTATAATATTATGAGACATCTGCATGCATTGCAGCATCTCAGAAGATGAAAATCAAGAATTTATGTAAGCTAGGAAAAAAATCTTTTCTTTCAGCACCTTGGGTGATACCAGAATATAATGTGTTATAAATGCTAAGAGATGTTGTTACTATTTAGTAGAGTCATATTGAATTTCTGACTTTTTTCTCTATTATTGGAAATGGAACAATAAGATAATTCCCTATGATATCAGCACCCACATTGTGAATTTGAATGTGGGCAGGTTCCCCTGTGGCTCAGAATGTCTGAACAGGAGTCAGAATCGAGATTGTGATATTACATCTTTCAAATGGGAAGGAAATAAAGTTCTCCTGTGCTTCTCTGGCAATAGAAGCAAAAAACTAATTACATTTTTTTTTTAGAAAATAGAAGATATGAAAGAAAAAACTAAAATTTCCAAGAATCTGAATATCTTTCACTGATACCTATTTCCTAATATCCAATGATTTTATTTACTGTGACTAGGTATACAGGCCTCTACTTTGAAAACATACTTAGCAAAATGGATGCAAAGCAATAAAACCATCCCTTGGGGAGACAAACTGCATTCTGTAATTTCATTTATTGCGAATTTATCTGAAACTAAGCTGTAGCCATATGAACACTAGTGAAATTAAAAGCACGGTCACATTGTGACTATTTGGGTCACTTTTCTGGGTAATTTCAAGGGTCTCTTCATAAATATAAGCAGCAAAAGTACCCAAGCATTAGTGCGGTCTCAACGATGTTTTTTACATCCACAGTGTTTCTTTCTACTGGTTTTTCTTTGTGGACTCATGTATTTATTGAAGAACTTAAACACACACACACACACAAAGCCTGCTCCATAGAGGCTCCCAAGAGTGCTTTCTCTTGGTCCAAAAAAGTAGCTTTCACTGGTGATGAGAGCTGGAAAGGAGGTTGGGAACAAACATTCCAGGAATTCCAACTCTCCCTCTGCCTCAGCTGTCAGCTCACTGCTTCCTCTTGGTGATCTTTTCACAATCATGAAAGAAGTTTAAAAACACGATATATCTGACTAAAGCTGACAAGGCAGTCCTACTGGCACAAATAAATCTGGTCTCGGTGCAGCTACATGAGTCAAACACACACACAGATGTCTGATAGTTATGACTAACATATGTTTAACATTTACTCTGTGCTGTTTCTATATCGTTTAATCCAAAAAACAGTGCAGTGATGTAGGTGTTACCAATAGCCCCATTTTACAGGTGAGGAAACGGGCCTTAGAGATTAAGTGACTTGTCCCATTCTATCTGGCCACTAAATGGAGCAGCTGGAAACACTATCGTATTTCTCCAGTCACATCCATAAAACCTCCAAGGGTAGCCAGTGTGGCCTCCCAGGCTCCTGGACTCTTGACTAACCCCGAATAAGACATATAACACCTCCCCCTCGCCAGCTTTTCAGGAGACCAACCACGCTGCTAGACCCTTTGGTAGAGAGTAATCAATGCCTGTCCTTGATAAGCAATATCCTGGAGGCTTAGAGAACTAAAGGTATTTAAAGCTGGAAAGACTCAGCCGACTGACACTGTTTACTCACCGGGCAAAACCTGGTCGATGGGGAAAAGGAAAGAACAATAATTATCTAATAAAACTACCCTTCCTTTTCCTGAAAGTTAACTTGAAGAAGGATTCTATTTTTAGAATAAATAAAAGTCTAGAGTTGGAAAGGACCTCTAGAAGCAAAGAACAGATCAATTCTAGTTGCTTTTTAAGTGAATTCTTGAACACAAGTCTTTGTTTTAAAATTTTATACATTGTGAAGTTTTGTAATAGCCAAAGATGGCTGACTTTCAGGTCTTAAGCTTCTCCAGAAGGAAAAGTCTTGTCTTGAAAGCATTTCTAGCTAAAAAACGCTTCAGCAAACTCTGGCTTAGGAATCATGGGCAACTTTGTTCTTTCTCAAACTGTTCCTCTCAGAAGTCATTTCTGCTTACTCTTTGCCAAATGGCTGGGCTGCCCTCAACACTGCTGCCTCCCGGAATTCACCTCCAGTCAGATTTGCCCTGTCACCTCCCCCAGTTAATCTGTTTCTGTGCTCCTGAGCAGGGGAACAGATCCAGAGGTTATAATACACTGAGGCAGTATTTTCCCTTTGGACTGCCAGCCTGAGTCAGGCCCAGGTGGGTGGTGATTCAAGTTGAAACAAACATGGGCTCAGTCCAAGCCTTTGGTTTTGATCTGTAGGAAAACTTCTTTGTAATGTGTGCCAGAGAAATGCAATTTTAAAAATAATAATAATATGCAGGGAATTGTTATGTAAGAGCTAAGACTGCTTTATGGTCCTGTGGCTGGGATATTTAAAATGCTATATTACAAGGAGAAAAATGTAAAGTGGAAGAATATTACAACAAAGTTTTGGTATAAAGCGTAGCCTTTATAGAAGACTGGAGTTTAGTACTCCTTTTAAAGGACTTTGAGGCCATCCTTTAGCTTCTCAAGAAGTCAACCCAGTTACTGCTGCTGTTTGCTCCCAAATCATGAAAGTGCTGGAAGGTGATGAATCACAAAGCTGAGCAGAGTCTTCTCAGTCTTGTTCCCATAATCTGGTGAGAAACTACATGACTCTATAATAACCTCTTAAAAATTAGCTATAAAAGGAGATTTCTTGAATTCTAAATTGATTTATAGTGTAGGTGAATTTTTACTTGGGACAACATAGGCCCAAATTGACATCAAGGTCACTTATTTCTACTTTCCCTTCATTCAACCAACTTTAATCTATAGAATGAGGTGGATAGTTGTAAAAAACTATTCAAGTGACTCTCACAAAAATTTTTAAAACATTAGCTGTTAAAATGATTACTTAAATTCTCCATTTATTAATGTAATGCTGACATACCATTTATAGAAAGAAATTATTTATACTCCAGGTTTTATTTCTCTGGTTAAATATTTTTATTATTAACATTATAACGCATAGTTAATGCTCATACACCCTGAGAATGTGCATAATAACAATCTGCTTAAATTAAACTCTACTTTTTGTGTGTCTCAAAATGAAAATTTATCATTAATAAGCAAAATCAATACTTTAGTTATGGAATCTAGGTGGAAGCTGTATGGACATTCCCTGTAAAATTCTTTCAACTTTCCTGTATATATGAAAATTTAAGTAATAAAAAGTTGTCAAAAAACAGGCTAGACTTACCTGATGTGACCTCTCTAACTTTCTCATTAAAATACCCGAGAAGATACACAAAAGGCCAACAGCTGGAAAAAGTGCTGGAAAGGGGGAAAATAGCTGTTTACAAAACTGAAAGGCAAGTACACTGACAAGTATTGTGTCACTGGGGGTGGTCTAAGGGACACATTCTGGGGCTCCATGTGCTGTGAATTCTACACTAAAGCAGCAGGGATAACAGCAATAAGGAAAAAGACATTGACTCTCCTCAATGGCCTGCCTAGAACAAGGAATTCTCTTGGACGGAAACACCAAAGAGGCGTTCAGCCGCTGGGCTTCTGTGTATGAGCTCTGTTGTAAGCTGGTCAGAGCGACTCCACTTACCCACTCCCAGCCCTGCCAAGCCTCTCTTTTCTTTCCGTATCTGTCTAGACTTCTGATACATAAAACTTCCGGCACACTGCTGGCAGGGAGTGATCTGTTTCAATATAAAATGATTTTTTTTTTAAAGAGTATAGTCAAGAGGAAAGAGCTAAAGAGCCCCAAGAACAACATTTGTAGGGGGGAGGCTTTCCCAAATGTCACCGGAGAGCTGGAGACGGTGGCCACCTCTTTACTGCAGGTGGAGAGCCCACACTCTGGGTGGAGAAGCACCCCTTCCCTTAGGGCAGAGTATTGGTGGCAGTGACATGGGTTTCAAAGCCAAGCTTTTTCGCCGAGTGAGTCTAAAGCTACATATTCAGCTTTTGGTCTCTTCATTTGTCCTAAGATTCTTGCTTCCACTTGGTATCATTTCCCTTCAACCTAAAACCTGTTAACGTTTTCTGCAGTGACTGTTGGCTGTGAGTTCTCTCAGCGTTACTCTGTAATGCCTTTACCTTGCCTTCATTTTTTTTTTTTCCTTTTTTTGCAGTACGCGGGCCTCTCACTGTTGTGGCCTCTCCCGCTGCAGAGCACAGGCTCCGGACGCGCAGGCTCAGCGGCCATGGCTCACGGGCCCAGTCGCTCCGCGGCATGTGGGATCTTCCCGGACCAGGGCGCGAACCTGCGTCCCCTGCATGGGCAGGCGGACTCAACCACTGCGCCACCAGGGAAGCCCCCTTGCCTTCATTTTTGAAGGGTGTTTCCAGTGGACATAATATTTTAGCTTGCCGGTGCTCTTTTTTCCTAATTCTCCTTTCAGGACTTTAAAGATGTGGTTCTAGTGTTTTCTGGCCTGCATGGTTCTGAGAGAATTCAGCCATCATTCTTATCATTGTTTCCCTGAAAGTAAAGATTTTCCCCATCTGGGTGCTCTTAAGATCTGCTCTTTGTCTTTGTTTTTTAGCAAAGTTTGACTCTGATGCGTCTAGGAGCAGTTTTCTTTGTGTTTACCCCACTTGGAGTCCACTGACATTCTTGAATCTGTGGATTGATATCATAATCAATTGAAGAAATTTCTCAACCATTATTTCTTCAAATTTTTCCTGTGTGTCACTCTCTCTCCTCTCCTTGGACTTCAATTACATGTACAATGTTAGGCTATTATTGTTATTGTCTGGCAGAACTCAGATTCCATCTCTTTTTAACCTCTGTTTAGTTTAGTTTTGGACCGTTTTAACTGACTTGTGTACAAGCTCAATGATTGTTTTCTCTGCTGTGTCCAGTCTGCTAAGTTCACTGAATGATTCCCATACCTGTTATATATTTTCTATTTGTTTCTTTTTTACAACTTCCGGCTCTCTGTGGATTTTGCCCATCTACTTGTGCAGTGTGCATTTTCTACCCACTAGCACCTTTAACATGTTTATTGTAGTTACATAAAGTCCCTGTCTGATAAGCCCAACATCTGGGTCTTCTCTGGATCTGCTTTTATTGACTGTTTCCTTGTTTTCAACCCTAGCTCATATTTTCTTGCTTCTTTAAATATGTCATAATTTTGCAATTAGATGAGATATTGTGTAGAAAAGATAAATGGAGAGGAAATTAAATAATATTTATTCCCAGAAAAGTGCATTTCAGTTCTTCAGTCAGGCTCTTGGTGTAGGGGACTGAGCTCATCTAATCTGCAGTTGGGATGAGTGTGGACTTTGTTGCCGGTTTGTTAGATTCAGGTCATCACTAGCTTTAAATTTTTTGAGGGAAGAACTAGCATTTTCCCTTTAGCAGAGCTTGGGACCCTACAGATCTCTTTATGTTCTATAGACAAGTTACCAACTTGCTAAACCATGGGAGATATCTCTCTGCTTGGGAGATCTCTCTCTAGCTGCCAGCTTTTTGTGTCCATGGGAAATTCTCTTTGCTCTTCAACTATGACCCCAATCAGGGCCTCACGAGGTCTCTCTGCAGCCTACCCTCAGGCTTTGGAAAGTGCACTCAGTAGGGGATTTGTCTCAGCCCTCTGACATCCCTTAGCCATAGGAAGCTGCCAGGCAATGCCTTGCACTGAACGAAACATTCAGAAGTTTCAGCTCTCCTTACCTGCTCCCAGGCTTTGGATTACCACCTCTGCATATTCAGTGAAAGCCCATGGGATAGAGTTGACAGGTGGGTGCAGACCTGATCTGTGGATAAGGCTCCTTGGGATTCTAAACTGTCATGACAACTCACGTGAGGCATTAATATAATGGGATACAACTAAAGTAGCCTTCAAGGAAATACTTTGCCTTAAGGAATATAATAGAGAAGAAGGAATGCTGAAAACCAGTGAAATAAGGCTCCATCAAAAGAAAACAGAAAAAGACCATTGAAATAAATCTAATCAAGGAGAAGTAAGGAAAAAAAAAATAAAATGGGTAATCAACAGAATAGAGGGGATTTTAAAAAACCAAAGTTGACTCTTTTTAAAAAGATATAAATTTGATAAATTTATGGGAACACCAACTGAAGAAAAGAAGAAAAGTTATCAGTGATCAAGAATGGAAATGAAACACCTCCCAGATTTACAGAAATGAAATAGATTAAAAGATATTATAAAACAAAACAAAATATACATCATGCCAAAAACATAGGAAAACAATGGACAAATTCCTAAAACAAACAAACAAACCTTAAAACAAACTCAAAAAGGAAGAGAAAACTTTAATAATCATCAAATAAACAATTTTTAAAATCTAAGAAATCATACCAGTCAAATAGCTACAAAGCACAACACTCTGGGCCCCTGTGATGTCACTGGTGAGGACTACCGAGAATTAAAGGAAGGAAGAACACCAATCTGCACAAAATGTTCCAGATAACAGGAATAAGAAAAGGGAAGACTGATTTTTGTGAGAGTAGCCTAACTTTGATACTAAAGCCTCACATGGGTAATACAGGAAAGCAAAGTCACATGCAAATCAAATTGAGTAACACGTAAAAAGGATAATCCATCATTACCAAGGAGGGTTTATATGGAAGGGACAAATTTAACATTAGAAAATCAATAGGGCTTCCCTGGTGGCGCAGTGGTTGAGAGTCCACGTGCTGATGCAGGGGACACGGGTTCATGCCCCGGTCCGGGAAGACCCCACATGCCGCGGAGCGGCTGGGCCCGTGAGCCATGGCCGCTGAGCCTGCGCGCCCGGAGCCTGTGCTCGGCAACGGGAGAGGCCGCAACAGTGAGAGGCCCGCATACCACAAAAAAAAAAAAAAAAAAAAAAAAAAAAATCTATAAATGTAATTAATTGACAAATGAAAGAAATCCTATAATAACCTCAACAGATCCAGAAAAATGTATTTGATAAAATTCATTTCCATTTATGATTCAAAACTCCCAGCAATTGTGGAATAGAAGGAAAATTATTTGTAGACCCAAAAACTTTCCATAAGCTTCAGATATAATGGTCAGTCACTGGAAGTTTCCCTTGAGTTCAAGAAAAGACAAGGATGTTCATTATCACCTCTTCAGTTCAGCATTTTAGTAGTGCTCCTAGGCAGAGCAATAAAGCAAGGGAAAGACACAAAAGTCTGATGGTTGGAAAGGAAGAAATAAAATTGGCATAATTCACATATGACATGGTTGTGTTTGTAGATAAAACAATATAATAAGCAAATAAAATATTAGAGTTAATAAGAGAGTTTAGCAAGGTAGCTCTATTTAAAATCAATACACAAACTCCAATTGTATTTCCATAAAGCAGCAAATTCTTAAAATCATGATTTACAATAGCATCAAACAAAGTCAATTATCTAGGAATAAATCTCACTAAGGATATACAAAACCTTTAGAGGAAGAAATGAAAAAGTTAAGAGACATTTATAGATTTAAATGAATGAAGAGAAATACCATGTTCATGGATTAAAAGATTCAATAATGCAAAAATTTTAATGTTCACAAATTGATTTGTAGATTCAAAACAATCTCAATAATATTTTTTTCAGTGAAATCTCATGAAAAGTTCCAACAGGTTGTTGTGTGTGTGTGTCTGTGAAACTTGACAAGTTGATTCCAAAATTTACACAAAAAAAGAAAAAAGCCTAAACTTAAAATGTATATGAAATTTTAAAAGGCCAAAAGTAGCCAAATATTCTTGCAGTAGAAGTGTAAGGTGTCAGGATTTCCTCTGCTAGATATCAGGACCATTTCCAAAGCTCTACTAGTTAAGAAGCCTGCTATTAGTGCAGCAATAGATGAATAGTAATTGAATCAAAATAGAGAGCTCGTGGACAGTCCTATGCATATGTGGACCTTGCTGTATGAAAGTGGTAGGCAGAATAGAAGGAAAGGAAAGTTCTTTCAATGAAAGTGCTGAGGTAATTGGATATCCATATGGAATAGAATGAAATGAAGCTGAATCTCTAACCTCACATCATATACTAAAATTGAACTCAATCTGATTAAGACCAAAATGGGAAAGGTAAAACTATAGTTTTAGAAGACAGTAAAGGAGACTGTCTTCACTGCCTCAGGAAAGGGAAGAATTTCTTTTTTTGTTGTTATTGTTTAATTTTAAATTTTTTAATTGACATATAGTTGATTTACAATGTTGTGTTTGTTTTTGGCATACAGCAAAGTGATATATATAGATATATAGATACTCTTTTTCAGATTCTTTTCCATTATAGGTTATTACAAGATATCAAATATAGTTCCCTGTGCTATACAGTAGAACCTTGTTATTTATCTAGGGAAGAATTTCTTAAACATGAGAAATAACAACAAAGCACCTAAAGTAAAATATTTATAAGTTCAATTATATTGAAATTAAGAATTTCATTAAAATAAAAAATAAAAGAACTGAAAAACAAGCCACAGTGTGGGAGAAGACTTTTTAAAAACGATACAACTGACCAAGAACTAGTATTCAGAACATTTAGAGAACTTCTACCATGAGAAAAGGACAGAAAGCCCTAAAAATGGACTTATCCCTTTTAAGTATCTAGACACATGGTATGTGGAGCTCCACTGGTTGAACATGTGAGCTGGGATTGAGCATAGACAGCTTTTTAATAAAAACTTTGAATTTCCAGAAAAGTTGCTAGAATGGTACCCCTCCCTTCCAACTTTGTTTTTCCTTGAACCTCCTGGCTGCAATATATAAGTTGCTACATGACTGAAAAGTTTTTAGTCTCACAATACCAAGAGTTGGCAAGGCTGTGGACCTACAAGAACTCACACGTAGAATGAAGGAGTGTTTAAACCGGTACAACAATTTGGGAGATGGTTTAACGCTGTATGGTTAGGGTCAGGATATGCCTACCAGGTATGACTCAGAAATTTCACTCCTAGCTATGTCCTGGATACATATTCAAGAATGTTCACAACAGTGTTCATAAAATTACCCCAAACTGGAAACAATACAAATGGTCATCACTGAGAGAAAGGAGTAAGAAATTGTGGGATTTTATGAAGTAAAATATTCACAGCAATGAAATGGGATGAATTACAGCTGCACACAATATAGGTGCATCTTATTTTAAAAATTAAGAAAAGAGCAAGACAAAATATATCATCCCACTTAAGAAATTTAAAAACAAGCAAAAGTAAACATTATTTATGGATGCATTCATGTACGATAACAATATAACAGAAAGCAGGAGATGATTAGCATAAAAGTCTGGATAAATGGTGTCCTCTCATGGAAAGGAGGGGTTGGGGATAGGAAAGACTACACAGGTGGGTTGCTGCTGTGTTAGAACATTTCTGTTTCCCTGCGTGATGGTTGCACCGGCATATGGTTTTTAAGTATTTGTTAAAATATACATGTACATTTTAGATGTAGGTAATAGTTCACAATAAAATGTCTGTGTGTGTGTGTGTGTGTGTGTGTGTGTGTGTGTGTGTGTGTGTGTGAAAGAGGGAGAGAAAAAGAGAGAGAGAGAGAAAGAGGAGAGTGAGATTGATTGATTCTTGGTTTGGTTTATGTGGTCCCAAGAAACTTACTGTTCACTGAAGCCGCATCTGCCAGCAACAATAAAATTTTTGCTGTCTTAAAAAATGGATTGAAGATGAGAAAAGAAACATTCAGTTATAAGAAAAGCAGTGCATATTTCAAAGATAGACAAGGATTAAAATGCTAAAAAGCTGATGAACTTAAGCAAATCAGTTTCATCCGGTGACATTCTTGTCCCTCTTGATCTGTGCTATTTCTAAGTTCATAGTGACTCTTAAAATAACTGTCTCCCTAGGGCTTCCCTGGTGGCGCAGTGGTTGAGAGTCCACCTGCCAATGCAGGGGACACGGGCTCGTGCCCCGGTCCGGGAAGACCCCACATGCCGCGGAGCGGCTGGGCTCGTGAACCATGGCCGCTGAGCCTGCGCGTCCGGAGCCTGTGCTCAGCAACGGGAGAGGCCACAACAGTGAGAGGCCCGCGTACCACAAAAACAAAAAACAAAAAACAAAAAACAAAACTGTCTCCCTGTGTTCTCCTAGAAGCTGTTGACTGGAAAAATAAAAGCACAATCTAAAAGTTGAGAGTTGTTTTATTTGATGGATATTCTGAGGACTTCAAGCCTGGGAGACAGGACTCTCCCATAGCTCCGAGGGACCACTCTCAAGAGGTAAGGGAAGAGCCAGGATATATAGGAGGTTTTGCAACAAAGACCAGGTAGTTGGAACTTCAAAGGATGGCCATCAATTAAAGACAACAAGACATCTCAAGTTAAAATTCAGCACTTTTCTATTCATGGGAAGATGCAAGAGTCTGGGCTCGCTGAAATCATTCCTTTGAGGTGCACAATTGTCCTGTGCTCTCTCATGCGGGGGGGTTGGGGGCGTGCAGCAGGTGACTGCTGGATGGCAGCTTCCTGTTTCCCTTCTGAGCTCCCTCGGGGCGCACTGTCATTGGCTGTAATGTGATGGCTGCGATGCCCCTTGTTTACTGATATGGCAGGCAACACCTTTTTCACGGACAAGGTAGATGATACTAGAACAGAATAGTTCTGTTTTCTCCCCAGCTGAAGCCTCTCTCATTATGGATGTAGTGAATGAATCATATCTATTTACTCAGACTTTTGGTATATCTTTGAAGCTATGAGTCTTCAAAGTACAGTAGCAAAAAGGAGTAACAGGATAACTCTGAGATGTGTTTCTAGAAGTTAGAAAGTACATATTTTTAATTCACGGCCTCTCCACTGCTGCAGGAATACTACATTCTTGGTTTTGTTCTTCATAGTTATAAAGACAACCTATAATTTTGTAGCTATATAAAACAATTCATAACTTTAAATAGCACTAGGAGTTCACTGTGAAACTTTTAACCCCTCTGAAAACAAACAAAAAATAAAAACTAAAACTACCTTTGAACACATGAACACAAAAGAACCCTCATCAAAATGACTTCCTATAACTGGAACACGTGTGACTCCACATTCTCAGAAAGAAAGACAGATCTGTACGTTCTCTATGAAAACAATCATATTGAGTAAGAGGAAGTTAAGGGGACTAAATATCCTTTCAGGGCAGAATAAATAGCTAAGAGAGTTAATGAAGGGAATAAGTCTATGCATTCAGGCCATGGCATTGCTAATTTAGAACAAGCCATCTTCAAATGTTTAAAATCATCGTCCTGAAGGGAAACATATTAAATCACAGGAATATGGTTTAAATTAGAGTAATGGAGTAAAATTAGGCAAGAACAAAGTTATTTATTATTTTATTTAAAGGCTAACTTTGAAAAATCTTTCCAGGATGATTGATTATGATATGAAAATGACTTTTTAGGAAACAAACGATTTTCTCAAAGATTTTTGTAAGGCTGCTCCTTTTCTGGTTTGGAGAACACCAGCGAGTTAACATATATTTGCTCTGGTGAAGGATTTCTGCCCCATTTCTGCACCCTGCAGGCCCTGCTCTGCCAACCTCGTACCTCCAGTTCTCCTTCACAACTAGGATAAGCAAATCAAATCAAGAGAACTGAAAGGAAAGGACCATAAGGTTGAACTTTAAATTTTTGTGTACAGAAGTCTAGAGTAAGAGCTGGAAGATCTAGACACTTAAGAGCTGCATGATCTAGAATAACACACTCAAACTTTATAGGTCTGTTACTTTGATCTGTAAGCTAGGGATAAAATTACTTACCTTGCCTACATCATTGGGTTGTTAAAAGCATCCAATAAGTAAAGCGTTGTGAAAATACAAAGTAAAGGAGAGGGTCATTATTACTCTAGGACAACCCCGTGATGCTTGTTCCAGTGCACTTTCCTAGGAAGCTTTTCCCCGACCCAGCTCTGGTCTTGCTGTTGGACCGCCAAGCTCTGTCACTGAGCCAGTGATAGGGCAGAAGCAGTAGTGGTCTTGAAACCACACTCTTAGGATGGGATTCGAACCCAGTCGCACCTCATATGGGACTTGAACCCGCAATCCTGGCTTAGGAGGGGACTCAAACCCACAGTCTTCTGATTGAAACCGCACACCTGGTCTCAGGACTTATTGAAGCTCAGGTTCTTTGTGTCTTCACGAAGAAAGAATTCATCGAGAGGCAAAGTGATTGAGAGGCAAGAAGTGGATTTAATAGTATAGGATGCTTGTGAGAGATACAAGTGGGCAGGCAAGAGGGTGCGGCCCCAAGAGCTGGGTGAACTATATTTTTATAATCAAGGAAAAGTGGGGAGGGGTAGAAAACCACCTTCTTCCTCATTCCGGGAGTCTTCAGTCATTAGCTCCTCCTACATGTTGGGCAGAGGAGTTTTCCACCCTATATGGCTCAACCAAGACTGTCATGGCACTATGGAAATGAGCAAAAAGGTGTAACTTATACTAAAATATGGTAAACAATCTCAGGTTTCAGTATAATGTCACCTTTCCCCTATATTTCTGCTCTTAATGCACGTAGAAAAAAGCCCCTTCTGAAGGATCATTAACTTGCAGACTTCAGTGGGCTGGCTGTAGGTCTCATTCCACCATTGTTTTATTGTTTGAGGGCATGTCTCCTGCTTCTACTGCATGGTTTTGTTGCCAAGCAAGCCTGCTTTCTTGAGTGACCATTATACAGGGTCTCCCATGCTTCTCTCTCTACTTACGATTCGCTAGTGGGATTAACGCTATTTAATCACCTACTTTGTCCCTTTACTCTGTCCCTGTCAGCCTGGACAAGGGGAGGTGAAGAAGCTACACAGAGCGGTCCTAATGGCTACGCCCTCTGTTATAGTCATAGCCAGGAAGAACATTCCTGACAACTATTCTGTAATAGAAATGTTTCTGAACAATTTTTTTCTACCTTAGAGTCATCTCATTCTGATCTCTAAAATGAAGATTTGAATTGGTATGAATAACAGATCTTACTCTGAAGCGATCACCTTCTCTACCAAGAAGAGCTCCATCCTCGTTGTTGAATCATGAAATGAGTGGAGGATGGTGGAATTTGGTTTACTAAGTATTGTTTGAGATAGGCAGCACTGTTCAGGTCTACAAAAAGGTGACACTCTACAAAATAAAATATATCTTTTAGTGGGTCGTGAAGAAGAATGTCTAATGGCAGTGTTTTCTAGACTTTTCTGGGCACAACACAAGCTTTGCATTGATATTACAGCTGCATAATTTATGTGTCTAAATACATAATCATAGGGGTCAATTTAGAAAGGAATTTTCCCATTCATTATGAGAGTTCACAGGCTAAGGAAGGAATGCGCTAAGTTTAAGGAATGCTAATATGTATGTGGGCATCAACAAAGTTGAAACCAAGACTAACCAGACTCACTTGCCTGACCACAAAAACAGGGTTTCTCAACAGTGGTGTCATCCACATTTTGAGCTGGATATTTCCTTGTTGTAGGACACTGTCCTGTGCATCGCAGGATGTTCAGCAGCATCCCTGGCCTCCACTCACTAGATACCAGTAGCACCTCTCCCACTTAAGACAACCAAAAATGCCTCCGGACACTGCCAAAGTCTGCTGGGGTGCAAAATCAATCCTGGTTGAAAATCACTGTACTAAAACTATTAATTTAATTTACTGCATAAAAATACTGTGTCTGGGCTTTGCTGGTGGCGCAGTGGTTGGGAGTCCGCCTGCCGATGCAGGGGACGCGAGTTCGTGCCCCGGTCCGGGAGGATCCCACATGCCGCGGAGCGGCTGGGCCCGTGAGCCATGGCCGCTGAGCCTGCGTGTCCGGAGCCTGTGCTCCACAACGGGAGAGGCCACAACACTGAGAGGCCCGTGTACTGCACACACACAAAAAATATACTGTTTCCACTTCTGGAAATTTTCTCTTATAAAGTAATATGCTTTTCAAATAATCAACAAATTTTAGTTCCCACTAATTTTACCAACAATGTTTTTATGGCTTTATGAGTTACAAAATAGTTCTACATACAATATTATGGAAGTGGAGGAAGGAAAGGAGGTAATATTTATTGAGTATTTACTATATGCCATTTGCTAAAGGACTTGCTTCAAATACATTCTTCTATTTAGATCTTGGATAATGTCTACAGGAGAGTTATTTCCCTCCATTTATAGATGAGGAAACAAACTTACAGATGTTCAGTATCTTTCCCAAGAAATCTAGCTTTTACCATCTTGACTTCCAGTTTTAACTGCTCTTGTCCCACATAACAGCTGCCAGTGAGACACTGATCTTTTATACTTGGAGGTAAAAATAGCAACTATAATCTATGTGTCAGAATTAGTTATCTCCTTAGGGGCCCAGGTCATTTCTTATGGGGTGTCACACTTTTCCATTTTACAATTTAAGATTCTGGCCCCAAAGCACCAAGTTGCAGGCATGTAGCATCATTAAAAGAAAATTCAATGCAGTGTTCTGCACCAGGCCAGTTAAAATAACCAAATCAACCCACACTCTCTCTGGGTTGGTAAGTTACATTACCCTTCCATGCGGCTGGTTTGTAATATTAGACGGCAGGTGTAGCTAGGGTAGCAGATGCTAGTGGGGATTTGCAACAGTGGAGGGAGTTTTCATTGCAGCCACATGAACAATTGGGCATTAAATATTAGATACCTCTTATCTTCAAAGTCCTTTGCCCACTGCATCTCAGAATTCATCCCATTCTTTCTGGTCATCTCTTCCCCAGGCTTCAATCTGTCATCACACAGGTTAATCAGTCCTATCCCTCAGGTATCCCCTCTTATTCCCTGATTCTCTAGGTCCCTTCACCTTTGGCTCTCCCCTAAATTAGATTCCCTTCATTTACAGAGCAATTAGCTTTCCACTCTCTCAGGTTGGGGTCCACCTCTGCGTATTCAAAGATGCATCTATCATTTTGCCAAACGAAAATCCATCTTCTCCGGAGCTCACCCCTGTGCAGCTCTGAAGAAATGGCAGACCTTGCAGTTTCTGTCTTTCCTATGTCCCCACTCCACCCCCATTTTCCTCATCCCAAGCTCTGTGAGCGGAAGAGTTCAACACAGACATTTGTTTTCCCATTGATAGGAAATATCAAGCCACCCTGATACACATCATGAAAGGAAGCAGTGGTTAGTCGGTTTTTTATTTTTTTAATACTTTGTATTGAAGTATAAAATACATACTGAAAAAAGCACACAATTTATACGTGTACATCTCTATTAATTCTTATAAGCTGAACACTCCTGTGTAACCAACATCCAGAACAAGAAACACAACATCACAAGCTTTCCAGAAACCTCTTTGTTCCCTCTACCAATTAGGGTAACATTTTCTAATGACAGCGTTTGTATATGCCAGCATATGCTCTCTAACCAAGAGCACTGCAGTGAGTAACTTGGTTTTATTACTGTGTTGCATTCAATCAGAAGTTCACCACATGAAGCAGAATTGTTCACATTATTTGTACACAAGTCATTGAACATGTAGTGACTGTTTTAATATTGTGGTTTAAAGGTTCAAGAGGAGAGAGAAACCTCCCAGGTCCTCTTCCTGGGATTTCCTAGAGCCCGTGAGCCCTCCCTAGGTGAGGTTCTCTCCTAGTCACCCAAGAACTCCCAAATTTCTTTGTGTTCCATGGGTATTATCTATTCTGATAAGTGATTACAGCTCTCCCAGCAGAGCTCACACTAATTCCATGTGAAGCTATTGCTCCCAGAATCACCAAAACCACCACTTTACACTGTCTCAATGCACACGAGACCTTGAACTCAGAGAATTCTCTACCCCAGTGGAACTCATCCCTGGTAGCATGTGAGAATTATCTGAAGAATTACAACCCTCCCCAAACCACCAAAACAAACAAAAAATACGCCCACCCTAAACCAATGACATCAGAATCTCTTGAGGGGTAAGTAAGGTCCAGCATTGATAGTTTAAAAGTTCCATGTGTTTCTAGAGGGTTGAAAAGCATTGCAACTTCCCAACCTCTCCTTGGAGCTCCCTTCCATTTCAGTTTTAGGCATCTCAGAAACTCCAATAATGTTCTGAATGTGTCCAAAAATACAGCCCAGGGCTTCCCTGGTGGCACAGTGGTTGAGAGTCCGCCTGCCGATGCAGGGGACACGGGTTCGTGCCCCGGTCCAGGAAGATCCCACATGCCGCGGAGCGGCTGGGCCCATGAGCCATGGCTGCTGAGCCTGCGCGTCCGGAGCCTGTGCTCCGCAACGGGAGAGGCCACGACAGTGAGAGGCCCGCGTACCGAAAAAAAAAAAAAAAAGAATGATGAATACATAGCTTTATGGAATTTAGAATACAGCACTTTAAGTGAACTAGAGCTACATCTCATAACACAGTTAGATCTCCAAAACATAACATGGAATGAAAATGTCAAGTTGAAGAAGTATCTGTATAATTTGATAAAATTATGAAGTTTAAAAATATGTAAAAAAGTTTAAGGATAGATAGGTAGTAAAAATATAATGTCATGTATGGACATGATAAACCCTGAATTTATGACAGTAATTGTCTCTGGGTTGAGAGGAGGGATCAGGGTATCTCAAATCTGTCTTTAATGTTTAATGCTTTCTTTTAAAAACATCTAAAGTATGGATGCTTAACAGATTTGATAAAACTGGGTTTCACTGTATTATTCACTACTCTGATCTATATGTTTAAAATACTGCCTAATTTTCTTTAAAAGGGGAAACTTCTGGCTTACGTAACAGAAAGATCTGTGCGTAACTGGCTCAATCAGGTTGATCAGGAGCCCTCTGGCTCCACATCTTGGCCCTACTTTCTTCCTCTGGGTTCTGGGTTCTATTCCATTCAGGTTCCTTATCCATGATAGCTACAGGGCTCCCAATAGCTCCACTCCCATGTTCTAACCTCTCAGCAGCTCTTGTAAAATGTAATTCTCTCTTCCGACAATTTCAATAAGAGTGTTAGAATTTCATCCCATTGAATCATGTGTCCATCCATGAATTAAATCACTTTGACTAGCGGACTGAGCTGATGAGCCAGGCCTTGGCCGTGTGCCTCTTCCTAAAATTAGTGATATGGAGATTGTTTCCCAAATGACACTGAGGGAGGCATTTCCCGAGGAAATTAGGAGAGTGCTAGCAAGATGAAGGGGAAGTAGAAGAAACAGCAGATGCCTACCACAATAAGCCCTTCCACAAAGAATTGCCTGTATGTACACTCTACCTGTGATCATCTTAGAGCAATGCTGTTGTGCTCTTTCATCTCTAAGTGAAAGTAAATCAGTCTCACTTAGGAATATATTTATATAAGCCAACTCATAAATGAAATACCAGAAAATATCATTGAACAGTATGTAAAGGAATAATTCACCAAAATCAGTCAAGATTTATCTTGGCATAGAATAATATAACAAAATCCATTATTATATTACATTAATAAGTTATAACAAACAATAGGTGAAACTCTATAGGTAGTCCCATTAAAATTAAGAACTAGAAAAAAGTGATGCACATTATTATCATTATTATTTAATATTTTTTTCCGAAATGCTAGTCAGTGCAATAAGACACAAAGCAGATATAAAAATATCATAAATAGAAGGTGGGAGGATTTTTCTAGCAACAAAAGACCAAAACTCACAAAAGTGGACAGATTCAGTCCAGTTTATCAACAAGGAGAACCTGATCTAAAGGACAAGGGACACAAACCTGCTCTGGAATGAGGCCAGTGGGAGCATAGATACAGAGCCAGGTTGTTCTCAGAACTAGCGAAAACCAAGAACAAGACCCAGCCTCCAGGAAATAGGGCTGGCAGGGATGAAGTGGGAAGCAGTTTCCAGCCAGCTGGCTAGATGTCCAGAAGACACTGACACCCTAGCACTGACAGTAGGGAAGACCTGTGCTCTCAAGAGCTCCAGGTAGACAAGAGTCAGGTAGGGGCCCAGACTTGCCATGTTCTGTATTTGACAGTGCCTCTTGGTACACTGGAACTATAGACATACTTAACACAAGCACACTGAGGTGAGAGCAAAGGGCAAGAGGCTTTGAAGTGGTGCCGGGCTGGCAGCCTATTCCTAAATAGACACTCCTTTGACACTACAACTGGGTTGAGAAGTTATATTCTTGTGGGACAAGTCCTGACATCTTCCATGTGTATCAAGGATGTGAATTGCAGGTAGGAAGTGATATTGTGTGGGTTTTAGAGTCAATTACAGCACAAGGCCCTCTTCCCAGTCTGAGCTTTCCCGTCCCGTGGGCCTTGAGACAGCACTGTTTGTGTCAAGCAACAAAGCCTCTTCTGGCTACTCCAGCTCTTGACCTTGACCTCTCTTAACCTAGGGTGAAATCCCACCCACGGAGCCAAGAGGGCAGGCCAGCTACCTCCTCCAGAGACTTTCCCTCTCACCCATCTCTCCCAAGTCCCTGGGGCCTTAGTAAAACAGCCACACAAGGGAACAACTCCTCCTGGACTGCAAACCCAGGCTCCTGTGCGTATCTGCAGAAGCTGGAGATGTCTGGAAGGTGGGGGTTGTTGGAGCCTCTGCTCAGCCGGGGCAAATGGGCTCGGGTGGAGGGAGGAGAGGGATACTGTATGGCTCTTCTCACCAGGAGCACCCGAGCTGTAGCCACAAAGGCCTCTTACGCTCGGATACAATTAGCCCCATATAAGCCATGAGTCACAACGCTCGTGTTGGTGCCTGTTCAGAGCATGTGAATTCTGCCAGCAGCATTTCTAGTCTTCTCTGCACTGATGCTGAGAGAAACAGCAAAAAGGTGCAGAAAAATCAAAGGTCCAAATTTGATCTTTTTTCTCCCTTGCTGTCCTGTCCCTTTCTGGGGCTGCTGCTGTGGGCATGTTGCAGACAGCACAGACTCCAGAAGCCCTCCCATCACACCTCCAGGTCATTTCTTAATTACAATCCCTACCTCCATACTGGGCTTGCTCATAGGTCATCCCAAGCTTCAGGCCGTAAAAATATTCCCTTAGATGTACCTTTATGAGCTGATCATATCTTCTCAATATGGCAGAAAGACTTAATACTAGAAGATGGATCCATAAAGAAAAGGACAATGTCTGAAGCCTGAGAAAAAATAACTATTTTTTTCCTAGGGATTTAAGGATAATAGTGCATATGAGGCCCCCTCCCCCCTACCTCAGCCCTTCGTACCGGGACATTGGGGAGGGAGTTCTGCCAGGCGGAGAGAACTCAGCAAGGATTCTGAGCAGTGTGGCTGACAGGGTCTTAGTTCTCCAGCCGGGCACCAGGCCTGAACCTCTGAGGTGGGAGAGCCAAGTTCAGGACATTGGACCACAAGAAACCTCCCAGCCCCATGTAATATCAACTGGCGAGAGTTCTCCTAGAGATCTCCGTCTCAATGCTAAGACCCAGTTCCACTCAACAGCCAGTGAGCTCCACTGCTGGACACCCTATGCCCAACACCTAGCAAGACAGGAACACAACACCACCCATTAGCAGAGAGGCTGCCTAAAATCATAATAATGTCACAGACACCCCAAAACATACCACCAGACACGGTCCTTCCCACCAGAAAGACAAGATCCAGCCTCAACCACCAGAACACAGGCACCAGTCCCCTCCACCAGGAAGCCTACACAACCCACTGAACCAACCTTACCCACTGGGGGCAGATGCCAAAAACAACAGGAACTACAAACCTGTAGCCTGTGAAAAGGAGACCCCAAACACAGTAAGTTAAGCAAAATGAGAAGACAGAGAAACACACAGCAGACGAAGGAGCAAGGTAAGAACCTACCAGACCAAACAAATGAAGAGGAAATAGGCAGTCTACCTGAAAAAGAATTCAGCGTAATGATAGTAAAGGTGATCCAAAAACTTGGAAATAGAATGGGGAAAATACAAGAAACGTTTAACAAGAAACTAGAAGAACCAAAGAGCAAACAAACACTGATGAACAACACAAAAAATGAAATTAAAAATTCTCTAGAAGGAATCAATAGCAGAATAACTGAGTCAGAAGAACGGATAAGTGATCTGGAAGATAAAATACTGGAAATAGCTACTGCAGAGCAGAATAAAGAAAAAAGAATGGAAAGAAGTGAGGACAGTGTCAGAGACCTCTGCGACAACATTAAACACACCAACATTCGAATTATAGCGGTCCCAGAAGAAGAACAGTAAAAGAAAGGGTCTGAGAAAATATTTGAAGAGATTATAGTTGAAAACTTCCCTAACATGGGAAAGGAAATAGTCAGTCAAGCCCAGGAAGTGCAGAGAGTTCCATACAGGATAAATCCAAGCAGAAACACACAAAGACACATATTAATCAAACTATCAAAAATTAAATACAAAGAAAAGATATGAAAAGCAGCAAGGAAAAAGCGACAAATAACATACAAGGGAACACCCATAAGGTTAACAGCTGATCTTTCATCAGAAACTCTGCAAGCCAGAAGGGAGTGGCAGGACATATTCGAAGTGATGAAAGGGGAGAACCTACAACCAAGATGACTCTACCCAGCAAGGATCTCATTCAGATTTGATGGAGAAATTAAAACCTTTACAGACAAGCAAAAGTTAAAAGAATTCAGCACCACCAAACCAGCTTTATAACAAATGCTAAAGGAACTTCTCTAGGCAGGAAACACAAGAGAAGGAAAAGACCTACAATAACAAACCCAAAACAATTAAGAAAATGTTAATAGGAATATACGTATCGATAATTACCTTAAATGTAAATGGATTAAATCCTCCAACCAAAAGACATAGACTGGCTGAATGGATACAAAAACAAGACCTGTACGTATGCTGTGCACAAGAGACCCACTTCAGACCTAGGGACACATACAGACTAAAAGTGAGGGGATGGAAAAAGATATTCCATGCAAATGGAAATCAAAAGAAAGATGGAGTAGCAATTCTCATATCAGACAAACTAGACTTTAAAATAAAGACTATTACAAGAGACAGAGAAGGACACTACATAATGATCAAGGGATCAATCCAAGAAGAAGATACAACAATTGTAAATATTTATGCACCCAATATAGGAGCATCTCAATATATAAGGCAAATGCTAACAGCCATAAAAGGGGAAATTGACAGAAACACAATAATAGTAGGGGACTTTAACACCTCACTTTCACCAATGGACAGATCATCCAAAATGAAAATTAATAAGAAAACACAAGCTTTAAATGACACATTAAACAAGATGGACTTAATTGATATTTATAGGCCATTCCATCCATAAACAACAGAATACACTTTCTTCTCAAGTGCTCATGGAACATTCTCCAGGATAGAGCATATCTTGGGTCACAAATCAAGCCTTGGTAAATTTAAGAAAACTGAAATCATATCAAGTGTCTTTTCCGACCACAACACTATGAGACTAGATATCAATTACAAGAAAAAAAACTGTAAAAAATGCAAACACATGGAGGCTAAACTATACGCTACTAAATAACCAAGAGATCACTGAAGAAAGCAAAGAGGAAATAAAACAATACCTAGAAACAAATGACAAAGAAAACATGACGACCCAGAACCTATGGGATGCAGCAAAAGTAGTTCTAAGAGGGAAGTTTATAGCAATACAATCCTACCTCAAGAAACAAGAAAAATCTCAGATAAACAACCTAACCTTACATCTAAAGCAATTAGAGAAAGAACAAACAACAACAACAACAAAAACACCCCAGAGTTAGCGTAAGGAAAAAAATCATAAAGATCAGATCAGAAATAAATGAAAAAGAAACAAAGGAAACAATAGCAAAGATCAATAAAACTAAAAGCTGCTTCTTTGAGAAGATAAACAAAATTGATAAACCATTAGGCAGACTCATCACGGAAAAAAGGGAGAAGACTCAAATCAACAGACTTACAAATGAAAAAGGAGAAGTAACAACTGACACTGCAGAAATACAAAGGATCATGAGAGATTATTACAAGCAACTATATGCCAATAAAATGGACAACCTGGAAGAAACAGACAAATTCTTAGAAAAGCACTACCTTCTGAGACTGAACCAGGAAGAAATAGAAAATATAAACAGACCAATCACAAGCACTGAAATGGAAACTGTGATTAAAAATCTTCCAACAAACAAAAGCCCAGAACCAGATGGCTTCACAGGCAAATTCTATCAAACATTTAGAAAAGAGCTAACACCTATCCTTCTCAAACTCTTCCAAAATATAGCAGAGAGAGGAACACTCCCAAACTCATTCTACTAGGCCACCATCACCCTGATACCAAAACCAGACACAGATGTCACAAAAAAAGAAAACTACAGGACAATATCACAGATGAATATAGATGCAAAAATCCTCAACAAAATACTAGCAAACAGAATCCAACACATTATAAGGATCATACACCATGATCAAGAGGGGTTTATCCCAGGAATACAAGGATTCTTCAGTATATGCAAATTAATCAATGTGATACACCATATTAAAAAATTGAAGGGTAAGAAACATATGATAATCTCAATAGATGCAGAAAAAGCTTTCGACAAAATTCAACCCCCCCCCATTTATGATAAAAACTCTCCAGAAAGTAGGCATAGAGGGAACTTACCTCAACATAATAAAGGCCATATATGACAAACCCACAGCCAACATTGTTCTCAATGGTGAAAAACTGAAACCATTTCCTCTAAGATCAGAAACAAGACAAGGTTGCCCACTCTCACCACTATTATTCAACATAGTTTTGGAAGTTTTAGCCACTGCAATCAAAGAAGAAAAAGAAATAAAAGGAATCCAAATTGCAAAAGAAGAAGTAAAGCTGTCACTGTTTGCAGATGACATTATACTATACATAGAGAATCCTAAAGATGCTTCCAGAAAACTACTAGAGCTAATCAATGAATTTGGTAAAGTAGCAGGATACAAAATTATTGCGCAGAAATCTCTTGCATTCCTATACACTAATGATGAAAAATCTGAAAGAGAAATTAAGGAAACACTCCCATTTACCATTGCAACAAAAAGAATATAATACCTAGGAATAAACCTACCCAAGGAGACAAACGACCTGTATGCAGAAAACTATAAGACACTGATGAAAGAAATTAAAGATGATACAAATAGATGGAGAGATATACCATGCTCTTGGATTGGAAGAATCAACATTGTGAAAATGACTATACTACCTGAAGCAATCTACAGATTCAATGCAATCCCTATAAAACTACCAAGGGCATTTTTCACAGACTAGAACAAAAAATTTCACATTTTGTATGGAAACACAAAAGACCCCGAATAGCCAAAGCAACCTTGAGAAAGAAAAATGGAGCTGGAGGAATCAGACTCCCTGACTTCAGACTATACTACAAAGGTACAGTAATCAAGACAGTATGGTACTGGCACAAAAACAGAAATATAGATCAGTGGAACAGGATAGAAAGCCCAGAGATAAACCCACACACATATGGTCACCTTATCTTTGATAAAGGATGCAAGAATATACAATGGAGAAAAGACAGCTTCTTCAATAAGTGGTGCTGGGAAAACTGGACAGCTACATGTAAAAGAATGAAATGAGAACATTTCCTAACATCATACACAAAAATAAGCTCAAAATGGATTAGAGACCTAAATGAAAGGCCAGACACTATAAAACTCTTAGAGGAAAGCATAGGAAGAACACTCTTCGACATAAATCACAGCAAGATCCTTTTTGACCCACCTCCTAGAGAAATGGAAATAAAAACAAAAATAAACAAATGGGACCTAATGAAACTTAAAAGCTTTTGCACAGCAAAGGAAACCATAAACAAGACGAAAAGACTATCTTCAGAATGGGAGAAAATATTTGCAAAGGAAACAACTGACAAAGAATTAGTCTCCAAAATATACAAGCAGATCATGCAGCTCAATATCAAAAAAACAAACAACCCAATCCAAAAATGGGCAGAAGACCTAAATAGACATTTCTCCAAAGAAGATACACAGATTGCCAACAAACACATGAAAGGATGCTCAACATCACTAATCATTAGAGAAATGCAAATCAAAACTACAATAAGGTATCACCTCACACCTGTCAGAATGGCCATCATCAAAAAATGTACAAATAATAAATGCTGGAGAGGGTGTGGAGAAAAGGGAGTCCTCTTGCACTGTTGGTGGGAATGTAAATTGGTACAGCCACTACGGAGAACAGTATGGAGGTTCCTTAAAAAACTAAAAATAGAATTACCATATGACCCAGCTATCCCACTACTGGGCATATACCTTGAGAAAACCATAATTCAAAAAGAGTCATGTACCGCAATGTTCACTGCAGCACTATTTACAATAGCCAGGACATGGAAGCAATGTCAGTGTCCATCGGCAGATGAATGGATAAAGAAGATGTGGCACATATATACAATGGAATGTTACTCAGCCATAAAAAGAAACGAAATTGAGTTTTTTGTGTGAGGTGGATGGACCTAGAGTCTGTCATACAGTGTGAAGTAAGTCAGAAAGAGAAAAACAAATACCATATTCTAACACATATATATGGAATCTAAAAGAAAAAAAATGGTTCTGAAGAACCTAGGGGCAGGACACGAATAAAGACGCAGACATGCAGAACGGACTTGAGGACACGGGGAGGGGGAAGGGTCAGCTGGGACGAAGTGAGAGAGTGGTATGGACATATATACACTACCAAATGTAAAATAGATAGCTAGTGGGAAGCAACCGCATAGCACAGGGAGATCAGCTCAGTGCTTTGTGACCATCTAGAGGAGTGGGGTAGGGAGGGTGGGAGGGAGACTCAGGAGGGAGGGGATATGGGGATATATGTATACGTATTGCTGATTCACTTTGTTATACAGCAGAAACTAACACGACATTGTAAAGCAATTATCCTCCCATAAAGATGTTAAAAACAAAACAAAACAGTGCATATGGGAAACAGATCCCCCAGGCCAGACTGTTGGCCAGGAATGTCACCTTCCTGAAACTTCTGTTTTGGTGTCTTGCTATCTGGCCTGAATTTCAGAAGCACAGCTCTAAAAGGGTTCTGAAAAATTTTGCCTCCAGGGTGTACCTTCACATAAAATTCAACATGGTTGAAATGTAACCCATTTTCGTCACCATTTCTGTCATAAGTTTGCCTGCTTATTGGTGGCACTGAGACTTACAATAGTAGAGAAATTCTTGATACTTTTCTCACCGTTTTCTTCTCCTCATCCTTCACTGGGCATGGGGCAATTGTTCCTTGCGTCGTTTGTATATATGCCTCCATTTCCAGTCCCCAACCCCCATCACCACAACATTCAGGTCTTCCCCTAATTTCCTATGAGGTCTCCATGCTGTGGACTAAAAACAAAATGCACAACCTAAAAGTTGAGAATTATATTTTATTTGGTTGACTTACCAGAGGAGTTAAGCCAGGGATACAGTCTCTCAGATAGCTCTGAGGGACTGTTCCAAAGAGGTAAGCAAAGAGCCAGCATATATATGAGTTTTTGGAAAAAAACATAAAACAGGTGGTCAAACATCAAAAGATTACTGCTAATTAAAGAAACAGACATCTCAATTTAATGGATTTAGCATTTTTTCTATGCACGGGAAGATGCAGGAGTCTGGGCTTATTGAAATCATTCCTTTGATATGCATCTTCACTGTCTACTGCCAGTATCCTATTCTTCCATTTTGAGCCCCCTCAGGGTACACCTCTGGGTGCGGCTGCAGTAGCTGACAGCTTGGTGGTGGCATCCTTTGTTTACTGATATGGCAGGTGACATTCTTTGTCCACAATGTCTTTACTCCTGTCTGTTCCCTAATTCTTCCTGTACATAGCCAGATTTATCCATCTGAAAGGTTATATTTTACATAGAGTCCTGATGCCTTTGTTTATGCTAGATTCATTCTGCCTGAAGCGGTACCCCCTTTCTTGCACTTGTCTAAACTGTACCCCTTTTCAAGTCCTGCTTCCTTCCTGAAGCCTTTTCTGGTGGCCCTAAGCCTCAGTGATCAAATACTCTTGTCTGAATTTTCAGAGCATTTACTTTCTGTGTCACCTGTTTAGCACAAACAATACTCCCCTGCCTTACCTGTGCACGATGCTTGCTTCCTTTCTGGCAATACCTGGTAATAGTTGTGCATTAAGAGTTACCGAGGCTTTTCTTCCCCTAATGTTCAAGACAGAGATTCAAGAGACACTCCAACCCATATAAGCAACAAATAAAAAAGAAGACCTCACTGTTCCAAATTTCTGAAGTTGATTTGAGGTTTTTATATTTACAAATATTTTTTGAGCAGCTACTCTACGCTTGGCATTATACTGCATGCTGGAGACAGAAGAGTGAACAGGACACTAATCAATTCTGCTTTCAAGAAGCACACATTCTGGTAGGAGAACAAGCAATTATAATACTGTGGAGTACATGCCACAATAGACGCATAGGACACTATCGGAACACAATGTAATGATGACCTGGGAGGCCTGAGAAATCATTCCAGAGAAATAGATCCAAAAGCTGGAACATGGAGTATGAGTAGGAGCTGCCCAAGCAAAAGTGTGTGTATGTGCAGGGACTCGGGGCAGAGGAAAGAAGAGGACTCCAGGCGGAAGGGATGACAAGGTCCTGGAGACTGGCAAACACAGCTCACTGGAAATATGAAAGGAGTTTAATTTGGCCAGAACACAGAGTGCAAGGCGTGAGATAGCAAGAGATGAGGTTGGAGGGATAACCAGGGCCTATGATAAAATAATAAATACTTGGAAGGGCAGTGAGCAACAAAAAGAAGGTGGGATGACTGGACTGGGTTTGCACTTCAGCAGCGCCACTTTGGCTGCAGGGTAGAGAAGAGCCTGAGGGGAGAGAAGAATGAAGGCAGGAAGGCCAGCGGGGCAGCTAACAGGGCAGGTGATCCAGCAAGAAACTGAGGTGCTGACCTGACATTAGCAGTGATGGTAGAAGCGAAGAAAGTGGATACATTTCAGGATGCTTAAGGGATGTGGGTAGTGAGGCTGAGGAAGGTGAGTGGCTGTTAATGTCATTCCTTAAAAAGGAAATCAGGAGGAAAAGCTAGTATAGAGGAGAAGACGATGACATCAGCATGATTCATGTTTAGCTTGGTTTTCTGCACCTGGACAGACCCACGTGGAGACATCTTGGCAGCTGTGCCATGCAACAGTTCTCAGACTTTTCGGTTGTACAGATTATTGTTCACTGTTACAAATTATTGAGGACTTGAAAGAGCTGATGACTATTCATATTTACTATTCAAATTAGAACTGAGAAAATTTTAAACATATGTATTAAACCATCTTAAAACATAATAAACCTATTACTAGTTAGTATAAATGTTTATGAAAATAATTATTTTAAAACAAAAAAATAGTGAAAAAGTGGCACTGTTTTACGTTTTTGCAAATCTCTTTAATGTCTGGCTTAATAGAAAATAGCTGAATTCTAAGATCTGGTTCTGCCTTCAATCTGTTTTGCTATCACACTGTATATAGCCTCTGGAAAACTCCACTGTCGTATCAAAGAACCAGAGTGAAAAAAGTAAACAGCATCTTGAATAACTGTGAACATAGTTTGATCTTGTGTTCGCCCCTGAAGGGGATCTCTAGGGATCTGGGGACTACACTTTTAGAAACACTGCCCCAGAGCAGGAGAACTTGACAATATTGTGAGTCTCACTAATAAGCTCTTGATGCCATGGCCAAAAGTAGGCTGGATAGTCTTGATTGAGGTTTCAAGTGCTATTTTGAGAGGTTGAGGTTGCCTGGTTGACATCACCTTCCAAAGTTAGGAATGGAAGAATGTTCATTCAATTAATTCATTTAACAAATATTTATTTAGCACATATTATATGTCAGGAACTACTCTAGACACAGAGGGTAGAACGAACAAAACAAAATCCTTGCCTTCATGAAGCTTCCCTTTTCTTTGGGGAAGATTAGACAGTGAACAAAGTAGTAGAATATATATCGGAGAGCAGTAAATACATGCAGAAAAACAATGGAAAGAGGTATAGGGAATGTTGGAAGGATTTGCAGATTTCGAGTAGTGTGTACAGGGAAGCCTTCATTAAGAAGGCAACATTAGAGCAAAGACCTGAAGGAGGAGAAGGGTTTCGGCGGGTGGGATACCATTTGGTTATCTAACACAAGAGCTTTTCTGGGTATTTAAAAAGATTATTCCTTAATTTACTTTAACTTTTATTAACATGTATTCTTTAATTAAATATCTATTGTATCTGGCATTAGCTGCAGGTAAAAGAAGATAAGATGGGAGGCTAATGTTTATTTAGTGTCTGCCACGTACCAGGCACTTTGTTAGTTACTATACATGAGGTTTGGCGCCCTCACTAAGATTTACAGCTTGCCAAGAAGACAAAGCATGTACATACATTCCTGCAGTTGTGGTGTAGCAGCTCTTATGAGTAACAGTTGGCTTGAGTTGCACCACCAGACATCTGTATGCACCTGATCTATGTGAGGTTTACATCTCTCTGAATATGAAGTGAGGTGTGAAGGGTATTTGTCAAACAGCCAGGAAGTAATAATACCAGATCACACCTTTTATAGAGCACTTGAGTTTACAAAGTGCCATCAGAAATTAACTCATTTAATCTTCATAATAATTCTAAGACGCCGGTCTTGTTCTTAGAAGTATAATTGTGCCGACTGAGGGGAACAGGCTCAGAAGTCTAGGTAATGCAAAGCGGTTATACGGTGGCTGGGACCTAAAACTAAGATAATCTGCCTTCGCGCACAAGACTCTTGCCACTGCAATGCAGCTGTTTTGAGCAGCTATTGAAATCAAAGAGAACCATACTCCCCTGACTCAGTCCTCTTCCGAGTACGTGCACCAAGGAAGGACGGTTAAATGAGGGCTGGAGAAAGGGAAGAGCCTGCGAACCGGGTGAAATCACACCCGGCGCTCTCCCTCTGCGCTTGCGCAAGGGAGGAGTTGCCCTCCCCGGAAGGACACCTGGGACTTGGGTTTGCGCCGACGCAGAGCTACCTCCAGGCGGAACCCGGGCGTGCGGGGCTCCTGCAACCTAAACACCCGGTGTGAAAGGAAGGTGGCCCCGGCGGGGCGGGGCGCATGCGCGGCAGCTCCCCCTGGGGAAGGGCTGAGAGGCGGAGCGGGGCGGCCAGCTGTGAGCCGAGCGGAGCAGGGTCAGGATGGACGAAGACGTGCTGACCACCCTGAAGATCCTCATCATCGGCGAGAGTGGCGTGGGCAAGTCCAGGTGAGGCGGCTCTGCGAGCCGTGACAAGGGTGACAGGGCCCTTTCCGTCTCGGTGGCCGCTGTCCCCTGGGCCGCGGCGGGAACGGTAAACGGCGACGGCCGGGCGCGGCCCGAGCTGGGGCGGCCTCCGCCCGCGGCCTCCGGGCCTTCTCGCTGCGCGGCCCCGCGGCCCCGCCACCCCGCCGCCCGGTCCACGGCCTCTGCCAGGCCCGGCTCCCTGGATCGCTTCGCCTCCTGTCGCACCCAGAGGAAAACAGTTCCGGGGCCGCCGCCCGGCCGGCGGTTTGCTGTAGAAGAGCCTAGGGCGCGGCGGGCGGGCTTGGGCCCGAGTTCGGCCGAGGGCGAGGCCTCTGGGCCCCCGGGCCAGGCTCCCTGCACCCCGCGAGTTGAGAGGTGTAGCTCTACCGCTGGGGTTTCGGCCGGCCTGCCTCGTAATACGTCAAGTTCTGCACGGGAAGTTTCGCGACGCCGTAGGTCGCATTCCTGGCCTATTACGGTGCACCCATCAACCGCTTTTTTTTTCTTTTTTCTTTTTTTTTAAATGAGTCAGCTGTGAAAGAACTCTTCAGTTTTCTGATTGCTTAAATAATTCACTTTAGCCTGAGAAGGTAGAGCTTAAGCTGTGGGCCGCTTTTGAAAATCAAGTGTGATTGTTACTTGTCATTGTGCCGCATCATATAGAGGTAAAAGAACACATTAGCATGTGTCTCTTCTTTCTTGGGGGAAAGTAACGTTGACAGTAGTTAGAGTTGAGTACAAGGGAAGACGTGGAGCCTGGGGCGTATCGCAAGAGGGCTGTGATTTCATCCACATCCTGGAACAAAGTTCTCCAGGTGAAGGTATCCTCGCCGTATGATTACGAGCTCCTTGTATTCTACGCTGCTTTGATCTTCAAATAATATACAAATTCCAGGAGCTGCAAGCAATTTCATATTTTAGCTATACCTCCTGATAAACTTATCTTTCACATTACTTCGTGAAGTCTTACTTTTTTTTTTAAAATACTTGAGGGCTTCCCTGGTGGCGCAGTGGTTGAGAGTCCGCCTGTCAATGCAGGGGACACGGGTTCGTGCCCCGGTCCGGGAAGATCCCACATGCTGCGGAGCGGCTGGGCCCCGTGAGCCATGGCCGCTGAGCCTGCGCGTCCGGAGCCTGTGCTCCGCAACGGGAGAGGCCACAACAGTGAGAGGCCCGCGTACCGCAAAAAAAAAAAAAAAAGAAAAATAAATAAAATACTTGAGTATTTGAAACCTTACTCTGTAAATATATTCTGAAACTATGTGTTTTTAAAGCATGACAGTACATTTTCATAGTTTCT
Source organism: Stenella coeruleoalba (assembly GCF_951394435.1). Classification (NCBI taxonomy): domain Eukaryota; kingdom Metazoa; phylum Chordata; class Mammalia; order Artiodactyla; family Delphinidae; genus Stenella; species Stenella coeruleoalba. The sequence goes on along the minus strand of NC_137147.1, from coordinate 182,559,831 downwards.
CTCATTTAATGTACTCTGTATGTTAGAGTGAGGGATTTGTACCTAAGAAGGAATAACTTAATGAAACACTATGGGCTAAAAAGATAAGTATGATTTGTGTGTGTGTGTGTGTGTGTGTGTTACTTAAAGGGCTGAATAAAATCATTTTCATGATCACCATCTATTGTATTTGAGGGTTAAAAAGCTAGGTAATATATAAACATTGTCTTAATAGGAATTCCTTGGCCTTGTGACCGTTTTCTTCTTGAGATGTGACCCTCATTTAGGTTAAGACATATGAAATTGCTGATTTTGAAGTTAGGAATGGTTGAATGTCCTTTCATGTGGTTCAGCCCCAAACATGGTGGATTGGCACCTTTTCTAAATGTGTTAGATGGGTGATTACTTGAAAGCTAACTGCAGTGCAGTGTTCACATAACTGAAGTTCTTCCTCTAGAGTAAAATCTGTTAAGTGGATTTACTGGTTCCCTTGGTTCCCTCCCCTCAAACAAATTTATTTGGCTCTAATATGCTCCAGACTTTTTCTCAATAGTTAGTGGTGAATTATCAACTACTCACTGCAAAATTTTAACACCTTTACCTCTTTCAAGAAAGGATTGCATTTAAGGAGAAAGTTGGCTTATTTTTCTGGCTAGATATACATTTTTGGTGTATGTCATATGCTATGGAAAAAACTTTGAACACTTTCTGGATAAGATGAGAATAAATGACTTTAGAAGCCTATCTTTTTAAGGTAAGTACAAAAACACTTGTCATGGATATAATCTTACAGGGTTGTTCTAACCAATGGTTTCTATTTCTTTATAAATCTAGAGTTAGGGGAAGTGATGTATCACTTGTGTTGTTGAGAAATCATTGCACAACAAAGGACATCTTAACTAATTCAAACTAGTGGGTTATTTTTCCAGTTTATTCCGTACTTGGAGTGTAATGAGCATGTGTGAGAGGAGCCAGGAGATGAGAATGATGAAACTGGTGCTGCCACTTGTGTGACCTTTGTCACTCAGACACTCCAGGCCTTCATTTCTTTGTTCAAAAAGTGAGGTTGGGTAGAAATCTCTCAGACCCTATCAAGTGTTAAATGTGTAATGGTCTTTGATTCCGTGGCTAGCCATAGGGAAGTGAAGAAGTAGCCAGGTGTTTCAGAAACTGGGAGGGATTATAGAGACCTTCTGTTATTTAAGTTGCTGTCCCTCCAGTCCCCATTATATCCCATCCTTTTTGACCAATTTCATTTGTAAATTGAGAAATGCGTGTTAGTTATAATCGCACTGATTAATGACAGATTTGGTCTCCAAGTGGATTGGTGGTCTCCTTCCATCTATAGCTCTGCGTGGAGAGTATTTTGCTCCTTTAACTTTGAAAATATGAAGGCTTAAACGTACATCCTTTAGAGCAGTGGCTCTTAATCATTTTCGGGTTGTGGGTTCCTGTCAAATCTAATAGAGAAATAGACTCCCTGCCTAGAAAAATGTACACATAGAATTTAGAATACATTTCGAGCTAATAGTTTACCCCTGGCTAAGATCTGCTGCCTTATACTCGAAGTCTGTATTAAAATTTGTTGCTTTACACCCTTGTCTTTCCTGACAAAATACCATTAATGACAAGCAAAGAAAAATGGCTGGCTCAGTGTCCGCCACATTGTCGATGTTTAATAAATAATAGCCAATACCATTGTTATTATTTATGTTATTATGGTGTTATTATTACTACTCAACAAGGTTCTACGTTTTTGTAATAATATTTTCTTTGGTGACCGAGTATAGATGCACCACCTTTCTATTCTTAAATTGTGAGTAACTGAAATTTTCAGCGAAATCTTCACTTTTATTGATTTGAAGTTTAATGCTGGGCAGAGAAGAAAATTCTTATGAGTAGTGTTTTAAGATTCTTATTAGTGCTGTCACCTAATTCATGTTGGAGGTAAGTAAAATGAGTTATAGTCAAGAGTGTTCAATGTTAAGTAGAAGAATCTACAATATGATTCTTTTTACTTTGCTTTTGTGGTGCTGGTTTTATGATCAACAAAAAGCAAAACCAGGAAACGGAGAGTTAATCCTTCAAATAGAATTAATGACACTGGGTTCGGGAACTACCAAGAGGCCATTACGTTTTGCAACCCTGTGGGCAAAAAAAAATCTTAAGCAGCAATAATTATAATCTATAGAAATATTCATACATTTTTTTGCTGCAATTCAGACATGAGATAGGGCTTGTCTTGATTTTATTAATGCAAATAGGTCAATAGAATGGTCTCGTCCTACTTAGGAGATAACGTGAGGGGCAGTTGATTAATTTTATATATCTAGGGCTTTAACAAAAGCTTAGATTTTATTTTGAAGAGCTAATAACTGACACTTCTGCCTTATGTTAAACAAAATAATTCTGGGAGACAAAATCTTGGAGTACTCTTACGGTATCTTTTCATTTCATGCCTTCCTTTCTAGTTTCTTTACCATTTCCTAGGTTTAGTCCTTCATGATCTCTTACTATAATCATGGCAGTTGTCTTCTGTTGTTTTTCTTGCATTTTATTGCTGGCATTAAGTTTTCAAGATAAAGAGAAGTTCCTGCCATTCCTTTCGGTGAAAGCTTTTGGTAGCTCCATGTTGCCTCCTTGATTTCATACACCCCACCCAGCATTTGCCAGAGGCTACCTGCTCTGGCCATCATGTGACCTTTCTGCCTTCACTTTTTATTATATCTCTTTCCACTTGGGTAATAGTCTTAACTACTTGTTTCAAAATGCTAGACTTCACACCTTTCTGTTTTTACCTGAATTCAGAGTGAATTATGCATTAGATTTTTTAAAAAATTAATTTGTTGCATTCCAAAAGACTTACTTTTCCCCTTTTTGTCCATGTCAGTTAAAGTGTCACATGTTTGCTAATATCATTTTCTCAGAAGGACATACCAATACAGTTATAAAAAAGCAAAAAACACAGTCGTTTTCACACGTGGGGAATTGAGCAGGGGAGCATAGGGAACATATTTTCTACTAAAAACTACTTTGCTTTTGGGACTCTTTAATTGCCGTTCCAATAATTTAATTCCTCTGTGTATACCTGCCCTGAGGCTGTATTTCTGGGAGCGGACTACATCAGCTATTCTTATCTGCATCTAACTAGTGACGAAATAAAACAATCAGGAAGATTTATCAAGTGATTAGAAAGAAAAGACAAATTACTAATCTGTCTTTTTAACATCTCTTTTAGCCTGCTCTTGAGGTTCACAGATGATACTTTTGATCCAGAGCTTGCAGCAACAATAGGTAAGCCTATGTTTAAAAATTCAGTAGAAATGCCAAATATTTTCTTGCTTCAGGCTGTTTCATCTAACTCCCCCTACCCATCCTCTCACCACCCCATTGCTTCCATGTCTGTCAAAATCTTATTTGTCTTTCAAGTCTTAACTCTGGTAGTCATTAAATTTCTGAAGCCTTTGTAGATCTCACCAAGCAAAAAAACGTCCTTTTCTGTTGTCTCATGGTACTTTTTTGACACTGTGGATATTACGATTATCTGTATACACATTCCTGTGCTATGGGTTGTCTGTTATTTAGCAGCATACAGTCATTTGAATGTTTATTGCATGCCAGGCACTGTCCTGAGAGGTGGGTTATAATGTTCAATAATGCAGACTTGGTCTCTGTCATAATGGACCTAGCAGTATCACCCAGCAGTAGAGTGTGTTAATTTTGTATTTTTAGCACTCAGTACAGTATCTGGCATGTATTCTGGCAGCATATTTATTGATATTAGTTATTTAAGACTGTTAGAAGCAGTAATACATAACTGCCTTTTAAAAATGAAATTTAGATTGCCTGAAAGTGGTTTGTCACACCAGCTTATTAGGATATATGAGAAGATAGAGCTAAATATTCTGGTGTCACATGTTTAGGGAGTAGGTGACAATGTAAAGGAACAAGAGACAGCTTGCAGCACTAGGAAGAGCTGAGTCAGAGCAGGATAATAGTCTTGGCTCTGCCTTGAACGTTGTCATCTTGAGCAAGTCATTCACTTCCTTGTCTTCTGTAAGTTGAGGAATTTTGGTGAGAGAATACATTTTTCTTCCAGCTCTAAAATTTCATGATCTGATGAGTAGAATGTAGTAAAGATGATCCTTGTGTTTCTATTAACTGGGTTGATTTTTTTCCTTTTTATTGTTAAATAATTTCATACTTAGAGAAAAGTTGTAAAAATAGTTCAAAGAATTCCTGTATATCTTAATCAAATTCCCCAAATGTTAACATTTATCACATATGCCTTATCATTCACTGTCTACATACACATACACAGTATTCTTGCTTTTTTCAAATTGTTTGAGAGAAAATTGCAGAGTGTCTTCAATGTCTTTAACCTCTGAGTACTTTAATGTGTATTTTCTAGATGAACATGGATAGTGTTCTCCTGTATACAGACAGATTTCATCAGTTGTCCCACTAATGTCTTATATACCAAAGAAAAAGAATTGTTTCTGGTCCAGAATCCAGTCCAGCATCACATATTGAATTTTTTTTTTTTTTTTGCGGTACGCGGGCCTCTCACTGTTGTGGCCTCTCCCGTTGCGGAGCACAGGCTCCGGACGCGCAGGCCCAGTGGCCATGGCTCATGGGCCCAGCCGCTCCACGGCATGTGGGATCTTCCCAGACTGGGGCACGAACCCGTGTCCCTGCACCGGCAGGCGGACTCTCAACCGCTGTGCCACCAGGGAAGCCCACATATTGAATTTTGTTGTCATTTTTCCTTAGTCTCTTTTAATCTGAACAGTTCTTCACTCTTTCTATGTCTTTCATGGCCTTGACATTTTTGAAGAGCACATACAGGCCAGTTATTGTAGAATATCCTTCAATTGCATTTGTCCGTGTGTCCTCCTGGTTAGATTCAGGTTATGCATTTTGGTCAGGAATTCCTCAGAAGTGCTTGTCAGAGCATGATGTATATTTGTGCCATTACTGGTGATGGGACTTGCTTCCTTAAGATGATGTACACCAAGTCTCTCCACTGTAAACTGTCATCCTGTCATTCCAACTATGGTGGTTTTTCAAATTCCATCCTTCCATTTCCATTTCTTATTTAGAATTCTGTAAAGGAGAATTCTTTGTTTCTTTCTATCAGTATGAGCTCACAGTGCCTCTAAATGTTTAACAAATTATATCAGGCATTACTTAGCTTTTGGATGACATGTTAACATTGACAGATTTACTGTTATGTGTGTAAAAGGGAATCATTTAAAACACTAGTAATTCAAAATCTATTTAATTTGGTTTTGGTATATCATTTGCTCCTTTAAAAAATCAGTTATTAATAAAACTTGATTTTGTTCAGAACATACCTGTTATTGGATAAGCGAGGAGTAGAAGAATAATAACTGGCAGTAAAATAAACTTGCCTAGAGTTAAAATTTTCCTAAGGGAGTGATCTTATATAAACTATAAATTATCTGTCTTCATTTCAAACCCAAATGTAACTGGGGACTTGCAGATTGACAGATCGTTCGTTGTCTTTATTACTAAAAAGGCTTTGCTTTAAAAGCAAATACCAAGATTGTAGCATACTGATGAGAATATACATAATTTGTTCCCCTTATGGGCCTTGGGTCTTGAAAAGTATCTTTTGCATTTTGGCATCAGATAATTTTCTGCCTTAGGTTATAACCAATGTACATGAGTTTTTGAAATAAAAATAATTAGCCCAGTTGTTACTGGCCATATGAAAATTAGTATTTACCTCACAGTATAATAGTAAGGAAAGCACACCTTTATCTTTCAGTAATACAGTGAGACACTCAAGTTTCTGTCTTGTATAACATACTCTATTAAGGTAATTATTGGATTTGGGGCTTGAAGATGGTACTATAGAGTTGGCATTTTCATCTTTTGCTTTCTGGCAATTGACTAATAACAAAGAGAGGGAGAAACTAAAACCCCAGCCCCGTAGACCACTATACTAGAAGGCAGCTAAAACACCAAGCCACAAAACAGGTGGAATGGCTGCCAAGAGCAGTGGGGACAGACAGGCCGCCTGCAGGAGAAAGTAGGCGATGCCAGGGCTGCAGAGCTCGGAGCCAGCAAGAGGTGCTTCGTGAGGTTGAGAGGCCCACTGTGAGGTGCAAAACCTATATCCCTTGTTTGTGAAAGCGAAATGGCTTCTTAAGCTAATGGCAGGAGTTGCCCTGCATCTGGTTTGGTTTTAAGAAGTTGGGAAGGTGAAGCCAAACAAGGAGTCATACAAACCAGCCATTTTTGCATTTTGTCTGTCTCTGTAGCAGTCGGGGAGGAGATAGATGCCTTTGAAAAACCTCAAGGTTGCCTATCTCCTCTGAATGTTGAGAAATAAAAAACTAACTGATTCTCATGTAAAACCCTGAATCAAGACAAAATTTTTCCAGTGCAGAACTGATCCACTATGGCTTTCTGCATGAACCTCCTGCAAATAGCTTGTCCAGGAAAACCTCACCACTTTCAACTATGACTTAGTAAAAAAGAATCCAGCTCAAGGCCACTACCACCATTCAAGAATCGAAAAGGAAGAAAGGAATGGAAAAACAAAGGACAGTTGAAGAATCCTCACCAGAAAAAAATATTGCTGTAAAGAAGATGAAAATAATGACCAAACATTTTGCCATGAATTTAAAAGGCTTAATGGAAATATTTATCAGTGAGAGCACAAAACAGTGATATAAGAGGTCGGGGAAGAGATAGTGCGACTACATGAGAAAATGCAGTGTGAGCTGACTGAGTGGAAAGAAAGAAAAGATAAGAAAATAAAACCATCACTGAAATGAAGGTGAGATTGGAAGGATCACAAGGGACAGTAGAAACTGGGAAACACAATAAAGAACATAGAAGCTAGGAATGGAAAAGTGGGTAGAATTTACCAAAATGAATAAGAATATTAAATTAGAGTGAGAAAATGATAGATATGGAAATCAGAAAAGGAGATTTTACATAGTATGTTTGAGTCTTAAAAGAAGAAACATAATGAAACACAACCAATATTTAATGATATATAATCCAAGGTAACGTATCTGACATAAAAATAAACACACAGACAAAATTGTAAGAATATTTTGACCAGGTTTTTGTTTGTTACATGGGAATATTTGGGGGGGAAATAATAAGCATTAGATTTCTCTTTGCTATGGTCAGGCCATAAGATGGTGCTTAATCAGGTCTTTACCTGAGGTATTTAATCAACTGCATAGATACAATTGGTTGAAATTTAAGCATGGATATAGAAAGTAGTTACATTAACTTTATATAGTATGATCAAATAGGCAAAATTTGCTTTTTGTTTTTGTTTTTTTAATTTACCCTATTTTAGGTAACCTTTGAATACAAAAAGAGCACTTTAAGTAAAAATTTTCAAGTAAAAAAATTAGAAAATTTAAAACTGGCTCTCTACTTAAGACAGGCTCACAAACTATTTCTTAATCTTTAAGACTTATAATTGTTACAATATGTGAAAGTGTTTTTTGAGGGTTGATACATTTCAACTAAAGTTAGACAAATTTTGCTTGTTGTTGGTTGACTTTAGATCAGTGATTCTTATCACTCCCTTGGTAAGTTTTTAGAAATACCCATGACTGTTTGGCTTCTAAGGGCAGGTGTCAGATAGATTTCATATACAAGTTACCTTATAGTTTGGGCTTACTTAACAGAAAGATAATTTAATTAAAATGCAAAGTAGTTTATACATCTTGTTTAATGCCACAACATAAACTTGTTAAAATACTTGGGAATATGAGATAATTCAGAAAGTAAAGTAGAACTATTCTATTTCATAATATTTCATTCAATTAAACATGTTAAAGTAATAAAAATGGCTCTGACATTTCTTTCTTTAGAATAATGACAAATGGTCTTGATCATATATAGATTGTTTCTTTCTTCCATTCTACTTACAGGCTTTATTAGGAAAGGTTGTGATGTTCTTTGTATGCCTTTTCAGCACTGACTAATGGTTGATAGACCTTTTTATACTGAAATGTCCTTGCTTTCCTAGATAAGCCTTCACTCATTTTGTTTGATGTATTTCTGGATTCTGTTGACTAATTTAGAATTTTTGCATCTATTTTTATATGTAAGATGGACTCTCCTTTTTTGTATTTTTAAAAAATCAGAATTTGGTATTAAAGTTGTATTAGTTTATACAATGAAGGCGCTTTCCGTCTTTTTAAATTGTCCTTACTTGCTTAAATACTACTGGAATTATCTGTTCTATGAAGGTTATATTTCATCTGAGTCAGTCTGATCCAGCTTCTTCCTCACTGTTACAACCTCTTCATGTTCTCTGTTTCTTAGGACAGTCTTAGGAGTGCAGCTAGGAAGGAAAATCCCAACTCACTTGTTAAGTTAGTTGCATGTAGTATCTTTTTTTTTTTGGCCAGAATCTTAGTTCTTGGTTCCCGAGCAGGGGTGGAGCCCGTTCCCCCTGCAGTGGGAGCACCAGGCCACCAGGGAAGTCCCTGTCGTATTCGTTTAAACTCTTCATTATCTGTGTTCACGTTCCCTCATTTCTAAACTTGTACATTTTTTTGGTCTGTCTTTTCCTTAAGGAATGTATCTATTTTATTGTTTGAGGAATTGCTTTATTTTTCCCCTCTTTCTCCTTCCTACTTTTATTTTGGTTTATTTTGTTAGTTTCTTAAGATGAGTATTAAGTTCCCTTCTTTTTAGTCTTTATTCTTTAATAAAGATGTCCTCTAAGAACAAGTTTTACTGTGTCCCATAGGTTGTGATAGGCTGTTTGTTTTTCATTGCTCTCTGCATAGTTTAAATTTTCAGTTTTGCTTTCCTCTTTGAATATTTGAAATCTTTGATTTAGGAATGTGTTTCCTAATTTCCAGGCTTTTTTTGGTCATTTTATTTCTTATTTATTGGATAATGACTTCCATTTGGAGTAAAGCCACCCACCCCTCTGCCAGCCTCATGTCCATCAGCAAGAGTCAGGTTAGCCTCAGAATTTAGCCTACTTCTGACAAGACCTTCCTCCACACTCCTCTTTCCCCTCCAGATGTTCTTATCTTGCTACTGCTAGCCGCCATAAGACCATCAGGCACCATAACCATTTTTCCCTCTAAGTAGTCTTCACGGAAAGCCCTGGTGTCTCTTCATTTCCCAGACTTGGATCTTTGTAACCTTGTTCACCGTCTTTCCTCGCCTCCAGTGCTCACTCCTTCTCAGCTCTGTCTTCTGGGGGAGCAGAGCACTTAGCACATTTCATTGTTAATACTTTTTAGGTTGTTTGTAAACTGAGACTTGGGGATCTAGGTCCTCCTAATCTTGTTCTCCTTGGATCCTTAAAGGTTTTATCGTATCTGTCTTGATGCCCCCTCTCCTGTTATCCTCTACCCCCTCCCCCAAAATAACTAAATAGCAGATAAACCAGGAATTTTTATATTCTTTCATGAGAAGGGGGAAATTGACTTAAAGAGATTAATTAATAAGCTGTTGGCTATCGAGACCTTAGTAAGAGGGCTGAGACTAAATCCAGCCTCCTGACTTGGTATTCTTTTAATTACAGCACAGAATTACAACTCAGCAATGAAAAAGATCAAACACAGATTTGAACAGAATGTCAGAAATGCTAAACATAAGAGGGAAGCAGCAAAATTAGATTTATCAGTTAATTAAATGTAAATGGGTCCAATTCTCCTAATAATTCACATTGCCAGATTGGAGCTGAAAAGTACTTAAAAGAAATATGGAAAGGTTGAAATAAAGGGATGCACCAGTATAGAAGCAGAGGTGGTAATATAACATGATTTAAGGTAGAATTCAGGGCTAATGCACTGGACAAAATCAAATAGGATATTATGTAATGATGAAAAGCCAAATTAATTAACAAAACAGCTATAATAGTCATAAACAAGTAGGCACCAAACACAGAAATAATATATAAAAGCAAATCTGTTTAAAACACAAGAGAAGAATTTGATGAAAATACATTTATATTAGGAAATTTGTTATGTCTCTTTCATAATTAGATAGATCCAAAAGATACAGATAAGGTCATGGGAAATAGAATAACACAGTCAAGAAATATTTTGAATGAAGAACTAATTATTTTAAAAGCCCATGGAACAGTTTTACAAAATCCATCTTTACTTCGGCAGCAAAATAAATTGGAAAGAAGCAGAAATTTTACATGTTCTCTGATAATTTATTCTTTCAGAAAGTATTTTTGATCTATTATGTTCCAAGTAGATAGCCATATTTTTTTAATTATGATATAGTAAAATTGACTTCTTTGGGGATATAGAGTTCTTTGAATTTAACATGTGTTATAACAAATGTATATGGTTATGTAATCGCTACCACAATCAGGATACCAAACAGTTCCAACATCCAAAAGAGTTCCCCTAGTGCCATCTTTTTTCAGGCACACTTTTTCCCCGTCTCTATTCCCTGGCAGCCACTGCTAGGTCTTTATCACTATAGTTTTGTGTTTTTGAGAATGTCATATAGATGGGATAGCGTGTGTAACCTCCAACCTGAGTTTTTTCACTTAGCATGATGCCTTTGAACTGCCTCTGAGTTTTTGCGTGTCAATAGTTTGTTCCTTTTTATTGGTGGGTTGTATTCCATTTCGGAGCTGGTTAAGTCATCTGCCCATTGTAGGACATTTGGGTTGTTTCCAGTTTTTGGTGATAATAAATAGACGTGTTAAAAACATTTAAGTACAGGATTTTACATGAAAATTAATTTTTATTTCTCTAGAGTAATTACCCAATAATGGAATTGCTGGATCATATGGTAAATGCATATTTAACTTTGGAAAACAGTCTGTCCATTTTTTTATAAAGTGGTTGTGTCATTTTACATTCCCACTAGCAGTATATATATATATATTTATTTATTTATTTTTTGCAATACGCAGGCCTCTCACTGTTGTGGCCTCTGCCGTCGCAGAGCACAGGCTCCAGACGCGCAGGCTCAGGGGCCATGGCTCACGGGCCCGGCCGCTCCGCGGCATGTGGGATCTTCCCAGACCGGGGCACGAACCCGTGTCCCCTGCATCGGCAGGCGGACTCAACCACTGCGCCACCAGGGAAGCCCCTTTCCTGTTCTTCTGTAGCCCCATCCATTATACTTAGTATGGTCAGACTTTTACATCGTAATCATTCTAATAGGTGTGTATTGGTAATCTCATTGTGATTTACTTTGCATTCTCTAATGACTTATGATGTTGAGCATCTTTTAAAGTTCTTATTTGCTATCCATATGTATATATTTTGTGTGTGTGTGTGAAGTGTCCAAGTCTTGTTCAGTTTTCAGTTGGTTTTTTCTTATTGTTGAGCTTTGAGTTCTTTATATATTCTGCATATAAGTCCATTATTAGATGAAATATGCTTTGTAAATGTGTTTTTCTTAGTCTGTGGCTCCTCCTGTCATTCTCTAAACAGGTTATTTCTAAAAGCAGAAGTTGTTTATTGTGATGAAATCCAACTTACCAATTTTTTTCTTTTATGGATGATGATTTCAGTGTTATATCTTGTGCTCAACAGATGATTGCAATGATTTTCTCCCGCATTTTCCTCTAGAAGTTTTATAGTTTTTTATTTTACACTAGGTGTATGGCTCATTTTTTTTTAAATTTTCACTTATAATGTTCTTTTTTAAAAAAAATTTTATTGGAGTATATTTGATTTACAATGTTGTGTTAGTTTCAGGTATATAGCATAATGATTCAGTTATACATATACTTACATTCATTCTTTTTCAAATTCTTTTCCCATGTAGGTTATTACAGAATATTGAGTAGAGTTCCCTGTGCTATACAGTAGGTCCTTGTTGGTTATCTATTTTATATATAGTAGTGTGTATATGTTAACTCCAAGCTCCTAATTTATCCTTCCCCACTCTATGTTTCCCCATTGGTAACCATAAGTTTGTTTTCGAAATCTGTAAGTCTGTTTATGTTTTGTAAATAAATTCACTTGTATCATTTTTTAAAAATGAGATTTCACATATGAGTGATATGATATTCGTTTTTCTCTGTCTGACTTACTTCACTCAGTATGATAATCTCTAGGTCCATCCATGTTGCTGCAGATGGCATTATTTCGTTCTTTTTTATGGCCAAGTAATATTCCATTGTATATATCTACTACATCTTCTTTATCTGTTCCGCTGTTGATGGACATTTAGGTTGCTTCCATGTCTTGGCTATTGTAAATAGTGCTGAAGTGAACCTTGGGGTGCATGTATCTTTTCAAATTATGGTTTTCTCCAGATATATGCCCAGGAGTGGGACTGCTGGATCATGTGGTAGTTCTATTTTTAGTTTTTTAAGGAACCTCCATACTGGTGAGCTTTCCCATTCATAATTTTCTTGTTTCTAGCTGTGGCCTTTTCTTTTCTGCCTAGAGAAGTTCCTTTAGAATTTTTTGTAAAGCTGGTTTTGTGGTGCTGAATTCTCTGACCCTTTGCTTGTCTGTAAAGCTTTTGATTTCTCCATCAAATCTGAACAAGAGCCTTGCTCAGTAGAGTATTCTTGGTTGTAGGTTTTTTCCCTTTCATCACTTTAAGTATATCATGCCACTCCCTTCTGGCCTACAGAGTTTCTGCTGAAAAATCAGCTGATAACCTTATGGGGATTCTTTTATATATTAATTCTTGCTTTTCCCTTGTTGCCTTTAATATTTTTTCTTTCTGTTTAATTTTTGATAGTTTGATTAATATGTGTCTCAGCAAGTTCCTCCTTGGGTTTATCTTGTATGGGACTCTCTGTGCTTCCTGGACTTGAGTGTTTCCTTTCTCATGTTAGGGAAATTTTTGGCTATAATCTCTTCAATTATTTTCTCAGGCCCTTTCTCTCTCTCTTCTCCTTCTGGCACCCTATAATGCAAATGTTGGTGGGTTTAATGTTGTCCCAGAGGTCTCTAAGACTGTCCTCATTTCTTTTCATTCTTTTTTCTTTTTTATGTTCCACAGCAGTGATTTCCACTACTTTATCTTCCAGTTCTCTTGTTGTTCTTCTGCCTCATTTTTTCTGCTATGGATTCCTTCTAATGTATTTTTCATTTCAGTTATTGTATGGTTTATCTCTGTTTGTTCCTTAAATCTTCTAGCTCTTTGTTAAACATTTCTTATATCTTCTTGGTCTGTGCCTCCATTCTTTTTCTGTGATCTTGGATCATCTTTATTATTGTTACTCTAAATTCTTCTTCAGGTAGATTGCCTATCTCCACTTCATTTAATAGTCCTTCAGGTTTTTATATTGTTCCTTTGAAACATATTTCTCTGCCACCTCATTTTGTCTGACTTTCTGTGTTTGTGGTCTCCATTCTGCAAGCTTCAGGATCGTAGCTCTGCTTGCTTTTGGTGTCTGCCCCTGATGGGTGAGGCTGGTCATGGGGTTTGTGCAGGCTTCCTGGTGGGAGGGACTGGTGCCTGTCCACTGGTGGGTGGAGCTGGGTCTTGTCCCTCTGGTGGGCAGGGCCGTGTCAAGAGGGTGTATTTAGAGGTGGCTGTGGGCTCAGTATGACTTTAGACGCCATCTGCTGATGGGTGGGGCTGTGTTCCTGTCTTTCCAGTTGTTTGGTCTGAGGTGTTCCAGCATGGGAGCCTGTAGGCAGTTGGGTGGAGCTGGGTCTTGGGGTCGAGCTGGACATCTCCAAGAGAGAACACACCGATTAATATTCCCTGGGCACAGGAATTCTCTGGTGGTCCAGCATCCTGGACTCAGTGCTCCCACCCCAGAGGCCCAGGCCTGACCCTATTTCCTGGCTTCTGGGGTCTCCTGAGGCCACAGTGCTGTAGGTGCTGCAGCAAAAACACCTGAGACCTTTAGGTGCAGGTAAAATGCCTCAGAGTGCCTCATACCTTTCACATCTTTTGTGAGATTTAGCCCTAAGTATTTTATAGGTTTTTATGTACAATGGTAGTAAATTTTTAAAAAATATTGTTTCTTTTCATTACTATTATATAGAAATAATGTTGATTTTTTAAATGTTTATTTAGTGTCCTCCAACCTTGCTAAACTTGCTTATTCGTTCTAGGTGCTTTTTTAATCCCATAGATTCCATTGGGTTGCTACATTCTTCCTTTCCAATCTGGATGCCTTTTATTTCTTGTTTTATTGCCTTGGCTGAAGATCTCCAGTGCAATGTTGTGATGAGAGCTGATATCCTTCTTTTGTTCCTGATATTAAGGGGAAAACATTCAGTCTCTACCACTGAGTGTGCTGTTAGTTGTATCTTTTCATAGATGCTGTTTATCAGGTTGAGGAAGTTTCCTTCTATTTCTGGTTTGCTGAGAGGTTTCATTAGGAATGCATGTTGGATTTTGTTAAATTCCTTTTCCACATTTGTTGAGATGTTCATATGAAGTTTCTTTTTTGGTTTAAAATAGTAAAATCCACATTGATTTTTTTTATCCCCATGTTATTATCAACCTTTCATTTCTGAAATAACGTCACTTGGTTGTGCTGTACTGTTCTTTTCACCTATTTGGATGACTTATGGTAAAATTTTGTTTAGGATTTTCATCTATGTTCATGAGGGATAGTAATCCGTAGTTTTCTTTAATTATAGTGTCTTTGTCTGGTTTTGGTATCATGGTACTATAGAACTCACAGACTGACTAAGGAAGTATTCATTCCTCTTCAGTTTCCTGCAAGAGTTTGTTTGTAATGGATTATTATTTAAATGTTCAGTAGAATTCATTTGGGGCCTGGAGTTTTTTCATGGAAAGGTTTTATCCACAGATTTAAATTCTTTCATAGATATAAGATTCTCCGGTTATCTATTTTTTATTGTGAAAATATATATAAGATAAAATTTACCATTTTAACCATTTTTAAGTGTATGATTCAGTGGCACTGACTATGTTCACATTGTTTTGCAACCATCAATACTATCCATTTCCAGAACTTTTTCATAACCTCAAACAGGAACTCCACCAATTAAGCAATAACTCCCACTCCACATTTCCTCTCAGTCCCTGGTAACTTGTTCTACCTTCCGTCTCTATGAATTTGCCTGTTCTAGATACCTTGTATTAGTAGACTTATACAATATTTGTCCTTTTGTAATTTGCTTATTTCACTTAGCATAATGTGTTTAAGGTTCATCCATGTTGTAGCATATATCAGAATTTCATTCCATTTTATAGCTGTATGTATTGGAATTTCATTCTATTTTATGGCTAATAATGTTCCATTATATGTACATACCACATTTTGTTTATCCATTCATCTGTCCATGGACACTTGAGTTGCTTCCACCTTTTGCCTTTTGTGAATAATACTGCTGTGAACATTGTTGTACAATTATTTGTTTGAGTTCCTGTTGTCAGTTCTTTTGGGTATGTACCTGAGTGGAATTGCTACATTATATGGTAATTCTATTTTTAGTTTTTTGAGGAACTGCCAAACTATTTTTCACAGTGACTGTGCCATTTTACATTCCTACCAGCAATGCACAAGCATCCTAATTTCTTAATGTCCTTGTTAACACTTGTTATTTTTCACTTTTTTCTTTAATTGTAGCTGTTTTAATGGATATGAAGTAGTGTCTCATTGTGGTTTTGATTTGCATTTCCCTAATGGATAATGATGTTGAGCATCTTTCCTGTGCTTGTTGGCCATTTGTGTATATTATTTGGAGAAGTGTCTATTCAAATCCTTTTCCCCATTTTTGAATAAGGCTTTCTGTTGTTAAGTTATAGGCATTCTTCATATATTCTAAATACTAATCCCTTATCAGATAACTGGCTTGCAAATATTTTTTTCCCATTTTGTGAGGGTTTTTTTCCCACTCCCTTGACGTTGCCCTTTGATGCATGTAAGTTTTTAATTTTGATAAAGTCCAGTTTATTTTTCTTCTGTTGCCTGTGCTCTTGGTGTTATATCCAAAAAATCTTTGCCAAATCCCATGTCATGAAAAATTTTTCCTATCCTTCTAAGAGTTTTTAAGATTTAGTTTTTACATTTACATCTTTGATCCATTTTGGGCTAACTTTTGTATATGGTGTAAGGTTAGGGTCCAACTTCATTCTTTTGCATCTGGATGTCTAGTTTTCTGAGCATCATTTGTTGAAAGGACTGGCCTTTTCCTATTGAATGGTCTTGGCTTCCTTGTTGAAACTCAGTTGGCTATATATGTGAGGGTTTATTTCTGGGTTCTCTATTTATTACATTGGTTTCAATGTCTGTACTTAATGCTAGTACCATTGTTTTAATTATTGTAGTTTTGTAGTAAGTTTTGAAGTTTGAGTCCTCCAACTATTCTTTTTTTTCAATATTGTTTTGTTATTTAGTGCCTCTTGTAATTCTATACGAATTTGAGTGTCAGCTTTTCCATTCTGCAAAAAAAGCTCTTAGAATTTTTATTCGATTGTGTTGGATCTGTAGATAGCTTTGGGTAGTATTGTCATCTTCACAATATTAAGCCTTCCAACTCATGAACACAGCATGTCTTTCCACTTATTTGTGTCTTCTTTAATTTCTTTCAGCAGTGTTTTGTAGTTTTCAGTGTATAAATATTAAAGCTCCTTGGTTAAATTTATTCCTGAATACTATTATTATTATTATCATTGTCATCTATTTTAAAAGCATTTTATTCTTTTTGATGCTATTGTAAATGAAATGATATTTAAAATTTTTCTTTTTGGATTGTTCATTACTAGGGTATAGAAATGCAACTGAGTTTTGCATGTTGATTTTATATCCTGCAACTTTGCTGAATTCACTGATTAGTTCTAACAATATTTTTGTATGTGTATGGAATATAATCATTAGGATTTTCTACATATAAGAAATGTTGTCTGTGAACAGAGATAATTTTACTTCTTCCTTCCCAATATGGATGTCTTTTATTTCCTTTTCTTGCCTAATTGCTCTGGCTAGGACTTCCAGTACTCTGAGCATAGAAGTGGTGAAAGTATGCATCCTTATCTTGTTCTGATCTGTGGGGAAAAGCTTTCAGTTCTTCACCAATGAGTATGTGATGTTAGTTACAGGTTTTTCTTATGTATTCACTTGTGTTTTCTTCTGCATTCTCTAATCTGCTGTTAATCCCATCCTGTGTATTTTTTTTTTTAATCTCAGACATTGTCGTTTTCATCTCTAGATGTTTGGTATGGGTTTTTAAAATCTCTCTCACGTCAGCTTAACTTTCTGAACATGTGATATACAGTTATGTGTTTTTAATATCCTTTTTTGCTAGTTTTAACATCTTTGCTAGTTCTGAGTCAGTTTCTCTTGATTGCTGGTTTTTCTTTTGATAAGGCAGATGATTCCATTGATATGTTCTGGTTTCCCATTCATTGGTATTTCTTTACAGTGTAGTTGATATTACTTTTGGTAAATCTTCATGTCTCACTTATTGCTTGTTTCAAAGGCTTTATTGGTTATATTATCTAGTTTTAACTAACTTAACCTTCATAAAATAGGCGTGTGCCTATAAAAAGATTCCTGCAGAGGAACAGAATTGAATATTGTATTAAAAATGCAAGCCCAAATGAACAACTAGAGAAAAGCTGAAGTGACAGTTCTTCTATGATTTTGTTATTTATGATAAGAAATATATGTTTGGTTCCTAGCACTGAACTCCGAAAACCCTTGGATTTTCTTAAGTGATAAGAATCATTAAAGATGTCTTTTGTTTTTCTTTTCTTTTTTTTTTTTCTTTTTTGGCTGCACCACGTGGCTTATGGGATCTTAGTTCCCCGACCAGGGACTGAATGAACCTGGCACCCAGCAGTGAAAGCACCGAGTCCTAACCACTGGACGACCAGGGAATTCCCAGGATGTCTTTTGTATTTTCATAACAAGCCTTTTTCAACCACACCTGAGTTTATGTTAATGATGTGACTTCTAGAAAGCCCCTAAGCATAGAGGCTGGTTGCCAGGAGAACCAACCATGTATTGGGTTGGCCCAAAATTTCGTTCAGGTTTTTCTGTAAGATGCTGTGGAAAACCCAAACAAACTTTTTGGCCAACCCAATAATTAGAGGGTTGGAACTTTTCAGCCCTATCTTACCTCCCTCACTTCCAGGGTGCGGAGAGGGGCTGGAGGTTTTGTTTAATGACCAAAGGCAAATGATTTAATCAGTCCAGCCTCCATAAAAAAACCCCAGGGGTTCAGAGAGCTCTGTGTTGGTGAACATGTGGAGGTACTGGAAGGATGGCATGCTTGGAGAGGGCATGAAAACTCTGTGTCCCTTCCCCATACCTTGCCCTGTGCCCAGATCTCTTCCCTCTGGCTGTTCCTGGGTTGTATCCTTTTATAATAAAATGATAATCTAGTAAGTAAACTGTTTTCTTGAGTTCTTTGAGCTACTATATCAAATTAATCTAATTGAGGAGGGATTATGGGAACCTCTGATTTATAGCCAGTTGGTCAGAAGCACAGGTAACAATGTGGACTTGAGATTGGACTCTGAAATGGGGGTGTGGCAGTCTTGTGGGACTTCGCCCTTACCCTGTGGGATCTATCTCTTAACTTCAGGTAGATCGTGTCAGAACTGAATTGAATCGTGGGACACCCAGCTGGTGTCCCTGGAAAGTCAAAGAATTGGTAGTTGTGGGAAAAACCCTACGTATTGGGTCACAGAAGCGTTCAATGTTGTAGAGGAGAAACACAGGAGTGTTTTTTCCTAAACAGTCTGCTTCTATTATGAGCTCCTTGTTTGTCATCCACATGAGAAGGTTGAAAAGATAGTTTAATCAAATGTAGTGAGAAGTTGGCAAAATAAAATTTATCAGAAATATTCCCACTGCTGCCACCAATAAGGCAAATTAACAGCCACTTGCAAAACAGAAGACCCAGACTTGGTGAAGAAGCAGTTTGAGCATCTAAGAGCTAAAGAGATCAATGTCTGCACACGAGATCCACCAGAGGAACCAAGGGAGGATGAATGAGAACTGAAGGTCCTGTGTCCAGGAGAGGTACCCTTTCAGGTTGCCTGTCTCTTGACTTTGATGGTAGGACTCCAGGGGCAGTGTTTCCTGAGGGTGTTATCTGTAGCTTTCAAATCTAACATGTCAGAAGAGTAACTTGGAGACAGTTATTGACATGCAAATTATACGTATGACAGAGAAAGTCATTAGACTGCCAAGAAATATATGCAGGAAATTATAAAAGAGAAAGAGGATATTGGGGGAGGGAAGGAGAACACAAACATTCCGGGAACATTGAGTTTCTTTTCCTGGGTAGACTAGCTGGTAGCAGTCTGCCCTTGAGCAGATTTGTCTTAGGTGTTTAAGAATAGAAAAGTTCTTTCTATCTTCTCTGAAGAACCTTGAGAATTTAACTGTGGAGCATGTGTGACAGGCCGTCTCTTTGCGATGTCTACCAGTGGCCTTCATTTAGTACCTCTACCAAGTCAGAACCATTTCTTCATCCACATTTTCTCAAGTTTGGGTGTCTTTTTTTTAAGCTATATGAGTAAAATGTAAATAATTTCATATTTTTTATAAAAATGGTGTGGCAGATTTCTTTATCTAGACCTGGTGAATACAAGATTACTTAATATATAGAATTTTTTGTTTGTTTTGCCTCAAAGAAACTGCACTTAGGTTTTCCTTGGACTGTGCAATTGGCACTGTCCTTTAACTTGTGGTTGCCTGACATTCTAGGAATGACTTCATCAACTTCTTTATCACCTTAGCCCAAGACACCTGTTTTTTTTTAATCTTTGGCATGCAGAAAGACCTGGTGTAATGCATGTTTTGAAATGCGTTTTTATTACCTAATTTGTGTGTGTAATGGATTATCAGAAATCATCCAAGAATTACTAATATATTTCCATATTGGCGACAGGTGTTCTAGGAAGCATTTAGTATTTGAGCATTTACATATATCATCTTAGTTGTGGCTGTTTTGAATTAATTGTGATAAGCTAAAATCTCTTGAAAGTTTCTTTCCAAGTGTCTTGAGTTAATATTTTCCCTCTGGCCAGTGGGATAGACTGCACATTATTTCTGATACTCTCTTAAGACATGTGGGCAGTTACTGTCATTTAAGCCAGATGGCATGTGTCAAGTCCTTTTCCAGGGCAGGGAGAGGTTTTGGGGGCTGCTGTAGTAGAGCCCAATGTGACTTCTTACGGAACTTGTCTTCTCTTCATATAAATCAGTGCATACAGATTTCACTGCTCTTCGAGCACTCCTCTTTAACTTATGAAGATTCTTAAAGGATTGGGCATAAACGTTTTTGTGTGTAAATTCTCTTTTTGCAATTGTGCAGTAGCAAGTGATTATTGATAAGGTTATATAAAATGAATACTGTTTTTTAGGATAAAAACAAACAAAAACAAAGAATTCTTAAGGCGAGAAAAGAGGGGCCCCTTTATAATTTTACCAGTCTTCCAAGCTGCCCACAGCCAGAATCTGACTTAGGGTGTTGGCAAGCTGTGAACAACGCTCCTAATAATAGCTTAGGGGGCCCTGGGAAAGTGCCCCAACCCACAGTCAGCCAGAGATCTCTACATCAGCACGGTGAACTCTAGCTCTTGGCTTTTAATGTGCCGGGTCGATCACCACCTTACACCTTACACTTTCATTTTTTTCAATAAAACGTTTGCTTTTTCAAGAAGTACAGGTAGGTGAATAAATTTTACAAGCATTTGGTTTTCATTTTTCTCGATTAAATTCTAAGCTGCTAAACTTTAGTGACACTTTTTCTTCTATCTTCACATCCATAACTCTAAGAATTCGGATGTGAATTTGGGCATTTAATAAAGTGGCTTTTCTGTTTCTTCATTTTCTTGGTAATTGATTTAAAATGTATGTTTTACTGGAATTCTTATCAAAATTTTCATTTTTCCAAGGTGTTGACTTTAAGGTGAAAACAATTTCAGTGGATGGAAATAAGGCTAAACTTGCAATATGGGTAAGAATTTTTAAAATGTATTCTGTGTAAATATTAAACTTGTACTTTTTGAAGAAGCAGAAATTGATGTGTGTAGTGTTCTAGAGGTGAATGAACAATGTGTGTTTAATAACTTGGGAGATTTGATGTTGATTAAAGGATAGACATAAATAGTTATATCTTATAATTCTGTAATCAGGCAGAGACTTGTTTTACTTACTCAGATTTTTAAAATATATAATCCCTTCAGAATATTTGAAAACAGAGTATTAAAAAAATCATCGTCTGCCAGAGAGAATCATTGTTATTGAATGTGTTTCGTTAAAGTTTTAAAAAGACAACCTACTCTGAACTAATGCTAAAGACAGTTGTTGTGGAGAAGGGAATGAAGCGATAGAAAAAATGATTTTTCATGTTTGTTAGTGTAAATATCTATAAAATTTGAGCTTGCCAACTTTGGATTTTTTTTTAAATACTGATGCTGAGTGTTTACTTACTAGCGTCTTTTCATTTGCCTGGTAACCCAACTGTTCTGATCCGCATTCTCTGCTAACTAGACCTCTTCCTGGTAGTGCTGAATAAGGTAGCATTAGCTGCCGGAACGTCCAGGTTACTCAGTCTGCGTCCGTCTGCTCCTCTTTCCGCCTCTCCTTCCTTCCTTCCTATCTCTGTCTCTCCATCTAAGTACGATTGCTTATATATTAAATACATTACATATAAAAATATACTCATAAGCTAATTCCCACATACGCTATAGTTAAATATCTAAGTATATTTTTATAACATGATAATAATATTAGGACTGGTCTGCAGTCATCAAATTGAGTCATACTTCGGTGGCTAAGTAGTAAATGCTGGCTGGGTGGGTGTCAATTACAGATTGAAACAGCAAGTGTTCATGCATCGTATGATCTCATTCACGTTAATGGCATTCTCTGAATGGCACACTATTTCTAACACACACTTTATTCCAAATGACTGTGTGTCTTATGTTTTTTTTGTGTTTTTTTCTAAGATACAATGCTTTACATGATTGGTAGCCTGTTTGTCCCTTCCCCAAAATATGTTTAATATCAATCAGTACAGTAATGTCTAACAAGAAACAATTTGGAAAATGTTGGACTAGACCATAGTAAAATATATATTGAAGTTTAAGAATGCTCCCTTCTTTCCGAACTGAAGTGGAGCCTGATTTTCCGTGTTTTTCTTGTTTGACTTATTACCTCTTCTGCCCTTGCTCCTGCTGTGACATACACAATTTAGAATAGGATCTGAGGCTTGATGGTTGCTGTGAGATCTTACTTTCATACAAGAGGTTTTTTGTTTGTTTGTTTTTAATTTACTTTCTAGTTCCTGCTCAATAAAAAGGTTGGCAGGTATTACTGAAGTGACATCTTTATCATAGGCTTATAAATATTTTTTAAATAAGAGAGGCTTCTCCTGACTGCAAGGATAATATAGTTTCATTCTAAAAAGTATAATCAAAATAGTATGAAATTAATAGAGAAGTTCATCTTTAACCAATGTCTGCATTTTAGTGAACATCCTATAAAATATGTCAGACACATGCACATTGTTACACGTGTTGTCTATGCAGCTTTCTGAAAGAAAGGATTCACCTGCTTGTCACCCTCCCCCCAACACACTATGTACATTGTTCTGTGTCAATAAATATAGAAGTACCTCAGTTTAAATGACCATCTTAAGATATTTACACCGTTAATAGTTTTTCACAAAGATCAGAAGTGCTGTGATGAGCATACTAATTTTTACATCTGTGTGTACTTGTCCAGTTACTTTACAGTGTATACTTAGAAGCTGAATTACTGTCTCAAAGAATATGAAGACTTAACATTGGGGTATAGGAAAAAGGTCTTCTGTACTATATATTGTTAATCTTTCTCATTTTTGCCTTTCTGAGTAATAATTTTTCACTTATATTGCATTTCTTTTGATTAGTGAGCTTTTTTCTTGCATATTTGATTATATTTTAATGAATTTTCTTATATGCTTTGCCCTTTTTATATTAGTGTTCATCTTTTTCATGATTAAAGTCTTTATATAATAAAAATACTAGCTTTTTGTCATGTGCCACATTTTTTCCACTCTGTCATTTGTCTTTAAAATCTTATTTAAGAGGAGTATACATTAATGTTCTTGTGTGTAACACTAACTCTGTCATATGCTGCAGACTTTTTCCCCTAGTTTGTCATTTACTTTCAAATCTTGTTGAGGATGAGTGTGGGGGGCGCGGGGAGAGAGCATGGTGTTGGGGAGGGGTGTTCTTGCCATACCAAGGGTTCAGTATTTACATGATTAAATCAGTTATTTTCTTCATGCATCTGGGTGTCATGTCATATTTAGGAAGGCCTTCTCACTCAGGATTAGAAATATATGAATCTACTTCATGTAAATAAAATCAGCTCCTCTCCCACTTGGATGCTCCTTCTAGGATTATTCAAACAGAATAGAGTCAGGCCCAGCCCTGCCTCCTGTGCGCCCTAAAGTGCGGCCCACACATCATGACCTACTTGGCACCCACCTCTGAGGTGGTTCTTCTCTACATCCTTCCCTCACTTCTACTCCCCACATTCTGTCATTTAGCCTTTCTAGATCCTTTCCAGCTTTGTCCGTTTCTGTCTTTAATAATCCTCTCTTCTTCCATCAGAAAATAAAACCACATATAATAAGCTCTGCTTCCTTTATCTTACAAAGATGTTATTACTTACTGCAAATGCCTGTTTTGAAGGCAAGCAAAGATCTAACTTCTGACTATTTAAACATATAAATTATATAGTTGTTATAAATTCTGATCCATCTGAGCTTCTGCTTGCCCCACAGCTGAACTCACACTTACAGCCATGGGACGGCAGTTGTTGACATTCGATGTACGTCTTTCCTTTTCTTCAGGTTATTTTACATTAGCAGACTGCAAACTTTTTCTTAAAAGACTGGAAGATATTTAGTTCAACCCCAAGGTGGGCCGTCCAGCAGTACATAAGTGAATGGGTCTGGCTGTGTTCCAGGAAAACTTTATTTAATAAAAACATATAATGAAACAGGTGGTGGGCTGAGGCAGCAGTTTACCAACTGCTGCTTTGCTTAATCTTAGGTAGACTTGAGCCACAGTCCGAGGATGGTAGAAAGAAGACAGAAGGAACCAGGCCCAGAAGAAGAGACTTGCTAATTAGTTTACAACAAAAGTTGAGCAACTATTCTATGGCAGGAATTTCTCCGGGTTCTGGAGTTAAACTGGTGATTGAGCAGATGTGGTCCCTTCCTTGTGAAATTTACATTTCCTAGCTTGTGTACGTCTTATATTCATTACCCCTAATATGAGTCAGAAATGTAATAAGGAGTGGTTTGGTTTTAATGCATTTTCCTGAAAGAAGATACATAGAAAACATTTTTTAAAGTACAACCTAAAAATTGCCTACTTAAAATAAAACACCCCTGTAATTCTCTTTAAATCATTGGTTCTCAACCTTGATTCTGTGTCAGAATCACCTGGTGGGAAGAGTATTAAAACTTCTGTCATACCCTAGTTAAGTCAGAATCTTCATGGGTTCAAGCTAGGCGTCTGTATTTTCATTTCCCAGGAAATTTTATTGTGCCACTGGAGTTGAGAACAATGGCTTTCAATGAAATGAGTTTCATGTGTGATAAAAATCTTAAATTCAAAATTGTAGAAAACCTATACTTTGTTACATTTTTTCTACAGATGAGGCAGTATTTGTTAGTTTTTATGTTACACTTGTCAGTAAAAAAAAAATGTCTTATTTGAGTTTTAAATGAGCTTGATATTTTAATAATGCTGTTCAACTTTCTGCTTTTAAATTAGTATGTTGAAGGTTTTTATTTATACTTTGTTTTGTTTAATAATAATTTATTGCCACTTTTAGGATACTGCTGGTCAAGAAAGGTTCAGAACATTAACTCCCAGCTATTATAGAGGTGCACAGGGTGTTATATTAGGTAAGGTTTTACTTTAATATACCGTTTAAAAAATATTGTTTTATTACTGGGGAATTTCTAATTTTCCTTGTTTGTGAAGGTCAATAAGTTTTTCTTTCATTTTTCTTTAGGGCTACTTTTATGTGACTTGAAGTTACATTAACTTCATGTAATATTAATGAATATTTACACTTTTAAAATTTTGTTTCAGCCCTTTGTCTAGCAATTAAAAAATAAAGATCAGACACATGTACTAAGGAGTGGTTTGGATTTATGCATTTTTCTGAAAGAAGATACATAGAAAACATTTTTAAAAGTACAACCTAAAAATCGCTTACCTAAAATAAAACACCCCTATAATTTATCTGGTTTAAAAGCGCGTGTTGCTGAGGACATAATTGAGGACCAGTCCTCCTGTCATTGGTCTGTCTTAGAGTATTACCAGAAACCAATCTTTAGTCAGCAGCTTACAAATATTAACTGCCAGATTATAAAAGAAGGAGAGTGTTGGTTGCTTAGCAGAATCTGTTTTCTTAGTCTTGAAAAATAGCACAGAGCACTTAGTACTATTGATTTATAATCGCACAGAACTTAAAAGCCAAGTGTGGATTTTCAATGTAATTTATTGAAAAGTGCTTGTTCTTAATATTCCTGAGAAACTGTTTAAAATGAATATTGATCAATTGTAGGGAGAAATCTCTTCTTATATATCATGACTTGTGAGGCTTTGGTTTCATTTCTGTTAATTTGACAGTGACTCTCATAGTTTTGGTTCAGCATCTCCTAAGTTTAGAAAACACTTTAAATTAATAAGCTCTTTAGTAAAATGCAGAGTGATGGGAGATGAAAGTGAAAGCAGAGGAAGACGATCAGGATTCCACCCACTAACTTTACATATTTTTTCAAATTTTCAAATTCTGGTCCTTGTGAGAAATAAAGTAACAGGGTCATAGATACTGAAATTTATGTAAAATTTTTTGGTATTTTGCCACAGATTTGAATCTAAACACCTTCTGGTTTTCAGACAAACTTTTTTTATTGTTATAAATGGAGACACAGCTGTTGTTTTGCTTAATTTTCAGTTATCACATAGGATATAATTTCATTTCTCTCACAACATATGTAAATAAAGTTGAAGTATGTATGTAAATGCATATATATTTTTTTTAAATACA
Source organism: Stenella coeruleoalba (assembly GCF_951394435.1). Lineage (NCBI taxonomy): Eukaryota > Metazoa > Chordata > Mammalia > Artiodactyla > Delphinidae > Stenella > Stenella coeruleoalba. Next base: position 182,533,877 of record NC_137147.1, on the reverse strand, counting down.
CTTGTTTCTTCCATCTGGATCAGTAGGCACTGATTTTTAAGCATTGAAGGCTTAAAAAACAGACTTGTCTGTATAGTAATGTCAGTTCCTAGTACATATCAGAAATGTAATGCCATTGTTTCTTACTTTTGATATTTAATAAATGATTCTTTTTATTTCAGTTTATGATGTCACAAGAAGAGACACCTTTGTTAAACTGGATAATTGGTTAAATGAGTTGGAAACGTACTGCACGAGAAATGACATAGTAAACATGCTAGTTGGAAATAAAATTGATAAGGTGAGAAGTCAGACACTTGGCAGTTTGGCTCTATATTTTGGTAGCTTTTCTTAATCTTTGATTTATCTTTTAGGAAAATCGTGAAGTTGACAGAAATGAAGGCCTGAAGTTTGCACGGAAGCATTCCATGTTATTTATAGGTAGGTGTGTGAATCTTTATCTTTTCATTATTAATGAAGAGTTTTTAAATGGAGTTTCTGTTACATTGTTCTCTTTATGAACCATAAAATGTGTGTATATAGCTCATGGTTGTCTTGTGCTATAAAACTAACCAACTGTAGAACCAGGTTCCTTATTTTTCTTTCTGTGAAAAAGAATAGGATCTCACATCCTGTGAAGCCTTACAGAAGAGTCACACCATTCCTCTCCTTCAGGAAAGCCAGGGACCCAGCCCTGCAGTCGCACCTGCTGGTTCATGTGCTGGCAGCAGTGGCACCACCTGAGAGCTTGTTAGAAATGCTTCATTTCAGACCCTAGCCCAGTTTTTCTGAATTAGAATCTGCATTTGAGAAAGATGTTCATGTGATCTGTATGCACGTTAATATGTGAGAAGCACGGTAGAGCTAGTGTTGGCAAATACAGCACGGGCCAGATGTGGCCCCACTGTTTGTATGGGAACACACCATGGCCGCTCATCTGCGTTGCTGTCTGTGGCTGCCTTTGTGCTTCATGGCAGAGTTGCCATTACAGTGCGAGGCAGTATGGCGTCAAAGCCTGAAATATTTACTCTCTAGCCACTTACAGGAGATGTTTGTTGGCCCCTTGTCTGGCATAGTGGACTGGCTCTACCAGTTGGGAGCTTTTAAAAGTTACACTCTCTGGGCCTTACTTATCACGGGTCTGAAACAGAGCCTCGAAGGCAGTTTATAAGAAACACCCTAGTTAATTCTGATGTGAAGCCAGCCTTAGGAATTACTGTTTTAGCTATTCCACTGTATTAGAACACAGTAGGAATCAGGAAATGGAAATGGGAGAACATCACATATAAAGAGAAGTGGGGTGGTGTAAGTGGAAGGTGTAGGGAATTTTAGACAGGGATTGAGTAGTATCTCTACTGCTTACTTGCTAGGTGTCTTTCATTTCTATATGTTAGTTTGTTCAATTAATATTTATTGAACACTGAGGATACAACAGTGAACAAAATGGTCCAACTTCCTGTCCTCAGGGAGTTTACATTCCAGGCTGGGAAACAGACTCGTATAAGTAAGTAGTGCTATGCAGGAAATAAAACATAGTAAGGGAAGAGGGAATGACCAGGGTGGGAGGTAATACGGAAAAGTTCTTTGAGAGAGTGCCATTTGAGCAAGAATTCGTGGTATGAAGATCAAGACGGAGAGTGTCTCAGGCTGAGAGAATAACGAGTATTTCCTGAGGTAGGAACCAGCTTAGTGTGTCTGAGCAACAGGAAGGAAGCTTGTGGGCTGGAGCAGAGCGTGTGCTGGAGGAAAGGGTGGTGATGATGGGACAAGAGATCTTAAAAGGTCATGTTGGACCTCCTAGGATATGGGAAAGAAATGAATTTTATTCTAAGCAAGGTGGAAAGCAAGGGAGTAGTGCTGTGACTTGATATTCTTTTAAAGAGACTCATTTGTGTAGCAAATGGCCCGTGAGAAGCAGAAGCAAGAGGGTGCTTATTCTCTTACAGTGGCCTAGATGAGGGGTGCTGGTGGCGCTGACTGTGGTGGCAGTCATGGCTGGTGGGAAGTTGGCAGATCCAGGAGACGCTTTGAGGGTAGAGCTGACAGCACATAGGTTGGGTGTGGAGGATAAGGGAAGAGAGCAGTCAGGATAAGTTCAGGTCTCTGGCATGAGCAGCTGGGTGAATGGTGGTGCCGTAACTGAGATGTGGAAGTTTGAGATGAGAACAGGTTTAGGCAGAGGAATAGGGAACCAAGAGTTCTGCTTAGACGTAAGACCTGTCTTTCAGACAACCAGTGGACATCGTGGTCACTGGCATTTAGGTGGCGTTTAAAGTCATGGGATTAGAGCAATCACTACAGGAAAAACTGGATAGAAAAGGGCTGACGATTGAATGCTGGGGCGCTCCAGCAATCAGAAGTCAGCAGAAAGAGGAGTGCCAGCAAGTAAGGCTGCGAAAGCTACACCAGTGAGAGAGGAGGTGCCGGGAGTGTTCAGTGTCCTGCAGGCCACGTGAACCAAGTGTTCAAAGGAAGAAGGCGGTCGGCCACATCAAATGCTGCAAGGGGTCAAATGAGAAAAGGACGTTGGATTTGACAAGGCACAGGCTTTGGTAGTCTTGAAAAGAATAGTTTCCATGGAGTGGTGGGAACAAAAGTCTAATCAGCGTAGTTTGAAGAAAATTTTGAGATAAAGTGGAAACAACTTATATGGACAACTCTTTGTGACAGTTTTGAGAGAGTAGAGAAACTAGGTGGCTACTGGAGGAGGTGTGGGCTGGAGGGCAGGTTGTTTGGTTGGGCGGGTGGGTGTTTAATGAGACGGACAATAATTTTGGTGGGCTTTGAAGCTGACTGGTATAATCCAGAAGAGAGGGCACATGATTTTTCAGTGAATGAGAAGGGATGGGATCCCGGGAACTAGACAAAGGGGGGCCTCAGACGGCAGCCGGGATGGTTCACCTGTTGTAACAGGAGTGAAGGCAAAGCCTAAGGATACAGATGTGGGTGGGCTGGGAACCCTGTCAGTGGGATGATCAGGAGTTCTTGCCAGGTTGTTTCGGGTTTTCTCAATATAGAGCTAGATCATCAGCTGAGGTAGAGGAGCTTTAAGATGACGGAATAAATAGTCATCTCAGACTGGAAAAAAAGGTAGTCACTGGGGAAATACAGGATTGGGGAGCAGGGCTAAGTGTCCACATGCGTCTCATAAGCATAAATTTAAAATGGGACTAGTGTTCATGGTTGTATGTCATTTATCCAACCACCTATAGCTGCTGGGTCCCAGGCACAGAGCAACCAGATTGTTTAACTTAGAGCCTAGATTTCCTTATTCTAAAACGGGAATGATACCTGCTTCAGCGGCTAATATTAAGAACTAAAAAAATTAAGGAAAGAACTTTGGCGTAGTATTTGAGTAGGGCTTTAAAATTTACAACTCTATCACAAAATCTTGGGCTTATATACCGCTAGTCTTATAGATAGAACTTAAATAGCTCAACTTTGAGAGTTGCAGGAAATTCGCTAATCTTAAACCTGTGGGGAGAGATTTGGCTTTTTATATATCATCAGCTGATATTTCTGCTGTAATAGTTTTCCAGAAAAACGTAGAAATATGATCAGAAGAGAATATACTCTGACATTTTTCCTTGAATTTCAGAGGCAAGTGCAAAAACCTGTGATGGCGTACAGTGTGCTTTTGAGGAACTTGTTGAAAAGATCATTCAGACGCCTGGACTGTGGGAAAGTGAGAACCAGAATAAAGGAGTCAAACTGACACACAGGGAAGAAGGGCAAGGGGGAGGGCCCTGTGGTGGTTACTGCTCTGTGTTATGAACTCTGGGGAGCTCCATCTCTTGCATATTTGATCGGATAACGTCATCTTTCTGTATATAAACTCTTCAACTGCTATTTTAGGGTCCTTGCAGTTTGCACATATTTGTTTTGTATCATGGCAGTAAATACTTGCGAGAAATCCCACTTATCGACTGTTTCCAGGTAAAACATTATGGTAAGCATGCATAGTTTGCAATCTGCAGTTTTTTATGTAACATAAAATAGGTGTACCTTTATAAGTACATTTGATTTTATGATTTACATTCATCATGTGATTTTTTAAAAATCCACTTATCTAGTGTATGTTGATACAAGGTCTATTTCTGGTGTCCTTTTCATTTAAATACTCATCAATTACTGAATTAATTGGTATGTAGAACTCCTAGGACCACTGAGAGACATACAGGTATCATCAAACCTGGCAAATTTCCCTTCAGAAATAACAAAGAGCATGATTCCATAACTTTTCTAGGATGTTTGCTGATGGATTCTCTTTTAGTACTAAGCAAATTTCTCTTTACAGGATGTAGTCCAGGCCAATTTATAATTAAATCTCTGTTTGTTCTGATGATGCTTCTAAAATAGCATCGATATGTTAAAGAAGTTTGGTCTTACTTTTAATTTAGTTCACAAGTAGCTCGGTTGCTTAACTGGAGTTTTAATTCTGTGATATGTACATGGGATTCATGACCCTTTGTGCAGCAGTTTTGCTTATGTGGTATTTGACAGGATGGCAATAAGGTTTCCCCCCATTTTGTTTTCAGAAGGACAGGAATGGTGTGTTTACGTAACTCATGTAGTCCTTTGACCACTTTTAGAAACAACACCTTTTTCCATAAATGTTGGTGGTGTTTGTGCAAGCACTTCAGTCGTAGCTTGTGTAATGTTAATGAATATCTGTATCTTATGACTTCCATAAATGGCTAGTTGATACTCAAAAGCCTACTTCTGTGTTTTGAGGGTTGGGGGAAAAGACACTAAATTATAATTTGAGAAAGGCATATTGCTTCCAGATTTTGATGTGTGTGGGAAAATACTGTTGCAATGAAAATCTTGGTAATTTACTGTAACAAGTAGCCAATAGTTTATCAAAACCAACTTGTACAGACTAATAAATCTTTTCCACAGTATTCAGTTTTCTAACCTCTTGCTGTTGTACACTGTGTATTTTTTCACTCATATATTTAATTTACATTGATCTCTGCTATTTTAAGCCTCCAGATAAGTAATTTGTCCTTTCAGGCGGGTTACTCTAATACCCCTCAGTAAGATTAATAAGAAATACTAATTTCTAGGCAGTTTGTTCTCTGTATACAGGTGCAAATGATAAACATTTTTGTGGGTCACCTTTGCAATATATGTGATAATGGGCTGAAATGTACATCTTCACATAAGAAAACCTTACATTCTACGTGGTTCACACTTGTTAGACTACATTACATTTGATTAAAGGTTTTCTGCATTATGTATGTTTTTACTAAATATGAAACATATACTACTTTAATGTTGGAGAAAGATAGCTAACACATGTACTTAACGACTTGTTGTTACATTAAAACTGTAGATTTGTATATTTATGTAGTTTCTGTATTGACATTTCTGTTTATTGCTTTTTGCTCCTTGAACTATATAATACTCTTTCTGTGCATTGGATTGTCTTGATTTGGTCAGAATTTGGATACATATGAGTCACTTAACTTTTAACAACTAATTTTGTTTGATTTATATTGTAACCTTTATAGTTTTTAAATAAATATAGCCTGCTTTCCCTAGATGCATTTGTGCAGGAAGTATTATACATTTCCCTATTACTCTCATCAGCTGAGGAAGTCCTGAATACAGTGTTATTCACATTGTCACTATTTTGTTGCAAGCTTCTTGTTTCATAGTGTAGGTTTTCTAAGTGAAGTAGTAGTGATATCTAAAATTAGTCACTTAACAGGATTTTGTCAGTTCTTCATTTCTCAGTCATTCGTAGTAGTTTTAAAGTGCCTTTTGCAGATGGAGAAAATCAGAACAATTAGAATATAGTGTTTTGAGTCTGGGAGTACTGAGATAGACCTAAACAAAAAAATAACTTCAATTTATATTAACAGTAATAGTTAACATTTATTGAAAGCTTACTGGGTGTCAGGTCCAGTTCTAAGTGCTGGATTATGTCATTAAACCTCACAGCAACCTTAAGAGATTGGTTGGTACTGCCATTATGCCCATTTTAAAGATGAGGATAATGAAACATAGATGGGTTAAGTAACTTCCCAAAGATCACAGAGCTAGTCAGTGATGGAGCTGGATTCCAGTCAAGGCATTTTCACTCCTGAGTCCATACTCTTAACCACCGCTCCCTCTGCTACGGCTAGTTTTTGTTTTAACATAGCAGGCTTATCATTCTTTTGTTATGTGTAATAGAAGATTTTCAGGATTTTTGGTTGTAGAGTAAATCCCATTGATGTAAACCAACTGTGTAAATCATTTGACCTAGAAGTTAAGGTAGTAGAGTAGGTGGTCTCTTAGTGAAAATCTTTGACTTAGTAAAGGTACAAAATCAGGAGACTTAGGGCACCTTAATTTCCTATTTGTAATTGGATATGGGAAAAGTTATTAAATCTGGGAACAGCCTTTCAGCTCAAAATTGAAATCTAGGGGATGTTTTCATTTCAAGTACTCAGTTGCCATCTATAAAGTCACACTTGGCTTTCTAACTGAATACAGTGAAATTGGACTTGATTTTGATTCATTGTAATTTGCATACTTGAAATATACATGATTACATGATTCTGTTTTAAGTGTGGGATAGCACAAACCTACCTCATATCTATAATGTCTTTAAATACAGTTTAATATGTATTTTTTCTAACTGATTTTCAAGTGAACTGGGATAATCCTCCAGATCCAACAGCTTGTAGGTCTTTTCAGTATTCAAGCATTATGCTTCTATATTTTGGGGTCCATTTCATCAGTCATACTTATGAAGTTTTTGCGTCCTTCATTTATTTTCCCTTGTTAGAGATAGGAATAAAAGCATTTAATCAGTTTTAGAAGATATACTAGTTCTGACCCCAGCTATGCTGAGGGTAATCAACTATAGATTTCATCTTGGGTTTTGTCTGGAAATGTTGAAGGAAGAGAACAGAAAGAAATAAGCTGAGTCAACACTTGGAGCTAAGGAATATAGATTTACCCAGGAATCTCCGTTTTTATTTTTTATTATCATTTTTAATGGGAACATCTATCAGGTTGGAGGAAAAGAAACATGCTCAACTTGTTACATTATGGGCTTTAAATTTTACTGTTTGTTGCTAGCTTTTTGTTTCATATTTAGGAATCAGTAACATTTCTGATAGTGGTATAAAGTTTGCTTTAGTGCCTCTTAGTTACAACTGTTTTGTCACAAACGCTTCCAATAGTACTGTGAGCTTCTGTTCTCACAGGAGCTGCCCCCTCACCATCTCTCTCTCACACACAAAAGCAATGTTTCTTTTTCTTTTATTAACCTGATAAACAATAAACTATGTAATTTTATTTGTATTTCTTTGATTACTAGTGTGGTTGGGCACTTTTAATATTTTATTGGATATTTGTATTATTTTCTTTTATTCCTTGTTCCTGTTATGTTGTGCTTGCCCATTTGGCATCCACCACCCACTTTTTCTTTGGATAACTGCCCTCCATCATCACACATGCAGTTTGGATGGGATTGTCGCACCTTCAGCTCTGGAGCTGACGTGGTTATCTTTAACCAGTGCCACTTCCCCCCAAGTCCCCACAGTAAATGGTTCAGATGAGGCTACTTAGTTATAAGATGTTTGCTGAGGCCTCCTCAGGAACTGCAGAAGAAGACACTTTCTTGGAGATGTGGTGTGATAATTCTGAACTTGCTGCAGCCAGCTTTTCTATTTAAAGGAGCCAGCCTGAGGGCGGTACTAAGAAAATAAAAGTGTGTCCAAGTTGGACCCTTGATGCAATCTGGAGCCCCTGGATCAAACTGGACCTGAAGTTAGCTACACTTCTGGACTTTTCACTTATGTGAGCCAATAAATTCCCTTTTGGTTTAAGCCAGTTTGAGTTGGATTTTTTTTCTTGTAACCAAATGTATGCTCTGTGAGTGTATATGGTCTTTGTAGGGGCTCTTTGTACATTGAATTCAGTATGTTGATGACTATCACTTGAAAAACCATTATTCTTAAGTAACTCAATATTTTAGTGAGGTTATTTCGTATATTTATTTGTGGATATATACATATATATAATTTTAAGGACTCCTTATTTTATAGGGTCTCATGTTTTTTGGTTTAATTTCCTCTGTCATCCCAACACTCACTCTTCCCCTTTCCCACCTGAGATAATCATTGTTACAACCTGGCATGTATACCCTTTCTGTATTTCTCCATGCCTCTTTAATCGTATGCAAGTATGTATATATACATTATTTTACTCTTGTTATTTTACAAGAATGAGATTGTCTGTATAATCATCTCTGCATGTTGCTGTTCTTACCTAACAATAGACTGTGAAAATACCTCTAAGCCAACTTGGATGCATCTATTCTCTATTTCAATGCTTGTACAATGTTAATATTCCATGGTATGGATTATCACAGTTTATTTAACCATTCTTCTAGGAATGGGCACTTATACTGTTTCCATTTTGGCCTTTGCAGATGGTGCTGCAATAAGTATCCTTGTACACATATCGTTTTGTTTCTATGGGATAGATATTTAAGAGTTGGATCTATGGGCCAAAGAAAGTGTATATATTTTCTAGTTTTGATAGATCTTATAAATTGCTTTCCAAAAATCTGTAACAGGGCTTCCCTGGTGGCGCAGTGGTTGAGAGTCCGCCTGCCAATGCAGGGGACACAGGTTCGTGCTCCGGTCCGGGAGGATCCCGCATGCCGCAGAGCGGCTGGGCCCGTGAGCCATGGCCGCTGAGCCTGCGCGTCCGGAGCCTGTGCTCCGCAGCGGGAGAGGCCACAACAGTGAGAGGCCCGCGTACCGCAAAAAAAAAAAAACAAAAAAAACCTGTAACAATTTACATTTCTACTAGCAATATGTAAGGGTATTGTTTTTCCCCCTGCATTCCCCATCAGCAGTAGGAGGTGTTCACAAAATTTAATTTTTGCCACTTTGATGTACATTAGTTTGCATTTTCTGCAGAGAATTTTTTCATGTTTGTAGGCTATTTGGAGTTACTCTTTTTTGAAATGGTTATTCATATCGTTTGTCAGTTTTTCTGTTCAATTTTTTTCCTGGTTTTATTATGTTATATGAGCTCTTTGTATAGTACAGATACTAAACCATATATATGTAAGTTTTAAGCATTTTTTTCTAACCCAGTGTTTGTTTTTCAGTTTGTTTATGCTATATTTTTTCTTACAATTTATTTTTTAATATTTTATACCTTTTGGGTTCCTCGGCTCTTAGACTGTACATGCAATCTCCTTAACCTCTTCTGAGACTTTTGTTTTACTTTTTTCTTTTTAAATCCTTAATAACTTAGAATTCACTTTTGCTTATGACACAAAGTAGGGAGCCATCTTATTTTTCATATGGGTAGCCAGTTGTGTCAGTACTACACATTAAATAAACTTTCTTTACCCCACTTACCCCAATCTTGCCCTAGATAAAATTCCCGTAAGTACTAGAATCTACTTTGGCCTTCTATTTTGGGCTCTCTTCACCTTAGAAGGTTATGGATTTCAGTGCAATTGGTTTTCTTTAGTCCCGTGTGTTTCATTTATGTTTAAAAAACGTTCTTAGAAGGGCTCTGTGGGTTCCATCAGACTGTAGCAGAGGCCTGGCAAAACAAAGGTTTTGACGTTGGTGGCTCTATAATATGTTCATGGCTGATAAGGAAGTCCTTTCTCACTGTTTTCAATTTGTTTTTCACATATGACTCTTTCACTTTGTCCTTTGCCCACTCTTCCCTTTTGTGGTCCCTTTTTTAATAGAGTCTTTTATAAAATGTGATATGGATACTAGTCTTTTGTCACTAATATATATTCCTGAAGTCTTGTCACAATTAGTGGTTTGTCTTTTGAATTTCTTTGAAATAGTGCATAATTAAAATTTTTAAACTCAGAATTTAATCATTTCAGTCTGTAAAAACTAGAATTCTAATTGGAATCACCTGATAAATATTTCTATGTTAATTATGAGAAAACTGATAATTTAATGGTAAGACTTGCCATTAGGAAATGAGATATCTTTCTGTCTATTCAGATTTTATACTGTTTTTATATTTATAGTTTTCTTTACATAGGTCCTGAACCTTCTTTTTCAAAACTATTCCTAAGAACTCGTGTGTGTGTGTGTGTGTGTGTGTGTGTGTGTGTAGAGTTGGTCTTCTCATTTCAGAATCTATGAACTTGTTGCTAATAAGGAAAAGCTGTTGACTTTTCTGTCTATCCAGCTGACTAATCAATTTGGTACTTTGGTTTAAAATAAGGTTTCTTGGGACATCCCTGGTGGTGCAGTGGTTAAGAATCCACCTGCCAGTGCAGGGGACATGGGTTCGAGCCCTGGTCCGGGAGGATCCCACATGCCATGGAGCAACTAAGCCCGTGAGCCACAACTACTGAGCCTGCGCTCTAGAGCCCACGAGCCACAACTACTGAAGCCCGTGTGCCTAGAGCCCATGCTCCACAACAAGAGAAGCCACTGCAATGAGAGAAGCCTGCGCACCGCAAGGAAGAGTAGCGCCCATTCACTGCAACTAGAGAAAGCCCAGGCACAGCAACGAAGACCCAACGTAACCAAAAATTAATTAATTAATTAATTAATAAAATAAAATAAAATAAGGTTTCTTTGTTTTCTAGGTAAAATAGAAAAAATGTAATTTGTAATTTTAATACATATATTGATTCAGAGGGAATTACAGCCATCTGTTTTGTTTCTAATATCATTTTGAATCTCTTTTTGACAAAGTGTTTGGAGGGAGCCCCCCATTTCACAACTGCTGTTAGGGTCTGCGGCCTTCCAAAGAGGCAACTAACATGCAGCTAGCTCCTCGACCAGCCCTCCCAGCCTCTCCAAGGCCAGGGGTCTTCTTAGAATTCCACAGGCCGAGCTCTCCCTAGGATCCACCGCTTTCTGCTTTTTTCTTACGTAGTCATAGTGAGACTTGGCTATTGTTTCTGTTGGTGCTAACCTCATGTTTTGCAAGATTCATAAAATTGGGGATTCTATCTTTTTCTACATGCTGGAATACTTAATTTTAAAAATGGGTATTGCCTGTTTGTTGTAAGTTTCCTAGACTTGGTTCTCAGTTTCTTCAAATTGAAAATGGGATAATAATAGTCTCAATACTTTGTAGGGTTGTTCTGGGCATTAAATGAATTAGGGAGTATAAAGCTTGACAGAGTACACTTCAATAAGCTTAGCTATTATTAGCATATCATGATTATTGGTCTTCTTAGTTTTTCTATTCTTAAGTCAGTTTTTATAATTCACATAGAGAAAACAGTGGGGTTTTTTTCCTTTTGAGATTTAAATTTTTTCTGGAACAAAATTGGGTATACTCATTTGAAAATTATTTTTCTAAGGTTATAGTTTCTCATTCCATACGTGTATATGTGAATTTTCCTTTTTTCTTCTGCAAGCAGTTTGTCTCTTTGGTCTTTTCAACAGGCAAAAACTAGCATAGAAGAGTGAACTGGAAATAAATGATACAGTGATTTCTAAGGAGAGCCAATAAGTGCAAATGAGGCACCTGTTGAGGATGCTGCCAGGTTCCCTGCGTTGTGAAGACCTAGATGTTGACAGCCAACCCCACGTCAGGCTCTAAGGCATCCTGCATGTCCCAGCCTCTGAAGTCTGCACCTGCCACCGTGTCAGGAAATAGGACAGGCTCCTGGCCACGAGGCAGCTGTCCTCTTGAGATTCACGTGCCTTTAGCCATATTTCCTTCACTAGGAATTTTAAGCTACTTAAATATTCCTGTGTGTCACACTCATACCACCTTTTTTCGGTTAGAAACACAAACAACATCTAAGTTTTCTCTAAAACAACACTAATAAATCTTGCAGTGCTGGATAGAGAGCATAAATAACCATGTACATTCATAAACATGTCTGTTTACACGTACCTCTTGCACAGTTCACTTTTCATTAATAGAAATACGAATAAATCACTCTTTACAAAATGACTTCAGAGTTATAATACCAGTAGATCTACCCAGCATGAACCTGCTAAGAAAACGTCAAAATTCACTTGCATTCTTTTTAAGCTTAAGGTGTTTATCTCACTACGGATGTATAGTCAAGTGTTCAAATTACTTGAATACATATTTTTCTATGTGGTCTTACTATCTATTTGATATAAGTTCATTTGTTCCTGCATATATTCAATTTTAGGGTTACTTTTTTCATCCCTTTTAATTTAGTCTTGAATAATTAAAACATTTCGCATGGCTCAAAAGTCAATACCGTATAAAAAGCTAAATCAGACAAGTCACGTTCCCAAACCTATTGACCCCATTGTGATCTTGCCTTCCCCATATGTAGTCGTTATCAATAGGTTCTGGTTTATTCCTCCTATGTTTGTTTTTGCAAAAATTATGCAGTATTCTTTTTTTCCATTTCTTATACAAAAGGTAGCATCTGTAGACACTCCTGAATCTTGCTTTTTTACTTAACAGTGTAACCTGAAAAATCACTCCATGTATCCTCAGTTTGTAGCGTTCTTCCTCTTTTTTTTTTATGGTTGCAAGTCCTCCATTGTCCTGGGTTGCACAGTTTATTCAACCAGTTGCCTGTGAATGGGCAGTGAATAACCGTATGTGTTGTTTCGTATCTGTGGAGGATAAGTTCCTAAGGCAATTTAAAAAATCTTTATTGAAGTATATTTTACATAAAATAAATTCACCCATTTTAGGACTGTAATTTGATGGGTTTTAATAAATACATACACTTATGAAACCGCTATCACAAGATCTGGAACCTTCCTATTACCAGGACATCCAAAAGTTCCCTTGTGTACAATGTTTGGTCCCCTTCTTCCTCCCATCTCCACTATGCCTGACACTGCCTGGGGCTTCCTCTGTGACCCCCGGCAGAATGGCTCTGGCCTCTTGTATTCTCCACCTGCGAATTCTAGACCTACAGTTTCTCCTCTTTTATCCAATAAAGCCATTCACCTTTTCTCCATTTTGCATAAATCTAGAATAATAATGTTCCTCACTGCTAAGAAGATTTGTTCTTCAATTTCTTTAATATACTTTTAACATGTTTTTGGGAGGACATACAAACAAACTCACGTGCTTGGGGGTACCCTCCTACGCTGGAGCCATTTTTTTAATTGAAGTATAGTTACTGTACATTATTATATAAATTACAGTTGTACAATATAGTAATTCACAATTTTTAAAGGTTATGCTCCATATATAATTATTATAAAATATTGGCTATATTCCCCATATTGTATAGTATATCCTCATAGCTTATTTTATACCTAATAGTATGTACCTTGTAATACCCTACCCTTATACTGCCCCCCCCACTTTTCTCTCCCCACTGGCAACCACTAGTTTGTTCTGTATATCTGTGAGTCTGCTGCTTTTTTGTTATATTCACTAGTTGTATTATTTAGATTCCACATATAAATGAACAGCCATTGTTAACTAGCAAGGTCAACAAGAAATTGTTGATGGGGGGGAAACTGTAGAACCAAAGGATGGGTGTTCCCAGTAGGGTCAAATATTTTGGAATGGATATATCAAGGCAAGTGAGCTAGAAAGACAGGCACCAGTGGAGAGATGCTTGCTAGTGAGATTCTGGGAGTAGATCACAGTTACAAACATGTATGAGTGCCTGATGTGGTGTGAAGAGGCCTAAGTACTAGATGGGTCATGGATGTTTCTTCAATCAATAGATACACAGTTGAATTAGTTCTAGATTCTATTCTGTTCCACAAATGTAGTCCAAATAATGATTTGATTTGCAATATATTTATAAATCGTTTTCCCCCTTGCAATTTTTTTTAACATCTTATCTCAGCAATCATTTTATCCAGTTACAAAATAAAGTTCTTTGGAATTCTGACAGGAGCCTCGTTATATTTATGTATTAACTTACAAGCTGACATTTTAAAAAGTCTTCCCATCCAGAAACATGGCATATCTTTCCATTTACTGAGTTCTTGCTTTATGTCTTTCAATAAAATTTTAGAATCTCCTTCATATAAACCCCCTAGCTATGTTTGTTAATATATTCCTAGGCATTTTATTCTTACTATAGTATATCATGGGTTTTTTTCTTATTTCTTTTTCTCTGTAATAAAGAAAAATTAGTTTATATGTTTCTTATAAACATCATCTTAATGAATTTATTAATACTAATCTCTTTAGTGTTTCTTATTATCTAGGTTCATAATAATGTGTGTGAGTAAAGATAATTTTATCTGATCCTGATTTTATGGCAATAGTTTCAGTATTTTGCCTTTTAATGTACTATTTGCTTTTTTCTTTATTTCAATAAATAGCCTAATTAGAATATTGGTTTACATTCCTACTTTTAATATTTGAATTCAGTCTTATTAGGAATGGCAGCTGAATTTTTTCAATTTTATTTTATTTTTTGCCACCTATTGATACAAGCAAATGGTTTCATTGTTTTGTTTAATGTAGGAATCATGTTGAAGATTTCTTGTTGCAAAACCATCCTTACATACTAGGAATATACCTTACTTGTCTGAATTGTATTTTTTAAAAATATTCTACTGAATTCAACTTACATGTTTGTAGCTCTTGCATCTATAAGCTATCTCAAGGGAATCTTGTAAATTGATCTGTCCTCAGCACCAAGAAAAGGGCAGCTCATGCATACAATTGTGTTTCCCCCTCCACCCTGTAGACTTCTGGCGTCTTTTGTGGGAGTGAATTCAGTGAGCACAAGCTGTGTGGCCATCCAGGGAGGCCCTAGCTAGAAAAGTGGCCTATAGTAGATGAGTTTACCATAAATTTTCAAATTTACTGCCATATATAAACAGATGAATATATAAGGTCTCCTAATTTCTTCTGTAGTTGGGGTTTTACCTTGTTTCTTATCCCCTAACTATGTATTGTCATTTTCTCTCTTGTATGGTCAGACTTGTTGGGGTTTAATATGTTTTATTTGTATTTTCAAAGAACAAGATTTTATTTTATCAATATTTTAAATTCTACTTAATAATTTTATCCTTTATTTTTAAAAAAAACCTTTTTATTTTGGCATAATTATAGATTTGCAAGAAGTTGCAAAGATAGTACAGAGAGGTCCCATGCACCCTTCACCCAGTCTCCCCCAGTGGTTACATCCTACATGACTATAATATCAAAACCAGGTGATTGATGTTGGTCCAATAGGTGTATTTCTACATTTTATCACATATGTAGATTAGTGTAACCTCCACCATATTTATGATACAGAATAGTTCCATCACACAAAGCTCTCTCCTGTTCTATCCTCTTATAGTCATGCCTCCCCTTTCCCCCATCATCCCTAACCCCCAGCAACCAGTGTGTTCTCCACTATATAATTTTGTCATTTCGAGAATGCTCCTGGGTTAGCCAAGAAGTTTGTTTGGTTTTCCGTATGATGGCTCTAGTAGTACTTGGCTGTCTTTAACTTCATTCGAAACAAGTTTGTTAGATTGTATTGTGACAGCTGTCATAGCGTGCATTAAAAAAAAACATCAAAACTGGTGAATTTTTGTGTAGCAGTTTTAATATTGAAGATGCAAGAAAACAACATTTTTGGCATATTACGCTTTATTATTTCAAGAAAGGTAAAAACCCAACTGAAACACACACACAAAAGATCTGTGCAATGTATGGAGAAGGTGCTGTGACTGATCAAACGTGTCAAAAGTGGTTTGCGAAGCTTCGCACTGGAGATTTCCCATTGGAGGATGTTCCACGGTCGGATAGACCAGTTGAAGTTGGCAGCGATCAAATCGAGATATTAATTGAGAACAATCAATGTTATAACACACAGGAGGTCGCCAACATACTCAAAATATCCAAGTCAAGTGCTGAAAATCATTTGCACCAGCTTGGTTATGTTAATCACTTTGATATTTGGGTTCCACATAAATTAAGCAAAAAAAACCTTCTTGATCATATTTCCCCATGGAATTCTCTACTTAAATGTAACAAAAATGTTCCATTTTTAAAACAAATTATGACAGGTGATGAAAAGTGGTTACTGTACAATAATGTGGAATGGAAGAGATCGTAGGGCAAGTGAAATGAACCACCAGCAACCACACCAAAAGCCGGTCTTCATCCAAAGAAGGTGATGCTGTGTATATGGTGGGATTGGAAGGGAGTCCTCTATTATGAGCTCCTTCCGGAAAACCAAACAATTCATTCCAACAAGTACTGCTCCCAATTAGACCAACTGAAAGTGGCACTCGATGGAAAGTGTCCAGAATTAGTCAACAGAAAATGCATAATCTTCCATCAGGATAACATAAGACCACATATTTCTTTGACGACCAGGCAAAAACTGCTACAGCTTAGCTGGGAAGTTCTGATTCATCTGCCGTATTCACCAGACATTGCACCTTTGGATTTCCATTTATTCTTTACAAAATTCTTTACAAAGTTCTCTTAATGGAAAAACTTTCAATTCCCTGGAAGACTGTAAAAGGCACCTGGAAGAGTTCTTTGCTCAAAAAGATAAAAGTTTTGGGAAGATGGAATTATGAAGTTGCCTGAGAAATGGCAGAAGGTAGTGGAACAAAAGGGTGAATACGTTGGTCAATAAAGTTCTTGGTGAAAACGAAAAATGTGTCTTTTATTTTTACTTTAAAACTGAAGGAACTTTTTGGCCAACCCAATATGTAACTAGAATCATACAGTATGTGAACTTTTAAGATTAGCTTTTTCTCACTCAGCACAATGCCCTTCAGATGCATCCAAGTTGTTGCATGTATCAACAGTTCTTTTATTTTTATTGCTAAGTAGTAATTAATAATATGGCTGTACACGGTTCATTTACTCATTCACCTATTATAGGGCATTTTAATTGTCCAATTTGGGGCTTTACAAACAAAGCTGCTATGAAAAATTTGTGTGATGCCCAGAAGGGCTGGGCATCATTAAGGATGATGACCCAGACCCCCAAGGAGTGTGGGGGGCTGGGTCATCCTTGATTCTTAATTCTCCGGCTTTCTTTTGATTTATTATAATTTTATAAAGTGTTCTTTAGTTGCATACTTATTTATTGTCAGTCTTTTTTAGTAACAGAAACATTTAAATATTCTCTACTGTATATAGTTTAGCTATGTTCCAGATATTCTGATATCACGTATTCTTTTATTTGTAATGTATTTTAATTATATGTTTGCGTAGGAAACTATTCAGAGTGTCTTAATTTCATATTGTAAGGACTTTGTTTTTTTCTCTTTAGGTTAGTTTTTCTTCTTGTAAACTTCTAGCTTACAATTCAGTTATGGTTAGAGAATGTGGAACATAAAATCTCTGTATTTTGGGGGATTCTTTAAGGTTTTCTTGGTGGCCAAGAATTTTTTTATTACTGTTTGGTTTGTTCATATTTTATCATTACTTACTTTAGATTTGCAGTTGTATAGCCCAGGGCAACCAAGGGCAAGAGCAGTTTACCCGGCACACTGTTGCAGTGTGTGGGGTTGCTGAGTTCAGAGCATTTAAATTTCCCAAGTAGAGGAGAGCTGTGATGTGAATGAAAAGGACTAGTATGCAAGTTGGGGAAGATGGTACCAAGAAGAGAGATAATTACAGAAAGAAAAAAAACGCTATTATTTACCATCTCCTAGGTGCCAGTTCCTGTGCTTGGCTTTCACTCATTAATCATTAAACTTCAAATGCATTCACCACACTGTACTGCATGGAATACATTATGTAAAGACACATGTGTTACAGATGTCTCTAAGAGTGGTGGAAAGAAATTATTAAATTGTCACAACAATCCAGTGAGCAGGTGTGACAGTTTTTATTTTACAGAGAAGGAAATAGAAACTCAGAAAAATTAAGTAACTTTTCCAAGGTCACACAGCTAATAAATAATAGGGTTGGAATTTTGATTCATTTTTTAAAATGCTTCATGGATATTAGAAATTTAATACACATCATTTACAGAGAACAAAGTTCGTTTGTTTGTTTGTTTGTTTTTTGCGGTACACGGCCCTCTCACTGTTGTGGCCTCTCCCGTTGCGGAGCACAGGCTCCGGACGCGCAGGCTCAGCGATCATGGCTCACGGGCCCAGCCGCTGCGCGGCATGTGGGATCTTCCCGGACCGGGGCACGAACCCGTGTCCCCTGCATCGGCAGGCGGACTCTCAACCACTGCGCCACCAGGGAAGCCCCATATTTTACTTAATAGATATATTTGTGGGAAGATCCCACATGCCGCGGAGCGGCTGGGCCCGTGAGCCATGGCCGCTGGGCCTGCGCGTCCGGAGCCTGTGCTCCGCAGCGGGAGGGGCCACAACAGTGAGAGGCCCGCGTACCGCAAAAAAATAAAAATTTAAAAAAAAAAATGTATCTTTCACATCTTCTATAACATTGTTATTTTGTGTATTTGAGCTGTCAAATTCTGAAAGAGTTAAAGGATATTATCATGATAGATGATTTTATCAAGTTCCTGTAGAGCTACATGTTTTAGCTTTATGTTATTTAGTCCATAAGGAAACAGAATGTACACATTCTTTATGCTTGAATCTTTTATCATTACATAAACGCCCCTTTATCTTGTTTAATTCATTTGGACCTTGAATTTTGCTTAATCTGATAATATTGCAACCCTGTACTCTTGTTTTTATTTCATTAATTTTTTTCACGTTTATAAGAAAATATGGGTAATGTATATATGTTATAAAGAATAATATGACGAACACCCATTGAAGTTCTACTGTGTGTGTGTGTATAAAATTTATTTTTGGAGATTTCTTCAATTTCTATACTTGGAGATAAAATCAAAAATAGACTTTTTCCTTTAGATTTTCTCTTCCAACTTTGGAAAAATTTGAAGAATGTGCACAATACAGGAATTCAGCTTTGTTTTAAAACCATGTTAATGTCTAAGTGCAAGCTCAAAAGAGTACAGCACTGGAGTGGGGTCAAAAGTAGGTGAACAAAGTTAGAAAAGCCTTACTTTTTACACAAATTTGATGGAGAAGAGTTCCTTATTGAAGCATTCAAAGAGGATATGGAAATACCAAAACTCACTTAGTTTCTAAGTGATTAAGATGCAGCTATTGGAAATCCCATTTCAAGCTCCAGTGATAAATATCATTTGTATAAATTACATGTTAGATTCGTCATTTAACTAGATGGGAGGAATCCTTTCACAATGTATATTTATATCAAATCATCATGATCTACATTTTAAATGTCTTACAATATCTAATATATTTCCAGTAAAACTGGATAAAAAGAGCTTTTCTTTTTTTCAAGAATGTGTCTTATAAAGGATAAGTATTAGGTTAGTATTTGAAAATAGAGACTGAAGTAAATACAGTAGTTTCTAAAACTTTATCCTCTTTGAATTTAAATTTAAAAGAAAACCAATCTTATTTTGTGGATGGATGGAGAAATTTTTATCCACATGGCATCAAATGTTTTGAAAAACTTAGAAATGCAACCAAGGCACAAGTGCTAGTGGAAAAATGATGGCTGTCATTGTGTAAACCAGTGTTAATTTTCTAATTCACATAGAAGTATTTCAAATTGCCTAACAACCTAGAACAAGACAGACAAGTTCCCTACTTTCCTGGAATTTATATTCTATTATAGTAGAACAAGACAGACAATTTAAAAATTAGATTTTGAGGTCATTTTTTCCCTTGATCAAAATGCACACTATAGCATATTATCCTCCCCTGCAGAAAAAGGCATGTTGCTTTGCTCTGCTACTAAGATATGAAAGTTCCTTGGAAGTGAATTTATTATTGTACTTTAGGTCTTGAGCTTGCCCATTTCTATTGCTAGGATCGCATGGCTTGAGATAAGACCTGAAATTGGGAAGGCAACAATACAAAAGATAAGAAGGAAAGATTTTTGATTTTTCAATCAGGATGTTGCAGGGAAGGTGGACATGGGGCAAGAAGATAACCTTCAACTGTGCTGCTCTCTAAACTTTGAAATTTCACTGTTAGATTTGTAAAGTGTGTGTTCAGGGCAGAATTGTAACCTGTCACGTCAGACTGTTTCTCTCCACAGTCGTGTGTGGGGCAAAGAGTTTGACGTCTAAATCCAAGTAAAAACTTAAAGTGAAATTCTATATTTTAGTGCTTTCATATGCCTATGCTATATAATACCAGGGTCATCAAAATTTAAATTAATTATTTTTAAAGGAAAATTATGTATCAAGAAGAGTGGGCATTTTCTATAGAAAATGTTTGTGCCTTTTTTTTTTTTTAATAGTCCAATAAAAGAGAAGGCAGGATGTAAATGTGTGATTGCAGAATCAATGCTTCTAAATGAGATCTTTCAGTTCTCCATGAGGGGGCAGCAGCTCTTCAGTTATCTGAGAATTTCTGCAGTGAAGGTCACCATCAAAGCCTTGACACTGTCCAATTTTTTGAGAATTTTTACAGCCTGTGGGGTTTTTGGTTTTGGTTTTATTTTTTGGTTGCTGGTGTTTGTTTGTTTTGGGGTTTTTTTTTTTTTTTGCCATCTTCCTCCTTTCTCTGTCTGTCACTGTCTCTTTTTTTGTTTCTTTTCTTTTTTGGCAAAGTTCAGCCACATCACATTTTTATTAGATCTGAGCCTTTCTGTTCTGAAATGGCCTATTTATACTGAAGTCAACAGACAGACTGCACAACAGTGCTCAGGACCAAATTACAGTTCAGCACCCACAAGGGCTGATTTCGCCGGAGGCGGAGAAAATGGAAGCATAGTTGCTCTCGCAGTTTGGAAGAGGACTGCTTCCTTCTGTGGTATGCCTTCATCATTTTAAAGAGAAGTTTGGAGGACTGAATAGAGGCATTACAGATAAAATGAGGATGCCACAAATAGTTTGTGAAGCTGAGTTAATTTAAGGCTTTAAAATTATTTACTTTTATGTTTTTGATTTAAAATCAGTTTAGAGCTTAAAGATGAGATTATATTAGGCTTCTTTTTGTGAGGAGAGAGAACTGTTTTCTGGAAACACTCAGTTAAAATAAAGGATTTTAAATTGCACTTCATTTTCCACCAAACTTTTAAAACTAAATTGTTCGATGATTTTGACTCCAGTATATTGAATACATTTAATTCTCATAGGCTATTTTTCTCCAAATGTTTCAAATTATAAGACAATTCTGTCATTGTATTCTTCATCAGAGTCTGGCACTACCTCTCTTTCTCTGCTTACTTTGCTTAAATGGCACTGTTTCTGGACTGAGTAATAGCAGACATGCTTGATATAAATATATGTTTATAATGTTAGTCGTTTTTAGAAGGTTCAGAAATCTTCAGCTAATGTTCTTGATCACACTTGCTACTTTTAAGATGTTGGTTTTATTGATAATATGTCTACATTTTTATTGGTAATGTTTCTATTTAATTTTTGCTTCTGTATTAATTCTTCCCTCTACTTAAAGAAATCGACTTTATTTTTTATAGCAGATTTAGGTTCACAGCAAAACTGAGCAAAAAGCAGAGTTCCCATATGTCCCCTGCCCTACATATGCACGGCTCCCCCCAGCTACCAGCATCCCACACTAGCTATTTTTCCAGCTATTTTTTGTTATTAATTTGTAGTTTAATTCCAATGTCATCTGAAAGCATGTATGATTTCTATTCTTTCAAATATGTTATGGTGTGTTTTATAGCCTAGAAAGTGTTCCATCTTAGTGGAAGTTCCATGTGAGCTTGAGAAGAACGTGTATTCCGCTGTTGCTGGATAAATGTGTCTATAGACGCCAGTTACATCCAGTTGATGGATGGTGCTATTGAGTTCAGCTATGCCTTATTGATTTTCTGCCTACTGGATCTGTCTACTTATGATACAGGGATGTTGAAATCTCTCACCATATAAGTGGATTCATCTATTTCTCCTTGCAGATCAGTGTTTGCCTTATGCATTTTGATGCTGTGTTGTTAGATGTGAACACATTAAGGATTATTATATCATCTTAGAGAATTGACCCCTTTATCTAATGACCCTATTTATCCTTGAGAAACTCCTTGCTGTGCAGTTTGCTCTGTGTGAAATTAATAGAGCTACTCCTGCTTTCTTTTGATTAGTGTTAGCGTGGTATATCTCTCTCCATCCCTTTACTTTTAATCTATATGTGTCTTTGTATTTTAAGAGGATTATTTGTTGTCAACATATAGTTTGGTCTTGTTTTTGATCCACTGGTAATCTGTGTAATCTAAACGTCAATTGGTACATTTAGACCATTGACATTCAAAGTGGTTATTGATATAGTTTGATTAATATCTACTATATTTGTTACTGTTTTCTGTTTGTTGCCCTCGTTCTTTGTTCTTATTTTTGTCTCCCACTCTTTTACTGCCTTTTGTGGGTTTAATCAAGCATTTTAAATGATTCCATTTTCTCTCCTTTCTTAGCATAGCAATTATACTTCTTTTTAAACTTTTTCTAGTGGTTGCAATATGCATTTACAACTAATCCAAGTCCACTTCTGAATACCCTTATACTGCTTCATGGGTAATACAAGTGCCTTATAAAACCAAAATATTCCTAATTCCTTCCTCTCATCCCTTTTATCACTGCTGTGATTCACTTCACTTATACATAAGCATACATAAACATACACAAAAATACATTGTTGCCATTATTATTTTGAACAAACTGTTATCTGTTAGAACAAATAAGAGTAAGAAAAATAAAAGCTTTTATCTAACCTTCACTTACTCATTCTCCAATGCTCTTCCTTTACAAAAATCTGAGTTTTTGACCTATATCATTTTCCTTCTCTCTACAGAACTTCTTTTAACATTTCTTGCAGGTCTACTGGCAATAAATTCCCTCAATTTTTGTTTGTCTGAGAAAGTCTTTCTCCCTCACTTTTGAAGGATAATTTTGCAGGATACAGAATTCTGGGTTGCTGGCTTCCTTTTTCTCTCAGCATTCTAAATATTTCACTCCACTCTCTTCTTGCTTGCATGGTTTCAGGGGGAAAATTTGATATAATTCATATCTTTGTTCCTTTATAGGTAAGATTTTTTCCTGAAGGCTTCTTTCACTGTTTTTTCTTTATCTTTGATTTTCTGCCCTTTGAAAATGATATGCCTAAGTGTAGGGTTTTGGGTTTTTGTTTGTTTCTTTTGTTTTTGTTTTTGCATTTATTCTGCTTGGTGTTCCCAGCTTCCTGGTCTGTTGTTCGGTGTCTGACTTTAATTTGGGAAAAATTCTCAGTCACTATTGTTTCAAATATTTTTTGTGTACTTTTTCTATCTCTCTTCTTCTAATATTTCTGTTATGTGTATGTTATACCTTTTGTATTTGTTCCACAGTGTTTGGATGTTCTGTTCCATTTTTTTTTCAGTCTTTTTTCTCTTTGCTTTTGGAAGTTTCTATTGACATATCCTCAAGCTCAGTGATTCTTCTCTCAGACATATCCAGTCTACTAATTAACACATCAAAGACATTATTAACTTCTGTTACAGTGTTTTTGATCTCTACCTTTTTTGTTGTTGTTTTAATTTTTATTTGATTAATTATAAAGGAAGTTGAGCATCTCTTTTTTTCTAATTTTTTTCATTGTGGCAAAATACACATAATATAAAATTTACCATCTTAATCATTGTAAAGTGTACAGCTCAGTGATATTATATATATATTCATAATGTTGTGCAACTATCACCACTGTCCATCTCCATAACTCTTTTCATCTTGTATAACTGAAATCTTACACCCAGTAAACAGTAACTCCCCATTTATTTCCCCCCAGTTCCTGGCAACTATCATTTTAACTTCTGTCTCTATGATTTTGACTATCTTAAGTATTTCAGGTAAGTGGAATCATTTCATATTTGTCTTTTTGTGACTAGATATTTCACTTAGCATAGTGTCCTTGAGGTTCATCCATACTGAAGAATATTGCAGAATTTCCTTCCTTTATAAGGCTGAATAATATTCCATTGTATGGTTATACCACATTATACTTCTTCATTCATTGATAGACGCTTGTGTTGCTTCCAAGTTTTAGTTGTTGTGAATAATGCTGCTATTGACATGGGTGTACAAATATCTCTTCAAGACCATGCTTTCAACTATTTTGGGTATATGCCAAGAACTGAAATTGCTGAAAATGTGGCAATATTATTTTTAATTTTTTTGAGGAATTGCCATGTTGTTTTCCACAGTAGCTGTACCACTTTACGTTCCCACTAGCGATGCACAAGTGTTCCAGTTTCCCCTTGCCTATTTCTGAACGAGGTTGTCTGTTTTCATGTTGTTAAATTTTATGTTGTTGTACTCTATATTTTGGGTATTAATACCTTATCAGATATATGATTTGCAAATACTTTCTCCCTTTCCATAGGGTATCTTTTTACTCTGTTGATACTGTCTTTTGATGTACAGAATTTTTTACTTTTCATGAAATCCAATTAAAAATTTTTATTCTGTTTTCCGTGCCTTTGATGTCATATCCAAGAAATCATTGCCAAATCCAATTTGTGAAGATTTTTACCTATGCTTTTTTCTAAGTATTAGGTCTTACATTTATGCCTTGGCTCCGTTTTGAGTTTATTTTTGTGTATGATGTTAGGTAAGGATCCATCTTCATTCTTTTGTATGTGGATATCCAGTTTTCCCAGCACCATTTATTGATAACACTATCCTTTTCCCATTGAATGGTCTTGGCAGCCATGTCAAAAATAATTTGATCATATATACAAGGGTTTATTTCTGTGCTGTCTATTCTATTCCATTGGTCTGTATGTCTGTCTGTGTGCCAGTACCACACTGTTTTGATTACTGTAACTTTGTAGTAAGTTTTGAAATCAGGAATTTTGAGTTCCAAAGCTTTGTTCTTCTTATAAAAACTTGTTTTGGCTATGCAAGTTCACTTGGGATTCCATAGAAATTTTAGAATGAGTTTTTCTATTTCTCAAATAATGACGTTGGGATTTTGATAAGGATTGCATTGAATCTGTAGATTGCATTGAGTAGTATTGACATCTTAACAATATTAAGTTTTCCAATCAATATATATGGAATGTGTTTCCATTTATTTATATCTTGTTTAGTATTTTTCAGCAACGTTTTATAGTTTTCATTGTACAAGTCTTTTACCTTCTTGGTTGACTTAATTTCTAAGTATTTTATTCTTTTTGATGCTGTTGTAAATGGAATTGTTTTTATCATTTCTTTTTCAGATTGTTCATTCTAGTGTATAGAAATGCAACTGTTTTTTGTGTATTGATTTTATATCCTGTTGCTTCCTGAATTCATTGATTAGTTCTAACAGCATGTGTGTGTGTGTGTGTGTGTGTGTGTGTGTGTGTGAGTAATCTTTAGGGTTTTCTACATAGAAGATCATATCATAAGTGAACAGAGATAATTTTACTTCTTTTCCAATTTGGATCTCTTTTATTTATTTATTTTTGCCTAATTTCTCTGGCTAGAGCTTACAACTATGTAGAATACAAATGGTGAAACTGGGCATTCTTGCCTTGTTCCTGATTTTAGAGGAAAAGCTTTCATTGAGTGTGATGCTCACTCTGAGTTTTTCACATATGGCTTTTGTTATGCTGAGATAATTTCCTTCTCTTCCTACTTTGTTGAGTGTTGTTTGTTTTAATCATGAAAGGGTGTTGAATTTTGTCAAATACCTTTTCTGCATCAATTGAGATAATCGTGTTCGTTTTGTCCTTCATTCTGTAAATGTGCTGTATTATATTGATCAAATTTTGTATGTCGAGCCTCCCTTATATTCCTCTCTCTGTCTCTCCCTATTCCACAGAAGGCACTTCTCTTATTTGTATCTTTTAAACAAAATATGTTTTCTGCTTGATTATGTTTTGGCTGGCATTAATAGTTCCAAAGTGCTAGCATTTACTTGGTTTATCTGTTTCTACCCCATTATTTTCCATTTTTGTGTCATTTTGATTTATGTGTGTATTCTGTAAACAGTGTACAGCTAAATTTCATTTCTGTTTTTGTTTTAAGGTCAGTCTAAGAATCTCCGTCTCCTGCTCACACGCACACACACACACACACACACACACTGGATTTAACCCATTTATTTTTACTGCATTAATTGAAATATTTAGTATTATATTTCTTACCTTGATGTACGTTTCCCATTTATTTTACTTTTATTTTAACCTATTAAGTGTTCTTGTTTCTTTTCCTGTTTCCTTTCCTCCTTCTCCCCCATCCCTTCTATCCTTCCTTTTTCAATATTTTTGTGGTTTGAAAGTTATACATCTTATTATTATTATCCAAATTGGTAACTTTGTGTTTTTCTATCAACATTGACAATCCATCTTTTTTACTGCTTCCCTCAGAAGCTGAACAGTCAGTGGTTTGGCACTTTCAGTCCCTCTTTTTGTCTACTCATTGCATTGATTTTCTGAAAAGCATGTGACATCGTTATTTGCAGATTTTTATTATTTTAAAACCATGATTCCTCTACTTTTAGAGTAATGGTTTCTTAAGTCGTATTATGCTTCAAAGCCATATAGAAGTAAAATTTCATGATCTTACTGGTTTCATTACTTTCCATTATTTCTTGAATTCCATGATGGCTTTTTTCCAACTTTGTTGTTAATTTTTTTAAGATTTGTTTTTAAGATTATTTATTTATTTTGGGCTGCGTCAGGTCTTAGTTGAGACGTGCAGGATCTTTGTTGCAGCGAGCAGGCTCCAGGGCGCGTGGGCTCTGTAGTTTGCAGCACACAGCCTCTCTAGTAGAGACGTGCAAGCTCAGTAGTTGTGGTGCGTGGGCTAAGTTGCCCCACGGCATGTGGGATCTTAGTTCCCTGACCAGGAATCGAACCCACGTCCCTTGCATTGTAAGGAGGATTATTTTCCACTGGACCACCAAGGAAGTCCCTGTTGCTGTTATTTAGTGAAGTACGTCATCTAGTAACTCCTTAGGAATGGGTTCCATGAGAAGTAAACTTTCTACAGAATCTTTGTAATTTGAAAATATTTTTTGTGCCTTCAAAATTATATGATGGTTTGGTTCTGTATTTGAATTCTAAGTTTAAAATGATTTTGTTATAGAAATAATATATTCCTCTATGGATAGCTTGCAGATGTGAGGTCATACGCTAGTCTACTTAAAATATTTGTAGGTAGCCTGTTTAGCACTTTGCTCTTCTTTCCTCCCTCCCTCCCTCCCTCCCTTCTTTCCTTCCTTCCCTCTCTCCATTTCTTCCTTCTTTCATTCCTCCTTACCTCCCTCCCTCTCCCCCTTTCTTCCTTCCTTTATTTCTTCTTTGGCACCTAAATAGCTCTATCCTTAACAAAAATCTCAGTTAGATGTATCTGGTATGACTTTCCCCCACAAGTCCTGCTAGACTTTCCGTGGACTCTTGTATCTGTTTTCCTTGCCTCTTTTTCTCAAAATTCATCGCTCTTTATTTTGCACTCTATTCCAGAAGAATACCTCAGCTTGCATTTCCAGGTTACCAATTTAATCTTCACTTATTTCCATTACATAATTCAACTCATGTACTGAGATTTGTTTGTCAAGTTGGGGAATGATAATTGTTTCTATTTTCCAACTACTCTGATCACTTTTTTAATACCATTTTTTTTCTTTCTTATTGTGATAACCTCTCATCTCTCTGAGGATACTTATGATTATTTTCCTCAGGTCTCCTTTGCAAATTATGTTTCCTCAAGTGTCAGTTCTGTTTCATATTTTCTCAGGTATATGTGGTTCTTAGAAATATGCTTATATTTATGAGGAGAGAGTTTTGTTTCAGTGCTTCAGCTAGTTGAGAAATTTTGTTTTCCTGGAACTGAAAATATATTCCCAAGGTTGTGTAAGAAAGACAAGGAGGGTGTTCATGCAAGTGGCTACCTTGTCTTGTGGGTGTGGGGCTCCCATCTTTCTTGTCTGCTGAAATGTAAGTGGAATGCTACCCCACTTCTGTGGCCCCAGTGCCTTTAGCTCTGAAAGTCTTTCACATTAGACTCATAATTTGTTCATAGTAAAGTGCGCTCAGCCTATTAAAACACAACAGCAAGGTTTCCTCGTAGTCACCTAGTCAGTAGTCATAAAACACAAACTTTGAAAACTGGAAAGGCCATCAAGATTTGAAGGAATGGAGTTGTAAGTCAGTCACTTTTCACTGGGGTGGAGAGAGGTATTAGTTTTCTATTGTTGCCATAACCAACTGTCACAAATTTAGTGGCTTAAAGCAGCAAATTCATTGTCTTACAGTACAAGAGGTCAGAAGGCCTAAAATCAGTGTCAGCGGGGCTCTGTCCCTTCTGGAGGCTCCAGGGGAGAATCCATTTCCTTGCTTTTTTCTGGATTCTTGATGCACCTGCATTCCTTGCCTCAGGGCCCCTCCTCCCCCTTCAGAGCCAGTGTCTTCCATCCGTCTGTCTGTCTGTCTCCTCTGAATCTTTCTCTGATCTCTATTTTCATCACCACATTTCCTTCAGTGAGCCTGACCCTCCTACCCATCTCTTATAAGGACCCTTGTGATTACACTGGGCCCACCCAGATCATAGGATAACCTCCCTAACCCAAGACCCTTACCTAAGTCAATTCTGCAAAGTCCCTTTTGCCATGTAAGGGACATGCTCACTCATTCTGGGAGTTAGAATGCGGACCTCTTTGGGGGACCATTATTCTGTCTCCTTCTGGGGGCTGAGAGGTTTGGGTCGCTTTGGCTGGTGACACATAGCAGGGGGTAGTCTCAGGAGCAGGTAAGGAGGGGGTATCCTAGCTTTGGGGTGGATTCTCTGCCCTTTCCCTGTTGGTTTCCCCACTCCCCTCATCCACCCTGCCAGCACTCGCACCATCCCTATGGGGCTCATGTGTTCCTTTCCTCTCTCCTTGCTCAACACTAATATCCCAAAGTCACCCGACAAGGACACAGAAGCCATACCAGCCAATTAACAAAATTCAACGGATAAACGTCAATGATTTACACAAAGTATTGTCAGAAAGAATATAAAAAGTAGGAGGGTTCTTTATGGATTCTGTAAGGGCCTGTAACAATCCAATTTATGTACCAGAAATGACTACATATGTTATACAATCGAAATACCTCAACCAAACCCTGAAATGTATATGTGTTGGGTCTGCATTTAATCTAGGGTCGTCTCTTTAGATTATGATGTGAAACGCACTTTTGAGGACTTTGATGAGAACCACATGGCAGGGTTCTGCCACTTAGCTGCAGAAGGGGGTAGCCTTCTCCAGCACAGTACGTCCTGTGCAGCTTTCATGTTTGAAGGATGGCTTGCTTTTCTGTGTATAGAACAGATGCATCTTTCTGAAACAGTGAAATTTGTTGATAGAGCCCATAATTAATATATTTAACCTGAGTTGTTGATAGAATTAAACATTTATTATCTGAGGATGCCATCCTTCCTCTACATAGGAAACAGAGTGTTTTTCTTTGTTATTGTTGATCTGGCCAAGGTTCTTTCCACAACACTGTGCTCCCAAGAAAGGGCAGACAAGCCAAAGACAGATAAAGAACAGAGTGTCAAACCCCAGCAAACTCATTTATCACATGTTTTGGATGGAAGCCAGCTAAATTTTAACTTTGTAATATTTAAGAAGACAGTGTATGATAAACAAGTTAATAAAATAAACATTATTTCACATAAGCTCCTGGTCAAAACACAAGTTTTTCTTTTATAAAATATTTTTCTTAATTACAAAATACTTCAGACAGAAAATAGAGGGCAAAACATCTCTGCATTTAAGATCCAGATTTAACAAATGTTAATGTTTGCCTTGTTGTTTTCAGATATTTTTTTAAAAAATAGACAGGTATGTTTAAAGCCCCTTTTCTGTCTTTTCCTGATCTCATCCTCTCTCCCTTCTTCCCTCCATAGAACTAGCCACTCTCTTCAAGTTGGTAAGTGTCTTTCTATCCAGACTTTTGGTTCTTAGGAAGTTTCTGTACAGTCATAAAATAGACATTTTTGTTTGATGTACTTGGGACTTTATGCACATGTCATTTTGCAACTTGATTTTGTTCTTCAACTTTGCTCTTCAGATTTACTCATGCTCCCATTCATTCATTAAATGACATCATTCTATTCCACTCTACTAATAGGTCTCATTTTATTTACCTATTCTCTTATTTATAGGTATTGAAGTTGTTTCCAATGTTTTGTTATTTCAAAAGAAAAAAAAAAAGCTGCCAAAAGACCCTAGTTTTTGCTTTTCTTGTTTTTGTGTGTGTTTGTATGTGTATGTTTTCTTTCTAGTTTACTAATTTCTTCTAAGGTCTTATCCTTCTACTTTTCTTTTTAGATGTACTCTATCAATCTTTTCCTAGCACCTTGTATAGAGAAAAGTCCTCTGTGTCTCCTCCTAGCTCTACTCACACTGAACAGTTCTGTGGCCATCAGCTGTGTGGGTGTTTTTCTCATACCGAGCAACTCTGCAATACCAGCTGGGTGTCCTACAAATAATTCCATTCTGACTCTATCTACTTGGAGACAGCATCAGACCCCACAGGTTATGGGCTCAGTCCCACAAGACTGCCCCTCCCCCATCACACACACACACTTCAGACACCAGTCTTAAGCTCAAGGTTATCGCCTGTGGGTCTGACCAGCTGGCTATATAAATCAGAGGGATAAAACATAGGAAATCACTAATATCAAAGATTTAACTGGCAAGTATAGTTGCTGTACAATATTATATAAGTTACAGGCGTATAAAATAGTGATTCATAATTTGTAAAGGTTACACTCCATTTATAGCTATTATAAAGTGTTGGTTATATTCCCCGTGTTATACAATATATCAGTTTCTTATTTTGCAAAAACATATTTACTGGACTTCCCTGGTGGCGCGGTGGTTAAGAATCCTCCTGCCAATGCAGGGGACATGGGTTCGAGCCCTGGTCTGGGGAGATCCCACATGCCGCGGAGCAACTAAGTCCGTGTGCCACAATTACTGAGCCTGCACTCTAGAGCCTGTGAGCCACAACTACTGAGCCCGCGAGCCACAACTACTGAGCATGCGCTCTAGAGCCCGTGCACCACAACTACTGAAGCCCACGAGCCTAGAGCCCGTGCTCTGCAACAAGAGAAGCCACCGCAATGAGAAGCTCGCGCACCACAACGAAGAGTAGACCCTGCTCGCCACAAACAGAGAAAGCCCGCACACAGCAACAAAGACCCTACACAGCCAAAAATAAAATTAATTAATTAAAAAAACATATTTACTCACGGGTTCGTGCCCTGGTCCGGGAAGATCCCACATGCCGCGGAGCGGCTGGGCCCATGAGCCATGGCCACTGAGCCTGCGCGTCCAGAGCCTGTGCTCCGCAACGGGAGAGGCCACAGCTGTGAGAGGCCTGCGTACCAGAAAAAAAAAAAAAAAAATTTACTTTGTTTTTGAACAAACATATTTCAAGCCTCTAATAACCTTGAGGTATACTAATGTACCTTCCAATAACCACTAAGTATTGATAACAACAGTTTTGATTTCAGTAGTAAAGGATGGCCCACGTCGTCTCCTTTGGATCAAACTGAGCACTATTTTACACACCAAGGAGCTGTAATGTTCACTTTGTTGACAGGATATTGCTCTAGGTAGGAGTGTGGTATTCCAGGAACAGGAGCAAGATTCTGGCATATTGCTCTAGACTTTTCATCTCATCAGTGACAGAGGCTGAGTTGAATTTAAGATTTTCTTCACAAGCTAAATAGGAACATTTGTTAAAAATGTGCACACCTGGTTGCATTGCCAAGGGATAAACTATCCTGGGCTTTCAGGCAGAAATGCAGAGTTTCTTCTCAAATTCAATGGCAGAAGCAGGGTTCGTACCATGTCTAGAGATGAGGATGTTGGGCTGAGAGGCCCATGTGTTCCCAGATCCCTGTATTAACTCACATCAGGGGAAATGCTCTGGGGGCACTCTGCAAAGAGAAAGTGGGTAGTAGTGTATGCTGGTAGAATTTTTAAATATAAGTTTATTTCACACACTGATTGTTCGTGTTCACCCATTCCAACTCCTAGTTCCAAAGAAGAATTTTAAGACGTTCTTACTTTGATGCTCTTCCAGGAGTATACATACTTTAAAAGAGAGCTCTACATACTCACATATTCTTCTTTTAAATTGAAGTATAGTTGCTGTACAATATTATATAAGTTACAGGTGTACAAAATAGTGATTCATAATTTGTAAAGGTTACACTCCATTTATAGTTATTATAAAGTGTTGGTTATATTCCCCGTGTTATACAATATATCCTTGTAGCTTATTAGTTTGTGTCTATTAATCCCTTACCCCTCAATTGCCTCTCCCCCCTTCCCTCTCCCCATTGGTAACCACTAGTTTGTTCTCTATATCTGTGAGTCTGTTTCTTTTTTCACACTCACATGTTCTTGGTTGGAGGATAAATTGGTGCAACTTTAGAGAAGGTGGTGTGGAATTTTCAATCATGTATTGAAATACACTTACCCTTCGACCTTAGCAATTCCACCCCTAGATAGAAGCAAAACATTGGAAACAACACAAATGACCATCAATGGAGAACAGGTTAAATAAAATATGGTTTAACCATACACTGTAACAAATGAGGCATCTTTAAATATACTAATTATAGAAAGACTTCCTTTGTTAAATGAAGGAAACAAGTTGCAACATAGTGTATGCTGGCATTTGTATAAAGAAGGGTATATATAAATGTTTGAAAATGCACAGACTACCTCCAGAAGAATTTATGAGAAATTGGCAACAGTGCTTATCTCATAAAAGAAGAACTGTGACAGCTAGACAGAGGAAGAAAGGATACTTATACATTCCATATATTATTCAGATGTGTATTAATTTCCAAATATATGGAGACATTTTAGATATATTTTTGTAATTAATTTCCAATTTAATTCTATTGTGGACAGAGAATATTTTGTGTAAAATTTCAATCTTTTGGAATTTATTGAACTTTATTTTATGTACCAGCACATATGCTCTATTTTAGCAAACTTTCCATATATTGAGAATAGAGCTCTGAAATATCAATTTAGATAAAAGTGATTAATAGGATAGTTCAGGTGTCTTCTATACTTCTAAGGAGTTTTAGTCTAGTTGTTCTATCAATCACTGAGAATGGGGTTAAATTCTCCAATTACAATAGTGAGTTTCTCTATTTCTCCATTTAGTTCTCTCAATTTTTGCTTTGATTAATTAAGAAGACAAAATTCCAAATGTGTATTTCAAAATTAAGTGCATACACATTTAGAATTTTGCCTTCCTGATTAATCAACCCTTTTATCATTGTAAAATGATAAAATTCTCTTTTCCTTGAAGTCTACTTTGATATCATAGACACAGCAGCTTTTTATTTCATGGAATACTTCTTTCCATCCTTTTACTTTCAATCTAGCGTGTCTTCAAATTTAAAGTGTGTCTCTTGTAGACAGCATATAACTGTTTCATTTTTTTAAAAAAGATCATATCTGACAATCTCTGTCTTTTTAGTTAGAATATTTTGGTATATTTACATGAAATGCAATTATTAATATAGTTGTATGCATAGCTACCATTTTATGATTTGTTTTCTACTTATACCATCATTGTTTTTTGGTTTTGGGTTTTTGATGTTATTGCTGTTGTTCCTCTGTTTCTCCTCTCCACCTCTGGATCTAAGAGATAATCTCAGTTTTGAAATACTTCCTGAGGAATACAGCCACAGATTACATTGCTATATTACCAACTCTTGAACATTTTATTGCAAATAGGACTGTCTCAACTTCCCAGGATGGCCCAGTTTTTGCACAAAGTGACTAGTTCCTTTTTTCTACTTCCTTTTCTTCATTTACGTGACATGAGTTACCTTACTGGCATCATACCTTGATACTATGGTTTATTTCTCCTGCTGCTGCTGCTGTTGTTGTTGTTATTATTATTTTGGTCAAAATGGGACCAGTTCTAGGATGTTTTTGAGTCTCTAGAGTATGAAGGTTTTTGGTCTGAGTCATGTGTAGGCTCTTATAATCAAAATTGGTCTTTTTTGAAATGATAAAGCTCCACCTTGGCTCCGAGAGCTCTTGCTATGGTTATAGGTGGGCTTTGTCTCCAGTCTCTCAAAAAGCAGAAAAGTGAAAAAACCCAGCATCTTGGGTTCATGTAGCACTTATATGGCTCAGGTCTTTCTAAGTTTCAAGAGGAAGTAAACACCCTCGCA
Organism: Stenella coeruleoalba; assembly: GCF_951394435.1. Classification (NCBI taxonomy): domain Eukaryota; kingdom Metazoa; phylum Chordata; class Mammalia; order Artiodactyla; family Delphinidae; genus Stenella; species Stenella coeruleoalba. The sequence goes on along the minus strand of NC_137147.1, from coordinate 182,499,856 downwards.
GTATTTACTTGCTTTTATCTTTTGAAACTTTTCCTTCAAGATTCACTGAACTCCCTCCAGTCTTGTCAACTTCTACTTCTGCATGATTTACTGAGATTTAAATTTTTTTGAAGACGTATTTCTAAAAGAGAATTATTGCTTGACTGCAAAATTTAAAAGAGCAAAATAAGAAGACAAGTGTTTCAGAACAACTGTCACCATATTTTTCAACTCTGCATCCCAGAAACACAAAATTGTCATATAAGAAACACAAGTAAGGGATTCTCTCTGGAAACCAATAACAACAAAAATCACTTAAACAGGACTTCCCTGGTGGCACAGTGGTTGGGAGTCCGCCTGCCGATGCAGGGGACACGGGCTCCTGCCCCAGTCCAGGAAGATCCCACATGCCGCGGAGCGGCTGGGCCCGTGAGCCATGGCCGCTGAGCCTGTGCGTCCGGAGCCTGTGTTCCGCAACGGGAGAGGCCACAACAGTGAGAGGCCCACGTAACGCAAAAAAAAAAAAAAAAAAAAAAATCGCTTAAACAGCACACACACACACACACACACACATTTAAGTAGATTATAATTAAGGAAATGTTTTACACAAATCCTGCTATTAATCTAAATGCTGACGTTTTTATCCTGTTTATAATAGTTTTGGATTGAAACTCAAAAAGAATGCCTCAGAGTAAAATTAAAACTTATTAATGTATCATTTTTGCCTATATTCTCCTGAGCAGAGGTACATTCTGGTTGGCTCATATAACTGTCATAGTTAAAGGAACAATAGAAGCTCGATTTAAACAGACAATTGCAACTTAGCTGATGTCATCCCAGAACATTTTATAAGCTCAAATATTTGTTGCAAGATTTAATTGACTGGAAAACACTAGGATAAAATTTAATGACATTAATTTAAAAATAAATTTAGGTGAAACTTATTTTTAAATTAAACTATACAGAGTCATTTTAGGAAAATTAGAAAATTTGGATACCCAAGGAATATGAACAGATAAGAGCAAGGTTACATACTACTGATTCCCATTCTTGACCCAAAAAACACTCTCAAAAAACAAAAAAAGACTAAAGAAACAAAACTGGGGAGTGGGGAGTAAAAGAAGACAAGTCTTGAATTTAGGAAAATGCCAACTACCTTGTACAAACATCATGGAATTCTTGCTGCATACATTACAGTTTGGACCAAGTGAAGGAAGGCATGGAGAGTCCTGGGTCTCTTCCTTTTCTGGGAAAGCAGTACAGTGTTTCTGGGAGTATAAAAAGGACATTCTGGAAGTGGTGGTGGGGTAGGGATGGGGGGGCAACACTGTAAGGGCAGGGTCTAAGGCACTGGGGATGTCCCAGTCTTCAGGGGCTTGGGTTGTCAAGATAAAAAATAGAACAAAGAAGAAACTGGGTCAGATTTACTTGGGGTTATTTCCACATCTTTGGACCAACACTAGTAAAGGAGAGAGTAGCTGTGAATACCCTCATCACACAGAAAGCTGATATTCACGAAGGTGGTTGTTTTTTTTGTCATTATTAAAGTTGTTGGTAATATGGCTGGTTAACAATGCTGCAGGCTAACACACTGAAATCACAACGTTGTCTCCTTGGTAGGTCATTATACACCTCTGAGATACTATATTTCCACCAGGAACACGGTTCCAGGAAACCAAACAAATGAAACAAACAATAACATAAAAAACAAAAATGAAGTTGCCAAAGGCAAGGTTCCTGGGCTGTTTGGCCCATGACACCCACATTCCTCCTGGACATGTCAGACTGCTGCGTGGTCCATGGATAACAACATAAATCTGCATCCTTCAGCTTATTTTTTAATGTAAATATTTTATTTTTGAACATGTAATGCATACATGTTAAAAAATCTCACAGGATACAAAGATAATTTTAATAATCAGAAATAATCCCTTTTCCTTTTTATTTTTTAATTATAAAAATTGATATACGCTTCTTGTGACTGAAGTAAAAAGGGAAAGCTGAGCTGTATTAGTTTCCTGTTGCTGCTGTAGCAAATGACCACAAACTTGTGGCTTAAAACAACACACATTTATTCTTTTATAGTTCTGGTGCCAGAAGTCTGAAATGGATTAGTTTCCCCACCTCAAGATCCCCAGGGGTTCTGATTTAATTGGTCTGGGCTGTTGATCTGGGCATCAACATGCACGAGTCCTGACCTGAAGTGCTGCTTGGTGACAGAAGTGGGTGATTAACTTGTTTTATGACTCCTGGGACTTTCCACTCTAAGGCTCATCCCTGCTTACTCCTTGTACTCAGGATGTTAGAGCCAGGGTGTGGGCTCCTGCACGTTTTTGAGCCCTTTCCTATCATCCATTATTAGATACCCCTGGGGAGTATGACTTCATTAGCTAAAATAATCATAGATTTGTGGAGTGTGATTATCTCAAAAGAAAAATAACAAACCAGAGATCCCTGGGAGTATTAGAAACAAATGGACCAAGATATTTAAATAAACTTAAGGGACTTCCCTGGCATCCAGTGGTTAGGACTCCATGCTTTCACTGCAGAGGGCGCAGGTTAAATCCCCCGTTGGGGAACTAAGAACCCACAAGCTGTGCAGTGCAGCCAAAAAATAAATAAACAAACTTAATACATATGTGAAAAAATATAAATGGACAATATAGGCACAAAAACATAAAAAGAACCTAATATAAATATCAAGTATGAAAAAGAAAATAATTTGAAATAAGAACACACTGGCATAAATAATAGAAGAACCAGCTGATGAGTTAAACAGATTGAAAAACTCTCCCAAGAAGAAAGCAGGAGAGGACAAAGAAATACAAAATAGAAAAGAAATAAAAACATAGAAAAAAAGCTAAGCTATATGGAGGACAGAGTGCTAACGTCTACTATAATTGATTCTAGAAGGAGAGAAAAATAATAATGAAGAAAGTATGTGAAGAAACGATGTAGAATTTTCCCCAGAATTGAAGAAATGAGAAAGACTTCAGATTACAAAGGCTCCTAAAATTTCAAAAAAGAAAAACACGTGACCTTCAAACAAATGATGTTCTTCTTCTTCCCATTAGAAACAGATGCAGGAAGACAGTAATGTTTCAATGGGTTGAAGCACAAAACTTTTAGTCTAGAATTTTATATCCTTTGAAATTTCCATGTGTATGTCAGAGCTTAATGAAACAATCTCAGACATACAAGGCTTCAAAAGGGTCACTACACAAAGATCCACAAACGGTTTTCAAGCAAGCCTTCAAATGTGAAGAGGAGCAAATCTAGGAAATGCTACAAATAGATATGGAAAGTTAGAATGATCAAATAACTGTGTAAAAAAACCCCACAATATAATAAAACAGAATAAAAGTAAAAAGATAAGCAAAATGAAGAGAGAAATTGTGTACATAACAGCCCAGGATCTAAATGTTAAGAAATATCACAAGACCAAGATGACAGGGTATAAAGGGAAAGAAAGGAAGATGAAAATGTGTTTAAAGTTCTAATCTTGAAAGGAGGGTGTTGTGGGTTGAATTTGTCTCCAGAAAGATAGTTCAAGACCTAACCCCCCAGTACCTGTGAACGCGGCCTTATTTGGAAATAAGATCTTTGTACGTGTACTCAAGTTAAGATGAGGGTCATACTAGATTAGGATGGGCCTTAAAAACAGTGACTGGTGCCCTTATTAAGAAGGAAACATTTGCGGAATTCCCTGGCGGTCCGATAGTTATGACTCCATGCTTTCACAGATGAACTAAGATCGTGCAAGCTGTGTGGCATGGCCAAGAAAAAAAAAGAAAAAAGGAAACATTTGGATGCAGAGACACAGACATGCAGGGAGGAAGGCCATGTGAAAATGACACACAGATTGGAGTGATGCAACTACAAACAGGAACTGCCAGAGGCAGGTGAGAGGCAAGGAAGGTTCTCCCTCAGGGCCTCCAGAGGGAGCAGAGCCCTGCCAACGCCTTGGTTTCAGACTTCTAGCCTCTAGAACTGTAAAACGGTATTTTTCTGTGGTTTTAAGCCATCCATTTTGTGGTACTTTATTATTATGGCAGCCCCACAAAACTATACAGAGAGAGATACAGATATCAAATAAAAAAAAACAGTAAGGAAAAAGAATATAGCAAAAGGAGGGAAATTGAATGTAAAAAAGTAAGATGATAATCACAGTTAATATAAATGAACTAAACTTGCCAATGAAAAAAGAGAGAGTGATAGAGTAGAATTTTTAAAATCCAGCCATATACTGATTTGTAAGACAGACCTACATAAAGCTATAGAGAGTTGGAAAGTAAAAGGATGGAAAATGTATGTTAGGTAAATGCTAATTAAATGAAAGCTGGTGTGACTGTATTAATATAAAAAATATTAAAAACTTTAAAACAAAAAGCATCATTAGGGATACAGAGGTTTACTATACAATACTATTTCAGTTCATAAGAAGATATAAAAATTCCACACATGTATACACCTAATAAATTAATTTGAATATTCAAAAATTTATAAAACTGTAAGAAGATATTGGCAAATCCAATGTCATGGTAGAGAATTTACCAAACATCTCTTGTTGATGTAAGAAGAAAATATAGATTTGAATGACACAATTAAGCTTGATTTGATAGACACATATAATGTTATAAAAATTCATTATTTTCTAAGCTGTAAAGCAAATTTCAGCAAATTTCAAAGAACAAGTATTATACTGGCCCTAAAAACAGTGACTGGTGCCCTTATTAAGAAGGAAACATTTGAGGAATTCCAAAACAAGAAACTGAAATTTTTCATTATTTGGAAATTTAAACAATCTATACTTCTAAAAAGCTCATGGCTTAAATATAAAGTTGTGAACAAAATTAGAAAATAATTGACATATACACGCTAATATATATAAAATAGATAACTAATAAAAACCTACTGTATAACACAGGGAACTCTACTCAGTTCTCTGTAATGATCTATATGGGAAAGGAATCTAAAAAAGGGTGGATACGTGTATAACTTAATTCACTTTGCTGTACACCTGAAACTAACACAACGTAACTATACTCCAAAATAAAAAAAAAGAAGAATGACGTTCTTTTCAATCACATGAACATTTGAAAAATGACCCACATATTGTGGTTCTCTGAACACAATGAATTGAGCTGGAAACCCAAAGGTTATTAGAAAATCCTAATGTGTTTGTAATTTAAAAAGTATACTTTCGATAATTTTTATGTAATAAAAATAATAACCCATGGGTCAAAGAAGAAGTCTTAATGTAACTTAGAACATGTTCTGCAAATAACAGAAATAATTCATATTAAAACATGTGGTATATTAGCTGTATTACACTAAAACATATATTGAGGAAAAATTATAGCCATCAATGCATAAATTTAAAAAAAAATGCTGAAAATGAGTGAGGCAAAATAAACCACCAAAATAAACCAAAGAAAGTAGAAAGAAGGAAAATAATATCTCACAACAGTAAAAATAACTACAACATACAGCAACATGAATTATAATTTAGTAGTGTTCAGTGGGAAAAAAGGCTACATTTAGCCTGATAACCTTTTTGCATTAACTAATTAATTAATTTTATGGTAAAAGACCCATAACATAAAATTTACCATCTTAACCATTTTTAAGTGTAAAGTTCAGTAGTAAGCATATTGATATTGTTGTGAAACAGATCTCCAGAACTTTTTCATCTTGCAAATCTGAAATTATACCCATTAAATAACAACTCCCCTGTGCCCCTCCTCCCAGCCCCTGGTAACCACCCTTTTATTTCCTGTTTATGTGAATTTGATACATCACACAAGTGGAATGACACAGTAATTGTATTTTTGTGACTGGTTTGTTGCACCTAACATAATGACCTCAAGTTTCATCCATGTTGTAGCATGTGTCAGAATTTCCTTCTTTCTTAAGGCTGAATAATATTCCACTATACGTATATATCACATTTTGTCTATCCATTCCCGACAGTGGACACTTGGATTGCTTTCACCTCTTGGCTATTGTGAATAGTGCTGCTATGAGCATAATACCTGCCCCCCCACCCTTCTTTTTTAAGCTCAAAGGACATTTAGAACTAAACAACTTTTTTTTTTAGTCATGTTAGATTAAAGTATTCTAAGACATCAAGAGGATGCTAAATAGAAAATGCAGAGTGGTTGGTATTTTGAGGCAGGGTTTAAGGGCCAGGGAAAGAAATGGGTAGAAGTGATGATCAGAGTTATAGTTCTGCAGCTGGCCAGGCAACTGTGACTCTTCATAACACTATGATAAATACATACGCAAACAAGTAAAATAAATAAAAGACTATGCATGAAACTTTTTATTTATTCAATTGTGTTCACCTGAGTTTGACTAGCAAAACAATTGTGGCAACTCTCTTCTGTGATGTGCCTCTATTTGCAGGTGCCCAGGCAGCTGGCAAATAATTTGTTTGGTATTTTTTAATTCATAAAATTCAGAGTAAATTGCCTTCTATTGTTTTTTGAATGGCTTACTCAGGTAAAATTGTTATACATTTAACTGGACGTGTAAAGTAAACAATTTGATCAGTTTTGATATATTTATACACCTAGGAAACCCTAACCACAGTCAAGCTAACCAACACAGCCGCACTCCCCAGTTTTCTCCGGCTCCATTGTAACCCTTCCCTTCTGATTCTCCCCATCACCCTCAGCAACCATGGATCTGCTTCTTGTCCCAATACACTTGTTTCTATTTTCTAGAGTTGTATATCCATGTAATCATACCATGTAATTTTGGCTTCTTTCATTCATGATGTTGCATGTATCAATAGGCCATTCCTTTTTATTGGCAGATGGTATTCCATTGCATGGATCGAGCACAATTTCTTTACCCATTCATCTTTTTAATTTTAACCATTTTAGTAGGTGAGTAATGGTATCTTGTAGTTTTAGTTGGCATTTCCCTAATAACTAATGAGGGTTAGTTATTATGAGCATCTTTTCATGTATCTATTTGCCATCTTCTTTGTCGAAGTGTCTGTTGAAGTCTTATGTCATTTTTATAGTCAAGGTTTTTTTTTATTATTGAGTTTTGATAGTTCTTTATATATTCTAGGTACAAGTCTTTTATCAGATATATAATCTGTAAATATTTTCTCCCAATCTGTAGCATGTGTTTTTATGCTAAGAGTGTATTTAGAAGAGAAGTTGTCTTCAATTTTGCTGAAACCCCATTTATCAATTTGTACTTACACAGATTGTACTTTTGGTATCATATTTAAGAAATCTTTGCCTAACCTAAGGCCATATACATTTCCTCCTATAGTTTTTCTAAAAGTTTTGTAACTTTAGGCTTTCCATTTAGATCTCTGGTCCATTTTGAGTTAATTTTTGTATATTGTGCAAGGTATGGGTGAAAATGTTTTTTGTTGTTTTTTTTAGCACGTGGGTATCCAATTGTTCTGGCACAATTTGTTGAAAAGATCATCCTTTACCACTAAATTGCGTCTGCATCTTTATTGAAAATTGGTTGTCTGTATTTGTGTGGATTTATTTCTGGACTCTTTAATCTGTTCTAGTGATTTGTCTATCTTTATTCCAGTACCACTGTCTTGGTAACTGTAGGCAGAGAGAAGTAACATATTAACCACCAATGAATGCAACTTAACTGTCAGTTGACTTCCTACTTCCTAACAGCTACGTAGAAATCCAGAGACTGTGGTAAAATATATTTAATGTGATAAGAAAAAGGAACTGTCAACCAGAGTTGTGTACCTACAAAAATTATCTTTCAAGAATAAGGGTCAATAAAGCCTTTTCAGTCAAACTGACGTAAGATTGTTGGGTAAAAATAGAGGGGCCCCCACTGTAAGAAATTCTAATAGATGTTTTTCAGGGAAAAGGAAAATGATCCAAGGTGGGCCTGTGAGCCATGGCCGCTGAGCCTGCACGTCCGGAGCCTGTGCTCCGCAACAGGAGAGGCCACAACAGTGAGAGGCCCGCATACTGCAAAAAAAAAATAATAATAGTAATTGTGGTCTATTCTTATAATCAGTAATAGACATTTATGAACTACACCTGCTTGCATCCATATAGATGCAAAACTCAAAAGGTTAGTTTCATGTTATTTCATCTAGATCTAGTTTGCAGTTATGTACTTATTATTGAATGCTACTGCTTCATGTCGCATGCAAATGTGATGAGGGGGAAAGAAAAGCAAGGGGAGGCTAGATCCAGAATTCAGGATTGTAGGAAAGGGTTAAGATCAGGGAGGCACTCACAGAGGACTGACAATGTTTCCACCTTTTTACCTGGGTGCTGGCTACAAGGTGTGGTAAGAATGACTCTAAGATGGCCCCAGTGATCTCTGTCCCTAGTGTTACACCTGTGATTATGTCACTGAATATTGCAGAAGGGATTTTACAGACATAGTTAAGGTTACTAATCAGTTGATTTTGACTTCATCCAAAGGGAGGTTGTCTGGGTGGTCAAACCTGATCACTTAAACTCTTTAAAAGCAAAGCATTTTCTCCAGCTAGATGCAGAGCAGGAAGTCAAGAGATTCAAAGCATGAGAAGGATTTGACTGACATGCCACTGTTGTCCTGAAGACAGAGGGGCCACACGTTAAAGAAGTGAGGACTTAAACCCTACAGCTGCAAGGAACACAATTCTGCCAACAAGGATGAGCTTGGAAGCTGATTCTTCCCCAGAGCTGCCAATGAGAATTCAGCCCAGCCATGACCTTGACCTCATCCTGTGATACCCTCAGCAGAGAACCCTGTCCCACCATGCTGGACTTCCATACAGAACTGGGAGCTAGTAAAAGGATGTTTCTTGTGGTAATGTGCTACAGAGCAATAGGAAACTAATATACATAGGCATTTAAATTGTTTGACTTATATGTACTTTTTACTTATTTTATACATAATCTTTAGTGTAATCTCATTATTTAATAAACTTTTTAATTTATAGAATTTAAAAAATTTATTTTTGAGATTTAAGTGACATATAGTATTGTGTAAGTGTAAGGTGTATAAAGTGATGATTTGATACATTTACATATTAAAGAAAAAGCTAGCAATTAATTCTCTTGACTTTAGTGGGCCTTCTGAACAATGCAGGTGGTGGGGGGTAGTTGTGTGTGAAAAGAATGTAAAGATTTGGCCTACACAATAATGACAATGTGTCTTAAAGACAAATCATGGGTTATGGGCCATGCCCAAGACCATTTTTATCATAAGTCTTTTATTAGATTGCATAAAGTTACAAAGCAAAGATTATAACACTGGGCCAAGAATGCAGACTGCTATTTATGGAGGCCCAGAATTTGGGAAATGATTCAGTCCTGTTTATTCTATGTAATGATGTTATTGTTGCACTAAACATAAGGGTTGTAAAGTGATTCTGTATGTCAGTTTAAGTGTGTAAATATTTCTGTTATGGCATCCTTATGTACACTGACCATGAATATTTTATTTTATAGTGTGCTTGAATTAAATCCATTATAACCAAAGAAGGCATTTGATCCTGGAGTAAAGCTGGCATGGCTGTACCCTGAACCCATCGAGCATGGAATTACTGCTACTAATACACGTGAAATATGAGCAAAAACCCTGGGGGCTTAAGACAGCAACTCCATTGACTCCAACAGACAGTCCAACAGATTTTAACAGATGTGAGATGAATGACATGAAACAAGTAAAACCCAACGTGAATCATCAGCCACAGGATGGCATTTGAATGCTAATGCATTTAAAGTCTGGAACAGTACTGTAACTTAAACACATACCTATTTTAATCTCTTCCCTTCCCCGGTCACTTTTTCTCATATCACCATGTGAGAAGGTCACAGCTTTAATTTCTCTGTAGCCTAAGAGTCATGAAACATTTTATTTTTCAACTTTTTATCTCTTGTGATGCTTAATTTTATGTGTCAATTTGACTGGGTCATGAGGTGCTCAGATATTTGGTCGCACATTATTCTGGGTGTTTCTGTGGGAGAATTTTTGGATGAGACTAACATTTAAATTGGTAGATTAAATAAAGCAGATTGCTCTTTATAACATGGGTGGGCCTCATTCAATCATTTGAAGATACTAATAAAGTTGATCCTTCTTTACATAAGAGAGAATTCTCCTGCCTGATGACCTCCAAACTGGAACATAAGCTCTTCCTGGTTCTACAGCAGCCTACTGGTCTTCAGACTCAAACTGGGACATCGGCTCTGCAAATTTTGGAGTTGCCAGCCTCCGTAATTCCAAAAGCCAATTCCTAATTATTTATCTATCTACCTATCTATCATATCGGTTCTGTTTCTCTGGAGAGTACTGACTACTATTATCTCTCAATTTATCGTGATTAACTGTCCACTATGGAAGTTCCATAAAAGCAAGAACTTTGTCTTGTTGCTATTAAATCTCTAATGTCTAGACTGGCTCTTAAAAATTATGCAAACGATTATTTGCTGGATGAAAGTGTCTTGGCAGGGAACAGTGATGTCTTTAGATGTTTTGGGGGTGGCACTGAAGGGGGACAAATATATCAGCTTTAGAAAATGGCATCTACTTGGGTGGATGCTGAAATCATTTCACAGTGATATGAAAAGCAAAATGTAAGAAAATTTTAAGAGAGTCAAGGCACATTGTTACTAAATGGGGAAGTTTATGTAAACTCTGCTAAAAGGAAAGCAGAATCTATTCCTGCGTTTTAAATGTTTATAGATATTTGGAAATTATATATGTTGGTAACAAAATTTGGGACTGTTCTCCTGAAGTTTTGGCCAGCACCAGAGCCTGCAATCACACGTTTCTGTTGCCCTAGAGACCCTCAGTCTCACCCATGTCATTCAGCTGAAAGCAAACCATAAAGAAATCAGTGTCAATTATGATTATAAATTCTGGTTGCCTTTCTTAGGAAAAGATGGAAAGATAGGAATCAAGGGAATGAATGAAAGGGAACTTTGTAAATATTTTGTTGACAGTGGTCCAGACTATGAATGTGAGTTGAGGGGACCACGTGTCATGATCGTGAGCTGCAAGTTCTGTTACGAATCACCATGTCTTAGTGCAATGTTACTATGATAAAGTGGGCGCATCCTCCATCATAACCAGTCTTACAAGATTTTTTTTTAATCGAATGAGCACTATATTCTGTGTAACTGACTGACTTAGTGGGCTGAACAGAATGAGGGTACAATCAGGAAACAACACTTTCTTTTCTCATCACTGCCTTTAAACCAACTCTCTGTGACCTCCCTTTGCTCTGCTCATCAGTGACGACTCATTTCCCTGCTTTTCAGCTCACTCTTGGCCGTGAGAACGGCCACATTTCCAGACACTGTTAGTCCAATCCAGTATAACGTAAAAGCTTCAGCCTCGCCTCCAGCCGCGAGCCTCTCCTGCTCTTCGGCCCGAAGCTGGGCTGCGGAACCCGCAGTGGGGCGGCGCCTTCACTAATGCTCCTGCTGGCCTCACACTTCTCCCCCCCTCACTCATGCTCTCCTAAGTGGAGGCGGGACAAGCAAGGAGGAAACGGGTTAGAGGAAAAAGGCAAAGTCCTCTTCATCCAGACGCTGCTGTTTACAGTTCTCTCTGCAACAGCGGGTTGCCCTCTGCCAGGCAGACCTCCAGACGCTGGCTCTTCTGGAGCATCTTAGTAAACTCTGCAGAGATGCCCAGTAGGGGCCTCTGCCCTGTATTATTTCCTGGCGCTCTCTGGCTGGCCCCTTCCATCTTCGTCCTGTTTCCCGCTTGCCCAGCACAATACCCCGCCTCTTTCTCAAGGTCTCCTCGTCTGGCCTGAAAGTCCCCTGGTTGTGGGCCTTTCAAGATGGCACATGCTCAATTGCCCGCCAAGCATCCCGGGGAACTCGAATTCCCCAGGCAGCGAGAGTGCAGACTACTGCCCACTGCAGCCTCCACCGTCCGGGTGCCATGCAGTCTGCCCCGGACGCCTCCTGCCTTCAGACTCTTCCAGCTGGGAAGCAGACACCGCCAGTCTCTTCAAGCGTTCTCCACAGAGCCACCCTGACCTGGCTTGGGGTGGGGATCAAGCTCTCCCTTTCCCCACGGAGGGGTGTCGCAGCTGAGTGCTGGCCACCTAACTGCGCACCTGGAGGATGCTCCCAGACTGGGCTCCCCTTTGACTGAGCTCCAGCCACACCCTTGAACTCTGGGCCTCTCAGGCCTCTGTCTCTGCCTGGGTCCTGGGAGGTGCCAGGGCAGTGGATTCACATGGTCATATGAGTTTAAACACTTGCACAAGTAAGATATTTTAATTTTTGAATGAGGAGACCGTCAAATTGTATACATTCAGGCCCCACCAAACCTGGTAACCTCACCTCCTGTGGGAAAGAGCTCAGGCTCGCAGTGAATTGTTCCCTATTCAAGGAAGACCAAGAGTAGAAGGATGGGTGGCCCATGACCCCCCAGATTGTCCTATGTTATCATTAAGAAACTGACTTGCAGGGTTCGAGCTGATTGGGACTTACATTTGGTTGAAATTTGGGCAAGACTGCTGTTACTTGTCCTCAGTACTCTAGGTAACTTAGCAGCCAAGTGGAACATATATTATCTATCAATCTATCTAGCTGTCTATAAATCCAGATAAACTAAGCAATGAAATGGGAATACACACGTATCACAGGCATTTCCTTGTCATTACACACTCATCGCTCTCATCCCACTTTCCCTAAGACTGTGCCATTATCATTACTCCCTAGTCATTGACATTTGGACTCTTGTAATTTTCCTTTATTATAAAGTACTACTTTTATGCAATTTTTACCATCCCACAAGGCCATACAAATTTACCCTCACCAAGACCATATGATAATAGCCATTTTCTCTCACCCTTGATGACATCAAGTGCTATAAATCTTTTAATTTTTGCCAGATATATAGGCCTCAAACTCTATCTCCTTCCTTTAGTTTAAAAAATATTTATAAATGAAATTGAGCATTTCTTGCATACGTGTACAGAACTTGAACTTCTATTTCTTCTAGAGTGAAGTCATACTTTTTCCTTTCCTTTCTGTTCTGACTCTGGAAGTCCTATTAGGTCAATGTTAGTACAGACTGAGTGAGATGTTTAACACTCAAGTTCTTCAAGAGGCTGTCAAGTGGCATCACCCTGTTGCGGGTTACTGCACTTAGAGTGGTTTCATCCACACACAAGGGATGCTTTTTATGCAGACGAGCAGTTGTACAGCATCAGTCAGGGCTGAGAGTCCCTAGTGCGGCTGCTGTGTGGGCTGGTGAGCCTGAGCCAGACGGTGCTGTGGAGGCTTCTGTGACAGGAAGGGGTTTTTCTCTTCTCGTTTGTTTTTATTGGGGTCGAGTTGCTTTACAGTGTTGTGTTAGTTTCTGCTGTCCAGTGAAGTGAATCAGCCAGATGTACACATATAGCCCCTCCCTCTTGGACCTCCCTCCCCACCCATCCCACCCATCTAGGTTGTCACAGAACACCGTGCTGAGCTCCCTGAGCTATACAGCAGGTTCCCACTAGCTCTCTGTTTTACACATGGTGGTGTATTTATGTCAAATCTAATCTCCCAGTTCATCCTGCCCTCTGCTTCCACCCCTGTGTCTGCACGTCCGTTCTCTACATCTGTATTTCTATTCCTGCCCTGCAAATAGGTTCATCTGTACCATTTATCCACATTCCACATATATGTGTTAATATACGATATCTGGTTTTCTCTTTCTTTCTTCACTCTGTATGACAGACTCTAGGTCCATCCACATCTCTGCAAATGACCCAATCTCATTTCCTTTTATGGCTGAGTAATATTCCATCATATATAGGTACCACATCTTCTTTATCCATTCATCTTTGATGGACATTTAACTTGTTCCCATGTCCTGGCTATTGTAAATAGTGCTGCAATGAACATTGAGGTGCATGTGTCTTTTTGAATTATGGTTTTCTCAGGGTATATGCCCAGTAGTGGATTGCTGGGTCGTATGGTAGTTCTATTTGTAGTTTTTTAAGGAACCTCCATGCTGTTCTCCACAGTGGCTGTGTCAGTTCACATTCCCACCAGCAGTGCAGGAGGCTCCCTTTTCTCCACAGCCTCTCCAGCATTTGTTGTTTCTAGACTTTTTGATGATGGCCCTTCTGACCAGTGTGAGGTGACACCTCATTGTAGTTTTCATTTGCATTTCTCTAATGATTAGTGATGTCGAGCAGCTTTTCATGTGCCTCTTGGCCATCTGTATGTCTTTTTGGTGAAATGTCTACTTAGGTCTTCTGCCCATGTTTTGATTGGCTTGTTTGGTTTTTTTGGGTATTGAGCTGCATGAGCTGCTTGTATATTTTGGAGATTAATCCTTTGTCCGTTGCTTCGTTTGCAAATATTTTCTCTCATTCTAAGGGTTGTCTTTTCATCTTGTTTATGGTTTCCTTTTCTGTGCAAAAGCTTTTAAGTTAACTTATGTCATATTCACTTATTTTTATTTTCATTGCTCTAGGAGGTGGGTCGTAAAAGATCGTGCTGTGGGTTCCGGTTCCCAGTGCCTCACCCCCTCCCCACCTCTTGCACCCGCCAAACTTGATGTGACCCAGTCCGACGCTGCGGCTGCCCCCCCACAGCCCCTCACCCCGAAGTGCCCAGCTCCCCTCGCCCCTTCCCACCTCCGCTCCACCCCCGCAGCATGAGCAGCCCAAAGCCAGGCGGCGAGCACAGCACCAGCACGGGCTCGGGCTCCAGCGGCACCCCGGAGGAGGAGGAGGTCCGGACGTGGGCTCCCTGTGCATATTAAACCCAGAGAACTCTACCTGCTCTTCAGGCCATTCAGGGGTATGAAGGGTCGCTGATCAAGCTCACATGGAGACAGCCTGTTGGTTCTGTGATCTTTGACAGCCGGGCAGGAACAGAAGCAGCCAAGAATGCATTGAATGGTATTCGCTTTGACCCCGAGAACCCCCAGACCCTGAGGTGAGAGTTTGCCAAAGCCAACACCAAGATGGCCAAGAACAAGCTAATGGCTACACCAAATCCCACCAATGCTCACCCCGCCCTAGGAGCACACTTCATCGCACAATACCCCTATGACCTGATGGGGGCCACTCTGATTCCCGCATCCCTAGATGCCTGGGCCCCCTACCCTCTGTACACCACAGAGCTGACCCCAGCCATCTCACATGCTACGTGTACCTACCCAGCCACCACTGCTGCTGCCGCTGCCGCCCTACATGGTCAGGTGCACTGGTACCCTTCCTCTGATACCACCCAGCAAGAATGGAAATATCGTCAGTTCTGTTAGTTCTTCAGTCTGGTCACCACGGCTCGAAGCCCCCGCCCCAGTGGGGAGGAAGCCACCCTGAGCTTCCACTGCCCCCAGGCGGCCCGTGCAGAGCTGCTGCTTCCCTCCAAAGACTGAGTTTTAAGCCCGACTCAGTGGACTGTTTTGTTTCCTTTCTCTCCTTTTCCTCAGCCCTGTCCTGCCCCAAAGCCCCTCTCCAAGGCCTCACAGCAGGATTCAGGGGCCTTCTCACCAGGACACCCAGACCCAGCTCGGAGGTCTCGTTGGGACTCAGCAAGGCCTGACCCCCAGTCCAAATTTGTTTCCACAGCCCCGCCTCAAAGAAATGAGGCGTTTAATTTTGCATGTTTTCCTGGCATGAATTAAGACACTTAAACTGGTATATATGTGAGTGTACAGTTTGTTCTCACATTTTGTCACCATAGCAACAAGTCCTGCCCACTAATGGTTCATCATTCCCTGCCCCTCTCCCCTCACCCCCTCTCCTGCACCCACCCTGCTTCAGTGTGGACCAAGTCTTGCAGCCAGTTCCGCCCGGCGGCTGGTGCCCTCCATATCCACACACTTCCAGGCTGAACAGGAAGGACCAACCAGCCAAGACAGCGTTTTCTTGGTCATTTCAAATCGGGGTCCTCTGCTTCCTCCCTCTCAGATGGGCCAACAGCCATTAGGAAAAGCCTTTCTCTGCCCAATTTCGCTTACCTCTCCACGGCGCACCCCACCCTTGCCATGGCTCCTCATTATTTCCAAACTTCAAAACCAACCAAAAAGTGAAAGTATTTTTGTACCCTGTGTAACGAAATATTTATGCAACATAAAGGATTTTTCGTGTGTGTGTGCAATTAATTATTGAAGAGACCTTGTCCGCCCTGTCCGATAAGTTTAACATTTTAGCTTGAGGCATAAAGAAGAAAAGGGTTTCCGTTCTCCAGCAGTGAGCCTTAGCGTCAGCCATTAGTTTAAGAAAAATGAAGGAAAATTGTGCAATTTTTTTGTTTCGTGAGCACATCAGTGCATTGCCTTTGGCTGCAGCTGTGGCTGTCTTGCCATTTTCAGACCTGGGAGACAAGGTGGCTATTGTAATTGCTGATCCTGTGAGCATGTGAGACTGGATAATATATGGAATGCAAAATTTAAAAATCATCAAAAAAAAAAGACCTTGCTGTGATTTATGTTATAGAGAGTTTTTCCAGTTTTCCTCTAAGAGTTCTACAGTGTCTGGCCTTACATTTAGGTATTTAATCCATTTTGAGTTTATTTTTGTGCATGGTGTTAAGGAGTGCTCTAATTTCATTCTTTTACATGTAGTTGCTCAGTTTTCCCAGCACCAACTATTGAAGAGACTGTCTTTTCTCCATTGTATATTCCTGCCTCCTTTGTCATAGATTAGGTGACCATATGTGCGTGGGTTTATCTCTGGGCTTTTTATCCTGTTCCACCGATCTGTATTTCTGTTTTTGTGCCAGTACCATACTGTCTTGATTACTGTAGCTTTGTAGTATAGTCTGAAGTCAGGGAGCCTGATTCCTCCAGCTCTGTTTTACTTTCTCAAGATTGCTTTGGCTATTCGGGGTCTTTTGTGTTTCCATAAAAATTGTGAAATTTTTTGTTCTAGTTCTGTGAAAAACGTCATTGGTAATTTGATAGGGATTGCACTGAATCTGAATCTGTAGATTGCTCTGGGTAGTTATAGTCATTTTCACAATGTTGATTCTTCCAATCCAAGAACAAGGTATATCTCTCCATCTGTTTGTGTCATCTTTGATTTCTTTCATCAGTGTCTTATAGTTTTTTGCATACAGGTCTTTTGCCTCCTTAGGTAGGTTTATTCCTAGGTATTTTATTCTCTTTGTGGTGATGGTAAATGGGATTGTTTCCTTAATTTCTCTTTCTGATCTTTCATTGTTAGTGTATAGGAATGCAAGAGATTTCTGTGCATTAATTTTTTACCCTGCAACCTTACCAAATTCATTGATTAGTTCTAGTAGTTTTCTGGTGGTATCTATAGGATTTTCTATATATAGTATCATGTCATCTGCAAACAGTAACAGTTTTTCTTCTTCTTTTCCAATTTGTACTCCTTTTATTTCTTTTTCTTCTCTGATAGCCATGGCTAGGACTTCGAATACTTTGTTGAATAACAGTGGTGATAGTGGACATCCTTGTTTTCTTCCTGATCTTAGAAGAAATGCTTTTGGATTTTCCACCATTGAGAATGATGTTTGCTGTGGGTTTGTCATATATGGCCTTGTAGGTTCCATCTATGCCCAATTTCTGGAGAGTTTTTATCATAAATGGGTACTGAATTTTGTCAAAAGCTTTTTCTGCAACTATTGAGATGATCATATGGTTTTTATTCTTTAATTTGTTAATATGCTGTATCACATTGACTGATTTGCATATGTTGAAGAATCCTTGCATCCCTGGGATAAAGCCCACTGGATCAGGGTGTATAATCTTTCTGATGTGTTGTTGGATTCTGTTTGCTAGTATTCTGTTCAGGATTTTTGTGTCTATGTACATCAGTGCTATTGGTCTGTAATTTTCTTTTTTTTGTGTGTGATATCTTTGTCTGGTTCTGGTATCAGGGTGATGGTGGCCTCGTAGAATGAGTTTGGGAGTGTTCCTCCCTCTGCAATTTTTTGGAAGAGTTTGAGAAGGGTAGGTGTTAATGCTTCTCTATATGTTTGATAGAATTCACCTGTGAAGCCATCTGGTCCTGGACTTCTGTTTGTTGGAAGATTTTTAATTACAGTTCCAATTTCATTACTTGTAATTGGTCTGTTTATGTTTTCTACTTCTTCCTGGTTCAATCTTGGAAAGTTGTACCTTTCCAAGAATTTGTCCGTTTCTTCCAGGTTGTCCATTTTATTGGCATATAGTTGCCTGTAGTAGTCTCTTATGATCCTTTGTATTTCTGTGGTGTCAGTTGTAATTTCTCCTTTTTCATTTCTAATTTATTGATTTGAGTCCTCTCTTTTTTTTCTTGATTAGTCTGGCTAAAGGTTTATCAATTTTGTTTATCTTCTCAAAGAACCAACTTTTTGTTTTATTGACCTTTGCTATTCTTTTCTTCATTTCTATTTCATTTATTTCCACTATGAACTTTATGATTTCTTTCCTTCTACTAACTTTGGGTTTTCTTTGTTCTTCTTTGTCTAGTTGCTTTAGGTATACAGTTGGATTGTTTATTTGAGATTTTTCTTCTTTCTTGAGGTAGGATTGTATTGCTATAAACTTCTCCCTTAGAACTGCTTTTGCTGCATCCCATAGGTTTTGGATCAACATGTTTTCGCTGTCATTTGTTTCTAGCTATTTTTACATTTCTTCTTTCATTTCTTCAGTGATCCATTATTTAGTAACATATTGTTTATCCTCCATGTGTTTGTGTTTTTTACAGTTTTTTTTCCTGTAATTAATTTCTAATCTCATAGTGTTGCTGTCAGAAAAGATGCTTGATATGTCTTCAATTTTCTTAAATTTACTGAGTCTTGATGTGTGACCCAAGATGTGATCTATCCTGGAGAACGTTCTGTGTGCACTTGAGAAGAAAGTGTATTCTGCTGCTTTCAGATGGAATGTCCTATAAATAACAATTAAGTCTATCTGGTCTAATGTGTCATTTAAGGCTTGTGTTTCCTTACTTATTTTCTGTCTACATGATCTATCCATTGGTGTAAGTGGGGTGTTAAAGTTCCCCACTATTATTGTGTTACTGTCGATTTCCCCTTTTATGGCTGTTAGCATTTGCCTTATATATTGAGGTGCAACTATGCTGGGTGCTTATATATTTACAATTGTTATGTCTTCTTCTTGGATTGATCCTTTGGTCATTATGTAGTATCTTTCCTTGTCCCTTATAACAGTCTTTATATTTTGTCTGATATGAGTATTGGTACTCCAGCTTTTTGTTTTTGTTTTTGCGGTACGCGGGCCTCTCACTGTTGTGGCCTCTCCCGTTGCAGAGCACAGGCTCCAGACACACAGGCTCAGCGGCCATGGCTCACGGGCACAGCCGCTCCACGGCATGTGGGATCTTCCCGGACCGGGGCACGAACCCGTGTCTCCTGCAACGGCAGGCAGACTCTCAACCACTGCGCCACCAGGGAAGCCCTCCAGCTTTCTTTTGATTTCCATTTGAATGGAATATCTTTTTCCATCCCCTCACTTTCAGTCTGTATGTGTCCCTTGGTCTGAAATGGGTCTCTTGTAGACAGCATATATATGGGTCTTGTTTCTTTATCCATTCAGCCAGTCTGTGTCTTTTGGTTGGAGCATTTAATCCATTTACTTTCAAGGCGATTATCGATATGTATGTTCCTATTACCATTTTCTTAATTGATTTGCGTTTGTTTTTGTATGTTTTCTTCTTCTTTTGTGTTTCCCACCTAGAGAAGTTCCTTTAGCATTTGTTGTAAAGCTGGTTTGGTGGTGCTGAATTCTCTCAGCTTTTGCTTGTCTGTAAAGCTTTTGATTTCTCCATTGAATCTGAATGAGATCCTTGCTGGGTAGAGTAAGCTTGGCTGTAAGTTCTTCCCTTTCATCAGTTTAAATATATCCTGCCACTCTCTTCTGGCCTGCAGAGAGTGATTTTTCTAATGAAAAATCAGCTGATAACTTTATGGGGATTCCCTTGTATGTTATTTGTTGCTTTTTCCTTGCTGTTTTTAATATTTTTTCTTTGAATTTAATATTTGTTAGTTTAATATGTGTCTTGGTATGTTTCTCCTTGGATTTATACTGTATGGGACTCTGTGCTTCCTGGACTTGGGTGGCTATTTCCTTGCCCATGTTAGGGACGTTTTTGACTATAATCTCTTCAAATATTTTCTCAGACCCTTACTCTTTCTCTTCTTCTTCTGGGACCCCTATAATTCGAATGTTGGTTTAATACTGTCCCAGAGGTCTCTGAATTCTTTTCATTCTTTTTTCTTTACTCTGCTCCTCAGCAGTTATTTGCACCATTCTATCTTCCAGCTCACTTATTTGCTCTTCTGCCTTAGTTATTCTACTATTGATCCCTTCTAGTGTATTTTTCATTTCAGTTTTTGTGTTGTTTGTCAGTGTTTGTTTCTTCTTTTGTTCTTCTAGGTCTTTCTTTAAACATTTTTGTAATTTCTCAATCCATGCCTCCATTCTACTTCTGAGATTTTGGATCATCTTTACTATCATTACTCTGATTTCTTTTTCAGGTAGGTTGGTATTTCCTCTTCATTTATTTGGTCTTGTAGGTTTTCACCTTGCTCCTTCATCTGTTACATATATATATATTTTGTCATCTTATTTTTTTGATGGGTGGGGCTTTATTCCTGTCTTACTGGCTGTTTGGCCTGAGGCCTCCAGCACTGTAGTTTGCAGGTAGTTGGGTAGAGCCAGGTCTTGGTGCCAAGATGAGGACCTCTGGGAGACCTTGCTCTGATTAATACTCCCTGGGGTCTGAGTTTCTCTGTCAGTCCAGTGGTTGGGACTTGGCACTCCCACTGCTGGAGCTCAGGCCCAACCCCTGGCCTGGGTACCTAGATCCTGCAAGCTGTGGTGCAGCCGGTTGCTCAGGGGTTTCTCCTGTCCCCTTAGGTGTCTGTGGCCCCCCACCAGTGCCTGGTAGGTGCCCTAGTTGTGCAGAGACAGGAACCCTGCATCCTCCTAGTCCACCATCTTCACGGGAAGGGTTTAATGCTAAGGCTGGTGCAGCATGACCTTGATTCTCAGTGAAACAAGGGTTTTCAGGAAAGACTGAGGTGGGGTCAGACCTCCTAAGGCATTGGTGGTGGGAACAATATTTAGCACTCTTAAACTGCAAGGGAGCTGCATTCCACCTATGCCACAGGGCACTAGTGAGATTCCAGCTTGATGTGGTTTCCAAGCCTAGCTAAGCAGCACCTAGCTAAGCAGACCAGTTTGCTCCAAAAGGCATCGTCCATTCAGTGCCAAGGAAGAAAGTGTGGAAGGGACAACCTTTGGCTTAAGTGCCTGTCCTTGGGTTGAAGAGTCATCCCCACCACATGGTGTCCAGTTAGCTCAAGATTTGGGTTGCCAGACTGAGCAAATGTAAATACAGGATGCCCCATTAAATCTGAATTTCAAATAAAAAACAACAAAAATTTAGTATTTAGATACACCTCACACAGTATTTGGGATATGCTCAGACGTATCTGTTTATCAGAAATTCATATTTAGCTGAGAATACTTTAGCTGAGAATATTTAGCTGGCTACTCTATACATGATCCATCAATTATACATGCTTTTAACATAGCTTTAGATGCCCAGGACCCAAACTGCACAGCTTATTGTATTAAGGAGCAGCCTACAGTAGAAGAATGATTTTCACTAGGGTTCTAGGAGTCCAGTTATCAGAACCAGCTTTGATCTTCCAGCTGAAGCAGACATGGGGAATGAAAGAGAAACCACCCCAGAAGCAAGTTTCAAAGGCTTCTGCACAGAGTCACTGTAGCACAGCATTGAAAATGCCTGTTCACTCCTACACAGAGAGGCAAATGAAATGTTTCTCTTACTTATTCTCCCATGCAGTCTTTTCTCAGAGCACATTCTAGGAAATGGGTTTGTGTAAATGTTGTGCAAGTCTTCCCAGCAAAATTCTTTTTAGCTTACCTTCCAGTTAACTTCCTGGAACAATAAATACTGGAGCCCGGGGAAAAGAAGAGGAGGGGGAGGGGGAGGGGGGGAAGGAAGGAAGGAAGGAAGGAAGGAAGGAAGGAAAGGAAAGAAAAGAAAAGAAAAGAGAAGAAAAGAAAAAAGAAAAGAAAAGAGAAAATGCCTGTTCACTCGAGAATGCCAAGTATGACCCTGGACAGAGCCACACTCATCCCAACATTGAGTGGCCCAAAGGGAAAATTAGAAATGAAGACGACTGAATATGTTGGATGAGGAATGAAGGTTCCATAATAAAACTCAGTGCCCGGGACTGCATCATTACAAAAACATTAGTAAGAGCATAGCATTTCTTAAAATGCCACTTTTGAAAGGGGATACAGTATATATAGGTGGCTTTCTCCCCTAAGTATGTTAATGCATGGTGCCAAACTTACCCTCTTGCTAGAAGTTTTTTTTTCCAATGGAGTTTAAACTCCCAGGTTGTAAACACTGGCCAACTGACGTAGGCTAACCATACTATTTGGTGTATTGAATCAAAATTTTCTCCATTCTTTCCCTCTTCAGACACAAGTAAGTTGTTGCTTTGGGCTTTGGCAACAAGCACTAGGTTCTGGGAACATGATTTTCTCTGGGATAATTGTACTTAGGGTCTGCAGTTGGCTTGCTTCCTAAATTTGGCAGCTTTAAAGCCAATGCCCCAGTGGGCCTGAGTACTGCCCTACCAAAGCCACCTCTGGTTATGCGGGCGCCAGCGGCCACCCACATTGATGCCTGTGCCCCTGCTGGCCTGAAATGGCATATGTGCTTTGGGGCAGCTTCAGGAGCAGAAACTGGTGGAAGAAACACACACAGAAGTGGGGCTGACACAGCGGATCCAGAGACATACCTAGAGCTTGGGAAAAAGAAAGGCTTTGGAGGGTGCCCTGGGGAGGCAGTGGTTGGCTGTAGCTCACTGTGGAATCATGGGCACTGCTTGCAGAGGCCCCAGGAAATTTCTTTTCTTTTTTTTTTTTTGTTGTTGTGTTGTGTTTTGTTATTGTTGTCTTATTTTTATTCTTTAATATATTTTTACTTTTCTATTTTTATTTTTTCTTGTTTTGTTCTTTTTTTGTTTGTTTTCTGTTTTTCTTTTTTGCTACTTTTTGTTTGTTTTGTTTGTTCTTATTGTTTTTTGTTGTGTTTTGTTTTTATCTTTTTTGGTCATTTTTGTGTGTTTGTTTCTGTTCTCTTTGCTTCTTGTTTAGTTAGTTTTTTGTTTTGTTTTGTTGTCTTGTTTTTCTTAGTTTTGTTTTTATTATTTGTTTTGGTTTTGTGGATTTTCTTGTTTGTTTTCTTGTTTTTTGCTTTGTTTTGTTTTTGTTTTTATTTGTTTTTGTTATTTGTCTTGGGGTTTATGTACTTTCTTTTTTTTTTTGCCATGCCATGTGGCTTGCGGGGTCTTGGTTCCATGGCCAGGGATTGGGCCTGACCCCTGTGGTGGGAGTGCTGAGTTTAGGCCACTGGATTGCCAGAGAATTCCTGGCCACAGGAAATATTAATCAGCTTGAGCTCTCCTGGAGGTCCCCAACACAGCACCAAGACCCAGCTTCACCCAGCTGCCTGCAAGCTCCGGTGCTGGATGCCTAGGACCAAACAACCAGCAAGACAGGAACACAGCCCCACCCATCAGCAGAAATGAGACGACAGAGAAATATGTTACAGATGAAGGAGCAAGGTAAAAACCTACAAGACCAAATAAATGAAGAGGAAATAGGATATCTACCTAAAAAAGAATTCAGAGTAATGATAGTAAACGCAATCCAAGATCTTGGAAACAAAATAGAGGCATGGATTGAGAAGATATAAAACTATTTAACAAAGACCTAGAAGAACTACAGAACAAGCAAACAGTGATGAACAACACAATAAGGGAAATGAAAAATACACTAGAAGGAATCAGTGGTAGAATAACTGAGGCAGAAGAATGGATAAGTGAGCTGGAAGATAGAATGGTGGAAATTACTGCCATGGAGCAGAATAAAGAAAAAAGAATGAAAAGAAATAAGGACAGAATCAGAGACTTCTGGGACAACATTAAACGCAACAACATTCGAATTATAGTGGTTCCAGAAGAAGGAGAGAAAGAGAAAGGGTCTGAGAAAATACGTGAAGAGATTATAGTAGAAAACTTCCCTAACATGGGAAAGGAAATAGTCAGTTAAGCCCAGGAAGCACAGAGAGTCCCATACAGGATAAACCCAAGGAGAAACATACCAAGACACATATTAATCAAACTAACAAAAACCAAATACAAAGAAAAAATATTAAAAGCAGAAAGGGAAAAGCAATAAATAATCTACCAGGGAATCCCCATAAGGTTATCAGCTGATTTTTCACCAGAAATTCTGCAGGACAGGAGAAAGGCAGGATATATTTAAAGTGATGAAAGGGAAAAACCTACAACCAAGATGACTCTACCCAGCAAGGATCTCATTCAGATTCAATGGAGAAATCAAAAGCTTTACAGGCAAACAAAAGCTGAGAGAATTCAACACCACCAAACCAGCTTTACAACAAATGCTAAAGGAACTTCTCTAGGTGGGAAACACAAGAGAAGAAGAATACATACAAAAACAAACGCAAATCAATTAAGAAAATGGTAATAGGAACATACATATCGATAATCGCCTT
Source organism: Stenella coeruleoalba (assembly GCF_951394435.1). Lineage (NCBI taxonomy): Eukaryota > Metazoa > Chordata > Mammalia > Artiodactyla > Delphinidae > Stenella > Stenella coeruleoalba. Next base: position 182,475,360 of record NC_137147.1, on the reverse strand, counting down.
GAATGTAAATGGATTAAATGCTCCAACCAAAAGACACAGACTGGCTGAATGGATTAAAAAACAAGACCCATATATATGCTGTCTACAAGAGACCCGCTTCAGACCTAGGGACATGTACAGACTGGAAGTGGGGGATGGAAAAAGATATTCCATGCAAATCGAAATCAAAAGAAAGCTGGAGTAGCAATACTCATATCAGATAAAATAGACTTTAAAATAAAGACTGTTATAAGAGACAAGGAAAGATACTACATAACGACCAAAGGATCAATCCAAGAAGAAGACATAACAATTGTAAATATATAAGCACCCAGCATAGTTGCACCTCAATATATAAGGCAAATTCTAACAGACATAAAAGGGGAAATCGACAGTAGCACAATAATAGTGGGGAACTTTAACACCCCATTTACACCAATGGATAGATCATCTAGACAGAAAATAAACAAGGAAACACAAGCCTTAAATGACACATTAGGCCAGATAGACTTAATTGTTATTTATAGGACATTCCATCCATATAAATTGTTATTTATAGGACATTCTGCTGAAAGCAGCAGAATACACTTTCTTCTCAAGTGCACATAGAACGTTCTCCAGGATAGATCACATCTTGGGTCACAAATCAAGACTCAGTAAATTTAAGAAAACTGAAAACACATCAAGCATCTTTTCTGACCACAACACTATGAGATTAGAAATTAATTACAGGAAAAGAACTGTAAAAAACACAAACACATGGAGGATAAACAATATGTTACTAAATAATCAATGGATCACTGAAGAAATCAAAGAGGAAATCAAAAAATACCTAGAGACAAATGCCAACAAAAACACGACAATCCAAAACCTATGGGATGCAGCAAAAGCAGTTCTAAGGGGGAAGTTTACAGCAATACAATTCTACCTCAAGAAACAAGAAAAATCTCAAATAAACAACCTATCCTTACACCTAAAGCAACTAGACAAAGAACAACAAAAAAAAAACCAAAGTTAGTAGAAGGAAAGAAATCATAAAGATCAGAGCAGAAATAGAGATGAAGAAAACAACAGCAAAGATCAATGAAAGTAAAAATTGGTTCTTTGAGAAGATAAACAAAATTGACGAACTTTTAGCCAGACTCATTAAGAAAAAAATGGAGAGGACCAAAATCAATAAAATTAGAAATGAAAAAGAAGTTATAACGTACACCACAGAAATAGAAAGGATCATAAGAGATTACTAGAAGCAACTATAGACCAATAAAATGCACAACCTAGAACAAATGGACAAATTCTTGGAAATGTACAACCCTCCAAGTCTGAACCAGGAAGAAATAGAAAATATGAACAGAGAAATCACAAGTAATGAATTTGAAACTGTGATTAAAAATCTTCCAGCAAACAAAAGTCTAGGATCAGATGGCTTCACAGGTGAATTCTATCAAACATTTAGAGAAGAGCTAACCCTTCTGACACTGTTCCAAAACAACTGCAGAGGAAGGAACATTACCATGCTCATTTTCGAGGCTACCATCACACTGATGCCAAAACCAGACAAAGATATCACAAAACACAATTGCAAGACCAATATCACTGATGAACATAGATGCCAAAATCCTAAACAAAATACTAGCAAACCAAATCCAACAACACATTAAAAGGACCATACACCATGATCAAGGGAGCTTTATCCCAGGGATGCAAGGATTCTTCATTATATGCAAATCAATCAATGAGATACACCATTAACAAACTGAAGAATAGAAACCATGTGATCATCTCAGTAGATGCAGAAAAAGCTTTTGATGAATTTCAACACCCATTTATAATAAAACCACTCCAGAAAGTGAAGTTAGAGGGAATCTAACTCAACATAATAAAGGCCATATATGACAAACCCAAAGCAAACATCATTCTCAGTGGTGAAAAACTGAAAGAATTTCCTCTAAGATTAGGAAGAAGACAAGGATGTCCACTCTCACCACTATTATTCAACACAGTTTTGGAAGTCCTAGCCACGGCTATCAGAGAAGAAAACGAAATAAAAGGAATCCAAATTGCAAAAGAAGAAGTAAAACTGTCACTGTTTGCAGATGACATGATACTATACGTAGAACATCCTAAAGATGTTACCCATTTACCATTTACCATGCCCATTTACCATTGCATCAGAAAGAATAAATTACCTACGAATAAACCTACCTAAGGAGGCAAAAGACCTGTACTCAGAAAACTATAAGATACTGATGAAAGAACTCAAAGATGACACAAACAGATGGAGAGATATACCATGTTCTTGGATTGGAAGAATCAGTACTCTGAAAATGACTCTACTACCCAAAGCAATCTACAGATTCAGTGCAATCCCTATCAAATTACCAATGGCATTTTTCATAGAACTAAGACAAAAAAATTTACATTTAGTGTGGAAATACAAAAGACTCTGAATAGCAAAAGCAATTTTTGTTCTAGATTTTTTTCTTAAATTTTTTTTTTAATTTTATGTTTAAGCAACACCGCATTCCATGCAGGGTCTTAGTTTCCCAGCCAGGGATTGAACCCATGCCCCCTGCAGTGGAAGCGTACAGTCTTAATCACCGGACTGCCAGGGGAGTCCCGCAAAAGCAATCTTGAGGAAAAAAAATGGAGCTGGAGGAATTAGCTCCTTGACTTCAGACTATACTTCAAAGCTACAGTAATCAAGACAGTACGGTACTGGCAGAAAAACAGAAATATAGATCAATGAAACAGGGTAGAAATCCCAGAGATAAACCCATGCACATATGGTCACCTAATCTATGACAACAGAGGCAGGAACATACAATGGAGAAAAGACAGCCTCTTCAATAAGTGGTGCTGGGAAAACTGGACAGGTACATGTAAAAGAATGAAATTAGAACATTCCCTAACACCATACACAGAATTAAACTCAAAATGGATTAAAGACCTAAATGTAAGGCCGGATACTATAAAACTCTTAGAAGAAAATATAGGCAGAACACTGACATAAATCACAGTAAGATCTTTTATGACCCACCTCCTAGAGTAATGAAAATAAAAACAAAAATAAACAAATGGGACATAACTTTTGCACAGCAAAAGAAATCATAAACAAAACAAAAAGACAACCCTCAGAATGGGAGAAAATATTTGCAAATGAGCAACTGACAAGGGACTAATTTCCAAAATATACAAACAGCTCACGCAGCTCAATATCAAAAAACCAAACAACCCAATCCAAAAATGGGTGTAAGACCTAGATAGAGATTTCTCCAAAGAAGACATACAGATGGCCAACAAACACATGAAAAGCTGCTCAACATCACTAATTATTAGAGAAATGCATATCAAAACTACAATGAGGTATAACCTCATACCAGAATGGCCATCATCAAATAATCTACAAACAATAAATGCTGGAGAGGGCATGGAGAAAAAGGAACTCTCCTACATTGTTGGTGGGAATGTAAATTGATACAGCCACTGTGGAGAACAGTACGGAGATTCCTTCAAAAACCAAAAATAGAGCTACCATATGACCCAGCAATTCCACTCCTGGGCACATACCTGGAGAAAACCAGAATCTGAAAGGATGCATGCATCCCAGTGTTCACTGTAGCACTATTTACAATAGCCAGGATATGGAAGCAACCTAAGTGTCCATCAGCAGAGGAATGAATAAAGATGTGGTGGGGCTTCCCTGGTGGCGCAATGGTTGAGAGTCTGCCTCCTGATGCAGGGGACATAGGTTCGTGCCCTGGTCCGGGAGGATCCAACATGCCATGGAGCAGCTGGGCCCGTGAGCCATGGCCGCTGAGCCTGCACGTCCGGAGCCTGTGCTCCGCAACGGGAGAGGGCCACAATGGTGAGAGGCCCGTGTATCACAAAAGAAAAGAAAAAAAAAAAGATGTGGTACATATATATATGATGGAATATTACTCAGCCATGAAAAGGAACGAAATAGTGCCATTTGCAGAGACGTGGATGGACCTAGAGATTGTCATACAGAGTGAAGTAAGTCAGACAGAGAAAAACAAAAATTGTATAATATTGCTTATATATGGAATCTAGAAAAATGGTATAGATGAACTTATTTGCAACACAGAAATATAGTTACAGATGTAAAGAACAAAGTTATGGTTGCCAAAGGGGGAAGTGGGGGGCTGTTGGGATGAAGTGGGAGATTGGGATTGACACATATACACTACTGATACTATGTATAAAGTAGATAACTAATGACAACCTACTGTATAGCACACGGAACTCTACTCAGTGCTCTGAGGTGCTCTAAATGGGAAGGAAATCTAAAAAAGAGTGCATATATGTATACGTATAACTGATTCACTTTGCTGCACAGCAGGAACTAACATTGTAAAGCAATTATACTCCAATAAAAATTAATTAAAGAAAATAAAGCCAATGTTGTGATATTCTTACCTTTCATTGAACACGTTGGGCTTTTCAAAGGCAGGGTATATGAGAGCCTAGTTCAACCTGTGGTATGAGGTGAGCCACACCTTCCAGAGGACATCCCAGTCTGCAGCTGCTGACCAACACTCACTCTACCCAGGCACTGAGGACCGTCTAGTGATAGCAAAATCAGACATTAGGGAGAAAGAAGAATGTTAAACTTCTATTTCTCTGGACTTTTAACACACAAGGGCAAAAACTTTTAGATATTTTCTTTTGGGCTATAACAAGAATTTTGGATTTTGATCTCTTTAGGATTTAATCTTCAAATTTTAATTTGTCAGGAGGAAATTCATAATGGGATGGGGTTTATATTCAAATTTGAAGCAACACTATATTATTGGAAATTTACTATTTAACTAAAATAATAAGGTATTTAATACAAATACATAATGGATTATCTCCATATCATTGAAGAACCTCTGACAATATGGGTGGATGTAATTGGGCTGGAAAATAGAAGAAGGAGTGAGTATTCAGCCTTGAATACAGATTGCCCTAAAGAAAAGAATTTATATATTTAAACTACTCTAGACCGTATTAAAGGATTCAAAGCTTGTTAATTAATTTAATGAAGCTGGCTTTATCTTAATATCAAAATCTGATATAAGGATAACAAGTAAAGACATACAGCCAGTTCTTGTTATTTTCTATAAAACTGTCATAACACTGAATTAGTTAATACTGAACTCCTAGGAGAAATACATGGTCAGGTTCCTGTGAGACTCTGATCATAACATTTTGTCAACTGATCGGTGCATAAACTTGTTTTATGTGTGTTTATGTTTAGAGAAACCTTGTTTAATATATATCGTTGATTCATTAACACTGAACTCACAACCAACTCATGCTTATAACTCATGCCTGAATGAAGCTTTTCTAATACAGATTTTCTCTTTAAGGCACATCATGGCCTTTTTGCACCTTGGCACATTGGATGACACTTCAGCACTATGCTTAGGTGTCATTTTAAACAGCAAAATCATCAACAAAAAGCACAAAAATACAAAAGCATGGCACTAAATATACCATGACAAGGACAATTGTTTACAAAGTGTTGCTTTGTTCAATGTCAGCTGGGAACTTGAGCATCAGGTGACTCAAATTTTTTGCCTCTTTGCATATGTCTGTGAATGATGGAGAAAGCACAGCCATATTGATTGGAGATTACTAATACATTTTAGTGAGTAGGTGAGTTTGCAAATATGGAATCTGTGAATAAGGAGGATTATTATTGCCTGCATGGCAAAATTTCATTCATATTAGCAGCAGAGTCCTAATTGTGGACTAATAACCCAAATGAAGACAATTATAAAACAGTATTAGAGGACATTAGACAAGATCTGAATAAATGGAAAGATCTTAATCTCAGATATTTCTGGATGGGAAGACTTAATCACATAAGATGTAATTTCAATCAGAATTTCAGTAGGCAGTTTTTTAATAGACAAAGTTTTTGTGTAAAAATCAACATCTAAAGTTGCCCCAAAATCTTTAGAAAAAGTAAGAGACTATTAAATTTTACTATGAAGGTACTGTAAACAAAACAGTGTAGCATAGGCACAGGAATTTTAAGAAGAGAGTTTAGAAACAGATCCATGGAATTTAATATATGACCCCATGGCATCCTGGCTCACCAGAGGCTAGTGTGATGTTTACAGACAACATTGTAGTGATTGGCCTTACATATCAGAAGAAATAAGCCAAGACCCAAACCTCACATAATACACACAAAAATGAATTTAAGATGGATGGGTTAAAGTTTTTTACCTTTTTAACAGTAAATATTTTAAAAGAAAATTTAAGACACATATTTTATAACTTTGGGTGGCGTAAGCCAGAATCCATGAAGAACTGACTACCTAAAAATTAAAAAATCTCTCTGTGTCAAAGGACAAGTTTAAGAGCAAAATTAAAAGACAAACAATTCTGGGAATAAACATTATTAACATATGCAAAAGACCAAGTGTTAATGTTATTCAGCTTTTGCAGATTCATAAGAAAATGAACCTAATATGGATGAGAGCAGGCATTCACAAAAGAGAAAATATCTATGAAATGACCAGTAGACATATGCAAATATGGTCAACCTGACACACAGAAATGCAGATAAAAAGAACAATAAGATCATTTTATGCCTATCAGAGGAGAGGAAGGAGACGAGAAATAACCTGTGATCACAGAAATGTGAGAAAACAGGCACTTTACTCCTGGTGGAAGACTTGTTATTGTAATTTTTGAAAATAACATAACAATATTTATTAAAATACCAGATGTCCATGCTCATAAACACTCTTAACCCATTCACAGTGATTGTAGGAATCCATCCTGTGGAAATCAAAGCAGCATTTTAATTTACATTAGTATATATTTACTTATCTATTGCTGCCTTGTTTACAATAGGAAAAGAGACTGGAAAGAACTTGAATGTCCACCAGTAAATAGTGTAGCCATACATGGAATAGTCTGCATCTGTGAAAAAGAAAGTCCATAGACTTTTTCTTTTAAGGCAGTGGCTCTTTCCCAAGGTTACGCCTTTAAGACCTTGTGAGATCTTGCTCTAAATTTCTCTAGAAATTTCCTTGGCCTTGCAGTGCTGGCGGAGCTTCAGATAGGATAGTATTAAGGAAAAATTGTGTTTGTGATCCTGCACTTAGTAGCAAAACAGGTGTCTCTCTCTGGGGCCACCCACACGATCCTGCTTATGTACTTAACGGGTTGACAGCTTTCCCCCCTGTAGCCCCAAGAGGCAGAGGAAATGGCATCATCCTTCTACCAAACCATTTTGGGTTTCACTGGCCCTGGTGTGCATTGCCCCAGATCCTTAGAAATATGACCACTCGGATGGAACCACGTTTAAAAAAGTTTAATGATTTAAGAAAACCCTGGGGGAGAGGGTAGGTGGGGATAAAAAGCACAACATGGGCTTTTCAATAACATCTTGAACCTATAACTCTGTGAAATATTGTCTTTGAGCCATTAATGAAACCCACATTGCACCAGTGGCCTTGATGTTGAACACGGAGGGGGAGGACCAACTATTACTGTCCCTTGGAGCTCTGTACTCATGCTCTTGTTCTCTTTTGTACTTGAAGATAATTTCTGGAGCTCCCATTGCTTTTGTGATATTTCTCCTGGGAAGAACTGGTTGAGAAATTCAAGTCGTGCTCGACTATATGTCCCATGCCTGCCACTGCCACCTGTGTAGCATGAATAACTTTTGGTGGCCCCTGTCCCTGGCCTGCTCTCCCCAGTTTGGGTTGATGAGAATTCCTGCAGAGCCTAAACCTTTAGGATCAGCCCAGTGCAACAGCAGTTGCACTTACAAAATAGTAGAGGTGCACAGGCCCTAAAGGAAATTGGAAATCTTGGAAATCAGATTTCTAGGCTGGTAGAGAATCTAGAGGGTTTTTTTTTCCAATTTATTTTTTTTAAATCCTCCCCCATTTACAGACTGAAATGAAATATGAATTCAAGACAGGAAGACTTATTTTAAGCTTCAGATGGTTACTCTGGACCTGGGTGCCCCTCAGACCGTGCTTCTCCAGTGGACTGGTCTGTGGACCAGTTGCTACCAATCACGGGAACTTGTTAAAAATGCAGATTTCACAGAGACTCCAATTTGGTAGGTCTGGAAAGGGACCCAGAAACTTGGATTTTAAAGTCTTCCAGGTGATTTGTACGTTCTCCAAACTGCAAGAACCACAGCCCTGGGCTTGGTCTACCTGCCCGGAGGTGCTTCCTCTCCACTGATGAGGCTGCTGGCGGCCACATCCGAAATTGTTAAGACAGCTGAGATTTAGAAGATGAACCCTTAAGCCACCCAAGACATTTCCATTGAAAGGCAGAGTTGTTCTCCCTGATATTTAAAGGATTGTGACTTGTAGTGCTACTAAAATTAAAGCTGACGCTTCGCCTTAGTTCTGTGCCTGCATAAGCAAATCAACGACTCTGCCCATCTAGGGAGGGAGCCATTCTCCTGGGGCTGAGGTGGTTTGATGCTTTACCTTCTGCCTGCAGAGGGTGCGAGATGCTGCCATCTGGCAAGGTTGGGTGAGAACAGGCAAAAATGGCTGGTATTTGTGCAGAAAAGCAGATCATATCTTTTCAATCTGATGGAAACCAGGGACATCCTCCCCCGAAACATTTACATACACAAACTTTTGCATAAATTTCTGAAGACGTAAGAAGCTCCTGAACTCAAATTTAAGAACCCAAGCGATCCTAAGAGAGAGTCTTTTCTACTTTAAGTGACTCTAGAGACTCACCCAATTAAATTCTAGTGGTTCTGGAATTGAAAAGAGCTAATTTTCAAGAAAACAATGGGTAGGGTAGCAGCAACAAATTTTGTAAAATGCTGGTAATTGTTGAAGCTGGGCGATGGTTGTATAACGGCTCATTATTCTCTTTGGGGTACGGTAATTCTGTAGTAAAAATGGGGAAAAAATGAAATATCTAATTTTCTTTTATCCAGTTTATCCATTTGGTATCTCAGTTACCGAGGGAATCTTGGGTGCCAACTGAATGTCAGTGAGGACCAATCAAGTCACATTGATAAAATACAATTCCCAAATTTTGCAGCCGTAAGTACCCTGTATTATACACCAAATGTCAGGTTTCCACTTGTAATTTATAACCTGTTCTACTTTCCATGGGGGCTAGTATCAGTGAGCTATTGTGAAACACTGCCACATAACACGCCATCCCAAAACGTGGTGGCATAAAAAAATAAACTCTTCTTCTGGATCATGTACCTGCTGGCCAGCTGGTGCTGCTTCAAATTTAGGCCAAATGGGGCAGCTTGGATGATTTCAGCAGTTCAAGCATCTTCCAGGTGTTTCTCGTTTTCCTGGGACTGTTCAGTTACCCAAGGCATGTTCTTCTCATGACAGAGGCTCAAGAAAGCAAGCCTCTGCTTGCATCATGTTGCTAATAGCCTGCTGGACAAAGCAAGCAACATAGCAGAGCCCAAAATCAAGGGAAGAAGAACACTGCACTTAGAAGGAAGAACAAAAAGTCACATGGCAAAGGGACTGGACCCAGAGTGACCAACAATCTCTTTACCATAGGGCTAGGCCATTCCAATAAAAGGAAGTGGGAAGTGACCCCAACCTCTGTTTCAGGCAGGTCTCCCTGCAAAACGGACCGCAGAAAGCCCTCTCCCCAGACCAGATTTCCCTTGGCTTTGGCAAGACCATTTTCAACCCTGGCTCTCCAATCTCCTAAAATTATTACATCAGTGAATAGACAGTTATGCTACATGAGATCCAAAAGGCTGTCAAATTGGATCCAGACACCTAAAAGACATATATGCACATTAACAGCGTGGACGCGTATATGAAAACCCGCCAGGTCTGTGTTATCAGGAAGCTGTCAGAAGTCTGAACAGACAGGCTTACATCAACCAAGAAGCTCGAAATCTTACCCTCCACTGTTAACAGACATTGTGGGAAGTCCATTCTCTTTTGGCAAAGTTGCTTTTCCTTAAGGATTTTGCGTTTCCTTAAAGGATTTAAAAAAAGGCCCCAAACTTTAAACCTGAAATTAAGGGTTTTTTTCTTCTTCTTGTCTACAACCTGTCCCAGTTAATGAAAGGATTTTTAGTCACTAGGAGGCTAAAGTCCCTCAGAAAACTCCCCTCATAAAAAAAAATATAGCAGTTTTCCTTTGGGGACTTGCTGTTGGAGACTTCCATACTCAATAAATTATTACCTTTGAATTTAGACAGGACAAACATCTGTGCAAAAGCACAGAAATAGTTATCATTCTCTTCTAATGTGGAACATAAGGCTTATTTGTCCCATCTATTAAAGGTAAAGCTGATGATAAAAATAGCCCCAACTCTCCACTCCCTGGATCCATACACTTTGCAGTGTGATTTAGAAGTGACCTCCTCCCACCAAGACACGGAGCCTGTTTCTGCACCTCTGGAATCTGGGCCAACTTTTGTGATTTGTTTTAGCCAACAGAATGCTCTAGAAGAATAAGGTACCAGCCTAAAGAGGCTTTGTGTGCTCCTGCCCAGTAGCCGTACGAACCAACCGGGCTACCTGGGTGAAGGACGGACGAGAGGCCATGTGGGGCAGAGGTGGCTCCTCCCAGCTGCCCCCGCTGACCTGCCGACTGGCCAGATGAGCCCAGCTGAAGTCAGCCATGCCTGCCTGGATCAGCAAAGATGCCCAGTGGACCCAGAGAACTTGAGCAAAAATAAATGTCTATTGTTTGATGCCCCCCGCCTAGGGTTTTGTGGTAAGAAATAAAGGGTACAGGAGGAGTGAGGGAGACCCATAAGAAATGAACCTACTGAACAGAGGGAATGATTTTTTCTTCTTGGTGGAATTAGGTGACCACGGGGACCAGCTTAAAGGGGAGGACATCGGCAGAAAGAAGATGAATTTCTTAATGTTATTGTACCCCTGGATTAGTTCATGCTTCCCGGAATAGCAGATTATTTATTCCACAATATTTTACAAATATTGAAGTGTGGGCTTCTCAGATGAAATAAAACTTTTAAGCAGTAGGCCACTGGTTAAGCTGGTTAACTGCTGATTAAGCTTAGGGACAGACTGAGTGTAGGGGAAGGGTGGTGAAATGGGTGGGGGGACTGGCTAGAACCTAAGCCCTTAGTTACTACATGCAGATGCCTGCTTCCTTTGCCAGAAGAGTTCAAGATGGTCCTTTCAACTGACCCTTGGTCCTTGAGAGACTCTTCATGGGAGCCACGACTTAGCACGGCCAAGTAGCGTTACAGGTGCCCTGTTCTCTATGGCACTGGCATTCTACGTAGGCCTTAGATAAACTGGTGGGCTTTGCCTCCTGCAATGATGCAAAGTCTAGCATAAGATCAGGTATTTTCCTCCCCCAAGACTAATTCCCAATGCTGGTTAACTCCTCAGCTCTTCTTGATGATGGAAGACAGACAGGTCTGGAAAGTGAGGTTGCAATTTTAGCAAGTCAGACTTCTTCTGAGTCTCCCACGTGGAGAGGTCTATCAAACAAGCCCACCGCTGCCCGTGAGCTCCCGCCTTCCAATCCAGCTGGCTTCATGCAAGTCTAGCACAGAGTCACCTGCTCCTTGCTCCACGTACCAACTTCCACCCCACGCTGGCCACCATGAGAAGACAGCAAAGCCTTCTCTCCTGTGTGGGTGACTCTGTGCCCTGTGTTCTCTGCCCAGTAATCTGGGAGCAATGCATTTCTCGTATGTTTAAGGCACTTCATACTTTAAAAGTGTTTTCAATCTCTTAATTCATTATATCGTAAACATAAAAATGATTCACTAGGACAGAAACGTCTTCTTATTTAATAGACAAGGGAAACTGAAACACGAAAGCTCAGGGGTGACTCAGGAGTCTGGCAGCTTCATGTGTGGCACTGAGTCAGCTCATAAACTTGTTAGCATAGTGCTAATCTCGAAAGGTTGCTGCAGAAGACATCTTCCCAGAGAACTTCTGCAATCTTCCTGGAGTGGCTCTTTTACTTTGCTCACAAGCAGCTTTCTGTTTTGATGCCTTCAAGTGAGTGACAGCAGAAGAGAGGGAACGGGTGTATTTTCATGCCACTGAGTCTGATGACAAGTAATTGGTTCCACAGGTGCTGTTTTCCTTGACCTTTCTCCACGTGGAGCTCTCAGGAAATTCTATTACTATCGATCCCCTCCAGTTTTAATGCTGTAATGACGTCGTTTCCATTCGCAAGGGAAATGATTATGTGCCCTCCGCACTGTGTGAATACATATGTACATATTTACATACATATACTTGTTGTCCTAGTAGAGTTCTCAATACAGTTAAAATGGTCTGTGAATGTCTTTCCAAAGCCCCTTCTAGGTGCATCCAACAGCATACTGTAAATCAGACTTTTCTTTTTCACTTGTTTGTTGGTATTTGGTTTTTTTTTATATAAATTTATTTATTTTTGGCTGCGTTGGGTCTCCATTGCTGCATGCAGGCTTTCTCTACTTGCAGCGAGCGGGGGCTACTCTTCGTTGTGGTGCAAGGGCTTCCCATTGTGGTGGCTTCTCTTGTTGTGAAGCACAGGCCCTAGAGCGTGTGGGCTTCAGTAGTTGTGGTGTGCGGGCTCAGTAGTTGTGGCTTGCGGGCTCTAGAACACAGGCTCAGTGGTTGCGGCGCATGAGCTTAGTTGCTCTGCTGCATGTGGGATCTTCCTGGACCAGGGCTCGAACTCGTGTCCCCTGCATTGGCAGGAGGATTCTTAACCACTGTGCCACCAGGGAAGTCCTGGTATTTGGTTTTAACGTGCTGAGTATTCTGAATTACACAAAAGAGATTCCTAGAGAAGAGGTTTCTTCTCTTTCTGTTTTCTCTCCCCCAACCACACCCCTACCTTGTGAAGAGCTCTTTTTCAATGTAAGAAGTCAAAAGCTTCCTGTGTTATTCTTTGGATGTCTCCCCTCAACGTTCAGACATTTGTCTGGGCCAGAAGAAGAGTTGAGGGGGCTCCCTCCAGACTGGCAGCCAGCTTTCAAAGTCTCCCCTTTCCAAGTAGAGAAATAAATTAAAGCTGACACTAGGAGTGTGTGAACGCCCACTGCCTTTCGATTTGGCTCTCGCATGCTTATTTATTTTTGCTCCATGGCAAAAAGATTTATGACCCCTAATTATAAATTCTGACACTCTTGTGCTACGTGGATGCACTTAGATTAATTTTCACTTTCTGATGGCTTTGAAGAGCTTTCCTTTTCAATTCTAAACCCTCAAGGGCAACAAGGGTCCCTTTTGAAAGAGGGTCTGGCAGGTGCCACTGCCTTCAAAGGCTATGTTTTCATGGCTTGGGCTTAATCAGGGCCCAGGGATTGATGGATGGGTAGTAACCTCGGCCACTGCTTTATTTACTTTCTTGGTCCTCTTCTCTTTTAGAGAATTGAAGTGAATATGTGAAAAATGTGCTTCTAAATAAAAGCTGGCAAGCAGAGTGTCAGCCTGGAAATAACCTTTTTCAGACATTTCAGGAAAACAAGAATACTTCAGTATTTGAAATTTTAAAAAGATAACAGCTGATGGCTGACTTGGCTACGAGCATGGTGATTTTGCAAAACAGAAAAACTGACGTGAACTTCATGAGCAATACATCTGAACCAACATAGGATGATGTAAGACCTTTTGGTTTCCTTCTGCGAATGCACAGCTTATGGCATTTCTTCAAAAGTAAGCAAGGAAAGAGGTTGGTCTGATGGGTGGCGCAACAGCTGTAGAACTTGGAATCAGCCCAAGTCCCAAGGGTTGCAGGAAGAATAGAGGTTCACCCTGTAGGGTTAGGGGTGCAGTAAAGGACTTGAGCACCATCTGAAAATCCAGGCATATTCTGGAACCCGGGCAGGATTCTCAGCTCCTCCCTTCCTCCCTCCCCACCCAGGCCCGACTTCCATTTACACCTTTTTGGTGTGTGCACCCGATTCTTGGGGCATGGGGTGGTAGTGGCGGCACTGATGGCCCTAGAGTGTCACCTCTCACACTGGGAAGCAGGGCACCCTGAGGGCAGCATCAACGTTGTCAGGTCAACGTGTCAGAGGGTTGGATTTTTTTTTTTTTAATCAGAACACTGTTAGGGGAAAGCAAAATAGCTTGATTGATAAAATATTTTGAAACATTATAATTTCTAAATTTCATTTTAGTTAGCTAATTAAACGATAGAAACCTGTTTCTCGCAGCTCTGGGAGCTGGAAGGCTGAGATCAGGGCGGCAGCACAGCAGCAGACTTCTCCTCACAGGGCGCAACGGGCTAGCGATTTCTCTGGCGCCTCCTGTGTAAGAGCGCTGACTCCATGCGTGAGGGCTCCACCCTAATGATTTAAGCACCTCACAAAGCCCGCCCCCCCAATGCCATTCCCTTTGGGGGTCAGAATTACCACATATGAATTTTGGGGAGACACAAACACTTCCGAGCACAGCACCCACCCAAATCGTACTCATTCTTCAAGACCAGAGTACCACCTACCTCCTCCTGACGCCCTTGTGAACGAACTCTGGTCACCAGGGGCTCCCTCCACGGAACTGGGAGCGCATGGGATTCCCTCGGAAGAGCACGCCTTTAATGGAAGCTGCAGACATTTCTTTTCAGAGTTTCCATATGTCTCCTCTTAAAAGCTCCAGAGGCAGCCGGTCCTTTCATTACCTGAGAACCTTCCGGGCGGCAGCTTCCATGAGGTGGGCACTGCCCCAGGAGGCGGGGCATGGACCTCCAACTGGCTCCCACTTTTGCCACGTACCGAAGCCTCGCTTGCGGTAATCTCTAAATTTCAAAACAGGCCTTGGCGTGTCATGGAACAGGAAGGTAAATCCACGTTAACACGTAGTACAGTCTCAGCCTGAAGTGAACGGGCTGCTTTCCCGGGGGGCGCCCTCACTCGCTCCGGGGGGTGGCAGCGCTCTTCTTTCCTGAGAGGCAGTGCTGTGTGTCTGCAGCCTGTTCGGCACGTGAGCGGCGGGCAGGCAAGCGAAGCTCTGTCGGCGTCCCCCGTCGCCCGCGTGACCCCCTGAACCAGCGCTCCCGTTCCCGCCCGAACTGTCCCCAGCCCGTCCGTGCAAGAGTCGTCTTCCGCGAAACCGGTCCCTGGGGCCAAAGAGGTTGGGGGCCGCTGGTCTAGGACACTTGCTGTGGTTGCCCACCAGCCCGGCTGGGTGAACCGGGCTGAAATGAGCTTCCTCGCTGAGGAAGGTCACTCCGTTTGCCAACATCGGTAAAGCCGGCCTTGCTGGAACTGGAGAGGCCACTCTTCCCCCTCTTCCTCCCCACGTGCTCCGTCCTAAGCTTTACTGCCAAGCCGCGGTGGGGAGCCTGTCGCCGCGACGGGCTGCCGGCTTCCTGGAGGGTCGCTCCAGCCCTCAGGGCTTCTGCCCGGCTTGTCCAGGGGTCCCTTCGGACGAAGCGAGGGGCTGCCACGGGGGGACGTCCGAAGACCCCGCTCACCAGAGCAGGAAGCCCGACGTCGTGAGTCGTCGCCGCCCGAACTGGGGTGTTCCTGTTCTCATCACACGTTCCCGCGAACCCGGCAGGCGGGTCAGCGATTCTCTTCAGGCGCCAGCTGAGGCCGGCGGCGTCCTGCTCCCTGCAAGCCCGCCGGTGACGTCCCAGGACTCGGGACAAACCCAGGTCCTCGTCGCGGGCCGCGCGACCCACGGGACCGGCCTCCCTCCGGGCCGCCTGCAGAGGCCCGCCTCCCTCTTCCCCGTCTGCGCGGCGTCGCGGGGCTGCCGAACGTGCCTGTGGGCCGGCCTCGCGCGCCGCCCCGCGCGCTGCCCGGGCTCCTGAGCCGCGCCCGCCGCCTCCCGCTGCCCGGGCACAGCGGCTGGGCGACAGGGAGCGGGTGGGTGAGCGGCCGCCAAAGAGCGAGAACTGACGCACCTGCCGGGGGGTGGGGGAGGGCGGCCGTCAGAGCCCCGCTGCCCCGCGTCCGCGCTGCGAAGGGGAGCCTCGGGACCGGACGGGCGCGCCTGCGCGCTGCTCTGGTGGAGGCCCGGGGCTCCCGGGCAGCGCGGCGACCCGAAGCGCCACAGAGCCTTTCCCCCCGTTGCCCGGAGCTAACCCGGGAACCAGCTCGACTCCACGCGGAGGACACGGCGAGAGAAGGGGAACCGCGTGGGGCTGGGGGGGCCGCCCGGCCGGGCCCCGCGGGGTTCAGTGCCACAAGGCTTTTTACACCTGAGTTCGCGGACTTTCCCCCTTTTCTCCCTCTTCTTACCTGTTTTGCTCTTCGCTTGGGGTTTTGTGGGTTTTTTGAAAAGTATTAAGAAGTTCTCCTCACCAAATACACTGATTATTTTCAACTCGCATTTGCTGTCCCCGCTCACATCCCCCCCGCCCCCCAGTTGTTCACGTTCCCACCTCAAACGTGTCCTTTCCTACATGCCTTTGTCCCTTCTCGTCAGACGGCGATGATTCCTGCGTGTGCCGGTCCTCCTAGGTTAGCCCAGCGCGGCGTCATGGCTGCCGCTCATGGCGCATGCGCCCGCACACACACCCGCGCATGCGCCCGCACACACACACGCCCGCGCACGCGCCCGCACACGAGGTCGTCATCCCAGGTAGACAGCGTGCTTGAGCCGCTCACTTCTCGGGAGGGTTCCGCAGACAAATCAGACCCAGCCAGGCTCTGCCAGGTACGTTTCTGTTTCTCCTTAAACTCTGTGGGCACTTCCAGGGAGACATCTTCTGCGAGTTTCCGCTTTATTTAAATCAGCTTCTGAAAATGGTGGCGGCTGGAGCCGTCGGAAGCTCGGTCAGTTCCTCTGCCCCTCTTACCTTGCCCAGAGCCGAGCGCACTGAAACAAAGCTAAGTACGGCCTAAAGGCTTAAGAGCTGCTTGAGGTTTTACATGTTCTCACCTGGGAAGAGCAGTTGTTCCTTACCCCGTTCTTAGGGCTCTGCTTCTGTGCGGTGGTTCTTTTTAGCTGTCTCAGCCTCAAAGTGAATGAAGCCCTGAGGTGACCCAACCCTGTCCTCTCTTGGAAAACAGAACTCAACGGAATAAGTTTTCAAGATCTTACTGGCTTGATTCAGTGAATCGGGCGGCATCCAATCTAGCAGAGAGAAATGAAAGACTTTTTTTTTTAATCGAAGTATAATTGATTTACAATATTGTGTTAGTTTCAGGTGTACAGCACAGTGATTCAGTATTTTTGCAGATTATATTCCACTATAGGTTATTACAAGGTAATGGGTATATTTCCCTGTGCTGTACAGTATATCTTAGCTGCCTATCTATTTATACATAGTAGTTTGTCTCTCTTAACCCCATGCCACTAATGTGTCCCTCCCCACTTCCCTTCTCCTTTGGTAACCTCAAGTTTGTTTTCTGTGCCTGTGAGTCTGTTTCTGTTTGGCAAATATCAATACATTCAAAGTGAAATGAAAGGAGAAGGGAGTGGAAACAGGGAGGCAGGAAAGTGGGTTCATTGTGGAAAGGTCACTTTCCTTTAGGGGATGGCAGGGGTCGATCAGGCCTAGCGCTGACCAGGTGAAACCTGATTGGACTGGTTTCACATTCCATTTCTGGGAGAGGCTAGAACTGTAAATAAGTCTCAGTGGGGGTGATGTGGGGTGTAGCATAAGTGGCTCCATTTGGGGCTGCTGTCTTGTTCTTAACACCTCCGTGCCTTGATTACTTGTACATTTCAAGAAAAGGACTTACTGCCCTGAATCATAGAGAGACTTCAGTTATGGCCAGTTAGAAAACACTACTTCTCTGGACCAAGAGTTCAAGTTCCAGCTGCTAGACTGATACATGAGTTCCTCATTAGCCAACTGCCACCCTCCAGTTGGACGGAGGACGGCGTGCTAGAGTCCACCATCTGGAATGTGCTCTGTGCCATGTACCAGATGGTTCCAAACTCTCAGGACACCCAGTGCCCCATGTACCTCTTAAATACAAAGAGCAAATGTCCCTTTTAGGAGACATGGGGTTGCATGCTAGGTGCTTACGTCTCCATGGCAGCAATGGAAGGATGAAGATGACTGTTTAAAGCCTTCGAACTCTGAACAATTGACTGAATGTAAAGTTGATGTTAATCTAAAAAACACACATTTTCACATAAAAGGATCAGAACTTTGCACGCAGTAATTATCACAGACAGAAAGATCCTGCTTTGTGGGTAGCAATGCTTAGAAATCAAGAAGAAAAAGGACTGTGGGATAAAAAAATTTTCTGAGCTATTCCTGTAAGTAAATCTTGGTCCTTGCTTTAGGTAAAAGTTGAGATGAAAAGAAAAACATTTTCAGGGAAACAAAAAGCTTAACAACAGGGTTTTGGAAACGAGGTCTTTTTAGACAGATGGATGTAGTTTCCGAATTGTTTTTTGGAAATTGTTTCTTAACTCTTTGACCTGAAATTGTGCTTAAAGTTTTGCAGAAGAAAGAATACTTTTGGTGTTGGTTGTACAATGTCCTGTTAAGAATCCAGCACTTATTTATCAAGAGATATTTTTATCCAATAGGATAAGAATATATTTTTTCTCTTCCAGTTTCTTCAGGGAATGAATGGAAAGACAACTGTGGTGTTCATCTTGTAGCGGATGGCTGGCTTGTTAACAATGGTACCTCAATTCAAGAACTGAGGGAGCGGGAGGGTAGGAGAAAAGGGATGGCACTGGTTCTCTAAACTCTTGGCTCAAGGTGAAGTTACTTTCATTGCATTCCATAAGCCTTCCATTCTTTGCTTCCGGAATGTATAAGACACTGGAAATCAGGTGTATCTGAGCTGTTCAGTTCCCATTTTTGCTGGATTTTCAAAAATCTGCTGAAGTTCTCCCACATGCTAGATTTCTCAATATATGTTTCTTGTTAGATGGGCTCAGTATGGTTTAGCTTTTGCTTGTTGAAGTTATTTACATGGCCTGAGGTCAGATGGTGTTTTTTCACATTTTGCTTGATGCAAATCCATTGTTTTTATAGCAAAAGATTGGTTTCAATGAAGTGGTAGAGAACTTCACTTCTAATGTGTCTGTTTAGCAATACATTCACCAGGCACGCAGATCTTCTGGAGAAGATATAAAACCATGAGGTCTGTATCTGGAGTTTTCCTTATCTGAGCTGGGCTGATTCGCACATTGTCAGGCTCACACACCAGCAAGGGAGCAGGTCAAGCATGACGTTCTTTCCAACAGAGGCAATGGAGAGGTGGCTTTACTTGCTGGAGAATTATGTAAAACTGAGATGTCTGGAGGTCATCGGTGGTAACCAGAGGAGAAAAGTGAACTGAACAGGCTGCTTCCACTTAGCAAGGCTTCTCTAGAAGAGTATTTACAAGTCTAAGTCCAGCTCTGATAGAGCTCAGTTTCACAGAGTCAGAGAAAAACTGAAAAATAATAATATAATCCTAATCAGTCCATCCACCATCTGAAAAGCAAGGAGGGAGGGGGACAAAGAGGAGGGAAGTGAGAGGACTCATTCCCAAACCCGCCCACATGTATTCCTTTCCGCTTTATCTTTGTCTCCTTGGCTCTCCTGCCTTTCAAGAAGTCTGCAAGTAGAGTGAATGGGGGTGAGTAGCCAAAATGGTAGCCATCTCTGCTGCGCTGGTAGGATAGCCTCTGGACATGGGCGACCATCTTCCCTTGGATCACGGATGTCCAAGGTCACACTCTATTAGCTCAGCAACACATGCAAAATAATAACCATGAACCCAGAAATGTCCCGTGGTATTTTCTCCAGCTCTCGTAATGAGGTTTGCAAAGCTTCTCTGTCAAGGAGAGTGGGGATGTGTAATTTTGAACACGTTTGTGATGGTTTCTCCCGGCTCTCTCCGAAGAAGAGAGAGGCGTGCTGGCACGGCTATAGGAGAGGGAGTAGCTTGACGAGAGCAGCGCTAGACGAGTCACCCAGGTGCTGGTAGCACCCGGAAAGCAAGGGGAGCTGCCCGGGGAGCTGGGGCTCATCGGGCAAAGGGCAGCGCTGGGGGTGGATGTGTGGTGAACACAGAGGAAGACAGGTACCCTCAGAGCTCTCTGGCCGGGTCAAGGCCTCCCCGTGACCAAGCAGGGTTTTCTAAAAACAGAGGAGAGAGATAACAAGAGTGGAAATAGTAGCAGGTGGCAGACCACCGAGGAGCACCAGTTAAAGTGCCCAGAGGGCTTAGCTCTTGACCGTAGCAGCAGACAGACACCTGGTGTAGCCCAATGTCTTAGACACACCGAGGACTCGGAGCTCCTGGAGACCAGGGAGGCAGAGGTGTTTCACTCCTGGGCTTCTCTTGCTCGAGAACCCAAAAAAGGACTTACCAGAAAGGATGTGAAGAAGTAACAAGAAAACCCCACGTGCGGGATAAAAAGAGTCACATGAAATATGAACTCTGTGCCTTTCTTCCTTTCTCCATTTCCCCACCAGCATTTATAAGTCCCTGACCATGGTTTCTTAACAGAAAATCGGAACTCATGGTGAGATAGCAGGTGAGAATATTTGAAATCCAGACAATTTTGAAAAGTCTGTGACTGTGGTCACTATAATATAGGTGCAATTCATGAATGTACTGAAGTGATTTGCTTTTCAAATTAGGAAATGCCATCTTTATTGAGATAAAACCCTTTCTATCTTTTAGCTGGTAACTGGTAATAGAGAAGTTATTTCCTCACAATCAATCTCAATGTATCATCTGTTTGTAAGGAAGAGAGGACTCGGAGATTTCCTGAATCAACTGGGCTGCAAAAGGCTCTAGGGCTTATCTGTTCCCAGCCCCTCGTTTGACAGAAGAGGAGGCTGGAGCTCCAGGAAATAACCAGATCAGTGGCTGAGAACCCAGAGCCCCTCTTTTAAGCTTGGTGCTGCTTCTGCTACCTTCTGCAGCTCGCTGTGTGTCTGCTTCATGCGGGCTAGTTCCGCCTGGAGAGGTGTGCCCCCAGCCGTGGGCCCACCCGCTCCCGGTGTCTGCGGTGGAACATGCTGGGCTGTGTCTTCAACTCCTAGCGCCGCAGCCCCAGTGGGAAGGCAAATGCTGAGTGGGGTCTGGCTTTGGCACAAGTGGGTAATCATGGTGTGGCTGGTAGGGGCTATGAGAAAGACATGAGCTCCCCGCGGTGCCATTTTCTTCCCCGAGCCCTGAGTTTATCCTCCCGGCCTCCTTGAGGTCATCTGTTTCTTTCCTGACAAAAACATCTGGTTGTTTCAAAACTGAAATTTTCATGCATCTCAACTCATGTAGGAATGTCGAAAAGCTGTTCTGAAAAACATAGCTCCTCCCTGTGCCAAGCCAGTTGGGCTGGATTGAACAACTTGTTATAAATCTCCACTCTGCATCTGCAACAGCCCAGAAGGTACAGAATAGAATGTTTCATGAGACCAGCCAGACGGATTGAATAAGACCTGCCTGGGGGAGCCCTGTGCCTTACGAGTCTGGAGACAGCCCTTTCTCTCCTCCTTCCTCAGACTCTTCTTGCAGACAATTTCTGGGACTGCTGGCGAGAGGACAGCATGTCAGGGTTCTCTGTGTTCACAACAAATTCTTTTGTGTCCTTAAGTGGAAAAATATTTTACGACATGGCAGAGCGACTGCTTGTTCTGTGAGTGATTCACAAGGAAAACTCAGCGACCTAACGATATGTGTCCTCGCCAAGAGGCAGGGAAAGGGATTAAAAAAAAAAAAAAGTGACCCACAATCAAAAGTCTGAGAGGAACTTTTAAGATGCTCGACCACCTTTCCACTGAACAGTTCCCACTGTGGGCTATGGAACCTCCACCTTTGCTGTCTTTTATTTCAAACCCATCCTTGTCCACAGGTTGGAACACCCACCCCCAAACTACATGCACAAAACCTCCTGTCCACTTGGGCTTTGTTTTAGTGCTTTGTTCTCTATTCCCTATTTCCTAGGATGTGCATTCTTATCAAGAGGGTCTGTTGTAGTGCTTGGTACTTGTGTATAATTCAGTGCTGTAAATAAAGGCTTCCTCGGTGCTCCTAGAATCAGAGGCTATGCAAGAGAGGAGACCCGAGGAATCATCCAGTTTGATTTACCATCCACTGCAAGATCTCTGGCTGCAAAGATGTCTGTCAGCAGAAGCGCTGGATCTGGTCTGGTCTTGCAGCACAGGGAGCTTAGCTCACTGCTTCACAAGGCAGCCTCACCAGTTCCTCGGAGGTTCTCCGTTCTCTTGTTGAACAAGTCTGTCACCCTGGTTTCTTTCTGCAACCCCCTCCTCTTCTGGATAGACTGTCCTTTAAATGTTTGAAGAGAACACTCACACGTCCCCAAACTTTCTTTTCCAGGTAGCACATCCTATTTCTTCAGTCATTTCTCTTGTTTTTTTCTCTTTCTCCTCCACTTACATTCTAGTTGTTCTTAGCCCTCTGATTTTTTTCTTATGAGCTCATGCCAACCTGAGTCTCCTCCATCCTGTTTTTCTGTGATTTATTTTGGAGATTAAATATAAGACATTATCCATCTTCCTTCTGTGTTAAGGTTCATTCCATCAATTGTAGCCAATATTTGAGATTGTTGATGGCATTTTGAATCATGAGTCTGTCTATAATACCAGCTCTCTCTCTTGATGTTTTTCACTTGGAACATTGATATTTTCCCCATAAAAATGACTGATTAAAAAGTTAAAGTCTAGAAACAACTCTCTAGATGTTATCAGGCTGTTAATCACGCTTCAGATCCAGTAATTTATCCATTTCAGATCCAGCTAAATTTCTTATCATCCAGCGCGTGCTTCACCACACTTTCTATAAAAATATTGTTGGATGTTCTGTCACACGTTTTGCTGAAATCATTGCATAGCATGTCCACTACAGTTTCCGCACCTATCAGCCTGGAGACGCTGTAAACACTGGAACTAAACCTAGAATAGGAACCTGTGTCAGCCATGTGGGTAGAAGCTTTCTTTTCTAAATAACGTTCTCAGGCACCTATTTGCTTTGCTGCCTTTGCTGCTGGCATTCTTCTTCGTTTCCCTTTTGGATCCATTTCCTTCCTTGTTCTAAGTACCAAGATGCTTTTCATGGACCATGAAAGAACTTACCTAACTCGTTTCCTAAATTCCTGTTAGCGTGTCCTCCAAGATAACACCTGTATTTTAATGGCAGCCCTCTGTGCCTCAACCCAAAAGAATGGGGCCGGGGAATGTGTGCTCACACCAGGGACTGGCGTCGTCACATCCCCCGGGAGCTGCTGCTTGTTCTATAAAGCTGGCCTTCTCCTCACAATCTGCTTGCTTGTGTGTCTGGCAACTCGCGCTGTGCAACCAGCTCCCCAAAGCCTGCCCCCAGCATGGCAGACAGGTGCTCCTGTTGCGCAGTGGGAACCCCCATGGGTCCCCAGGCCATGCTTCTCTTAGGCAGTATTGGGGATGGCCCCAAGGGATTTATGCCTTCCAAGCTCTTTCCTAAACTGCGCTAAACCAAATTAGGCCAGTTAGGGGTTTAAAAACCTCCACCTCTTCTTTTTTCGCATCTCCCTTCCCAGCACTCTCCTTCACTAGCAGCAAGCGAGAGGGTTCATTCATTCATTCATTCATTCATTCACTCAGCAAAGAGCTGTTAAGTTTCTGCCGTGTGCCAGCCTAAGGTAGGCACTGGGGATTCAGAGGTGAGCAACACAGCAGAGCTCTGCCCCTGGAAAGTCACCAGTCCAACTAGGAAGACGGGTTTTAAACACAGAAAAATGACATTGTGAGAAGGAAGTTATGGGAGGGACAAGATCTTACCTCGTTCCAGAGGTCAGGGCAATGATGTGGGAGGTGATAGAGATCACCTGAATGGACCTGAGAGCCCAAGAGAAGCCAGCCGTCCCTGGGGACCATGCCCAGAGTCCTGTGCCCCCAAACGCTTCTGAAGTCCCCAGAGGCTGAAGGCTCCATGTGTGTCTTGGGCAGGGGATCTAATAAGATCTCATTTCACAGTCCATCTCAGTTTAAACTCTGGGGCTGTCACAGCCTTTGTTTATCTGCAGAATATTGACCAACCTGCAGGGTGATTTTATTTTTGCAGGAGAAATGTCTGCAGGGTGCCCATCTCATCTCTGGAGTTGCCTGCTCTCCCCACCGTCTCCCCTTCCTCTCCAAAACCCCAGCTATGCCCAGAAGTGCCCCCAGAGTAACCGGTTAGAATTAGAATCCTGACTGTTTCGTCCCAAGGGCGTTGGATTTCAGAAACTAGGGCTGGGAAATGGGTTTTTGGCGACTCTAACCATGGCTCCACTTACGTGGCCCCTCGGGATCAGTGGAGGGCCCTGTCTTCTAACACCCTTTTCTGGCGCTCCAGGGTCTCCTGACACGCAGACCCCCTAGACCTGCAGAGGCTGTGAAGAAGGGCAGGTGGATGAGAAGCGTTTTCTCAGCCTCGTCCATCTTGCGAAGGGGCTGCTTCGCCCCTGAACGCCCCCAGCCCCGCTCCTCGCCTTGCTCCTGCCTCGGTCGCCTCCCGCTGAGGCCCCCCAGGCACGTGGTGCTGACCGCGGCTGCACAGCCGCTTTGTCCCTTGCTGGGCGTCCCTTCATTTCCCTTTCCCAGGCCATCGGGGGGTGGGGGGGCTCCATCCCTCTAGCATCTCCTTGGATGCGAGAGGCTTTGCGCAGAGCCTCGGCGCTGGAGAGCCGTGAAAGGCATGTGCAAACGTGGCAAGTTTCCCTTTTGCGTTCTCCCGAAACATTTGACAAGAATTAAAGTTTCCCCCAGGGGCACCAGCTTCACATATTAAAACCAACCTTTTTTCCTTCTTATAGTCTCTCTCTCCCTCCCTCCGTCTCGGATTCAAAGGGAAGGATTTCCTCTGAAATAAAGCCCCTCGTGGCCCACGCGCCCCCGAACGGCGGGGGGGATGGGCGGAGGCGCGTCCCGCGCGGCTCCGAGGCCCGGCCAAGGCGGAACCTGTTTTCTCTGGAAAAATAATAAAACGCGGAGTCGGTTTCTTTTAAAATGGCTTCTGTTTCACAGTTCAAGTTGAGCTTTCTGTCAGGAAATGAGGGCCGGTTAGGCCTCTACGGTGGAGGAAGGGGCGGGGACGGGCTCGCAGGGCGTGAGGCTGCTCGGCTGCCCTGGGTGGTCGGGCCCTTGCCTCGCCCCTCGAAGCCCGAGCAGAGCGGTCCAGGCACCGCAGGGCCCCTGCTCACCACGGGGCAGCAGCTGTGACCCTTCCCTCTGGCTGGGGTCACTTGGGCAGCTCTGGGCAGGGCTCCCTTTAGGAGGGACAGGGTCCAGCATAACCAGGCAGAATATACGTCTGTGATGAAGCCAGGCAGCCACTGGATGTCGGCAGCCCGGGTCATATTAGAACCACGGGGACGGGCCAGTGAAAATCCCAGGCGTTCCTGGACAAGTCTGCTTCCAGGAAAGCAAAAATGGAAATCGGGGGCAGGGGACTGGGAGAGGAGGGGGGCGGGGAGGCTGAAGACAGCGGCGCAGCCATAAATATGCATGTCTGGCCAGTGTGTGTTTCAAATGGAATGTGAGCACGCACATATGCAGGGTATACTGGAGGCTGTTTGTGAACATCCCCCAAAGGGCGGAGGGCTCGAACACACATTTGGAATGTTCATTGGAAACACATGCGCCATTAACAAAAATGAAAGCATACCTTAGACACGTTGAACGTGCACCCAGGCAATTAGCAAGCGGTTCCTTTCGATTTGCTGGGCTGTGGCGCTCGGTCGCCAAGCCATAATGCTGCGGCGGTGGTCAGATCCCTTTAAGCCCACGGAAGGCTTTGCAGAGCCGTGCCGTGGCTAGGGGGCAGCATGGAGGCGGGACTTGCTAGAGTCGACGTCCTAAGATTCCCGAGGGATCCCGTTTGGAGCCGGGATTTAGAAAGTATTCATCCTACTTGAGAACTTCTTATAAGGTGCGTGCAGGGAAGCGTGTCCCTCAGGTCAGTGCCCCTTCTCATGCTGAACATGTCTGTGTGATCAGCACCCAGAAGCCTCACTCAGCTCCCTGCCAGGCGCTGCTCTCTTCCTCTCATCATTATATCCTAAATTAGTTTTCTTGTCAGTCCCTAAAGACGATAATGGTTTATTTTGTGCCAGAACTTCAGGGCAGAGTGAGTTGAAGCCAGGGATGTGCTGTGTACCCAGCCTTCCTCAGGCTCCCAGCGCCGCCCGGAGTACAGCGCGAACACCGTGGCCCCGAATCTCTGCAGACTGCTAGCTCCTCAACTGCAGCGGCCCCTGGAGTTTTATGTGGTGCCTTAGCCTGCTGTAGCAGAACGTCAAAGACTAGGTGTCTTGTAAACAACAGAAATTCGTTTCTCACAGTTCTGGAGGCTGGAAGTCCACCATCAAGGCACCAGCAGATTTGGTGTCTGGTGAGGACCTTGATTCTTGGTCTTCTCTCTTTCCTCACATGACGGAAGGAGTGAAAGAGGTCCCTATTATGTGGGCACTAATCCCATTCATGAGGGATGCACTCTCACAGCCTAATCACTTCCCAAAGGCCCCACCTCCTAATACTATCTACTTGGGGATTAGGATTTCAGGATAGGAATTTTGGGAGGACACAGACACTCAGTCCATACCTATGGAGAGCCAACCAATACCAGGATCTCTGCTCTCAAGGAGCTTAGCAATCAACAGGGGGAGAAAGACAAGGAAACAATAGGGTGTGGTCTCTGCTAAGGCTGTAGTTAGCACCGGGGAAGAGAAGTACCCAAAAGGGAGCACTTGGTCTTCAAAGTTTGAGGAAGGCTTCCTAGAAGAAGAGCCTCAGCAGGGTCCTGGAGGACCACCAGGTGAAGGGGTAGGTGGTAAGGAGAACAGAATTCAACGCAGTGAGAACAGCATGTGCAAAAATGGGAAAAGAGTGGAGTGAGGGAGGAGAGATTAGCTGGGATCAGCTCATGAAGATCCCTTGTGCTCTGGGTGACCAGATGTCCCCATGTGCCCTGGGGTAGTCTCCACTTACACCTGCTATCCCAGCATAACAGCCACCCTCTCCCCTCCTTCACTCTCAGTAATGATTGGTTTGGACCCCAAAATGATACAGTCACCTCATTCAAGCCATGCCAAAGAATTTGAATTCAATCTTGAAGGCCCAAGGAGGCGGTGAAGGCCTTTGAGGAGGGAAGAAACACAATCACATTTGCATTGTAGAAATATGACTTTGGCCGCAGTAGAAGAACGTTTTGGAGAAAAGAATGACATTTTAGGAGATTATTGCCTTCATCCAAGGTAGAGGTGATGGTGGCCAGGGTTAAGAGATTGATCGTGATGACAGATGAATTCAGAAGAGGAATCACAAGGACTTGGTGTTTGTGTTTACTCTGTGTTCATTGGTCATTTATATATTGCCTTCTAAGATTTAACACTGGATTCTGCTGGCAGCCTGGTCCTCGGGTTCCAGGAGCACAGAAGCCTTGGAGGAGCTGGAAGGGAAGAGAATGAGAGCAGGCCCAGCTTGGTGTTTTCCGTCTCTGGAATGCAAAGCTTTCCTGTGCTGCGCCAGGTCCCAGCAGTGGCCTGGGTTGAGGCCAAGGTCGGGGCCGGGGCAGGGTGGCGCTGCTTTGGGGTGGTACAGACAGCTGGGTAGCACTGGGGTGCTTGGCAAAGACTTTGCCCTTTGACTGGGAGGTAGGTTCACATCCCGTAAGGTTGAGGAATGTTACAGGCTTGTGAATTACATTTTTAAAAATATTTTATCAATACCTCTAAAGTAGCAGGAACTCCAGTCCATGCCACATGTGTTCTCCATGTGTGTTGCGACTGTAGAAACTAACCAAACAACTCTGTATTGAACTTGTCAGAATATAATCAGAAATTCTGCTAATTACTTCAGCATGAAGCCCACTGAGCTCTCTCCCTTAATCATCAGAAGCAGGTCCGTTAGTGAGCACCGCCACTCGGTAACAGCACTTTATTGTGTTTCTTGGACAACTGCAAAAGCTTATCTTTCACTGCAAGGTTTTCTCATTTTTGGAAACTTCGTCCCCATTACAGTCATCATTACTAACTCATCAAGACTGCAGTGCTGGGAAAGGTCCCATGCAAAGAAATTCCTGAAATGGGAATGGACATCCATGTTGGAGTGGTGGTTTTTGCCAAAAAGTTAAACTCGAGCAAATGAATTGATTATCCTAGGCTGCCGGCTTCATTGCCTGAGAAAGCAGCAAACACAAAAATCCGCCAGTGGGTCCACGCTATTTAGCACATTTGTTTTATCTCTGAAGGCCAATAATAATGACAGAAGAAAGCTGAAGGAGCTTTGAGCCCAGGAAGAAAAATTAAGAGTTTTTTAACGTTTACAAAGAAAAACATTATTTCTCTCTAATCTTTCTTGTCTCTCAGTTCCCATTAAGCATCTGCACAGTGTGGGTGGGGGGAGAAGAAAAAAGAGAAAGTGAAAGCAGTCAAATAGCACGTTCTCAAATAAAGAGGATGCATAATTATTTATACGGGTATGAGAGAGCCTTAGTGCGGAGTCTGTAGATGTTTGTATTTGGTTTTTAAATGAAATATGGTAAACCCTATTTACTATTCAGCATTCCAAATTTACAAAACAGATTTTTTTGTTGTTATTGTTGTTAGTGGGAAGAGGAGTGGAAATAAGTTGGGATAGGAGTTTATTCATATTGCATAAAAATTCTTTACTTTGCAAAATGATTCACCGAAATCTTTCTTTAAATAACAGCTCTGCTAGTGCATTTAATTTACCAAGAAAAATCAATTTTAAACAGAATTTTAGAAATAACGTCTGTGTTATGCAGTAAAAATGCAGTAGGCATTTTAAAATAAAAACAGACTGGGGTGAATATGAAAATTAATTTGTATTCTTTGAATAAACTCTTACTAGGCAAGTATCAGGATGATGGCCTAAAAGTGTAAGGGAAGGGTCATTGTGGAAGGAGAAAATTGAAGGATTATGTAGGATTGGGGAAGGGAGTGTGAATATAACTTTAAAAATTGGACATGATATCATCTAAGGAATGAGTTTTAGTAGGAGACCTTGCTTCAGTAAAAGTAAACAAATGGATTTCTAGTTCAAGATGCAGATAACCTCCCCCTGCATTTAAGCATGCAGGTATTGATAATTTTCCCTCCCTTCCAAATTCCCATTGAAATAACCAAATAAATATATAAAAGAGAAATCTGCATCAGTGTTTACGTGGTTTCTGCAAAAGCAAGTATGACAGAAAAGAGCAGTGAATGGAGGGAGAGTTGATCCTAATATTTTTAGACAGCAACTCCTCGGCAGATTAATAAAAGTTACTTGAAAGGTAATATACATAATGTAAAAAATTAGTAATTTGGATCAAAAAGCTTAGATTATTTCAAAAGCAGTTTGGAGCTAGGGCATATGACATAAAAGGCTATTAAGTGTCTTATTTTACATGAGGGAGGGGCAATGAGTAGATGTGATTTCTTTTTTTTTTCTTCTTTTTTTGCGGTACGCGGGCCTCTCACTATTATGGTGTCTCCCGTTGTGGAGCACAGGCTCCAGACGCGCAGGCTCAGAGGCCATGGCTCACGGGCCCAGCCGCTCCGCGGCATGTGGGATCCTCCCGGACCTGGGCACGAACCCACGTCCCCTGCATTGGCAGGCGGACTCTCAACCACTGCGCCACCAGGGAAGCCCAGATGTGATTTCTTTTTGCTTGATGTGACCAAGAATTTTGGCTCAAATATTATTGAAAGGCAACCTCCTATAGAACAAACATAGGAATAGAGAGAGGTAAAAAAAAAAATTATAGTGTAAGTCATGTCAAAGGGAAAAATAAGCCTTTCCATTGGTCCTTTCCACATAGAATGACAATTTGGGGCAAAGGCTGAAACTTAAAATCACAGGCAAATATTTGGGTGCTGGTGAGCATGAGATCCATAAAATGCACGTCCTTTTTCTAGCATGTTAATGAGTTTTGGGATCTACAAATGTGGGTAGGCTTGGCTAGGGGTGGAGAGCTCAAATATCACCTATGCAAAAGTAAATGTCCAGTGTCAGCTTTACATGGTGACGGAACAGTCCCCTGTGGGGGAAGGTGGTTCGTAAGGAATCTATAATGTCAGGATGACCCAAGAAGTTTGGTCATCCCTTCATCACCTCAAGTCTTCAGTAAAAGCTTTGCAGAAGGTTTGGAAGTAATTAAAAGTTCAGTATAAAGTTTGGAGGGGTGGAGAGGTTGATGGGGGGAATAAAGTGAAAGGGAATAGAGAAACATCTGGGCCAGGACAAAGCTGTGGGTATTGCACAGCCAAGGAAAGTGCTCAAGACATGTCGAATGTGGAAGACACAGACAATCAGAAGCAAAATTTGTCATGAAAATGTAAGTGCCTATAAACGTGCCCAAATCGTGGAGAGGATGTTAGATTTCTCATTGAATGTGGTAGCAAGGGTCAATGGTTTTGTACTGTTTTCAAATATCAAGAAGTCGTGTGATATCTGTATACACAGTGTCTACAGTATTACAGTTAAAAAGATAAATCTATCAAAAAGTAAAATGAAAGATAGCCACAAAGCATGAAATAAGATATAAGAAGTCAGAGCAAGTAAAATAGTTATGTGAGTAGTTAAACTTGCTACTAAATGACAAAGACTCAGGACTTGCAGTTTATGGCAGAATAGAGTAGGTCATAGCCACCCAATGTTCTCACTACATTAACTAGAAAAATCCTGAGATTTTCCAAAATTATATATTCAAAGACAAAGGACAGTTGTGGAAGCAGAACTAGATGAATTGGAATTCCAGTTCTGAGGTCATCTGGCAATTACCAGCTATATTTTTTGCTGAACTCATTTTCCAATTTGGTTTTTAAAAAAGAAGCTATGTGTTGTTTACAAGAGACACATTTTAAATAGAAGACTGTTTACAAGAGACTTTATTTGTAAGGACACAGGAAGATGGAAAAATAGGAAGACAAAAGAGAGATTCCATACAAACCCGAACCACAACCAGATTCCATACAAACACTAATGTTTTGTATTTCATACAAAACACTAACGATTCACTAACACTATATGAAGAGATGTAGTTCTATTAATAGCAAACAATGGGATTTGAGGTAAGAAATGTTAATAAGGACAGACGGACATCCATGATAAAAGAGCCAATTCATCAAGAAGGCATAATAATTTAAAGCCTGTATATACCTAATAGTTATAAAAGATATCAAGCAAAAGTTGATAGAACTAAAAGCAGAAATTGATAATCCACAATTATAGTTTGGAGACTTTAATACATCATTCTCAGTAACTGATCATAATTGATAGTAATACATAGAGAAAAAACTAATAAAAACATGGAAGATCTGAACCCAATTGACAAATACTGTATAGAGCATCACACCCAACAACTGCAAAACACATTCTTTTCAAGTTTATGTGGAACATTTACCAAAATAGACCATATGCTGGATCATAGAGTAAGTCAGAAAATTTCAAAGGACTGAGAACATAGAGGAAATGCTCTTTGACCACAGTAGAATTAAACTTGAAATCAATAACAGAAACATAAGTAGAAAACCTCCAACTTCAATAACACATGTATCAAAAAAGAAATCACAGTAATAGTTATGAGACATTCTGATCTCAATAATAATAAAAATTTGGCATATCAAAACTTGTGGAATGCAGTTTCTGACCAAAGAGAAATTTCTAGTTTTAAATGAATATATTAGAAAAAGGAAGGTTGGAAGTCAATGATTGAAGTCTCCATCTTAGGAAATTACAAAATAAAAAGCAAATTAAATCCTAAGTATATGGAAGGAAAAATAAAGCTGAAGCACAAATCAATGACATAGATAGCAAAGATACAATGGAAATGAAATCAACAAACTGACAGTACATACCGCTTAAGAAAACTATTTAGCAATATCTGTTAAAGGTAAACATGGGTATATCCTATGATCCAACAATTCTGCTCTTGGGATACATGCCAAGAGCATTTAGTTTTTATGTCCTCTATAATAGGATGTATATAAGACATGAAATAGACATGTATAAGAATGTTAATAGTAACATTTTTAATAATAGCCATAATGGAAACAACCCAAACTTCCGTTAATGAAAGAGTCGATAAAGAAATTGTAGTATGGGTTTTAAATTGAATACTATATAGCAATGAAAAAGAATGACTTTTGCTACATGTAGCAAGATGATGAATCTCACAGACATATTGTTGAACAAAATAAACGAGAATGAAAAGAGTACACGCCCTGTGATTCCATTTAAATGAAATTAAAAATTAAGCACAACTAATCTATGGTAATAGAAGTGAGAATGATGTTTTCCTTGGGAGTTACTGACAAGGAGGATATGGCAGACACGAGGAGGTACTGCCCAGACCCCCTTCAGGGAAGGATTTTTTGCTCCAGCCGCTGGGAGTGCCATCAGTGAGCAGCCTTCAGCTGTTTATGTAAATCATACCTCAAAAAAATAAAAGAAAGAATAACAGACTCAAAATGAGTTTAAAAATGCAACTATATGCCGTTTTCAAAGGACACATCTCAAAAAAAATGATAGGAAAAGTTTTAAAAATACATAACGGAAACATGGCGTATTGAAAGCACGGGTTCCGCTCTCTCTTGAAATCCCCCTGAAATGACTGTAAAAGAATATTCAAAAGGTTTAAATCCACAAGCACAAGAAGTAAAGGATAGAAGACAATATATATATCAACATTTTGGAAGCAGGAAAATGGTGACTGACTTAACAAAGTAGAGAGAAAGTTGAAATCTAAGCCTATAGGGCAGAGAAACCAACAGGAAGTGAGAGAGTTTCCACACATGGCTCCAGAAAAGCTCAGGAAGACAAGAGTATAGCAAGTGGCTGAGATCAGGAAGACTGGTTAAAAGTCCTTATGTTGAGCAGATAGACTCCTGGATCCTTTCCCTGACCTCACACTGTCACGTCACCGCTTCTCCCCATTTTCAGTAGAAGTCTGAAAGTTTTCTCTTTGGAGACGGTCCATCTGACAGGTTCCAAACTTGGGGATACCCCACACCGCAGAGAAGTGAGAGTGAGGGGTCATGCTGAAAACAGAGGATCAGATGAAAGTTGACGTCCTCAGTGGTGAGACCTTGGCCCCTTTTCCTCCACTTGGGTCTCGGAAAACTAACAGCCAGCCTGAACCGTCTGGCAGAAGGTTAGTTGATTCCTCTCTGAGGAAACTGCCCAGCCCAAATGAAAAGACTGCTCTCACCCTTCCTTGCAAGATCCCTGTGTTCTTGAAGCCCAAGCAACTGGCCTTCAGCAGGACCCAACTGAGTCATCCAGTCAGCAGAGGAGCGCAGGCTATCGGTTCTGAAGATTTTGCACATCACCTGGAGAGCTTTTAACCAATAGCCCAACCTGTCCTCGAGGGTCCACCGACTCTGGGTTCCACTCCATTTGGGGGAAGGTTTAAGACAGTTCAATCTGAATGTTTAACAACGTGTGGAGGGCACGTGACACCTGGATTATATCTATATGCAGAAAACAGCAAAATTTTTAAAGAGAAATATTTTTTAACAAATTGTAATGATGTTAAATACTCCCTATTTTAATACATAAATCCTAATCGTTTTTAACAAAATCAGTCAGATGATCCTAAATTTCACCTGGAATAATAAATATAAAAGATAATACCTTACTTATCATGTAAGCTATTAAAATTAATCATAAATTTACAGGAATTAAAAGAGTGAGGCTCTGCTGCCAGAAAGGACAGTTCAGTATAACAGAGTAGAATTAAATTATGAGACCTCCGCAGATGACAAAAGTGGCATTTTACATCAGTAGAGAAAGAGTAGATTGTCCCATGAATTGTGTTGGTAATCATTAGAAAAAGGAAAGGAAAGTGATTTTATTTCTTTTTCAGCGGTTTATTAATGAAGAGTTGGCGAAAGCTGGGCACGCTGTGTCAAAGTTGGTAACCGTGACTGTTCCCAGCTACCTGAGCAAAGAAAACAAAGAAAATCAAATGAAGCCCCTCTCAGCTCAAATGTTCTGTAGTCACTCTAAACTAAGGTGGTCGCTGCTTTTGTCTGTCTTTTTCAAAGCTCAGTTGAGTAGTGGCGCTTGGTAAGTCAAAATAGAAAGACAAAAGTAAAAATAAACTTGCCTTTCTCCCTTGAAGGAAGAGGAAAGAGACTGGGATGAGGCCGTTCCAGCCTCGAGGGCCTGAGGGACTTTGGAGCTTCTTGACATGCACTGTTTGTTTTCAGTGGGAAATTACTCAAAATGTAATAAGGAAATATTTTGCTGAGTAAATAGATTCGTTTACATCTTGTGGCATGGACGGTTAAGAAGAACCTGGCTTTTTAGCTCACTTGGCTGAAACCCCCAACAAGAGGGATTTCTCTTTTC
The DNA here is from genome assembly GCF_951394435.1 of Stenella coeruleoalba. Classification (NCBI taxonomy): domain Eukaryota; kingdom Metazoa; phylum Chordata; class Mammalia; order Artiodactyla; family Delphinidae; genus Stenella; species Stenella coeruleoalba. Next base: position 182,441,196 of record NC_137147.1, on the reverse strand, counting down.
ACTAGTATTTCTGTCTTTCCAAGGGCTCTTCCTCCCCCTTCTTTTGAAATCAGATATTTTAAGATACTTGAAATCCAGGGAGGGAAAAGAGACTTTGTTCTACTGTGACAGGGAAGAAAATTATTAATGTTTTGTGGTCACAGCCTTTCCAGAACCCCTCCTGCCTGTCTTGAGAATCTAGCTTTGTCAGCTCAGAGTGCATGATGTGGAATTGAGGCAATGGGTGAGACAGACACACAACTGGACGAGCCAGGACGCGGGGTGTACGTTGGAAAGGACGAGATTATTCATGAGAAAGAAAACTGGAGCTGGAAGGGAGGGTGGACAGAGAGAGGAGGGAGAGGAGCAGTGCTGGGGGCCGAGGCGAGGCTACCGGAGGCTTCTGGGCGACGGCCGCCTCTGGGGTGAGTGCTGAGAGTAGGGGCACAGAGGAGACGCCCCACGACTGGCTGTGCATTAGAAGTGCAGTTCTCTCTACGTCTTGGCAATTCCTCCCTAAGTAAATTTGGAACTGATTTCATTTATATTTTTCAGCAGAGTGTGGTTCTTTGAATCAGAATGTATGTGCTGAAGCCAAGCCAAGTGGGTTTCAGTTCTGTCTGGGTTACGCCACAAAGCCAGAAGTTGGATCACTCCTGGCCCTTTGCTCTCACTTCTCTCTGGCCCTTGCCCCATCTTTTCGCCTCACATAAGGGTTCTCCTGTTTCTTGCTCACGGGCCTTCTCTCTGCTGCAGGCTGCCCATCACTGATTCCTCTAATCCCAATACAGGTAAAAATATATTCAAAAATAGGAATCTTGAATACAACCAATAGCACCTCATCTTTGCCCTCACTTGCAGCCTCTGAAGAAAGTTTGAGTTTGGAAATGATTATTCCTTTCAAAATGACTGCTGAATGGTCCCTACCACCTGGCCGGCATGATATTACTTTGAATCACAAAACCCAGGCTACAGTGGAAATGTTCCATGCTGGGTCCAAACACACAAGCACCCACTTAAGGGCAGTTGCCATGTATTACATTTATGCAACAAATAGTTACTGAGCACCAGGTGCCAGGCACTGTTCAAGTGCTAAGGATATAGCGCTACAGAGAGATAAAGCCAAACAGAGCCCCAAATCCTGCTTTCATGTTGCTTACAATCTAGTGGATGCACACTAGATAGTGAGCTAGTGGTGAATGCTGAGACTTAGAACTGAAGCAGGGATGGGGCTCGGAAACGCCAGGATGGATGGAGGTGGTTGACATTTTAGACGGGGCGGCCAGGGAGCTCTCACTGAGGAGATACTTGAGACACTTGAGTAAAGACCTGGAGGACGTGAGAAGGGAGAATTTCAATAGAGGGGACCACGAGGGGTGGCCGTGAGGCAAGAAGGTGACTGCCAGAGTGGCTGGGGTGCCGAGTGAGGGGAGGGCAGCACGAGGTGCCTCGGAGAGGCTGCGGGGCTCATGTAGCTTATGATGAAGACTCGAGCTTTTTCCTCATGTGAGATGGGAAGCCACGGGAGGAATCTGTGAAGAGAGGGGACACGACGTGACTTAAACTTTAACAGGATCATTTTGGTTCCATTTTGAGAACAGACAAGGGAAGAAGCAAGGAGACCAGCTATGAAGCTTCTGTAGATGAGACAGGGTGGAGGTTTGCACCAGGGTGCAAACCCAGGGTGCAAACCCTGGTAGCAGTGGAGGTGAGAGAAACTTGATGCTGCTTTACTTCCAAGGAAAAGCTGACGTGTTGAGGTAACTTCCTTCCATTCCTAGTATGCTGAGTGTTTCTGTCATTAAAGGGTTGCACTTTTCCAATTTTTTTCTGCATGAATGGAGATAATCATGTGGATTTTTTCCCTCCATTCTGTTAATGTGTTGTATCACACTGATTAATTTATGTTTTTTAAAAAAATTTTTATTAGAGTTGCTTTACAATGTTGTGTTAGTGTCTGCTGTACAGCAAAGTGAATCAGCTCTAGGTATACATATATCCCCTCTTTTTTAGATTTCCTTCCCATTTATGTCCCCACAGAGCACTGAGTAGAGTTCCCTGTGCTATACAGTAGGTTCCCACTAGCTCTCTGCTTTCATACATAGTAGTGTATATATGTCAATCCCAATCTCCCAATTCACCCCATGCCTCCTTACCCCTTGGTAACCATAAGTTTGTTTTCTATTAATACATCTGTGACTCTATTTCTGCTTTGCAAATAAGTTCATCTGTACCATTTTTTCTAGATTCCACATATAAGAGATATTATATGATGTTTGTCTTTCTCTTTCTGACTTACTTCACTCTGTATGATAATCTCTAGGTCCACCCATGTCACTGCAAATGACATTATTTCATTCCTTTTTATGGTTGAGTAATATTCCATTTGTATATATGTACCACATCTTCTTTACCCATTCCTCTGTTGATGGACATTTAGGTTGCTTCCATGTCTTGGCTATTGTAAATAGTGCTGCAGTGAACACTGGGGTGCATGCATCCTTTCGAATTATGGTCTTCTCCAGATATATGCCCCAGAGTGGGATTGCTGGGTCATATGGTAGCTCTGTTTTTAGTTTTTTTAGGAACCTCCATACTGTTTTCCATTGCGGCTGCACCAATTTAGATTCCCATCAACCATGTAGGAGGGTTCCCTTTTCTCCAAACCCGCTCCAGCATTTACTGTTTGTAGAATTTTTGATGATGGCCATTCTGAGCAGTGTGATATTTTTGTATGTTTAAGTACCCTTATGTCTCAGGAATAAATCCCACTTAGTCATGGTGTATAATTTTTTAAATATGTTGTTGGATTTGGTTTGCTAGTATATTTTTGAAGATTGTTGCATTAGTACTCATCAGGGATATAGGTCTGCAGTTTTTTGTTTTGTTTTGTTTTGTCTGTAGTGTCTTTGTCTGTGTTTGGTATCAGAGTAATGCTGGCCTCATAGAATGAGTTAGGAAGTGTTTCTGCCTCTTCAGTGTTTGGGAAGCATTTGAGAAGGATTGTTGTTCTTTCTTTCTTTTTTTTTAAATAATGTTTGGTATAATTCATTAGTGAAGCATCTGGTTCAGGGCTTTTCTATGTTGGGAAGTTTTGATTACTGATTCTGTTTCCATACTTACACGTTATAGGTCTATGCAGATATTCTATTTGTCCTGAATTAGTCTTGTTAGGTTCTGTGTTTGTAAGAATTTGTCCATTTCATCTAGGTTATCCAATTTGTTGGCATACAATTGTTCATAGTACTTTCTTATAATTCTTTTTATTTCTGTAGAATCAGTAGTATTATCCTCACTTTAATTTCTGATTTTAGTATTTTTAGCCTAATCTCTTTGTGTAATTAGTCCTCTAGTTAAAGTTATATCAATTTTGTTGATCTTTTCAATGAAAAAGACATTTGGTTTTGTTAATTTTTTCTATTTTTTTCTAGTCTCTATTTTATCTCTGTTCTAACCTTGATTATTTCCTTCCTTCCATTGGCTTTGGGTTTAGTTTGTTCTTTTCTAGTTGCTTAAGGTATAAAATCGGGTTGTTGATTTGGAATCTTCTTTTTAAATGTAAGTTTTTACAGCTATATATTTCCTTCTTAGCCCTGCTTTTGCTATATCCAGTAAGTTTTGATATGTTGTGATTTTGTTTTCATTCATCTCTAAATATTTTCTAATTTCCCTGGTTATTTCATCTTTGGCTCATTAGTTATTTAAGAGTGTGTTATTTAATTTCCACATATTTGTGAATTTTCCACTTTTCCTTTTGTTAGTGATTTCTAATTTCATCTAATTATGGCTGGAGAAGAAACTTTGTATAATATTTATCTTTTTAAATCTATGAGGATGCCTTGCATGTGACAAGTCACTTCTCTCTTGAATCTTCAAGATTATCTCTTCCTCTTTTCACAGTTTGATTATAATGTGTCTCTCTGGGGGGTCTCTTTTAAGTTTATCATACCTGCAATTCATCCAGCTTCGAGCTTCTTGGGTTTGTAGATTCATATCTTGCATCATATTCAGGAAGTTTTTGGCCACTACTTCTTCAAATAATCTCTCTGCCCCTCTCTCTCTCTTCTCCTTGTGAGACTCCCACAGTGCATGTGTCAGTCTGCTTGATACATCCTGCAGGTCCCTTGGGCTCTGTTCACTTTTCTTCAGTCTCTTTTCTTTGTGTTTCTCAGACTTGATATTTTGAGGTTTTTTTCTTTAAATTCACTTATCTTTCTACTGCCTGTTCAAATCCGCTTTTGAATCTCTCTAGTGAATTTTTCATTTCAGTTATTGCAATTTTAAGCTCCAAAATCCTTCTTGTTTTGTTTTTTGTTTTCTATGTCTTTGATATTTACATTTTGTTCATACATCAGTTTCTTGAATTTGTCTATATCTTAGTTTATAGCTCTTTGAGAATCTTTAAGACAGTGTTTTAAAGTCTTCTTCTGGTAAGTTGGCCATCTGATCTTCCTCATAGGCATTTTCTTTTTTTTTTTTCCCCTTGAATGGGCCATATTTTCCTGTTTCCTTGAGTGTATTATAATTTTTTATTTAAAACTGAACATTTGAATTTTATAATGTGGTAACTCTGGAAATAAGATTCTCCTCCTTGCCCAGGGTTTGCTTAAAAACATTCTCATAGGGTATCTCTGCCTGGGAATAGCCTGAGGCATAAACTTAAGACCTCCTCAGATTTTTTTCTGAGCCTGTGTCTTTCCCTTGGGCATGTGTAGTGACTTTATAAATTGCCCCACACATGTGGTTGCTTTTAAATGTCCTAATCCTTAAATGTCAGGCTCCCAAAAGGGAAAAAGGAGAAAATGAAGGGGAGAGAAATAGGCTCTGTTTCTTTAAATCCATTGGAAGACACTGCTGTCAATGGATGTGTCTTGCAATGGTGGTCGCCCACTTCTGGGTCTGCAACTTTATGATCAGAAACAGCAATCAGAGATCAGAACACAGGCCCCCAATATCTGAGGGACAAGGTCCTTCTTGGCTACTCTGGTTCCCAGGAGCTACTTCCGGAATGTTGGCATGGCTGCCTGCTATGGGGCTGGGGGCTGGGACCTTGGTAGCCATCACCCTACTGAGAGCTGACATTGACTGAAATTAACCTCAGTTTACAGGCCAAGCCTCCCCTGGAAGCTGAAAGCTTTTGAATGGACTCAAGAGTTCCAAAATAGTTACATCAGACAGATTCGGAGAGGACAATTGTCGTGGGGTGGAGAAGTGGATTTCTGGAGATTCCTACTCTACCATCCTCCCTGACGTCAGTCCTCCACTCTCTGTTTTTATACTATTTCTAGCAATAGTGTCAATAAAATCAGGCTACGAATAATGCTTGATTACTGTCTGATTCAGCAAAGAAATCACTCACATCATGAAAGTCAGTTGATAATTTTGTTTATCTTGATTAAGAAAAAAGTGAAGCAACATAGAAGTATGCCAGATCTTTACTTGTTTGGTAAAGATGTGAGAGATTTATTTGTTGAATTGGACAATAGTTTTTGAATACTGGGAGAATATCTTTCCCAATTTTTGTGCTATTCATAACATAACACTAAAAGACACAACACTCTTGATTTTAACATTTAAATATCTGCATTCTTAACATTGCCTTCTCGTTTTCTTAAATCTAGACCAGATCAGAAAACTATTTCTGTAAAGAACGACACAGTAAAGGTAAAAATATAAAAAAAGAAAAGTAAAGTGAAATTGGCTCTACAGGCCATACTATCTCTATTGCAACGACTCAACTTTGCTGTTATAAGCACAAATTAGCAATAGACAACACATAAACATGACCAAGTTCCACAGAAACTTTATGGATGCTAAATTTTGAACTTTATATAATTTTCACACCATGAAATACTCCCCTCAGTGAAATGCTGACTGCTCTTTCAATTGCACACACGCCCCAGCCCCTCACTTTCTTCCGTACCCCTCGACGCAGGTCTTCATACAACCCAGCACAAGCTGACATTCTCTTGTTCATGTGTAGTTTCTTGCTAACTCTCTTTCTCTCCATATCAGAATGTGACCTTCATGAGAACAGACACACCTTACAGTTAACTTATCACCAGCACCCATAACAGTGCCTGGCATCTAGTAAGTGCTCATAATTAATTTTTTAAAGGAAGAATGGCATTTCAATAGTAAATGCATATTCACCTTACCATTATTTTCATTCTAGTACATGTTTTAATGAAACAGAGCCAAAGAATATTACAAATGACGTGGAGAATTCTCACTCCATCTTGCTCCTAAAAAAGCTGCAAAGGGCCGTGCCCTGGGAGCCTGCCTCTGTCTGCAGGAGGTCCCATAGCTCCTCATGGAACGAAAGCAGTGTTTCAGCCAGGGCAGCTGCATAAGGCAATGCTCTGTTGGAAGTTGGTTACAAACATTTGGGAGAAATGTTTTCCCTCGTGTTCACAGCTTCATGGAAGGTTGTTATTTTAAATGTGCTGTGCGAGGCCAGTCATGTTCCTCGAAAGGGTCCTCCCTGAAACGGTTCGAAATGAGTTTCAGGCTGTCCGGGGACTTTTTTGATAGAGACCAAATTTTGCAGTTCCTGACTTGGCCATGTTTGCTCAGAGAGACAGACTCGTGTGTCCTACTTGGTCATTGGGAGCCAGAGCTTCCTGAGAACCAGCCAGTTCCACGAGGGACTTCTGTGCGTGTGGGCCGATGCTTCGGCTGCCCTTTCAGTGTGTTTCAAATCGATCTGAGTCTAGGTGGATCTGTTGACCTGTAGAACTTTGAACAGGTCACCACAAGGCATGCTCTCATGAAAACTGTCACTGTCATGATCTGGAATCATTTCCAAGCAGAGACAGACCATCTTCAGTATTATCTGCCCCTTGCATCACACATTGCGGTCTATAGAGTAATGAAATATTGTTAGTTGGAACTTCAAAATTATCTAGATCCACAAGCATTCTTACAATTTGTATGTAATGTCTGCACTCCAGAAACATATAGCTTAAGCAGATTTTCCACAAGCGCCTCAAACTCATTAAGTTAAAAAAAAGGGGGGGCGGGGGAGGGGGGGGAGTAATCAGACCTTCCCTCGTAATCCCACTGGCCTGGTTTGCATTCACTGTTCACTAGCTCCGTCCGCCTTTAATTCTTCCTGTCACCCAAGCCACAAAGCCCTCAGGATCGCCCTCTCGGCTTCTCTCCCTGACACCACACCCAGTCAACCACAGGGTGCTGCAGTTTCTCCTGAACCATCCATTTCTCTCCATCCCCTCTTGCCCCGCCCAGCATAGGATGCCTTGACCTTCCAACTGGTCTCGGGTCTCTAAACTACTGTATTTCCTGTAGCCCGAGGTGTCGTGCTCCACCACTCCTGTGAGGCTGGCCTGCGCCCACTGGAGGCCCGTTTCCCTCGCGCACCGTCTGAACGCCCTGGTGCCACAGCTCTCAGGCCTCTCGGAACACCCGCGTTGCTGCTCCTCCGCCGCCATGCAGACCCGAGGATGCCCCTGGTTCTCTCCGGATCTCAGGCCTCCCACCTTACAGGCCGGCCGTCCCCTGGGCCTCCGTGTCCAGCAGCAGCCTGGCCACGCCGCCCGCCTCTATCTTCCTTACGCGCCCATCTTCCTAGCGGGGCGGGAACCGTGTCCGCCGAGCCGCCCGGCGTCCCCGGTGGCGGCGGCCTCGCAGGAAGCCAGCGGAGAGGCTCTCAAAGTCCACGACTGTCCTCTGGGCCCCCGGGCAAGGGGCGCTGGTCACACGCAGAAGGGGCCCCCCGTCCCGAGTCCTCTGGCCCCGGCCCTGGGCAGGATGGCACACAGCTGCCAGCCCCTCGCCGTCCACCAAAGAGGAGAACGGAAACCAGGGCGGCCAAGAACGGGCAGGCGGCGCTCGCAGACCCGCGCCGCCGCCAGCTCCGCCTCCGGCGCTGCTGGGTCTCGGCAGGTGCCGCGGAGAGGCCGGAGGGTGGGAGCGGGGGAAGCACCGCAGGCCCGGAGGGCCCCCCGCACGCTGGACGCCGCTCCCGCCCTCACCCCACTTCCCCCGGCGTCGCCCCGCCCCCCGGAGTCCGGCGGCCGAGGCCCCAGCTTCCCCGGACGGCCGGGCTCCGGCCTCCACCCGCCCCGCCGCTCCCGCCTCTCCGTCCCGGTGCCCTCGCAGCCTCCCTGTGTGACCGCTCACCTCCTCCGTCACCTCCGGGCCGAGGCTCCGTCGGTAGCTTCCCTGTCCGAAACGTCCAGAATGCTTATGTTCTCTGACTGAACTCGGATTTATACGGGCCTAGGAAGAAACTCTCTGATAATAAAAACACAGCAGTCCAAAGGCAGAGGGAACTTAACTTTATGAAAGCTTTATTGCAGAAAAAGGAAGTCAAGACTCCCAATAAAATTTAAGAAAATGTGGACCCTGTGAAATAGGACTGAAATCGGTCCTCAAGCTAAGATTTCCTGAAAAAGCTAAACGGGGTAAGGAAGAATGCTATGAAATACAAGGTTAAATGAAAGATCCGAATTCCTCTCCCGGAATGATATCAAGTTGGTAATATGGAAGACAAGCTTAAAATATTTCTCAAAACGAAGAGAAAAGAAGGAAAAAATATTCTGAGAAAGTAGTTTTAGAGGCCATCTTTGTAAACTTAGTGAAAAGTTTTATATTTTGGTAAATGCAAGATGCAAAATTTATTATAAAAGGGAGGGACCTTGGTTAAATTTTTTTTTTTTGAAGTTGGATTCTAAGCAAAATGTGAAAGTGTGTCATAGTTTGTGCCAGGAATTCTAAAAACCAATTGTGAATCAGATTCACCTGAGAACAGTTAAACAAACAAACACAAATTCATGAATCCTGTTCTCAGAGATTTTATTGAGTAGGTCTGGGACAGGGCCTGAGAATCTGTATTTTTTTTTTTTTTAAAAAAATGATCTCAGTTCACTTTTGACATAGCTGGTCAGGACCAGAGTTTTAAAACTACTGGTTTCCAGGAAAAGTTGCAGTACTCCACCACCTAGTGGCAACATACCCTAATTGCAGATTCTGTGGGGCAGAGTTTACTCTGTTGAGCAAAAATTAGTAACTGGCTGGAAGTATCTGGAGAAGGAAGAAGAAGGAGCTCATTAAGTGAATTGGACAGGAGAAGGCAAAAGAAACACTAACTTCCATAATGAGTCAGGTTACTGTCAGAAGGGGACTCTCATTTTGGGGAGAAACCCCAAGTCTGCCCCTGCCATAGACCTTCCTCTGTAGGGTCATGCAGCCTCAGGGACTCACGGAATCCTTAAGATATTCAGACCTAAGCGTTGGCAAAGAGATTTTTTCCTTGACTCCCTGAGAAAAATTCTCTAATCACGGTTGGGGGTAACCAAAGGGAATAAATGTAGAAAATACTGAAAGCAGTGGCAGTCTGTTCGCTTTGCAAAGCAGAGCTTGCGACCCAAAGGTCACAGCCACACGTGGGACCAGAGCATCTCATCCAGCCTTGTTTTGAGACTTCCTTTTCTAGGTGTCAGCCTGAAAATGCTATGTTTAGCAACTACCATTTAGGAGCGGTCCCCTAGATATTAGACCCTGTGATACCAGACCAAGAAAAGCTGAACCCTCTTCTACACCTAACTGGGTCCGCGCTCTTAGTCCCAGTTTCCTTTCTGAGGCTCAAGCTTCTTTCCCAAAGAAGTTGGCCCAGGAATCGCTCCATCTTTCCAGTGAGACTCCACCTAGCAACGGGGGTGCAATCTAAGCCCTGTAGATTCAACAGGAAACCATATTAAAACACAACACGAGCCTGTCATGTTCATTCTACAAGATCTCCAGATACAGTAAGGCAGAGTTTCCAGAAAGAAGCTTTCACACTTGAGCTGCTGGGGTTTTGCATAGTGTGTGTGTTACGTTTGCTTTTACCACCAGAGCACTGACTTCAACTCCGAGACAAACATGCCAAGGAAAAAGGAGGAAAAGGAGGATGGGCAGACAATTAAAGAAAAGTGAGAACGCGAAAGAGAAGAGTGGCGTCCAGTTAGAGAAACAGCCTGCTGTGTAGGCTCCTTGGGGGCACGACAATGGCAGAAAAGCAAGTGGAATGTAATCCCAGGCTCTTCAGTGCTGTTGCGCTCTGAACTGAGAGGGCAGTGCAGGAAGCCGTCAGCTCCGCTCTGGTTTAATGTGATCAGGAGCCTTCCCTCTGGGGTGAGATGCTAAAATCCACTGGCTCCTCTCTGAAAGGTCTTAATGAGCCAGCTCGAAGCTGAGGCTGTTTCTCCGTTGGCCAACGGCAAAAGTCTGGAAAATTCCAGACACTGGATAAACACACCCTTCCAGTGTATTTGGCTTTGGGGTGCGTGATATATGACGGTGGAGCTTTCAGCAGCAGGTCTCCTTCCTAACGGTGTTTTTCTTAGGCTGACACACAGCCCCCTTGATGCTCCTGTACGTTTGCGGCTCCGGCGGCCACACTGCCTCAGAAGCTCGGCCGCTTCTTGCCACCTTCACCTGCTCATGCGAAAGTTCCTCTGAGGACTCTTAACAAATGTAAGCAGATGTATGCAATAAAACTCTACTTCCTGTGTTCCCTGGGACTATTGGTCATCACTAAGTAAAAGAACTTTAATATTTAATAAATATTTTGGCATATTATTTCTCTCCTGCTGTGGTTATGTGACAAATTCTGTTTTTTGAGAAATCTGAAAATCAACTTTATAAGAACCAGCGTTGGTTCTAACTGAGAATTGCTGGGCTAGACACTCCAGTTACCCAAAAGCAAATTCACTAAGCATCAGTTCACTCGGTGACTACTTTCTTGAATTACTGAGGATTTCCCCCTGATTTCGGTTGTGCCTGGGCTTCTGCGCAGGTCTCCCACCCTACCTACCTCTCTGTCCTTGTCACTGCGGCTTTGAGATGGCTTCCTGTCTTTCCTCCTCCGGCAGAGTTGACCCCTGGCCTGGGCTTCTGCAGGAGCATCTGCCGCTGCCTCTATCGTGGTTTGGAAAGAGGAGAGGTCCTTCTTCTCTGAGCACTGTTTGTCTTGGCTGACCCGTGCCCCGCAGCTGCTCCTGAGGCCCTGCCCTTCCACGGGCCTGGACCTGCCCCTGCTTCTGGCAGTGAAACCGCAGCAAACTAGCGCCCCTGGCTTGAAGGATTTAGGGCTGGGGCACAAGTCAAACTGGTCACCAGCCCACTCGGTGATTTGGAACACCGGCTCCAGTGATTTGGCCTGGTCCCCAGGGGGCCGGCAGGGCCGAGGCTGTGGCTCTTCGTGGCCACACTCAGGAGGTGGCTGCTCTGGGTGCCTTTCCATCTCTCGCGCCGCTCACGTGGCTCAGAGGGACAGGAGCCGTGATGGCCTCTGCCCAAAGGTCCTCGCTCCGGTACAGAATTGGGTGAGTGCGTTTTGTCAGATCTTGGCTGGCCTTGGTTGGAATTGTCACACCCGCCTTCCCACGCGGAGGACTCCAGCAGGGAGGGTCACTCAGCCTCAGAAGTGAGCAGAGAGTCTTCAGAGAGGGGGAGGGTGGGAGAGAGGAGTCAGGTGGGGCCTCTCCGGGAGGGAGAGCCAGGACGGGAGAAAGGGCGGAGGGCGATGGAGAGAGAGCCACCAAGGCAGAGGCCCCGGGGCTTCAGCTCTGAGTGAAGAGAAGGGCAGAACCCTCCCGGTCCCCACAGAGGGTGAGTGTGGCGGAGGTGGAAGTCCTGAAATGACGTCCTCACGTCTCATTTTAAAGAAGTGTATGTCTTTCTAAAATGTCATGTAAACCATTTTAAAATGCACAGTTGACATTAATTGCGTTCACAATGTTGTACAACCATTACCACCCCAAAAGGCAACTCCATAACCATTAAGCAGTAAATCCCCATTGCCCTTCCCCCAGCCCCTGGTTAACCTATCATGTGCTTTCTGTCCCCATGAATTCACTTATTCCAGGTCCCTTAAGGGCAAGCAAACAATATTTGTCCATCAGTGTTTGGCTTACGTTACTCAGTGTCTTCAAAGTTCATCCGTGTTGTAGCATGTGTCAGAATTTCACTCCTTTTTACGGCTAAATAATGTTCAATGTCTCTTTTTTAACCATTGAATTTTTCCCACTTTGGATACCTTTGCAAAAAACACAGGGTCCTCGATGAGACGTGTGAAGCCACACGTGTCATCAAAGCCTTTGCCTTAAGAAAAGACACGGGGGCTGGTGGAGAAACAGCTGCTTGGAGCTCAGGCTGGGGAAGAAAAGAGTTGCTGGCTTAGGGAACCCACAGAGGTCTCCGTCAAGAACTGACCACATTTGACCTTTTCCAGTTGGGCAAACTTGCAAGAGTGACCCAGTAAGGAGTTAATAATATGGAGAAGAGATGATTCAGTATCCATTTTAATCTTTGCCTACACCTTAAAGTAAAGAAATGTTCCTAATTTGTGGTTATTTGCAGCACAGTAAATCAAGCAAATGCCATGAGGTGCCAATAAAAATTTTTAAAAATCAGCCTTAAATAGCTAAACTCTCAACAGCAGCTCATAAAGTGACACTTGGCAGTTGTTAGGTAGTTATGGTTAAATTGACAGTCCTTTGGGGAGTTAAGATATCCAAAAGCAGAGGTAGTTAAGACTATAGTGATAAATGGTTGGGCTTGTTGGTTAAAGAGATTTTACAGCACACATTTAAGCTTAACTGCCTGTGAGAAAGTGAACAGGAAGTAGAGGTTATCACTTCTTCATAGCCACTCCGTTCATATTGACCTCAGGGGGTCTTGTGACACACTAGGCAAGGCAAGACCGAGGCTGTTTAAAGGAAGAAATCATTTGCAGGTAGCATGATACTGTCAGGCAGAAAGCGGAGAGTGGGGTGTGGGTAGTGTTGGAGAGTGCTACAAATCTAGCGAAGGTACAAAAAAACTTTACCAAAAAAGTAAAACTGAAATATCAGAACAGGAATTTTTAAGACTACAATAAAGAAAAATAATGAGAATGCAATTTCCCCTGAGGCTTCTGGTAGAAGACGACAGTACAAAGTTATGTTTATTTGACTCCTCTGCCAGGGCGCCCACAAGTACCAACAAGAAGAGCAGAGGGCAAAGTTTCACCTTTGATGAAACGTGGCTTGGACCCAGCCACGGAAGATGAAGACTACGTGTTGTGTGCAGTGACACTTGGACCACACTGAGGGGTAATGTAAGAGTTGATGCATGCCTCTCTACGTCTCAAGCGGGCTGTGGGTTGCTCTAAAAGTAAGTGAAACAAAATGCTAAAATAGCCAATGAATAATCCCTTACTTAGGAAGACAAGGGCTTGAGTCTTAAGCAGGCCACAGGAAAAGGGGTAAATCCCAAGGGGCATTTAGTTTCCTAACTACAAGACTTACTTTCTCCTCTCAAGAAATGGACTAGAAGTGAGACAGGCCTGTAAAAAGAGAGAAAACAATGAGCCAGTTTGCAATTGCTGACCTGGGTCATTTGAACAAAGAAGTAATCTGTGAGTAATATTTCACTATGAGCGTCTTCAATTCCTGCCCCTCCCGGGTAGAGGAGTTATGCCCTCTCTACAGACATGGAGCAGATTCGGTAAAAACAGGAGGAGGGTGTTGCTCTGAACACATACGTGGACTGCAGCTGCCAGGGACCCTGTGTCTGCCCCGTCCCAACAGCTCTTCCTGAACAACGAGTAAATCAAAGCAGAGAACTCAGGAAGGGGGAAGTAGTGTACGAAAGGGCTCATAGTCAGCACTAGACCCATTTCAGTAACCGGCAAAGAGTAGTAGTAAGTATAAAAGACAAAAAGTGGGACCTGAATGTTATTCCCCAAAAGGAAAAAAGCAAACATAACGAGCAAAAAGCAAATGAAGAACCTGCATGAAAATAATTTTCCAGGAAAAGTAGAACATGTGTGACAAATATTACTTTACATACTCAAAGGAGCTAAAAAGGAAATACGTCCTGAAAAGTAAGTTCAAGAAGATATAAATGAACACGCAGCAGCACTGCTCCCAGGTTAACGACAGCTCAATAAAGCACTGCTTTTATTTTTTGCAGTCTTCATTTGAGAAAGGTGAGAAATACTGTTTTAAATAAATGAGATCCATACCAGTGAAAAAAAGATATGAATGATATAACTGTCACAGAGGAGAGAATAATAAGGACATGAATAGTGAGTCTCTGAGAGCAGGAAAGAAAATAGAAGATAATTTAAAAAAAAAAACAATACAGAGATGTGAAGACAACCAAAGGATAATCTGACACTGCTAAAAATAGGTATGAAAGATGGACACAGGGGATTTAACTATAATTCTGCTATACTCTGTTAGTATACATTACTGATACTCAACACCTAGGAAAGTACCTGGAATAGCATGGTACATATATTTGAATAAATGTATGAGGCAAAATGGTAATTTTGAAGACGATAACAGAAAAAGGTAACTTAAGAAATAATTCAGGGGGATTCCCTGGCTGTCCAGTGGTTAGGATTCTGCGCTTTCACAGCTGAGGGCCCGGGTTCAATCCCTGGTTGGAGAACTAAGATGCCACAAGCCAAGCTGTGTTGCCATAAATAAATTAATTCATTAATAAAAATAAAGACAACTATGGGGAGTATACGGAATCTTTTTTCCCTATTTTTAAAAAAGTAAAAAAAGAAATAATTCAGATTTAAGATTTTTTTCCTGAAATAAGTTTGATTTCAGTTTGGAGATTTAAAAGACAGAGAATGCTCTAGAATACTTCAGATATTGAATACATTCTCATTAAGTCACTCAACTTTAGGTGTGAACAAAGACGTGTACGGGCATTCAGGCCAAAAAAAAAAAAAAACCTACAAGTAATGTATCAGGGGAAATGAGTCTGGGATCAGAGTTCCTTACGATAATATCCAATTTGTCACTTAGTAGTGGAGAAATAACAAGATTTCCAAGGGCAAGAGTAAGACTCCAGACTTGTATTCTTATCTAGGTTATCATGAATGTGTAAGGGAACAGAAGACAGCTTCAACCTGAGGGAATACAGCATTCATGAGCTCATTTTTTTTTTTTTTTTTTTTGGCGGTACGCGGGCCTCTCACTGTTGTGGCCTCTCCCGTTGCGGAGCACAGGCTCCGGACGCGAAGGCTCAGCGGCCATGGCTCACGGGCCCAGCTGCTCCATGGCATGTGGGATCTTCCCGGACCGGGTCACAAACCCGTGTCCCCTGCATCGGCAGGCGGACTCTCAACCACTGCGCCATCAGGGAAGCCCCCATGAGCTCATTTTTGAATGAAAATAAATGACCAAATCCATCCAACCAAAAGATAAATCAAAGCAGAGAACTCAGGAAGAGGAAGTAGTATATGAAAGGACTCACAGTCAGCATTCAACCTATTTCGGTAACTGTGGGAGTTACGGTTTCAGAGAATAAGTAGCATAGATACTGACAACGTAAACTTAAGAAAACTGTTTAAATGGCGCGTGCGAACGAGAGGAAGTTGCTTTATTTTTCATACTGAGGATCCAACAGAGAGTACTTAACGTGTGCAGCTCAAGGAATAGGGATTCGGAAAATGGCAGCCCAAGTGTGCTTCTTGCTGCCAGCTTCAGATGAGCTCCTCACGGAGGCTAAGCTTGAGTTCCCAGTCAGAGGCCATGGGGTTGAGCAAGGACTTGGCCCTTGGAGGGGAGAGGGGGAGAGGCAGGAGGAGGACAAGGGGAGAGGGAAAGAAAGGAAAGAGGGAGGGAGAGGAAGGGAGGAAGGGAGGGAGGGGGTCGTTTCTTTGTTTCCTCTGTCCAGAGTAGAACCTGAAGTGTTGGAGAGGAGAACCCCAAGGTGAGCGGCAAGCTCTAGCTCATGGAGAAAGCCTGGCTGGTGAACATACAGAGATCTCCGAGACGGGGAGAGGTCCTGACCCTCGAAGTGCTGTGAGATTCCTGAGCAATTGGCTGGGTTCTTCCTACTTTTTGCAGAATTATGCAGCCTGGTGAGCAGAAGGGATGCCTCTGGGCGACTTAGCAGGGGATGACAGTTTGCCACTGGGCGACCTCCTGATCCCAAGGGCTGAAAATGTCTGCCCCACCCCCTATCATAAGCTTTCCACTGCTTAAGATGGACCTGGGCTTCTAATTGAAGAAAGTGTTGAGCATGCAATGAAAAATTGGTGATTGAGCAGCCAGATTGAGGAATAATAAAAATAATATCCAGAGCAGGCAGTTTCTACTGAAGCAACTGTTGGATGAGAACTACTACAGATTGAAGATAAACAAACAGATATGCTCAAGGAGATTCAGTTGTAGCATCATACAACATTTTTTTTCCTGAAAGATATTTGCTACACACACTTATATATCTGATAAAGTATTCACATCCGGAACGTGTTAAAGAACACTTGAAAATCGCTAAGAAAAAACAGACATTCCAATTTAAACATGGGCAAAAAACTTGAACAGGCACTCCGCAATATCCAAATAGTCAATACATATTGAAACACAAATTAAATATTAGTGTCATATAATATTGATATAGTTAATATTATTTTATTTTCATATTAAAAACACAACTTCAAACCACAATGAGATGCCTCTGCAACTCTACCCTAATGGCTAAAATACTTAAAACAATTTGCTTCAAAAACTTTGTAGAGCAACTAGGTCTCTGATGTCCTGCTTGTAGAGATGCAGACTGGTGTTGCTACTATAGAAAACTGTTTGATAATATCCACTAAAACTGAACATAACTCAACAAGTTCACTCCTACCTAGCAAAACATATATAAAGTTACCAAAAGAAATGTACAAGAATGCTTATAGTAGCATTATTTGTCACGGCCCTCAAAATGGAAAACAATACAAATGTCTATTATCGGTAGGATATATTAATAATTTGTGGTATATTCACATATTGGTGCAATAGTATATAGCAATAAAAAGAGTGAACTGCTGCTATATGCAACAGGATGGATGAATCTCACAAACACAATATTGACTAAAAGAAGACAGAAACAACAGTGTAATTCTGTGATTCCATTTGTTTAAATTTCAGAAATGGACAAAAGTCATAAAAATATTTACCTTTAGGGGGGCTTCTGGAATACTTTCTGTTCTTTATCTTGATCTGGGTGTTGGTCATGCAATTATATTCCCTTTGTAAAAGTTCATTGAATTGTACATCTATGGTGTGTAAAGTTTTCTATGCTACAATTTAATTAAAATGCTTAGAAAAAATTCAACATCCATTTATAATAAAATCTTTTAGTAAATCAAGAATGAGAGAATATTGTCTTAAAATATTAAAAAGAATAACTATCTCAACCCAGTGTATATTATTATATACAATATTTAAACACTAGAAATGATCCCATTCATGTAAGAAAAAATACACCAGGGGGCTGCCACCCCACCATTAAAAATTATTCTGGAAATGTTAGTCAATGCCAGAAGGTTAAGAAAAGTAGAGTACAAATATCAGGGTCAGTAAATTTTTATTGTTTGGAAAAATATGATTGTATACCTGGAAATCAAAGTGAAACATCTGGAAAACTAATTTGAAATTTTCTAATTAAGGTGCCTAGCTAACAGAAATAATATTTAAAAATCAATAGTTTGCCTGCAAACAAATGATAATTAAGATTACATAAAAATGGAAAAATCCCATTTACACTGCAACACAAAAATAAACACCAGTGAATAAATTAATAAGACATATGAAGAAAAATACAGTTGTTGAGAATCAAATGAAAGAAAAGGGACTTCCTTCTGGTTAAGAATGGTTAAGAATCCACCTGCCAATACAGGGGACACAGGTTCAAGCCCTGGTCTGGGACGATCCCACATGACGATCCCACAACTAAGCCCGTGTGCCACAAATACTGAACCTGCACTCTAGAGCCCGCAAGCCACAACTACTGAGCCCGCATGCCTAGAGCCCATGCTCCACAACAAGAGAAGCCACCTCAATGAGAAGCCCATGCACCGCAATGAAGGGTAGCCCCCTCTCGCCGCAACTAGAGAAAGCCTGCGCACAGCAACGAAGACCCAACACAGCCAAAAATTAATTAATTAATTAATTAAAAAAAAATGAAAGAAGAAAATTGGACAATAAAATTCAATATTGCAAAGTGTAAATTCATCTATATTTTCATGCGATCAACAAATACCAACACAATTGGTGGGGGGATCTGATAAAATAATTCACCATGTATATCTTTAAAAGTTAAGATGGGGCTTCCCTGGTGGCGCAGTGGTTGAGAGTCTGCCTGCCGATGCAGGGGACACGGGTTTGTGACCCAGTCCGGGAAGATCCCACATGCCGCGGAGCGGCTGGGCCCGTGAGCCATGGCCGCTGAGCCTACACATCTGGAGCCTGTGCTCTGCAACGGGAGGGGCCACAACAGTGAGAGGCCCGCGTAACGCAAAAGAAACAAAACAAAAACAAAAACAAAGTTAAGATGAGGTAAGAGCCAGGAAAATTCTGAGAAAAAAGAATAGTAATGAAGGATTCTATACTCACTACTGTAGTAAAAGACTGAATAAAGAGTTGAGAAGCAAATATTTAGATTAGTGGATTATCTAGTAAATAGTTTTGAGACAACAGCTAGATTTTCTTTTGCAGGAGTGGGGGTATTTTGGGGGAGAGCTAGATATCTAGTTCACTTATTTATTTATTTATTTAAATTAAGACTTTATCTTTTCAGAGCACTTTTAAGTTCACAGCAAAACTGAGGGGAAGGTACAGAGATTGCCGATATTCTCCCTGCCCCCCACACATGCATAGCCTCCCCTATTTTTAACATCCTCCACCATAGTGGTACATTGGTTACAACTGATGAACCTACAATTGACGAACCTACAATGAACCTACATCATTATCACCCAAGGTGCATAGATTACATTAGGGTTCACTCTTGGTGTTGTACATTCTATAGGTTTGGACAAATGTATAGTGATATGTATCCATCACTATGGTATCATGCCCTAAAAAGTCATCTGTGCCCTACCTGCTCATCCTGCCCTATCCCTGAACCCCTGGAAACCTCTGATCTTTATTCTGTCTCCATAGTCTTGCTTCTCCCTGAGTGTCATACAGTAGGAACCACACAGTGTGCAGCCTTTTCAGGTTGGCTTCTCTCACTTAGACACGCATCTAAGGTTCTTGCAGGTCTTTTCGTAGCTTGATGGTTCATTTGCTTTTAGTGCTGAATCGTATTCCATTGTCTGGTTATGCCACAGGTTATTTATCTATTAAATTGCTAAAAGATGTCTTGGTTGCTTCCAAGTTTGGGCAGTTGTGAATAAAGCTGCTGTAAACATCCATGTGCAGGTTTTTGTGTGGACAAGGTTTCAACTCCTTTGGATAAATACCAAGGAGCACGATTACTGGTTCATGTGGTAAGAGTATGTTTAGTTTTGCAAGGAACCGCCCAACTCTCTTCCGGAGTGGCTGCACCATTTTGCATTCCCGCCAGCAATGGATGAGAGTTCCTGTTGCTCCCCATCCGCACCAGCATTTGGTGGTGTCAGTGTTCTGGTTTTGACCATTCTGATAGGTGTGTAGTGGCATCTCATTGTGGTTTTAATTTGCATTTCTCTGATAACATATGATGTGAAGCATCTTTCAATATGCTCATTTGCCATCGGTATATCTTCTTTAGTGAGGTGTCTGTTAAGATCTTTGGCCCATTTTAAAATCAGGTTGTTTTCTTTTTTTTTTTTTTTTTTTTTTTGGCAGTACGCGGGCCTCTCACTGTTGTGGCCTCTCCCGTTGCGGAGCACAGGCTCCGGACGCGCAGGCTCAGCGGCCATGGCTCACGGGCCCAGCCGCTCCGCGGCATGTGGGATCTTCCCGGACCGGGGCACAAACCCGTGTCCCCTGCATCGGCAGGCGGACTCTCAACCACTGCGCCACCACAGAAGCCCCCTTGTTTTCTTATTGAATTTAAGAGTTCTCTGTATACTTTGGATAAGAGACCTTTATCACATGTGTTGTTTGCAAATACTTTCTCCCAGTCTGTGGCTTGTCTTATTCTCTTGGCATTGTGTTTCAGAAGTTTTTCATTTTAATGAAGCACAGTTTATCAATTGTTTCTTTCACGTATTATGCCTTTGTTGATGAATCTAAAAAGTCATCACCATACCCAAGATCATCAAGGTTTTCTCCTGTGTTATCTTCTAGGAGTTCTGTAGTTTTACGTTTTATGTAAATGGATCTGTGATCCATTTTGAATTAATTTTTGTGAATTAGTGAAAGGACTGTGTCTAGATTCTTTTTTTTCTTTCGCATGTGGATGTCCAGTTATTCTAGCACAATTTGTTGAAAAGACTATCTTTTCTCCATTATATTGCCTTTGCTACTTTGTCAAATATCAGTTAGCTGTATTTGTGTGAGTCTATTTCTGGGCTCTCTATTCTGTTGCACTGTTGAATTTGTCTGTTCTTTAATCAGCACCACACTGCCCTGATGGAGCTTTATAGCAAGTCATGGAGTCAGGTAGTATCAATCTTCCCACTGTGTTCTTCTTCAATATTGTTGGCTATTCTGGAACTTTTGCCTCTACATGTAAACTTTAGAATCAGTTTGTTGACATCCACAACTTGGTGAGATTTTGCTGGGGATTGCATTGAATCTATACATCAAAGTGGGAAGAACTGACATCTTGACAATATTGAGTCTTTCCAACCATTAACATGGAACAATTTTTTTAGTTCTTCTTTGATCTTTGATTTTGTTCATCAGAGTTTTGTGGTTTTCCTCATAGAGATCTTGTACATATTTTGTTAGACTTATACATAAGTATTTAATTTTTAGGAGTGCCCAGCTCAGGTTTAATGCCAAAATAAATGGCCAAGACTTAAACATACAAAAATGAACCAAAAGGACCTGCACGGAAGGGGAGATGCAGCACATCCAAAGGGAAGCTTCCAGAGTATGGGAGTGTGGAGTTCCAGAGTTTGGAGGAAGACACTGGAACTCACCAAAAAGATACCCCACATCCAGAGACAAAGGAGAAGCCACGATGAGATGGTAGGAGGGGCACAATCACAATAAAATCAAATCCCATAAGTGCTGAGTGGGTGACTCACAGACTGGAGAACACTTATACCACAGAAGTCCACCCACTGGAGTGAAGGTTCTGAGCCCCACGTCAGGCTTCCCAACCTCAGGGTCTGGCAACGGGAGGAGGAATTCCCAGAGAATCAGACTTTGAAGGCTAGTGGGATTTGATTGAAGGACTGCAATAGGACTGGGGGAAACAGAGACTCCACTTGTGGAGGGCACACACAAAGTAGTGTGTGCGTCGGGACCCAGGGGGAAGGAGCAGTGACCCCATAGGAGACTGAACCAGACCTACCTGCTAGTGTTGGAGCGTCTCCTGCAGAGGCAGGGGGTGGCTGTGGCTCACCATGGGGACAAGGACACTGGCAGCAGAAGTTCTGGGAAGTACTCCTTGGCGTGAGCCCTCCCAGAGTCCATCGTTAGCCCCACCAAAGAGCCTGTAGGCTCCAGTGCTGGGTCACCTCAGGCCAGACAACCAACAGGAAGGGAACTCAGCCCCACCCATTAGTAGACAAGCGAATTAAAGTTTTACTGAGCTCTGCCCAGCAGAGCAACACACAGCTCTACTCACCACCAGTCCCCCCCCATCAGGAAACTTGCACAAGCCTCTTAGATAGCCTCATCCACCAGAGGGCAGACAGCAGAAGCAAAAAGAACTACAATCCTGCAGCCTGTGGAACAGAAACCACATTCAGAGAAAGACAGACAAAATGAAAATGCAGAGGACTATGTACCAGATAAACGAACAAGATAAAACACCAGAAAAACAACTAAATGAAGTAGAGATAGGCAACCTTCCAAAAAAAGAATTCAGAATAATGATACTGAAGATGGTCCAGGACCTCGGTTAAAGAAGGGAGGCAGAGATCAAAAAGATACAAGAAATGTTTAACAGGAAAACAAATACCATATGCAAACATATATATATGGAATTTAAAAAAAAAAATGTTCTAATGAACCTAGGGGCAGGAGAAGAATAAAGACACAGACATAGAGAATGGACTTGAGGACATGGGGAGGGGGAAGGGTAAGCTGGGGCGAAGTGAGAGAGTAGCACTGACATATATACACTACCAAATGTAAAATAGATAGCTAGTGGGAAGCAGCCACATAGCACAGGGTACTTTGTGACCACCTAGACGGGTGGGATATGGAGGGTGGGAGGAAGGCACAAGAGGGAGGGGATATGGGGATATATGTATACGTATAGCTGATTCACTTTGTTATACAGCAGAAACTAACACAACATTATAAAGCAATTATACTCCAATAAAGATGTTTTTAAAAAACTACATTTAAAATGTCAAAAAAAAGAAATGTTTAACAAAGACCTAGAAAAATTACAGAACAAACAAACAGAGATGAACAATACAATAAATAAAATGAAAAATACACTAGAAGGAATGAATAGCAGAGTAACTGAGATAGAACAATGGATAAATGACTGGGAAGACAGAATGGTGGAAATCACTGCCATGGAACAGAATAAAGAAAAAGGAATGAAAAGAAATGAAGACAGCTAAGAGACCTCTGGACAACATTAAACACACCAACATTCGCATTATAGGGGGCCCAGAAGGAGAAGAGAGAGAGAAAGGACCTGAAAAAAAAATTGAAGACATTATAGTCGAAAACTTCCCTAACATGGGAAAGGAAATAGCCATCCAAGTCCAGGAAGTGCAGAGTGCGCCAGGCAGAATAATGCCAAGGAGAAACACACCGAGACACATAGTAATCAAATTGACAAGAATTAAAGACACAGAAAAATTATTAAAAGCAACAAGGGAAAAACAACAAATAACATATAAAGGAACTCCCATATGGTTAATAGCTGATTTCTCAGCAGAAACTCTACAAGCCAGAAGGGAGTAGCACCATATATGTAAAGTGATGAAAGGGAAGAACCTAAAACTAAGATTACTCTACCCGGCAAGGATCTCATTCAGATTCGACAGAGAAGTCAAAAGCTTTACAGACAAGCAAAAGCTAAGAGGATTCAGTACCACCAAACCAGTTCTACAACAAATGCTAAAGGAAATTCTCTAAGTGGGAAACACAAGAGAAGAAAAAGACCTACAAAAAAAAAAAAACCCAAAACAATTAAGAAAAAGGTAATAGGAACATACATATCGACAATTACCTTAAATGTGAATGGATTAAACGCTCCAACCAAAAGACGAAGGCTCACTGAATGGATACAAAAACAAGACCCATATATATGCTGTTTACAAGAGAGCCACTTCAGACCTAGGGACACATACAGACTGAAAGTGAGGGGACGGAAAAAGATATTCCATGCAAATGGAAATCAAAGCTGGAGTAGCAATACTCGTATCAGATAAAATAGACTTTAAAATAATGTTACAAGAGACAAGGAAGGACACTACATAATGACCAAGGGATCAATCCAAGAAGAAGATATAACAATTATAAATATATACGCACTCAACATAGGAGGTCCTCAGTACATAAGGCAAATGCTAACAGCTATAACAGAAAATTAATAAGGAAACACAAGCTTTAAATGACACAATAGACCAGATAGATTTAATTGATATTTATAGGACACTCCATCCAAAAACAGCAGATTACACCTTCTTCTCAAGTGCACATGGAACATTCTCCAGGATAGATCACATCATGGGTCACAAATCAAGCCTCAGTAAATTTAAGAAAATTTAAATCATATCAAGCATCTTGACCACCATGCTATGAAATTAGAAATCAATTACAGGAAAAAAAAAAAACATAAAAAACACAAACACATGGAGGCTAAACAATGTGGTACTAAATAACCAAGAGATCATTGATGAAATCAAAGAGGAAATCAAAAAATACCTAGAGACAAATGACAATGAAAACACGATGATCCAAAAATCTGTGGGATGCAGCCAAAGCAGTTCCATGAGGGAATTTTATAGCAATGCAACCCTACCTCAAGAAACAAGAAAAATCTGAAATAAACATCAAAACTTACACCTAAAGGGACTAGAGAAAGAAGAACAAACAAAACCCAAACTTAGTAGAAGGGAAAAAGTCATAAAGATCAGAGAAGAAATAAATGAAACAGCAACAAAGAAAACAATACCAAAGATCAATGAATTTAAAACTGGTTCTTTGAGAAGATAAACAAAATTGATAAACCTTTAGCCAGACTCATTAAGAAAGAGGGAGAGTAATGAAATCAATAAAATTAGAAATGAAAAAGGAGAAGTTACAATGGACACCGCAGAAATACAAAGCATCCTAAGAGACTACTACAAGCAACTCTATGCCAATAAAATGGACAACCTGGAAGAAACAGACAAATTCTTAGAAAGGCATAAGCTTCCAAGACTGAACCAGGAAGAAATAGAAACTATAAACAGACCAATCACAAGTAATGAAATTGAAACTGTGATGAAAAATCTTCCAACAAACAAAAGTCCAGGACCAGATGGCTTCACAGATGAATTCTATCCAACATTTAGAGAAGAGCTAACACCTATTCTTCTCAAACTTTTCCAAAAAAAAATGCAGAGGGAGGAACAATCCCAAGCTTATTCTATGAGGCCACAATCACCCTGATACCAAAGTCAGACAAAGATACTACAAAAAAAGGAAAATTAAAGACCAATATCACTGATGAATATAGATGCAAAATCCTCAACAGAATACTAGCAAACAGAATCCAACAACACATTAAAAGGATCATACACCATGATCAAGTGGGATTTATCCCAGGGATGCAAGGATTCTTCAATATATGCAAATCAATCAATGTAATACACCATATTAACAAATTGAAGAATAGAAACCATACGATCATCTCAACAGATGCAGAAAAAGCTTTTGACAAAATTCAACACCCATTTATGATAAAAACTCCAGAAAGTGGGCATAGACAGAACCTACCTCAACATACTAAAGGCCATATGACAAACCCACAGCCAACATCGTTCTCAATGGTGAAAAACTGAAAGCATTTCCTCTAAGACCAGGTACAAGACAAGGATTTCTACTCTTGCCATTCTTATTCAACATAGTTTTGGAATTCCTAGCCACGGCAATCAGATAAAAAAAATAATAATAAAAGGAATACAAATTGGAAAAGAAGAAGTAAAACTGTGACTGTTTGCAGATGACATGATACTATACATAGATAATCCTAAAGTTGCCACCAGAAAACTACTAGAGCTAATCGATGAATTTGGTAAAATTTCAGGATACAAAATTATTGCACAGAAATCTCTTGCATTCCTATACACTAATGATGAAAGATCGGAATGAGAAATTAAGGAAACAATCCCATTCTCCATTGCAACAAAAAGAATAAAATACCTAGGACTAAACCTACCTAAGTAGGTAAAAGACCTGTACTCAGAAATCTATAAGACACTGATGAAAGAAATCAAAGATGACACAAACAGATGGAGAGATATACCTTGTTCTTGGATTGGAAGAATCAATATTGTGAAAATGACTATACTACACAAAGCAATCTACAGATTCAATGCAATCCCTATCAAATTACCAATGCCATTTTTTACAGAACTAGAACAAAAAATCTTAAAATTTGTATGGAGACACAAAAGACCCTGAGAAGCCAAAGCAGTCTTGAGGGAAAGAAAACAGAGCTGGAGGAATCAGACTCCAAGACTTCAGACTATACTATGAAGCTACAGTAATCAAGACAATATGGTACTGGCACAAAAACATAAATATAGATCAATGGAACAGGCAGAAAGCCCAGAGATAAACCCACACACCTATGGTCAACTAATCTATGACAAAGAAGACAAGGATACACAATGGAGAAAAGATAGTCTCTTCAATAAGTAGTGCTGGGAAAACTGGGCAGCTACATGTCAAAGAATGAAATTAGAACACTCCCTAATACCATACACAAACATAAACTCAAAATGGATTAAAGACCTAAATGTAAGGCGGGACACTGTAGAACTCTTACAGGAAAACATAGGAAGAACACTCTTTGACATAAATCACAGCAAGATCTTTTTTGACTCACTTCCTAGAGAAATGGAAATAAAAACAAAAATAAACAAATGGGACTACTTAATAACGAAGAGATCACTGAAGAAATCAAAAACTACCTAGAAACAAATGACAATGAAAACACGATGACCCAAAACCTATGGGATGTAGCAAAAACAGTTCTAAGAGGGAAGTTTATAGCAATACAATCCTACCTCAAGAAACAAGAAAAACCTCAAATAAACAACCTAACCTTGCACCTAAAGCAATTAGAGAAAGAAGAACATCAACAAAAAAACCCCCAATGTTAGCAGAAGGAAAGAAATCATAAAGATTAGATCAGAAATAAATGAAAAAGAAATGAAGGAAATGATAACAAAGATCAATAAAACTAAAACCTGGTTCTTTGAGAAGATAAACAAAATTGACACACCATTAGCCAGACTCATCAAGAATAAAAGAGAGAAGACTCAAATCAATAGAATTAGAAATGAAAAAGGAAAGGTAACAACTGACACTGCAGAAATACAAAGGATCATGAGATATTACTACAAGCAACTATAGCCAATCAAATAGACAACCTGGAAGAAATGGACAAATTCTTAGAAAACCACAACCTTCCGAGACTTAACCAGGAAGAAATAGAAAATATAAACAGACCAGTCACAAGCACTGAAATTGAGACTGTGATTAAAAATCTTCCAACAAACAAAAGCCCAGGGCCAGATGGCTTCACAGGCGAACTCTATCAAACATTTAGAGAAGAGCTAACACCTATCCTTCTCAAAGTCTTCCAAAATACAGCAGAGGGAGGAATACTCCCAAACTCATTCTATGAGGCCACCATCACCCTGATACCAAAACCAGACAAAGATATCACAAAGAAAGAAAACTACAAGCCAATATCACTGATGAACATAGATGCAAAAATCCTCAACAAAATACTAGCAAACAGAATCCAACAGCACATTAAAAGAATCATACACCATGATCAAGTGGGGTTTATCCCAGAGGAATGCAAGGATTCTTCAATATATGTAAATCAATAGATGTGATAAACCATATTAACAAACTGAAGGAGAAAAACCATATGATCTTCTCAATAGATTCAGAAAAAGCTTTTGACAAAATTCAACACCCATTTATGATAAAAACCCTCCAGAAAGTAGGCATAGAGGGAACTTACCTCAACATAATAAAGGCCATATATGACAAACACACCACCAACATCGTTCTCAGTGGTGAAAAACTGAAAGCATTTCCACTAAGATCAGAACAAGTCAAGGTTGTCCACTCGCACCACTGTTATTAAAACAGTTTTGGAAGTTTTAGCCACAGCAATCAGAGAAGAAAGAGAAATAAAAGGAATCCAAATCGGAAAAGAAGAAGTAAAGCTGTCACTGTTTGCAGATGACATGATACTATACATAGAGAATTCCAAAGGTGCTACCAGAAGACTACTAGAGCTAATCAATGAATTTGGTAAAGTAGCAAGATACAAAATTAATGCACAGAAATCTTTTGCATTCCTATACATTAATAATGAAAACTCTGAAAGAGAAATTAAGGAAACACTCCCATTTACCATTGCAACAAAAAGAATAAAATACCTAGGAATAAACTTACCTAAGGAGACAAAAGACCTGTATGCAGAAAACTATAAGACACTGATGAAAGAAATTAAAGCTGATACAAACAGAGGGAGAGATACACCATGTTCTTGGACTGGAAGAATAAACATTGTGAAAATGACTATACTACCTGAAGCAATCTACAGATTCAATGCAATCCCTATCAAACTACCAAGGGCATTTTTCACAGAACTACAATAAAAAAGATTTCACAATTTGTATGGAAACACAAAAGACACCAAATAGCCAAAGCAATCTTGAGAAAGAAAAACGGAGCTGGAGGAATCAGGCTCCCAGACTTCAGACTATACTACGAAGCTACAGTTATCAAGAGAATATAGTATGGGCACAAAAACAGAAATATAGATCAATGGAACAGGATAGAAAGCCCAGAGAGAAACCCATGCACATATGGTCCCCTTATTTTTGATAAAGTAGGCAAGAATATACAGTGGAGAAAAGACAGCCTCTTCAATAAGTGGTGCTGGGAAAACTGGACAGCTACATGTAAAAGAATGAAATTAGAACACTCCCTAACACCATACACAAAAACAAACTCAAAATGGATTAAAGACCTAAATGTAAGGCCAGAAACTATCAAACTCTGAGAGGAAAACATAGGCAGGACACTCTATGACATAAATCACAGCAAGATCCTTTTTGACCCACCTCCTGGAGAAATGGAAATACAAACAAAAATAAACAAATGGGACCTCATGAAACTGCAAAGCTTTTGCATAGCAAAGGAAACCACAAACAAGATGAAAAGACAACCCTCAGAATGGGAGAAAATATTTGCAAATGAAGCAACCGACAAAGGATTAATCTCCAAAATTTACAAGCAGCTCATGCAGCTCAATATCAAAAAAACAAACAACCCAATCCACAAATGGGCAGAAGACCTAAATAGACATTTCTCCAAAGAAGATATACAGACTGCCAACAAACACATGAAAGGATGCTCAACATCACTAATCATTAGAGAAATGCAAATCATAACTACATGAGGTATCACCTCACACCAGTCAGAATGGCCGTCATCAAAAAATCTAGAAACGATAAATGCTGGAGAGGGTGTGGAGAAAAGGGAACTCTCCTGCACTGCTGGTGGGAATGTGAACTGGTACAGCCACTATGGAGAACAGTATGGAGGTTCCTCAAAAAACTACAAATAGAGCTACCATATGACCCAGCAATCCCACTACTGGGCATATACCCTGAGAAAACCATAATTCAAAAAGAGTCATGTACCACAATGTTCATTGCAGCTCTATTTACAATAGCCAGGTCATGGAAGGAACGTAAATGCTCATCGACAGATAAATGGTTAAAGAAGATGTGGCACATATATACAATGCAATATTACTCAGCCATAGAAAGGAATGAAATTCAGTCATTTGTAGAGATGTGGATGGACCTAGAGACTGTCATACAGAGTGAATTAAGTCAGAAAGAGAAAAGCAAATATCGCATATTAACGAATATATGTGGAACCTAGAAAAATGGTACAGGCGAACCAGTTTGCAAGGCAGAAATAGAGACACAGATGTAGAGAACAAACGTATGGACACCGGTGGGGGAAAGCGGGGCGGGTGGTGGTGGTGGTGGGATGAATTGGGAGATTGGGATTGACACGTATACACTAATATGTATAAACTAGATAACTAATAAAAAAAAAGAAAAAAGTGAACCAAAAATCTAATAGAAAATTGGGTGAATCTTTTTACAATCTAGGCACTAACTATGTACCAGGTACTATTGTTGTAAGTGCTCTTGTATATAATAACTAATTTAATCTCACAGCACTAGGAAGTAAGTATTATTATGATTCATATTAAAGATGAGGAAACTGAGGTTAAGTGTCTTGTCTAAGATTGTAGGGCTAGTAAGCAGAAGAGATAGAATTTGAACCTCAGCATTCTGGCTCTAGAGCTACACTGCTTCTGTGATGACCGAATACATGTAGTACCTCTTATACATCCTGTGTATATGCACATGTGATGTTTAAGTTCTGAATTTTAAAAATATTATAAGGGAAGTAAAAAATATACTAAAAACTGGGAAAATATTTGCAACCTGTATTATAGATAAGGTATTTTAGATTTAGAAGTTTTAGATTTGCAAAGAGCCCATACAAATCACTAACAAATGGAAGAAAGGAAGGAAGGAAGGGAGGGAGGGACGGACGGACGGAGGGAGGAAGGAAGGAAGGAAGGGAGGGAGGGAAACCAGACAGACAGATATAAACAGGCAGTTCACTGAATAGAAATACCAAAGGCCAATAAGCTTATGCACAGTATCACTCATCTTTAAAAAGTATAATTTAAGACAACGCTGAGATATCATTTTTTATTTACCACATTGTCAAGTATTGAAAAGTTTAGTAATATTCAGTGTTTTGACCAATTGGAAGAAAACAGACACTCACACCCTACTGTTAGAAGTGTAAAATGGTAAAACTTTAAAATGGTAATTTGTCAACATCCATCAAAATGTTTAACGTACCTATCACTCGACACATTACTTCCACAGACATGTAAGTGGCTGAAGACATACACACACAAGAAGGTTCACTGCATCAGTATTTACAACAGTGCTACTGAAACACGGTCTGCACAGCAGTGATAATCTACAGATGGCTTGTTGTTGGTCTGCTGGGAGATCAGGGGCCGGGATGTAATTCAGCTACACTTCTAGGAGCACTGTGAGTTCAGGTGACAACCTTTTCTCATAGAAAGAATTTCTTGATTAAGAAAACAGTATATTGATTTGTATTTGGACGAAAGCTCCTTATCTCGATGTGAAACAGCACTTTGAATAGCACTAGTTTGTAATAACTAAAAATTGGAAATAACTCTTAAGTCTATAGGGGTATTTGTTGGATACATTTAATAACCTGAACCAAAATCCTATGCATTCATTTAAAATAAGGAAAGCTACGTATAGTATATATGTATACATACTGTATATGTATACACACATAGGATGGAGTGTAAAAAATGTTGCAAAGTAGGAGGAATATAGTACCAAGTACAAGATGAAAAAGCACAAGGTTGTATGTACATAGAGTTTCTGGAAGCATACACAAGACGTTGTGAACCATGGTTATCTTTGGGACGTGGGATTGGGATCGTGGAGAGATAGGGCATGGGGCTTTTTATCTGTGTCCCTCTGTACTGCTTCAGTGTCTCTACAACTAGCACAAGCTACGTTTATAATGTTTTAAAACATGAATTAAAAAGTTTTCTTTAGAAGTCATGAATCAGGCTCACTGCAGATCAGGTTTCCAGAAACTGGAAACTTGGGCTGAGATTTGTTTCAGAAGACTTACTGAGACAATCTTTACATGGGATGAATTTCCATGGAGTCATCTGTGTAAAGATGTAACAAACATCAGCTTGTTTTTCCAAACTCAGAAATCTGTTTTTCTCACCTTAAAAAAAAGTTCATTATGGCCAATGCACACATCAACCAAACCAAATTTTTAGTTCGTCTCTAGGATGGGTCTCAAAGCTAGGAAGCGGTGAAGTCAGGACTCTGTCCCTGCAGTGTGACAATCAATGACCTAATTCTGATCATAACTGTTATGAAGAAGCGCAGGACCAAAAGACTCTGTACTCAAGAAGGCCCAAAGGTGGGGGCACATAACAAGTCTTCAAAATCTAGGGGTCCTCTATGCGTCACGGCAACCACAATTTATTCTGCCAAAAATTGTGGGATATTAGGCCTTTCCGAGTCATCTGGAACTCATTAATAATCGTTAACAGTTGTACAGTACCATGCAGTTGGCAAAGCACTTTTCTATCCACTGTCTTACTTCATCCTCATAACAGACCTTTGGAGTAGGTAAATTTCATAGATCAAATTTTATAGATGCAAACACTGGGTACAGAAGCCTTATGCTTACTCCCCAAAGTCACTCAGAAGTGAAGAGGCCCAGCCAGGCTGCGCGGGCCCAAGCTCTACCGCCACCCCGCACTGCCTCCCAAGGCGTGGCCAACCTAAGCGGCCCCAGACGCAAGAGTCTGCGCGCTTGCTCTTATTTTCTGTGTTTATTTGCACGATGTGATGCCTTCGAGCTGGACGAGTTTAAAAGCAGACCACGGCCGTTGCCACTGTTTGCTAAACATTGCCACTTGGAGCAGGCAGAGTACAGACAGCAGCTTGAGTTCTTAGTCATCCTGAACAGGATCAAGCAGGACAGAAAGAGGGGAAAGCAGTTCTCGCTGTTCGGAACGAAGGCGTCGCACATGCTGCGTCTTCCACGGGCACGTCTGTTCTTCCCTACCTTTGTTCTACTTTAAGCTTTTCTCCAGGAGTTTCAGACTAATGACAATGAAGTGATCTTTCTTGAAGTTCTAATTCTGATACCAACTTTTACCGTTGCACTGCAGTCTTTCACATCAGACAGCTTTCCTTTCTCAAGGCTCTTTATTAAACTACCCACATCTCATATTCCATTTATATTTCTACTTTCTTGCACATAAACCCTATATAAGGGAATTAAAATTATGTGATAATACCTTCCATTTATTGGGCACCTATTAAATGCCAAGCACTGTGGTGGGCACTTTATATATTGTACATTACCTCTGAACCCTGCAGCAAAGTCTACAGGGTATAACTCATTACTCTCACTTTGCAGGTGAAGAAACTGAAGCTGAGAGTGACTGAGTCTGGACCCTACAGTAGTGAGTGGCAGAGCTGGGATGCAAACGTACCTCTGCTTAGCCTCAAAGCCAAGGTTCTCTCCAGTGCACAGCACCCAGTAATAATGCGTATTGTATTAGCTACTGGAAGGTTTTTAATGAAAATCTTCATTCTAAAGTTATGTATTTTAACCGTTAGCATCCTACTTTTCCTCGGCTCTTACAGGGTGGGTTGGTGGTCTAAGGTGATGAAATTCAACCCTAATACAAATGCAGTGCCCCGATATCATATCCCTGACCAACCTAAGGAGAATTATGGCCTATAATGGACCCTGTGTTCTACTGCCCTCTCCACCGGGTCAGCTCTCAAAGGAAAACAAAATTCATATGATCATTGAGGTCTAGAAATTAACTTTTATTTTAAATCTGTCAAGAACTCCTGGCAGTTATTAAATTTATTAAAATGATTACATATGGCAAAACAAAGAATAGAGGTAATTCTATTTCTCTACAACATAAATTATGAGTTAGAGTCTCAGCAGCTGACTCAGCGTTGTTGAAGA
This sequence comes from Stenella coeruleoalba, assembly GCF_951394435.1. Lineage (NCBI taxonomy): Eukaryota > Metazoa > Chordata > Mammalia > Artiodactyla > Delphinidae > Stenella > Stenella coeruleoalba. The sequence continues at coordinate 182,408,458 of NC_137147.1, read as the reverse complement.
TGCTTTTAAAGGTCGGGGGGACTTTGATTTCCAGAAAATGTGAAAGCAGCAAAAGAAAAAGTAAAGTAAAAGTAATTGCAATTGGAGCTATTATGCCAGGATGTGCTAATTGTCAAATCGCCTTGATGTGTTTATAGGCCAGACTCCAAGCTTTGGTATTTAAAGAAAATCATGTGAAGAGCTGTCCTATACTGGCTTGTCATCCATGGCTTATAACATAGAACAAATCTGTTGATTCTTTTTGAAAAGATGGTAAAAATGAATTATGACTAATTCAAATTAAAAAACAACCAGCATCCATTCATCTAACTGAAATATGTAAAAACAAAAACAATTTTATTAAAATATTTAATACCAGAATAACTTATAATAGTATGAAAAAGAGTGAAGTACTTGTCCTTAGTTTTCACTGACATGATCACATTTTCGAAAAATTGTTTTATAAAGATTCCAAAGTTTTATCATGGATCTGTAACTATTTAAGGATCTTGTAAACCAGAAGAACTCATACTTCATCTGATCATACAGTCATAACTTACATATCTTGCTTTGCACTTACTCTTACTGCAAACAGCAATTTAGAAAACAAAGTAAAAATATATATATGTACAAAATATCTTAATATCAAATTATTTTCATTACACTAAATAAACCCAATCCCCAAATGTTATGTTACATGAAAAAGTGTCCTACAATGTATATCAAGACTGATACTGTCCATATATCAACTAGAGCAGCCTCTGGCTTTAAAAGCATTTTGCAAAATAAAGGAAAATGTCACCACGTGGCTGCACTGTTGGCTGTCATTCACACTCACAAAAACGCTGTCCAGTTTCAAAAAAAATTTATAAAATAGGTTACATACTCAGAAAAAACATCCCGCCATAAAAGAGACAAATCCTTTTTACTTCTCTGAGCACAAATATTCTGTTATATCTGGCATCCCTACTGTTTATTCAAATTTCAAGCCTCCCCAAGCTGATTAGAATATTAACGTTTGATTGAAAAAGATCTTTCTTGATGTTGATTATTCTCACTCCACGATAGTCTAATTTAGAAACAAAATGTTCTTTCTTTTAATACATGATTTCACCTTAATGTCCTATTTGGCAAAAGTCAGAGACTGTTCAATGTTTTGTTTCCCATATGTTTTAAATTTAAAAATCAATTTTGTGTGTGTATGTATATTCACATCGAGATACATTTCTTTTATTACCTTGTTCTCAATGCAATATAAGTTGTCCATCAGCAACTGTAATTTGAAATGGACCAAATAAGAGGTTTTTAGCTATTCCATATGAAAAACAGTTTCCATTACAAAAAACACTGAACTCTAATGCAAACAGGATTATGTTTTTAAACCTAAACTATAGTTTTAGTTTTATACGGGAACATTTCGAGTTATTTAGATAATAAACTTTTTGAAAACTTCGGCAAAACTTGAGAAAAAGAAAATCCAAATCAATTCTGAAGAGCATTGTGGTGTTTTCCAGCAGTGCTTAAAAACTTCTTTTCTGATCACGTTCATTGCCATTTTTCTTGAATGTACACATTATGTGATCCCTGAACCTTTTATTTTGGAAGTTTGTAACCAACCAGATATGCAGGCAAGATACGTGCATAAAATTCTCACTGTCCCTCGGCAAAGCACACTGAACAATTTTAAATACTTCAGAATTTTTTTTTTTTAAAGGAACATTTCATTTGGGCTGAACAGATTTCCAAGTTTTAACATGTGAATTAGTGAATACATTTCAAGGGCTTTCAGCAATTATGGTTTGAGTCCTGGCGTGGGTAGGTCCATCTGGAATGGCACTCACAGTCTCATGAGCATTGTGGTGTTGTCATTTTGAGGCACAGCTGCTCTACTATGCCCACGTTGCAGCTTATTTTCGGGAAAGCAAGGCACTTACTGTAATAGCAATGCAGACATTTTATGCATACTTGGAGTAACATAAAATAAGTTAATATTTCTGATTAAAGTGAGGTCTTATAATTTATACGTCTTTTATAGAAGCAACTAAATGATATATTTAGGACGATTAAAAATAGGAAGAGGCTTGAAAAGGAGTCATCTTCACTGCTGCTCCAGCCCCTAGGATGAGGGTTTATGAAAAAACACTGATGTGAAGAACAGCCATCGATCTGAAAGGTGACAAACTCTTAAAACTGCTGAACCAGGGGCACTTTGACCGTCTTCACTTCTGCAATGTGGGACGACTTCTGGATAATGCAGCTGGTGGTCCCCTGCAGCTTGTCTTTTCCCTGTGCGAGATTTGTTAAGGCCATGGCTGCATTGATCTCCTTCCAGTACGTGTCGTCCTTGCTTGGTCCCTTTCTATTAGCTGCACTACATTTAAGCAGAACAGAAAGAAAATGATCAAACTCACTGCAGCGCACGTAGAGAAGACCACCACTGAAAAGCACAAATGGCAAATAAAAACATACCGCTCACCTGTCACCCTTACTGGATCTATTTTCCAGAGTGTCTGTAAAGAAAAGCAAACATTTGATTACTTTTCTTTTCTGCTATCTTTTTGAATCTCAGGCCTTTCATCATTAATTACGAGGAATGAAAGTTCGTCAGGAAACATGTTGAAAATTGATTACACTTTTTTTTTTTTTTTACGAAGAAGGTGTGAAAAAAAATCTCTTTGCAAAGAAGCAGGAATAAGATGAGAACAGGTAATACAGAATAAAAAGTGGCTCTCATAAACATACAAACATCTGCGGTCAGTTTGTTCTGAGACACTGATTGGGCATTTTGGTGAGGAGGGCGATGGCACAGGGAGAGAGTGCTGACCGTTCCGGGGCAGGTTCTGGTCTCACCCCACTACTCGCCGGCCGTGTGCCTTTGGGCAGATTGTGATGCTGCATGAGGTCTGGGGTACAGTCTCCTGAACTATAAAATAAAGGAGCTCCTAGGTGATCTTCAGGGTGCCTGTGGCTCGGCAGTCTATGATCTCATGGAAATCAAACCTTCATCTCAGAAACAGGACTGGCAGGTAGTCCCCTCTGGCGAGTTAGCCGATGAATAACAGACCCAGTGCTGACAGCAACGCAGGACTCCTGGCGGACTGGAATAAGCAGGCACTGGTCTGTGAGCTCCACACGGACCCCTCATCCCGCAGGACATGAGAGCCAGGCTTGCTGCTTCACTCGGAGCACGACTGTCTATCAAAATCACACCTTATAAAGGAAGACGAAATGGGTTCTTGATTCGGATTAACCCTCTCTGGGGGAGCTCCTCTGGCCAAAAGAGCAAGGTATCAGGAACACAAAAATAGACATGCTGGAGGGAAAGATTCCAGAGGGTAAAGGGGGGCAGCGGCATGGCACGGGAGGTTAGAACACAGAGTGGGGCTGGAGCTCCCAGCAGCCTTAGAGACGCCAGAAATACAGCGGTTAAACCTCCGCCACCAGCACCACCACCAGCAGCGACAAACACCATTGAGAACCTACAGAACGAAGCCCTGCACCCCACACAGGAAGCATGGGGACAGGGAGTTTGCTCACAGCGTCTCTGGGCTCCACGGCCTCTGGAAAGCTGGCTTTTCCTGCCCTCAGTTCCCTCCCTTTGTTCTCCTCCCCTAACTCCCTGGCAGTGCTCAAAGCTAGTTTGCCGCGGTGCAGCCTCATCTCCAGCCCTGGGCTCCCAGAGAGTCGCGGAACTCGGAGAGACCTGGGGGGGAGATCAGGAACACGATCATGATATAGTCCCAGCAGGGCGACATTTCCCAGGGACGTGACCGTGTCGACAGGGCAGCTAAACCTTGATGCCCTCGATGGATGAAAAGAGTCGGGGAAAGCTGTTAACACATCCTGAGTCAGGCCAGGCAGTGTAGACCGGGAGATAGTAACGGTCACCTTGAGCTCTTTGCACAGCCTTTCACTCAGGGCCACCCTACCTACCCTGCCGAAAAAGAAGACAAGCAAACACAACAAAAGCGCGTAGTGAATAAACGGCAAGGTTGTCACGAAAAGTGAGTGAGATGAAGTGTGTCTGGCCCCAAATGGAACAATAAACGTTAGTCCCTTTGGTCTCCTTTCGTTTTAGGGATCTTTGGAAAAATAACTGGATTCCTGCGTAGTTGGTCCCCCTCCGGAGCCCTGCTAGCCTCTGGATCTTTCGGCCCCTACGAGGTAGGCCTGGATGGTTAGCTACACCTCTGCTGCTTGATAATTTTGGAATTATAATATTGCTTATGTAAACAGAAGGAAAAGAATGACAACTTTGAATTCACAGGACCCTCGTAACCCTCGCTTACAGATCACGTCCTACATGTGGGCACAACTCCAAGCACTTTGTGTCTTGGCTTATCCAGCATCAGTGTCTCTGCTGTCTGTCAAGTCTTTCTCCGTTTGGTGCTATTAACTGCAAATCTCTGCTCAATAATGACAGATACAAGGCACTACCAGAACAGAGAGTAAGTCAGTGCCTTTGTTTAGGACAAGAAAAGCTAACAACATTGGACATTTTACAGAGAGAAAAAAAAAACGAGTTAGGCCTTTGCTCAATTTTGCCCACAAATTGCAACAATTCTGTTGCCAAAGTGAAGCAATAGGTTATGGAGATATTTATCCAATGGAAAGACTTGGCAAAAGCAGAATAAGTTCCATGAAGGTTAAATAACATTAGGGAAATAACAAAACATAATTCAGAAAAGACCATGTAACTGATGCTCTGGCTTATGAACGAAGCTGTCTCGCATGTACACAGGGGACCAGCATCCGATTCCCCACCTGGATGGGCAACAGAGTGCAGACAACAGGAAGGAAGCCCGTGGCTGCCGACTCTGTAGGTGGAAGGAAGACACGTAGGTCCCTGGGAAGGTCCACGAGAGCTGGTTTAAGGTGAAGTGTGAACTAGGGTGTTCTGCATCCCCGCGGCCAGCCAGACGCCACAAGCAGCAGCCCCCATGGCTGCCTACCAGGATCCTGCCACCAAGAAACAAGCTCACTACGGCCAACCGTGAAATTATAAAACTCTGCTTACTCTTGGGGTGTATGTGTTTTACAGTTTGGTGCCTATGAAAATACCTTTGAAGTGTAAACACAGAGACCCCGATCCCCGTTCGGGTATTCTTAATCAGTTTCACGAATGTCAACAATGTCCTCGCAGCAAAGATGAATCCTGTAATTTATTTCTAAGGCAGAGAGGGCACTCAGTTCAATGTCATTTGGTATGGATTCAGGTTCCTTTCCCAGCAACAGAAGAAAAGGCTTCATAAAAAGGAATGAAGAGAAGACACACTTTGCTTCTCTATCAGTAGTAAATGTTCAAACAGCATGTAACGAAGTTCGATGTCAAAGATTTCAAACCAACAAGCAAAAGCTGACTGCTGGGGGGTCAAACGCTGCTTTGGGGGCATCTCTGTGCCGAGGGTAGTTTCGGTGCAAAACTTCAGCTGGTGCTGGAAGGGCGTGCTTCTGCTGCTGCTGGCGAGCTGCCCGCGTCGCCGGGGTTCTGTGCGTCCGAGAGCCACCTCCTGCAGAGCAGCGGTTCCCAGAAGCACCAGCAGAAGGGAGACAGCAGACAGGGGCCCTTGTACTCTGAAACATTCGTACTTTTGTAGGAAAGCAAAGGAGTATAAGCATCTGGCAATCTGGGGAGACTGTTCTCTATTCCTGATGCTGAGCTGAAACCTGGGGAGACGCCCCAGCGGCTTCAGAGAATGGAGGTCGTTTGAGGGGGACTCAGACAATTTACAATCCGCTCATTCTATTAAATGTGCTAAATGTGGAATGTTCTTTTTCATGTGCTCTTTTCCTTTGAAGTATAAACTCACCGGCGCTTATCTGGTTCAAGTATTTTGTGTCTCTTCGGCCAGTCGTCAGTATGTAAGCAGCGGTGGGTTTCTGGGCCACCACTCGACGCCACTTCAGCAGACAGGAGGTCTCTCACCAGCCCCCTCCAGAAGCGGCGCCCAGTAGCTCAAGAGAGGACGTGACAGGAGCAGGAAGGGGTCTGAGCAGACGCCCGTCCGCCGTCACTGCCCAGGCACAGACCCGGGTCCGAGGCCAGCTCAGCTGCCTCTCTCACTCTGCAAGTAGCTTGGCTCTGCCGGTCCCACGTCTGAGCTAAAATGCCTTTTTAGATCCCAAGGTTCCAAAAATCAGCTACGCTGTCAATTATCATAAAAGCAACTGGTTGGCAGGAACAACTTACTGAACCAGCCAAAAGAGCGTGTTTTAAGACCAAAAAAGAAAAGGAATGAAAAAAAGAGATGCGTCGTTAGGAAAATCTTGGATGCTGTAAAACCCAAACCATGTTGAAACTTAAAATGGGGCTATCCTCAGTTTGGACATGTGTTTCCTTATAAAGTTAAGTAGAGAAACAATTATAAAGAAAATTCAGTTCTACTGCAACCCGAGATGTGCAAGCACAAAGCCCTGTGGGCAAAGTGTCCATTCAAGTTTGAGAAACGCAGCTCAGAAGCATTCATTCTGATATATATTCCTGAGGTAATAATTCTAGTCGTAAAAAGAGAAAAAAATATGGCCAAATCTTCTGCACTGAGATTTTTTTTCAAATTTAATCAGTAAGGCTTGTTTTAAAATGTTCCACAAAATACTACTCACACCACTGAAAGGTAAATAAAATTAAGATTAAGAAAACAAGTATTTTAAATTACATAATCTAAAAATCATGTATTATATGTTTCCCTAAATTAAAATGGAAAGAGAGCTCCAGACGCTTGACAAATGTGCCTTCTCACACTTGGTCGGTTTGGGAGCCGCTGCTGGAGACAGCAGATGTGGACAGCCAGGCTTTAGTGTTTCTGGTCTCAGGGGTCCCAAGAGACCCTGGCGCACGAGACCAGTTTCTGGAGCTATTTACATACTTGGAACAACTGAGATAAAGCACGAGACTCTGGTGAATCGGGTAGATATAAAGCCTCACTGAATATTCTGAAATACCGATCGCTCCAGATTTGCAGGAACTCACACCAGACAGCATCGACCCCGTCTCTCTCTACTTCCCCACACACTGGATCTGGGCGGGGCTCACACACCCCTACAGACTGGTTCCACCGCGGCTGGACATTTCTTTACTTTTAAAAACAGCATTTGTTGTTGTTCTCTAATAAGAAAGGCATGCAGGTTCGCTGCAGAAAATCCAGGAAAAAGTGTAAAAGAGAAAATAGAGGGCACTGACGGATAACTCAAATTAATATTTGGATGTACTGACTCCCAAAGCAAGTTTATATACGTTTTTTAAAAAGGAGTCACTTTGTACGTGTTTTAAGATTTTTTTGATGTGGACCATTTTTGTGTGTGTGTGTGTGGTACGCGGGCCTCTCACTGTTGTGGCCTCTCCTGTTGCGGAGCACAGGCTCCGGATGCGCAGGCTCAGCGGCCATGGCTCACGGGCCCAGCCGCTCCGCGGCATGTGGGATCTTCCCGGACCGGGGCACGAACCCGTGTCCCCTGCATCGGCAGGCGGACCCTCAACCACTGCGCCACCAGGGAAGCCCTTGATGTGGGCCATTTTTAAAGTCTTTATTGAATTTGTTACAATATTGCTTCTGTTCTATGTTTTGGTTTTTTTGGCCGCAAGGCCTGTGGGATCTTAGCTCCGCCACCAGGGATCGAACCCGCATCCCCTGCATTGCAAGGCAAAGTCTTAACCACTGGACCACCAGGGAAGTCTCTGTATGCGTTTTAGAACTTGCTTTTTCACTGAACTTCTACATCTTCCTTACCCTTACCCCTTACCCTTTCGTTAACAAACAAGATAATAGTCTATCATTTGGCTTCCCCTGATGTGGCAATGTTTTTTGTTTTGTTTTCTTTTTCTGTTTCTTGTATTTTCGCCTGTGAAAAAGAAACGGCTTGAAAGAATTCAAAATCCAGCTTCGCCCGGTTTTAACTTGAATTTTGAGAGTCTCGAATGTTACAAGAAGGGGTTATCTTTAAAATAACAATTACTAGCATTTCATCATTTAAGCAATCTCAGTTGATAAAGCCACCTTCAAAGACCATGGCAAGGTCTAATGCATTATTTACACAGAGAGCCCATTAAACACCTTTTCTATACCTTTTGCTAGTATTCTAGACCACAGAGATACAAAAAAATGACTTTTTTTCCTCCTTATTATTTAATCTGTAACATCAAAAAATCAGTCCAAATCACAGAATAGGAAATCTAAAGCTCCGCTGAGCTCATCCTCAGACTTTAAATTAGAGACATTTTAATAGATGCGACACCCCTAAAATCACTCTTGCATCACCAGGACTGAATTGCTGCTAAGTAACTGCTAGACAGCCGTTGCTGCATCACTTTAGGGGAAATGTCTGTGGTTATCCTCTCTTTGGGGTAGTTAGAGCTTTTGAATAAGTAAAGATAAATCATCCCAAGTGATTTTGCTCAAAAAAAGGAAGGATAAAAACCTACCCAACAACCTGTAACACTTATCTGTTGATGATTAAACTGCTTTTTCCAGTGCCATGGACTGAAGGTGAATTACACGTTAAAGCTTCAGCATGACAGGAAGAGACTGCACCAAAACTTGGCGAATATCAAGGCTATCGCTCGTGGAAGGATTAGTGGAGCCTTTCGGAATAGTGAAAATTATAAAATGAAACCCGCCTCATCTTCATGGATGGAGCTGGTATTTCTTTTCCCTTTGCAATATACTAGTTAAATTATTTATCCTGAGGCCTTAAAGAATGAGTGGCTTCCAAAATTATTTCAGAGTTTAAAGAAAATCTTTTCCAAAAATTAAGCCAGTGTTTCCTCCAGCCATGACTTCCACCATCTGGAGAAAGATTCTTTTCCTTCCTGCCACCTCTCACGTGGGCTGGCCTCTCACTATAGCTAATAGTGCCCAGATGTCCTGGATCCGCAGGGTCCCCACCGTCAGCTGCCTTTCTGTCAATGCGTCCTCCTCTCGATCTCCTCCCAGAAAACAAAAAATTAGAAACCACACCCCTCTCTTCTGGACCAATAGTGAAGACTGGGGTAGCTGACACCTCAAAGCTTTCAGGAAAGGTTATAGTTCCATTAACAACAGCAGAACATCTTTATCGTTCCGGGAGCACCCATGACCGTGGCTAAACCTCTAAGTGGCGATGGGCTCCCTATCATTTAGGGAGCTACATAGCTGTCCTGCGGCTTTTCTGATTATGCGGAGGAAAAGAACTTGAGGCCGGTGGCTCCTTATTAACTCCCAGCTGAACCTCTGTTCTGGTAAAACGCACAGTTATTCTGACCTCATCAGTCTGGACTGGAGGACTAAAGGCACAGGAGGTGGGATCTGTAATTTGAACGTAGCTTTTCAAATAAGCGGAGTACCACCCAATTAGAATGTCTCAACTCCACTTTCCATCTTTTCCACTAATTAAAGGTCCTCAATGCTAAGTTACTCTGTGCTCCGACTTTCACACCTGGAAAGCAGGGCTAATCACACTAGACTCAGGTTATGAGGACTTCATGTTTTCCAGAACACTTAGAAGAAAGCTTAAGCATGTATACCAAGAACTATATAAATCCTTGTAAACATTTCTAAAAATTAACCTCTCCTCTCACTGTATTTTTTACATCTAGAATATGGGGCTGAATGTTAGTTCATCAGAAAAAATAGTGTTGTTCAGAGATTTAATATGAAAACCATTATGTAAGGATGAAATATTTTAACTCTGGCCAAAGCCCATGAGCACAGATTAATGCATTAATTGTGCAGAATCTATCATCTTCAAAGACAAAATGGCTCTTCTGATGCTATTTTGTGCCAGAGTACACAACATGCCAAGACAAAGAACACTGGAGCCACTTTAAAGAATATCTACTAACTTGAAGTGTCTAATGGATTTTGTTACTTCATTTTCTCAAGGGGAATATTGGAGATGTCACCCCAGATGTTTCATCCATGAAAGCTAGGTTTCTAGCCAAAGTCTCAGAAAATGACTTCCTAACTATACCCGAGTAACTTCCGTGTGTGCCCGTGCGCTGCAAGGGGGGCGAGTTGGTTATGAAAGTGTTCCCTTCCACGTGCAAGTTGGGCTGCTAGTTCTGAAAACAGGGTGGTCTTACTCTGATTCTCAGCTGAACTTTAATTCTGTCCCCGTGTCCCAACACTGACACTCATCCTCTAAGTTCTGCAATAGCACGAGGGCTACATAACAGCCGCCACACCACAGGTCTCGGAGGTTAATGTTTAATAAACATGTAGCTGAACAGTGTTAGGTTACAACGTACTAATGCGACTTTCTTCAGCAAAGAAAGGCCTTTTAAATGGAAAAATGTGCATTTGCTATCATCTAGAAACTGGCTGGAAAGTCTGGCTCCACCCATGTATTTTCAAGCTCTTCAGTATCTCTGAAAAATCAAAAAGTACTTTTGCTTTGATATATGAACTGAAGTGTATCTTTGAGTTGGCTCACATTATGGCCATGCTTTTCAAATTCCTTAAATTACCAGAAATGACACTTCAGACTAGGAGATCTTGCTGTTAAACCTGTCTGAATGCATTAACACCAGAAATGACACAACAAGAGAGGTGACGTTCGCCAACCCCTTGGATCTTCCAGAAGAGGTGCAAGTGACAGTTCTCTACTCACAGTTCGTCTGCTGTACTTATTAATAGAAAAGAAGCATATTTTAGACATAAGATGAACAGTATTACGAGTCTTTCTCCTACATTTCAGATACATTTTGATGCTCCTAATACACTTAAAATGTTAAAATTATACTTGGCATGTCAGTGTTCTATGTTCACACATTTCTACATTTAAAGGTTCTGTGATTTTCTGCTTTTAATTTCAGAAACAGTCATTTGAAGTCTAAACTAGGGTGGGGAAGGACTTTCAAATGAAAATTGGGAAGATTTTTGTTGATGTTGTTGAAGGTGGGAGAAGCTGAAAAGCAGGGAGAGGCGTAAAGATGAGGAAGAAGGCCTTGCGGGCCTGGGCCGTGGCTATGGGTCCGAGTGTCCCTAGTCTAGACGTCTTCTGATGACCCGATCTGACCAGAGAAGACCAGATAGTCACTAGGAATCGACACCCCAAACCATTCATTAAATTCCAGTGGCATATAGATCCTATTTCCCTGCTATCACCTAAATGTAGGATACAAGAAATTTCTAGAAGAGAGTAGGGGATAAGTTGCTTTCACCTAACAAGTTGATCTATTTGGGGAGGAAACAAAAACATTTCATAGATCAAACCTACCTTTTTGTACAATAATTTCTCTAAGGCACAGGATGTATCTTAGGACCATAAGAAAATAGCTGGCGGTTTCACTAGAAACAGGGCGTCGGGTGAGTCATTTATGTGCATCGCATCTCAGGTTCACCTATAAAATGGGGATAAGAGTAACCCCTCCTTCCCGGGCTTGCAGTGAGGATTAAATGAGGTGCCCAGTGTAAAGCTTGTGGAACAGAGCCTGGTGCACAGGAAGGGCTTTGGCATCACGACTCCCTGAGGGAAGTGAAGCATGTCGGTCGACCTTTACCCGCTGAGGGGGCCACCCCAGGTCCCTTGGGGGTGCCGAGGGTCCTATGGCTCAGTAGGATCCGTCGGGGCTGCGTTTAATGAACCAAGTTCCTGATTCTACCTTCGTATCGGTAGCAGATATAACATTTGTATTAGGAAAATGCCGTTCAGAAATGGGTGACTCTAGGTTCAAAATGCTTTTGTCTATTTTTGCTTAAACATGAATATAATACCACTTAAAATATGCCTTTTTTGGGGGGGGATGGTGTAACAAAAGTTTACTTGCATTACTTTCCCCAGGTATTACAGTTTTTGCTATGCTGTGATGTATATAGTTCAGGGAGAGTCATTACAAATACAAACTTGAGGATAAAGGGACCCAAGATTTTCATGGTAATATATTACACAATACTTCAGAATAATCAAATCACCCTCATTCTCTTCTAACTGGAGCAGCTATGGTAATAACAGACTGTTATAAGATCTGTGTTTTCTGTTTTGAAAATAAACACGTAGGCCCAGCTCTATATTGCTGTCATGGTGGGGACTTTTATTTTTGGGAGTCTTATATTTTTTTAAATTTTCCTTTGGGAAATAGCAATCCAGATGGGGGTCATCAAAAAGTAATTATTCAACCTAATGTGGATTTTTTTTTTCTTCCTAGGGTAGGATAAAAAGCTTTTATAAACTCAAGTAAACTTAGTTTCTGCTGCCCTTAGAAGAATACTTTGTTCAGGCCTGCCTCAGGAAGAACAGAGCATGGTGTTGTTATACATTGTGATGAGGTTTATACACCGTTTTTGGTTATTTTTCATCTGTTATTTTTAAAGCAGCCCTGAGAGGTACCTGGAGCTATATGATCTCTAAAGAGGAACAGGGATGGGGAACAGAACCAGCATGCAAACAGCGTGGTCACCCCCAGGACCAAAATCACTACAGTAGAGCTCAGTGGTCAGCATGCTGAACTGAGCAGTGACAGGGTCCTGTCTAGGCCTGCTGGGGGCTTTGCTTTTGAACAAGAGCAGAAATGGCAGAGCAGCTGGGACCAAAGGGCTGAAGAGGATCAAAGTGCTAGTGACCATCACCTGGAAGCCACCCAGAGGCCCAGGGACAGGCTGAGAACTAGGGACGACCCTCGGCCGTGTCTGCTGGAGGGTGAGCTGAGCCCCTTCTTCCTGCAGAGCACGTGGGTCCCTCCTGTGCTGGGACCACCACCCGCCACCGATGACCCAAATTAGACACATAGGCTCCACGCTACAGCCTTAAGCAATGCAATCTTCAGCAGGGGTGTCTCTATCACAAGATAGTAAAAATACAGTACTTAAACGTGAAGCAAAGAAACCGTAAAGAAAGAGCGCAAACACTCTTAGGGTCTTAGATAAAAAAAAAATAACAGAGCTTGATGACTACCAGAAAGAAGCATGAGTACAGCACACAGAAAAGTTCTTGTAAAGCCATTTCATGGAAATTTAAATGCAGAGGAATGGCATGTTCACGACTTAAATATATTTAAATGCCAAGCAGTTGCCATAGGTAATGCCCTGTAAATGTCGCAGCCTGTTTTAAAAGTAAATAAGACACCCAGAAATAAAAGAGAAAACATATTTGTTTTAATCATTAAAAATGACTGATTTAGAGAAACGGACAATGAACCCAATATTATTTTTGGACTAAAAGCAATCCTCTGTAATTCCTGATATCTTCTACCCTTTCACATACTTTCTGATGACTATAGAGAGAAATATATTTTAACAATCAGTTGTGTAAACTAATTTTGAAATAAACAAAAGAGAGACAGGGAAAAGCAGAAAGCTGTAGAAAAACAGAGAAAAGAATCAAAAATTACATTCTTAGGACCAACCAGATCCACTTAGTCACACTTTTGGGTTTGGTGATGGGATGCACTATATATACTCACATGTGATTTAAATATTAAATTCTCTCTAGAGAACCAGAACTAGGTGATGAATACGCACTGTGCAGAAGATCATAGTCATTGCTTTGAATCAAAGGACTACACAAAAGAGCCTGGCTCTCACACTCCAGGGTAAACAAACTACATACTTTCATCATGAAAGCACAAAAAATTGCCCCTTCTTTGGGTAATGACAGCCAGGAAAATCGTAATTCCTTGCAAGATTCCCAAGCTCTCGCAGGCATGTGGTTTCTCCCCTCCCTAGTGGTGACTCTCCACACTCAGAAGGGGAACGCAAAGGGGCAGAACAGTTACTCACAAAAACTAAAGAACTGGGAAGGCTCCTGAAACTACAGATGTTCCACGGCGATGCTCACTGTATCCTCTGTTGTTTTAGAGGTCTGTCCTGTTAGACGCACAGCCAGTTAGAGCCAGCAGGAGTGAGCCACTCATTACGCATACGGTTTGCACATGGGTCCAAAGCCAGGGGAGCTAAAAGCATCTATTGAACAAGGGAGGAGAAACCATCCTTCCCAGGCCACCACAATGGGAGCTGAACACAGGACGTTACAAACACGCAGGAAGAAGTGAGCCATTGTTCCATTCAGGCCTCGGGCAGCATTAATCACACAGCCCTCAGCACAAGATGGGAATGAGAGTTAGTCGGTCGGGCTTTTTAGGAAATATATTTCTCTTATTTTCCAAACTCTAAGTAACTGGATATATTATCCCACTGATTTTCAGCCTACTTTAGGAGACAAATACTGAATGGTATCACTTATATGTGGAATCTACAAAATAAAACAAACAAATGTGTACAGCAAGACAGAAGCAGACTCCCAGACAGAGAGAACAAACTAGTGGCTACCAGTGGGGAGAGGGAGGGGCAGGGGAAACTGCTGTGTATAAAACAGATGAGCAACAAGGGTCTATTGTACCGCTCGGGGATGTGGCCATTATCTTGTAATAACTTTTAACGGAGTGCAATCTGTACAAATACTGACTCGCTGTGCTGTGCACCTGAAACTAACGTAAATACTGTAAACCAACTCTACTTCAATTTTAAAAATGGAATGATCTTTAGAACAAATAATAAAATCATTAGAGTAATTTAAAAAATTAAAAAATAAAAGTTATTTTATTAGATAGCTTATTGGATAATAGATAATAGATTCTTACTTGGACAAAAGGAGGCACAAAAATCCTTTCTTTCAAAGTGAAAGGCAAAGGAATCTGTATTTGTCCTGATTTATAGGACCCCCTGGAGAAGCATAAAGAAACGAAGGATGTGTAATGATGAAAATGCACTGAATTAATTATTCACGAGTAATCGTCATCATCATAAAAATAATTAGCAGGGCTAGGAAAAGCAGAAAGTGGGCCCAGAAATGAAAAAAAGATGATTATTTTTATACTGGAGGAAAAAAAAGGAGGTAATGGGAGTTGTGTGGGGCAAGTGTTGAAAGCATCTGTCAAAAGGCTGCTTGAGAAATGGGAGTCCCAGTTTATGATTAATTGAAAAATTATTCAAATGGAAATTCCATGCTAATGTTAGCAGTCATTAAGACAGAGAAAGAGAATAACCCAATTAGTTACTCAAATTCCTACAGCTGCTTTTAATGGGATTAGTGCCTTTTTTTGGTTTATCTTGAATTGAGAAATTGAGTGCACCTGTTCACTGCTAATCAGTGTGAACTGGGAAGGGTGACCTTCACTTAATCACACTTTCCCCCTCCCACAGTAACTTGCAATGGAAGAGAGCAGATCTGGAACCAGAGAGCTCAGGGTCTGAATCCCAGCACTGCTGCTTATTAGCATGTGGTCTGGGGAAAGTCGGTTAATATCTCTGCGTCTCATTTTTTTTCTCATCTGTAAAATAGACACAAAATACGGAATGATGAAGACTGTTGCAGAAATTAGTAATAATCACTGCAAACCACCAGGCAGCCAGGCATCCTCAATAAAGAGCAGCTATAATTATTCCACAATTGCAAACTCTTTGTAGTGGCAGCAAACTAGGAGGCAATGTTGAAGATTTACCCTGAAATGGAACAGATAATGAATAACACAACAATTCAAAATAGTTTTTTCATTTGAATTGTCTCCCCTGGGTCACGGGCAGGCATGTTATGTCTCTGACACTCCAGTGTGGAAAATTCCCCAAAGGGCAAGACTGCATATTGTGGAGACTTCAGTGTTGCAACGGCTTGGAGGAGGTCACTTAAGTTGCTTGGTAGCCACAATACGCAACACATCAGAATGGAGTCTTCGATGAGAGTAAGAATGAGCATACACACGGCAAGTTCCAGGATTAGGTCAGCAACCGGTCTTTTGCTGCTCATTTTTGGGGTTGGCGCACGTAGCTGTTCTTGGCCTGGCAGCTTGCATGTGTTATCCACGCAATCATATAGGTATGCTAGCGTGTTTACTCTTAATTGCTCGGAGAAAGTTTTAAATTGTGAAGATCTTTACTCAAGATAGAATATGGCATTTGCATCTGGGGAAACAGCTTTGGAAATGCCCAGTTCTTAAAAGACAGGTCTCTAATCTTTGTAAAAAGCTCTATGAAGAGCTCACTGACTGATACAATTCCACAAGGGAAAAAATAACTACTTAAAACATACATTACCTAAAAGACCTTAATTGTATCACTGCTTTATCCTAAACAGCTGTACTTGGTATCCTTCAATTGGGGTAAGAATATATGGGTTATTTCAGTACTCCCGACATCTTACAAGGAGACCAACATTTATTAAAAATTCTTCCCACTGCACAGCAGAATGCGAGAGATACTCCATTTCCCTTGGAATTTTTGTGCCATCTTTGGATGCCTGGTGCTTTCATAGAGAATGGGTAACAACACTACAATGAAGCTGAACTTATCCAAGTAAAAACCAAATTTTTTTGAGTATCAAATGGAAAATTACACTTTGTACACAGCATTTTACCCTCCCCCCCCCTTTTGGGGGCGTAATTAAGGTCCAGGTCAACTTATCACAATTCACAGTGGCGACAACAGTATTTATCAAGCATTTCGCAAGTCATAAATGTGCATTAATCTCATTTCCTTTTTGTGCACACTTGTATCATTTTCCCCATTTTACAACTGAGACTCAGAAAAGCTGGCTGACAGGTCCGAGGCTAAACTCAGTAAACCATAGGGCTAGTACTAGAAGCCCAATCTTTTAATCTTAAGTGCAATAGAACGGGCTCTTCTCCATGGTGTCTTCATTTACCGCTCTACAGGTGCATTGGTTGGTTCAGCAAACATTTACTGAATGCACTCTAAATGTCAGGCACTGTGACCTTAGAAATACAGTAAGTCCCCTACCTACAAAACAGTTCTGTTCCGAGAGCACGTTTGTTAAGTCCAACGAAGTCAGCCTAGGTACCCAACTAACACAGGCGGCTCTACAGTACTGTGCTGTAATAGGTCTATAATACTTTTCACACAAAAAACACATAAAAATCAAACAAATGAAACATTTTTCATCTTACAGTACAGTCCCTTGAAAAGGACAGTAGTCCAGTACAACAGCTGGCACGCAGGGGCTGGCATCGAGTGAACAGGACAGAAGACTTACCGACTGGAGGAGGGACAGCAGGTGGGAGATGGTAGAGCTGAAGCAGATCGTCAGCAACAAGAGACGCCAGCTACACTGCCGCCGCTACACCTCAGCAGCACCGGCTACATCGCCGCTGCTTTTACACCTGCTTCCCGCCAACCTGGGCTTGAAATAAAGTTACTGCACTACTGTGGTCTACACAGTCCTGTAAGTGAAGTACACAAAGGCACGACCACTTGCAGGGGATGCACGCACGTGACAACTAACTCACGTGACCGGACACGTGAACACATGTTCGCATCTTTGAAAGCTCGCGACTTGAAGGTTCGTATGCAGGGGACATACTGTACGAATTACAGATGGGTCTCACCCCAAGCAACTCACTGAGTCATGACAAGCGCTCCGAGTGACTAGTGCTCCGGGGGCCCTGAGTGGGGCTCTGAGTGAGACGGCATCCTCTGGGGCGGCAGAGATGAGGCCACGGGCAAGCGCGTCCAGCATGCACCCTCCTCCATTCACGCCTGCGCCCAGCCAGCGCCATCACCATCTGAGCACCAGGACACAGTAAAGACGGGAAAGCGACCGGCCAAGGTAAAGATGAGCGGCGGCCACTGAGGCAAAGGTGGGGAGCAGTGTTCCAGGTGAAGGGGCAGCTGTATGAAAGGGCAAGGCGATGCCGGCACCTGACCCCCGTGTCAAATCTTTCTGTGCAGCTGAAACGAATGAGGCGTGCGAAGGGGCAGGTGAGAGATCAGCAAAGGCCGGGTGCTGAGGGGTTCCTGGGTTTGGGTGCCAGGAGGAGGAAGGTGAACTCCATCCTGAAAGGATGTGTAACAGTGACACGATTGGACCTGGATTTCAGAACGATCCCCCTTGCCTTAGTGGAAGGTGAGACCGCGGCAGGAACTCAGACAGGTGAGGAGTGGGGGTGGAGGACGCAGCAGTGGGGACGCTCGCTCGGGGGCAGCCTTGCTGAAGGGTAGGTGGGGTCTGGGAGCACGAGGCAGGAGCCTCTACCGCCTCTGGGGCTGCCTCCCGTGACTGGGTGGGTGGGGATTCTCTGAGTCCGGAAGGACGGAGGGAGAGCACGTTTCAGCTTGGAGGGCACGGGCCGTCGGGAGTCTGACGGTGACATGCTGAGAGGAGGAAGTGCTTTGAGGGCCTTCGAATGTGGACGCTGATGTGCCCAGGGATGCAGGACGCCGCCCTGAACAAGAAGAGGACGCAGCGTGGCCGCATTACGTAGCAACATATTTAAAACATTGTGATATTATCTCCTCAAAGTAGTCATCGTAACATGGAACTCGATCGGCATATAGATAAAAGAGGTGTACAAATAAGTAGATATGGGTGGGTCTTACACGAATAATGCTTTAGCACGTAGATCTAAATACCTTCCCATATGCTGGCTAATACTATCCAGCGTGTGATTAAAAAAAGTGTCAAATACCAAAGTCTTGAAAGATGATTTTCAAAACTTTATTAGTCACACCCTTTATCCATACTGCATTTGCTCTCAGAAGGAAATGTACACCCGAAGGGTGAAAAGGAAAGAAATAGTTTCCTTAAGCGAAGGAGCAGAGAGAGCAGAGCATGTAGCTGGCTCCCTGCCTGTCAGAGAACACTGAAAAGCCAGACGTTTCAAGGCGAATCTCCACTAATCCACCTTTTACCAAAGTTCGCACTTAAAGTCCACCTTTCGACATGAAACATTTAATAGGAACTTTATTTTAACCACAAAGTGCCCTTAAAAAATGTAGCATCGGATTCCATACTAGGCTAAAAGAAGAACGTATTAGGTAAGTGAAAAGAAACATGTATTTTTTTTAAAAAAAAAGAAAGAAGAAAAAAAGGACTTGTGAAAAGCATAACGCGGTTAATGAGGATTTCCACTGAAGACCTAACGTTAATGACAATGCAAAGTTTCTTTCCTATTGAGGACACATGCTTCTTAAAGAATGGATAAGTCAGTAAAGTCCATTTTCTAGTGGCATATTTGGAGACACAATTTTAATCTGTTGAAATGGCACAGAGACAAAAACCAAAATACAAATAAACAACAACAAAGAAACGTTTTCTTTTAGAAAGAAACTCCATTTAATTGGCTTCCACTCTCGCGGTTTAAATTCAGCTCCTTAAGGGGGGAATAACTCCCTCAGGAAGGCAGCTTTTTGTTGGGTATGTGCATGATGTTCATTTGTCTTGCATCTAAAAATTAGAACATAACAAGCTTCTAATCATCACTTGTTAATTTGAAACAAAAAGAATTCTTCTTTTCCATTGAAAGCAGACTGTACTAAAAAAAAAAAAAAGCAGCATTCTCCAAGGTCATATGCTGTTGGCAAAGCTCAAAAAACCCTTATAGTCCAACTTGCTTATGTTCAGCTGTGTTTACTTAGACTAAACTTGACAAAGTCTGCGTCTGATTATCCTGAGCAGTCATCTGCCCACAGATAAATAGATATTACACAAACTTCTGGAGGGAATGACATTTGGCCTCCATAATTTTGGAATAATTTACTACGTACCCTCAACTTAAAACACCAAAACGATCCGCAATATGTTTGGGGGATTGGAACATAAATATTTCATTTCACAGAGGGAGCAGTCTCCATGACCTTCATGGGTTTTAGGTGATTTACTAACGAAGTGGGGAACTGCTCTGGGAGGTGTGGAGCTGTTCTGTAACAGGCAATTTCGAGGCAACATTTATTTCAGACTTTTCAATAACATCAAGATTTCAAGGGATTTCTGTAAACAAACTGTCACTTAGAGAAAAAACTTTCCATCAGTATTTCTGCATCAAGTCTCCAGAACAGAACATGCGTATAAAAATAAGAGTTAACTAAATTATTTCCAGAGACTACATGTTAGAGTAATGTTTACACTATTGGTAGAAAGCAAAAGCTCGGTGTTTTACCACTATTTCTTACACTAAATGCAAAATTTTGCTTTTGGAGTAAAATGTAAACCATCCCCATGGCAGAGTCTGCTCCCGATTACCGAAGAATTGATTCCGGCCCATCTTATTTACTTTGCTTGCTGTTATATTTACATAACAAAAGATAGACATACTTTCCTCTCCAAACTAAGATTGTTTCAAAGGTGGAAGTACTCATTATATCCCCCAGCGATCAATCAATGAACCAATCAATCAACAGATCTTTACTGCATTTTGCTAACAGCTGGTAATACAGTAGTGAGCAAGGAGGAGGTGCTTTCTGTCCTCTGAAGTTTGTCTGCTGAGAAAAATGATACGTTGAGCACATACTGTCATTTTCTAGGTTGTTCATTTTACTTTATACAATTAGGAAGCATGCTCCCCCACTAAAACTAACACACTTTCCCCCTGACTCCTGTCTTATTATTGAGTTAACCTAGGGATGGGGTCCTTCGTTTGGAATCGCTGGGTGTGTTAAGGGAGCGTCAGATGCTCTGCTGGGCCAGCTCCCTCTAGCAGTTCTGGCTCTGTTTGTAATGGGGCTAGTTTCTGAGTGATTCCTTTAATGCTCTCTACTTCGGCTTTTATTCTAATGTACTAAATTTGCTTTGATGAGCACTTTGTGAAGTGAAATAATGTAAACGACGGCACTGCTGCTGTTGGAGAAGCTGCCACTCACGCCTAATAAGCTGGGTTTCCAAACTCCCCCGGAAGGACTGAATCCACCGGGGGACCTTACGGCACATTCTCCCACTGTCTTCTCTCATGATGCGTTTGCTTTGTCGGTTCACAAAAGATGATTTTGCATATATAAATAAAGAAGGACTGTGTTTGCAAACGTGCATGCCTTTAAAGGTCATCTAACAAACCCAGAACGTGTGCTGGAGACGGGAGTGTCTTCAGACTAGTATTTGTGAGAAAATCCATGAAGGCCTCATTAGCTTTTAATGCAAAACTGCATCCACAATCATTCTAGAAAGGGCAGGTTCCTCAAATTCAACATGTAGTCAGAGAAGGGAATCCAGGAAAATGAGGGAGTACGAAGCTCTCTTCCGAAGCCCAGCCACGTGACAAAGCCAGAGGCATCTCCAAAGCCACAGATGTACCAGCAAACCAGGTGAAGAAGGCTGCTGCAGCTTGAAAAAGTAACTTTACCACCTTAATACCTAGGTCCTCTGAGAGCTGTCTCAAAGAGGAAGGTAAGTGGTGTTAGGAAACAAAAGGGACATTCAAATGACCACATTTTACTTTTCAAGCATGGAGGGAAGGAGCAGTTGATACACTTCAAGGAACAAAAAGCCTCTGAGGAAGGGAGCTACTTGTGGGTGGCTTCTTACAAAGGAAAAGTACATTTGCAAATCTTATCAGATTGGACCAAGACACAACTCTGCACAGAAACTAATACAGAAGCTCATTTTAAAAGGATACGAAACTCCTCCACACGCCAGTTACTGTACACGTGGGCAAGGCTATCGGGAGACCGTGTTACGTCTGACAAAGGAGCGCAGCCGCCAGTATCTCTGGACGCTGAGTTCATTCTCTAAAACGCAGACTTCCACACAGAAGCAACATTTATAGTTACGGATCACTGGCCGCAATCAGTTTGCAGAAGAGCTGCAGTTGAATCAGATTTATACGGCCCTCTCAATGTTAACCAAAGTAGACAAAAAAGGAAAGCTTTCACAACCAAAAATCTTGAAAAATCTCCTATATTTTTTGGTTTCATTTTTCCCAGAACTGAAACACCACAAAATAACACCACCTCAGTGCACTCACTCCAGCTCAGTCAGGAAGGGCTGAGGTACATAAACATTTTTTATTTCACTTTTTTACAAGACGGTGACCAACATTTTCTTAGCCTTCCAAAAAGCTTCAGGTTTGGAATACATTTTGGTTAAATGTCAGCAAAGGAATTTGCTCATCCTTCAAGCAGCACTATTTCTTTCCAACCTTGGAGTATATGTAGGAACTGTGTTGTGAATGGAATTACAAAACAGCTCAGAGCCACAAAGGGAAATCCAGTTCTACAATTCTCTAGTGTTCTGTAGGGAAGCATTCTGTACAGGAGAAAACAGGAATTACAAGGGACATTTATCCCCACAATTTATCAAGTGCTTTCACAATTATTATCAATAGCTGTGTGAGGTAGGGATATTTTCTTTCCCTCATTTTATAGATACTGATATAAATCAGAAAAGTTAGATGATTTACCTGATGTTTCTTAGTTAGTTACTGGTAGAGAAGAAAATCTGAACCCAGATCTTTAAAGCCTAAAACCATAATCTGAAGGTACTATAACTGAAGCCCAAAAGCCAGCATCACAAGTAATGGGAAAACACTAGAAGTATTGCCAGGAAGGTCAGAAACAAGACAAGAATGTGTACCACCATTACTTGTGATATACAACTCAAGCAATAAGCCAGAGAAAAAATGCATGGCAAAAATTTCAGAAAGCAAGTAGAATCATCACTCTTTGAAAATAATATAATTGTATTACTGGAAAACACAAGAAAGTCAACTGAAAAAACTACCAAAAATGATAAGCAAATTCATGGTGGTAGCAGAGTACAATATTAACATACAGAAAGGAATGGCTTTCTCATGTAAAAACAACAGTTAAAAAAAGTGATGGAAGAAAGGACCCTAATTAGGGTCTAGGACTAAACTTAACAAGAAATGTTCAAGGACCTATTTGGAACATTTTAAACACGACTAATGGCCACAAAAGGAGACATGAACAGACATACCAAGCTTCTG
Source organism: Stenella coeruleoalba (assembly GCF_951394435.1). Taxonomy (NCBI): domain Eukaryota; kingdom Metazoa; phylum Chordata; class Mammalia; order Artiodactyla; family Delphinidae; genus Stenella; species Stenella coeruleoalba. The sequence goes on along the minus strand of NC_137147.1, from coordinate 182,385,843 downwards.
CATAAGATGATTCTATATCTTAAAAAAAATCAAATTTTCTATAATTAATTCATAAATGTAACACAATCCCAATAAAAATAACAAAACTTTTTTTGAGGAGACAAGTTGATCCTAAAGTTAATAGTGGAAAACAAACAAGCAACAATAGCTAGAAAAACTATGAAAAAAGAAGACAGAGGAAGAATAAGCATAGCCAGATTTTAAACATATTCTAAAGCCTCAATAGTTAAAACACTGTGGGATTGTAGCATGAGGAGAAACAAAAATCGAGACCAGCAAGATAACAGAGACTCAACTTAAAATGTAGTATTTCCAACCAGGAAAGGAGGAGAAAGACAAATCAATAAAAAGTGTTAGAATAGCTGGGTAGCTCTATGGAAAAAAATAAAATTGGACATTTTCTTCACACTATATTATACCATTTCTCAAGCTAAGATACATTCCAAAGAAATAAAATATTTAAGCTACAAATTGAGACTCACAGAGATACCAGAAGAAAACCTGGGATACTCCCTTTAGGGTTTTGAAGTGAGGAAGTTCTATCACTTAAAATCTAGCAGCCAAAGAAATATCAGTAAATGTAATTACATTTTTTTCAGAGGCTACATGGGGAAAAATCAAAAGGAGAATCAGTTTTTCCACATCCTCACCAACACTTGTTTTTTGACAACAGCCATCTTAATTGGTGGGAAGTGGCATCTCTTCTTGGGTTTGTTTCTTTTAATTGAAGTCTAGTTGATTTATAATGTTGTGTTAGTTTCTGATGTACAGCAAAGTGATTCAGTCATACACATATATAGATTTTTTTCATATTATTTTCCATTACGGTGCATTACAGGATATTGAGTACAGTTCAATGGGCTATACAGTAGGACCTTGTTGTTTATCTATTTTGTATACAGCAGTTTGCGTCTGCTAATCCCAAACTCATTTATCCCTCCCCCCGCTTCCCACTGGTAGCCGTAAGTTTGTTTTCTGTGTCTGTGAGTCTGCTTTTGTTTCACAAATAAGTTCATCTGTGTCATATTTTAGATTCCACATATAAGTGATATATGATATCTGTCTTTCTGATGTACTTCACTTAGCATCATAATCTCTAGGTCCATCCACGTGCTGCAAATGGCATGACTGCCTTCTTTTCTATGGCTGAGTAAAATTACATATTGTGTATATATACACACCTCATCTTCTTTATCCATTCATCTGTCAATGGACATTTAGGTTGTCTCCATGTCTTGGCTATTGTAAATAGTGCTGCTATGAACACAGGGGTGCATGTATCTTTTCGAATTAGAGTTTTCTCCAGATACAATCCCAGGAGTGGGATTGCCAGGATCATATGCCAACACTATTTTTAGATTTTTAAGGAACCTCCATACCATTCTCCATAGTGGTTGCAACAACTTACATTCCCACCAACAGTGTAGGAAGGTTCCCTTTTCTCCACACCTTTTCCAGCATTTGTTATTTGCAGACTTTTTAATAATAGGATTCTGACTGGTTTGAGGTGGTACCTCAACGTAGTTTTGATTTGCATTTCTCTAATAATTAGTGATGTTGAGCATCTATTCATGTTCTTATTAGCCATTTGTATATCTTCTTTGGAGAAATGTCTAATTAATATGTCTTTTTTCCATTTTTAAAAACATTTTTATTTTTATTTTTTAAATTTTTATACAATTTTCAAAGGTTACTTATTAACAGTTATTACAAAATATTGGCTCTATTCCCCGTGTTGTACAATATACACTTGAGCCTATCTTACACTTAATAGTTTGCCTGCCCCCCCTCTAATGCCCCTCCCCCCTCCCTTCTCCCCACTGGTAACCACTAGTTTGTTCTCTATATCTGTGACTCTGCTTCTCTTCTGTTACATTCATCAGTGTGTTGTAGTTTTTAGATTTCACATGTAAGTGATATCATACAGTACCTGTGGTTCTGTCTAGCTTATTTACATCGCATAATACCCCCCAAGTCCATCCATGTGCTGCAAATGTCAAATGCCATTCTTTTTCATGGCTGAGTAATATTCCATTGTACACATGTACCACATCTGCTTTGTCCATTCATCTGTCGATGGACACTTGCTTCCATATCTTGGCAATTGTAAATAATGCTGCTGTGAACATTGGGGTGCATGGATCTTTTCCAATTAGTGTTTTTGGTTTTGGGGGGATATGTACCCAGGAATGGAATTGTTGGGTTATATGGTAGTTCTAGTTTTAGTTTTTTTTGAGGAACCTCCATACTGTTTTCCACAGTGGCTGCACCAATTTACACTCCCACCGACACTGTCAAAGGGCTCCCTTTTCCCCACATCCTCTCCGACATGTTTTATTTGTGTTCTTTCTGATGAATAAAATCATATGATCATCTCAGTAGATGCAGAAAAAGCTTTTGATAAAATTCAACATCCATTTATGATAAAAACTCTCCAGAAAGTGGGCACAGAAGGAACTACCTCAACATAATAAAGGCCACATATGACAAACCCACAGCTCACATCATACCTAACGGTGAAAAGCTGAAAGCATTTCCTCTAAGATCAGGAACAAGACAAGGATGTCCACTCTCACCACTATTATTCAACATAGTTTTGGAAGTCCTAGCCACAGCTATCAGAGAGGAAAAGAAATAAAAAGAATCCAAATTGGAAAGGAAGAAGTAAAACTGTCACTGTTTGCAGACAGCATAATACTATACATAAAAAATCCTAAAGATGCCTTTTTCCATTTTTTAATTGAGTTTGTTTTTTGTTGTTGAGTTGAATAGTCTATATTTTATATAAAAATTGGGGAAAGAAAGAATTTACATTCATATTTGCTCTTAAATATATAAAGATTCTCTGTAAGGATACATTAAAAAAATACTTTAACAATGTACTTGGACAAAATCCCTCTGTTATATATTATATGGTATCCTGTATTTCTTTGTAGCCTCTGGCACACTTCTTTGTTCAATACTTGCCTTCCACAATATGCTGTCTGTGATGTTCACTGTTTTACATCCAATATGTAGCAGAAAGGGTTCTCAATGATTTTTTGCGAACAGACTGACTAACTGATGGAGAGAGAGGAATGTATCACATCAGAATACATCAGGTTATTAGGATGCTAAACTGTCAGAACATCATAGCAGTCCCGCTGGAAAGCAGGAAGGAAGATCCTGGTGAGTTAAGGGGTGGGCTCAAGGCTGCGTTATGACTTGTGGGCTCTAGGGACTTCTGCCTTTGTGGACTCCTCCCTCCCTAAGAAACCGATCATACGTTCACTGTTATTATACTCATTTTTCTTTTGATTTTAAAAGAAATGAAAATGGAAGCATTAAAGTGGGCTGTGCTACTGTGTGCAGCTGACCCTGGATGAAGAAAGAGCAGAGGAGTGGGAGGGATTCCTCGAAGAAAGCAGGCCTAGGATGCCCAAGGCTGAAGATGCAGGAGCCCAGCACGTGTGACCCAGCCATCTGAAGCTCACCTCCCCGCTTCCGCACCACGTTTCTCTGCCCTCTGACAATTACGCCACCGCAACCGGCGACCACCGCATTAAATATGGGCTAGACCTGCAAAACGAACTTAGGTTTTGAATTTCAAAAAAAAAAGAAAACAGAACTTTCTTCCCGCCCTACCCCTAAATGTTCCTCTAGTTAATCCACTTGTTTTTCAAGGGAAATTAATTTTTTAAAGAACCATGTTTTTCTAAATGAAAGCTTATACCCTATTTTTTAAAAATTCGTTTGAAAGCAGTGACTCATGTCATATGTGTACAGATTAAATTAAACTGGCCTCTGCATCATTCTATCAGAAATGAGCAGGTTAGACCATTGGCAACTTTGTGCCCTTAAAAAAATGGGCAAGTGGATGATGCCAGCCTTTATAAAATGTTTAAATAATGTTTTCCTACATGCTTTCCCTGAGGAGGGAAACTATTACCTCTCTTCATTGATTTAAAGAAAAATTTCTTAAAAGCTTAAGAAATACTCCCAACCAGAGAATATCGAAGAATTCAACAGCTGGTATGGCATGTACACCAACCAATTCGAAGACATGTTGGCTGTAAAGACGGGGACACTGGGGCACACTGTCAAATACTTAACACCTGCTGTAGGAAAAGCTTTGCTCCCAACTTCACATGCTTCCTCCCCTCATTCAGTTCACTGACCGTCACAAGGTCTTCGATTATCTACCTGAACCTACAGGACCTATATTTTCCTTGTGCACCATTCAGCAGCTATGCATTTCTGTACTTCTTTAACACACACATGAAACCAACTCTATATCTGGTACATTGGGAGCTGGAGATGAATGAGATATAGTGTCGGGAAGTCAGAATCTAAGGAGAGTAGCAAACTACTTCTGTTCTTCACACTGATTTCTGAGGTCTGGTAACAAAAGTAAAACAAAGGTGAGCAGGCACATGAATATGGCTCTAGGCCACATGCATGAAGGACCCTGAAGGCAGCAGGGTTTCCTGAAGGTCAACTCCACACCTTCGAGCTGTAACGAGGAGGCCTTTCACCCACTTGCCTCCTGCCACCACTAAGGCGCTATTTTCCAACAGGATCATACTGCACGCCACACATGCAAACCGCACAAGCAATGTTAAACGGTCTAGCAGACACGTGTGAAAGAGTAAAAGGAAAAAGAAAACACAGATTTAATAATAAAATATCTTCTTTAACTCAATACAGCCAAAATATTATCATTTCAGCATGGAAACAATATAAAAATTACCAGTGAGATATTTCCCATGCTTCTCCCGCCATACGTGTTAACACATCTTACTTTGGACTAGTCACATTTCAAGGGCTCTGTCACCTCACGTGGCCAGTGGCTGTCTTATCGGATAGCACAGTTCTAAGCGACTCTACATAGAATGGATACCTGAGCTATTCCCTAAATCTCACAGTGACAGAGTGAATTCTGAGGAATCTTCAAAAGTACAGAAATGTCCGCAGTTTCCTATAGAATTCCTGTGAGAGCAGAGATTCCTAGAATCGTCCTACAATGAAAAAGTTGAAGACAAGGTAGGGCTTGATTTGTGACCATGTATTCTGCTTCCTATTCTTAAACTCTGGCTTAAAGGAAGCTCTTATTCTGGATTCACTACTAATTGGTCACAAAGACCAGATTAGATTCCCCTCGTGCCAGTTTACCCTAGTCTCTGTATTAGCATGAGAAGGGACTACTTCTTGATGCTGCTGGCTCAACACACTTCAATACATTCTTCTTCCCTTAAAGGCCCATCTTGTTCATGGGCCCCTGGGAGAAGACTGGACAAACTTATAAAAGTCTTAAACTAAATCCCACAGTAATCAATAAGTAAAGAATACTGGTTGAAAGACTCAACCAGCACTACTCAACATGGGATCCACAAATCCCTTCAAGAGCCCATTCAGCCTAACTGGTCAATAACCCCTGGCGTCTGACAACCCTTTGACCCTTAGTAGGCAGACCCTGATCCAGAAATAAGAGTCATTGCCCTGCCACTCTCCGAGTTTCCCCTCTTCCCCCAGCTCTCTCCTTTTCAATTCCATCAACTTTCAAAGGTCCTTTTCCCCACAGCACTATGACGTTTTCTTAGATCTTTCTCCTCTCGATTTTCTTTGCTATTGTTCATTGTTTCTTTTATCTTTCTGTCTCTGACATCATTACTTCTTATACCTGGCATGTAATCATATTTATACTTAATATCACTGTTCTGGATTATTCTTTTTCAAAATCAGATTCTCTAACTCTTTATCAAAATATATTTATCTGATACAGAGTCAAATATTAAGATAGCCCTTCCTTCCCAGGAAAGAAATTGATATACAAATTGTCCCAAATTTAAATGGTCCATGGTTAAAATAAAGCGATGAACCCGGTGCCTTTTAACCCTGGCTGGGTCTTTTTATGAAGGCAGGAAGGACTTGCAGAGGCCAGTCGAATCGTGATAAGCTGGTTAGACACGACAAAACGTGTCTGAAGCTGCTTCTTTGGCTTAACACTCTGATACTGCTTCCTCCCAGGCTTCCTCTAATTGATCAGGGAGCGGACTGAGGCATCAGGGACCACAGGCGGCGCCCACTGCTGGAAGGAAGCATGGCCAGGGCGCCATGTCCAGTTTTAGGGTTTCTGCCTCTGCAACGCAACTTCAGAACTGCAGTGGGTACAACATCTCTAGTCTCTCCCCAGCTCCAGGTCTCTTGTCAGTTTCCTAACATTTGTGTTCACCAGTGATATTTCCAAGTCATATCACGGTACTGAAGAGGGAGTTTCCTTCAGAAATATGATAAATTCTAGCCCAATCATATCACTGCTTTCAAGTAGGATGAAAATCTTTGGGACTGCTCAATCACAACTAAGAACAAGACCATACAGGCCAGCATACCCTGAAATAGAGGGAGACCTCAAGCAGCGGGACTCTGAAATCACAGACCAAGGAGGGGAGCTCCATCACTAGGGAAAGAATTCATCTCCCAGAACAACACAGTTTCAAATTTAAATCAAATGAAAGAAATGATCTAAAAGACTCCTTTCCTGAAATCACTATGTACTTTATTATACAATTTTATGCCGTTTTCTATTCCTATACCACGTTTCTCACTTTTCCTGGGAGGGCTCCACACCATCTCCCCAACTAGATACGACCCTGCAGTGGTCGCGAGAGGTCTCTGTGCGTAATCAGTCCCTCTGCCCCAGAGAGCAAGCCCAGCTAAGTCCTCAACTCACACAGCCCCAAGAAGCCCAGAAACCCCAGAGCTACCTCCAAATAGGGGGGTTTTAGGAAATCTTTGAAACCCCTAAAGTAACAGGTATAACTGAAGAAAGTAAGTTGCCATTTAACATCACAAATGTCTTCTAAAGTGAAGGTTATGAACTTCAAGGCCCTTCTGATTTGCTCAGTACCTCGGGAGAGGGTTGAGCGCACAAAGCAGGCCTGGGACAGAGGTTTGTAGCTGACGCAGGAGAGAGCTGGATTACACAACACTATGTGGGAAGAACCTGGAGATTTTGGAGCAACTGGGGAATTAGGTGGTAAGCAGCAGAGGATGGAAGGGGGAAGGCCTGGAGCTGGGAGATTCTGTGCTGCTGTGGGGACCACGTGGGACAGAGCAGGCAGGGAAGAGTCCCACGCGAAACGGCCAAGGAACGCTTAAGAACGAGGAAACGCAGTGCTCTGTGGGAAGCTGTGTGAACTGCTGGGATGCAGAGCCCTCCTTCATCCCCTCCAAATTCTCCATACAGCCCAGTGCACGCACACACCTTCTGAGAGTGGGGGAGGAAGGAGCACACTGCACCTCTGAATCAACGTGACACAGAACAGGGACCACACGTGTGGGATGGCAGTGTGACCACAAACTGAACGCGCTTTGGAAAGTAAACGTTCCCGACATGCTTCAAAGACAGAACTCTTAGGTATCATCAGAAATCTTCAGAAGGGCCTGAGCTTCCACAGCAGGAACCGTGTCCAGGGGAATCCTATTTAGATCCAAAGAACCAGAGTTACCCCTGCTGCCATCCCAGTTGCAGAGGACTGTGCGGTGGGGAAGTGCTTGTTTCTTTGGAGCAGGATCCAAGGCTTTTTATCCAATTGTCAAAGCGGAGGAACAGCTCCAAATAAGTGAAGAGTCACTGTTTTGGAGAGGCCACGACTCCACAAATGATTATTTTTTTAAAAATCTGAGTACACTTAATGAGGATGGAAAACACCGTACACTCGAGTGGAAAGAGTCTGAACGAGAAGCTGAGAGACTCAGCTTCTCTTTCTGGCTCTGCCATTAGGTAGCTGTGCACCAGTGGGTCCCTCCATCCTATCCTTCGAGAAAGCCGAGATCATCATCCTTATTTGTACCTCACAGCGTTGTAGTGAGGACCCAGTAAAATGACAGATGCCCGTGCACTTGCTACAGTACATAGAGTAACACACTATATTATTAGATCTAATCTGGCAGTAGATTTGCTAACCAAATACCAGAATACCAAGTACAAAAATGACCTTAGTGAAAATAGTTTTACAGTTCCATCATGGATATTATCCCCTTTTCTTGCCATAATAAATAATGGCATTCAGCTTTAAAGGATACTTTTATCATTGACCCAACTTTGGGAGTTTCACCGTGTTCTAGCCTCACTTTCCAACTTGTTTCGTGACTCTTCCTTCCTCCTGCCAGCTCCCTCTGCAGGTGCTCGCTGAACTTGTGCAGTCACAAAGGAAGCTTTCCTGGTTTCTTCTGTGCATGGCAACACGCATGACATTTGATCTTACATAGGGATTAAGTCATTCATGAGCAGAGCCTAAAGGAAGGAACAGCTCCAGAATAACAACCAGCCTTGCTGGTACTACAACATCCAGAAATTCATAGTCACTTCTGCTACAGTTATAATTTGCAGTCTGTCTGGCACTGAGAAATTTAACTGCAGTCTCTGTGGTTTAAATAAAATGTATCTACAGTAACTTGGAGCCATGTTTTAAAATGTTCCATGTTATTTTAGTTCAAGGACAAGCTTTTAAAATTAAAAGAAAACTTTGGCTTTAATTATAGATTAAAAATGAAAGGTTGTTTTTTTTTTTTTTTTTAAGGAATGCTATTGAGTCCCAATTCTGGAGAAAGCATTTGAAATAAAAAAAATTAGTTCTCCTAAAGTAACAATCTTTATTAGTACAGGAAGATCAAAACCTGAGAGCATTACACTCACACATAAAGACAACATTTTTGTGGTTTTTAAACTATGACAGTCACAGTTCATCTACTCAGTATTATATTTTCCAGTGATTTCAGTTGTATTTTATGACCAGGATGCAATATTTTAACAGGCACTACTGCTGAAACGACGACAGACCTAATAAAAGGCAGTTCATAGTGTTGTTTACCCTTAAATGTTAGAAAAGCCTAATGGAATCTAAATTTATGAAACACAGAAGTTGAGTTCCATTGTTCATACAACAAAAGGATTCACTGCAGGATTGTTTTAAAATACCAAGTGTCTGCGCTACCCTTAAAACTTGATTCAATTTAAATCTAATATTTTTAGAATGTATCTATTTAAAAATTCAATGCACAAGTCTATTATGTTCTGTGGATTTATACAGAGTGGCCTAAAATAGAAACTTTAAGTCAAGTGCACCAGCAAGGGCAGTCAGCACAGGCTTAGACCCCAGGCTCCAGGCAAGGGCTGCCGCGCACACCCTCGGCGCTCTGGGACCACTCAGGATGCTGCAGGAGGCAATCTGACTGCAGTCTGCTTGTTTGCTCAACAGACTTGCTGGCCCTTCCAAAGTAACAGCTCTCCCTACCCCATCACCTTGTCCTGTGTGATTGTTTTATCTCGTTTCACCACATTTTTGGACTCCACAGCTCTCAGGAGGGTTGCTTCAGGCAGACGCTTGTCTCCCTCTGGCCACTTTTATGTCCCTGGATCCCCTCTCCTCTCTACAGAGATGGTCTATGCTCCTTCCTGGGATTCTAAGGCCAGAATGGCATCGCCTGCCCTACAGAGATGGCATCCTAATGGCACCATCCACAGCCTCAAATGCCCGTAGTGGGACTCGGAAAGAAAGAATGTGCAGTAAGACAAAGGAAGAGGTGAGATAAATGCTGGACTGGAAGTTGTAACCGAAGATGAAGGAGCCCCATGGCTGATCCTACTCTTTGGAGTGAAGAAAGCATGACGGCGGCCCAGAGTAGCCAAGGAGGCGCCCTCAAAGCTCTCTCACACTTTCAATCACTTGGTGATTTACAAGTTCTGCATATAAAATACCCTGTGGGAAATGGGAATAATAATGGTATCTGCCTCACCAGGCGGTTATGAGGATCGAGGGCTCAGGGCAGGGCCTTAGCGCTAAGTGCTCAGTAATCACCAGCTATGGTTACTATTATTATTATTATTGTCTTTACTGTGCCCTGGTGTAAGCTATTTTGACCATGCTCTTTTCATGGCGTCACAGGTATCAGCTGTCCTGAGATGAAGGCCTGCAGTGTTTGATGGAGACACGGATACCCACTAACTCTGGAGGACTGAAGGGGCAGCAGAGTACCTATATGATGGGCTGGGGCTTGAGCACAGCAAAAGGACACAGGCTCCTCTGGAGAGAGGTGAAAAGGAGCCAGGAGGTAGAAGAGTGAGAAACAGAGGTGGAAGACCTCTCAAAGGTAAACCCCCATCTGTGCAACTTTCCCCAGGTTTGGGAAAAGGTAAAAGACGGTGGTCAAGAGCAAAGTTTTAGAGTCAGATCCGACTCTGAATCCGGGCTCTGCAACACAGGTGGGCAAATTCTGCTATTTAAGTGTGTTCTCTCATCCTCAAACACATATACCATGGAATCACTGCAGGGACTAAATAAATAACACATGTAGGTAGAGGACAATCCAGGCATATAGTGAGCGCTCAGTAAACAGCAGCTGTTGTTAGTAAGTGCAGTAAACACCCATCAGACCACTGCCTAGCCAGCTACCTTAGAAACACAGTCAGCCGCCTGATGCCTGCCTGCGTGTTACAGATAAAAGGTACGTACGCTTCAGAGAAGCAGGAGTAAGCAAATGTGTAAAGAGAATAATGTGGGGGGGTTTCTTGTGTGTGCTCACATGTAGATAATTATTTACATTTCAACTAATTTACTTAGACAAGATTTGCTTACTCGGTTTACAGATTATCCATACCCAAAGCATTTACAGCAGCATCTTTCTTATACTTCATAACTGACAGATCACACTAACGACCACGCTTACTGTCTAAACATTTGAGGTTGAACGGGCAAAACCTCATCCAAATCCTCCTGCTGTGTGATCTCTGCTGGGATAAGCAGAATTTTGCCCCCATAACTTTCCCCCCTAGTGTCACATCTGTGAATGTGTTATGTTACATGTTAAAAGGGACTCTGCAGATGGAACTAAGATTACCCATCAGTTGACCTTAAATGAAGGGTGGGCTCAATGTAATCACGCGAGCCCCTTAAACACAGAGCTTTTTCCTGGTTGGGGCCACAGGGGGAAGGCAGAGAAATTCAAGCCTAGGAGGACTGAACATGCTGTTGCTGGACCGGAGAGAAGGAACGGGTCAGCTACCAGAAGCTGAGACGGAAGGGGAGGGGGACCTCAGTCCTACGACCACAAGGAAATGAATTCTGCCAACAGCCTAAATATGCTTGTGAGTGGGTTCTTTCCCAGTACCACCAGGTAAGAACCCTGTGTGACCAGCACCTTGATGTCAGCCTAGTGAGGCTCTGAGCACAGTGTGCGGCTGTGCAGTGTCAGCCTGCTGACCTGAGGTAACACTGATAATATTTACCATTGTTTTAAGTTGCTAAGTTTGTGCTGATTTGTTATGCAGCAAGAGAAAACCAAAATATAAGCATAAACCCAGTCTTTGATTTATAACCACAGTCACCACTTTTGAACCTGTCATGGTTAATTAATTAAAAAACAGCATATACTCCACTCCTGACTGCGACACACAAGCTGCCGCTCCTGGCAGTGGATGTGCCTGCCGTGAGCTCAAGCTGGTCTTCTGGCCTCTGTCTGTCTGTCTCTGTTTCAGGGGCTTCACTGAATATTGTCTTCAAATAAGTGCTTGGAGCTGTTGCTGCTCATTTAGCATCTCTAACAGGGTGTGCAGGATCACTGAAGAGAAAACCCCTCACATCCCTATATTCCAGGAGAAGCCCTGTGAAGGGATATGATGTCACGCCCGTCTGAGAACTGTGTTTGGGTACTTCCTGCCTCTGCAGCTGCCCGATGGCGAGATCAACTAGCGATACTACGTGAAGCTCTTGACCTCATCCACATCAGAAGGATTCTAGTGCCTCAGAGGATGTGCCAAAGCATCAGCTACAGGATCCAGGGAAAGAACCCCTCCTCCCCAGATTAACAGATACTGATATGTTATAGATATCAGATAAAGTCGCTGTAAGCAGAGGACTCTGGGAATGTTAGGTGCTCCAGCAAGAGAGGGTGCTGCTCTAGGAATGATAATGGGAACAGTGGCCCATTTTAAACTCATTAATGTTTAATCAGCACAGTGTCCACATGCTGACAGCTAGACAATCAAGCATATCCCTGAGGCAAGAAAGCAAACTCATAGAAGAGTATTCTGTGGTCAGTCTACCACTGCCCAGAGCCAGAAATACGGTGAAATACCAGTCAAATGAGCCACAGTCAAACAAACCCAGAAAGAATCTGGACAGCAGAGCCCTGAACAAGACAAGGGGCTTTATTGTTAAGAGACAGAAAAAGGGAAGGAGGGAGAGAGGGAGGATGGAAGGAAGGAAGGAGAGAAGAAAGAGAGAGAGAGAAAGAAGGAAGAAAGATATTGGGGGAAGACGATATTCTGACATTTTCAAAATCACTTGAATATCCAAATTTTAATATGTACTTCATTAATGTATTTTTGAAACATAATAACCCTTTCCTTCCCATGTCATTATTTTATTTTGATGCATAACTTTAATTAAATACATCTGTAGCACCAGCTAAAAGTTATTAAAATAATCCAAGTATGAAAGGGTAAGAATAATAATATGAAGCAAATGATTATTTAATGCTCCGTTAATTGATAATTTTGCTAGAAGGAAAGATTGGCAAAAAGGAATGGAATTCTTAGCTTCTTGTTTTTACTTAAAAATTCCCAACAGTACTCACTCAAACAAAGAAGTTCAGTTTTCCACTGGAAAGACAAAAAGAAAAGTCAGTGCTGGCGTGTCCTGCCACATGCCTCACTGCAGAGTAAAACCCACTTGGATTCTAATCACATTTCAAAAGTGTTGTATTTATTAGGTGCATGGCTGCCAAGTACCACCATAACATAGTGGTACAATTAGAGGCATTTTTTATTTAACTAAATTATATTTAGCTATTTCAAGCACTACTGTTTGGAAAGTCTTACCCATCATAACGTGTCATGTTTATGTACCTGACACCCATCAGAAATTTTCCAGGAGTTCCCACATCCCACTCTGTACATAACAGCTCTATTTTTATTATTCCTTTGATACTCAGAATCTATGCCTAATTCTGAATGTGTGCAAGTTCCCAGTGAAAACGGCCAGAAACAAAGGAAACACCTTTTATGATAAAATCATTTGCTGAAAGTCTGTACTACAGAGTACCCTTTAAGATGGTATACTGAAGAAGCTTTATTTGCTTCTCTCTCAAAATACCATTAAAATCACAGACTGTAAATTAAAAATAAATAAATGCCTAGCAGTCCTTGAAAACAATAAAGGGTACCATCACCAAATCAGAAGAGTTGAGGAATTCATGGAAGATGAAATGCATATAGCATCACGTTGGTGGGGAAATCCAAACAGAGAACCACACTCAAAACAGGAGGAGGTAGGGAGGGTGGGAGGGAGGGAGACGCAAGAGGGAAGAGATATGGGAACATATGTATATGTATAACTGATTCACTTTGTTATAAAGCAGAAACTAACACACCAAAAAAAAAAAAAAAAAAAAAAAAACAGGAGGAGGGCAAGGCCACGGCACAGGGCGAGCTGCTGCTCCCAGCAGGAACAAAAGATACTCCAGCTGGAGAACAAGTGGGCCAGCAAGGGACTCCTGAGGGTTGCCCGTCAAGGGACAGACATCGGGAGAGCGAGGCCACGCTTCCTTCCCGGGTCAGTGGGGGAGAGCGAGGCCACGCTTCCGTCCCGGGTCAGTGGGGGAGAGCGAGGCCACGCTTCCGTCCCGGGTCAGTGGGGGAGAGCGAGGCCACGCTTCCGTCCCGGGTCAGTGGGGGAGAGCGAGGCCACGCTTCCGTCCCGGGTCAGTGGGGGAGAGCGAGGCCACGCTTCCGTCCCGGGTCAGTGGGGGAGAGCGAGGCCACGCTTCCGCCCCGGGTCAGTGGGGGAGAGCGAGGCCACGCTTCCGCCCCGGGTCAGTGGGGTGTCTCTGGGTCATCTGGCCCCAGGACACAGCTTCTGCAAATGTTCTTTAAACAACCTAGGAAACCTCTCTAAAGAGGGCTTCTAGCATGAAGGCCATGAAGACGTGCAGAGCGGAGATTCAGGTAACTTCTCATCTCCACAGGCATCATGGCTGCTATGAAGAAGGAGCAGTAAGAAAAAGAGATGTTCTTGGAAAATAAAAACAAGACACCACAATTAAAACTGCAATAGAAAGGCTGATTAACAACGGAGTGGCACAGCTGAAGACTAAGTTGGTGACCCGGGAGAAGAAGTTGAGGAAACCGTTCATAAAATAAAGAAGAAAGATGAAAAATGTAAGAGGAAAAGGAGAGGACCAGGGAACCCCAGGCCAAGATCACTTTACATGTGAATTCTTTCAAACCTTCAGGTATCAGGAAGAGCGGATCCATACTTCATTTAAACTATTCTAGAGTAGAAAAAGACGAAATGCTTTCCAGCTCATTCCACAAGACCAGTATAACTTTAACATCAAAACTGTGCAAGCAGAGCATGAGAAGAAAAAAAAACTCACTTGAGAATTTTGATATACAATTACTAAATAAAATGCCAATAAACTGAATCCAGAAATTTCTTAAAAAGCATGACACATCATGATGGAATAGAACTTCTCCCAAGAATTCAAGGCCAGGTGAACACTAAGAAATTTACTCTAGAGAGATTAAAAGAGGACTAGATGATGCTCTTAAAAACTGTGGAAACAGCATCTGATAAATGCAATAACTCTATTTAGTTATGTGTGTTTGGGGGTGGAGGGACTCCTTATTAAATAATCTAGGAATGGAAAGAGAATCCCTTAACTCGACAAAGCGTTTATACCAGAAGCTTTCCGTGAAAATTATACTTGACGGTAAAATATGAGGAAAATTCCCTTTAATGTCTGTCATCACTGCTATCATTCAACATTGTTTTGGAAAACTTGGTCAGTGCAGTGCAATAGCTGGAAACAGGGAGGGAAAGAGAGAGGAGAATAAATGCCTAAAACAGTTACTATTTGAAGTTAATATGCTTGTGCGTCCTTTGACAATCCAACTGGATATAAGGAAAATAGATAAAACCCAACAGATTTCTATATATTAGTGATGGCTAGTACAAAATGTAGTGGACAAGTCATCCACAATAGAAACAATAAGAGCAAGAGAATAAAAGATGTAGTTAACTTATGAGAAATATGCAGACCCTATGTAAAGAAAACCTACAAAAATGTGCTGCGTATCATGAGAGGTGATCATAATAAATGGAGAAACAAACACTGTTCCTGAGTGGGAAGATCTGATATAAAAAGGATAGTAAACTCAGTGCTGTCCTAAATTAATTTCCAATGGAATTTTTAAAATAGAATTTGTCAAACTTATTCCAAAGTCCAGCTAGAGAAGTACACTCAATTGTCTAGATGTGAACATTTTGAAAAGAGTGAAAATAAAGTAGACACAGCCTGCCAGGTGCCAACATGCACAACAAAGCTACGGTCCTGAAAACAGCGCGCTGCTGACAGAGGAGCATCTTTTAAGCTGGATGGCATACAGTACAGTCTAGAAATAGACACACTCATGAAGGGAAGCATTTCAAATCAGTGAGGGAAGGTGGAAGCACTCAGGACGCTGTGTGAGGACAGCTGGCTACCAATCTGGAAAAAAAATCAGATCACTACCTCGTACCGTTTATAGAAACATTTCAGGGAGATTCTGAGCATGTAAGTGCACAATTAAAATAATAAGAGCAGTAGAAGAAAATGCAGAAGCATGACACAGGACAGAAAGACCCCGTGCAGATTTAACCCAAGGTCCCCTCCCTTCCTGGCCTCCTTCCCCATCTCAGGGCCCAACGCCCCAGGCAGGCCCCCTACGTGCCGCCAGGGGCTCCTAACACTCCTGAGAGCTGTTTCTCCTGTTGCTCAGAGCCCAAGTTCTGCTTCTAACAGAGATAACACGGTCTGTATTTAACTCTGACGTTCAGTACGCTGTGGGCTTCCTTCTCTCCCTAGAAATTTCACAGAATCTCAGATTATCAGAGGTAATAAGGTGCTTATGGACCATCTTATCACAGCCCTCATGTGATGGCGAATGGAACCAAGGCCCTGGTTAATAAAGGCACCGGCCTTAGAACACATACCCAATTGCTAGCAGTTCTGGCTGAATACAGAGCTCCTGATTTATAAGGCAATGCTCTCTGCTCTTTCCATGGTATAACGTCCTGGGGCTTAATCTACAAGTGGGTAATTTCAGGTCAGGTAAGAGGGAGGATGGAGAGGAAATCTGGATACGGAAAGTCCTTTTCCAAACCACAGATGGTTTAACACAGCAGATATTTAACTATAGTAAAATATACATTAAACTTGTCATGCTTCCACTGGGCCTCCACCCAGACCGTTATACTATCATTTTAATTAAAGCGCCTGAGAGAATGAGGTCAAACATAGATCATTCACTTTTCTGGGTCTTCTCTGAGCTTCCTATTAGCATTTCAGCGAGCGTGTGTAAGGGGGCAGGGATTACGAACAGTATTTGGGGGGTGGTAATATGTCATGAAATCGTAAAGTTGAGCTTTTTAATATTTTCCTAATGAGAGGAAAGTTACTGTAACTATAAACTAAAATTTTACTGCTTCAATCATAGCAACTGTGAAATAGTCCTCAAACACCTTTCAAGATAGTGGAGAATTACTCTTCCAGATGATTTATGTTTATACTTTTTAAAGGACATTTTAAGAACAAAATATAAATTAAAAAAAAATCTTCTGGAAGAAAAAAGTACACAGGTTAGATAAACGGGAGGCCCCGTGGGTTGGGAGTAAATCTGAACTGGTGCCATGATTTCTGAATAGGTCTGAAGTAAAGGAACCCAGGAGACACAGTAAAAACTAAAGACCAACTGCACTACTGACAAAGTTGTAAAAATACTCCTTGATCCATCTGGTTAGAGTTAGCAGCCCAGAAGAGGAGTAAAGAAGGAAAAAATACAGCGAGACTAAATGCAATCCAAGACGATAAAAGAAAATGCAAAACAATGATAACAGTCAGCCTGGCTGCAAACTGGAGAAGGCTGGTGGCTTCTCAAGCAGCCATTTAGCTCTGTGCTGGGCGAAGACATCACAGCAAAGGCACTTGGCACCCAGCAGCTTCTGGTCAGGGATTCTGCGTTTAGAAATGTAAGACCCAGTCACATTTACGGGTTCCTGTTCTCGCCAGATACCCATCCTCTTGCCCCGAAGCCATGTGACAAGTGATCCTGAATACCACTCTGCCTTTTACACATCTGCTGTCTGAATCAGTGCAGAAACTGGAAGCAGCGACTCTGAATTCTGGCCTCAGCAAAAGGGTACGTTTTAGTGTCGTAATGACAGTCCTGGCAGAACAGGGCATTCTTACTTCAAATGTCTCTGCCATACTGAGAGCTCTGTCCATCGTAACCTGAGTCTGGCTCGATCAACGGGCTATCAGTTCTAAATTTTAAATACAGGGGCAACTATGTGGAAGCTTAAACAGCAACTGTTTCTTGGAAATCCCACTTTGTGAATGGTTGTCTCTGACTACTTTTCAGCACTTTAAAAGGTTTCCTTTTCACTTGCGTTGTTTTCCATTTTAATTTCATCTCACCAAACTGGTCCTCTCAAAACCACTATTCTAAAAAACGTTCTTCTCTTCATTTAAATGAAGCCTGATCAAAGGCAAAATTGCTTTACATAATGATACCAAAAAGGGAACACAGGCTTTCCGTCAAAGATGTCCATCTTGGTCACTATATCAAGCACTGAGTCAGTGGGCAAGAGGCTGTGTCTAACCCCATCCGCAGTCGGGTGACTGTGGAAGACACCACACAAGCCCACAGTGCCATCTGGCCACACAGCAAGGCGCTGCCCAATCTGTGGCACGGTGACGTCTACAGAGCAATTTAGTGAAGTGTCTGATCTGAGGAAATGCTACAGGCGAATCTGACCCTGAAGCACCTCAGTGTTATCTTGCACTGCTTCACCTTACTGGCCTGAGAAAAAGACTCAACACTGTGAGAAGCTGATGAGCGATGTCGGTGCTTAAAGCTGAGCCCAACCTTGTTCCCCAAATCACTTTCCAATTGGATTTTCAGACCACTTTCAGGTAATGACTCAAGGTCTCCAGGGTAGACCCACGGCAGGGGGAAGATACCACGGGTCATTTTCAAAAGCCACTTTCTTTTCCCAACCATGTTCAATTCTACTACTACTACTGCTACACACAGACACAGACACAGACACAGACACACACACACACACACACACACACACTAAGAGACTTTTGCCCAGCAGCAGTTAACTGTTAGAGATCTTCTACAAACCATTCCTCTTTCCCTTAGTAACACAGTTAAGACCAGATGTCTATTACAATCTATAATCTACCAACATATGTGAAGTCTTTTCCACTGCAGCCATTAAAATAGATTAGTTTTTTTAAAAAATGCACACACTCACTTATCCTAAATTCTAAGAAGTTCAACACTAATGACAAGCTTTTTAAAATAAAAGTCAATTAAGTACCTGAAATTGCCAAAAGCCGTAGACGTACTGTACCAACGGTCAGGATCGCATTTCCAAGCAGCCCAGTAACCTTGCATACAAAAAAACCCAACAATTTCAATGCCTAGAGCCCAAAGCAATTTCCTAATCTGCAAATTAAGGGATTGAACTGGAAGATCCTTTAATGTTTAATGCTGAATTTATAAAAATCCTTGCCTGTTTTCCTCTTTAGTACAATGAAAATAAGATAAATTAGGGAACACAGAGAGGAAAGGTTCATTACGCAGCTGCTGTTTAAACATGCC
Source organism: Stenella coeruleoalba (assembly GCF_951394435.1). Taxonomy (NCBI): domain Eukaryota; kingdom Metazoa; phylum Chordata; class Mammalia; order Artiodactyla; family Delphinidae; genus Stenella; species Stenella coeruleoalba. The sequence continues at coordinate 182,367,149 of NC_137147.1, read as the reverse complement.
ATCCTTCATTTAAACTGAAAACCATGAAAAAATTCAAATGGGAAAAAAAAAGAAGTGAAAATTATTATTATTATTTTTCTTCCTCAAAACTCACAATTATAAAATGATATAATTTCTAATAGAAAACAAGAGCACAAGCTTCCAAAATTTAAAAGTACCAAACTTCAGGACTAGAAGAAAACACATATTTATTCTGAGTAAAAATTCTGTTACATCAACAATACGAATTTTGACATAGAAAAATACCTGTTTAATTTTAGAAACAAAGTTGGGAGGCAGAAGGGAAAAACTAACTGTGACGCACCAAAAAAGAAAGAAAGAAAAGAAACCACTTCCACGCTCATTAAATAGAATGTCTTGTTATTTTCACAGACAGTAACAACTTTTTGACATTCATTTCAGGCCCAGGCTGGAGAGGTGTCAACGGGTCTTATTTGGTCTTGTCAGTGTGTAAAGAGTTTACAAACCTGACTGAAGTTAGAATTAGTGGGAGTTAGGCACTTATATTCCTTATACACAGGAGAAGGGGGAAAAAGGTCCTTTTATGCCAGCTTTGAGTTTGGCTTGAGTTTTTATGACTTATTTAGAAGCCCTAGGGAATGAAAAAAAGTCTCTAATGGAAATACTGACACAGTCTTCAATACAGTGACATGAACCAGCATTTCTACGAAACTGCACCAGGTGTGACTGACCACTCCAGCCAGTCGAAATGCAGTGTCGGAAAATCAGTTACAACAGACTGAATGCCAGGAGACAGTCCTGCCAAAATATAGGGGATACCCCTGCAGAATCAAAATGTCATGTTGATAAACTTGTTTTTAACAGAAAAACAGGTAAAACGTATGGGATCTTTACTCTTACATGTGGAGAAGAGAGAAAATGTAAAATTTCTGCATCGATGTTCTCCAATTCTATCATAGGATTAAAAATAGTCATTCTTAAAAAGCCAAAGTAGTCATGTCAACCCCGAGAGTGAATGGGGCAGAAGATCTTAAATCATTGGATCTAAATCTGTGCTTTGTTTCTTAAATCTCACCCACAAGGCAGTGACCTAGATAAGTAGACAATAGGTATCATTACTTAGTGAAGTCAAGTTCATAAAAGTCCCCTTTCTTTTTATTTGCCTGTCTGCTATACTTTTTATTCTTCAGTGGATTTTCTTTAAACCAACTAAACTTTTCCATTTATCATCCTTGCATTTTCCTGAAAGTCACTCTTTTAACTTGAAGATTGGTTTAGTTTCATTTTATACTTTCTAAGTTTTTATTTCAACTCTCTTAAACATCTCAGTTTTAAGCTTCATTCTGTTTACTTTTTTCTACTGGTTTTAACTTTTTTTGCATTTGCCTTTTTTTTTTTCACCCATTTCGACTCATTCAGGACCATTTCCTTTCCCTTGTCATGTTCGCAGACACAGATCAACATATACATATGTACATTAAAATGTCTTGCATGATTTAAGAGGCAGACTAAATCACGAAAACACTAACTCGTTGACTTGAGAAACAGTTCCGGAGCAAATACGTGAAAGACACTATTAGGTGCTAGGAGGACTATAAAAATGAATAAAATACCATTTCAGGGCCTCGGAGAGCTTTTCATACACACAAGGCAGTGAGTATCTGCATGAAAGAAGAGATAGGATGCAGCTGCATTTCAGACGCAATCTGTCTATATTCACACAAATTTGAAACGTGTTGCTGTCATTCTAAGGCACCACATGGAGGGAACACAATATAAAGGGACAAAAAACTCAGGATCAAACACAGCCCTAAAAATGCGTACTTTTTCTAAGCTAGGCTGCCGTATATTTTTGATCTGTTTGTAAGCCAGGTTGTTGAATGGCGCTGTTAAGTCTCAGCTTCTACATATAGACTTTCTCAGGCTCTCACATGATACCAAATAACAAACAAAGAAAAGTGAATGAAAAACTAACCCCTGAAGGAGCCAGCAAACTGCTTATGCCAACATGTGTTCTCTTTTTCTATTTCCGTCTGCCATGAATCTCTCAGTTTTTAACAGTAGGTGGAACACTTACACTTACACAGTTTCATTTAAATTTTGCAAGTGAATCCATAAAGAAAATTTACTTTCAAAGATCAAGCTAATGTGCATTTCAGAAATAATCCATGTGAATGTGTTCTGCCATCATCATCACTGATAAACATTTAATAATCTGTAGTGTTCAGAATATCATGCTTACTAAGTTTTTATAATTCTACCCCAAGCCTCCCCAAAGCTCAGAATTTCCATAAGTCTCATTTCGAAGGTTACTGCTTTGGAATAAGTAATTAGGAAAGATCCCTTTTTAAAAGGCTATCAGAAAGACATCGTTCTTTCTTCAAAGGCATCAGGAGAGCAAGTTTACAGTTGTGGTTAATCCTAGAATTACTGATTTGAAGGGTGGAAACATAAAAAGCAACAGGAGCAGGAGGTTTAGAGAAGAGAGAGGATGATGCTCAGGCACGCCTCACATGCTGTGTTTCATACTATAAGTCTAGGAGAGCAGAAAAGTCTATCTTTTTAAAATCGGTCCCTAAATTTCTATCTGGAAATTTCACTTAGGTGGAAAACCTCATTTCCAGATGGTATCTGATAGGTGAGGTATTACTGCAGTAAAGACACAGGACAAAAAATTGGATAACCTTTCAAGTATCCTTTAAATGTCACAAACTGGGCTGGTGATACAGGGTTTTATTATTCTCTGCTGGAGTACATCAACAGTCATTTGCATGCCAGGAAAAGAATGTCTGGAATCATCCAACAGGGCTAAGCTTAATCTTTCACTAAAAACAAGGAAGTGACAAGCACAAAAAGGGAAATAAAAGAAGATGAAAGTATCCAAAGTCGACTTACTGGTCAACAAAATTCCAAAGAGAAACTAGCATGTACACAGAAACCCATGCTACCCTTGACAGCTGGCTCTTGACAAAGCCTCTGTCAACTACCATGAAGCTTTCTTTAAGCTACCCACAAACACCTAAAATTGATGAAACAAATTAGGAATGGTTATTCACTGTTCAAAAGGATCTGACAAGGCAGTTCTTTAAATCTTTCCTCTGCTTCACTTAAACTACGATTTCTTTGATGAGTAAGGCCCAGGGCTCCAGCGAGCCTAGAACGTTTTTGTTTGCGGTATGAAGGCATGAAAGGGCACCTCGTACATGAAGGACTTGTGTCCCAGAAGTTTACTGTGGAGGCAGCAGTTTAGAATGGAGAGCGCCATTTCGCCAAAGAAGCTGTGCTGTAAATTAGGGTTAAATCCCAGGCTAATCCAATGGTTTACTGAACTCATGAGCATCCTTGGCTTTTACTACTGATAGTACCAGCTTAAATTCTAAAGTACACAAGCGTGCAGGAAGAGAACGAAAAAAGACCATCTCCACCACCCACCGGGGTCATCATTAGCCAAGAAAAAACATTTGGAAATGGCATTTAGCTTTTTGTCATTCTCCCAGATTTACTTTCTACTGCCTTGTTTGTCTTTCCCCAGTAACCAAAATCCCTAGTTCCCTCATTTTGCCCCATTTTGCAGGCCATTCAAATGGACTCCACCTCCCAAAGAGTCCTGTGCACCAAATAAATGACTTTTTTCTGCCCATCAAAATCTCCATTTCTGGGGCTTCCCTGGTGGCTCAGTGGTTGAGAGTCCGCCTGCCGATGCAGGGGACACGGGTTCGTGCCCCGGTCCGGGAAGATCCCACGTGCCGCAGAGCGGCTGGGCCCGTGAGCCATGGCCGCTGAGCCTGTGCGTCCGGAGCCTGTGCTCCGCAACGGGAGAGGCCACAGCAGTGAGAGGCCCGCGTACTGCCAAAAAAAAAAAAAAACAAAACAAAATCTCCATTTCTTCAGGGATATTCACCCTCAGTCAAGTGGAGGGGAAGCTAATCTGATTAATTCACACTAACATAGAAAAGAGTTCTATCCGCCAATATGGTTTTTCTATACCAGATGTGTATAATTAACAGGGATTTTAGGCAGTTTAACAAGATGAAGTTGAAACATTCAGCCTCGTGGGAGCAGAGTAAATTTATGAATTATATAAATTCATAAAGCAGTGGGGAAGCAGTGGGGCTCAGAGAGTAACCATTAGAGTGTACTAGCCATTTATAAGTTGGTCATTTGTGAGCTGCGAAAAGAAAGAACAGAATAGGAACCTGTCCTCGTGCCAGCAACAGAGCAGGGAAGTTCACACTTCCTGTTTTAAGACTTGCCTGACAGTCCCCTCACCAAGTATACTTCTTAGAAATGTCTCCTTTCTCCCTCACTGAAGAAGGAAATTTAATAGGCTTGGTTTAGGGTAAATTAAACTCAAATCCAAGTTAGGAAAGCCTCTAGTGAGGACTCACTCTGGAAGATGCTACAGATGGCGGCTGGCTCCTTCACGGATGGCCCCATCTAGGGAACTTGAACACTGGGTCAACAGGAGCGGAGGCACGTATGATGCTAGGGTCCTCATCCTGACACCTCAGAGAGCAGACCCCCTCCATCGAATATCTGAAAATTACCATCCGTTAACCTAACATGACGAAGAGGATTGTAATTTTAATTTAAGTGACTTCATTCAACAGATGACACTCTGTGACTAGATTTTCTTGTGTATTACTTAACTGTATTTCGAAGCAATAACCTTAATAATTCTGATCAATTCTAATGTTATAATTGCTGCTGTCAGAATGCTGACTGAGAGTCTACCATGCCCCTGAAAAAAGAACATCTTTTCTTTTTTTCCTGCATGTTGTGGGAGACTGCAGACTAGAGAGAAACATTTAATGTCCACATAAAATCAATAAAAACATGTCTGTACCTACTTGGATGGTGTCTAACAATATCTTCAATTAGGATTACTGCTTTATAATCTACCAGACTTCTCCCTGCTAGAGTTTAACAAGTGAAATGAAATTCAGTGATACATTACCCTTCCAAACACCAACTCTTTCTTTCACTTGGCCTTTTGACTCCCTATATTTAGGGAAATGCATCATGTGATAGCAGCTGTCTTACAAAAATGGATGGAAAAACGGATACGATTTCTCAGCACAGATAAACCAATAACTTGTACTTAAAGGTGATCTCTTCTGAAAAAAAAAAAATTTTAAAGCCGAAATCTTTGTACTACTATAGAACTAGGGTGGTGGAGGGGATGGCGTTTGAGAGCAGACTTAGAAGGTTGCTGTTTGGATGAGGAAGATGAGATACAACCAGAAGGAACTGAAGGGATTCAGAATAGCCTGTATGCCAGAGAAAACCAAAGCAGTTGTTCAGAAAGTATTTACTGAAATTCTCTGTTCCACCACTTATGCATGACTGCTAACCCAGATACAACTGCAGCAGCACTGTCACTCAATTCCCACAGAAGACAGCCATTTACTGTCTTCGTCTGAAATTTAGTAGACCAGTTTGAGACCAACCAGTCTTTCCTCATTCTCCATCCACAAACCCCAAAATTGTATTCTGTTCTTTTTAAGCTTATACATATGCACGCAAATCCAGAAGTTTACGTGTCTAGGCTGCCATCTCATTGCTTGCATAACTAAAAGATAGGTTTGATTTAAAACTAGAATTTGGCAAGTGAATAGTCCATGACACGGACCAAGTGCAGTTGGAATGCTTTAATAAAAATACATGGCCAAGCTACTTCACTTCAAAAAGCATCAATATACAGGCATGCTAGTCCCTCTTTGACTTTACATTTTGTCACCTTGGAAAAGAGCATGGATTTTCAGAAGACCCAACACACTGGGGAAATTTCATAGGCACGTGACCTTGTTTTTACTGGGCAACATAAATTTACAAGAAAAACAATTTTAAACAACGGTCCTTCAATTACACCCCCTCATCAAATTGTAATTTTCATTGTTTTTATCTTTCTTGTTTTTGTCCATACACACTTGTCATAATTATACTCAGTGTATCCACAATTAAAATTTTTTCACTTAAACTTACAATATTTCCCATGTTGTTTCATAGTCAGTATCAGTAGTACAAATAAAAATTTTGAGTTTTATGCTATCTTGATCTGGTTTGGGATTAGGATAACATTTACACTTTTAAAAGTTGGGATACTTCCCATGCTTTTATATGTTCCAGAAAAATGTATAAAGCATAGGAATTAATTATTTCTTCAAAGTTTGAAAAAAAATCCAATGGATCTACCAAGTTATCTATCAAGTGTTTTGGGAACTGAGTTTACTAAAAACCTTAATTTTTCCTGCATTAGTGGTCATTTAAACCTTTTCTTATTATGAATTAATAATTTAATTTGTGTGGATAATAGCAATTCACTTCATCCATACATTTGCATACAGTATACTGTCAAACAATTGTGCATAGTACTTTATAATTTTTAAAAATATTTTTTGTTTAATAACTATATAATGATTGCTATATCCTTTCTTATTTCCAACTTCAATTTGTGTCCATTTTTGCTTGAGGTTTTTTTTTGCGATACGCGGGCCTCTCCCGTTGCAGAGCACAGGCTCCGGACGCACAGGCTCAGCGGCCATGGCCCACGGGCCCAGCCGCTCCGCAGCACGCAGGATCCTCCCGGACCAGGGCACGAACCCACGTCCCCTGCATCGGCAGGCGGACTCCCAACCACTGCGCCACCAGGGAAGCCCCTGCTTGAGTGTTTTTACTACTGACTTCAAAGAGCCAACTCTTGATTTTTATCTATTTTTCAGCTTCCATTTTACCACTTTTTGTTTTCTGTTTATTCTTTTTCAATTATTTCTACTTGAATGACTTGGTTTATTTTCCTTTTTCTCAAAACATTCTGAATTACTTACAAGTTCTGTCAGTTAGGTATTAGTAGATAGTTCTAAATTTTTCATTATTGGCTAAATTATCTTTTATTGCATCTTTTACTTCTTTCGAGACCCAATTTATTATTTACAAGGCTATGTATTTCTGAGTGTTTGGAGTTGTTTTCCTTGTTGGAGTTGGAGATACAAACAGAAAATGAGATGAAGTCCAAAATGTATTGAGATTTCCTCTGAATCCTCACAGATCTTGTACATATTTGTAGACACTTAAAAATCAGATATCTGGCTAAATAACCTTAAGGATATATTAAGCAGACCAACTTTAAATTTCTTTATAAAGCTCTACTGTTCACATATCAAGCTCCTTGATGTTATAAGGACTAAATGCAGTAGTACTTGTGTAGTATTGCGTAGAACCTAGCATATCACGACTATTCAATAAATGACTGGTGGCAATATGTGTAACAGTAGCGGTAACAGTCGTCTGGCAGTAGTTAGGCTCCTCCAACCTCTTGTGCAGGCTCAGCTACACCACCACCGATCTGGAGAAGAGTAACTCGCTGCGTCTCCTTGGTCGGGGCTTTCTTATCTGTGACATAATGTGGCTGAGCTGCATGCCCCCTGAAGTTACTAATTCCAGGGGTAACATTTCTAAATCTCACTGCCTGGCATTTTCAGGACCCGGAGTCTACCTACACCAGATGTAGGGCACACAATCCTTTGTAACGAAGCACTGAAGTCAAGACAGAAAATTTTACCAAACTTGCCACTCCATCTGAAAGTTGTGGACACGTAGAAATTGATTCACTCTTTCCGGACTAAAAGCAAAACTTTCAAAGCTACTTACAGCCCTACTTGTGCGTTTCAGGAATAAAAGTAAGATTTCCAAAGCAATTTAAGCTACGTTTCCTTCACAAACGTCTTGGCACCCATGCTACTCTGTGTTCATTTTCCATCACTATAAGCAAGCAAAGAACTTAAGAGAAAAGATGGAGTACAGAGTATCTGCATGGCTGGTTATAATCTGGGACATTCCTCCATTATGCTTTATTCATAAAGCCAATACATATCTCCTCTAAGAATGTTTATCACTAAGATTAAAAATTTTTATTAAGGATGAAAACTTCCCAGTAAACCATCATCTACTAACAAGCGTATCTGCTAATTAAGAACAAAATGAAAGCTTTCAAACTGAATTATAGGCCATATGTACATAATCTGATGCACAAGCAATAAAAATTATGCCTTTACACCTGTCAAAAGAAAGCCCTCTGCTGCAGCTTTAATTCTGTTTCAAACAAGGTATCACGAAAAGCACAGACTTACCTGTGCGATAGACGAAATTGCCTTCGGTTTCTGACGATGAGGGAGATACCAATTCCTCCTCAAATTCATTGGAACTAAAAGATCCTGAATGGTTTCTCTGCCTTGTCTTTCCCATCATGGCAGCATTTGTGACCATGACGTGTCTCAAAGAGTCGTTAAGGTAACGATTCAACAAGCTGCTCTTGTATTTTGGGGGCGATACGTAGTCCTCATTGGCCCGTGACTCTGGCCTCACTCCAGCTTTTATGACTGAGCTCTCACTTTTAATCACAGGATGGTGAACTGGATTATTATAGCCTTCTTCATTCATGTGGTTTCGTGGAGGATTTTCTCCATCTAAGGGGGAAAAATATCACCAGGTAGTACTTACACATACTTCTCCCCAGCCACCCAACTGTTACATTTAGTGATTTAAAATATATATAGGAAGAATATTTAAAGTGTATAAAATTATCTTTGATAGTTAAGATTAATTTTTAGGCAAAGGAAAGCAGGAATCTATATAATCTCTCCCTTTGGTATGTTAATTTTAGTGAACTTCACAAAAAATGTTATTCTGACACATGATAAATCTAGGAACAAGAGGAAGCAGCCACAATTTGGCTGCTCATTTACAGTATTGTAAAGGTAAAGCCACCTCATGCAATAAAAAGAACCATTACGGCACCATCGTGTTTTGTGGGATCAACCTTAAAAACAGCAATGGAAGTGAATGTCCCCTTACAAAGGCAGAGCAAAGAAAGCAAGATAAAAATACTAACAAACCTTCAGAACATGAGTCATCACTGCTTACACTCAGCCGCTCAGCGTTTCCTTGAACATACTTATTGTACAACTTTATTCTTAAGGCCCAGCTTAAATCTGGCTGTCGAACAGTATTCTTAAGCCGACGTCTTGCATTAGCAAACCAATTTGACACCTAAAAAAGTTTTATTTCTCAATTAACACACCATAAAAAAAATTACCCATCCTACAATTACTTTCCCAGAAAGGACCTAAGCCTCTCTCATAATCTCTGATCATTACATATCTTCATGACATAACAGTATTGGACATTTATATCCATTCATTCATTCAACAAATGTGCTGAGCACTTACTACACAGAATGAGCACTAACTGTATTCTGGGAACAAAAAAAATATTGAAGGGCTTTGCCATAAAATTTTCAGTCTAGTAAGAAAGGTAGGAGAGTACACAAATAACTCTAGTATCTACTCACAACAGCCAAGACATGAAAGTAACCTAAATATCCATCAACAGATGAACAGATAAAGAAGATGTGGTACATATATACAATGGAATATTACTCAGCCATAAAAAAGAATGAAATAATGCCATTTGCATCAACATAATGGACCTAGAGATTATCATACTAATTGAAGTACATCAGAAAAAGAAAGACAAATACCATATGATATCATTTATATGTGGAATCCAAAATATGACACAAATGAACCTAACTATGAAACAGAATCACAGACATGGGGAACAGACTGGTGGTTGCGAAGGGGCAGGGGTTTGGGGGAGGGATGGACTGGGAGTTTGGGATGAGCTGATGTGAGTTTTTATATACAGGATGGATAAACAACAAGGTCCTACTATAGAGCACAGAGAAGTATATGCAATATCCTGTGATAAACCGTAATGGAAAAGAATATAACAAAAAAGAATATCTATGTGTGTGCGTGTGTGTGCGTGCGTGTGTGTGTTTGTATACATATATGTATAACTGAATCACTTTGCTGTACAGCAGTAATTAACACATTGTAAACCAACTTACTTCAATAAAAAAACAAATAACTAATATAGGAAAGAATGTGATAAATGGCTTAAGACACATTAAAATATAATGTTACAGGTGCAACGAAGGAGGGGTTACTTTGATGTGACTCATGACTTCATGAAGAATTTAAGCTAGATTTTGAAGGACTAGGTCAGGGATAATGGGTAGGGAAGTGTGTTTCCAACAAAGAAGACATGGGAACAAATATAAGTCAAATTCCCGAGACACTGTGGTAGGTAACTAAGAAGGAAGAAAGAGATGCCCTTGAGTTATCAAACTTGTGTAAGAAGAGAAGATAGTGCCAATTTGAGAAAGCAGAATTGTTTGAGGGTGAAATGATGCCTTTGGTTTGGGAATGTTTAGTTTGAGATACTAGAAAAGCATACAGGTGAAATGTGCAGCAAGAAAATAAAAATGGCATCTGAGATCTAAGGGCAAGGAAGATCAGATTTGGGTCAAATGAGATCTAAGGGCAAGGAAGATCAGATTTGGGTCAAATGCACAAAGGTGAGAGCTGAAGCTGTGAGAGCAGACAGAATGCAAAGAGGGCCAAGGACCAAACCCTGGAAACCTCCAGCAATTAAGGAGGTAGGAGCTGGCAAAACAGTCAGAGACAGAGCAATCAGACAAGCAGAGAGAGAGAAAAAAGCCAAATAATACCCAGCTTTAAGCTAAAAATCTAGTGCTTCCAAATAGGTGATGGCAAAGAAATGAACACTGCAAAACAAGGTTAGTTCCATTGTTTCTGTTTAAGGTGCTACTGGATTTCTAGAGGCTAAAATGTCACTTGACATTTCTTTTTAAACATCAAGCTACCATCAGAATATATATATTAAAAACATGAAAGGCCAATACTTGCCCTGAAAAGGATGAGAAGTGGAAAGAGGATTACGTTTTTCTACCAATTTTTTCCGTAACATGCCTCCACAGTACATTAATGCTTTGTGTGGTGATGCTTGCACTGGAATTTTTTTTTCTTTTTTAAATTTATACTATAAATACACAACTTTTGCACATTACTCAAGCCTTAATTATTGAATGAACCTGTGGTGAATCCTACATTAAAAAAAAACCAAAACTATAATTTTTTTCTTTTTTTCCCATGGGTAAAACATGGTAGTCTTCCCCAGTTTATATATGCACAAACCATATCATATATAATATATATTCAGCGTTACCTCCCCTTGTGTCTTAAGCAATGATAACTGTCCTCAAATTTATGTGCAGTGGTGTAATATCTCACCACGGCACTTCAGAAGCCTTCGGCTCCACCAACCCCTCTTCCTGCCAAGCTGTGCTATTATTACTAGGGTTTAGTCTGACTTTGAATTCTCTGTCTCCTCCAACCTCTACAGACACCTTCTGGGACTGTTCATTCAGCAAACACATACTGAGTAGCTCCTGTGCTTTAGCCATGATATTAAGTGCTAGGAATGAATAAACTTTGTGCCCTGCACACACAGAAGGACTAAAAGTGAAGAGCTACACGTGATTAACTATGATACATGGGTGAACCTGCACTATGGAAGCATGAAATGCCTGGCCCATTTCCTCTCAAACCTCCCTCTATTCTCCAAGGCATGGCCAAAATGTTCGCCCATGTCCTCATGAGTACCAACTGGGAATTTTAGAACAGAATTTTTTCGAACTTCCCTATCTTCCATTCTATCCACTTGAATGGATCTTAACAACCATCATCAAATTCGAGTGTTGGTGCACCGTTATGATTTAATTACTTACTTAACGTCTTCACATCTTCATGCATGTCCTGTCATCCTCTAACTGTGGTATAATGGAAGGAGACCTGGTTTCCTGTTCTGACTTAGCCAAAAACAGGCTGTGTGAGTTTACATAACTCATTCATCTTTTCAGAACTTCATGGTTCCTGACATCCTTGCCAACTCTGAAAATTAAGATCTGTGAATGTCATCCATGCTCCCCTAAAAAGTGTTCATTCATCTCCTTTATGGTTGGTACCAACCTATCTTCTCCTGACCACTACTCCCTTCAGCAATCAGAGAGGTGTTTTATGTCCTTCTCTGTTCCTTTTGCACACAGAGGACAGCCTGCAACTTCCCCCATGCCTATGTCACTTATATTTATTAGAATCCAACTCCCAAACTTTTTTTGTTACTTTCTTTACTAAACATCATGTAATTCAGAGGCTAATCTTAAATCTTAACTGACCTTAACACTTTTTTTTAAAGTCTTTATTGAATTTGTTACAATATTGCTTCTGTTTTATGTTTCGGTTTTGCGGCCGCGAGGCCTGTGGGATCTTAGCTCCGCCACCAGGTATCGAACCCGCACCCCCTGCATTGGAAGGCGAAGTCTTAACCACTGGATCGCCAGGGAAGTCCCCGACCTTAACTCTTAATACAAGCAACACACAGTACCACATAGTGTAAAATCCAATTCTTATGAAACTCTTCATATTTTTATTAAAATGCGATGGACTTCAAATTTTAAAAACAATCAATATACTTATAATTCTAACATACAAAAATAGGGACCTTTAAATGTCATGGTGGCATTAACTAGCTTTTCATATATAGGAGGCGTATCATTTTTTACGTTTTGTATACTCATAGTTCTTAACAGAGTTTATTAATTATACATCAGAAGATTTTCCATAAAGGTTTGATGGTGTCTAACAGGCTATTTCTAAACTGATTCCGTAAGTTTGACCGGCACCCAACGTACTAATACATTTACTCTGCCAGTGTTTTATTATCAGCAACTTACAGTACAAGCTAAGGGCTGGATATAGTCAGGGGTGTTGAATATCTTCTTGTGTTAAGTCATGCAAACAGCAGACAATAGTTGGTGAACAAATCTGCACGAGTATCAGCTCTCAAGTTTTTTCCTGATGAAGTGATGCAAATGCCATCCATTTCACTGAAGGTAAAAAAGCACCAGCTCGAATTCTCTACCTTTAACTTACTATGGCTTCCTTCAGGTTATCATTCAAATTCTACCTTACACGAAACAGGCCTCCTTACCAAGGACAGGTTCTGCAACAGCATTTTAACGTCAAACTCAGAGCTTTAAAAACACTGCATTTTATAGCGAAAGCTTAGAGAACAAAATATCTAGAAGCTGGAAGAGAAAGCTCAGTAGCTTTCATCCTACGCAGCCGTGTTTACATTCATCACACTGGCAGAGCAATCATTATAGTAAACCCAAGGGGATACTCTGGCATCTGTCCACCTTTGAACACACAGAATTAACAACGCAGATTCAGTCATTCAACTGAAATATCGAACACCTCACTTCTACACCATGTAGTCTGACACTGGGAATAACGTAGAAGGACCAATCTGAGATTTTGTTGAATATTTAACAGTAGCCATAATTCTTGCAGTTGATAAGTACACACACATCTCAGCAGAAGCACTGCATACCGAGCAAAAGCTATGTCAACACAGGGGCAAAATCTTGCAACACACCAGATCTAACCAAATGGTACATGGCTGTATCACAGGAACTGGAAACTTCTACTGTAGAAAAGGGAGCATTAACACCCAATCACTAAAATGTAGTCTCAAACTCCACTTGCATTGCACTCTGTATGTGATCATAAAAATAATCATTCCACTATTATAATCCAGAAAAAAACATAAATATATTTTAAATATATACACATAAACAATGGGAAATATTGAAACCAGGTACAGCCCCCATCTGCCCTTCTTTTAAAAAACTTCTTCAGGGGCAATTATTCCCTGAGTAAGCTCCATATCCTACAGTAATACAAAGCCCCAGTCGCATATCTGTTATTCCACACTGTTATTCTGGTTATATTTTGAAAGTAGAGAGTATATTTTTATAATGTTTGAACAACGGTCAGTCATAGAAACCAAGCAAAATGGAGTATTTCGGTTGGTTAAAGTGAAAACACACACACACACACATATCATCTTCCTGTTAATTTTATAAAAATGCTTATATCTTAGTAGGAAGATGGCAGATTAATAATGCAAACAGTTATAATAAATTAAGACAAGTTGCTAAGTCTAGTGAGTAGAAAAAAAAGAAAGCTGCAGAAATACCTCTCTCTGCCTCATCTTTCAGGAATGAACAAAATGTAGTGTTGATTAATGTCCTTAGAGCTTCTGTTTATCAGAAAAAGTTACTTCTGTGGTCCTAAAAAATTCCCTCATTAAAGCTTCAGCATTCTGTTTCCAGGCTTAATGGAGATTGCTGACCAAGTTTTACACCCTTCAGAGTAGCAAAATAAGGCAAAAGTACTGCTTATGAAAGGTTTGATAGCTTGACACACAACCAAAAGGGAAATATGAAGGGTAAAAGAAATGTTCAAAAATAAAAGACACTCTTGTAGTTAAGGAATAAAATAATTATGCTGACAACTTATTAATATAAATTATGAGAAGCAGAGACAAGAGGTATTATAATAAACAAGAAATAGAGACTGGAGCTAGAAATATGGGAAACCCTCCATATTTGTCTATTGACATAAAATATGACATATTTCCAGATATACTAAAAATAATGTGAGTTATATGCTTGTTCTGTAGAACATGTACCATTAAAGTTAACGAGCTGCCCTCTGTGTGCTCCCTACAGTGAGATGGATTTTAAAACTAGAATATCTTAGTCTGATTTCAAGACATTCTCCAGTTTTCCACAATATGTTTGGGGAAGTCACATGGTGATTACAGTTGTATTCCCCAGTGAGAACCTATTCAGTCTGCAAACATGTATGAAGAGTTTACTATATGGAAAGTACTGGGCTGGGGTGAAACGGGAGGATGAAGATGAATAAGACATGATCACTCTTCTCAAGAAGGCTGACTCCACAGGAGAAATTTATTCACTGGGAGAACCTGATTCATGAAACAGGGGTCTAATTTGCAGGGCTCAAAAGCTTTATTCAGATCACAGCTCGATATTTTTCCCCCAGAAGTGAAATGTATTGACATAATTTATTTGGTTTTCACAGCGTCAGAATTTGCTTTGGATGTTTAGTAAATGTCTGACTTATACAAACCCCTTATATTCATAAATATATATATTTTTTCTTACACAGACATTCCGTTGTGCCTAATGGAGAAGAGGTGGACCCAACCTGAATGGTATATAAGGGTCCCTTGGTTATTCTATACGTTTGATTTTTTCCATTTATCACTTTAAAGTTCCAGAAACCAACTTCATTTATTATAAAACTTGGAAATCATTAAATAGCTATCAATTATAATTATAAATAATTACCTTTCTTTGCCCCATTTAAAAATTACATATTTGCATGCATTTTTATTTGAAGACTAGTGTGAGAGAAAATATAATGGGAAAGATTTTCATTACATGAACAAAAATGTCATGTAAATTAGAAAAACGCAAGTTTTACCAAGATCTTAACGCAAAAAGAATTATTTGTATTTGAACTATCATTACAGGTAGAGAATAATTTGATTCTGTATTAGAATGACAGCTACTTGTATTGCAACTCAGAAAAACTACCACAGGTGAAAATTTAAATGTCTCTGCTAATGCCAAATAATACTTTTCATAGCTAAAAATGTCCTAAATAAGCCATAAACATTTGTTGCTTTCTGTCTGAAAGAATGGCAAGTATTAACCATGGAACTATGTAATCAATAAGTTAATATTTTACTGTTGACATCAAAGTGAACTATTTAAATAGCTCTATAAATTTGTGTATTTTGAAAATAAATAGCATACCAGTTTAAAGTCAAATTTGAATGTATGCATTTATTTTCTTAAGTTTTCCTGGCTGAAATTACTTATTTAAAAACTACTTGTGAAAATCACTGAAAGTTCATAGTTTTGTGTTAAACAGATATTAAGCCAAGAACACTAAATTAATTTTCCCCTCCAGCGCCGCAGCAAATCACCATTAATACTATTGCCTCGTAATATAAAGCAGAAGAGATGTTTGTTTTTCTCTACAACTGTATTCTGAAAACAAGCAAAAAAATGCTTATTACAGTTTTAATAAGTCTGAGTACAAGTCAATTTTCATGCTTCGTCCAACTTTCTAGTAATTCCTAAAATGATAATCTTAAATACTCTGGAAAGCAATTTTTATGTTATCTAGTAGTTAAACGTTCCCTGTTACTTTGGGGTTCTCACTTACTATACCCGTCATAGAACGACCAAAGTTTCACAAATGCAGTGACGCAGTGCTACTGCAACGGACGCGACTTCTCAGCTCAGGTAGCACCTCCTCTCCTCTTTCTGAGTGAATCTGCTCTGCCTGCACGCATGAAAGTTCACGTCACTGCATTTATGAAAGGAAACTGGTGTGCCGGCCAGAGCACGTGGTATGGACCCGCGGGGTTTCCAGGCCCACCTCTACCCCTCAACACAGCCTTCTCCTGCCTTGGTTACATCACCTGCGAAAGGCTGACAACACGTGCTCTACCTCACCGGGTTTTGCGAGCATCAGGTGCCGCCACGGAGGGAAACCTGTGCACAGCAGTACTGCTCGCTAGAAATGGAGCAAGCTTAGGCCGCCCCTATGCACTTGACCAGGTACCCGCCATCTGAGATCTGCCCCTTAACCCAAGGACAAAGATACCGCCAGCAAAGCCGCGTGGAGTCTAGCTAAGGCCCAGGGTGCCTCTTAAAAAGGAAAAACCTCCCAAACCCGCTTCTGGCCCTTCCAGCCCACCTACTAGCTCTGTCAGGAGCGGTCAACTTGAAAGGTACCCTGTAACTTGACCTTTAACATGGGGCCCCAATGTGGGGTGCCCTTCTGCCGGGTTTTCAAAGTGTGGTGCGGCCAGCAGCTTACGCGTCACCCCAAGAACGTGTTAGAAATACAAAGCACCGTCCCCGGCCAGGACCTCCTGCGAACTCCGGGCTGGGTGGGGGGCGGCGGCAGCGTGTGTTTTAACGAGCCCTCGGGCGACCCCGACGCAAATCACTGCGGGGTAGTGCCCGCTGGAGCCACCGCCGCGTGCATGAGCTCCGCGCTCGCCTTTGCCCTGCCCTCCTTAGCAAGCGCCACACGACTCCTGCTGCGCCAAGCCTCCGGAAGACGGTCGGAGACGCAGCAACTCCCCAGACCACCGCTCCGGCCCCGGGCCCGCCCCGCACCAGCCTCAGGCAGAGCGGCGGCAGCGTCCGGACGGCCGGTCTCGGCCCACCCGTGCCCAGCGGCGGGAGGCGCAGGGCCGCCGCTCAGCCTCGCCGAGGGAGGGTCGGGGCTCGTGGGCCCCGATTACCTGCACTAGCGTCATCTGCGAGCCGAGCGCCAGGAGAATCTTCTCCGTCTTGGTGGGGTACGGATTGTCGCGGTGCTTGTACAGCCACTGCTTGAGGGGCCGCGCCATGTCCTGCAGGGCCTGCCGCTTGTGCCTCACCTTCCCGCCATTCTGCCGGGCCCTGGGACACCGGGAGAGGAGGGGTTCCCGGTGAGCCGCGCCGGCCGAGCGCCGCCCGCCGGGCCCCCGGGTCCGCACGCGCTTCAGCCCGGTCGACCCCGGCCCCGCGCGCCCGGACGCGGAGGCCAGGCAGGGGTGGGAGGCGCACAGGGTCAGGGCGCGCGGGGCCGGCCCGGGTGGCACAGGACGGGCGTGGGGCGGCGAAGGCCGCCAGGTTTATATGGAAAAGGGGGAAATCCTGAAGCCAGAAGGTAGAGCTTTAGGTGATCTGAGGGACGCTCTTTTGTTATTCAAGCCACAGACCTGCGCAGCAGGGCCGGCACCGTCCCTCGCCCGCCTGCACCGCGCCCTCCAGGGGCCCTGGCCTCAGGGGATGAGTAGTGGCTGCGGCCGGCTCTCGAATGTTCTTTCAGGGACTCATGCCCGCCGCTCGGGGCTTCCCGTCGCCCACTGGACGTTGGGAACAAAGCAAGGGGTGATGGCCGCCCCGCTGCCCTGGTTCTCTTCAAGCTCTCCCCTGTACCCTTTGATCCTCGTGTAAAGGGGAAGCTTTCCAAGAAGGGGTTTGTGGAGGAAAAATGCAGAACCGAAAACAAAAACACACACGAAAAAGCGGAAAGAAAAAACCCAAAACACTGTAGGGAGCTTTTCACGACAAAAGGGCGAGCTTAAAAGTATGGAAGGTCTGTGCCACGGGGTAACGTAAAAAGACCCCGGGATAAGCATATTCCGAGGAAGGGCGGGAAGCAGCCGGGAGCCGGGCCTCGGCGCTGCGCTCCCCAGCGGCTCCGCGAGGTGTCGCCGCGCCGCCGCCCGCGCGCCCAGCCACTCCGCGAGGCTCGCGCGCCTGCGCCGCAGCCTCCGGGACTTCTGCCTCTTTAAACACTTTGAAATGCAATTCCATCCGTGAGGACTGGTAGTAACATTTTGACGAAACCTAATCTTTATTTCCCTAACCAGCAACAACAAGCAGCTGATGCAATCTTCCAGGTGGACCGGCCAGGACGGCCGCCCCTCCCCCCGCGGGGTGCTCCCGGAGCCGCGGGACGTGGCGGGGCTACAGGCGGCCCTCCTCCGCAGCCGGAGCCGCTGGTGGCCCGCGAGCTCTCGCCCCCGCCCACCCCACCCCCGCAGCCCCTCAGGTCGCTAAACCGAAACCCGGCCCGGCAGGCCCGCGGCCCCCCCGCCCTCCGGGCTCGCGGCGGGCCCCGCCGAGACGCGCGCGCGTCCGGGGCATCCTGCGGAGGGCCGACCTTCCCAACACCTTGGCCGATGCAAGGCCCTGTCGTGACACAAGGGGGGAAGCCCACGGGGCTGGCCTGACCTGAGGGGGCGGGGGGGGGGAGCCCCGACTGCTTGGCCCTGCTCTGCGCCCGTGCATCCCGCTCAGCCCTTTCTGCCTCCCCAGCGGCCGCGCGTCAGCACCCGCGGTCGGGAGAGAGGCACGTAACCCCCGCCCCCAGGTCCAGGCATCTGAGGACTAAGAGGCGGTTTCAGGTGTCCTCAGTTTCCAACGAGCCTCTTTGGAGCCCTTCTGACGAATCGACCCCCCACACTTTGAACAACTACTCCCTTAAAATGTGAATGCGCGAACCCAGGAGGCGGAGACCGCTCCTCCCGGAAAAGTCGGGGGCCCTAAGGCGCAGGCCCCGGTTGTCACCAGCACGCCCAAGCCTCTCACCGCCCCCACCTCTCGCGGAGCGGGCGGGGGCCCCGGGAGGGTGCGCATACCCGGTCCTCCGGTGTCTCAGGCCCAGGTTGTCCTTGAGGGGCGCGCCGTCCGTAATGCCCACCTCGGGGCGAGCGTGCGTACTGTCCAGGACGCCGCCGTAGGGCCTGCCGCCCCGCTCCCGCTCCGGAGCCCCGCGGTCCTCAAAAAGCACGGCGCCGCTGAGCTTGTTGAAGACGATGGTGTTCATGGCGCGCGCAGACAAGGCCGCGCGGCGCAGCCGCAGCGCCTTGGGGCCGGGCCGCCGGGAGCTCCGCAGGGCTCGGGTTCTATAAGATCAAAATGCAGTATATTACTCGCCGAGAGCGCTCACCCTCCTGAGCGTCCCGAGCCCCGAACCTGGCCGCGGCGCGGGGCTGCGGAGCCCAGGGAAGGAGCGGCGCCGCCGCACCTGAACGCGGGAACCCCCGCCTCCCCCCTGGCTGGTTACACCGCTCCGCCGCAACGCCCGTCACCCGCCCCCGAACGCTCCCGGGTCAGGTACCCACCCTCCTCTTAGCCCCGGCCACCCAGCTCCCAAAGAATCTCAGCCGGCAACAGTTAACCCGCGGGGGCGAAGCAAAGTGACTCCTCAAGGAGCCTTGCCTGAGTTGGTTTTAATCTGGATGAAGCCCGCTCCGGAAAGCGGAGGGCAGGCGCGGGGCCGCGCGGTGTTCTTCAGTCAAAACGGAAGACTACAGCCTCTCAGAGCTCCCACTCGGGGTCGTAAGGAGGGGTTGGAAGAAAGGAAAAATTGGGGGGAACATGAACAACCGCTTTCGCAAGCCCCAGTCAATGAGTCCCAGGCCGCACTGGGATTTCGGGGATTTGCATGTTTTCTAGGTCCTGGATGGTTTGGCTGAAACCCCTGCGTCCCTTTTCCGGCTACAGCCCTTGGCGCGGGGGTGAGGGCAGGAAAGTTAGCAGATTCCAGAGCTAGAAAGTGAAGTGGGCTCAGGGACAAATGCACCTTGCCCTCCCCTCCCTCCGAGTCTCCTACCACCCCACAGCCCGCTCCGGACGCGCTGGGTCCGGCACCCCGCCCGCTCCCCCCCCCCCGCGAGCCAGTGGCCAGTGCTGTCCTCTTCCGCAGCGCGGGTGCGAGCCGCGAGCTCGGAGTCCTTCCACACCCACCCCTCTCTGGGGTCTCGGAGAACCATTTCAGACGTTGAGAAGGGGTTAAAGAGCGGGAAGAGGCGCCGCGGTCTGCGCACCGCCGGGCCTGCGGCTGCCCCCGTCGGGAAAAGCCGCCAGCTCACCTCCCGGGTCGCGGCGGCCCGGAGCCTCTGCCCGCCGCGCGTGAGCGTCGGGGGCCGGTCCGCGCCGCCGCGGAGCAGCCGGGTGACCGCCCGGAGGCGTGCAGCAGCCCCAGCCAGCCCTACCTCCCCGCCTCGCGCCTGGGGGCAGCTCGCTTTGCTTCCGAGCTGCCCCCGCCTCACAGCTGGCGCCCCTTAACCGCGCCCCGCCCCGGCGAGGGCCGCCACGCCCCCACACCCACGCCGCGTGCCCACGCTCGCCAAGACCCCCCAGCCCCGCCCTCCGGCCATCGCAGCAGGGGCCACGCGCGACGTGTAGTGCTGTGACCGCAGAGATTAAACGACAGCCCCCGTCAGTGCTCGCGGGGAGGTGAAGTCAGACCTCTGCTAGCTGCCCCCCGCAGACAGGTACGTGTCTGGGCCGTCCGTGCAGCCTCCGCGGCCAGTGTGAGAGCAAAGGTCCGTGCTCGCAGCCCTCGTTCGAGGCGTCAGGAGGCGCCTTGTTTTTCCTTTTAAATCCGTGCGCTCGGTGATTTGCGCTCAGGCTGTTCTATTTGTGAAGCAACCCGTTCCCAGCCCCGCTGTCTGTCCCCACCTCAGCTCTGTGTTCCTGTTGGCCACGGCGTGTTTTCCCGGCCATTGCGCCGCGAAGCTTGCCACGCGGACCCTCCCCGCTATCCCAAGCCCACGCCGAGGTCGCAACCACAGACCCCGGCGCGGCTGCGTCTGCAGGCGGCAGGCGCGGCCAAGGGCCGGGAGCTGGGTCCCCGCGCGGTCCCCAACGCCGCCTCTCGGCTCCCGTGCTCCCCACTTACCCGGATTCACTCCACACTGGCTTGGGGAGCTCCCTCCCTGCGGAACCGCCCCGCCCCACGCCCGCGAACCAGGTGGGCTCCCCGGCTCCTCGCAGACCCTCGGGCCAGCCTCGGCCGCTGCCCCCAACCCCCCTCGGGCGCGTCCCCAAGGGCCTCGGAGGGAGGTGGGGGAAGGGCGGGGAGAGCCCAGGCGTGCGGAGCAGGGGGAAGGAACGGCTCCGGAGCCGTAGCGCGCCTCTCTTCCCGCGGCCCCGCGCCGGGACGCGGCGACCGGGAGCTGTACCGGTGGCGGGGGGGCCCGCGGCCGGCGGCAGGGTGGTTGGCTCTCCCGCGTCGAGGCTAGGCGCGCTCCCATCCCCGCCGCATGTTCTCCGCGCGGGCTCCAGCGCGCTCACCGCGGCCACCGCCGGCGTCGCGGCTTTATTTACCCAGACGGGCGCGCGCGGCCCGGGAACAGGAATAGCGAGGCCTTCTCATGTTTCCTGACTGCCCGGCCCAGCCGGCGAACATCCTGCGGTCGCGGTATCCACGTTCCCGGGCCGGCGAGGGGAAGCCTCCGCGGGGACCGCTGTTAACCCTCGCGGAGGAGCCGCCGGCGCCGGCGCCTCCGGGTAGCCCCCGGCCCGCCGAGTGCTCCGCAGCCGGGCGCGGCTTCCAGAGCTGCCGGCCTCGCAGGCGCGCAGCGAAAGGGGCGATGGCCTTCGCACTTCGGGGAGCGACTGGAGGAGCCGCAGCAGCGCCCGGCGCGGGCTCTGGGAGCTGAGCGGCTGCGGTGCAGATCCCGTGTCTTGGCCGCACCGAGCGCCGGAAATTTCACCACGCGTGGCTAGGCTGCAGGGGGCACTGCCACGCGCCCTTTTTCCCCCTCGCGGTTAGCTGGAGGGAGGTTAGTTAGAGCTCGGTTTATGCCCGTAACGCGTGAGAACGGGTTGCAGAAGGTGCTTGCGCCCCATTTCTCGTGTCACTGGGCTTCTGCGGTCCTGGGTGTCTCCAAGCCAGGCACGCAGTCACCTTCCAGAGCCAGCGCTGGAGAGGAGGGAGGCAAGACGGGGTCGAGGCGGGCCCAGGTACTCAACCCACGGCGACCCAGGTGTGGGAGAGACGGCGAGTGCAGGCAGGGCCAGGATCTGCATGGAGCAAAGGGGAGGGAACTTGGAAGAATCCCGAACCTGGACACAGTGCAAGGGGAGAGAATCCTATCAGATTCTATTAGAGGTGATACTTGCCTTCCCACTGTCACCCCAAATATGGGAGTAGCGAAAGCTGTGGTTTAGGTGTCACTGGAAGCTCGGAGCTTCTCGCAGCCTAGGTGATCCTCGCGGCGCCGAGCGCACCAAGCCGCCCGCGTTCTCGCCGCAGGCCTCACTGCGGCAGCGACACCTTTCATCTCTTTTTAAAGAGCAAAAGTAGATTTCCCCCAAACCTGAAAGTTATGACATCATTTGTTCTTTTCTCCCCTAAGGGTGGCTGGCCATCCTGGCGCGGTGGCCCACCTAAGCCGCTTCCTTTTATTTGGCCTGGAAGTGGTTAAAATGTACAGTAAATCTGTTATTTCCAACACTAATCGCCCCCGAATTTTCCATTATGTTATACCCCCAAAACGTGACTGCACACCGGGCAGGGGCACAATCTAAAGCAGAAAGAGGCGTGGGTTTAAATTTTTGCGCATCTGGCAGATAAATATTGTCGTTTGATCCTGTTTCCAGATGTCCTTGGTTCTATTCTAGCGTACGGTTTGCGGTTGTGGCGCTGCCGCATCTTGCCCTTGGCGCTGCACTTGACTTCTGCAGGGTGGATTCAGTGCAGACGTGTGTCTGCAGACGTCGCCGTGGGGACTTAAAGTCAGGGATACATCATAAAATTTCAGTCACCGACTTGCAGCGAATAAGTTTCACAACAAAAGCAGATCTAATTTATAATTCAGAGGAGGAGAGAGATTGGTTCTCTTCTAAAGACTGTGACTGGTGGTGGTCACCAGACGTTATAATGAAACCAACTGTTACACGCCCCTCTGACATTTATTTTGCTCAGCTGTGCCGGAAAGAGCACCAGGCATGTATGCCGTTGCTAGCAATTTCACAGCATTCTACTGGCTTACCTAGCTGTTTGCTGTAGTATATAGGCCAGTAGAGGACAAGTGAATTTTGTGGTTTTAGTCTTAACTGTATTTACTCAACTTTAAAATGCATTTTGAGGACTTTGGTTTAACGCATTTTTGCATGTAATATCATTACAAACCTGATACATACAGCAAAAAGTCTTTCTGCAAAATATTTTAAATTTGTTATAGGAATAACATACACCTTAGTCTCAAATTAAGTCACTGAAAAATTAATACATTTTAATTCATTTAGACTATAGTTTAATAATTAGAGTCCATTTAAAAAAATCTAAGAACCATGGAGGGTCCATTTTACAATGAAATAGTGTGGAGAATCCCTCTCTCATATACAAATGAGCATCTATTGTGTGATAGACCAGAATTTTATTTTTGCGAGTGTCACCCTCTATGCAAGAGGGAAATTCCTTCTTCCTTTTAATGCACAATACAGATCCATTTATCATTATCTTAAATTTCGTCTTTTCCTAAAATGAATTTTACTCAGCTTCTTCTGCTATATTCCAATCTCAGTATGTGAAATACTGTATTATAAGCCTCAGAAGTAAAGCTTTCAGTTTTAGAAAGCACTATCAGAAGATTTAAGAAAGTGTATGTAGTTTGTGGGCATCGGCCATATATGGGGGAAAAAACCCAGAACTTAGGCTACAAGTCACAAGACTTGAGCCCTAATCTTAATTCTGATTAATTTGATGTTGGTTTAGGCTGAATCTACTGAAGTGTAAAATGAAGATATTTAGTTTTCCACAAACTTGCCTTACGCTACTAAGATACTTTTTTTCAATGTGAAAGTAAAAATTGCTATTGCTAAAACTTGAAAAATGTTAAGTAAGAGCATTTGGCAGAAATCTTAATCCAGTCTATTGGACTTTGAGTGTAGTTATAAATGTAAGTAATGTTAACTTTCTAATAAAGAAAAAAATAAGAAGCCTACATTTTAAGCCTTTTGATATTTTACCAAAGAACCTGACATTTCAGAACAAATATTGGTCAAAGTTTTTGAAAATAATGATTGCTTTTAAACTCTCTTTTCCAGTTATTACTTATAAGCAATGAAATGAATTACAAAGCCAGGGAATGAGTGTTGCCTCCCCTCCAAATGGTATAAAGTAGTAAATTTATGAACAAATAGCCGTTCCACCTCACACTCGGCCAGTTTGCCTTGTAAAGCTACACACTGGAGTGTGTAAGTGGCCAACAGAACAAGCAGTGAGAGACTCCGCTGCAGAAACATCCTGAGTGAGCTAGGAGGATGGATGGCCCGAAGTATCTCACTTTTGCTTTGTTTATAATTTAACTTTAATTGCATACATAGTACAGAATAAATTCTCTCAGCGAGGGCCTTCTCCATAAATGCGCCCTTAAGTGTCAAAGAACAGAGTACGAGTGAGAGTTCCTCTCCCGCCGGTTGCCACTCCTGAGAGGCAACAACCAGGAGGTGGGCATCCTTTCAACTCTTTTCCACACAGTCACGGACATGAATACAAACAGATCATTATCGTTTTGTTGTGTGAGTTTTTTAAATCAGTGAGACCGTACTTTACATACGTGTACGCACACACCCAATATTAAACTGAAACTTGCTTTTTCACTCCCTGATTTCATAGAGCACTTTCATATTGGTCCATATAAATGGAACTCCATCTTTTTAACTGGTACATAATGCCCCATAATCTGTTTATCCACCCTCCTATGAACGTTTCTGTCTTTTCAGTTTTCACTGTTATAAACGTTAAATACTCTTGTATATGATTCTTTCTGTACGTGTGTAAGTATTTCTCAAGGCATAACTACATAGAAGTAGAATTGCTCAACTGAAGGAAACAGGATTTTAAAATTTGGATAGGTCCTTACAAACTTCCCCCCAACCTCCAGCCCCACAAAGTCCCCGTTTCCTCACATGCTGCATAGCATCTCATGTGTTTGGTCTTCATTATGTTTCCCTGTATGATAAGTAAAGTAATGTCTCATTGTTTGAGAAACTTTTCATTTATTTATAAGCATTTACATTTCTTAATTGAAGAAATTTGCTTGTATCCTTATTAGATGCCTTATTCATTTATAAAAGTTCCTTTAAAAAACACTTTTCCATGAAATATATACTTTATGTATTGACAATATGCATTGAGAAGACTGCCTTTTACCTAGTTTGTCTTTTGCCTTACAGAAGGTTTAAACGTGGATAAAGGTCAATAGATATGTCTTTTTCTGTATGGAGTCTGGGTTTTGTGCCTTCCTCACAAAGACTTTTTCTATATTTTCTTCTAATAGTTTAAAAAATTGTTTTCACTCAGCTCCTTAATCCTTTTGGAATGAATTTGTGTATGTTGTAAGGGAGAAGTCGAATTTGATTTTTTTCTTCTCCAACTGAATGGTCAATTATTCCTATGGAATTTATTAAAGAGTTTCCCCCATCAATTTGAAATAACTTTCCTCATATATGTGGTGAATTCCTTTCCATATGTAGGTTGGTCTAACAAGGCTTTGAGAGATGTTGCACCCAATAGACTGTAATAAATTTAATCTTCACATTTTTAAAACCATCTTGCGCTCCAAAGACTTCCAATATTATTCTGTTTCTAATTTCAGAACATGTCAAGTATCGGAATAGTAATGTGCGTGGCCTGGTTATGTTTCCAATTTAGAAGACTAATTCAATCTGTTCTAGGATGAAGGTGCCGTTTTTTCTGTCGTGGTCCTGCTCAGAAACAGGAGAGTAGTTCCAGGCAGCCATGTTCTCCAGAATAGAGTACACTGATTAGAGCTCTTCAAACACACCATGTAACCAAGTGACAACCAACCACTGGTAACATAGGTTATTTGTAGAAGTGATGATGCCCTGCCATCCGTGATTTGAAAAGGGAAATTCATCTTTCTTCTTGCTCAATTCCTTATGGAATGTGAATTAATTTTTTTTCACAAAGCAGCCAGTCGAGATGAGAACCTTCGATATGATTGCAAATTAGGCAAACTCACTCTGGACAAGAATGCAAAAACTTAATCACCGAAATTTCTAGAAAACATTAGCTACGTATAAGTGCAGAAAATACAGGTAATAAGCGGTCAGCAGAGCTGAGATCCAGGTGGGTTAATGTCTTTTTCTACTTCATAGAGCTTGAGACAGGGCCTGAAGTAACCCTGCAGCCCTAACTAAGACTCCATCTTTTCTATTGATTCCAAAATAGCTTCAGTAACTGCCGGCGAATACTGCGTCTTCACTACGTGGGTCCGGAGGGGAACCTGGACATTTTGTCCTCAGCATGTGCATTGAAATACAAGAATTTCTTGCAGAAGTTTATTCTAGCTTGAAAATCAATTTGCCTTCACATCAGAAAGTGGCCATTGTAATAAATATAGTGAAGACTTTTCATCACAGGCTAGCGTGACTCTATATTTGGAACCCAATGGACCTAAGGAACTCAGTAGATTTTTGAGATTTAGTTACTGTATGTATCCATGCTGTATCAGGCTTTTGGTTGAACCTCACCCCCTCCTCTCTCCATCCTCCCTGCTTTCATTTTCAGCCTCATTGCCTTCATCTCTGTGTAAGATTTTTTTTTAATTTTTTCTTGGAGTATAGTTGATTTACAGTGCTGTGTTAGTTTCTGCTGTACAGCAAACCGTGTAGGACATTTGAATAAGTTCACCAGAAGAACGCATGTGACAGAAGTGCTGTGTGCAACTTCTGCTTACCATACTTAAAAAGCAATTGCTTGCCCGCCTTTGTAGCCGCTCCCTGTTACCCTGTTACAGAGGGCTGGAACATGGATATGGGAGTGACCCAAATCTGCCAATCAGATAGCAACCTGGATGGAGACCAGCAGAGCCAGCGCAGGATGGAAAGAACCTGGGGCCTTGGATGGACCCCTTGAGTGAGATCTCCTTGGCCTGGGCTCAGCAGATTATTTCTGTAAAGCGCCAGGTAGTAAATGCTTTAGGCTTTGCACGTCATAAAGTCTCTGTTCAGCTTTGCCATTTGTAGTGAAAAGTAGCTGTAGATAATACTTGACTATGAGTTGTGGGTAGGTTCCAGTAAACTTTTATTTAAGGGACACTGAAGAGTGAATTTTATGAAGTTTTCATGTGGCACAGAATATGCTGCCTTCGATCTTTTCTCAGCCATTTAAAGATGTAGAAACTACTCTTACCTTAGAAACAGGCAGCAAGCTAGATTTGACCCCAGGCTGTGTTGTTGTCTCCTACCCACACCCCCTGCACCGTAATACTCTAATGGGAGACAAGTAAAGTTCCTTTTCTTTAAGTAACTGTATTTTGGGGTTTCTGGCTAAAAGAACTTAGCCGGTACCCTATGTAATACACACCTGTTCAAAGATGGTCTCAGTCACCATGGGTGGACTTGGATAGGTGCTTTTTACATGGCTCGAGGCTGCCATAAACAAGAACTGGAAGGAGATGGAGTGACAAACTGCCTCCCTCTCTTCTACTTCGAGCATGCTGCGTGTGTTTAGAGAATCAGTCTGACTATTTTCACAATAGTTTACGTCAGGTACTTTTCACATTTTAACCACTTGTTTTTAAGGCATTGATATGCCTTTAGACCCAGTATTGATATTTGGGTTTGGATACCTGTGTTTTTTGTAGTCATGGAAAATAGTGATTACTTGATAAGAATTGCTATTTTCTGACTTAGCCTCCCCCCCCCAAAAAAAACCCCATGAAATTTGAACCATTTTTTCATTGTTTTCCTTTTTAATAGTCAACAATAAATATTTATGGGGCAACTGCATGCAAAATCCTGCCAAGAACTGCATCAAATTTGATTTAAAAGACATGATCCTTGCCTAGTTTACAGACTGGTTAAGAAAACACAGGGAAACAAGTATACCTCATCTAAAAAGTTTTAGGGTGTCTGATGTAACGATTGCTTGAATCCAGTAACCTGCAAATCATCTGTAGACACGCACGAGGACCTTGAAAGTGATAGAAGGGCCATTTGGTGTGTCTGCTAAAAATTTTGTAACCGTATTACAGACAGTTCTTCCCCAAAACATGCAAAACGAGATCATTATTTCAGAAATTTGAGCCTGCTCGAAAAACAGCATCTTCACCTCTTACATCAGACTTTTTCCAGTTTTATGCCCAAAACCTCTGGGTTTCAAGAGAGATTTTTCGAGCTTCTGTTGGAAAAAAATACAGTAAGAGTAAATAAATATCCTGAGGTTAGTGCACCATCTTTCTTTCTTCCCTTGTCCAGGCCTCCTCGAACCTTTCTCCACCTTTACACTTTTCGGAAAAGTGTTGAAAGGAGAGAGGGCTGGAGGGAGAAGTTGTGGGTAACTCTGTTGTGGGTAACCCGTGTATCTGGGCCGCAGAGCCACGGGCAGGCAGCTGCACCTTGGACTACATTGTGATCCTAAGTAATTCACCTCCTCTTTGTTTTGGTATTCATTGAACTTTGTGAAGTGGGCTTCGGTGTTGTAGGCTACCACAAATATTGTTTAAAGGGGAGCTTGGACCATGAGAATGGGAGAAGGAGAAAGGTGCTATGCCACTTAATTGTTCCAGTTAAATGGCCCAGAGTCTAGGGTAAGGGGAGCCATGCAATAGCCAAGTAGCACAAATTCTTCTTCCCTGGACCTGCAGTAGTGGTCAGCTCAAAACATACGACCTCATTTTGCAACAACATGGATGGACTTGGAGGGCATTATGCTGAGTGAAATGAGTCACACAGAGAAAGACCAGTACTGTATGTTTTCACGTATATGTGGACTCTAAAAAATAAAATGAATGAATGAAAATAACAAAACAGAAATAGACTCACAGATATAGAGAACAAACGAGTGGTCACCATGGAGCGAGGGGCAAGACGGGGTAGGGCCTTAAAAGAGGGACAAACTACCATGTATAAAATAAGACACAAGGATGTAATGTACAGCACAGGGAATATAACTTTATATAATAACTTTAGATGGAGTATAGTCTATAAAAATATCAAATCACTGTGTTGTACACCTGAACCTAATATAATATTGTGAATCAACTATACTTTAATTTAAAAAAAGACATATGTCCTAATAGTACTCTTGCAGACTCTTATAAATGGGGGCATAATTAAGGATACTTTTATTTGCATAATATACATGTAGCAGTTACTACAGGCCCACACACTATTCTAGGAACTTAGCCCATATGATCCTCGCACCCACCCTTTGGGGTAAGTACCCCTTAAAAACCATTCTGTAGAAGAGGACACCTAGGCATAGAATTGCCCCAAGTCACAGGTTGGTAACTGTGGAGCCAGGATCTAAATGGAATCAGGGAGATGCCAGAGCTTGTTTGCTGAGTTGCCTGACTAACTGCCTCTTTGCGGGTGCGTAGGAAGGACAGAGAGAGAGAACTTTTTTTTTTTACATCTTTATTGGAGTATAATTGCTTTACAATGGTGTGTTAGTTTCTGCTTTATAACAAAGTGAATCAGTTATACATATACATATGTTCCCATATCTCTTCCCTCTTGCGTCTCCTTCCCTTCCACCCTCCCTATCCCACCTCTCCAGGCGGTCACAAAGCACCGAGCTGATCTCCCTGTGCTATGCGGCTGCCTCCCGCTAGCTATCTATTTTACATTTGGTAGTGTATATATGTCCATGCCTCTCTCTCGCTTTGTCACAGCTCACCCTTCCCCCTCCCCATATCCTCAAGTCCGTTCTCCAGTAGGTCTGTGTCTTTATTCCTGTCTTACCCCTAGGTTCTTCATGACATTTTTTTTTCTTAAATTCCATATATATGTGTTAGCATACAGTATTTGTTTTTCTCTTTCTGACTTCACTCTGTATGACAGACTCTAGGTCTATCCACCTCATTACAAATAGCACAATTTCGTTTCTTTTTATGGCTGAGTAATATTCCATTGTATATATGTGCCACATCTTCTTTATCCATTCATCCGATGATGGACACTTAGGTTGTTTCCATCTCCGGGCTATTGTAAATAGAGCTGCAATGAACATTTTGGTACATGACTCTTTTTGAATTCTGGTTTTCTCAGGGTATATGCCCAGTAGTGGGATTGCTGGGTCATATGGTAGTTCTATTTGTAGTTTTTTAAGGAACCTCCATACTGTTCTTCATAGTGGCTGTACCAATTCACATTCCCACCAGCAGTGCAAGAGGGTTCCCTTTTCTCCACACCCTCTCCAGCATTTATTGTTTCTAGATTTTTTGATGATGGCCATTCTGACTGGTGTGAGATGATATCTCATTGTAGTTTTGATTTGCATTTCTCTAATGATTAATGATGTTGAGCATTCTTTCATGTGTTTGTTGGCAGTCTGTATATCTTCTTTGGAGAAATGTCTATTTAGGTATTCTGCCCATTTTTGGATTGGGTTGTTTGTGTTTTTGTTATTGAGCTGCATGAGCTGCTTGTAAATTTTGGAGATTAATCCTTTGTCAGTTGCTTCATTTGCAAATATTTTCTCCCATTCTGAGGGTTGTCTTTTCATCTTGTTTGTGGTTTCCTTTGCTGTGCAAAAGCTTTGCAGTTTCATGAGGTCCCATTTGTTTATTTTTGTTTTTATTTCCATTTCTCTAGGAGGTGGGTCAAAAAGGATCTTGCTGTGATTTATGTCATAGAGTGTTCTGCCTATGTTTTCCTCTAAGAGTTTGATAGTTTCTGGCCTTACATTTAGGTCTTTAATCCATTTTGAGCTTATTTTTGTGTATGGTGTTAGGGAGTGATCTAATCTCATACTTTTACATGTACCTGTCCAGTTTTCCCAGCACCACTTATTGAAGAGGCTGTCCTTTCTCCACTGTACATTCTTGCCTCCTTTATCAAATACATAAGGCAAATACTAACAGCCATAAAAGGGGAATTGACAGTAACACATTCATAGTAGGGGACTTTAACACCCCACTTTCACCAATGGACAAATCATCCAAAATGAAAATAAATAAGGAAACACAAGCTTTAAATGATACATTAAACAAGATGGACTTAATTGATATTTATAGGACATTCCATCCAAAAACAACAGAATACACATTTTTCTCAAGTGCTCATGGAACATTCTTCAGAGTAGATCATATCTTGGGTCACAAATCAAGCCTTGGTAAATTTAAGAAAATTGAAATTGTATCACGTATCTTTTCCGACCACAACGCTATGAGACTAGATATCAATTACAGGAAAAGATCTGTAAAAAATACAAACACATGGAGGCTAAACAATAAACTACTTAATAACGAAGTGATCACTGAAGAAATCAAAGAGGAAATCAAAAAATACCTAGAAACAAATGACAATGGAGACATGACGACCCAAAACCTATGGGATGCAGCAAAAGCAGTTCTAAGAGGGAAGTTTATAGCAATACAATCCTACCTTAAGAAACAGGAAACATCTCGAATAAACAACCTAACCTTACACCTAAAGCAACTAGAGAAAGAAGAACAAAAGAACCCCGAAGTTAGCAGAAGGAAAGAAATCATAAAGATCAGATCAGAAATAAGTGAAAAAGAAATGAAGGAAACGATAGCAAAGATCAATAAAACTAAAAGCTGGTTCTTTGAGGAGATAAACAAAATTGATAAACCATTAGCCAGACTCATCAAGAAAAGAAGGGAGAAGACTCAAATCAAGAGAGAGAGAACTTTAAACGTGTGCCGGCATGATTGTGGGCACAGCTGACTGTGTAGCTGGACCTTCTGGCTTCTCACTTAAGAGCAGGGCATTCAGTGCCAGTGTGTTCATTTCCCTTCCGTACGTGCCCTTCATCCTGGGTGGGGAGAAAGTGGACCCTTAGGGTCAGCTGGAAAATGACGTCCCTTGGCTCTGACATCGTGGTGAAAAGGCTATACTTCATGTGGACCTTCCTGTGTGAGCTCGCACTCAAAAGCCAGTGACTTCTGAATCTTCTGCGGGTCCTCTAAATCTGGAGGGCATCCTTCCCACTGGGAACGAAGTGGTTCAGCAATGAAACACAGCAGGCTGTAGAGCGGCCAAGGCAGCTGGAATAGTTGCTCTGTCGCAGGAGTGGACACAGCATGGTTTAAGCAGTGTATCTTGAGTGCAGTAAAAAGCAGCAGCTTTGATTAAGATGGCAGTGGTCTCTACAGCTTCCTAATCCTGTCTTGCAGCTTCGTCTCTGTTATGTTTTGTTTCCTCTTGTTTTCCTTTGTCAGGCCTGCCTCTTACATTTGCATAGCCCAAGGCAAGAGTGCAAGTGAACGCCCACATACCATATGTCTAAATATTTAAAAGTTATAAACTCAGCTAAAACACAGTTAAATAAAATATGTTCCATCCTTCTACCTTGACAAATATACCATCAGAAGGAAGAATGGAAAACTATGTAAAGTTATGGGTTTTGGTGGGAAAATATCAAAGAGAAATCAGCGTAATTTTTATTGCATGTCCCAGTGTTTTGTCCTTGGACTGGAAATGTTCAGAAGAGTAATAAGATGAAAGAGACATAATTCATAATTTATTATATATTCCATTAAATGGACATTTTTGTCTTCATTTCAGCAGAAATCACTAATGTGTCATTATAATCAATATTCCATCATAATTTGTGTTCTGAAGGATTACAAATAAAATGTAATTCTACTAAAAGGGTCCAAAATTTGAATATATTTTATCAATAATGTACATTAATATAAATATAGAACAATTTAACCTTAAATTTATTTAATACATATTATTTATAAAATGCTATTTTTATTCTAAAATACTCAAAGTTACACATACAAATAGAAAAGAAAAATTATAAGTAATGAATATAAGATTTTAAATAAGGCTGAAATTTTATTTAATTTTTTGGAAAATAAATTTGAAATATTTTATGCAAATAAAAGTATTTGCTAATGCAGCTGGTTTTCAAGGTGAGGTATTAGTGTTATATTCATAAATTATTTGTGTAGATCTATAGACTTACCAACCTAGGAGTGATATGAATTGTTTAATATTGCAAAATGTCCCTCTGCTGCCAGGTGCAGCTGTTGCAAAGAGTCGCTAAATATTCAATACCTGCAGAGCCAAGCACTGGAGAAGCAAGAAAACAATGCCAGGCCTCCTGGGAAATGATAGTGCATGAGGAAAGGCTACATTGCATTCGCGTGATCTGCCAGGTTGATTAACGGTCTTTTCTGCCTGCTCTTGGAAGCAGTGTTCTTATCAGCACAGCCCGAGCCTTTATGCCATTTGGGTGTGATCACCTTTGACTTTGAGGACATATAGCAAGCGATGTGTGGAAGCATTTCCGTGGGTCCTTAGTGGTGCTGGTCACAAGAGCAGATGTTTGAGTTTAAAGTTGCACTGTATGCTGTTGAGCCCTAAATCCCAAATGACAGAGACATCATATGTTCTTGAAGTTCCGTGTGTGTGTGCGCGCGCGCACCCGTGTGTGATGTAAGGCCTTTAAAAGAAGGGCTCAGGGCAGTGGCCCTTTGCCTTGGTCTAAGAGTGGTACTGGTTTGGGGAATGCTTTAAAATAAGTATTATTTATTGACATACTTTTTACTTATTTTTATTTAAAGTATTAAACTTGGACCCTGTGATGCAACAAAATGAAATCACTCTTACGGGAGCCTTTCCATGAGTTTTTCCTCTGATGATCCTGCAGTCGTTAATACAAACCACAACTTCTGAAGTTGCAGAAAGCAGAGTTATTTTTAAAGCCCTTCTGGGGGCGACATATATTTTTAACAGGGGCAATTGTTTAAGAATCATCCTTTAGGAAATAATGTCTTCACTGAGGGTCAGAGGTTTATACACTTGGGAGAGGTCAGTTTTGCAAAGTCTTCCCTTCGACTTTCAACAGGACGAACAAGGAGACAGCTGGTTGTGGGCACTGCCTGTGGCACATGGCTACTACTTAACCACCTTGCTCACAGGCACTGTGGTCCCCATAGAAGGCTTTTTATTTCCTTCAGGGCCATTTTTTTCAGCGTGCAGCCTATGAACCACCTTAAGTAGGAGTGCTTGTTAAAAATACATGTTCCAGATCTCAACTATACATGCTCCAAGTGAGGTGTTTTGAGCTTAGGCCCTATAGCGATACTTACACAGATGCTTCTCAAACCAGGATTTGAGAAAAATTAGTCTAAATCAATGACCCTTAAGCTTTTGTTTGATTATACTCCCTTATCATTAAAATATTTTGGGCAGGCGGATCTAATATATAGTCATTTATGTATAAACAGTATACATGTACTATTATGCTAATATGTCATGTAAATAGTAAAACAAAACGAAGTTTTCTAAAAGGCAAAAATGAAATAAACAATATTTTTAAATAATTTTGTTTTATCTCTCAATGATACAAAATTATTTTTGCTCCCACCAAACTGTCACTGTTAATGAATAAATAATTAATAATGTGGTCAACAGGCTATTTTTAGTGAAAGCAATGTAATTTGAATTGCTTTATACTTTAAAAAATCTTGATTTAATAATGATATAAAGATTGGGATTCAAGTTCAGGTGAATTAGAGACTTGTTTTTAATGTCATCTTTAAAAGAGATGCTTCAGGACAAGCCAGGTTCACACAGCAGAGGTGGATTTCTGACTGTATTTGTACCTGTTTTCAGTCTTATCCACAAAATTATATAAAGGGTTTGTCTTTATAAGTCTTCCTTGAGATCCATCAGTTCTTATAAATTTTTCACAATTACATTTTTACTTTCAACAATTGACTTTAATAATTTGCTGAAACTCTTTGAGAGATTTTAAAATAGATTTGAAAATTCTGTTTCCAAGTTTTTAAAATGTGGTGAGTTTCAATAGGCAATACAGTCATTTTCAGGAACAAAATCACACGGTGATGGGTACATTTTTAATCATGTGTGTTTTGGAAAGCAGTAACTTTCTTATTGTTGTTAAATGTCATCTTTACCTGAAGGGGGCAGATAAAGAGTGTTTTATGGTTTTTGTTTTTAAATAAAGTAGATGCTCATAGAAAGTCACATTTCCAAAAAGATGAACCAATTACTGTGGTTTACGGCTGAAGTTGAGGAGATATTAAGGAAATAGTGAAAATCATGAGACTGCCGAGAAATGGGCAAAGGCTAGATAATGTGAGGCCTGTATTTTATGCCCACGACTTTCATTTCTATCCTAGAAAAACGGAGCAATCATAAATGCCAGTCATGGACACGCCATTCACTGTGGGAGGGCAACAGGGCCTGTGGGATGTTTCTCAGCCCTAAGTGGGTAGATGGCGGAATCCTCCCTGGGAGAGAGAATAGGAACAGTGCCCAGAGCTGACCGTAACGGGGCCCTTGGGGGCAGGCGCGGTTCTAGGGCTTTCACGTGTTGCAGCACTTCCTTCAATACTCACACCAATGTATCAGCCTTTTTATGGGTGAGGACTCTGAGCTCAAGGTCACACAGCTGCTGAGTAATGGATTCAGGAGCCCAGCAGGTCTGGGGATGACAGTCGTGGGTAATGAGGAATTACCGTGCTGTATGGCCTTGGACCTACTCATCACGATTCAACTCTGCCTTCCCAGTCAGATGGAAGGGGTACTCGAGGGTACCTGGGGGCTGAATGCTACACACTCAGGAAGCAGACCTCCCTCTCACTGAAGGTGCCCTCTGCGGTCTTCAGTCTGCAAACAGAGCAGAGGCTGGAGTATCTGAAACCATCAGCTGAGCTTGTGGGGCATGGATTTCCTGAGGTCTGCAAACTTCTCGGCAAGAATTCTCTGTCTGGTTGTTTTGGATATCATTTGCTTCAGAATGTGTTTCTTTAATTTCTGTGACATATATAGAGATGTAATATTAGTGATGGGGGCATTTTCTTTGATTGTTATAAATATTCGTTTGTGTTTTCTTGGACTGCTTCCTCCAAATGAGTCAATGTATAAGCATCCGTTCTGTTCCAGGCGTTGTGTTGAGTCTTGAGTTGCAGCAGTTTCAAAGATCTTTCCCTTACTCTCAGGAAAATTGCAATCTAGAGAGAAACAGGTTACGTGGGTATGGAGTTCATATAGCATGTTGAGATTGTGTATAGGCACAAATGGCTGTGCACAGACTTGGGAAGACAGAGAAGGCTTCCAGAAGGAATGGTTTGCGGTCGGCTGGGTGGAGTGGTGGCCTTCTTTCATTTGTTTATCACAGTACCTGAAAATGGATATCAAGTGCTCTCTCTTTCACTTTCCACCTTCCGTCACCATTTCCTCTTCGCAAATTTCCTCCTATCCACACTTCTGTTTATTTTTTTTTTTTCTTCCTTTCAGTAAGACAGAATTCCTTTCTTATCATCAGAAGATGTATTATTAGCAGGAAACAGGATGGGAGGAGCAGATATTCACCGACAGTCCTTACCTAGGGTGAAAAGTTCTCTGTTTGAATCCGTCCACATTTACTACAGTAATCAGTGCCAGGTAACAGAAAGGTCTAAAACTTTAAGGTCATTGAATCAAGGCACTCCTACCCTCAGCACACAATGTTTTTGTTCTTTATTTTTTATTTTTTAATAAAGAAATACGTGTTATTGTTATAAAAGCTGTATATGTGCCTTGAGAAAGCTAGAAAATAAGATAAAAATAAGAAAATAAAAGCACTGGATTCCTACCACTGGAGATTATCTTTAATATCTTTTTGATTACATTTTCAGGTACCACGTATATGTGTGTGTGTATGTATTTATTAAGATGAAATAATACTTTGCAAATTGTTTTATATCCTGATTTTATAGGTTAATGATCTTTACTTCTATAATTCAAAATTTTTGTTTGTCTAATAGTCTATCCATATTTAAATTTCCTCAATTAACCCCAAAATACCCTTTAGAGCTAGTTTGCCCAAATTTGAGTCTAATTCAGGCCCACATATTGAACCTAGTTGTATGTCCCTCGATTTTCTTCTAATGTAGAATCATCCCTAATTTCTCTTCCCGCTACACACTTGACTTGGTGGATAGACCAGACCAAGGATCCCAAAGGATGATTCGCCATCTTCATTTGTCTGGGTACCTCTGGTGCTGTCATTGAACTTTCCCTATTCCCTCTGTTTTCTTATGGTGAAAATGAAGTCTAAACGCTTGCTGGACTCACGTTAAACATTTGGACTAGACTATGCCACAGCCGGTGGTTTGTACTTTATTGTGTAGCACAGCGGGAGGCACAGCAGCTGATGGTTCCACCATTCAGGGGGCCAGATTTGACCACTGCGTTAGGATGATGAAAGTCTGATCCCTCCATGAACTGGCACTTAGGTTCTACTCCTGTGGCTAGAAGGAAATCTTTGTGGGGGTTACTTTTGGACCCTGGGAATGTCGGATTCCCCATAAACCATGCACTTAATGCTTTTTTTTTTTTTTTAAAGAAGATGTTGCGGGTAGGAGTTTGTTAATTAATTTATTTATTTTTGCTGTGTTGCGTCTTCGTTTCTGTGCGACGGCTTTCTCTAGTTGTGGCAAGCGGGGGCCGCTCTTCATCGCTGTGCACGGGCCTCTCACTATCGCGGCCTCTCGTTGCGGAGCACAGGCTCCAGACGCGCAGGCTCAGTAGTTGTGGCGCATGGGCTTAGTCGCTACGCGGCATGTGGGATCCTCCCAGACCAGGGCTCGAACCCGTGTCCCCTGCATTAGCAGGCAGATTCTCAACCACTGCGCCACCAGGGAAGCCCCAGATGAATCAGTTTTAACATAGTGTTCCATCTGAAGAAATATATACTGCAGTGGCCCAAAGTAACTAAAAAGGTATTTTAATACTTTATGTGCATTTCTAAAGAAATGTTGAGATCTGTGTTGTAACCCACACAATTATTTTAAAGATATTATCTGTCTTCCACACTTCCTTCATTCTCCGCATGTTCCCAATGTCCACCTTTTATGGCTTCTGTCTTCTACCTCCTGCCCGCACATCTGGCTCCTTCTTATTTAGATCAGTTTAGAATTGAGCTTCTTTTCATAGTTTCATTTCTGCTTTGCTCATCACCTGGACTGTCCTCAAGAAAGCACCCAGGGCTGACCCAGGAAGCAAAACCCCCTCCCTGTTCTTCATGCATCTCCCTGTCTCCTAATTTTGCATCACAGAAATACGAAGAACTAGACTGGCACAGAAAGGGTGCCTGCGATGGGGGGTGGGGGGAAGTCTGCACAGACGGAACAAGCAGGCTGTGAACGCTTCTGCATTAAAAGCCTTGTTTCCACCACACGTATGTTATTAAGAGCTCTCATGAGGATAAGGTGGACTGCTCTAACTCCGAAACAGATGGAAAGTCTCTCAGTTTAAAAATAGTCTCAAAGCTGGGTTTATACAGGTGTCCCACCTGAAGGCAGAGCTGAACAAATTAATGCTCACAGTGGACTGCGAAACTCTAATCTGTAAGGTGCAAAGAGAAGGGAAGGGAAGGGAACTAAAAATTATTGAGCACTTACTCAAGTATTGTGTTAAGCTCTTTAAATAATGTCATGTCATTTACAACCCCCATTAACCCTTTAAACAATGTCATGTAATTTAAACTGCCCATTAACCCTTCGGATCAAGGTTCTTAGCTTGGAGATCTACAGACCATATTCTTGCTAGTCCGTGAGTGGTGAGATTTTAAAATGCTTGTGTGTTCACATCAAAAATAATATTAAAATGTTTAACACGTTGTAGTGCAAATGCCTGACAGTAAGCTCTTTGAACGTAAGTGCCTGACGTTAAGCTTTTGATCACAGAAGCATCCATTTCAAAGACATCATCTCCTGTAAACAGATGGCCAGCTGTGCGCCACGGTTAGTAGCCAAACAGCTAGACAAGGATAGGCTGACCCTTCCCATGAAGTTCCCCTTTTAGAAAGTCCTGGGTAATTTCGATAACTGACTGCTGGAGTGATCCCACTTTTCCCTCCTGCACCCTAATCCCCACCTCATGTTTTAAATTTGCCAATGAAGAGTGAACCCATAAAACCCTAGGCACCCACGCTGAGACCCCAGTAAAGGCAGAGCCCCAGGTGCATGCTGCCTCTCTCTCTCTACCCGTGACCTTGCTGTGTGGTTCCATACCCACCAGAACCTGTGAGTAATAAACCTTGTTTTGTCCAGTGCCCTGATGCTTGTTGCTGAGGTACATCTTGCAGTCATAATAAGAATGACAAGGGCTGGTCCAGTCACTACATTGGCTCTCATTGGTAAATGTCTGGGGACCTTGCCATAGGTAATATGGGCCCTGGTGAATGCCCTCTGGCATTCCTGGGGATAGCATCACTGTCAGTAGGATGAGACCAACACAAAGCCCATGAGCATATTCTGGGTCATCAGGAGGATTTATTTTATCATCAAATACTTGTAGCCAAAGAGTCACACAGTATCTCAGTGTGCGACTTTACTTGAGGTAGACTGATGAGAAAGGCGTAAAGGCAGACTTAATAAGTGACACAAGTATGCCAAGTAGAGGCCAAAAGATCTCATATTGTAGGAAACGAATGATGGCTTTGCAGGGGTTTAGATTCAGAATAGGGCTAAGAGATTTGAGTCATCACCTGGCCTGTGGTAGCGAAGTCATATTCTGAAGGACATGCATCATGGCAGTGTCATGTTAATAACTGGGCACAAGCAAGACAACATCATCACACTGTTAATGCTGTTTGAGTTTTGTTGTTTTTATGAGTATTGTAACAAATCTACAAATTTGTGTTGATTTATATCAGTGTGGTAAATTGGATTATTCCTCCCAACTCTTCAGTCCTTCTCTATTATGTATTATACAGCCAAGCTTATGTCCTGTGCCTTTGCAGTGCCTTCCACCAGAGAAGACAGAATGGCATAGGAGGCTGGGAGGAAAGCAACCTGTATTATGTGGCGGTGAAGCATTGGCCAAACCGTCACTTTCTTTTTGTTTTTTTAGGTATTTTTTTAAAATGAGATCTTTTATTCATAGTTTTTATTTATATAGTTTAATGCTATATAGTAGGGCATAAGAGTTTATAACTGTTATATCTTTTTTTGTGGGGGGGCTGGGTTGGGTCTCTGTTGCTGCATGTGGCTTTCCCTAGTTGTGGCGAGCGGGGGCTACTTTTCCTTGCGGTGTGCGGGCTTCTCATTGCAGTGGCTTCTCTTGTTGCAGAGCACGGGCTCTAGGCGCACAGGTTCAGTAGTTCTGGCACATGGGCTTCAGT
Organism: Stenella coeruleoalba; assembly: GCF_951394435.1. Classification (NCBI taxonomy): domain Eukaryota; kingdom Metazoa; phylum Chordata; class Mammalia; order Artiodactyla; family Delphinidae; genus Stenella; species Stenella coeruleoalba. The sequence continues at coordinate 182,326,929 of NC_137147.1, read as the reverse complement.
AGTTGTGGCTCGCAGGCTCAGTAGTTGTGGCTCGTGGGCTCTAGAGCGCAGGCTCAGTAGCTGTGGTGCACGAACTTAGCTGCTCCGTGGCATGTGGGATCTTCCCGGACCAGGGCTCGAACCCATGTCCCCTGCATTAGCAGGCGGATTTTTAACCACTGCACAGCCAGGGAAGCCCCAAAGATTTTTCTACTATACACCTTACTGCTGCTTTTTATTAGCTTTAAGTAACGTCCCTTTTGTTTAGGTGATTATTAAATTAAAATTTGACAGAAGAGCATACAGAGATGAAAGGGAAGACAAAAAAATGTTTTCTAAAAGGAAAGATAGAAAGGACAAAGATATACTGCCTGATTCACATGATGAGGCCTGGCAGAAGAGCTGTAAGCAAGACCTAGAGTTACCCAAACCCTGTCAGGTCTGTTCACCGTCAGAGGACTGTGTCTCATGTGGCTCTCCTCTTAGCAGCTAAGAACTGCTTTCAAAATACTTCAAAACCTGTGACCGTTCACCAGTTTCGATGCTAACATCACAGTGTGCAGCCTGAGGAAGGCCACGCTGCAGGCAGTGTGGAGTGAGGCCTGGAGACCAAAGGGCAGGCTCCAAGGCAAGCAGGTTCTTTTAACGTTCAAGAGAGATTTTCTTGTTTAAGTTTTCCTCATAGGAGCATAATTTGAGTAGTTTCAGATGTGAATCTCATCAGGAAGTGGGGGAAACCCCTCTAGAGTATTATTTTTTCACATGGCTTGGTGTTAACAGGCCCTTTTAAACGTGGAAGAAACTCCTAAGCTCCTTGGGATAGTTTTTCACACACTGTCTGTTTGGAACCCCGTCGTCAGTCAGGCCGTGGTGAGAGTGTTTGCTTCCTTAAATCATTGCCTCTTTGGGTGAGGAGAGACCCTAAACACCACATGTGTCAGCAGCCCCAGGTCTGCCCTGTCCGTCTTGGGGGACCTGTGGTGAGTACACGGAGGTGAGTTGATAACAAGAATGTGTTGTTGATGAGCATTGCTTCCTCAAGGAAAGCTGGAGGAGTGCTCAGCGGTGAAAAGAAGAAATGGGAAAACTCATAAGAAAAGGGGGAGGTTAAATCTCTCCTCCAAGCACTGATAACCAATCTCCATCACTTTAGAAAACTCCTTCTTTATTTCTGAAACATCTCAAAAGACACGCCAAGACACACATTAATCAAAATAACAAAAATTAAATACAACGAAAAAATATTAAAAAGCAGCAAGGGGAAAGCAACAAATAACATACAAGGGAATCCCCATAAGGTTATCAGCTGATTTTTCAGCAGAAACACTGCAGGTCAGAAGGGAATGACAGGATATATTTAAAGTGACAAAAGGGAAAAACCTACAACCAAGATTACTCTACCCAGCAAGGATATCATTCAGATTTGACAGAGAAATCAAAAGCTTTACAGACAAGCAAAAGTTAAGAGGATTCAACACCAACCAAACCAGATTTTTAACAAATGCTAAAGGAATTTTTCTAGGCCAGAAACACAAGAGAAGAAAAAGACCTGCAAAAAACAAACCCAAAACAATAAAGAAAATGGTAATAGGAACATACATATCAATAATTACCTTAAATGTAAATGGATTAAATGCTCCAACCAAGACACAGACTGACTGAATGGATACAAAAACAAGACCCATATATATGCTGTCTACAAGAAACCCACTTAAGACCTAGGGACACATTCAGACTGAAAGTGAGGGGATGGAAAAAGATATTCCATACAAATGGAAGTCAAAAGAAAGCTGGAGTAACAATACTCATATTAGACAAAATAGACTTTAAAATAAAGACTATTACAAGAGACAAGGAAGGACACTACATAATGATCAAGGGATCAATCCATGAAGAAGATAAAACAATTGTAAATATTTATGCACCCAACATGCAAGTACCTCAATACATAAGGCAAATGCTAACAGCTATAAAAGGGGAAATCGACAGTAACACAATATTAGTAGGGGACTTTAACACCCCACTTACACCAATGGAAAGATCATCCAGACAGAAAATAAGGAAACAGAAACCTTAGATTACACATTAGACCACATAGATTTAATTGATATTTATAGGACATTCCATCTGAAAGCAGCAAATACGCTTTCTTCTCAAGTGTACATGGAACATTCCCCAGGCTACATCCCATCTTGGGTCCCAAATCAAGTCTTGCTAAATTTAAGAAAATTGAAATTGTATCAAGCATCTTTTCCAACCACAATGCTATAAGATTAGAAATCAATTACAGGGGAAAAAACTGTAAAAAACACAAACACATGGAGGCTAAACAAAATGCTACCAAATAACCAATGGATCACTGAAGAAATCAAAGAGGAAATCAAAAAATACCTAGAAACAAATGACAATGAAAACACGACGACCCAAAGGCTATGGGATTCAGCAAAAGCAGTTCTAAGAGTCTGAATTTATAGCAATTCAAACTCACCTCAAGAAATAAGAAAAATCTTAAATAAACAACCTAACCTTACATCTGAAACAACTAGAGAAAGAAGAACAAATAAAACCCAGAGTTAGTAGAAGAAAAGAAATCATAAAGATCAGAGCAGAAATAAATGAAATAGAAATGAAGAAAACAATAACAAAGATCAATGAAACTAAAAGCTGGTTCTTTGAGAAGATAAACAAAATTGATAAATCTTTAACCACACTATCAAGTAAAGGGAGAGGGCTCAAATCAATAAAATTAGAAATGAAAAAGGAGAAGTTACAAATGACACCGCAGAAATAGAAGGGATCATAAGAGACTACTAGAAGCGACTATATGCCAATGAAATCAGCAACCTGGAAGAAATGGACAAATTCTTAGAAAGGTACAAGCTTCCAAGACTGAACCAGGAAGAAATAGAAACTGTGAGAAGACCAATCACAAGTAATGAATTTGAAACTGTGATGAAAAATCTTCCAACAAACAAACGTCCAGGACCAGATGGCTTCACAGGTGAATTCTATCAAACATTTAGAGAAGAGCTAACACCTATTCTTCTCAAACTCTTCCAAAAAAATGTGGAGGGAGGAACACTCCCAAACTCATTCTACGAGGTCACCATCACCCTGATACCAAAACGAGACAGAGATATCACAAAAAAGGAAAATTACAGGCCAATATCACTGATGAACACAGACGCAAAAATCCTCAACAAAATACTAGCAAACTGAATCTGACAGCACATTAAAAGGATGATACACCATGAACAAGTAGGATTTATGCCAGGGATGCAAGGATTCTTCAGTATATGCAAATCAATCCATGTGATACACCATATTAACAAATGGAAGAATAAAAACCATATGATCATCTCCATAGATGCAGAAAAAGCTTTTGACAAAATTCAACACCCAGTTATGGTAAAAACTCGCCAGGAAGTGGGCATAGAGGGAAGCTACCTCAACATAGTAAAGGCCATATATGACAAACCTATGACAAACATTATTCTCAGTGGTGAAAAACTGAAAAGATTTCCTCTAAGATTAGAAACAAGACAAGGATGTCCACTCTTGCCACTTTCATTCAACATAGTTTTGGAAGTCCTAGCCACCATGGTCAGCAAAGAAAAAGAAATAAAAGGAATCCAAATTGGAAAAGAAGAAGTAAAACTGTCACTGTTTGCAGATGACATGATACTATACACAGAAAATCCTAAAGATGCCACCAGAAAACTACTAGAGGTAATCAGTGAATTCAGCAAAGTTGCAGGATACAAAATGAATACACAGAAATCTTTTGCATTCCTGTACACTAAAAACAAAAAATCAGAAAGAGAATTAACTAAACAATCCCATTTACCATTGCAACAAAAAGAATAAAATATCTAGGAATAAACCTACCTAAGGAGGCAAACGACCTGTATTCAGAAAACTATAAGATACTGATGAAGGAAATCAATGACTATACAAACAGATGGAGAAATATACCATGTTCTTGGACTGGAAGAATCAATATTGTGAAAATGACTGCACTACCCAAAGGAATCCCTATCAAATTATCAATGGCATTTTTCACAGAATTAGAACAAAACATTTTACAATTTGTATGGAAACACAAAAGACCCCGAATAGCCAAAGCAATCTTGAGAAAGAAAAACGGAGGTGGAGGCATCAGACTCCCTGACTTCAGACTATACTACAAAACTACAGGAATCAAGACAGTATGGTACTGGCACAAGAACAGAAATATAGATCAATGGAGCAGGATAGAAAGCCCAGAGATAAACCCAGACACCTATGGTCACCTAATCTATGACAAAGAAAGCAGGAGTATACAGTGGAGAAAAGACAGTCTCTTCAATAAGTCGTGCTGGGAAAACTGGACAGCTCCATGTAAAGGAATGAAATTAGAACACTCCCTAACACCATACACAAAATTAAACTCAAAATGGATTAAAGACATAAATGTAAGGCTGGACACTATAAAACTCTTGGAGGAAAATATAGGCAGAACAATTTTTGTCATAAATTGCAGCAAGATCTTTTGTTACCCACCTTCTAAAGTAATGAAAATAAAAACACAAGTAAACAAACGGGACCTAATGAAACTTAAAAGCTTTTGCACAGAAAAGGAAACCATAAGCAAGATGAAAAGGCAACCGTCAGAATGGGAGAAAATGTTTGCAAATGAAGCAACTGACAGGGGATTAATCTCCAAAATATATAAACAGCTCATGCAGCTCAATATCTAAAAAACAAACAATGCAATCAGAAAATAGGCAGAAGACTTAAATAGACATTTATCCAAAGAAGACATACAGATGGCCAAAAAGCACAAGAAAAGATGCTCAACATCACTAATTACTAGAGAAATGCAAATCAAAACTACAATGAGGTATCACCTCACACTAGTCAGAATGGCCATCGTCAAAATATCTACAAACAATAAATGCTGGAAAGGGTGTGGAGAAAAGGAAACTCTCTCACACTGTTGGTGGGAATGTAAATTGGTGCAGCCAGTATGGAGAACAGTATGGAACTTGCTTAAAAAACTAAAAATAGAACTACCACATGACCCAGCACTCCCACTCTTGGGCATATACCTGGAGGAAACCATAATTTTAAAAGATACATGCACCCCAGTGTTCTTTGCAGCACTATTTACAATAGCCAGGACATGGAAACCACCTAAACATCCATCAACAGAGGAATGGATAAAGAAGATGTGGTACATATATACAATGGAATATTACTGAGCCATTAAAAGGAATGAAATTGTGTCATTTGCAGAGATGTGGCTGGACCTAGAGACCATGATACAGAGTGAAGTAAGTCAAAGGAAAAAACAAAATCATATAATATCACTTATATGTGGAATCTAGAAAAATGATACAGATGAACTTATTTGCAAAGCAGAAACAGACACAGACATATGGATAGCAAGGAGGGAAGTGGGGGGATGAACTGGGAGATTGGGATTGACATATATACACGACTATGTATAAAATAGATAACTAATGAGAACCTACTGTATAGCACAGGGAACTCTACTCAATGCTCTGTGGTGACCTAAACAGGAAGGAAATCCAAAAAAGATGGGATATATTTATATGTAGAGCTGCTTCACTTTGCTGTACAGCAGAAACTAATACAACATTGTAAAGCAACTAGACTCCAACAACAATTAATTTAAAACAAATCTTTCTCATTGAAAAATTTCAAATAACTCAGAGGTGCATACGAAATACTCAGATCTCCCTGGTAACTGTTTAACACTTTGGTGTATAGTTTTACAGGTGCATTTGTACACACATGGATCTTTAACAAGCTTTTCTCCCCTACTTTTCATTGGTACATAAAATTGACTTCATTTTTCCAAACAGTTACATAGTATTGTACCTACTAACATTTATTAAGCTGTCTTCTATCAGTTGGGTGTTTAGGTTATTTCCAGTTAATTTTCTATTGCAAACAATGTTAAAACAAACAAGTGTGTATGTATGCATTTTTACACACCTTGAGAAATTTTTGCAGGAAAGAGTCCTAGAATCAAGTGATATACTAGATTAGATGTTATGCATTTAAAATTTTAGTAGATGTTTTCTAATTATTCTCCTAAACAATGTTACCAGTTTACAATTACATCAAAAATAGATTTAAAAATTTTCTGAAATACCTTTGGACTTCTGTACAATCATAGCCATTTATCATAAGAAGGACACTTTTAATACTTTCTTTCCAAGTCATATACTTTTTTTTCTCCTTCCATTTACTAGGACTTCCAAGTGCATGTTCAATGAAAGTGGTGATATCAAGTATCCTTGTCTCGATCTTATTTTTAGTGGGACTGTTTCTATAGTTTTACCAGCAAATGTAATATTTACTGTGGGTTTTGATAGATATCCTTTGTCAGATTAAAAGAGTCATATGGACTCAATTGCTTGTGTCCCCCCGAATTTCATATGTTGAAGCCCTAAGCCCCAGTGAGCTGATGTTTGGAGGTGGGGCCTTTGGGAGGTCATTGGGTTTACATGAGGTCATAGGGCGAGGCACCCGTGATGGGATTAGTGTCCTCATAAGAAGAAGGGGTCTTGCCATGTGGGGACACGTGAGACAATGGCCATCTGCAAGCCAGGAGGTGGGTCCTCACCAGAACCAGAGCATGCTGGCACCTTGATCCCAGACTTTTACCCTCAGGAATGCTGAGAAACAGATTTCTGTTGCTTAAGTCACCCAGTCAGTAGTGTTCTGCTACGCAGCCCCTGCTGACTAATACAAGAGGTTTCTTTTGGCTCAGTCGGGGTGCTGTCAGCTGCAAGTAACCAGAAAGCCTCGTTAAAACGGGCTGAACCTCTTAACGGCATCTGTTCCCTCCCTTAAGAACGTCAGCGTTTCCAGGAATTCAGGGCTGGGTTCCTGTCTCTTTTCGCTCTCCAGCTCTCAGCCTGTTTTGTTCCCATTTAGGTACTCCTGCCTTTCCTCATGGTCTAGACACTGCCGCCACTGTTCCATGTGTCTGACCCAGATAGCAACTTTTGAGGCAGAAGTGGGAGTATTTGTGACTCTTTCAGAGTGAGGAAGCCTTTCCAACCCTCGGAAGCATACTTACACTAATGTGTCACCATCCAAAATTGACTCATAAACCAAAGGCCGCCATGATTAGCTTGCTTCAGTGAAGGCCTGCCCTTGGGTCTGGGGGATTCCAGCCTTCCTGGAAGATTGATTGCATTACTTACCTATTGCTGCCTAACAAATTACTTGCCAAATTTAGCAGGTTAAAACAGCAACCCTTCATCATTTCACACAGTCTGTGACAGTTGGACTCTGGGGTGCTTAGCTGGTGGTTATGGCTGAGGGGTCTTCAGTGAGGTTACATAAGGTTGTCAGACGGAGGCTCTCTTCCAGAACAGCTCACCACCGTGGCCTCCGGGGGCCTCCGTTCGTGCCGTGGAGCCTCTCCATAGGGCTGCTCAGACGAGGCAAGCCCCACGGAGACAGCAGGGAAGAAGCTGCACTGTTGTTTATGACATAATCTCTCAAGCCAGTCGCACTTCAGTCACTAGGTAGGCTCCACTTCTGAGAGAGAACAATCAAAGCTCTTGTGGACATATCTGAGCACCACCATGACTGCCATGAGGGGACAGTGAGTAAAGGTGGCAGTTCTTTTAGGAGGGAAGAAGTGCAGGTGACTGATGGCATAACTAATTATTTTTTCTACCTTCCAGTCCTAGTTTGCTAGGGTTTTATCTTTTTTAATGATGCAACTCGAATTTTATCAAACATTTTTTCAATTATGGAAATAACTGTCAGTTTTTTCTACTTTAATCTTTTGATTTGCTAGAATATGTTACTTGATTTTATTAAACTTGAAACACCTTGCTGCTAATAGGGTACAATCTTCAATGTCATTCTGTATTATTATTTTTTGTACACTGCTGAGTTGATTTTGCATCTGTATCCAAGGTGAGATCAATTTCTTCTTTATGCCTCTATGGTCCTTATCTAGTTCTGGTGTCAAGGATATACTAGCCTCATAAAATAATTTGGGTTGTTTTTTTTTTTGCTTTTTCTGTTCTCTGAGAAACAGGCTACGTCTAGCCGTCTGTTACCTTGCTCAGCCCATCTTGCCTTGGGCATATCTTTGAATCTGAAAATTTGTCTTTCGTAAGTGTATGGAGCTTCTTTCACTGCTTTTCTTCTTCTTCTTTTTTTTTTTTTTTTTGCGGTACACGGGCCTCTCACGGCTGCGGCGTCTCCCGTTGCGGAGCACAGGCTCCGGACGCGCAGGCTCAGCGGCCATGGCTCACAGGCCCAGCCGCTCCACGGCATGTGGAATCTTCCTGGACCGGGGCACGAACCCGTGTCCCCTGCATCGGCAGGCGGACTCTCAACCACTGTGCCACCAGGGAAGCCCTACTTTTCTTCTTTTAATAGCCAAATTTAGCCGCTGGCTCCATAAGGGTCCCACAGTTACACTTTCCCTGCTTTATTTAGAGAACAGTTTTTCAGGCTCTATTCCGGTGAAAATGCCACACTTTCTGTGGGGTCCTAGATGAGTACTTCTGCAAAATTTTGCGTACCTGTCTAAAAGTGCATGGCTCACTTTAACCTTTCACCGAGGTTGCTGAGAGTATTCTTTTTTTTTTTAACATCTTTATTGGAGTATAATTGTTTTACAATGGTGTGTTAGTTTCTGCTTTATAACAAAATGAATCAGTTATATATATACATATGTTCCCATGTCTCTTCCCTCTTGTGTCTCCCTCCCTCCCACCATCCCTATCCCACCCCTCCAGGCGATCACAAAGCACGGAGCTGATCTCCCTGTGCTGTGCAGCTGCTTCCCACTAGCTATCTACCTTACGTTTGGTAGTGTATATACGTCCATGCCTCTCTCTCTCTTTGTCACAGCTTACCCTTCCCCCTCCCCATATCCTCAAGTCCATTCTCTAGTAGGTCTGTGTCTTTATTCCTGTCTTATCCCTAGGTTCTTCATAAAATTTTTTTTCTTAAATTCCATATATATTTGTTAGCATACGGTATTTGTTTTTCTCTTTCTGACTTACTTCACTCTGTATGACAGACTCTAGGTCTATCCACCTCATTACAAATAGTTCAATTTCGTTTCCTTTTATGGCTGAGTAATATTCCATTGTATATATGTGCCACATTTTCTTTATCCATTCATCCAATGATGGACACTTAGGTTGTTTCCATCTCTGGGCTATTGTAAATAGAGCTGCAATGAACATTGTGGTACATGACTCTTTTTGAATTATGGTTTTCTCAGGGTATATGCCCAGTAGTGGGATTGCTGGGTCATATGGCAGTACTATTTGTAGTTTTTTAAGGAACCTGCATACTGTTCTCCACAGTGGCTGTATCAGTTTACATTCCCACCAGCAGTGAAAGAGTGTTCGCTTTTCTCCACACCCTCTCCAGCATTTATTGTTTCTAGATTTTTTGATGATGGCCATTCTGACTGGTGTGAGATGATATCTCATTGTAGTTTTGATTTGCATTTCTCTAATGATTAGTGATGTTGAGCATTCTTTCAAGTGTTTGTTGGCAGTCTGTATATCTTCTTTAGAGAAATGTCTATTTAGGTATTCTGCCCATTTTTGGACTGGGTTTTTTGTTTTCTTGTTATTAAGCTGCATGAGCTGCTTATAAATTTTGGAGATTAATCCTTTGTCAGTTGCTTCATTTGCAAATATTTTCTCCCATTCTGAGGGTTGTCCTTTGGTCTTGTTTATGGTTTCCTTTGCTGTATAAAAGCTGTGAAGTTTCATTAGCTCCCATTTGTTTATTTTTCTTTTTATTTCCATTTCTCTAGGAGGTGGGTCAAAAAGGATCTTGCTGTGATTTATGTCATAGAGTGTTCTACCTATGTTTTCCTCTAAGAGTTTGATAGTTTCTGGCCTTACATTTAGGTCTTTAATCCATTTTGAGTTTATTTTTGTGTATGGCGTTAGGGAGTGATCTAATTTAATATTTTTACATGTAGCTGTCCAGTTTTCCCAGCACCACTTATTGAAGAGGCTGTGCTTTCTCCACTGTACATTCCTGCCTCCTTTATCAAAGATAAGGTGACCATATGTGCGTGGGTTTGTCTCTGGGCTTTCTATCCTGTTCCACTGATCTATATTTCTGTTTTTGTGCCAGTACCATACTGTCTTGATTACTGTACCTTTGTAGTATAGTCTGAAGTCAGGGAGCCTGATTCCTCCAGCTCTGTTTTTCGTTCTCAAGATTGCTTTGGCTATTCGGGGTCTTTTGTGTTTCCATACAAATTGTGAAATTTTTTGTTCTAGTTCGGTGAAAAATGCCAGTGGTAGTTTGACAGGGATTGCACTGAATCTGTAGATTGCTTTGGGTAGTAGAGTCATTTTCACAATGTTGATTCTTTCAGTGCAAGAACATGGTATATCCCTCCATCTATTTGTATCATCTTTGATTTCTTTCATCAGTGTCTTATAATTTTCTGCATACAGGTCTTTTGTCTCCTTAGGTAGGTTTATTCCTAGATATTTTACTCTTTTTGTTGCAGTGGTAAATGGGAGTGTTTTCTTGATTTCACCTTCAGATTTTTCATCATTAGTGTATAGGAATGCCAGAGATTTCTGTGCATTAATTTTGTGTCCTGCTACTTTACCAAATTCATTGATTGGCTCTAGCAGTTTTCTGGTAGCATCTTTAGGATTCTCTATGTATAGTATCATGTCATCTGCAAACAGTGACAGCTTTCCTTCTTCTTTTCCGATTTGGATTCCTTTTATTTCCTTTTCTTCTCTGATTGCTGTGGCTAAAACTTCCAAAACTATGTTGAATAAGAATGGTGAGAGTGGGCGACCTTGTCTTGTTCCTGATCTTAGTGGAAATGTTTTCAGTTTTGCACCATTGAGGATGATGTTGGCTGTGGGCTTGTCATATATGGCCTTTATTTTGTTGAGGAAAGTTCCCTCTATGGCTACTTTCTGCCTGGTTTTTATCATAAATGGGTGTTGAATTTTGTCGAAAGTTTTTTCTGCACCTATTGAGATGATCATATGGTTTTTCTCCTGCAATTTGTTAATATGGTATATCACACTGATTGATTTGTGTATGTTGAAGAATCCTTGCATTCCTGGAATAAACCCCACTTGATCATGGTGTATGATCCTTTTAATGTGCTGTTGGATTCTGTTTGCTAGTATTTTGTTGAGGATTTTTTGCATCTATGTTCATCAGTGATATTGGCCTGTAGTTTTCTTTCTTTGTGACATCCTTGTCTGGTTTTGGTATCAGGGTGATGGTGGCCTCGTAGAATGTGTTTGGGAGTGTTCATCTCTCTGCTATATTTCGGAAGAGTTTGAGAAGGATAGGTGTTAGCTTTTCTCTAAATGTTTGATAGAATTCACCTGTGAAGCCATCTGGTCCTGGGCTTTTGTTTGTTGGAAGATTTTTAATCACAGTTTCAATTTCAGTGCTTGTGATTGGTCTGTTCATATTTTCTATTTCTTCCTGATTCAGTCTTGGCAGGTTGTGCATTTCTAAGAATTTGTCCATTTCTTCCAGGTTGTCCATTTTATTGGCATAGAGTTGCTTGTAGTAATCTCTCATGATCTTTTGTATTTCTGCAGTGTCAGTTGTTACTTCTCCTTTTTCATTTCTAATTCTGTTGATTTGAGTCTTCTCCCTTTTTTTCTTGATGAGTCTGGCTAATGGTTTATCAATTTTGTTTATCTTCTCAAAGAACCAGATTTTAGTTTTATTGATCTTTGCTATCGTTTCCTTCATTTATTTCTGATCTGATCTTTATGATTTCTTTCCTTCCGCTAACTTTGGGGTTTTTTTGTTCTTCTTTCTCTAATTGCTTTAGGTGCAAGGTTAGGTTGTTTTTTCAAGATGTTTCCTGTTTCTTAAGGTAGGATTGTATTGCTATAAACTTCCCTCTTAGAACTGCTTTTGCTGCATCCCATAGATTTTGGGTCGTCGTGTCTCCATTGTCATTTGTTTCTAGGTATTTTTTTAATTTCCTCTTTGATTTCTTCAGTGATCACTTTGTTATTAAGTAGTTTATTGTTTAGCCTCCATGTGTTTGTATTTTTTACAGATCTTTTCCTGTAATTGATATCTAGTCTCATAGCCTTGTGGTCAGAAAAGATACTTGATACAATTTCAATTTTCTTAAATTCACCAAGGCTTGATTTGTGACCCAAGATATGATGTATCCTGGAGAATTTCCAAGAGCATGAGAAAATTGTGTATTCTGTTGTTTTTGGATGGAATGTCCTGTAAATATCAATTAAGTCCATCTTGTTTAATGTATCATTGAAAGCTTGTGTTTCCTCATTTATTTTCATTTTGGATGATCTGTCCATTGGTGAAAGTGGGGTGTTAAAGTCCCCTACTATGAATGTGTTACTGTTGATTTCCCCTTTATGGCTGTTAGTATTTGCCTTATGTATTGAGGTGCTCCTTTGTTGGGTGCATACATATTTACAATGGTTATATCTTCTTTTTGGATCGATCCCTTGATCATTATGTAGTGTCCTTCTTTGTGTCTTCTAATAGTCTTTATTTTAAAGTCTATTTTGTCTGATATGAGAATTGCTACTCCAGCTTTCTTTTGGTTTCCATTTGCATGAAATATCTTTTTCCATCCCTTTATTTTCAGTCTGTATGTGTCTCTAGGTCTGAAGTGGGTCTCTTGTAGACAGCAAATATATGGGTCTTGTTTTTGTATCCATTCAGCCAATCTGTGTCTTTTGGTGGGAGCATTTATTCCATTTACATTTAAGGTAATGATCGATATGTATGTTCCTATTCCCATTTTCTTAATTGTTTGCGTTCGTTATTGTAGGTGTTTTCCTTCTCTTGTGTTTCTTGCCTAGAGAAGTTCCTTTAGCAGTTGTTGTAGAGCTGGTTTGGTGGTGCTGAACTCTCTCAGCTTTTGCTTGTCTGTAAAGATTTTAATTTCTCCATCAAATCTGAATGAGATCCTTGCTGGGTAGAGTAATCTTGGTTGTGGGTTTTTCTCCTTCATCACTTTCAGTATGTCCTGCCACTCCCTTCTGGCTTGCAGAGTTTCTGCTGAGAGATCAGCTGTTAACCTTATGGGGATTCCCTTGTGTGTTATTTGTTGTTTTTCCCTTGCTGCTTTTAATATGTTTTCTTTGTATTTAATATTTGACAGTTTGATTAATATGTGTCTTGGTGTATTTCTCCTTGGATTTATCCTGTATGGGACCCTCTGTGCTTCCTGGACTTGATTAACTATTTCCTTTCCCATATTAGGGAAGTTTTCAACTATAATCTCTTCAAATATTTTCTCAGTCCCTTTCTTTTTCTCTTCTTCTTCTGGAACCCCTATAATTTGAATGTTGGTGCGTTTAATGTTGTCCCAGAGGTCTCTGAGACTGTCCTCAGTTCTTTTCATTCTTTTTTCTTTATTCTGCTCTGCAGTAGTTGTTTCCACTATTTTATCTTCCAGGTCACTTATCCGTTCTTCTGCCTCAGTTATTCTGTGATTGATCCCTTCTAGAGAATTTTAAATTTCATTTATTGTGTTGTTCATCGTTGGTTGTTTCATCTTTAGTTCTTCTAGGTCCTTGTTAAATGTTTCTTGCATTTTGTCTATTCTATTTCCAAGATTTTGGATCATCTTTACTATCATTATTCTGAATTCCTTTTCAGGTAGACTGCCTATTTCCTCTTCATTTGTTAGGTCTGGTGGGTTTTTATCTTGCTCCTTCATCTGCTGTGTGTTTTTCTGTCTTCTCATTTTGCTTATCTTACTGTGTTTGGGGTCTCCTTTTCACAGGCTGCAGGTTCGTAGATTCCATTGTTTTTGGTGTCTGTCCCCAGTGGCTAAGGTTGGTTCAGTGGGTTGTGTAGGCTTCCTGATGGAGGGGACTAGTGCCTGTGTTCTGGTGGATGAGGCTGGATCTTGTCTTTCTGGTGGGCAGGTCCACGTCTGGTGGTGTGTTTTGGGGTGTCTGTGGACTTATTATGATTTTAGGCAGCCTCTCTGCTAATGGGTGGGGTTGTGTTCCTGTCTTGCTAGTTGTTTGGCATAGGGTGTCCAGCACTGTAGCTTGCTGGTCGTTGAGTGAAGCTGGGTGCTGGTGTTGAGATGGAGATCTCTGGGAGATTTTCGCCTTTTGATATTATGTGGAGCTGGGAGGTCTCTTGTGAACCAGTGTCCTGAAATTGGCTCTCCCACCTCAGAGGCACAGCACTGACTCCTGGCTGCAGCACCAAGAGCCTTTCATCCACACGGCTCCTTAATTTGGGATGATTCGTTGTGTATTCAGGTATTCCACAGATGCAGGGTACAGGAAGTTGATTGTGGAGATTTAATCCGCTGCTCCTGGGGCTGCTGGGAGAGATTTCCCTTTCTCTTCTTTGTTCGCACAGCTCTCGGGGCTCAGCTTTGGATTTGACCCCGCCTCTGCGTGTAGGTCGCTGGAGGGCGTCTGTTCTTCGCTCAGACAGGATGGGGTTAAAGGAGCCGCTGATTCGGGGGCTATGGCTCACTCAGGCCGGGGGGAGGGAGGGGCTCGGCGTGCGGGGCGGGCCTGCGGCGGCAGAGGCCGGCGTGACGTTGCACCAGCCTGAGGCACACCGTGCGTTCTCCCGGGGAAGTTGTCCCTGGATCCCGGGACCCTGGCAGTGGCGGGCTGCCCAGGCTCCCCGGAAGGGGGTGTGGACAGTGACCTGTGCTCGCTCACAGGCCCCTTGGTGGCGGCAGCAGCAGCCTTAGCGTCTCCCGCCCGTCCCTGGGGTACGTGCTTTTAGCCGCGGCTCGCGCCCGTCTCTGGGGTCCGCGCTGTTAGCCGCGGCTCACGCCTGTCTCTGGAGCTCCTTTAAGCAGCGCTCTTAATCCCCTCTCCTCGCGCACCAAGAAACAAAGAGGGAAGAGAAAGCCTCTTGCCTCTTCGGCAGGTCCAGACTTTTCCCCGGACTCCCTCCCGGCCAGCCGTGGCGCACTAACCCCCTGCAGGCTGTGTTCACGCCGCCAACCCCAGTCCCCTCCCTGCGCTCCGACCGAAGCCCGAGCCTCAGCTCGCAGCCTCGCCCGCCCCGGCGGGTGAGCAGACAAGCGTCTCGGCCTGGTGAGTGCCAGTCGGTGCCAATCCTCTGTGCGGGAATCTCTCCGCTTTGCCCTCTGCACCCCCGTTGCTGTGCTCTCCTCCGCGGCTCCGAAGCTCCCCCCTCCGCCACCCGCAGTCTCCGCCCGCGAAGGGGCTCCTAGTGTGTGGAAACCTTTCCTCCTTCACGGCTCCCTTCCACTGGTGCAGGTCCCTTCCCTATCGTTTTGTCTCTGTTTATTCTTTTTTCTTTTGCCCTACCCAGGTACGTGGGGATTTTCTTGCCTTTTGGGAGGTTCGAGGTCTTCTGCCAGTGTTCAGTAGGTGTTCTGCAGGAGTTGTTCCACGTGTAGATGTATTTCTGGTGTATCTGTGGGGAGGAAGGTGATCTCCGTGTCTTACTCTTCCGCTATCTTCCAGTTTCTGAGAGTGTTCTTGATGGGAAGATGGTAACTTGCTCTCCGACAGTCCTCACCTACACGTGCTTGGGGTTATGGACACTTACCTCTGGTTTCTTCTTAAATCCAATTTCATTTGCTTTTTGTCCTACAGAAATTCTTCAGCATATATGGTTTGATGATAATACTTGTCCTTGGTTTCTAGCACTGTTATGGACTCATTCCTTTTAGTGTTTATTCCCTTTGAAATTTCCATGAGATATGGGGAGGAAAAACTACATAAAGTTTCACGTAGTTTTAGTCAGTCTGCCATTAAATTGTGAGTCTGTTGCTGCCACACAGTGCTCACATAGCACTTGTGTGAACAAGCATGTCCTCCGACGTGCCACTTAGAAACCAGTATCTTTTAAGATATGTGGTATAAAAGTAATATATGCATATTAGAGAAAACTTGGAAAATGCAAAAGCATGAAAGGAAGGAAAAAAGATCCAATCACCTCAAAACAGTGACTTTTAACAGGCTTGGGAATTTTCTTGTAATCCTATTAAATAAATATTTGTAATCATAATATGTATATATATGTGTATATATATATATATATATGTATATATTTGTATCTTTTAAATTTAGCCTTATACCAGAAGTGTCTTTTCCTGTAATTGCTTGTTTTGTAATGATTGTATTATTTTTTAAACCACAATTTCCGTGGTTCTAAAGTCTTATTTTAAAAATTTATGTACTTCCATGTTCTTTAGAACATGTTGTTTTATTATTTTACATGGAATTTTCTTTTAGTCCTTGAGTGGTGTTTCCTGTGATCAAGGATGGCTCACCTTTTATCTTTCTGTGATGCTCTCCATTATTTTCTTTGCTGTTAACATGTTATTTCTTTTCCGTAGGCAGCTCTACCAAGGTGTTCTCTTTCATCTGTTAGTGAGTCATCTCGGTTCCCTTCTGACTTTGCCGAAATCTCAGAATGTCGGAGTGGGGTGTTGTTCTGGCTGCTTTCTGGAAGCCTGAGGGTCTGGATAAAGAGGGGAAGTGCCGTGAATACCCGATCAATCATATTTAGTGAATGCGTTTGGGTCTCTCTTCTACAGTTTAACATAAAGCCCTGTAATGGATTAATTCCATCCAGGCAGTGGCGTTGCCTAGGCTCTTAGACAGGATGTAGCCCTTCAGCTAAGTCACTCCCTTCACTCCCACCAGCTTGCCCCAGGAGCTGTCCGTCCTCTTCTTTGGCTTCTTCTATACAATAATAGTTTTATTAAAGTATGATTCACACGCCATAAAATCCATTCTTTTAAAGTGTACAGCTCGGTGTTCCTGGTGTATTCACAGAGTTGTACAACCATCACCACTAATTTTAGGACAGTTTCATTATCTCCAAAAGAAGCCCTCCCCCGTTAGCAGTCCCTCCCCATGCCCCTTCTTCCCCCACCTGCACCCTACTCTCCTGGGAGTCACTCATCTCCTTCCTATGGATCTGCGCTTTCAGGACATTGTGTACAGATGGGCTCATGCGGTGTATGACCTTGTGTGATGGGCTTCTTTCACTCGGCATGATGTCTTCAAGGTTCACCCATGTTTGCTGCTGCTGCTGTTTTTAACTGTGACAGGAACTCTTAATGTGAGAGCTCTCCTCTTAGCAGATTTCTGCGTGTGTACTGTGGTACTGTTGTCTGCAGGCCCATGTTGTACAGCAGCTCTCTAGAACGTACTCGTCTTGCATAACTGAAATTTATACACGCCGGTGAGCAGCTCTGCAGTTCTCCCACCCCAGCCCCTGGGGCCCACTGTTCTATTATTTGCTTTTATGGATTGGACTATTTTAGACCCTCATGTAAGTGGAATCATGTAGTATTTGTCCTTTTGTGACTGATTTATTTAACTTGGCATCATGTCCTCAAGGTCCATCCGTGTTGTCACATATGGCAGCATTTCCTTCATTTTAAGGCTGAATAATATTCCGTTGTATGTATATACCACCTTTTCTTTATCCACATTGTAGCATGTAGCATGTGGATGTACTTCATCTCTTTTTTTAAAAGATTTCTTTATTCGTTTGTTTATTTATGGCTGCGTTGGGTCTTCATTGCTGCGTGCGGGCTTTCTCTAGTTGTGGCGAGCAACGGCTACTCTTTGTTGCAGTGCACAGGCTTCTTATTGCAGTGGCTTCTCTTGTTGCAGAGCATGGGCTCTAGATGCATGGGCTGCAGCAGTTGTGGCTTGCTGGCTCAGTAGTTGTGGCTCGAAGGCTCTAGAGCACAGGCTCAGTAGTTGTGGTGCACGGGCTTAGTTGCTCCGCGGCATGTGGGAACTTCCCGGACCAGGGCTCGAACCCGTGTCCCCTGCACTGGCAGGCAGATTCTTAACCACTGCGCCACCGGGGAAGTTCCATCTTTTTTATTTCCAAATACTATTCTGTTCTATAGCTATAGCACATTTTGTTTATTCAACATCAGTTAATGGGCATTTGGGTTGTTTCCACTTTTTACCTTTTTCTAATAATGCTGGGATGTCTCAGGGGTTTTAAGAGGGGAAAATCCCAAGGATTTTGGTCCAGGAATTCTTAGACGGGGCTGTAGGAGGTTCCCCTGGGCCTCTCCACTCCATCTTCCTACTCCTGCAAGTGGACTTGCCTTGCTCTCCATTCTCCTTTTCTTTCTGTCCTGGTAAATCGTCATTTACTGCTCTCTGCACCTCATGCTGACTGCTTGCAGTGGCTGCCATGTCTTCTCCTGGTCAAGAAAATCAAGAACAGAGAGCCAAACACCTTCCCCTGTCAGTGGCGAGATGCTGACCAAAGGCTCTTGCTTCTGCAAGAGTTTGCTGCTTTTCTTGTCCACACTGCCTCTCCTCTATCCCAAATGAGCCTCTCCCCAAACTGAATAGGATTCACAAGAATGTTTAGGATACCATCAGCTCTCCTTTTCCGCTTCCCCACTGTCTGGAGAGCTCGGAACTCATCCAAATGACATAATGTATTGGTCTCTCTCTTGCCCTGACTACCACTTTTCAAGTATTATTATAAGAAGCTGACCTTCTGAGTGCTGGCTTTCTCCTTCCGTTTTTACCTATTTTTGCTCATTTCATTAGTTTTAAGGGGAAGGACATTTTGCAAGTTGGCTTCACTTTTTCTGGGAAAGTCTTCAGGTGATTCTCCCAAAAAATTACAAATTATTTAATTGCTAGATAATAGTCCAGTGAGTGAATGTAACATGATTTATTAAAGAACTCCCCCTATCTTTGGACCTTAAATTTGTTTCCATTTTTGGCTATTGTAAATAATGCTTGGAGGAGCAATCTTTGCAAAAATCTTTCTGTTTTGAGATCATTTTCTTTGGCTAAACTGCCAAATGTGTAATTATCTGACCAAAAACTAGGATAGTTTTTAAAATCCTTGGAACATCTGTGCCAGATTGTGTCCCAAAAAGATTATTCTAATTTGCACTCCCACCAGCATGGGTTAAGCACGCCTCTCCGATCGAATCCTTGCTTTTACTAAAACGAAGCAAATCAACAAAATGCACAGCTAACTTTTGTTAGAATTTATAGTGTTATGGGGGCTTAGAAGGAGCAGAGGTCATTGCAATTGCCTTAAAAGGCATGAAAGTGTGACAGTGCTATTGTTACTGTTGTTTATATGTGTACTTTTAAGTTATTTATTTCAACCAAAAAAGTAGAAAGTCGTTTGTTGGATCGGTGTGAGCTAGCAAGTTTGAGTAGGTTTTTCTATAATTAAGTAGATTTTTCAGAATCTTGACTTCATCCGGGCCACTTTTTAACAACTTTATCAAGGTAGACATATATACTGAAACATAGCATATTGCATATTTTAAAGTGTACAATTTGATGAATTTTGGCATGTATACACTCGTGAAAGCATCACCACGGACAGTAATGAACATTTCCATCACCCTCGTTTTGGTTTATTTTTAATTTTTATTTAATTATTTTATTTTTGGCTGCGTTGGGTCTTTGTTGCTGCACGCAGGCCTTCTCTAGTTGCGAAGAGCGGGGGCTACTCTTCGTTCTTTCACCACGGTGGCTTCTCCCTCTGAGGAGCGCAGACTCCAGGCGCGTGGGCCTCAACAGCCCGCCTCGGCTCAGCGGCTGTGGTGCGTGGGCCTCGTTGCTCCGTGGCATGTGGAATCCTCCCAGACCAGGACTCGAACCCATGTCCCCTGCATCGGCAGGCAGACTCTCAACCACTGCGCCACCAGGGAAGCCCCACCCTTGGGTTTTCTTTTGGCCCTTTGTATTCTTTCCAGATCCTTCCTGCCCTCCCATTACCCCACTGGCTTTTTGTCGCTAAAGATTAGTTGGAATTTTAGAACGTTTTAAGTACATGGAATCATAGATCATCTACTCTTTTTTGTCTGGCTTTTCTTTCAATCAGCATAATTATTCTGAGAGTCATCGATGTCCTGTTTCCAGTTCAGAGCTATTCCAGAAAAGTTTCTGTGAGCATTTGTGCTATGCAGCTTGTGTAGGACATGTGCTTTCTCTTCTCTTGGGTAAATAGCTAGGGTGGAAAGAGTCGGCCGCAGGTGGGTGTATGCTTAACTTTTAAAGGAGCTGCCAAACTGCTATCCAGAACGGCTGCACTGTGTCACATCCCACCAGCAAAGTATGAGTCCCCTGTCCCCTACATCCTTGCTATCCAGAACGGCTGCACTGTGTCACATCCCACCAGCAAAGTATGAGTCCCCTGCCCCCTACATCCTTACCAGCACTTGGTGCAGTCAGTCTTTTGAGTCTAGAAATTCTAATTCTAATGGGTGTGTAGTGGATCTCACTGTGGTTTTAGCTTGCCAACTGGATTACTTTGATGCTGTAATGAAGCAGAGTTATATAAGGGCTGTTCTGTCCCTTTGTAGTTTGGTGACATTGGGTAAATTATTTAATATCTCTGTGCCTTGGTTTAGGTCATCTAAAAAATAAAGATGATGAAAAGTGTACTGCATACTTTAACAGAGTTGTTATTAAAATTAGTGGACGTAGTGAATGTAAAATGCTTTGTAGACTACATAAGTATTAGATATTATGATGATGGTTAAATTGCTGCATGATTTTAGGCAAATCACTTCAACTTATTTGACAATTACTTTCCAACCCTATAAATTGAGGGGCTAAATAGGGTGACCTGTAAGTTTCCTTCAAGTACAAAAATGTTCTTGTCTAAAAAGTATACTGATGTTCTAATACCACATGTATGTAACACATTTATGGAAAGTACTCTTTAATGTGGAAAAAATGATAGCTAAACATTAAAAAACCATGTGTACTTTGTAATTTCTTATCTTAGCTATGCCAGCTTTTAAAATTCTACCACAGATTTCCATTCTTCTGTGTCCTATGTGGGGATAGTTAGTAATAAGTTGTTCCTTTATTTCTGTAATTAATCTGATCCAAACAGAAAGCAATTTTAGTGTTTATGCAGAAACTCATCTTTTGTATTCCAAATCTTCAAAATAATGAGATAATTTCACTAAAAATCATGCAGTCCGTTCAAAGTATTTTTGAAAAGTTTAAAAAACTGTATCTGTTTATTCAGATCAAGAGCCAGGCCAAATTTGGGGATGATAAAAGGTCTAAGAACCACATTTATTTGGATTTGTATATAAATGAAATCATTTAAAGAAATACCTAACTGAAATTGAGAAGACCAGATGAACTGTAGTCTAAGCTATTAGGATGATGCCAGGCTCCTTATTTTAATAATATCCTCCAAGCATCTGTTTTATTACTTAAAGTCAGGTAAACAAATAATATGAAATTTGATAGAATAGCAACTCAAACTTGACTGTCAAATTATTAAGAGATTTAAGAATATAGTGTCTTGTACCTAATTCATTTATGTCTTAATAGTTGACTCAAATACATGTTTATTCCCTGATAATTTCAGTGTCTTCACTGATATATTATGATACAGTTTAATTGTGTGCTTGGAAATATACTCACAGTATCATTTTTTCTTCACATTTCCTTGAATGCATTATAATTTATCCATATTTCATAGGATTTAACAGTCATATTTAGACAGATGATGGATAGTAGAAAGAAGGAGCCGAGTCCTTCCTTCCTATTCTCTGGTATTTAACAAAATTACAACCATTGGTCTCTATTTCTGTTTAAAAATTCTATCTTTCCAACATTTTTTTAAAATTTTTATTTGTTTACTTATTTATTTTTGGCCGCATTGGGTCTTTGTTGCTGTGTGCGGGCTTTCTCTACTTGCTGTGAGCGAGGGCTACTCTTTGTTGCGGTGCACGGGCTTCTCATTGCGGTGGCTTCTCTTGTTGCTGAGCACGGGCTCTAGGACGCGGGCTTCAGTAGTTGTGGCATGTGGGCTTCAGTAGTTGTGGCACGTGGGCTCAGTAGTTGTGGTGCATGCGCTTAGTTGCTCCGTGGCATGTGGGATCTTCCCGGACCAGGGCTCGAACCCGTGTCCCCTGCATTGATTGGCAGGCGGATTCTTAACCACTGCGCCACCAGGGAAGTCCCCAACATTTTTTAATTGAATATGTTTGAGATATAACATTGTGTGCATTTAAGGTGTACAATTTATTGCTTTGATACGTTTGTATAATGTAATATGATTGCCACTGTAGTGGTATTTATCACATCACATATTATAATACGATGTTGTTGTCTATATTTATTATACTGTACGTAGATCTCTGTGGCTTATTTACTGCTCATTGCAGGTTCGTACCCTTAAACAATATCAATCTTATCCCCCCACCCGCATCCCCTGGTAACTGCCATTTTACTCTCTGATTTTTACGAGTTTGACATTTTTAGATTCTGTGTTTAAGATTAATCATACAGTACTTGTCTTTCTCTGTCTGACTTATCTCACTTAGCATAATGTACTTAAAGTCCACCTGTGTTGTCACTAATGGCAGGGTATCTTCTTTCCTCATGGCTGAATAAAATCCCACTGTTTATATATACCAGATCTTTTTTTAATTTATTCATCTGCTGATGGGCAGTTAGGTTGTTTCCATATCTTGGGTATTGTTTATAATGCTGCAGTAAACATGGGAGTGCATATATATCTTTAAAATACTGTTTTCATTTCCTTTGGGTATATACCCAGTAGTGGAATTGCTGGATCATACGGTAGATATATTTTTAATTTTTTGAGGAACCTCCATATTTTTTCCATGGTGATTGGACCAATTTACATTCCCACCAACAGTGTATAATTGTTCCCTTTTCACCATCCTCATCAGCATCTGTTGTCTCTTGTTTTCTTGATCATAACCATTATAACAGGTGTGAGGTGATAGCTCATGGTGGGTTCAACTTGAATTTCCCTGATGATTAGTGACGTTGAGCATCTTTTCATATGCCTGTTGGCCATTTTGATATCCTCTTTGGAAAAATGTCTATTTAGTTCTTCTGCCTATTCTTTAATTGGATTGTTTGGGTTTTTTGTTATTAAGTTATATGAGTTCTTTATATATTTTGAATATTAACCCCTTATCTCATATATGGTTTGCAAAATTTTTCTCCTATTCCTTTTATTTTGTTAATTGTTTCTTTTGCTATGTGGGAGCTTTTGAGTTTGATTGTAGTTCAGTTTATTGATTTTTGTTCCTATTGTTTGAGCTTTTGGTGTCATTTCCAAAAAATCATTGTCGAGACCAATACTGAGGACTTTTCCCCTACATTTTCTTCTAGGAGTTTTATGGTATCGGGTCTGTGTTTAAGTCTTTGCTCCATTTTGAGTCCATCTTTGTGACTGGTGTTGAGATTGGGGTCAAATTCCATTGTTCTGCGTGTGTCTCTCCAGTGTTCCCAGCCTATTTATTGAAGAGACTATCCTTTCCCCATTGGGTGTTCTTGACTCCCTTGTTTAATATTAGTTAATCGTGTGTGCTGAGATTTAATTCTGGGCTCTCTATTCTGTTCCATTGGTCTATGTATCTATTTTTGTGCCAATATCATACTGTTTTTACTACTACAGCTTTGTGGTGTCATTTGAAATCAGGAAATTTTGTCCTTTTTTCTCAGGATTGCTTTGGCTATTCAGTTCCATGAAAATTTTAGGATTGTTTCTTCTATTTCTGTAAAGAATGCCTTTGGTATTTTTTGGGGGGGGTGGGGGGGCGTGTTGAATTTGTAGATGGCTTTGAGTAGTATGGACGTTTTAACGGTATTATTTCTTCTGATCCACGAGTGTGAGATGTCTTTCCATTTGTTTGTCTTCTTCAGTTTCTTTCAGTAAAGTCTTGTACTTTCCATTGTACAGAGCTTTCACTTCCTACTTTTATTCCTAAGTATTTTATCGTTTTTGATGCTATTGCTAATGGGATAGTTCTCTTTATTTCTTTCTCAGGTGTTTCATCATTCATGTAAAGGAATACAACTAAGCAACTGATTTCTGTATGTTGATTTTATATCCTGCAACTTTACTGAAATTGTTGATTAGTTCCAGCAGTTTTTTGGTTCACTCCTTGGGGCTTTCTATATATAAAATTATATCATCAGCAAATAGCAACAGTTTTACTTCTTCCTTTCTGATCTTGATGTCTTTTATTTCTTTGTCTTGCTAATTGCCCTAGTTAGGACTAGCAAACATATTGGATGGGAGTGTTGAGGGAGGGCATCTTTTTCTTGTTCCTTGATCTCAGAGGAAAAGTTTTCAGTTTTCCTCCATTGAGTGTAATGTTATCTGTGGGTTTATCATGTATAGCCTTTATTGTGTTGAGGTATTGCCCACACGGTATTTCGCCACATCGTCATCGTTTTCTGGTCCCTGTCCTCCGTCGCAGGGCTCGATGTGACTGGATTTGTCTTTTCCAGCAGTTGTAGAATCACAGCGACGGCTCCAGTTCCTTCTCCCTCCCTGTGTTCACACCTTTGCCCTCTCATTGCAGTGGGCGGAGTGACTGCCTGCCCCTTAGGGCAGGTGAATGGGCTCAGGTGAATGCTTTGGCTAATGGGTGTTCGCTGACTTGACACAAGCCAAGTCTTGAAAAGGGACTGCATCTGTGGCTTCCTCTTAGCACCTCTGCCGTCACCATGAGACTATCTTTAGGCTAACCTGCCGGAGGATGTGAGAAGTGTGAGCAAGCCGAGTCACCCCGGTCCTGCCCAGTCAGCTGGATCGGCCACTGGCCAGCTGACCCTCAGCTGTGTGAACTAGTCCAGCCAAGATCAGCAGGACCACTGAGCTCAGCCTGAAGTCACCCCGGATGCATGAACAGTGAACATTTCATGTTTTCTGCCAGTGAGGGTTTGTGGCTGTTTTTATTGCAGTAGATAAGAACACATTAACTTAAGTCCCATTTCTAAGCAACTTCCCTTCATGTACATAAAAAAATTTTTTTAACTAAGCAGAATATGAAAGGGTAATAATCTAGAACAAAAAATATATAGGTATCTTTTGGTGAAAATTTGCACCTATGTCAGGAATCTCCTGCACCATTGGTAGTGAGCGAGGAAGTTTCAGACTCATGTTGTTTGACAGGATGGACTTACTAATACCGTCAGATCTTCTGTCAGGTAGTGTAAAAGCCAGAGTCAGCGTTTGATGCTTTTCTGACTTAAAAAAATTCAGGTAGGTTTCTTAAAGAAAAATGGAGTTTCATTTTTAGTTCTAGGTGCAGTTAGATTATATAGTTCTTAGGCAGTGGTTCTCAACCCTGGTTGCATATTATAAGCAATGGGGGAGCATTCCAAAAATACCCATGCCCAGGCCCAATTCCAGGCCACCTGAGTTACCATTTATGGGAATGAAGCCCAGGCTTATATATTGTTTAGCAGCTTTCCCAGGTTTTTGTTTTGTTTTGTTTTGTGGTACGCGGGCCTCTCACTGCCGTGGCCTCTCCCGCCGCGGAGCAACAGGCTCCGGATGCGCAGGCTCAGCGGCCATGGCCCACAGGCGCAGCCGCTCCGCGGCATGTGGGATCCTCCTGGGCCGGGGCACGAACCTGCGTCCCCTGCATCGGCAGGCGGACTCCCAACCACCGCACCACCACGGAAGTCCTTTCCCAGGTCTTTTGATGCACAGCCTAGGCTGGCAGATGCAACCCTAACTGGAATGATTGCATTATGTAGGTGGTAGTGCTAAACATTTTAGTCTGGCCTCCAAAAACAGACTTGTTATAAAAAATTTAGCATTGGGTCACTTCTATGCTTACAAGATACAGAACAGAATGTTTTTAAGATAGGAAACATATAAACATCTAACTTGGGGGCCTTTTCTCCTGACATAGGTAGGAGTTAAATATCTTGTGAATATTCCCAACATTTGTTTTACTGTAACAATTTTGACCTGGTTTAAAGAGTACAGCACAATATTCAACAATCTCTTAACTTTCCAGAGCTTTTCACTAACATCTGCTTTTTAAGCATCTGATTCTCTGCTTCTCTCAAGAACATACTAACCAGAGCTGAAACAAAGACAAGTACAGAGCCTCTAGAAATCAAGGCCTGAAGCAAAGATCACAGGTTTGGAAAATGACAGTGATAATTTCTCCTTCCACAGCAGGTTGAACTACTATTTGAATACTTTTAGTGTTAGTATTGCTTACTAGGGTAAGAATTCTAGGTCCCAGTTTAGTTAGGCCTGGGTTCAAAATCTGGTTTTTTCACTTACTGATTTTAGTTTCATTAGTTTTAAAATGGAGCTATAGTAATGATCACTTGCTCATGAGGTTCTTAGCTGAATCAAATAACATAACGTGGGAAAGTATCCCGCCCAGTTCCCGGCACATAGTAGCACTCAGTAAACGTTGCCTATAATAATGATAGTAATTGCTTTAATTTCTGTTATAATACAAGGCAGTTGGTTCTGTTCTATTCTATTGGGCAGCTCTTTATTACATTTAGGTAATTATATATTTTCTTAGAACTTCCAATTACACTAATTTTCTTTTATGGAGTAACATGGAATAAATTTAATATCTCTTCCAACTGAGGAGCCTTCAACTGTTTGGAAGAAATGTACAATGTTTTGTACTTTGGACATTCCCTCCCCCTCTTCTACTTTCCCCCTTCCTTTGGCAGATGGCCTCTGCTTCAGTACATGCAGTCTTAAGAAAAAGATAAGCCAAATGAATTTGTTTGCTCAGTCTGCCCTAACAGAGCACCACAGACTGAGTGACTTAAACAATAGAAATTTATTTTCTAACAGATCTGGAGGCTACAAGTCCAAGATCAAGGTGTCAGCAGGGCTGGTTTCTTCTGAGGCCTCTCTCCTTGGCTTGTAGACGGCCACGTTCATGCTCACATGGAATTCTCCCTCTATAGGTGTCTCTGTCTAAATTTCCTGTTCTTATAAGGACACCAGTCCTATTGGATTAGGGCCACTCTGATGACCTCATTATAACTTAATTACCTCTTTTAAGACCCTCTCTTCATACATAGTCATCACATTCTGAGGTACTAGGAGTTAGGACTTCAACACAGGAATGGGGGAAGGGAGGGCACAGTTCAGCCCATAACACCAAGCTCCAGCCTCTTCTCCCAGGACTTTGCATCTAGAGCACAGCGACCAGGGGAAACATGACAGAGCTGATTCACTGGGGCAGAAGTGTCCTGGAGGGCCTTTGCAGTAGATCCCCACGGCTGCCCTGTCTTGTTCTGTCCTTCATGACAGATCTTTCTCTTTTCTATGAGTAACCCGGATACCATTGTGATAAATTCTTTTCTTTTCCCCTTAAAGCTAGCCAGAGTCCATTGCTATTGTTTGCAATAAAATGACTATAATTGATACCTACCCCTAAGTCCGTTCCCCAAATGTGTTTTCTAGACAACGGGTGCTGGAAACCAGGCTCACCCCTTGGAGGATCCTGTTACCAGAACCAACAAGTTCCCAATTTCAGATGGAACTAAAGAAAACTCTCTAATTGAGTATGTGTGTCTGCACATATTTCACTTTACAATTGGATTAAATTATGTATATGTTTAATATTAATATGTGCTGTGAAAATATCAGGATAAAGTGCTCAATGATGTTTTTAAAAAATTCTGTTTATCATTGAAAACCCTTATTATAGACAAATAATCTGTTTTTGTTTGTTTAGTTTACAATTGTGATCCATGATGAAGACCAGAAAAAAAGCTGAGTTAGAAGCAGTTTTGTTGGAGCACAAGTTCTGTGTGCAAAGACAGGTGTTGCTTGGGAATAAAAGGTTACCATGAAAGGTCAAAGCCATCATGCTTCATTCGCAGGGACTAGTTGGCGGCTCTGGCAGAGACTGCTACACGTGTTTGATATCCACTTGCCCTCTTTTCTATGGTATTGACTGTTAGCTGTGCACACGGCACCCAGAGTAAAGGTGGCATTTTCCAGCCTCTCCTGCCATAGGGGTGGCTGTGTGGCTGTGCTCACCCAGATGAGACACATGCACAAATCACATGTACAACCTCTGAGGTTTGTACTTGCCCTTCTTTTTTCTAAGTTTGAATCTGGTGGGCTCCCCTGAGTTATGCCTACAAGGGCAACACTCCAGAAGAACACTAAGCTAAGGGAGAGAAGGAGCATAGACATCTGACGATTGTATGGGACAGAGCTTTGGTACCAGCTTGGAAATTTGTGTGATGCAGAAAAAGAAGCCTCTCTCTTCTTCCAGGCTCTGTGTTTTTGTTTGACCTGCAACATATTTATGTCCTAAGTGTTATAGTGGCCATTAATATGCTTCCTATTCTTAAGTATTGGGGTCATAGAGACCGTTTCTATGACTTCCAGTGGTTTGCTAAAGGAACATGTGTTGCAGTCTAGTTGTTTTTGTTAATAGCCTGATTCTGTCACTTCAGAGCCAAAATTAACTTAATTTTTAATGTGGGAGATAAGAGAATTTCTTAAGCAAACCAAGCTCTGGTGCAAACAGCTCTATCACTGTGTGTATGACTTTTCAAACACCAAATATTCAATTTTCTTCCATCTTTAGAGGAAAAAAATAATGACATCATATTGGGCACATTATAAAACCACATACATATGCTGTAACAGTGGGAATGCTTTCCAGAGTCAAATGCAACCAAAGAATGGAAACCATTTGCCCCTAACTCCCAAGTGGAAGCGTACAACAGTCCAGCTTTTGAGTGTGTTATATTCCTTGATTTAGTCCTTGACAGAATGCTGAAAGTAGAGTCCTCAGTTGGAAATTTCTCTATAATTTCAATCCAGATATCCAGATCCATTTGTCAGAGCCAGAAAACATTTTCTGCCAGTTCTGATGAGTTGTGAGTTAGAATTTTCTTATCTGGTAGAATAAAGACGAAAAAACAAAACCATTTGGACCTGGACCCGGACCTAACACTTTAGCTATTCATTTGTGATATTGATGTGGATTTTTGGTGAAAAGATTGCAAATGTTAAAATCCCTCAACAATTACATACTTTTCTTTTAAATCCTTATGAATCTTTTTAAAGAAATTTACCTAAAAATGGATGGCCCCTATATACATCCAATGTTCAATTAGAGGATCTTGTATTCCAAAAGTTAAAGAAAAACTACTCAAAATCCTCTTTTTTCCCAGAGTTTTCATTCTCAGATTCCTTAGGATACAGATTCTTAACTGGGATCCACGAGTGGATTTCAGGGTCTGTAATGTGGATAGAAATGACAGGCAAAATTTCGAGAATACAGATGCATGGCTTTCATCAGATGTACACAAGTGTCTATGACCTCCAAATAGGTTAAGAACCTGTAAGGTATTGAATAATAGGTATTAAATAAGAGTCTAATATAAGCCTGGCTCTATAGCATTAGAAGATTAAAGCAGCTTAATCCTATTGGAATGACAAAAGCAGAACGTCTGTTGCAAGAGTCCATGGTTTTCACAACCTTGCTATTTTTCCTCAAGTGTACAAAATTCTGCTTGCTGTCTGTGATCCTGAAGCCAGAGCCTCACCGAGGCTTAATGGAGACTATAACCCAAGACTGGGGTAAGAGTTTGATGTTTACTGCATCAGCTTCAAAGTCCAGCTGTAAATATACTATAGTTGAGAGATGGAGCAATATAATCTTTTCAGGCTTGAGAAAACAGTGATGTGTAGCCAAATACTTTGAACTGTTTGCTTGTTTAAGAAGAAATCTATTTCAAGATTTGATTACCCTAACTCAGACAACTTTTTCATCACTAAGTCCTTTCAATTCCATATCATGTGTTTCAAATTTAGTCTGCATAACTTATTTTTGTTCTACTTTTCTGTCAAAAACAATGTGGAAATCCCAGGTTATATAATTGAGGTCTTGGAGAGGCAGTATACATCTAGCCAACCAAAATAAAATGAAAGCTATTATCATGAAACATGCTTAAGGAAGTCTATCCTTTGTTCGGTTAAGAGTGCCAACATCTGAGATCTTAGGGTGAAGTCAAAGGAAACTAAAATGGGTTTTCCTTAATGCAACCATGTGCAAAATCACTCTTTATCATAGCAGATGATCTGTAAAAATATTTGTGGATTTTTAAATACCCATGAGAAGAAATCAATTTAAAATATAACAAGAATGGATTATTCTTATGATGTACGTGGAAGCTGAAGTCATCATATTCATCTTCCTTATTTGAGTTTATTATCAGCCCTATTAGACAGGCCAAGTGAAAGACTCTTCTGCAAACCCTCCCTCTCTAGGGCAGACACTGAAATGTTTATTTTTTCCTCTTTCCTTGCATCAGGCTGGCCACGCCGTTCATTTGAGTGACTGCTAGAAGGGAAATGCTGCGTGGCTTTGGACTAATAACTAAAATCCATAGATTTGTAAATACACATATGAGGATGTTCCAGGAAGAGGAGGTCACCCCTGGGCAGAGTTGTGAAGCTAATGATAAGAGTCGACTCGGAGATGTTTAGTTTGGCAATACCCGGGGCAATTTCGATTTCCTGGTAGCGTGGTCCAGGAAGGGAGTGAGAGACTCTTCTGATGACCACCGGATAGGATAAAGGAAACGTTCCTCTGCGGGGGCATTGGGGGCAGTACAGAAGGGCTGACCTTTACTGGACTGGCTGGTTCTGTAAAATTGCTACAACAATGTTAAATAAAGTGAACAGCCTACAGACTCTAGCTGAGACTTCATGGAAACACCCAGGGAAAGAAAGAACAGAGGGCAGTCTTCCCAGTGTGCATGGAAGAAGTAAAATGTTTCCCTGAATTCTTCTATCAATGTCAACATTTTGGATGGAAATATGCTATTAAAAAAAGATTAGCTCCAGTTTGCTTAGAAAGAACTCTCCCTGCAAATAATCCTGTGTGAGTTTTTAATGTGTAGGGTTTACATTGTCGATCAGTTCTATTTGGCTGTTTTCAGTATGATTTCTTTTTGAGCCATGAATTATTTAGAAGTGGGTTTTTAAATTTCTGAATATATTGATTTCTTGGCTATCTTTAGCTGTTGGTTGTATTTCTGATTTTAATGCATTGGGTTTTTTTGTTGATAGTGCCTTAGAGTCAAGAATATGATCCATTTTTGAAGATGTTCAATGTGTACTTGAAAATAATACGTATTTACTATATTTTTGTGGGACTAGCTACATACACAGTGTATACACATACATAGCAGTTATGCCAGGCTTAATTCTGTTGTTCATATTTTCTCATTTCTCTCTAAATTTTGGTCTGCTCAATCCACTATGATCTGTAATCGTAAATTGTTAATTTCCCCCTTGTGCTTCTGCTTGCTTTTTGCTGCATATATTTTGAGGCTACGTCTTTTTTTTTGGGGGATAAGGAATCAGAATAATTATGTCTTCCTGGTGAATTTATCATTAAGTAAAGCAACTCTTGGTCTTTAATAATGCTTTCTTGCCCTTAAGTCTGTTAAGTATATATCAGCTTTCGTTTGATCAACATTTATCTGCTGTTGTGATCATCACTGGTTGCCTAATCAAAATCCATTTATCCCTTTTCCTTCCAACAGAAGCTCGGTTTTGCTCAGGTAGACCACCTGTTTCTCCTTCACACAGCTAAATGTCTCAGACTGGTTGGTCTACGGGTGAGTGCATTCTGTTTTCCAGTTGGTTGGTTGTTGGGCATGAGATTCAGTGTCGGCCAAAATGAAGTGTGCTGACAGGCGGGGAGCCTCTGGGAAAGCGTCCTTCTTCTGAGTAGAGCCGTGGTCTCCCCCGCCACCTGACGATGGCTGTTCCTCGTGTCACCCCTGGATTTGCTGCAGCCGTCTTGCTACAAGCCTAAAAGCCAGCACAGAGCAGAGAGAAGGAAAGAACCCAGGTCCTTCATACAAACGTTTGCATAATTTCTTGTTGAGTATCCTTCTAATTTTTATGTATAACTTTTCTTTTAGTGCCTTATAAACTGAACAAACTGAGTTTGCTCTGGACACAAACACAGAGGGCTTTTTTTTAAACCTCTTATGAGGTACATTCATCCACTTACACTTAGTAGTATATTTGCTCTTCTGTCATCTTATTTTGCGGTTTTAAACTTCTTTGCAATTCCTTTTGCTTTTTAATCTTCTGTTATATGTACTTGGCCTTATTTGCTTTTTTCCTTATATTTTTTGAAAATTCTATTTTTTTCATTCTGCAAGCGGTTGCCTTTAAAAATAAGGAAAATTCTTGATGCTCCGTGCCAGTTTAGTAAAAGCAAAACTTGATGCAGTCTAAATGCTACTAAGAATTAAATTAGCATACATACGATGAATGGGTTGTTCATAAGCAACTGAAGTGGTAATTCACCTAGAAAAAAATTTAAGATATACTGCTAGATGATAGAAGTTGTTTGGAAACTCTGCACACTTGACCTTCCGTAACTTCCTTTAGTCTGTTCCTATTCCGAATATATTTAGCAGAAATTCTGTTATGTTTCTGACATGTAAATGCCCCCTTTTCCTAGTTTCCACAGCTAGTTCAGGCTGTCTCCCATTTTTGTATTCCTTTAGTCTTATCATTGGCCCAAGTGGTGGTGTAAGAATTAGGGTTTCTATTTTTCTAGGAAGCCTATTTTTTCCTTTAAAAACCAATGTCATGCTTTATTTATTCATGCCTTCAATCAATATTAATGACCGTTTACTCAGTGCCACATATTTAAATGTAATTGTAAGGCTAGATGTTTAAGCTTAACTGTAAGATTATGTAATCTTTAAACTAAAAATCACCAAAGGAAGATACCGGAAGATAGAAGCTGCATAGACAATAAAAGCCCACAAGGGTAGCTTTGGCCAGGGATGAATAACAGAGACAGTCTCTCCTTCGTGCATTTGCTGTGTTTCAGCTGAGTGCTAAGTACCCTATTTGGTGGGGTACTTAGTACTCAGTTGAAACACAGCAGAAGAATGTTCAAGGAAAGTAAAAGAGACTAGTAAGTCTGAAGTTATGACGCGTGACTTTTACTCAGTAACTTACCAAGGAAAAACTTCTGCCACTTCAAATGCCTTCAAAAACCAATAGCCTTAGTATCTGTGCCTCAGTTTCCTCCTCTGTAAAATGGGATAATAAATATTACCAATCCCCCTAGGTCTAGTCTGAGGACTGAGTGAACACAGGTAAAGTGGGATAACAATGATACCACTATTCTATAATGATATCATATATTAATATACTATATAATGATTTTTTTTGTTTCTTATGAGCACATCAAGTTTAACTTCTTGAAACTAAGAAATTGATAACAAAGTTATTTTCTACTAATCAATACAAGCTGGTCTACAGACAACTCACAAGGTGGAGCTTGATCTTACTGAAATTAAGGAGGTGATACACTGAGATTAAACTGAGGGATAAATCAGTGCACTTAAAGATAATCCGATGACATAGCCTTTAAATCTGTCAATATTTTCCTTGTTACGATGCTGGGAAAGAGAAAGCAAGAAGCGTGAAACTGAAACTTCAGGACTGGGTCAGCAGCCTGAATCTGTACACCACAAACCACAGGGCAGTTATCGATGTGGAAAATCCCATGATCTTCAGCAGGCCTGTCACAGAAAGCAGGTTCCTCTCCCAGAAGGTGTGGGTGGTGTCTGCAGCTGCAGCATCCTCTGATTCAGGTTCTTGGACTCATATGTCTGTCTTTGCCACCTTCCCCAGAGCATTCAAGACCTCTCTAGCCGCCCGTTCTCCACTTCTCTGTGTGGCAGTCTCCGTGCCTGGAAAGCAGATACTGCCTACGGGCTGGCGAATCGCCCTTCTGTCCTGTCCTGAGCCCTGAGCCCAGGGGGAAGAAGGAGTGTGGCGGCCCCCGGAGCATTGCTCCTCTCTCGTCGTAGTGCACCGGGTGTAAAGCTTCTGGGGATCCATCCTAGCCCTTTGGCGTAGAACTCACAGATTTTCCTTATTTCTTTATGGACCTCAGCAAGGCGGTCAGCTTTTCAGGCAAGGATGACGCCCATGATGGCGGGCAGCGATCCATCTGGCTTGGCGTCATCCAGGGTCATTGAAAGCGGAGCGTCCTCACCTTCGATGATCACACAGCCACTGTAATCCTTCTTCTTCCAAAAGGCCTCCTGTGGTGCCAGGCAACAGGCTTGCATGGAAAAATGTGAAATCCAGGGGTGGTTATTCAACCGAATGATAACACGGTCGATAATAACTTGGTTTTTGCTAGTGCAGCCGATTAACTACTTTCTGATGTCTTTTATGCCTACCCTACACTGTATTATCTTTCTCACTTTTGATGTGGTCCCTACACATGTGTTCATCCTTGGTGATCTGGCTGGACATCCTTTCTTAGTTCCCTAATTTGCCTTCAGAACTTTGCATAGTTCCGTTTTGCCAATTTGGCAGGCTGTTCCCTGTCCTTCATGTCCCATACAGTTTGTTCACCTGCCAAAATTGTTTGTTTAAAGGCCATCCAGCTCTTTGGACTCCTTTCTTCCCAAGTCTTTTTTTGCCAGTGCCCTAAACTTGCTGAAATTTGCTTTCCCAGAACTGATTATTTTTTCCTCATCAGCTTCTTTCCTTTTCCCTAGGAAAGGAATTTTATGTCTTTTTTTTATTATTACTTTCACAGAAGTTTCAGTTCTCTTTTAGTTCTTCATGAACTCTGCCATTATTGAAAATTGAATTAGAAAGGATCTTTGCCTTCTGATGCATTTTGTAGCAATTAATTATCTCCAGTGGACTTTAAATCTGTTTCACAGTTTGTGTGTGACCTATTTTCTACAGC
Source organism: Stenella coeruleoalba (assembly GCF_951394435.1). Classification (NCBI taxonomy): domain Eukaryota; kingdom Metazoa; phylum Chordata; class Mammalia; order Artiodactyla; family Delphinidae; genus Stenella; species Stenella coeruleoalba. The sequence continues at coordinate 182,292,398 of NC_137147.1, read as the reverse complement.
AAGCATCAGGATAGTTAGAAACCTGTCTGATCACCACACTGGAGTATTAGGATGCATGTCCTCATGTACTTCTGTGGTGAATAAAACAAAATAAAGCAGCTGTAAATATGTATTTATACTGTTGGCTTATCTTAAAGACACTACAATAACGTCTTGAAAATTAAAAATTAAATTATCATCATAATCCCAGGAGCCAAAATAATGACTTATTCTTAACAACCCCCCACCCATCGACACACACACACACACACACACACACACACACACACACACACACACACACACTGGCACTATTTCTACGTGTTCTTGGGAAGAAACAACCCAGAAGTTTAAGAGGTGCCCGCAAAATTCCTCTGAAGGGGAAAATGTAATTTTTGTAAAAACAATTTAAGGACTATTGATTGTGGAGAGATAGCCCTGAGGATTTGTCGTGGACGGGTTCAGAGTGAGGCACAGAGAATTAAATCACTCTCTATCAGAGAAGGAAGAAACTGTAGTAAGTAGCCTGCTAGAGACACACCTGCTGTAGTGTGACTTGTAGCTCACGCCATTGAGTGGAGACCTTTGACTTGTTCTGACCGATAGAATGCAGTGAAGAGTTGGTGGACCAGTTGTTCTTAAGGTTCAAGAAGCCTTGGGTGCTTCTGCCTGTGCTCACGGAACCCAGCCCAACCTCCTTGTGCACAAGCCCAGGCTGGCCTACTGGAGGGTGAGAGACTGCGTCGGGCAGATTCAAGTCAGCCCATCTGTCCCGCTGAGGCCCTAGACACACGAGAGCCCAGCCTCTAAAAACAAAGCCAGTCTGCCACTGCCAGCAGACGCCTGAGGTGCCCAGCGGAGTCCAGTCCAAATTGCTGCCCAGCAGACTCACGAGCTAAGTGCATAGTTGTTTGGAACGACAGGGGTGTGTGTGTGTGTGAAGCAATAAAAGCTAATTGATACAAAGACATTTAAATCTCTGAAGATAGCATCACCAAGGCCAGGAGTTGGTGCTGGGAATAGGCGAGACTCTGGGAAGAGACATAGGTGGTGAGGGAGAAAGAGCCCAACAAGGCAGGTGATGTCAGTGACAGGTTTTTAATTTTTTTAATTGAAATATAGTTGATTTACAATATTGTGTTCGTTTCAGGTGTACAGCAAAGTAATTCAGTTATTTGTGTATATATATGGGTTTTTTTCAGATTATTTTCCATTATAGGTTATTAGAAGAGGTTGAATGTAGTTCCTTGGGCTATACAGTACATCCTTGTTGCTTATTTATTTTATGGGCAGTAGTTTGTATCTGTTAACCCCATACTCCTTATTCATCCCTCCCCCCTTTCCCTTTGGTTTGTTTTCTTTGTGAGTTTCTGTTTTGTATAGATTCATTTGTATTATTTTTTAATTCAACATGTAAGCAAAATCATGTAATACTTGTGTTTCTCTGCTGACTTACTTCACTTAGTATGATAATCTCTAGGTCCATCCATGTTGCCGCAAATGACAAGATTTCATTCTTTTTTATGCTTGAGTAATACTCCATTATATATATAATGGAATAGATACATGAGACATTTTATATATATATATCTATATATATATATCAATTTTCTTAGACTGTTCATCTGTTGATGTGCACTTGGGTTTGTTTCTGTGTCCTGGCTATTGTAAATAGCGCTGCTATGAACATTGGGGTGCATGTATTTTTTCAAATGATAGAGTTTTCTCCGGATACATGCCCAGGAGTGGGAGGTTCCTGATGGAGAGAATGGCTAAGAGACAGCGCTGAGGCTGCTCTCACAGACTGAGGCTTTCTTCAGTGCTGCCCTAACCCCAGAATCTTCCGCAAATGGCTCCCACTCACACTTGTCTTGGATGGGTGGCATTTTTCAGAGATCAGAGAAGAGGAGTTGTGTTACATATCTGCGCTCACAAGGGCAGGAAGGGAGGAAGGAAAGGGGAGCAGTTGCCAGAGGTGAGGCTGGGAAGAACTGAACACTGACAGGAAGCAAGCAATGACCAGAATCGTGAGGTGACTTGGAAGAATGTGTCCTGCTCAGGAATTCCTGGAAATACTCAGAGTGTTGAGTTGTCACTCTCTAGAGGTTCACTCTCTAGAGTCTTGTCTAAATCTTAGTGGGTAAAATCACTCTCACAAACCAGAGGACTTTCAGCCACTAGGAGCCGGCGTCGGGTTACACAGAGTTTCCCCACCGTACATAATGTTTTGTGTTTCATTCATTTTGAAACTGTGTGGCGTATAAGTTCAGCTCTAGAATCGTTAAGAAGTAGTTTTCATCGCTTCATTGCTAACTTGCTTTTAATACATCAGGAATCAAAGGAAAAATTTCTCACCAAGCAATGTGAAAAGCCAGACAACAGCAAAGCAAGTGTGAAGTCAAAACTGAATTCTTGTATGTATTTGAAGGGAAGGGAGCGACGCGGGCGAGATGTGGAAGCAGGGCCGTCCGGCATATGCGGGGGAAGAGAAACAGTTTAGCTTGGCCGATTACAGTGGGTGAGATTTTGAAATGCCGTACAATGTCTCTTTCCTCCTTAGTAGTTCCAGAGCTGGTTTTTGTGTTGGTTGGTTTGGTTGGTTAGTTGGTTGTTTTCCAAACCCTGCAGCTTCCCCTCCCTTGAGCCAAGAAGCTGAAGACAGTTTTTTTACAGGGAAGGGGAGACAACACCACCCAGAACAAAAGAAACCCTTGCTCAGCGTTGAGTTTCAAACTGGACTTTTAATATAAAGTCGGTAGGCGCATCGTAGTCTCAAGAAATCAGATTTTCAAGCAGGAGTCGGGTGTTTTCTCAGACCTTTCGCAGCAGACTTCCTACATCACAAGCTTGGAGGCTTGGCTTCAGGGAGGACGAAGGCGAACACGTGTCCAGAACTGCCAGCCACACAGGGGAGAGTAAGCGCCTCTGTTCTGGGAGGACTGAGCGCCGGGCAGAGGCGGGAAAGGGCGCCCCAAATGCTGGGCCTACTTGGGAGCCTGTGGTACCTAAGAAGCCGGTAGAGGGCCGGGCGGGGTCCGGAGCCCGCCCAACAGCAGGTGCGGCTCGGCGGCCGGAGCCCGGGCGGCCCCCGAGTCCCCCGCCGCGGCCCCGGGGTGCGGGGGAGGCAGCGCTGGGCCGGGCCCGGAGGCTGGCGGGGTGGGACTCACGCGGGGCCCCTCCCGGCTGCGCCCCCCGCCGCTCCGCCCGGGGCAGCCGCCTCGCTGGGGGCCCGGACGCCGGGCCGGGCGGCCGGGCGGGCGTCGCGCCGCCTGCAGGGGCCCTGGCCCCCCGGGACCGGGGCGGGGACAGCCTGAAGGATGCGGCGTTCGCGCCGGGGCGCCGTTTTACGCTACTCGGTCCTTTAAAAGTCTTCTTTCCGCTTTACTGACGTGTGATGGGCAACAATCGCATCTCTTTAAGGCGTGCAGCGCGACGGCTTCCTATAAATGTGCGCTGTGAGAAGATGGCCGCCGCCCAGCCAGAGGGGCTGTTTTCACCCGGGAGACCCGGGGCCCCCCCGAGCTGGCCAGGTCACGTCCGGCCGCCGTCGGGGGAGGCGGATAAAACTTGAAGCTACGCACGCTTTTGCACGTCTGAGTCAGCGCCGGCGGTTTTTTTGAGCAAAGTCCCAGCAGAGTATACGTGGAGGAGGACTGAGCGGGCCGACACGAGGGCGCGGAGGTCGTCCGTGAGGAGGCCGGGCTGCAGCTGACGGGGCGGCAGCGGACGGGGGACTTTCTCCCGAGGGACGCGATGCTCGGCGAAATGAACCAGTCCCGAAGGCCGAACGCGGCCGATCCCGCTTCCGTGAGGCTACGAAAGCGGGCGGGGTCGCAGAAGCAGAGCGCACGGCAGGGGCTGTCGGGGACCGGGGTCCGAGTTCCGCCGCAGGACCAAGTGCTGAGATGGGCCGCGCGCGGTCCCGCGGTCCCAGCGCCGTGCGCTTCAGACGCGCTCAGGGCAAGTGCCCCTCCGCTGCCATCACACACACGCACACACGCGCACGCACACGCACACGCGACAGGCAGACTCCGCGAGGCGCTTTTGGTTTTATGCCTTAACACCTTTGCTGGAGCCTAGCTGCTGGACGATGGTGTCTTAGTTTCTGCTCTGCAACAAAGTGAGTCGGCCGTGCGTGTGCATCTACTCTGGGAGGCGTTGGTGCTTCTCCTGCCTGGACTGTGATGCTCTCGAGACTGCTGTTTGGCATGACCAGAATCCTCAAGTCGCGCATGTTAAAAGCGCGCAGTTCTTTGTGTATCAATCAAACCTCAGTAAAGCTGTTTTAAAAAAAGAATCGAGGGTTGTCTAAACTCCTAAGGAATTCTTTCAGCCTTCCTCTGAAACGGTCGGTGCTCCGCCCAGAGGGCGTGAGTAAATACCCTTCCTGAGGAAGGTGCTCACATCGTTACCCTCGCGGGTGACAGGGCCACGCAGCCGGAGTGCGCGCACGGGAGCGCACCGAGCACCCCTGGGCCCCGTGCAGCGTCTGCTGGAGTCCGAGGGGCACACGTGTCCCCAGAGTCACGACGCTCCAGGCGGGAAGGAAGACCCGCCTTCCCTCCACGCCTTCACCTCTGCTGTCGGAGCTCATGGTCAGTTCAGTTTCAGAGAATAATCCAAATAAACTGACCTCGGAGATTACAGTGGGGTCGCTTCTCTTCTGTTTTAAATCAGCGTCAGCAGCTGTCTATTGCTTCAAACAGGACAAAATAATAAAGGTGCTCCCTTAATGTTTTACACCTTGCGAGTGCAGATTAGGAAGGACCATCAGAGCTGAAAAAAGCAACACATTCCCTTCAAAGCAAAACCGGGGGCCAACCGTGACATCCTCCGCATGTGTCCTCGAGGTTCAAGCAGGACGCGGGTTGGTTGGGGCCAGCGTTTTTCTGCAGCGGAGGGGACGCATTTGCAAGCTGTCAGGGACCACGCTCGCCATCTTTATGTGCCTGGACCACATCCGCAGTGCAAACTGAGCAGATTGTCAGGGCAGCTCCCAGCCTAGAAATAGTTCTCACAGCCCCAGCACAAACTTTTCAGAGCCCTTCAGCCTCTTTTTCTCTCTAAAAGTGCTAAATTGTACATGGGAGTTGCAGAAAACTCACATTTGCCTTTTAGCACAACGTAAACACCGCACAGTGGAACTTTTGAGAGTTGGGTTCATTTTTTAGGCCATTTTGGTAGATTTAGTGGCACCGTTAGGAGCCCTTACTGTTTTTCCAAAAGTATGACTATATCTTCTTAAATGCCTAATTTGCACCCACTGAATCACACACTGGGAGAACTTGGCTCATTCAGAATTAAAAATATACTGAACTGACTGAGGTAACTTGAGAGGATTCTTTGTCCATGAGTCAGTGACTGTGAAACTGTTGGGATGCTTACAAAATAGAGTCCCTGCTAGAGACGCTGTGGAGTGTCTCTCAAGTCCACTGACTCTGCTGGTAAGGATGCCCCGAACCACCTTTTCTTATTATAGGTTTGACTAGTTAGGCTTTAAAAATAATTTTATCCAATCCAGCTATTCCACTCCTGGGTGTATACCCAAGAGAATTGAAAGCAAGGACTTGAACAGATGTTTGTGCACTCATGCTTATGTCAGCATTATTCACAATAGCCAAGTGATGGAAACAACCCAAGCGACCACCAGTGGATGGATGGATAAACAAAATGTTGTATGTGCACAGAATGAAATATTATTGCCCTGTAAAATGGAAGGAAATTCTGACATACACTACAGCATGGATAAACCTTGAAGACAATGTGCTGAATGAAATAAACCAGACACAAAAAGACAAATATTGTATGAGTCCACTTACATGAGGTAGCTAGGGAGGTCAGATTCATGGAGACAGACAGTGGTTTCCAGGGGCTGGAGGAGGGGAGGTTAGGAGCTGGTGTTTAAAGGGTGCAAAGCTTCAGTTTGGGAAGATGAAAGCATTCTGGAGATGGATGGTGGTGATGCTTACACAACGGTGTGAATGCGCTGAATGCTGTTGCGCTGTACAATTTAAAAAACAGCTGAAATGGTAAATTTTATGTTGTGTATATTTTACCACAATAAAAATAACTAAAACTAACTGTACACAAAATACGTTGACTATGGTCTTCTAGATGAATTGCCTTTGAAATTCGTATCAATTTGAATTTAAAAAGGCATCACGTCGACAGAAATAGCATGACTCTGAGAGGTCTGTCAGAAGGAGAAAAAGCACTAAGACACGATGCCTGATGATCTGGCATGACCCAAAGAAATAGTGAAAACTCACAGAAATTGAAACAGTATTGGTAAGAGAAACCCCTTGACCTAACCAAGTGTATAAGACCAAGACATACCAACATGGTACCCAGTGGCCACAAAGTGTGGCTCGCCTGAATTGAACTGTGCTATAACTCTAAAATACGCACCAACCCCAAAGATTTAGTGAAAAACAACGTAATATATTTCATTAGTAATTTTTATTCATTAAATGCTTAAATGATAGTATTTGGGATACATTTGGTTAAATTAAGCATATTAAAATTAATTTCACCTGTTTCATTTTTACTTTTTTACTACAGCTACTGGAAAATTTTATCTGTGTATGCAATGTGTGTACTTCATTGAGGTACAGTTGACATATAACTTATATTAGTTTCAGGTATACAACATAATGATTCGGTATTTGTATATATTGTGAAATGATCACCACAGCAAGTCTACTTAACATCTGTCACCACACAGAGTTACAAACATTGTTTTTCTTGTGATGAGAACTTTTAAGATCTACTCTCTTGGTACCTTTCAAGTATGCAGTACAGTGTGATGAACTATGGTCACCTTGCTGTGCACTACATCCCGATGACTTATTTATTTTATAACAACACCCCACAGCCCCGCCTCTGGCAACCACTGAACTGTCCTCTGTAAGTTCAGTTTTGTGGGGGTTTTTGGGTTTGGGGGTTGTTTTTTAGATTCCACATATATGGATCATGTATTTGTCTTTCTGTCTGATTACACTTAGTGTAATGCTCTCAAGGCCCATCCATGTTGTAACAAGCGGCAATACTTCTTTCTTTAGTATGGCTGAAGAACATTCCATTGTATGTATTTACGGCACTTTTTCTTTCTTTTTTCTTTTATTTATTTATTTTTTATTGAAGTATAGTTAATTTACAATGTTGTGTTAGTTTCAAGTGTGCAGCAAAGTGATTCACTTATAGATATATTTATATTCTTTTTCAGATTCTTTTTTTTAACATCTTTATTGGGGTATAATTGCTTTACAATGGTGTGTTAGTTTCTGCTTCACAACAAAGTGAATCAGTTATACATATACATATGTTCCCATATCTCTTCCCTCTTGCGTGTCCCTCCCTCCCACCCTCCCTATCCCACCCCTCCAGGTGGTCACAAAGCACCGAGCTGATCTCCCTGTGCTATGCGGCCGCCTCCCACCAGCTATCTACCTTACGTTTGGTAGACGGCACATTTTCTTTACCCATCCATCAATTGATGGACACTGAGGTTGTTTACATATCTTGGCTATTGTAAATAATGCTGCAGTGAACAACGGGATGCATATATCTTTGCAAAATTAGCATTTTAATGTTCTTCAGATAAACAGCCAGAAGTGCAATTGCTGGATCATGCGGCAGTTCTATTTTTAATTTTTTGAGGAACCTCCATACTGTTTTCCATGGCGGCTGCCCCAATTTACATTCCCACCAACAGTGCAAGAGGGTTCCCTTTTCTCTATATCCTTGCCAACACTTGTTATTTCTTGTCTTTTTGTTGATAGCTATTCTGATGGCTCTGACATGATAATCTCATTGTGGTTTTGATTTGCGTTTCCCTGATGGTTAGTGATGTCGAGCAGAAAATTTTAAATTACGCAGTGGCTCGTCCCATATTTCTGCTCTAGAGGCATGTGGTATGGTTCATGGTATAACAGCATAGAGGTAGAGTTCGTTTCATGACTGTGGGCTCCTTCTCTAAGGTATAAGAGACCAACTTTTAAGACTTTGTCAGTTCTGATACCTCTCTATTCCTATTCCCTAGTCTTAGCCGTCTACTTTATAGCAGGCCCAGTACAACAAACTGTGCAATGTTCTCATTTCCTCTCTGTATTCTATTCATTGTACCCTACCAGATTAACTTTTAGAAAACCCTTGTATACATTTTTTTTGCCATGCCCCAAATCCAGTAACTACATCTGGGAAGTCTGCAGATTCCGGGTTTCCCAGAGATTCTGAATCAGTAGGATGGGGGCAGGACCGAGACTTTGCTTGCATTTCAACGGCTACCCCAGACTAGCATCATGCGGGAGGCCTGGGGAACACTGGCCTGTGGGGTTAAGCTGGATTCCTCAAAGTATTTCTCAAGGCTCTTTTTTTTTTTTTTGCAGTACGCGGGCCTCTCACTGCTGTGGCCTCTCCTGTTGCGGAGCACAGGCTCCGGACGCGCAGGCTCAGCGGCCATGGCTCACGGGCCCAGACGCTCCGCGGCATGTGGGATCTTCCCGGACAGGGGCACAAACCTGCGTTCTCTGCATCGGCAGGCGGGCTCTCAACCACTGTGCCACCAGGGAAGCCCTCAAGGCTCTTTTTTTTTTTTTTTATTGGAGTATAATTGCTTTACAATGGTGTGTTAGTTTCTGCTTTATAACAAAGTGAATCAGTTATATATATACATATGTGCCCACATCTCTTCCCTCTTGCATCTCCCTCCCTCCCACCCTCCCTATCCCACCCCTCCAGGCGGTCACAAAGCACCGAGCTGATCTCCCTGTGCTATGCGGCTGCTTCCCACTAGCTATCTACCTTACGTTTGGTAGTGTATATATGTCCATGCCTCTCTCTCGCTTTGTCACAGCTTACCCTTCCCCCTCCCCATATCCTCAAGTCCATTCTCTAGTAGGTCTGTGTCTTTATTTCTGTCTTACCCCTAGGTACTTCATGACATGTTTTTTTTCTTAAATTCCATATATATGTGTTAGTATATGGTATTTGTCTTTCTCTTTCTGACTTACTTCACTCTGTATGACAGACTCTAGGTCTATCCACCTCATTACAAATAGCTCAATTTCGTTTCTTTTTATAGCTGAGTAATATTCCATTGTATATATGTGCCACATCTTCTTTATCCATTCATCCGATGATGGACACTTAGGTTGTTTCCATCTCCGGGCTATTGTAAATAGAGCTGCAATGAACATTTTGGTACATGACTCTTTTTGAATTATGGTTTTCTCAGGGTATATATCCAGTAGTGGGATTGCTGGGTCATATGGTAGTTCTATTTGTAGTTTTTTAAGGAACCTCCATATCAAGGCTCTTTTTATCTTCATAAGCTGGTTAGTCCAATCTGTCTGAGGGGGAATGGGAAGCAAATACCTGGAGAACCTTTGGAAGAGAATAGGCCTCTGTCCTGAGCAGCTTTGATACTTGCCTGATAGAGGGCAGGGAGTTGGCCCTAAAGGTGTTTCCAGCTCTGCTATTCTTTGACCCTAAACCTAATTATGATCATCTACATCCTCAGAGTAATTTTTCCAAGCTTCAGTCAGTTTGAGGAAGTCAGCCTGTCCAATGCTGCATTTTGTAGTGCTGACATCATCATATGAGTCTACATGAACCAAGATGGTTTGACATGTGCTCGTTTTCATGAATTATTTTCCTTGCTTTTCTATTGATTAGCTCCAGGCATCTTGAGGGATGTTAATGTCAGGACTTAAACTCTCATTCTAATAGATGAAGGTGATGACATTGCAGACTGATGAGCTGAAGGCCATATCTGGCTCACAGGGTCTTTCTGATTTTTCTGCATGGTTGCTGTTATGGACTGCATCCCCCACCCCCAAATTCATATGTTGAAGCCCTAACCCTCAATGTGACAATATTTGGAGATAGATAGGCCTATGAAAGAGATAAGTAAAATTAAATGACGTATAAGGGTGGGGCCCTGATTCCATAGGACTAGTGTCCTTGTAGGAGGAAAAGACACCAGAGATAAATCTCTTTGTGAGCACACGGCAAGAAGGTGTCTGTCTGCAAGCCAGGAAAGAGGTCTCATCATAAACCAACCTGTCAGCCCCTTGGTCTTAGACTTCCAGCCTCTAGCACTGTGTGTTTGTTTAAGCCACCCAGTCTGTTGTATTCTGCTATGGCAATGAAATTGCCAATACTTAAAATTTGGGTGATTGCCTATAAAAATCTGAATTTCTCTTGAAAAATGATAAGATCTGGCTACAGTTAGCTAGAGATGAGTAGTAATTTGTCTGCACTCTCCACTTCTCCACAGTCTCCACCACTCCCTTCTGTCTCCCAGACATGGAGGATAAAGGTCAATTGGCAATTGTCTCAGTATTCTTATTATTTTTAATCCAGCTCTTTTCACTCATTTACATTACTTGCCTTACCATTGTGGATTTAGGTTTGTAACTGATAATGTAACTAATCTATTGACAAAGGTCAGTTTTCTTCCAATAATGAAATAGGATTTGCATTTAACTATCCACACTATCTTGTCTGAACTCGCTTTTGATACATAGTCTTTCTTTATGAGCAAGCTAACCAGCTGTAGATTCTGAATATGTATGAACCATGCTGGTATACACTAATATACCTTTCAATCATGAAAATAAATTAGGACATAAATCTAAACTGAAATGACAAGTCTTAACTCCGAACATCATGGGCCAATTATGTACTCTGCAAAGGATGTCTTTTATCAACTAATGAATCAGGGTGGCATGAACTGGCAAAAGAAAAGCTCCCTTTTGTCTTGATAGATGCAAATAAAGAATAATTACTTTTACTTGAAATTTTGAAAAAAATGAATTGGGAGTATAAGGATTCCATCTGTTGCATGATTTCAAGTCAGCCATGAGAGCTGTGCATCAGAAACATTGAAATATTAACTTTAGATCTTGCATTTATGGAAATGAAAGCATAAGGCATTTTAAGAGCCAGAAAATGTAACAACCATTTATCAGAGAAAATGGGAGCAGAAGCTGGAGACACGGAAAGTAAAATGGAGGAAAAAAGAAGGAAAACAATTGCTGGAATGAGGGGAAATTAATGTAACAGAGCAGAAAAATAAAGAGCACAAAGGAGAAAAACACGATGCTTTAAAGGAGAACAGAAATCTATGAAACTGTACTATATTTATTTATTGGTTGGAAGTGTATTTCTATTAGACGAATTCAGGCAAAATATATAAAGGAACAGTAAATCCCTATATTGTTTGTCTTAGGCATCTACAACAATAAACAAATGAATGGATCAAAATCATTCTTTTCAAAACAACAGTGTGTAAAAACCGATCTATCAATGACTTTTTGACTAATTTCATTTGTCTGCTTTTGGTGCTCTTGGAATAGAATTCAGCTGCTTAGACAAAAAGAAAATTTTCAGAGTTTACTTATGGGCCATTTCAGTATGCTTCAAGTACACTGTACTACTATTAGTTGTAGTTGAAAGGTATTACAGATGTGCAGTTTGTAGGTTAAAGTACATTATAGTGTTTTAGATGTTGAAGCGACCATTCTTTTGTCAAAAAAAAAAATTTATGTATGGGTCGTGTCTCCCATTTGTAAACTGAGGATCTCTCTTTTAAAGTTAGTATGAGGAAGAATGTCTGCCTTAGAAGTTTCCAAAGAATAAAAAAGTAAAATTCACTGGGAGTGTTTTTATTAAAAAAAAGGTAATTCATGTTTATTGTAAAATAGTTTAGAAAACACAGATGAGCAAAAGAGACAACAAAAATCATTCTTACTCCACCATTCAGAAATAATCACTTCTTTGACTAATCACAGCGTGGTGTGTATAAGTCCCATCTTCTTTCATTGTGACTAGCTACATGTATATAATTTTAAAAATGTGATCACACTGTATACATTGTTTCAGAACCTGCTTTCCAATTTAACAATGTCTTGCAAAAAGCTTTCTGTGTCATTAACTATTATTCTACAACATGTTTTCATGGTGAGGTTGCACCGTAATTAAATTAACCAATTTTTCCCTAACATTTTTACCATTATAAATAATGATGTGGTGAACACCCTTGTACATAAACCCTTGGGCATAATCCAAAGGGCACAAAAAATTAAAAAGCTTCTGGTGTGCGTTGCCAAATTGTCCTTGCAGAATAACCGTGCCCACTTAGACAGACCCTAGTATGATACGAGATCAGCTGGTTTTACCAATTCTCCTGCATTTTAAATGAGATCACAAGTAGGAAGTACCTAACACAGTGACGGCGTTAGGTAGCGTCACATAACATGTTGTTCTCTTTCTACTCCTTTCTCACTGAGGAAGAGAATCCCACTTTTTACACTAGGTACAGGAGGAACATAGGTGTTTTTTGGGCGCTTAATGCATTTGAGGCAGTGAGGTTCTTAAATAAGTGGGTGTCCTTACTGTTTTCACTGAATTATAAGAATGGACATAGCCTATTCCATTCTTGTCTTTTATGGAATGTGATTACACACCTTCAATTATTTGGACTGTGAACTTTTCTTTATTATTTTTAACCTAATCTTGTTAGATGGCTGTCTGTCTATCAACAACTGAATTTCTCATTTTCCTAAGTGGAAATAAATTTTCCAAATAGTTTGAATCATTGACTTTCAAGTCCATGCAAATGCCTTAGAGATTCATAGTGGTAATTCCAAAATCTATCAAAATAATAGGATTTGCAGTGTCATTCCCTAAGACATCTAACCTTCCACTCACTTTCAGAACCTAGAGAAGTTTTAAAAAGAAACTATTTACACACAAGTCATCCTGAGAGGCAAAATGATAGTGAGTACAAACAGCAGAATGATGGTGACCAGGATTTCTAAAAGGAAACTTTCCAAGCTAAAGACAGTAGAAGATCAGAGAGTATCTATCTGTTTAAAATTCCTTCCACCTTAATTAAACTCCTTTCAGACTGAAATAGCCAGCTATGATGAGGAACATATTGGATTCCCAGGATGTCCTGGGGAAGAATAAAACCTAAAAAAGAACTTTGTCGCTGAAAACTTAGAATTAATGTTGTCAGCTTTAAAGCAGAAAACAACTATAAAACAAAACATCTTATACAAAAACTAAGGCAAAAAAAAAAAGTAAGTGCTGTCCCATGGAGAGAGAAAAGTTGGTCTCTTTGCATGGAGTAGCAAAGAAATAGTGTGATCCTCAGCATGTTTGCTCTCTGACATCTCTGGGTGCTTTCACTCACTGCCTTTGACATTTTTCTAGTCAGGTCAGAATTTTCTGTTACGCCATTTCACACACACACACACACACACACACACACACACACACACACACACAGCCAAAAATTGACCTTGAAATTCAGGTTCTCTTTTGTTTACTTTAAAGCTACTGCATTCCTGGTACTCAAGAATTAAAAGAAAGAATTCTTAGAAATACACAAGATGATTTTCATGTTAGCTTACTGTATCTGTTTCCACAAGCTTAGTTTCCTTTAGAATGGTACTTTGCTCTTATTTTATGCATTTAGTGATCATGCAAACAAGAGCCCCAAGCTCGCATATGGTAAAGGAACATCCTTCTCAACCGTTCCTCTGGTTCTTTGTGCTGCTGCTTCCCTCCACTCTCGGGACCCACTAATTCCAAGAACATTTAAAAATCTTAAAATGACGGTGAAAGCTGCTTCTAATAATAGTGTAACAATAATATACTTATTAATTTTCTATAGCTGTCATAATCCATGATTTCTAGATGTGTTTTTAATGTTAGTAGAACACAGCCAACCAGTGACTTTAACATGACAAATAACTACTGTTGAAAGCTAAAGGATTTACACTATTATTTAAATTCTGTTCTTTGTTAGCATTGATACTATTTCCTTGTTTCTATTATCCTCTTTTATAACCTCCTTTGAAAAGCAGTGAAGATGAATTGGTGTTTTACAGAACCTTAAAGTTCTCAGCAATGCCTCACCTTTTTATTGGAGAATCTATCACTGGTATAACTTTCATCCTGTACAGGCTTTTCATTTCATACAAATTATTTACACTTAATTCAATTAAGTTTATGATCTTCTCCAAATTATGAAGAACGTACCCAGTACTTAATGTTTTTCAATAAAACCTTGCCTGCTCTCTAAAGCATTAAGTGAGATGGTCGGTCTCCTGAGTGGACACATACAAAGCTGTTTTCCTAGCTAGTTTTAGACGCTGGGGACGGTTAGTTCCCAAACATTGCAGCACACCAAGGTTACATATGTGATGCTTTTAAGTGGCTTCTAATGTTTCTATAACCTGATAAAGTGCCATTAATCCTTTCTAGCCACTTTTTAAAAAGTATTGTTGGTGCTGAAAACAAGTTCAGAAATTCAAAGCAATTTTCTGTGAAGTAATATTATCCTTAAATCAGCATAAACTAATTCTTTCAGTAAAAGTGTTGGTGAATCCTGTGAGGGAAATAAAACATCTAATTGTTTATACTTTGGAAATCCAAAAGTGAAAACCTCACTCATTGCTTGTTTTTGTGATTTGCATTATCTGGTACAGTGCCAGTTATACGTCGTCTTCTCAGATGTTTGATAGTTTTCGGAGAAACTTGGAATGACCTCGGGATGCTCTCTGTCTCAGCCCAGCTGCTTAACTCTGAATTCTATTCCATAACAGTTTGTGAAATCAGCCATCTCCTCAGAGCTCTCCCGTGGGTTGCAGGCGATCAAACAAACAAAACCATAGTGTCAAGACAGTTAGATTGGTTTAACAGAAAGGGAATTCTAAAGACATTCATGAATGACTCTAAAAAATGCACAACGGGAAGGTCATATCTTTATTAAAATCACCACAAACAAAAGCATCGCCAATATATCTATATATAGATATAGATACACACACACACAAGCTGTATACATATATTCTCAAATTCCTGGAAAATTATCACAGATATATTGGCTTTTACATGTCATTACACGGCGTAGCCCTAAAATAGAACGAAAACACCCATACAGTTTTTGGATGAACAGCATCCTTTGCATTTCTAAATTCCTGTGTTTTCAGACATTTGTTTGTAAAGGATTTGCTGTGAAACGTTTCCCAGTTGAGGCCTCCCGGCCCTGGGAGTGACGTGGCCTGTGTCGTGTAACATTTGGTAGCTATAATGTCCGTTCAATGGTATCTCGCCTTTTCTGTAGCAAGAGCCAACCTGCGAATGTTGGCTATACAGCCAGCTGCGGCTTCCTGGAGCTCCTGGTCAGGTGACCCCACCATACGCAGTAGAAGCTGCACACACGGAGGAGCAGGGGGAGGAGGGAAATGAGAATAAAACCGTTAATCTAAACAGGTAAAGTTGGACTATGAGAACGAGGCTAAATACGGAATGCTTTCTAAGTCACCGAACAGAAGGGCCGAGAAATCCCACGGTGGCAAATGCAGATATAAATGGTACTTAATCAGATGCAGGAATTTCTCATGAAATTCTGCCTTTTTACTCAACGGAGCTGAGCTAGACCTGTTTCTCCCTCCTCGCTTTGGTCATCTCACTGCTCGAAATTTCTGCTTTGAAATTCCTCTTGCATCCTCTGTGGCTCTTCCACCTCCGGAGACAGGCCAGCAGCGTGTCATGCCTAGCTTGTCGTGCATCCTCGAGGCTTAATCTCTGCGTTCCAGGCTACCCCATCGTGTCCCAACCTCATTATATCAGTCCCTCAGTAGAGACTTTCATTGACTCCCAATGCCAGCTAACTCGAGCCCAGTCTCTCAACCTGTCCTTGAAGGATTTCTGTGCTCTGGCCTCCGTTTACCTTTCGAGCCATTCATCTTTCTCCTGTTCCATCCTGTAGTCCAAGGTCACGCTCCCCCACTTCTTTTGCCTTGATTGGTGCCATTACTCTACCTAGAATGCCCTCCCACCTCCTTCTCTGACTCTGTTATCCACCTTTCATGACCCAGCTAACTTTTCTGCAAAGCCTCCACTGATTTCTGTCAAGCAAAATGCCGTTTCTCCCTCATCAGAACTCTCATAGTTGTTTACTCAAATGTCTGTTGCTATACTTGTATTCTTCCCTTTTTCACAGACTTGTATTAATGCTTTTTGTCCTACTTTAGATTGTAAACTCTGGAAGAATCTTATAAAATCATACAGTGCCTGATACATGGTAGATGCCAAATAAATATCAAAAAAATTAGAACTTTTTTAATCTATCAATTATAATTCTAACAGTTCTGATGAAAGATTTAAAATGTAATTTGAATTGAACATTTTTCATACAGTAGCCTTTGAGTACAAATGTGGATAATGTCATAGAATGAGGATGTCTTGATAAGGAAAGAAATATTGTAAAGAAAAATATTGTGAAACATCTTAAATATGGCAGGCTTAGGAGTTTGGCTTTTATTCTGCAGGTAAGAAAAGGAAGTTGTTGAAGCACTTTAATCAGGAGAGTGACATGGTCATATTTGTATTTTAGAAAGATAAATTTGATGGCAACTTAATAGAATAAGGACTGTGGAGAGAGGGGACTGGTGGGAACTGCAACACATCAGGCCAGAGGTGATAAGAACTGAGTAAAGCAGAACCGGGAACAGCATGGAAGGAATGAGTTCAAGGGATATTTAGGGACTAAACTATTCAACAGATGGCCCAAGGACAGCTGGTTATCCAAAGAGAAGAAAATGCAAATGGTAATCTCACACATAAACATCACTTCCAGGTAGACTGATGACTTAAATAAGAAAGCAAAACGTGAAACGTTTAGGAGGTTGTACAAGAGGAGACCTTGATCACACTGGGGTGTTGAAGGGTGTCTGGCCTCTCTGTTTCTTGACCTCCTCATGTCAATGATTTTCACCACACTTTAGCCCCTACTTCCAGGGTCACACCCTGGTTCTTATTTTTCATCACTCTCAACAGTCCAACCTCCAGACTCTGATAACAATTACTGCTCTTCTGATTTGGCCATTGAACTTACTTGTTTGTTCTCATCACGACCTCTAGTCCACTGGCCTGTGTACTTTTCCTTAAACCATCTCCTGTCTTCACTTCCTCCATAACCAGTTTAGATTGTACAGTCCATCTTTTCATTCATTCTCTTACCAGTTGTAAGGAACGGCACCAAAAACGGAAGAGAGCTTAAACAAGCTTTATTTGGGAACGCTCCCAGGTGAGGTTCACTGGCCCGAGAGAAGGGGGCCAGAGAAGTCGCGCCCGGGTGCGGGCGCGAACAAAATTTATCGGGGTGGACGCAGGGGAGGCGCTTGCTGTGTGAAGCAGCCCCCTTTTGTGGTAATCTTTCGGGTGTTGTGGCTATGTTGGGTGTCAGTTGCATCAGCCTCAGAGCCATTGGTTCCGCCCCTCGGGGAGCGGGAAGACCGGTCGGTTGCATCAGCCTCCTTGGCGGGGGTTCCGTCTGGCTCCCTGGGCCCTTCCCCGGACCTGCTGGCCTTACATCCCGACTTCTTTGGTGTAATGGGGCGACGTTTGGTCTCTGGCTACTTCCTGCCGTACGGGGGCGCCGGAAGGGCGTCGGGCGGCCAGCGGTCCGGAGGTTAGGGGAGGGCGGCAGCGGGGGGTTCTGTGGGTAGCAAGGCATGTGGGTGGTCACCGCCACCCGAGAGACTTCTTGTATGCGGCTGCGGAGGAACCTGTTGAACCACCTGAGAGACGAAGGCGGGTCCGTTGTCCGACTGGATGGAGATCGGCAGGCCAAATCGGGGGATGATATGTTGGAGAAGGATGGTGGCGACCGTGTCTGCCGTTTCTCGGGCCGTTGGGAAGGCCTCGATCCAACCTGAAACGGTGTCAACGAGAGTGAGCAAATACCGGAAGCGTTTACAGGGGGGCATGTGGGTGAAGTCAGTCTGCCAGTCCTCGCCAGGTTGGTGTCCGCGCCTCTGGTGAGCAGGGATTCGGGGCCGTAGGCCTCCTTGTGGAGAGACGGACGCGCAAGTCTGGCAAGCCACGTGAGTTTTTGAGATGGCATCTCTGAGTCCAGGCATGTAGAAGAGGGGATCTAGGAAATGGAACATCGCCCTCGGGCCAATGTATAGGGACTTGTGGATGTCTGCTAGGAGGCTGGCCACTTGGGCTGAAGGGAGGGCAACTTTGTTGTCCATAAAAATCCATCCTTTTTCGGTCCTGTGGCCCCCTTTGGATAGTAGGGCTGTCTCTTCTTGGGGGTCGTATGCGGGTCGGATTGAGGTGGTGAGGAACAAGATCGGAGCTGGAGGGGCCTCTCTGGCGAGCTCGCGGGCCACGGAGCCAGCCTTTGAGTTACCGTGTGCTGTTGGGTTAGAAGGAGACTGGTGGCCCCTGCAGTGGGTGACTGCCACCTCCTCAGGCAGCTGGAGGGCATCCAGGAGTTTTGCGATGAGGGAGGCGTTGACCACCGGGGAGCCCTTGGTGGTCAAAAATCCGCGCTCCCTCCAAAGAGCCGAGCGGCTGTGTGCGATCAGGAAGGCGTATTTGAATCTGTATAGACATTGACCCTTTGGCCCTTAGAGAGGTCGAGGGCCCGCGTGAGTGCGATCAGTTCAGCCCTTTGAGAGGTTGTCCCTTCTGGGAGGCGGTTGGCCTCGATAATGGTTGAGATGGTTACTATCGCGTAGGCCGCCCGGCGGTGTCCGTCGGGGCCGAGTATTGAGCTGCCATCTATGAAGAGGGTGCGGTCCGGGTTTAACAGTGGAGTATCAAAGAGTCCCTCCCTCGGCGGGCTGAGGGCCTCTACGACTTGGGGGCAGGAGTGAGAAGGGGAGGTCCCGGTGTCAGAGATAGGCAAGAGGGAGGCCGGGTTTAGGTGGGGGGGAGAGGTCGAGGGAGATAGCAGGGTTTTCAATGAACAGCAGGTGGAATTCCTGGATGCGGGAGGCGCCCGAGAGAGAGAGCCTTATGGCCGAGGAGGTCGGCCAGTCGGTGGGAGGAGAATACCGTCAGCAGGCGGGCCAGGGTCAGTTTGAGTGTTTGGTCAGCTCGGAGGCGTGGTTGCCGTCCCCGAATGGTTGGGTCAGGTTGTTTGGAGAGGTAAGCCACGGGGCGATAGGAAGGCCCTACGGGTTGGGCAAGGAGTCCAGTAGCTATTCCGATCCGTTCATCTACGAAGAGGTGGAAAGGACGGTCTGGGTTAGGCAGAGACAGGGGAGGGGAGGATATCAGGGTGTCTCTGAGGGTGAGAAAGGCCCGTCGAACAGTGGAGGGAGAGGTAAGGGGTCCTTGGGGGTTTCTTTAGCAGCTAAATATAGGGGCTTAGCAAGAAGAGCGAAGTCAGGGATCCAGCGTCGGGAAAATCCCGTTAGGCCCAGAAAGGAGAGAAGCTGGTCAGCTGCCTCTGGAGGTTGGAGGTCGCGGATGGCCTGGGTGCACTCGGCTGTCAGGCTCTTTGTTGTGGGGGTAAGGTGGATTCCCAGGTAGGTTACTGAGGGTATAGACAGCTGGGCCTGGGCTGGAGAGACCCGAGAGCCAAGATAATTGAGGAGGTCAGCAGTGTGCTGTTTTGAGAGACTGAGAGATGGGCTACAGAGGAGGAGGTCATCCACGTATTGGAGGACTATACTGGGGGTGAGAGGGCAGGAAGCGAGGTCCCGCGCCAGAGCCTGGCCAAAGAGGTGGGGCTGTCGCGGAAGCCCTGGGGAAGAACCGTCCAGTGAGCTGGCGGGAAGCACAACTGGGTGGAGGGGAATTATCGCCTCATTGATCAGCGGAGGTCCTGGACCAGGCGGTAACTCCTGAGGCCTTGCGGACAGGCAGGATGGGGGTGTTGCAGGGAGAGTCCGTGGGGACGAGGAGCCCCTGATCTAAGAGTCTGGTGATAATAGGTTGCAAGCCCCTTAGATGAGTCTCAGAGCTGGGGACTCGGGGCCTGGATGGAAACTTAGAGGGGTCTTTTAGACGGATTAGGACGTGGGGTGGTGTGTCGCTATTATGGGTTTTGATCTATCCCAGACCTGGGGGTCTATCCAGTTGGGGGAGATGGGAGGAGGAAGAGAGGAGGGAGAGGGTTCCGCTGCAGACTGAGGAGGGGGAGCAGGAGTTGAGAGGAGGAGGCCTTAGGATCAAGCCTGGCAAGTTGGAGAGAGGCCCCTAATTGGAAGAGAACATCACGACCTAGCAGAGGAACCGGGCAGGATGGTATGACTAAGAAAGAATGAGTGAAAGGGAGCCTCTCGATGGAACATGAGAGGGGGCCGGTCTGGAGCGGGAAGGACGGCTTACCATCGATGCCCATAACCGAGATCTGGGAAGGAAAAACTGGCCCGGAATATGTAGGCAAGACCAAATAGGTAGCCCCCGTGTCCACCAGGAATGAGATGGACTTACCCGCTACCTGTACCGTTACCCTGGGCTCGGCGAGGGTGATGGGGGTCTTCCAGTCCGGGTGTTGTCAGTCGTCAGCCAATCCCAGGAGTTTGAGTGGTGGAGCCGTCGGGTCGGTCCGCCCTCCGCGTGGAGGCGCTGAGGGAGGGCCGGCCGTAGGGCAGCCACTCTTCCAACGGCCTGTTAGCCCGCAGCCAGGGCAGGGCTTGGAAGGAGGCCGGGGATTGGGACATTGGCGAGCCCAGTGCCCCTCTTTTCCGCACTTGAAGCAGGCCCCCGCCGGGGCTGCCTTCGGCGGGTCCCGTGGATGTTGTCCGTGGGAGATGGCCGGCCGTGGGGCGGCTACGAGGGCTTGGGTCTGGAGGGCCACCTTTTGGTGCATCCGGGCCTGTCGGCTGGACTCTACCAAATCCTCACGGGCATTGTAGACTTTAAAGGCCATTTTTACCAGGTCTCGGATGGGAGTCTGGGGGCCGTCCTCTGCCCGCTTAAGTTTTTTTCTGATATCAGGGGCTGATTGGGTGATAAAGAGGGTGGCCAAGACCGTTGCGCCTGCGGGGGTGTCGGGGTCCAAGCGGGTGTAGAGAGTTAGGGCCTCTGTAAGGCGGTTGAGGAAAACGGCTGGATTTTCATTGGGCTCTTGGGTTATCTCTTTTAGCTTTTCGAAGTTGACAATCTTGTGGGAGGCAGCCTGCATACCAGCCAAGAGGCATTGGATCATTAGATCGCGTTTGTGGTGACCGTCTTGGCCGTCCTGATGACTCCAGCCCGGATCGGTGCCAGGAACGGCAGTGGCTCCGACGGGCATAGAGTTATCAGTGAGGTGGACCTGATCTGCGTGGTTTCAGGCAGCAGTTAGAATTCTTTCCCTCTCGTCGGGGGTCAGAGTAGAAGATAGGATCACAAAGATATCGTGCCAGGTTAGATCGTAAGCTTGAGAGAGGTAGCGAAATTCTTTGATGTAGCGGGAGGAGTCGGCAGAAAAGGAGCCTAATCGCTTTTCTATTTGAGAGAGATCTTGGAGGGAAAAGGGAACATGAACCCTAATTAATCCTTCCGCTCCGGCCACCTCTCTTAAGGGACAGAGAAGGTCTGGGTCCTGGGAGTCGTGGTGGTGTGAGCGGGCGTGTGAGCTGACTGGCGAGGAGAGGGGCAAAGAGAGAGAGGCGGAGGGGGAGGAAGCGGGGGAAGGGGGGGGCCAAGGGGGAGGTTGACGGGGGGAGTGGGGGAGTGGTGGGGGGCGTTGGGGTGGGCTCGGGAGGGAGAGGGGCCGGTCCAGGGTAGGGTGGGGGTTGGAGAGGAGCTCTGGAGCGGGGAGAGGCGAGAGATTCGGGTGGGTTGGCTAGTGGAGAGGGGTCATCGTCAAAGGAAATTAGGGGCTTGGATGTAGGAGATGTCTGTTTGGCAAGAAGGATCTGGGAAGCTGAACAATCGACGCAGAGGGAAGGGCGGGAGCGTAAATACCAGAAGGCCTGGACGTAGGGGACCTCGGACCATTCGCCCGTCCTGCGGCAGTAGTTATCTAAATCGCGGAGGATGTTGAAATCGAAAGTTCCTTCAGGAGGCCATTTAGATTGACTGTCTAGAGGGTACCGTGGCCAGGCCATTCTATTCCTCTATTCGGTGGAATAGAATACGAGCCGCCCGCGGCGGAGATCTTGAGAAAAGCCGAGTTTTGTAAAGTTGGCCAGGAGACACCCCAGGGGTGCCTTAGGATCTGGTTTGGATTCCCCATGACCTCCGGTCTGTCCCCGGGTGAATAGAGAAAGAGAGAGACGTCTCTGGTCTCAGTCTCTGGTCACGGCGGATCCGAGAGCAGTCAGGCGGTTGGGACGTCTCCACAATCGCCCGAGGCTCGGAGGGAGGACGGAGGAGTCCCTGACGCGGCCGCGGTTAAGGACAGGGAGTCCGGTGGGTAGGGCCCCCGGGGGTCAAGGGGAACGAAGGAGGGACTTACCCTGCTTCTGCCAGATCGAGTGGGTGAGCAGAGGTCCCCGGTCGGGAGGGGTGGCCCCGCGGTAATTTGTGGGGCTGGGTACCCCTCCCGGGTTTCGGCACCAAATGTAAGGAACGGCACCAAAAACGGAGGAGAGCTTAAATGAGCTTTATTTGGGAACGCTCCCCGGGCGAGGTTCACTGGCCCGAGAGAAAGGGGCCAGAGAAGTCGCGCCCGGGTGCAGGCGCGAACAAAATTTATCGGGGTGGACGCAGGGGAGGCGCTTGCTGTGTGAAGCAGCCCCCTTTTTGGGTGATCTTTCAGGTGTTGTGGCAATGTCAGGTGTCGGTTGCATCAGCCTCAGAGCCGTTGGTTCCGCCCCTCGGGGAGCGGGAAGACCGGTCGGTTGCATCAGCCTCCTTGGCGAGGTTCCGTCTGGCTCCCTGGGCCCTTCCCCGGACCTGCTGGCCTTACAGCGGTTTCTTAAGCCTCCTTATGACATCCATCCATTAAAACCATAACCTACTCTGTCTTCCCCGTGGCCTCACCTCTAACTGAGCCCTGCTGGAGACAATATGTGTGCAACAAGGCAAATGAACCCATCGTAAATCTAGCCCCAACCGGATCCTCTCACTGCCCAGCAATCTAAATATGTCTCTAATTAGGTCACTTCCTTGTTCTTTTCAATGCCCATTTAAAATCTCCATTCTTGGACTTCCCTGGTGGTGCAGTGGTTAAGAATCCGCCTGCCAATGCAGGAGACATGGGTTCAAACCCTGGTCCAGGAGCAACTAAGCCCATGGACCACAACTACTGAGCCCGTGTGCAACAACTACTGAAGCCGGCGTGCCTAGAGCCCATGCTGTCCAACAAGAGAAGCCACTGTGATGAGAAGCCCGCGCACCGCAACGAAGAGTAGCCCCTGCTCGCCGCAACTAGAGAAAGCCCACGTGCAGCAATGAAGACCCAGTGCAGCCAAAAATAAATAAAAAGAATTACTCTCTTCTGAGTCAAGGAAACAGGGCCTTTTAGGGGAGCTCACGCCGTGTGAGTTTTGCATTGTTAACATAATTAAACAAGGAGGCCATTAGGTGAGGTGGTTCTAATGCCCTGGTAGCCTTCATAAGCAAAGCAAAACCTCAGCTAGAGTCAATGCACTTGAACCTGAGAAAATACAACTTAAAAACAACCAATCACAAATCACCAGCTAGGCTTTCCCAAATAAGGCAACTACTTAAGCTGTGGCCAATCGAGTCACTTCCTTGCTTTGCTTCCACCTCTTTGAAACGGAGCAGGACCCTATGGTGCTTGCCCCCCGTGTTCTCAGCCTGCCTTTTGTCTGTGGAAACACTTTAGCCAAAGAATAAGTTTAATCAGAGAAGGGAGAAAATGCAGAAACAAAGGAAAACAGTCCAACAAGACTAAATAAAAATAGTTTAGTCATTAAGCAAAGTCAAGGACCTTTAGTTCCTCTTCAAGGGCTATAGATACTGTTCTGAGCCATGTCCTGTGAGCTGTCCTGTAGGTACTGAAGCCCCACCAGGTGGGAGAGGTTAACCACATGATGACCTGACTGTAGCCATGACAGAAGCTGCCACGATTCCAAGAGCTGGCCTCCAAGAAATGGGAACAAAGCAACCCTGGAACTAAAGACTAACTGTACTTAAACGATCAAGATGACTCTGGTCAGACCACCGCGCGACCAATGTCAAGATGACCGTCAGAGCTGACCGTGCTGTTTCTGCACAGAGCCCCCTCTCTCCGTCTATAAAAGCTCTTGTCCCCTGATTGTCAGGGGGGTGTGGGAGGGAGTAGGCCCTTGGACAGGGGTCCACCCTCCTCCCACCCCCGATCCGGTTACCAGCATCCAAAATAAAGCAGACTTTCCTTTCCACCAACGTTGCCTCTTCGTTGGCTTCTGAGTGGCGAGCAGCCCGACCCCGCTTTTGGTGACATCTTCTCTATAACCCCCCGGCGCCGGTCGGTGAAACCTCCTAACCATGTTCAATCTGGTGCCGCCTGATATGAATCAGTGTTTGCTCAAACAGACTCTTGTAAATGCCTCCGTTTATCTTTTAAGAGCGTTATTGCGAGCTTTTCTCCAGCATCATTCAATAACCTAGGCGTAGGATGTAGGACAGAGGACATATATTATAGGACTGTAATTCATCTGAACAGCCATGCAGTCTGGGCTGGGCTGGAAGGGAAGTAAAACAGAAGTCTACTGATAATCTGGGAGAATTAGGAAGGGAGACCTCAGTGAGGTAGGAAAACAGTGTTAGTGGGAGTGAAGCACAGGAAGAAGTGGAAAAATAGGACGTTACAGTCTGAGAATGGATGATTTGGAGTTGAAGATTTACAGATGAGGTTGTCTTGAGAATTGACAAAGTCCAGGATGTGGCCATGGGAATATAGGTCAGTATAACATTGTTACACAGTTTTATACACACACACACACACACACACACACACACACGAACACAGTTTATATTCTCATTCTCTGTCTCTTTCTCTCTGCAGAAAGAGGAAATAGTGGAAAAGTGGAAGGAAGAACATAGTGGTAGCCAGCTCTCCTTGGCTACTGTAGCACGTAGCCTAAAAGTCTTTTTATAGCAGCTCACACTTGAGCCCCTTTCCTAGCTTGCAGCTTTCAACTCTTGATCTACAGTTTGGTATTTTTACCAACCTACTTATTTGTTTATGCCTCACTTTACTATTATATGAAACCTTTTAAAGCAGATATGACGATATGAGATTTACACTGTCTCTTCTGAATGTGTATTTAGCACAGAAGTTCATCCACCACTTTTTTTTCATGCTCTCACAGATTGTGGTCTCCCACCTCATCACTGTAACCTTCCGTTATCTTCACGTGTGGAGCGCTTGCTGTAAACGTGGGGCGTTGACGCTGCCGCATCATTCCTAAACCATTAACTAAGAGCATCCCAGGCTTGACGTCGAGGGAGCCTAAATCCTCTATTCTCAGAGGGGCCCGTTTCCCCTTCATTCTACTTTCCAATCTTCAAATTAGTTATTTTATCAAAACCAAACGTTCCAATCAGTTTCTCAGCAAATGATATAATCACTTGAGGGTTTTCTCCCTCCTTTTCCCAAGTACAATAGATGATTAATATGAGTTCATGAGTTCCCTCGTTGATCCCACTGTCTTATAAAATACAGCATTAACATTCTCCCACCAGTCTAAATCACTTTAATAGACAATATTTATTACTATATTAATTTTTAAAATTATAGTCATGTCATCATAATGTCAGTTACCTGTAGATGTTTCTGGGCCCTGGATTAGGGGGCCTGATGCCACCTTAAAAGCTTGATTTCTACAAGCAAATGAGATGTAGAAATGGTCCAGTGTCCAACTGCCCTGCATATGCTATTCAGAAAACTGGAGGACAATAGGGACAGAGACTTGGTACGGAGAACTCACCTAAGCTTGCCTCGCGGGGATAGCCTGCCTCACTCTGCTCTAGTCTTGGGCCTCTCCTGCAGCAGTTTTTGTTGTTGGTTTTTTAAATCCAGGGAGAAGTGAAATGAAGCTCTAGCTGTGAACCCCAACCACCTGAGTGAGGAACTAGACGGCTCCTCATGCTGTCCAGCTCCTCTACAGAAAAGGCAGCGTCAAATAGTAGTCACGGCCGGGGCTTTGAGGTTGCAGCTGCTTCGATTTGCATCCTGACTTCTCCACTTACTGGGTAAGTTACGGAGCCTTTCAGCTCTGCCTTCTCGTGTGTTTAATGGGATCACCTACCTCTGAGGGTCATCGTGAAGATGGATGAGACAGTACACACCTTTAAAAGTGCTTGACCACCTGTGTTCACAGGCTCTTGCGGTCTCTCTGTCTTGTGATCTTTGTATCCCCCCCCCCCTTACAGTTCTGTCTGATTGTTCCCTGAGGCCGTGTGTGAGGGGGAAACTGGAGAAGCACAGGCAGGGAGACTTTACAGCAGAAAGGGCAGAGGATTCCTTGTGGAGAGAAGCCACAACAGATGGGAAGGAAAGGGGAAAGGCAGAGAGAGGGCAGAGGATCCACCCGGTGTTGAAGAGGGTTTGGAGAGCTTGGAGTAGGGGGCTTATTCGGGAGCAACTTCAGAGAGAGATACTGCGTGGAACAAAGGTAGGAGATTTTAGAGAGCTTAACAGTGCTCTTAACAGAGCGTGACTGTGCTCTCTAGCTTCAAGAGAGGGAAACCAGGATAACAGTTACTTCCAATTGCTCCTGGGCGGCCAGTCTCGTGTGTCTCGGACTGCACGTCCCAGTCACGAATGGACCGTGAGGGGCTTGGCTTCATCCAGGTTACGCGCTCGAATCCCGTAAACCAAGGGCCCAGGACAAAGCAGGTGCTCTGAATCGCTATCCATGACCATGGTGATTTCTTCACCAGTTCCAAAGTCTGCTTCTGGCATTTATTCTTTGGAGCCCAGCCCTGGTTCGTTTGAGAACGAGGAAGCAGGCATTTTGGCCCTGTGGTCCTTCTGCCCCTGTCAGCACTTGCTCCAGGCCCTACCTCGTCTCTGGTTGACATCGTGGGTACCGATGGTCCAGGCTTCACTTGGCCTCAGCCGCTGCCGCCGCTGCCTGGCGCGGCTCCCTTAGAAAGCAGCCCATTGGCTGATGCTGCCCAAAACGGGCCGGTGTTTTTCCCATGCTCACCCTCAGGCCTGGGCGCTGTCCTGTGGTCCCCTCTCCAGCTTTCCAGGAGCAGGTGCATTTATTCCCAAGCCCTTGATGCCAGTTACATAATTTCAAATTACACCAACCAGTGAACAGTGGTGTGAAATGTCTGGCACGCTGTTGGCACCTGTGTCTGTGACAGCCTGCGGCGTGCTGGCGGCCGCGGGAGTCCACTGGACAGGGCTGCTGGGAGGGCTCATGCCCTGTGCCGCCACACACGCTGTGTCAGAGCACAGCGTTCAGTCAGTGCCGTACCTTTGTGACCCACCTGCCTAGATGGCTCTATCTGTTACCGAACTTCTCCTGAGTGCAGCGGAAGGACTACTACTCTCTGGGGAATTAATTTTGCCTCCGTTTCTTGCTCTCACCGTGAGGCTTCCTTCCGTATCCAGTATGGTGGTGAGTGAATGCTAGGCGAGCCCAGCAGTCCAGTGTTTTAAATGACTAAAATGTAGACAAGGGTGAAAGGTTTAAAAATAGATGAAAGGAGAAAAGCATGGCTTAGAAAGGCACGTGTGGTAGAGGTGACAGCTGCCCCCTTAAACATAGCTTCTGTGACTCACTGGCCTCAGGCCACAGGCTACCTGATGTTTGTACAGCGTGAAATGGTTTCATTAGCTACCAAGCTTACTACGGGCCAGGCACTGGGATTTTTCTTTGTTGGTTAACCTTATCCTGCTCTGGCCGTCTTCCTTACCCAGGAACATTCCCAGTCAAGGGTGCAGAGCTGGAAGGGTAACGTTCTCTGCCTGATGAAGGTGTGGAGGGCTTGATCCTTGAAAGGCATTGCTAGGACCCTCCCCGGGTGATGCCGATCTCTGAATTTATTTTCCCTGAACCTCATTTTGCCGTTAATGAATGCTACTCGTCGCATTGTTAATACATGCAGAGGCTGCGCAGCTAATGCTGCTTTACAAGTTGAGTGAGGATGTGCGACTTTCCCAAACCGTTATCTGAACAGCATGTACCGTGTATGTGTCTTGGTTTTGAATTGGGCTCAGGAATATATGTTTTTCTTAAGAGCGTCACAGGCGAACTAGGGCACCCAGGGGAACGCTTTAAAACGACTACAGAGAGCCACATAATGGAAACTCAGTGCAAAATCCTGCATTTGAGGGGCAGCTGACCGAAAGTAAAGGGCAGCATGTTTTCACGTCACTAACACACATGGCAAGGGGAAGGGGGTATGTGATACTTTGCGATCATCACTTAAAAGGAGTGCTTTCCTTAGGAAGGTGAGGTGCAAGCTGGGCGCCAGGGATGATGGAATGGGCATGCACTGTTTTCCAGTATGTACTGTTTGATTTGTAGACTTTTTCCAACCATAAAAACATTTTAAAATCTTATAAGGAAGAAAAACACCTCAGATTCACCTTTTTGAAGTGTTCCTTTCCAAAACTTTCCTCTTTTTCATCCTCCCCCTCCCCCAAACGTACCCAGAGGCCTTAAATTTATTGGGCGTTTCATATACACACTGAAGGAAAACCAGCTCCCTTGCTTTAGAACTTAATTGCACAGGGCACTTCAAAACGTCATTCCAACACATAACTTTTCACAGCGTTGGTGTGGACGAGGACACGGGGAGGTGCACCGAGAGTGGTCTGTGGATCGGGCGCACGAGTACTTCTTCCAGTGGCGAAGGCTTTGACCACAAGGCACACACCCTCAGAACGCAGCTGGGACCCGAGCTTCACATCCCCTGGAAGGTGAGACCAAGGTAGCCAGGGAATCAGAGTCTGCGTCCAACTTCTACTTTTACAACTAACAGTTCATGACTTTATGTAATATTTCAGTTGTATGAAAAGTATGTATGGCAAGTACCAATTTGAGTGATAACAGATTTTCTTGTGGTTTGACTTGACATTGTTCGGGTGAACCCAGGCTGGGAATAGGAGTTCTCATTAGAGCCGGAGGAGCGCTGAAATACCTGCATGCATGCTGAGCTCAGCGGGTTTTCCAGAAAACTCTGGCGTTCCCAGAGCTGATCTGAACCCTTCTTCTGCTGTCAGTTTCCCAGGCACTGAGGTGAGGTTTGCGCGACCCAGGAACACACGATGCCTCTGGACCCTGCCCTCCGGACCAGCGGCCTCCTGGCTGTCCGGCAGGCTGTGCTCTGCTGCAGACTCTCGGTGGGTCCCGACCCCAACTCTGAGCCTTGGTAATTCATTTCACCTGGCAGCTCCCCAGAGCCATGGGCCTCAAAACACATTTTACATTTGCTGGTTGGGGCAAAACTTCTGATTCTGCTTTTCAGCGAAGTGAAGCAAGGAGCTTGCCTTTGCATGGTGCCAGCTTGCCTCTGGGTGACAGGAGCACACGCCCTGTGATCCAAGGGCCATGTCCACAGAGCTTGGGAGGGGTCTGCTCTTCCATCCACTGCCCTTTCTGTGTAGACGTTCCTTCACACTGGAGTAGGTCTGTCCTTGGTTTTCCCTCAAGTTGTCTTTACATGAGCCTTCCACTAGAGCGTTGTTGTGCCCAGATACACACACACACACACACACACACACACACACGAGATTAGAGTGTTGGGTCTGGTGTCCTGGGTGGGAGAAATAGGTCACATAACAAAGAGTGCCCTAACAGCCCTCTGCTACAGAATGCTAGAAATGGAGAATGACTTGGTTTCTGGCTGGATCAGAGTTCATGGGACCCTGTTCTGTACTAGAGGAAAAGGAAGGGACAAGTCTCTGCACGCCCTGGGCAGAAGCTCACGGTGTCACTTGGAACAGCTTCAAGTCACTCTCCCATTTTGCTTCCTATCAAATATAAAGAACATTTGTGTCTACGGAGGTTTCCCGGATAAGAATGCCGAAGAAAAGACAGGGTAAGGATGGATAAAAAGACACACATGGACACAGTTGTTTAGAATTGCATTTTGCTATTGGGTAGATCAAAGTGACAAAGATAATTCGAGTAAAAAAGAAAAAAGAACGTGCTCATACACCTTGGGTTCAGACAGTCTGGTTTTCAGTCTTATATTCTCCTCACTGTGTATGACCTGGGGTAACTTTCCCTGAGCCTCAGGTTTTATCCTTTTCTTTTTTTATTTTTTTCATTTGTATAAGTACATGTTTTTGCTTTATTGTGGCATACTATGCCAAGTAAGATTTCTACATGATACATTTTTTTGAATTTTATTTTATTTTTATATAGCAGGTTCTTATTAGTCATCCATTTTATACATATTAGTGTATACACGTCAATCCCAATCTCCCAATTCATCCCACCACCACCCCACCCTGCCACTTTCCCCCCTTGGTGTCCATACGTTTGTTCTCTGCATCTGTGTCTCAATTTCTGCCCTGCAGACTGGTTCATCTGTACCATTTTTCTAGGTTCCATATATAAACGTTAATATACGATATTTGTTTTTCTCTTTCTGACTTACTTCACTCTGTGTGACAGTCTCTAGGTCCATCCACATCTCTACAAATGACTCGATTTCATTCCTTTTTATGGCTGAGTAATATTCCAATGTATATATGTACCACATCTTCTTTATCCATTCATCTGATGATGGGCATTTAGGATGTTTCCATGTCCTGGCTATTGTAAATAGTGCTGCAGTGAATATTGGGGTGCATGTGTCTTTTTGAATTATGGTTTTCTCTGGGTATATGCCCAGTAGTGGGATTGCTGGGTCATATGGTAGTTTTATTTTTAGATTTTTAAGGAACCTCCATACTGTTCTCCATAGTGGCTGTATCAGTTTACATTCCCACCAACAGTGCAAGAGGGTTCCCTTTTCTCCACACCCCCTCCAGGATTTGTTGTTTGTAGATATTCTGATGATGCCCATTCTAACTGGTGTGAGGTGATACCTCATTATAGTTTTCATTTGCATTTCTCTAATGATTAGTGATGTTGAGAAGCTTTTCATGTGCCTCTTGGCCATCTGTGTGTCTTCTTTGAAGAAATGTTTATTTAGGTCTTCTGCCCATTGTTGGATTGGGTGGTTTGTTTTTTTAATATTGAGCTGCGTGAGCTGTTTATATGTTTTGGAGATTAATCCTTTGTCCATTGATTTGTTTGCAAATATTTTCTTCCATTCTGAGGATTGTCTTTTCGTCTTGTTTGTAGTTTCCTTTGCTGTGCAAAAACTTTTAAGTTTCATTACGTCCCATTTGTTTATTTTTGTTTTTAGTTTCATTACTCTAGGAGGTGGATCAAAAAAGATCTTGCTGTGATTTACGTCAAAGAGTGTTCTTCCTATGTTTTCCTCCAAGAGTTTTATAGTGTCCGGTCTTACATTTAGGTCTCGAATCCATTTTGAGTTTATTTTTGTGTATGGTGTTAGGGAGTGTTCTAATTTCATTCTTTTACGTGAAGCTGTCCAGTTCTCCCAGCACTACTTATTGAAGAGACTGTCTTTTCTCCATTGTATATCCTTGTCTTATTTGTCATAGATTAGTTGATCATAGGTGCATGGGTTTACCTCTGGGCTTTCTATCCTCTTCCATTGATCTATATTTCTGTTTTTGTGCCAGTACCCTATTGTCTTGATTGCTGTAGCTTTGTAGTATAGCCTGAAGTCTGAGAGCCTGATATCTCCAGCTCTGTTTTTTTCCCCTCAAGATTGCTTTGGCTATTTGGGGTCTTTTGTGTCTCCATAAGAATTTTAAGATTTTTTGTTCTAGTTCTGTAAAAAAAATGCCATTGGTAATTTGATAGGGATTGCATTGAATCTGTAGATTTCTTTGGGTGGTACAGTCATTTTCACAATACTGATTCTTCCAATCCAAGAACATGGCATATCTCTCCATCTGTTTGTTTCATCTTTAATTCCTTTATCAGTGTCTTATAGGTTTCTGAGTACAGGTCTTTTACCTCCTTAGGTAGGTTTATTCCTAGGTATTCTTTTTGTTGCAGTGGTAAATGGGAGTGTTTCCTTAATTTCTCTTTCCGATTTTTCATCATTAGTGTATAGGGATGCCAGAGATTTCTGTGCATTAACTTTGTATCCTGCAACTTTACCAAATTCATTGCTTAGCCCTAGTAGTTTTCTGGTGGCATCTTTAGGATTCTCTATGTATAGTATCATGTCATCTTCAAACAGTGACAGTTTTACTTTCTCTCTTCCAATTTGGATTCCTTTTTATTTCTTTTTCTTCTCTGACTGCTGTGGCTAGGCCTTCCAAAACTATTTTGAATAATCGTGGTGAGAGTGGACATCCTTGTCTTGCTCCTGACCTTACAGGAAATGCTTTCAGTTTTTCACCATTGAGAATGCTGTTTGCTGTGGCCTTTATTATGTTGAGGTAGGTTCCCTCTATGCCAGCTTTCTGGAGAGTTTTTATCATAAATGGGTGTTGGATTTTGTCAAAAGCTTTTTCTGCATCTATTGAGATGACCTTATGATTTTTCTTCTTCAGTTTGTTAATATGGTGTATCACATTGATTGATTTGCATATATCAAAGAATCCTTGCATCCCTGGGATAAATCCCACTTGATCATGGTGTATGATCCTTTTAACGTGTTGTTGGATTCCGTTTGCGAGTATTTTGTTGAGAGTTTCTGCATGTATATTCATGAGTGATATTGGTCTGTAATTTTCTTTTTTTTGTAGTATCTTTGTCTGGTTTTGGTATCAGGGTGATGGTGGCCTCATAGAATGAGTTTGGGATTGTTTCTTCCTCTGCCATTTTTTGGAAGAGTTTGAGAAGGATGGGTGTTAGCTCTTCTCCAAATGTTTGATAGAATGCACCTGTGAAGCCATGTGGTCCTGTACTTTTGTTTGTTGGAAGATTTTTAATCACAGTTTCAATTTCATTACTTGTGATGAGTCTGTTCATATTTTCTATTTCTTCCTGGTTCAGTCTTGGAAGGTGATACCTTTCTAAGAATTTGTCCATTTCTTCCAGGTTGTCCATTTTACTGATGTAGAGTTGCTTGTAGTAGTCTCTTAGGATGCTTTGTATTTCTGCAGTGTCTGTTGTAACTTCTCCTTTTTCATTTCTAATTTTATTGATTTGAGTCCTCTCCCTCTTTTTCTCCCTAATGGTTTATCAATTTTGTTTATTTTCTCAAAGAAACAACTTTTAGTTTTATTGATCTTTGCTATTGTTTTCTTTGCTTCTATTTCATTTATTCTTGCTCTGATCTCATGATTTCTTTCCTTCTACTAACTTTGGGTTTTGTTTGTTCTTCTTTCTCTAGTTCTTTTAGGTGGAAGGTTAGATTGTTTAATTGAAATGTTTGTTGTTTCTTGAGGTAGGATTGTATTGCTATAAACTTCCCTCTTAGAACCGCTTTTGCTGCATCCCATAGGTTTTGGATCGTCGTGTTTTCATTGTCATTTGTCTCTAGGTATTTTTTGATTTCCTCTTTGATTTCTTCATTGATCACTTGGTTATTTAGTAACATATTGTTTAGCCTCCATGTGTTTGTGTTTTTTACGTTTTTTTCCCTGTAATTGATTTCTAATCTCATAGCACTGTGGTCAGAAACAATGCTTGATATGATTTCAATTTTCTTAAATTTACTGAGGCTTGATTTGTGACCCAAGATGTGATCTGTCCTGGAGAATGTTCCGTGTGCACTTGAGAAGAAAGTGTAATCTGCTGTTTTTGGATGGAATGTCCTATAAATATCAATTAAATCTATCTGGTCTATTGTGTCATTTAAAGCTTGTGTTTCCTTATTAATTTTCTGTTTGGATGATCTGTCCATTGGTGTAAGTGAGGTGTTCAAGTCCCCCACTATTATCGTGTTAGTGTCGATTTCCTCTTTTATAACTGTTAGCAGTTGCCTTATGTATTGAGGTGATCCTATGTTGGGTGCATATATAATTGTTGTATCTTCTTGGATTGATCCTTTGATCATTATGTAGTGTCCTTCCTTGTCTCTTGTAACATTCTTTATTTTAAAGTCTATTTTATCTGACATGAGTATAGCTACTCCAGCTTTCTTTTGATTTCCATTTGCATGAAATATCTTTTTCATCCCCTCACTTTCAGTTTGTATGTGTCCCTAGGTCTGAAGTGGGTCTCTTGTGGACAGCATATATATGGGTCTTGTTTTTGTATCCATTCAGCGAGCCTGTGTCTTTTGGTTGGAGCATTTAATCCATTCACGTTTAAGGTAATTATCAATGTGTATGTTCCTGTTACCATTTTCTTAATTGTTTTGGGTTTGTTACTGTAGGTCCTTTAATTCTCTTGTGTTTACCACTTAGAGAAGTTCCTTTAGCATTTGTTGTAGAGCTGGTTTGGTGGTGCTGAATTCTCTTAGCTTTTGCTTGTCTGTAAAGCTTTTGATTTCTCCATCGAATCTGAATGAGATCCTTGCTTGGTAGAGTAGTCTTGGTTGTAGGTTCTTCCCTTTCATCACTTTAAATATGTCATGTCACTCCCTTCTGGCCTGTAGAGTTTCTGCTAAGAAATCAGCTGTAAATCTTATGGGAGTTCTCTTGTATGTTGTCATTTTTCCCTTGCTGCTTTCAGTAATTTTTCTTTGTCTTTAATTTTTGCCAGCTTGATTACTGTGTGTCTCAGCATGTTTCTCCTTGGGTTTATCCTGTATGGGACTGTCTGCGCTACCTGCACTTGGGTGGCTATTTCCTTTCCCATGTTAGGGAAGTTTTTAATATAATCTCTTCAAATATTTTCTCAGGTCCTTTCTCTCTCTCTTCTCCTTCTGGGATCCCTATAATGCAAATGTTGCTGCAATTATTATTGTCCCAGACGTCTCTTAGGGTGTCTTCATTTCTTTTCATTCTTTTTTCTTTATTCTGTTCTGCAGCAGTGAATCCCACCATTCCGTCTTCCAGGTCACTTATCTGTTCTTCTGCCTCAGTTATTCTGCTATTGATTCCTTCTAGTGTAGTTTTCATTTCAGTTACTGTAGTGTTCATCTCTGTTTGTTCTTTAATTCTTCTACGTCTTTGTTAAACATTTCCTGCATCTTCTCGATCTTTTCCTCCATTCTTTTTCTGAGGTCCTGGATCATCTTCACGATCATTATTCTGAAATCTTTTTCTGGAAGGTTGCCTATCTCCACTTCATTCCGTTGTTTTTCTTGTGTTTTATCTTGCTCCTTCATCTGGTGCATAGCTCTCTGCCTTTTCATCTTGTCTGTCTTTCTGTGAATGTGGTTTCCATTCCACAGGCTGCAGGATTGTAGTTCTTCTTGCTTCTGCTGTCTGCCCTCTGGTGGATGAGGCTATTTAAGAGGCTTGTGCAAGTTTCTTGATGGGAGGGACTGGTGGTGGGTACAGGTGGGTGTTGCTCAGGTGGGCAGAGCTCAGTAAAACTTTAATCTGCTTGTCTGCTGATGGGTGGGGCTGGGTTCCCTCCCTGTTGATTGTTTGGCTTGAGGTGACCCAACACTGGAGCCTACCCGGGCTCTTTGGTGGGGCTAATGGCGGACTCTGGGAGGGCTCACGCCAAGGAGTACTTCCTAGAACTGCTGCTGCCAGTGTCCTTGTCCTCACAGTGAGCCACAGCCACCCCCTACCTCTGCAGGAGACACTCCGACACTAGCAGGTAGGTCTGGTTCAGTCTCCTATGGGGTCACTGCTCCTTCCGCTGGGTCCCGATGCACACTCTACTTTGTGTGTGCCCTCCAAGAATGGAGTTTCTGTTTCCCCCAGTCCTGCCGAAGTCCTGCAATTAAATCCCGCTAGCCTTCAAAGTGTGATTCTCTAGGAATTCCTCCTCCCGTTGCTGGACCCCCCAGGTCGGGAAGCCTGACATGGGGCTCAGAACCTTCACTCCAGTGGGTGGACTTCTGTGGTATAAGTGTTCTCCAGTTTGTGAGTCACCCACCCAGCAGTTATGGGATTTGATTTTACTGTGGTTGTGCCCCTCCTACCATCTCACTGTGGCTCCTCCTTTGTCTTTGGATGTGGGGTGTCTTTTTGGTGAGTTTCAGTGTCTTCCTGTTGATGACTGCTCGGCAGGTAGTTGTGATGCCACAGTGCTCTTACAAGAGGGAGTGAGCGCACGTCCTTCTACTCCCCCATCTTTGAGCCTCAGTTTTCTTATCAGTAAAATTAGGATTTGCAATAATGCCATTTTAATGGGATAGATGTGGGGATTCAATGAGATGATGAATGTAAAGTGCTTACACTACATGCTCATAAAGGATGATCCTTTTTATTACTATTGTTGTTGTCGTGAATTGGAGGTTGTTTGTTGTTGAGTAGAGAGATTCAAATAAAACTTGCTGTCAGCTCACTTTCTCTGCTAGAGTTCCAACTGGACTGATCCACATATGCAATTTTAATCTAATTATGTTGGAAATTAATGTTAACAGGAGGTTTGTGGTGTCCTGTTAAGTGAACAAAAACATAAGGCAAGGAAGTTGCACTAACACAAGTCTGTGTTCATTCTAATACATGATGAGTTCTGTTCAGATTAGAGTCCCCTCCTGTGTCAGTCTCTAGTCCAGAAGGACATCAGACCCCCACGGATGAACAAAGGCATATAGTAGATAATTAAAGTGGGATAAATGCCTTGGATCTGGAATATATTTGCAACGGGAAATAGGAGAAGTTGGATGAATTTTAAATATTCACGGAAATGTAAGGCTAAACTATATAACTTATTAATTTATATTATAAAAAGACAGAGCTCACCCACACCTCTTGTGTTATTAGAATAATAAAACTTCTCTAGCTCCTTCCTGCAAAAGGACTATCCTATAAACTCAGTTGCAAGGCTGGCCAGAACTCAAATGCATTTTCACTCACATATTTTTCTTCCTATTGGGTTGGCAAGTGTTAAGGGTAACTCAGTCTAAGTGAAGGAAGGTGGAGAAGATGGTAGAGAAGGGAAATAAATAAACTGATAATTTAGTATTTTAAATTATTACTATTAATCTCTTCCCCTTTACAAGATGTGATAAGAAAAAGATAAGTGCCCAGCCTGCAACTGCTCTCAGCGGAAGGCAGGGGTGAGCTAGGAGAAGGTGCAGTCTAGGATAAGGCCATGCGGAATGGGCATGGGAGGCCACCTGTGATGACCCCGAGTTCACGATTATCTGTAAGTTATATTTTTAAGGTTCTTGGACCAAGGCCTGGCTCACAGTAACTGCGCTCCAGTTGTTAGCCCTTAGTACTCTAGTAGAAAACATACTTCAGGAGCTGTACACTCATCCCAACACTAGTGACAGTGATGAAAAGTGTCTACAATTGGCTGGAACAACTGACCCTCTCAAGAAGAGGTTAGGCTGCTCCTGGGCAGTGGAGGCTGGGTCATGTGCTTGAGCACCTCTGTAGAAGAGAGGGCAGAGTTTCTCAGGAATAGGTCGGTGGGACAGAGTCTCTGAGTCCCTGTCAAGTTCTGTTTCTGTGATAGGTTCCAAGAGTCCTTTCTGGAGAAATCAGGGAGACCCGAGAGATAGGGCTCACAGTCCTTGGGGGCTCTGGTGGCCGGAATATAGGCCGGGTGCTGCAGAAGAAGGAAGAGACTGCTCTGTATTTTTGCTTTGAGTTTCACTATGGCTTTCCTCTGGTTCTTAGGAGCTCAAAGAACACTTTTGTGGGGTAAAATGACTTTGAAATAGAGCAGTCAGGAACTTCACCAATATGTGTTCAAACAAGACCAAGTATGAATTAGAATATGAGCTGGGCTCGTCAATATTCTATTTGAAGGTTTAGAAAACATCTGAAAGATATTAAAAGGGTAATCATATCCTCCAGTAGCTTCCTGAAAAATGTGCAAAGGAGGTCAATCTCTTAAGACTTAGATGACTTCTTTCATACGTAATTTAACAGTTGGCTTTGGTATAGAATTCTAGGTTGGAAGTCATTTTTGAGGAGTCGGAAGAGTTTTGAAGGCAAGGCTCCATTTTCTTCTTGCTTCTGGTGTTACTGTTGAGAAGTCCAAAGTGATTCTTGATGTTTGCTTTGTGATCTCTCTCTGTCTCTCTCCTTCTTTCTCATTTGAAGATTACAAAATTGTGTGTGTGTGTACTTAACGTCCTGAAATTTTACAGTGCCGCATCTCATCGTAGGCCTGTTTTATCCACTGTATACAGGCACCTGATAGGCCCTTTCAATCTAGTGGTTCATGCACTTCAGTTCTGGGAAATTCTCCAGTAATTTCATTCCATTTCCTCCTCTCCGTTTTCTCAATTATCTCCTTCTGAAGCCAGTCTTCCGAAGTTATGTCTTTTGCATGGTGTTCTCTTTTTCTTAATCTTTCCTATTTCCATTTCTTTATCTTTTTGCTCCACTTTCTGGGAGGTTTCTTTACCTTTATCTTCCAACTATTCTATTGAATTTGTGCTTCCTGAATGCTTTTTTTTTTTCGTAGAGTCCAATTCTGGTCTCATGGATGTGACACCTTTTACGTCACCTGAGGATGTTGATTTTTTTCTTCTCTGTGCTACACTGTGTTTCTTCCAAGGACTGATTTGTTTCTGTTTGTTTCAGATTCTACCTTACAGGTTCAAGACATCCTTTAGATGCAGCTACTCATTGGATGACTGGAGATTTTGAGTATGTAGGTGGGGCCTGCTGACTTTGTGCTTTACTACAGGGTGATCGGGGTGGTCTCAGGGCCACTTACAATGGTGCTCTCTATGAAGACACCAGATTGAAGGGGGCTCAAATGCAGCCCTCAGTTACTTACCAGTTCATGAACCCTGGTCAGAGGCTATGCGTCTTCCTGAAAGAAGGGATGCCTTTTTCCTCCCACAAAACTGTGATCTGCTTTTCAAGTCCGACATTAGCAAAGCTTCATCTACCCAGAGAAAATAACGTTTTCCCATCCACACAACAGTTTCCCACAAGCCAGCAGAGGCCCTGGGAAGGCTGGCTGAAGTTCTCCCCAGGTCAGTATCTTGATAGCTTTTGTGTTGAGCTGGTCAAATTTCGCAAGAAAGAGCTTTTCAGACTCTAGCCAGCGAGTAAAGGATCGGCGTCGAGAGATTTGTGAGTGAGTAGGACAGAGAGCTCCATTCAATGGAGCTTAATCTCCACCTTGGGTAGAGTAGCCACACCTCACAGTGGCTGCTGTCCTCCAGCCCAGAGACACTGTTTTACCCTCTGTAGACAGATGCTGGGCTGCGGACAGCAGTGACTCTGTGGGGTGGAGTTGGACAAGGGGCTCTAGCTTTCACCCAGTCTTCCTTACTGGAGCCTGCACCCTCAACCCTACCAAACAGTTCCAGAGGTACTTAGTCCTACTAGTTCCTGATATTTTGAGGCTTCCACATTGCAAATTGGATTTGGTCTCAGTTTTCCCCACTTTTGACTTTGCATTCTGATTCCTCAGATCTGCTGGGCAGTTGCCACTCTCCCATTGAATTTCAACATATACAAATTTATTACGTTCTCCTCTGCAATTCTCCAATTTTCCTTGTCCCTGTTGGTTTGTTGTTGTTGTTTTTTTAAGTTTCTTGAATGTAATGTTGTTTGTTAGTAGATTTCAGAAGGAAGAAAAATTAAACTCAGGAGTTTAATTTGCTATCTATCTTACTTGGAATAGTCCATAGGTTTCCTCCAGACTCTAAGAAAAATGCCCTCTTGTTATCAATTCTGGATACAGTGCCTACATTTAACTTGTGTTTTCTCCCTTTGGGAAGAGATTGAAAGTCCATGTGGCTGTCTGCGTCCTATTGTTAAATCACTTTTGTGAGAGAATATTTAGAGGTAAGTTATTTTAGAGACAAGCTATATGTGTGTATGTAAATATAAATACATATATGCAGTCACCCTTCAGTAGCCACAGGGTATTGGTTCCAGGACCTGCCACGGATCCCAGAATCCACAGATGCTCAAGTCCCGTGGTTGGTCCCTGTAACTGTAGTTCCACATCCATGGATTTAACCAACTATTGAAAAAAATCTGCAAAGAAGTGGACGCACACAGTTCAAACCCATGCTGTTCAAAGTCAACTGTGTGTCGTCTGTGTATACATGTATATGATGAATATAAGTTGTACATATGATGTATATGATATCAAGGAGTGGAATGATAAAATTTAAGTCTCCAGCTCTGACCTGAACTCTGACCATTTGACTGCCTAGCTGACATCTCAACTTGGATATAAAAATACACATTAAATTTTACATGGACAAAGCTGAACTCCTGATTCTCCCATCTGAAACCCGTTTTCTCACAGCCTCCCCATCTCGATTCATGTCAACTCATCTCTCCACTTGCTTGGGCCAAAGACATTGCAGTGTCCTCAGCTTCCTCGTTTCTCATGGCCCTCATCCAAGACATGAACAAATCTGTTGGCTCCACCTTCAAAATGCGCCCAGAGTTGGACCTCTTGTGACTACCTCCACAGCACTGGTCTGAGTCACTATTCTCTCTTGCCTGAACGTAATAATTAGGCCAAGTTTTTGATATGCAAAAAAGACCTGGGGCTGACTTTGAAGGTATAGCCTAGAGAAAACTAAATCACTCAGATTGCTAACTTAGGAGAATCTTTCCTTCTTTTAAGAAGAAAAGGCAGAGAAGAGAAAACACAACTTAAGTGATCTGCTGGGAGAATGAGGACCTAGCTCAGAAATGTTAAAGGGACTTCCTTAAGCTGAAAACAAATGGTACTAATTAATAACAAGAAAACAAACATACCGGGTCCAGGGGAAGATGGCGGAAGAGTAAGACACAGAGATCATCTTCCTCCCCACAGATACACCAGAAATACATCTACACGTGGAACAACTCCTATAGAACACCTACTGAAAGCTGGCAGAAGACCTCAGACCTCCCAAAAGGGAAGAAACCCCACGTACCTGGGTAGGGCAAAAGAAAAAACAGACACAAAAGAATAGGGACGGGATCTGCACCAGTGGGAGGGAGCTGTGAAGGAGGAAAAGTTTCCACACACTAGAAGCCCCTTCATGGGCGGAGACGGCGGGTGGTGCACAGCAGATGAAGGAGCAAGGTAAAAACCCACCAGACCTAACAAATGAAGAGGAAATAGGCAGTCTACCAGAAAAAGAATTCAGAATAATGGTAGTAAAGATGATCCAAAATCTTGGAAATAGAATAGACAAAATGCAAGAAACATTTAACAAGGACCTAGAAGAACTAAAGATGAAACAACCAACGATGAACAACACAATAAATGAAATGAAAAATACTCTAGATGGGATCATAGCAGAATAACTGAGGCAGAAGAACGGATAAGTGACCTGGAAGATAAAATGGTGGAAATAACTATTACAGAGCAGAATACAGAAAAAAAGAATGAAAAGAACTGAGGACAGTCTCAGAGATCTCTGGGACAACATTAAACGCACCAACATTCCAATTATAGGGGTTCCAGAAGAAGAAGAGAAAAAGAAAGGGACTGAGAAAATATTTGAAGAGATTATAGTTGAAAACTTCCCTAATATGGGAAAGGAAATAGTTAATCAAGTCCAGGAAGCACAGAGAGTCCCATACAGAATAAATCCAAGGAGAAATACGCCAAGACACATATTAATCAAACTGTCAAAAATTAAATACAAAGAAAGCATATTAAAAGCAGCAAGGGAAAAACAACAAATAACACATAAGGAAATCCCCAATAAGGTTAACAGCTGATCTTTCAGCAGAAGCTCTGCAAACCAGAAGGGACTGGCAGGACAAGTTTAAAGTGATGAAGGAGAAAAACCTGCAACCAGGATTACTCTACCCAGCAAGGATCTCATTCAGATTTGATGGAGAAATTAAAACCTTTACAGACAAGCAAAAGCTGAGAGAGGTCAGCACCACCAAACCAGCTTTACAAAAAATGCTAAAGGAACTTCTCTAGGCAAGAAAAACAATAGAAGGAAAAGACCTACAAAAACGAACCCAAAACAGTTTAGAAAATGGGAACAGGAACATAAGTATCGATAATTACCTTATATGTAAATGGACTAAATGCTCCCTCCAAAAGACACAGATTGGCTGAATGGATACAAACACAAGACCCATATATATACTGTCTACAAGAGATCCACTTCAGGCCTAGAGACACATACAGACTGACAGTAAGGGGATGGAAAAAGATATTCCACGAATATGGAAACCAAAAGAAAGCTGGAGTAGCAATTCTCGTATCAGACACAACAGACTTTAAAATAAAGACTATTAGAAGAGACAAAGAAGGACACTAGT
This sequence comes from Stenella coeruleoalba, assembly GCF_951394435.1. NCBI lineage: Eukaryota > Metazoa > Chordata > Mammalia > Artiodactyla > Delphinidae > Stenella > Stenella coeruleoalba. Next base: position 182,250,490 of record NC_137147.1, on the reverse strand, counting down.
AATGATCAAGGGATCGACCCAAGAAGAAGATGATATAACCAGTGTAAATATGTATGCACCCAACATAGGAGCACCTCAATACATAAGGCAAATACTAACAGCCATAAAAGGGGAAATCGACAGTAACACAATCATAGTAGGGGACGTTAACACCCCCACTTTCACCAATGCACAGATCATCCAAAATGAAAATAAATAAGGAAGCACAAGCTTTAAATGATACATTAAACAAGATGGACTTAATTGATATTTATAGGACACTCCATCCAAAAACAACAGAATACACATTTTCCTCAAGTGCTCATGGAACATTCTCCACGATAGATCATATCTTGGGTCACAAATCAACCCTTGGTAAATTTAAGAAAATTGAAATTGTATCAAGTATCTTTTCCGACCACAACACCATGAGACCAGATATCAATTACAGGAAAAGATCTGTAAAATATACAAACACATGGAGGCTAAACAATACACTACTTAATAACGAAGTGATCACTGAAGAAATCAAACAGGAAATTAAAAAATACCTAGAAACAAATGACAATGGAGACACGACGACCCAAAACCTATAGGATGCAGCAAAAGCAGTTCTAAGGGGGAAGTTTATAGCAATACAAGCCCACCTAAAGAAGCAGGAAACATCTCGAATAAATAACCTAACCTTGCACCTCAAGCAATTAGAGAAAGAAGAACAAAAAAACCCCAAAGTTAGTGGAAGGAAAGAAATCATAAAGATCAGATCAGAAATAAATGAAAAAGAAATGAAGGAAGCGATAGCAAAGATCAATAAAACTAAAAGCTGGTTCTTTGAGAAGATAAACAAAATAGATAAACCATTCGCCAGACTCATCACGAAAAAAAGAGAGAAGACTCAAATCAACAGAATTAGAAATGAAAAAGGAGAAGTGACAACTGACACTGCAGAAATACAAAAGATCATGAGAGATTACTACAAGCAACTCTATGCCAATAAAATGGACAACCTGGAAGAAATGGACGAATTCTTAGAAATGCACAACCTGCCAAAACTGAATCAGGAAGAAATAGAAAATATGAGCAGACCAATCACAAGCCCTGAAATTGAAACTGTGATTAAAAATCTTGCAGCAAACAAAAGCCCAGGACCAGATGGCTTCACAGGCGAATTCTGTCAAACATTTAGAGAAGAACTAACACCTACCCTTCTCAAACTCTTCCAAAATATAGCAGAGGGAGGAGCACTCCCAAATTCATTCTATGAGGCCACCATCAATCACCTTGATACCAAAACCAGACAAAGATATCACAAAGAAAGAAAACTACAGGCCAATATCACTGATGAACATAGATGCAAAAATCCTCAACAAAATACTAGCAAACAGAATCCAACAGCACATTAAAAGGATCATACACCATGATCAAGTGGGGTTTATTCCAGGAATGCAAGGATTCTTCAATATACGCAAAACAATCAATGTGATACACCATATTAACAAATTGAAGGAGAAAAACCATATGATCATCTTCACAGATGCAGAGAAAGCTTCTGACAAAATTCAACACCCATTTATGATAAAAACCCTGCAGAAAGTAGCCATAGAGGGAACTTTCCTCAAAATAATAAAGGCCATATATGACAAATCCACAGCAAGCATCATACTCGATGGTGAAAAACTGAAGGCATTTCCACTAAGATCAGGAACAAGACAAGGTTGCCCACTCTCACCACTCTTATTCAACATAGTTTTGGAAGTTTTAGCCACAGCAATCAGAGAAGAGAAGGAAATAAAAGGAATCCAAATCGCAAAAGAAGAAGTAAAGCTGTCACTATTTGCAGATGACATGATACTATACATAGAGAATCCTAAAGATGCTACCAGAAAACTACTAGACCTAATCAATGAATTTGGTGAAGTAGCAAGATACAAAATTAATGCACAGAAATCTCTGGCATTCCTATACACTAATGATGAAAAATCTGAAAGTGAAATCAAGAAAACACTCCCATTTACCATTGCAACAAAAAGAATAAAATATCTAGGAATAAACCTACCTAAGGAGACAAAAGACCTGTATGCAGAAATTTATAAGACATTGATGAAAGAAATAAAAGATGATACAAATAGATGGAGAGATATACCATGTTCTTGGATTGGAAGAATCAACATTGTGAAAATGACTCTACTAACCAAAGCAATCTGCAGATTCAATGCAATCCCTATCAAACTACCACTGGCATTTTTCACAGAACTAGAACAAAAAATTTCACAATTTGTATGGAAACACAAAAGACCCCGAATAGCCAAAGCAATCTTGAGAACGAAAAATGGAGGTGGAGGCATCAGACTCCCTGACTTCAGACTATACTACAAAGGTACAGTAATCAAGACAGTATGGTACTGGCACAAAAACAGAAGGACAGCTCAATGGAACAGGATAGAAATCCCAGAGATAAACCCACGCATATATGGTCACCTTATCTTTGATAAAGGAGGCAGGAATGTACAATGGAGAAAGGACATCCTCTTCAATAAGTGGTGCTGGGAAAACTGGACAGGTACATGTAAAAGTATGAGATTAGATCACTCCCTAACACCATACACAAAAATAAGCTCAAAATGGATTAACGACCTAAATGTAAGGCCAGAAACTATCAAACTCTTAGAGGAAAACATAGGCAGGACACTCTATGACATAAATCACAGCAAGATCCTTTTTGACCCACCTCCTAGAGAAATGAAAATAAAAACAAAAATAAACAAATGGTACCTAATGAAACTTCAAAGCTTTTGCAAAGCAAAGGAAACCATAAACAAGACCAAAAGACAGCCCTTAGAATGGGAGAAAATATTTGCAAATGAAGCAACTGACAAAGGATTAATTTCCAAAATTTACAAGCAGCTCATGCAGCTCAATAACAAAAAAACAAACAACCCAATCCAAAAGTGGGCAGAAGACCTAAATAGACATTTCTCCAAAGAAGATATACAGACTGCCAACAGACACATGAAAGAATGCTCAACATCATTAATCATTAGAGAAATGCAAATCAAAACTACAATGAGATATCATCTCACACCAGTCAGAATGGCCATCATCAAAAAATATAGAAACAGTAAATGCTGGAGAGGGTGTGGAGAAAAGGGAACACTCTTGCACTGCTGGTGGGAATGTGAATTGGTTCAGCCACTATGGAGAACAGTATGGAGGTTTCTTAAAAAACTACAAATAGAACTACCATATGACCCAGCAATCCCACTACTGGGCATATACCCTGAGAAAACCAGAATTCAAAAAGAGTCATGTACCAAAATGTTCATTGCAGCTCTATTTACAATAGCCGGAGATGGAAACAACCTAAGTGCCCATCATCGGATGAATGGATAAAGAAGATGTGGCACATATATACAATGGAATGTTACTCAGCCATAGAAAGAAACGAAATTGAGCTATTTGTAATGAGGTGGATAGACCTAGAGTCTGTCATACAGAGTGAAGTAAGTCAGAAGGAGAAAGACAAATACCGTATGCTATCACATATATAGGGAATTTAAGAAAAAGAAAATGTCATGAAGAACCTAGGGGTAAGACAGGAATAAAGACACAGACCTACTAGAGAATGGACTTGAGGTTATGGGGAGGGAGAAGTGTGAGCTGTGACAAAGTAAGAGAGTGGCATAGACATATATACACTACCAAACGTAAGGTAGATAGTGGGAAACAGCTGCATAGCACAGGGAGATCAGCTCGGTGCTTTGTGACCGCCTGGAGGGGTGGGATAGGGAGGGTGGGAGAGAGACACAAGAGGGAAGAGATATGGGAACATATGTATGTGTATAGCTGACTCACTTTGTTATAAGGCAAAAGCTAACACACCATTGTAAAGCAGTTATATCCCAATAAAGATGTTAAAAAAAAAAAAACATACCAAAGTAAAAAACCTCACTGGAAAAGGTAAATATATAGTAAGGGTAATGAATCAGTCACTTATAAAGCAAGTATGAAGGTTAAAAACAAAAGTAAAATTAAATAAAACTACAATAATTAGTCAAGGGATGCATACAATTAAAAGATATAAAAAGTGACATAGGGCTTCCCTGGTGGCGCAGTGGTTGAGAGTCTGCCTGCCGATGCAGGGGACGCGGGTTCGTGCCCCGGTCCCGGAAGATCCCGCATGCCGCGGAGTGGCTGGGCCCGTGAGCCATGGCCGCTGAGCCTGCGTGTCCAGAGCCTGTGCTCCGCAACGGGAGAGACCACAGCAGTGAGAGGCCCACGTACCGCAAAAAAAAAAAAAAAAGTGACATGTCACTTTTTATATCATATAAAAAGTGATACGACATGATGGGAATAAAAAGTAAAGTTCTAGGATGTGTTCAAATTTAAGTTGTTATCAACTTAAAACAGACCATTACATACATACGATGTTATATGTGAACCTCACAGTAACCACAAAGCAAAAAATTTATAGTAAATACACAAAAAGAAAAATGACAAAAGAACCTGAACATAACACTAAAGAAATGCATGTAACCGCAAAGAAAGAGAGAAGGAGAAGAAGAAAGGAACAGAGAGAACTACAAACCAGAAACTACAAGCCAGAAAAGAGCTAACAAAATGGCAGTAAATACATACCTATCAATAATTACTTTATGTGTAAATGGATTAAATGCTCCTATTGAGGGGACTTCCCTGGCAGTACAGCGATTCAGAGTTCACCTTCCAATGCAGGGGGTGTGGGTTCAATCCCTGGACAGGGAGCTGAGAGCCCACATACCTCATGGTCAAAAAACGAAAACATAAAACAGAAGCAATATTGTAACAAATTCAATAAGGACTTGAAAAATGGTCCATATAAAAAAATTAAAACATAAATTTAAAAAATGCTCCTATTGAAAGACACAGAGTGGCCTAATGGATGAAAAAACAAGACCCAACTATATGCTGTTTACAAGAGGCTCACTTTAGAAGTAAGGACACACACAGTGAAAGCAAAGGGATGGAGAAAGATATTCCATGCAAATGGAAATGAAAAGAAAGCTGGAGTAGCTATACTCATATCAGATAAAATAGACTTTAAATTAAAGACTGTAATAAAAGACAAAGAGGACATTACATAATGATAAAGGGGTTAATCTAGCAAGAAGATCTAAACATTTATAAATATATATGCACCCAACATAGGAGCACCAAAATATTTAAAGTGAATATTAATGAGCCTAAAGGGAGAAATTGACAGCAATACAATAAGAGTAGGGGACTTTAACACCCCACTTACATTGATGGATAGATCATCCAGACAGAAAATCAATAAGGAAACATCAGCCATAAATGACATATGAGACCAGAGATTTAATAGATTTATACAGAGTTCCATCCAAAAGCAGCATAAATTCTCAGTGCACATAGAGCATTCTCCAGGGTTGATCACATGTTAGGCCAGAAAACAAGCCTCAAGAAATTCAAGAAGGCTGAAGTCATATCAAGCATTTTTCTCTGACCACAATGGTATAAAACTAGAAATCAGTTACAGGAAGAAAATTCTAAAAACCATAAACTTGGAGATTAAATAATATGCCACTGATCAATCAATGGGTCATTGAAGAAATCAAAGGAAAAAAATTTAAAATACCTACAGACAAATGAAAACAGAAATATGATATACCAAAGTCTATGGGATGCAGCAAAAGCAGTTTTAAGAGGAAAGTTCATAATGATACAGGCCTACTTTAAGAAAGAAGAGAAATTCCAAATAACTAATCCAACTTTGCATCCAAAGGATCTAGAAAAGAAATGAAGCCCAAAGTTACTACAAGAAGGAAATAATAAAGATCAAAGCAAAAGTAAATGAAATAGGGACTAAAAAGACAATAGAAAATATCAATGAAAGTAAGAGCTGGTTCTTTGAAAAGATAAACAAAACTGACAAACCATTAGCTAGATTCACCAAGAAAAAAAAAAAGAGAGTGGGCTTAAATAAATGAAATCAGAAATGAAAGAGAAGTAACAACTAATAGTAAAGAAATAAAGAGGATCGTAAGAGACAACTATGGACAATTATACACCAACAATTGAACAACCTAGAAGAAATGGAGAAATTTCTAGACACACACAATCTTCCAAGACTGAATCATGAAGAAACAGAAAATCTGAATAGCTTGATTACTAGTGAGAAGATTGAATCAGCAATCAAAAACCTCCCAACAAACAAAAGTCTAGGACCAGGTGGCTCACTAGTAAATTCTACCAAACATCCAAAGATTTAATACCAATCCTTCTCAAACTATTTCCAAAAAAATGAAGAGGGAGAAACACTTCCAAACTCATTTTAAGAGGCCAACATTACCCTGATACCAAAACCAGAGAAGAATACCACAAAAAAATTACTGGACAATATCCTTAATGAACATAGATGCAAAAATCCCCAACAAAATATTAGCAAACTGAATCCAACAGCACACTGAAAGGATCGTACACCATGATCAAGTGGGATTTATTCCAGGGATGCAAGAATGGTTCAACATCCACAAATCAATGTGATTAACACCTTGACAAAGTGAAGGATAAAAAATATCACCTCAATAGATGCAGAGAAAGCATTCAACAAAATTCAATACCCATTCATGGTAAAATGCTCAACAATGTGAACATTGAGGGAATGTACCTCAGCATAAATAAAGGCTGTATATGACAAACCCACAGCTAACATCATACTCAATGTTGAAAAGCTCAAAGCTTTTCCTCCAAGATGAGGAACAAGACAAGGATACCCACTCTCATCACTTTTATCAATATAATATTATTGCAAGTCCTAGCCACATCAGTTAGGCATGAAAAAGAAATCGAAGCCGTCCAAATTGGAAAGGAAGAAGTAAAATTGTCACTATTTGCAGATGACATGATACCACATATAGAAAACCCTAAAGAGTCCAGCAAAAAAAAACCCACAAAAATTTGTTTGTTAGTTAGAACTAATAAATGAATTCAGTAAAGTTGCCAGATATAAAATCAATATACAATGATCATCTCAATAGATGCAGAGAAAGCTTTTGACAAAATTCAACACCCATTTATGATAAAAACCCTGCAGAAAGTAGCCATAGAGGGAACTTTCCTCAACATAATAAAGGCCATATATGACAAGCCCACAGCAAACATCATCCTCAATGATGAAAAACTGAAAGCATTTCCACTAAGATCAGGAACAAGACAAGGGTGCCCACTCTCACCACTCTTATTCAACATAGTTTTGGAAGTTTTAGCCACAGCAATCAGAGAAGAGAAGGAAATAAAAGGAATCCAAATCGCAAAAGAAGAAGTAAAGCTGTCACTGTTTGCAGATGACATGATCCTATACATAGAGAATCCTAAAGATGCTACCAGAAAACTGCTAGAGCTAATCAATGAATTTGGTAAAGTGGCAGGATACAAAATTAATGCACAGAAATCTCTGGCATTCCTATATACTAATGATGAAAAATCTGAAAGTGAAATCAAGAAAACACTCCCATTTACCACTGCAACAAAAAGAATAAAATATCTAGGAATAAACCTACCTAAGGAGACAAAAGACCTGTATGCAGAAAATTATAAGACACTGATGAAAGAAATAAAAGATGATACAAATAGATGGAGACATATACCATGTTCTTGGATTGGAAGAATCAACATTGTGAAAATGACTCTACTACCCAAAGCAATCTATAGATTCAATGCAATCCCTATCAAACTACCACTGGCATTTTTCACAGAACTAGAACAAAAAATTTCACAATTTGTATGGAAACACAAAAGACCCCGAATAGCCAAAGCAATCTTGAGAACAAAAAAAGGAATGGGAGGAATCAGGCTCCCTGACTTCAGACTATACTACAAAGCTACAGTTATCAAGACGGTATGGTACTGGCACAAAAACAGAAAGATAGATCAATGGAACAGGATAGAAAGCTCAGAGATAAACCCATGCACATATGGACACCTTATCTTTGATAAAGGTGGCAGGAATGTACAGTGGAGAAAGGACATCCTCTTCAATAAGTGGTGCTGGGAAAACTGGACAGGTACATGTAAAAGTATGAGATTAGATCACTCCCTAACACCATACACAAAAATAAGCTCAAAATGGATTAAAGACCTAAATATAAGGCCGGAAACTATCAATCTCGTAGAGGAAAACATAGGCAGAACACTCTATGACATAAATCACAGCAAGATCCTTTCTGACCCACCTCCTAGAGTAATGGAAATAAAAACAAAAATAAAAAATGGGACCTCATGAAACTGCAAAGCTTTTGCACAGCAAAGGAAACCATAAACAAGACCAAAAGACAACCCTCAGAATGGGAGAAAATATTTGCAAATGAAGCAACTGACAAAGGATGTATCTCCAAAATTTACAAGCAGCTCATGCAGCTCAATAACAAAAACACAAACAACCCAATCCAAAAATGGGCAGAAGACCTAAATAGACATTTCTCCAAAGAAGATATACAGACTGCCAACAAACACATGAAAGAATGCTCAACATCATTAATCATTAGAGAAATGCAAATCAAAACTACAATGAGATATCATCTCACACCAGTCAGAATGGCCATCATCAAAAAATCTAGAAACAATAAATGCTGGAGAGGGTGTGGAGAAAAGGGAACACTGTTGCACTGCTGGTGGGAATGTGAATTGGTTCAGCCACTATGGAGAACAGTATGGAGGTTCCTTAAAAAACTACAAATAGAACTACCATATGACCCAGCAATCCCACTACTGGGCATATACCCTGAGAAAACCGAAATTCAAAAAGAGTCATGTACCAAAATGTTCATTGCAGCTCTATTTACAATAGCCCGGAGATGGAAACAACCTAAGTGTCCATCATCGGATGAATGGATAAAGAAGATGTGGCACATATATACAATGGAATATTACTCAGCCATAAAAAGAAACGAAATTGAGCTATTTGTAATGAGGTGGATAGACCCAGAGTCTGTCATACACAGTGAAGTAAGTCAGAAAGAAAAAGACAAATACAGTATGCTAACACATATATATGGAATTTAAGAAAAAAAATGTCATGAAGAACCTAGGGGTAAGGCAGGAATAAAGACGCAGACCTCCTAGAGAACGGACTTGAGGTTATGGGGAGGGGGAAGGGTGAGCTGTGATGGGGCGAGAGAGAGTCATGGACATATACACATTAACAAACGTAGTAAGGTAGATAGCTAGTGGGAAGCAGCCGCATGGCACAGGGATATTGGCTCGGTGCTTTTTGACAGCCCGGAGGGGTGGGATAGGGAGGGTGGGAGGGAGGGAGACGCAAGAGGGCAGAGATATGGGAACATATGTATATGTATAACTGATTCACTTTGTTATAAAGCAGAAACTAACACACCATTGTAAAGCAATTATACCCCAATAAAGATGTTAAAAAAAATCAATATACAGAAATCTGTTGTATTTGTATACACTAATAATGAACTATCACAAAGAGATTAAGAAACCAATCCTGGGAGGGGGGAAGATGGCGGAAGAGTAAGACACGAAGATCACCTTCCTCCCCACAGATACAGCAGAAATACATCTACACGTGGAGCAACTCCTACAGAACACCTACTGAACGCTGGCAGAAGACCTCAGACCTCCCAAAAGGCAAGAAACCCCCCACCTACCTGGGTAGGGCAAAAGAAAAAAAGGAAAAACAGAGACAAAAGAATAGGGATGGGACCTGCACCAGTGGAAGGGAGCTGTGAAGGAGGAAAGGTTTCCACACACTAGAAGCCCCTTCGCGGGTGGAGACTGTGGGAGGCAGACAGGGGAGCTTCGGAGCCGCGGAGGACATCACAGCAACAGGTTGCGGAGGGCAAAGCGGGGAGATTCCTGCACAAAGGACCGGTGCCGACTGGCACTCACCAGCCCGAGAGGCTTGTCTGCTCACCCGCTGGGGCGGGCGGGGCTGGGAGCTGAGGCTCGGGCTTCGGTCGGAGCGCAGGGAGAGGACTGGGGTTGGCGGCGTGAACACAGCCTGCAGGGCGCTAGTGCACCACGGCTGGCCGGGAGGGAGTCCGGAGAAAAGTCTGGACCTGCCAAAGAGGCAAGAGACTTTTTGTTCCCTCTTTGTTTCCTGGTGTGGGAGGAGAGGGGTTTAAGAACGCTGCTTAAAAGAACCCCAGAGACGCGCGTGAGCCGTGGCTGAAAACATGGACCCCAGAGACGGGCGGGAGACGCTAAGGCTGCTGCTGCCGCCAACAAGAAGCCTGTGTGCGAGGACAGGTCACTATCCACACCCCCCTTCCGGGAAGCCTGTGCAGCCTGCCACTGCCAGGGTCCCGGGATCCAGGGACAACTTCCCCGGGAGAACTCACCTCGCGCCTCAGGCTGGTGCAACGTCACGCCGGCCTCTGCCGCCGCAGGCCCGCCCCGCACTCCGTGCCCGTCCCTCCCCCCGGCCTGAGTGAGCCATAGCCCCCGAATCAGCGGCTCCTTTAACCCCGTCCTGTCTGAGTGAAGAACAGACGCCCTCAGGTGACCTACACACAGAGGCGGGGCCAGATCCAAAGCTGAGCCCCGGGAGCTGTGCGAACAAAGAAGAGAAAGGGAAATCTCTCCCAGCAGCCTCAGGAGCAGCGGATTAAAGCTCCACAATCAACTTGATGTACCTGCATCCGTGGAATACATGAATAGACAACAAATCATCTCAAATTCACGAGGTGGACTTTGAGAGCAAGATTTATGATTTTTTCCCCTTTTTCTCTTTTTGTGAGTGTGTATGTGTATCCTTCTGTGTGAGATTTTGTATAGCTTTGCTTCCACCATTTGTCCTAGGGTTCTGTCCATCCAATTTTATTTTTAAAATTATTTAAAATTATAATTAGTTTTAATTTTAATAACTTTATTATACTTTACCTACTTTCTTTGCTTTCTTTCCTTCTTTCTTTCTCTTTCTTTCTTTATTTCTTTCTTTCCTTCCTCCCTCCCTCCCACTCTCTCTCTCTCTCTTTTTTTCTTTCCTTCCTTCCCTCCTTTAGACAACGAATCATCCCAATTTGAGGAGGTGGACTTTGAGAGCAAGATTTATGATTGTTTCCCCTTTACCTCTTTTTGTGAGGGTGTATGTGTATGCGTCTGTGTAAGAGTTTGTCTGTATAGCTTTGCTTCCACCATTTGTCCTAAGGTTCTATACGTCCCTTTTTTTTTCTAAATAATTATTTTTTAATTCAATAAATTTATTATACTTTATTTTACTGTATCTTTTCTTTTTTCCTTCCTTCCCTCCTTCCTCTTCCCTCCTTCCCTCCCTTTCGTTCCTTTTCTTTCTTTCTTCCTTCCTTCCTTCCTCCCTTCCCTCATTTCTTTCTTTCTTCCTTCCTACTTCTACTAATTCTTTCTCTCTACTTTTTCTCTCTTTTATTCTGAGCCATGTGGATGAAAGATTCTTGGTGCTGCAGCCAGGAGTCAGTGCTGTGCCTCTGAGGTGGGAGAGCCAACTTCAGGACACTGGTCAACAAGAGACCTCCCAGCTCCACATAATATCAAACGGCGAAAATCTCCCAGAGACCTCCATCTCAACACCAGCACCCAGCTTCACTCAACGACCAGCAAACTACAGTGCTGGACACACTATGCCAAACAACTAGCAAGACAGGAACACAACCTCACCCATTAGCAGAGAGACTGCCTAAAATCATAATAAGTCCACAGACACCCCAAAACACACCACCAGACGTGGACCTGCCCACTAGAAAGACAAGATCCAGCCTCATCCACCAGAACACAGGCACTAGTCCCCTCCACCAGGAAGCCTACGCAGCCCACTGAACCAACCTTAGCCACTGGTGACAGACACCAAAAACAATGGAATCTACGAACCTGCAGCCTGCAAAAAGGAGACCCCAAACACACTAAGAGAAGCAAAATGAGAAGACAGAAAAACAGCAGATGAAGGAGCAAGATAAAAAACCCACGAGACCTAACAAATGAAGAGGAAATAGGCAGTCTACCAGAAAAAGAATTCAGAATAATGGTAGTAAGAATGATCCAAAATCTTGGAAATAGAATACACAAAATGCAAGAAACATTTAACAAGGACCTAGAAGAACTAACGATGAAACAACCAACGATGAACAACACAATAAATGAAATGAAAAATACTCTAGGTGGGATCAATAGCAGAATAACAGAGGCAGAAGAATGGATAAGTGACCTGGAAGATAAAATAGTGGAAATAACTACTGCAGAGCAGGATAAAGAAAAAAGAATGAAAAGAACTGAAGACAGTCTCAGAGACCTCTGGGACAACATTAAACGCACCAACATTCGAATTATAGGGGTTCCAGAAGAAGAAGAGAAAAAGAAAGGGACTGAGAAAATATTTGAAGAGATTATAGTTGAAAACTTCCCTAATATGGGAAAGGAAATAGTTAATCAAGACCAGGAAGCACAGAGAGTCCCTTACAGGATAAATCCAAGGAGAAATACGCCAAGACACATATTAATCAAACTGTCAAAAGTTAAATACAAAGAAAGCATATTAAAAGCAGCAAGGGAGAAACAACAAATAACACACAAGGGAATCCCCATAAGGTTAACAGCTGATATTTCAGCAGAAACTCTGCAAGCCAGAAGGGAGTGGCAGGACATACTGAAAGTGATGAAGGAGAAAAACCTGCAACCAACATTACTCTACCCAGCAAGGATCTCATTCAGATCTGATGGAGAAATTAAAACCTTTACAGACAAGCAAAAGCTGAGAGAGGTCAGCACCACCAAACCACCTTTACAACAAACGCTAAAGGAACTTCTCTAGGCAAGAAACACAAGAGAAGGAAAGGACCTATAATAACGAACCCAAAACAATTTAGAAAATGGGAATAGGAACATACATATCAATTATTACCTTTAATGTAAATGGAATAAAATGCTCCCACCAAAAGACACAGATTGGCTGAATGGATACAAAAACAAGACCCATATATATGCTGTCTACAAGAGACCCACTTCAGACCTAGAGACACATACAGAATGAAAGTAAGGGGATGGAAAAAGATATTCCATGCAAATGGAAACCAAAAGAAAGCTGGAGTAGCAATTCTCATATCAGACACAATAGACATTAAAATAAAGACTATTAGAAGAGACAAAGAAGGACACTACATAATGATCAAGGGATCGATCCAAGAAGAAGATATAACCAGTGCAAATATTTATGCACCCAACAAAGGAGCACCTCAATATATAAGGCAAATACTAACAGCCATAAAAGGGGAAATCGACAGTAACACATTCATACTAGGGGTCTTTAACACCCCACTATCACCAATGGACAGATTATCCAAAATAAATATAAATAAGGAAACACAAGCTTTAAATGATACATTAAACAAGATGGACTTAATTGATATTTATAGGACACTCCATCCAAAAACAACAGAATACACATTTTTTCTGAAGTGCTCATGGAACATTCTCCAGGATAGTTCATATCTTGGGTCACAAGTCAAGCCTTTGTAAATTTACAAAATTGAAATTGTATCAAGTATCTTTTCCGACCACAACGCCATGAGACTAGATATCAATTACAGGAAAAGATCTGTAAAAAATACAAACACATGGATGCTAAACAATACACTACTTAATAACGAAGTGATAACTGAAGATATCAAACAGGAAATTAAAAAATACCTAGAAACAATTGACAGTGGAGACACAGCGACCCAAAACCTATGGAATGCAGCAAAAGCAGTTCTAAGAGGGAAGATAATAGCAATACAAGCCCACATTAAGAAGCAGGAAACATCTCGAATAAATAACCTAACCTTGCACCTCAAGCAATTAGAGAAAGAAGAACATAAAAACCCCAAAGTTAGCAGAAGGAAAGAAATCATAAAGATGAGATCAGAAATGAAGGAAACGATAGCAAAGATCAATAAAACTAAAAGCTGGTTCTTTGAGAAGATAAACAAAATAGATAAACCATTAGCCAGACTCATGAAGAGAAAAAGGGAGAAGACTCAAATCAATAGAATTAGAAATGAAAAAGGAGAAGTAACAACTGACACTGCAGAAATACAAAAGATCATGAGAGATTACTACAAGCAACTCTATGCCAATAAAATGGACAACCTGGAAGAAACGGACAAATTCTTAGACATGCACAAACTTCCAAGACTGAATCAGGAAGAAATAGAAAATATGAGCAGACCAATCACAAGCACTGAAATTGAAACTGTGATTAAAAATCTTCCAACAAACAAAAGCCCAGGACCAGATGGCTTCACAGGGGAATTCTATCAAACATTTAGAGAAGAGCTAACACCTATCCTTCTCAAACTCTTCCAAAATATAGCAGAGGGAGGAACACTCCCAAATTCTTTCTACAAGGCCATGATCACCTTGATACCAAAACCAGACAAGGATGTCACAAAGAAAGAAAACTACAGGCCAATATCACTGATGAACATAGATGCAAAAATCCTCAACAAAATACTAGCAAACAGAACCCAACAGCACATTAAACGGATCATACACCATGATCAAGTGGGGTTTATTCCAGGAATGCAAGGATTGTTCAATATACGCAAATCTAACAATGTGATACACCATATTAACAAATTGAAGGAAAAAAACGATATGATCATCTCAATAGATGCAGAGAAAGCTTTTGACAAAATTCAACACCCATTTATGATAAAAACCCTGCAGAAAGTAGCCATAGAGGGAACTTTCCTCAACATAATAAAGGCCATATATGACAACCCCACAGCCAACATCGTCCTCAATGGTGCAAAACTGAAAGCATTTCCACTAAGATCAGGAACAAGACAAGGTTGCCCACTCTCACCACTCTTATTCAACATAGTTTTGGAAGTTTTAGCCACAGTAATCAGAGAAGAAAAGGAAATAAAAGGAATCCAAATCTCAAGAAGTAAAGCTGTCACTGTTTGCAGATGACATGATAGTACACATACAGAATCCTAAAGGTGGTACCAGAAAACTACTAGAGCTAATCAATGAATTTGGTGAAGTAGCAGGATACAAAATTAATGCACAGAAATCTCTGGCATTCCTATACACTAATGATGAAAAATCTGAAAGTGAAATCAAGAAAACACTCCCATTTACCATTGCAACAAAAAGAATAAAATATCTAGGAATAAACCTACCGAAGGAGACAAAAGACCTGTATGCAGAAAATTATAAGACACTGATGAAAGAAATTAAAGATGATACAAATAGATGGAGAGATATACCATGTTCTTGGATTGGAAGAATCAACATTGTGAAAATGACTCTACTACCCAAAGCAATCTACAGTTTCAGTGCAATCCCTATCAAACTACCACTGGCATTTTTCACAGAACTAGAACAAAAAATTTCACAATTTGTATGGAAACACAAAAGACCCCGAATAGCCAAAGCAATCTTGAGAACGAATAACAGAGCTGGGGGAATCAGGCTCCCTGACTTCAGACTATACTACAAAGGTACAGTAATCAAGACAGTATGGTACTGGCACAAAAACAGAAAGATAGATCAATGGAACAGGATAGAAAGTCCAGAGTTAAACCCACGCACATATGGTCACCTTATCTTTGATAAAGGAGGCAGGAATGTACAGTGGAGAAAGGACAGCCTCTTCAATAAATGGTGCTGGGAAAACTGTTCAGGCACATGTAAAAGTATGAGATTAGATCACTCCCTAACACCATACACAAAAATAAGCTCAAAATGGATTAACGACCTAAATGTAAGATCAGAAACTATCAAACTCTTAGAGGAAAACATACGCAGAACACTCTATGACATAAATCACAGCAAGATCCTTTTTGACCCACCTCCTAGAGACATGGAAATAAAAACAAAAATAAACAAATGGGACCTAATGAAACTTCAAAGCTTTGCACAGCAAAGGAAACCATAAACAAGACCAAAAGACAACCCTCAGAATGGGAGAAAATATTTGCAAATGAAGCAACTGACAAAGGATGTATCTCCAAAAATTACAAGCAGCTCATGCAGCTCAATAACAAAAACACAAACAACCCAATCCAAAAATGGGCAGAAGACCTAAATAGACATTTCTCCAAAGAAGACATACAGACTGCCAACAAACACATGAAAGAATGCTCAACATCATTAATCATTAGAGAAATGCAAATCAAAACTACAATGAGATATCATCTCACACCAGTCAGAATGGCCATCATTAAAAAATCTAGAAACAATAAATGCTAGAGAGGGTGTGGAGAAATGGGAACACTGTTGCACTGTTGGTGGGAATGTGAATTGGTTCAGCCACTATGGAGAACAGTATGGAGGTTCCTTAAAAAACTACAAATAGAACTACCATATGACCCAGCAATCCCACTACTGGGCATATACCCTGAGAAAACCAAAATTCAAAAAGAGTCAGGTACTAAAATGTTCATTGCAGCTCTATTTACAATAGCCCCGAGATGGAAACAACCTAAGTGCCCATCATCGGATGAATGGATAAAGAAGATGTGGCACATATATCCAATCGAATATTACTCAGCCATAAAAAGAAACGAAATTGAGCTATTTGTAATGAGGTGGATAGACCTACAGTCTGTCATACAGAGTGAAGTAAGTCAGAAAGAGAAAGACAAATACCGTATGCTAACACATATATATGGAATTTAAGAAAAAAAATGTCATGAAGAACCTAGGAGTAAGACAGGAATAAAGACATAGACCTACTAGAGAATGGACTTGAGGATATGGGGAGGGGGAAGGGTGAGCTGTGACAAAGCGAGAGAGAGGCATGGACATATATACACTAACAAATGTAAAGTAGATAGCTAGTGGGAAGCAGCTGCATAGCACAGGGAGATCAGCTCGGTGCTTTGTTACCGCCTGGAGGGGTGGGGTAGGGAGGGTGGGAGGGAGGGAGACACAAGAGGGAAGAGATATGGGAACATATGTGTATGTATAACTGATTCACTTTGTTATATAGAAGAAAGTAACACACCATTGTAAAGCAATTATACCCCAATAAAGATGTTTAAAAAAAATCCCATTTACAACTGTGTCAAAAAGAATAAAATACCCAGGGATAATTTCAACCAAGGTGAAAGATCTATATACTGAAAACTATAAGACAGTGATGAAGAAATTGAAGAATAAACAAATAAAGGGATGTGGCGAAGTCAAGATTGCGGTGTGGGATAACACTGAGTTAGCCTCTCTCTGTAACTAGGTTGCCTGCTGGCTGCTGGTGGGAGACCCTGATGCCCAAGGAGACGGGAGGGACCCCCAGGTGAACTGGTAGGAAGTGGAGTACAGAGCGGGGAGGAGAAGTGGAGACGAGACTGCATCAGCACCCCTGAGTCAGGGGAGATCAGGAGAGGCAGACAGGAGGGACCATCTGGGAGAAGCAGGAGAGGAGGGCATTTGACCCCCCACTCGAGCCCAGGAAGCCAGCTGGGCTCCCAGGTGAGGTCCCCTGCCCTCTGAGACCAGGGGTGGGGGGCACACCTGGGCCCCTTCTGTTCCTTGAGCCTAAGCCCTGCCCCCCACAGCCCCCAGGCCTTTTCCAGCCCTGTGGGTCCTGAGCATTGGCCCCACCCACTGCCCAAACCTCACCCTTGCTTAGGCCCTGCCCTCCACAGCCAAGGCCTTTTCCCCCCTTTTTTTCTTTCTTTTTTTTCTGGTTTCTGTTTTCCCTCCTCCTCTCTTTTACTATTGTGGTACGGTTGTACTTCCAGGTGTTGATTCATCTATATTTTGATTTTTATATTCTTTCTAACATATGTGTTGGTTTCCTAGTCTAATTTTATTTTTCACTTTGTTATTCTCTCTCTTTTATTTTTTTTTTGCCACCCCACATGGCTTGCAGGATCTTGGTTCACAGTCGGGGGTCAGGCCAAAGCTCCTGCAGTGGGAGCTCTGTGTCAGAACCACTGGGCTAACAGAGAACCTCAGACCCCAGGGAATATTCATCAGAGTGAGGTCTCATGGAGGTCCTCATACCAGCACCAAGACCCAGCTCTACCCAGCAGCCTACAAACTCCAGGGTTGGAAGCCTCAGGCCAAACAACCACTAAGACAGGAACACAATCCCACTCATAAAAAAAATGAGATGGCAAATAATATGTCACAGATGAAGGAGCAAGGTAAAAACCTACAGGACCAAATAAATGAAGAGGAAATAGGAAATCTACCTGAAAAAGAATTCAGAGTAATGATAGTAAAGATGATCCAGAATCTTAGAAATAGAATGGAGGCACAGACTTAGAAAATACAAGAAATGATTAACAAAGATCTAGAAGAACTAAAGAACATACAGAGATGAACATAATAACTGAAATGAAAAATACACTAGAAGGAAACAATAACAGAATAACAGAGGCAGAAAGACGAATAACTGAGCTGGAAGACAAAATGGTGGAAATAACTGCCGAGGAGCAAAATAAAGAAAAAAGAATGAAAAAAATTGACAATCTCAGAGACCTCTGGGACAACTCTAAACGCACCAATATTCAAACTATAGGGGTCCCAGAAGAGGAAGAGAAAAAGAAAGGGTCTGAGAAAATATCTGAAGAGATTATAGTCAAAAAATTCCCTAAGATGGGAAAGGATTTAGTCACCCAAGTCGAGGAAGCACAGAGAGTCCCATACAGGGTAAACCCTAGGAAAAACACACCAAGACACACATTAATCAAACTAACAAAGATTAAATTCAAAGAAAAAATATTAAAAGCAGCAAGGGACAAACAACAAATAATATAAAAAGGAATCTCCATAAGGTTATCGGCTGATTTTTCAGCAGAAACTCTGCAGGCCAGAAGGGAGTGGTAGGATATACTTAAAGTAATGAAAGAGAAAAATCTACAACCAAGATTACTCTACCCAGCAAGGACCTATTCAGATTTGGCAGAGAAATCAGGAGCTTTTTAGACAAGCAAAAGCTAACAGCACCACCAAACCAGCTTTACAACAAATGCTAAAGAAACTTCTCTAGGTGTGAAACACAAGAGAAGAAAATGACCCACAAAAGCAAACCCAAAACAAATAAGAAAATGGTAATAGGAACAAACATATGGATAATAACCTTGAATGTAAATGGATTAAATGCTCCAACCAAAAGACACAGACTGGCTGAATGGAAAAATACAAGACCTATATACATGCTGGCTACAAGAGACCTATTTCAGACCTAGGGACACATACAGACTGAAGGTGAAGGGACGGAAAAAGATATTCCATGCAAATGGAAATCAAAAGAAAGCTGGAGTAGCAATACTCGTATCTGATAAAATAGACTTTAAAATAAAGACTGTTATAAGAGATAAGGAGGGACACTACATAATGATCAAGGGATCAGTCCAAGAAGAAAATATAACAATTATAAATGTTTATGACCCAACATAGGAGCACCTCAATACATAAGGAAAATGCTAACAACCATGAAAGGAGAAATCGACAGTAACACAATACTAGTAGGGGATTTTAACACACCACTTAAAACAATGGACAGATCACCCCAGCAGAAAATGAATAAGGAAACACAAGCTTTAAATGACACAATAGACCAGATAGATTTAATTGATATTTATAGAGCATTCCACCCAAAAGTGGCAGAATACACTTTCTTCTCAAGTGCACATGGAACATTCTCCAGGATAGATCACATCTTGGGTCACAAATCAATCCCTGGAAATTTTAAGAAAATTGAAATCATATCAAGCATCTTTTCTGACCACAATGCTATGAGATTGGAAATCAATTACAGGAAAAAAAAAACCTGTAAAAACTACAAATACATGGAGGCTAAACAGTGCACTACTAAATAACCAGCAGATCACTCAAGAAATCAAAAAGAAAATTAAAAATACCTAGAAACAAATGACAACGAAAACAGGACGACCCAAAACCTATGGGATGCAGCAAAAGCAGTTCTAAGAGGGAAGTTTATAGCAATTCAATTTCACCTCAAGAAACAAGAAGACTCTCAAATACACAATCTATCCCTACACTTAAAACAACTAGAGAAAGAAAAACAAAGAAAATCTAAAGTCTGTAGAAGGAAAGAAATCATAAAAATCAGAGCAGAATGGCTTCCCTGGTGGCGCAGTGGTTGAGAGTCTGCCTGCTGATGCAGGGGACGCGGGTTTGTGCCCCAGTCCGGGAAGATCCCACATGCTGCGGAGTGGCTGGGCCCGTGAGCCATGGCCGCGGAGCCTGTGCATCCGGAGCCTGTGGTCCGCAATGGGAGAGGCCACAACAGTGAGAGGCCCGTGTACCGGAAAAAAAAAAAAAAATCAGAGCAGAAATAAATGAAATAGAAATGAAGAAAACAATAGCAAAGATCTATAATACTAAAAGCTGGTTCTTTGAGAAGATAAACAAAATTGATAAACCCTTAGCCAGACTCATCAAGAAAAAAAAGGAGAGGATGCAAATCAAATTTAGAAATTTAAAAGGAGAAAACTGACACCACAGAAATACAAAGGATAATAAGAGACTATTACAAACAGCTATATGCCAATAAAATGGACAACCTGGAAGAAATGGACAAATTCTTGGAAAGGTACAATTTTCCAAGACTGAACCAGGAAGAATTAGAAAATATGAACAGACCCATCCCAAGTAATGAAATTGAAACCATAATTAAAAATCTTCCAACAAACAAAAGTCCAGGACTAGATGGCTTCACAGGCGAATTCTATCAAACATTTAGAGAAGACCTAACACTGATCCTTCTCAGACTCTTCCAAAAAATTGCAGAGGGAGAAACACTCCCAAATTCATTCTATGAAGCCACCATCACCCTGATATCAAAACCAGGAAAAGATATCACAAAAAAAAAGAAAATTATAGATCAATATAACTGATGAACATAGATGCAAAAATCCTGAACAAAATACTAGCCAACAGAATCCAACAACACATTGAAAGGATCATAAACCATGATCAAGGGGGATTTATCCCAGCAACGTAAGGATTCTTCAATATACGCAAATCAACCAATGTAATATAACACATTAACAAGTTAAGCAATAAAAACCATATGATGACCTCAATAGATGCAGAAAATGCTTTTGACAAAATTCAACACCCATTTATGATAAAAACTCTCCAGAACGTGGGCACAGAAGGAACCTACCTCAACATAATAAAGGCCATATATGACAAATCCACAGCAAGCATCATACTCAATGGTGAAAAACTGAAAGTATTTCCACTAAGATCAGGAACAAAACAAGGATGTCCACTCTCACCACTATTATTCTGCATAGTTTTGGAAGTCCTAAACACAGCAATCAGACAAGAAAAAGAAAAAAAAGGAATACAAATTGGAAAAGAAGAAGTAAAACTGTCACTGTCTGTGGATGACATGATACTATACACAGAAAATCCTAAAGATGCCAACAGAAAACTACTAGAACTAATCAATGAATTTGGTAAGGTTGCTGGATACAAAATTAATGCACAGAAATCTCTGGCATTCGTATACACCAACAACGAAAAATCAGAAAGGGAAATTAAGGAACCAATCCCATTTACCATCACAACAGAAATAATAAAATACCTTGGAATAAACCTGCCTAAGGAGGTGAAAGACTTGTACTCAGAAAACTATAAACCACTGATGAAAGAAATAAAAAGATGACATAAACAGATGGAGAAATATACCATGTTCATCGATAGGAAGAATCAATACTGTGAATGTCACTATACTACCCAAAGCAACCTACAGATTCAACGCAATCCCTGTCAAATTACAAATGGCATTCTTCACAGAACTGAACAAAAAAATTTTACAATTCGAATGGAAACACAAGAGACTCCGAATAGCCAAAGCAATCTTGAGAAAGAAAAACAGAGTTGGAGAAATCAGGCTCCCTAACTTCAAACTATACCACAGAGCTACAGTAATCAAGACAGTATGGTACGGGCACAAAAACAGAAATATAGATCAATGGTACAGGATAGAATGCCAAGAGATAAACCCATGCACATATGGTCACCTAATTTATGACAAAGGAGGCAAGAACATACAATGGAGAAAAGACAGCCTCTTCAATAAGTGGTGCTGGGCCTCAATACATAAGGCAAATACTAACAGCCATAAAAGGGGAAATCGACAGTAACACATTCATAGGAGGGGACTTTAACACCCCACTTTCACCAATGGACAAATCATCCAAAATGAAAATAAATAAGGAAACACAAGCTTTAAATGATACATTAAACAAGATGGACTTAATTGATATTTACAGGACATTCCATCCAAAAACAACAGAATACACATATTTCTCAAGTGCTCATGGAACATCCTCCAGGGTAGATCATATCTTGGGTCACAAATCAAGCCTTGGTAAATTTAAGAAAACTGAAATTGTATCAAGTATCTTTTCCGACCACAATGCTATGAGACTAGATATCAATTACAGGAAAAGATCTGTAAAAAATACAAACACATGGAGGCTAAACAATACACTACTTAATAACAAAGTGATCACTGAAGAAATCAAAGAGGAAATCAAAAAATACCTAGAAACATGACAATGGAGACACGATGACCCAAAACCTATGGGATGTGGGAAAAGCAGTTCTAAGAGGGAAGTTTATAGCAATACAATCCTACCTTAAGAAACAGGAAACATCTCGAATAAACAACCTAACCATTCACCTAAAGCAATTAGAGAAAGAAGAACAAAAACACCCCAAAGTTAGCAGAAGGAAAGAAATCATAAAAGATCATAAATAAATGAAAAAGAAATGAAGGAAACGATAGCAAAGATCAATAAAACTAAAAGCTGGTTCTTTGAGAAGATAAGCAAAATTGATAAACCATTAGCCAGACTCATCAAGAGAAAAAGGGATAAGACTCAAATCAATAGAAATGAAAAAGAAGTAACAACTGACACTGTAGAAATACAAAAGATCATGAGAGATTACTACAAGCAACTCTATGCCAATAAAATGGACAACCTGGAAGAAATGGACAAATTCTTAGACATGCACAACCTGCCAAGACTGAATCAGGAAGAAATAGAAAATATGAACAGACCAATCACAAGCACTGAAATTGAAACTGTGATTAAAAATCTTCCAACAAACAAAAGCCCAGGACCAGATGGCTTCACGGGCGAATTCTGTCAAACATTTAAAGAAGAGCTAACACCTATCATTCTGAAACTCTTCCAAAATATAGCAGAGGGAGGAACATTCCCAAACTCATTCTACGAAGCCACCATCACCCTGATACCAAAACCAGACAAGGATGTCACAAAGAAAGAAAACTACAGACCAATATCACTGATGAACATAGATGCAAAAATCCTCAAGAAAATACTGGCAAACAGAATCCAACAGCACATTAAAAGGATCATACACCATGATCAAGTGGGGTTTATTCCAGGAATGCAAGGATTGTTCAATATACGCAAATCAATCAACGTTATACACCATATTAACAAATTGAAGGAGAAAAACGATATGATCATCTCAATAGATGCAGAGAAAGCTTTTGACAAAATTCAACAGCCATTTATGATAAAAACCCTGCAGAAAGTAGGCATAGAGGGAACTTTCCTCAACATAATAAAGGCCATATATGACAAACCCACAGCAAGCATCATACTCAATGGTGAAAAACTGAAAGCATTTCCACTAAGATCAGGAACAAGATAAGGTTGCCCACTCTCACCACTCTTATTCAACATAGTTTTGGAAGTTTTAGCCACAGCAATCAGAGAAGAAAAGGAAATAAAAGGAATCTAAATCAGAAAAGAAGTAAAGCTGTCACTGTTTGCAGATGACATGATACTATACATAGAGAATTCTAAAGATGCTGCCAGAAAACAACTAGAGCTAATCAATGAATTTGGTAAAGTAGCAGGATACAAAATTAATGCACAGAAATCTCTGGCATTCCTATACACTAATGATGAAAAATCTGAAAGTGAAATCAAGAAAACACTCCCATTTACCATTGCAACAAAAAGAATAAAATATCTAGGAATAAACCTACCTAAGGAGACAAAAGACCTGTATGCAGAAAATTATAAGACACTGATGAAAGAAATTAAAGATGATACAAATAGATGGAGAGATATAGCATGTTTTTGGATTGGAAGAATCAACATTGTGAAAATGACTCTACTACCCAAAGCAATCTACAGTTTCAGTGCAATCCCTATCAAACTACCACTGGCATTTTTCACAGAACTAGAACAAAAAATTTCACAATTTGTATGGAAACACAAAAGACCCCGAATAGCCAAAGCAATCTTGAGAACGAAAAACGGAGCTGGAGGAATCAGGCTCCCTGACTTCAGACTATACTACAAAGCTACAGTAATCAAGACAGTATGGTACTGGCAGAAAAACAGAAATATAGATCAATGGAACAGGATAGAAAGTCCGGAGTTAAACCCACGCACATATGGTCACCTTATCTTTGATAAAGGAGGCAGGAATGTACAGTGGAGAAAGCACATCCTCTTCAATAAGTGGTGCTGGGAAAACTGGACAGGTACATGTAAAAGTATGAGATTAGATCACTCCCTAACACCATACACAAAAATAAACTCAAAATGGATTAACGACCTAAATGTAAGGCCAGAAACTATCAAACTCTTAGAGGAAAACATAGGCAGAACACTCTATGACATAAATCACAGCAAGATCCTTTTTGACCCACCTCCTAGAGAAACGGAAATAAAAACAAAAATAAACAAATGGGACCTCATGAAACTGCAAAGCTTTTGCAAAGCAAAGGAAACCATAAACAAGACCAAAAGACAACCCTCAGAATGGGAGAAAATATTTGCAAATGAAGCAACTGACAAAGGATGTATCTCCAAAATTTACAAGCAGCTCATGCAGCTCAATAACAAAAACACAAACAACCCAATCCAAAAGTGGGCAGAAGACCTAAATAGACATTTCTCCAAAGAAGATATACAGACTGCCAACAAACACATGAAAGAATGCTCAACTTCATTAATCATTAGAGAAATGCAAATCAAAACTACAATGAGATATCATCTCACACCAGTCAGAATGGCCATCATCAAAAAATCTAGAAACAGTAAATGGTGGAGTGGGTGTGGAGAAAAGGGAACACTCTTGCACTGTTGGTGGGAATGTAAATTGATACAGCCACTGTGGAGAACAGTATGGAGGTTCCTTTAAAAACTACAAATAGAACTACCATATGACCCAGCAATCCCACTACTGGGCATATACCCTGAGAAAACCATAATTCAAAAAGAGTCATGTACCAAAATGTTCATTGCAGCTCTATTTACAATAGCCCCGAGATGGAAACAACCTAAGTGCCCATCATCGGATGAATGGATAAAGAAGATGTGGCACATTTATACAATGGAATATTACTCAGCCATAAAAAGAAATGAAATTGAGCTATTTGTAATGAGGTGGATAGACCCAGAGTCTGTCATGCAGAGTGAAGTAAGTCAGAAAGAGAAAGACAAATACTGTATGCTAACACATATATACGGAATTTATGAAAAAAAATATCATGAAGTACCTAGGGGTAAGACAGAAATACACAGACCTACTGGAGAATGGACTTGAGGATATGGGGAGGGGGAAGTGTGAGCTGTGACAAAGCGAGAGAGAGGCATGGACATATATACACTACCAAACGTAAGGTAGATAGCTAGTGGGAAGCAGCTGCATAGCACAGGGAGATCAGCTCGGTGCTTTGTTACCGCCCGGAGGGGTGGGATAGGGAGGGTGGGAGGGAGGGAGACGCAAAGGGAAGAGATATAGGAACATATGTATATATATAACTGATTCATTTTGTTGTAAAGCAGAAACTAACACACCATTGTAAAGCAAGTATACTCCAATAAAGATGTTAGAAAAAAAGATCAGTCAAGCGGGAGGAAGGAAAAACAAAAAAAAGTGGTGCTGAGAAAACTGGACAGCTACATGTAGAAGAATGAAATTAGAACACTACCTAATACCATACACAAAAATAAACTTGAAATAGATTAAATACCTACATGTAAGACCAGACACTATAAAACTCTTAGAGGAAAACATAAGAAAAACACTGTTTTGACCTAAACCACAGCAAGTTTTTTTTTGACGCACCTCCTAGAGTAACGGAAATAAAAACCAAAACAGGGCTTCCCTGGTGGCACAGTGGTTGAGAGTCCGCCTCCCGATGCAGGGGACACAGGTTCGTGCCCCAATCTGGGAAGATCACACATGCCATGGAGCGGCTGGGCCCATGACCCATGGCCGGTGAGCCTGCGCGTCCGGAGCCTGTGCTCGCAACGGGAGAGGCCACAACAGTGAGAGGCCCGCGTACCGGAAAAAAAATTTTTAAAAAAAAACACCCAAAAAAAAAAAAAAACCACTGAAAAATAAACAAATGGGACTTAATTAAACTTAAAACCTTTTGCACAGCAAAGGAAACCATAAATAAGACAAGAACACAACACTCAGTATGGGAGAAAATATTTGCAAATGAAACAACAGACAAAGGATTAATCTCCAAAATATACAAACAGCTAATGGAGCTCAATATCAAAAAAAGAACAATTTAAAAATGGGCAGAAGACCTAAATAGACATTTCACCAAGGAATACATACAAATGTCCAATCGGCACATGAAAAGCTGATCAACATCACTAATTATTAGAGAAATGCAAATCAAAACTACAATGAGGTATCACCTCACACCAGTCAGAATGGCCATTATCAAAAAATCTACAAACAATAAATGCTGGAGAGGGTGTGGAGAAATTGCACTGTTGGTGGGAATGTAAATTGATACAACCAGTATGGAAAACAGTAATGAAGTTTCCTTAAGAAACTAAAAACAGAAGTACCATATGACTCAGCAATCCCACCACTGGGCATATACCCTGAGAAAACCATAATTCAAAAAGAGACATGTACCACAATGTTCACTGCAGCACTATTTACAATAGCCAGGACACAGAAGTAACCTAAGTGTCCATCGACAGATGAATGGATAAAGAAGATGTGGCACATATATATAATGGAATATTACTCAGCCATAAAAAGAAACGAAATTGAGTTCTTTGTAGTGAGGTGGATGGACCTAGAGTCTGTCATACAGAGTGAAGTAAGTCAGAAAGACCAAAACAAATACCATATTCTAACGTGGACATATGGAATCTAAAAAAAAAAAAAAAAATGGTACTGATGAACCTAGTTGCAGGGCAGGAATAAAGATGTAGATGTAGAGAATGGACTTGAGGACGCGGGGTGGGACAGGGAAGCTGGGGCAAAGTGAGAGTAGCATCGACATATATACACTACCAAATGTAAAATAGTTGGCTAGTGGGAAGCAGCAGCATGGCACAGCGAGATCAGCTCAGTGCTTTGCGATGACCTAGAGGGGTGGGATAGGGAGGATGGGAGGGAGGCTCAAGAAGGAGGGGATATAGGGACATATGTATGCATATGGCTGATTCACTTAGGTGTACAACAGAAACTAACACAGTATTGTGATGCAATTATACTCCAATAAAGATCTATTAAAAAAAACAAATAAATGGAAAGATATTCTATGATCATGGATTGGAAGAATTAAGATTGTTAAAATGTCCATACTGTATAAAGCAGTGTACAGATTTAATGCAATCCCCCTCAAAATTCAAAGGGCACTTTTGATGGGAATAGAACATTAATTCTAAAATTTGTATGGAACCACAAAAGACCCCAAATAGAGCAGTCTTGAGAAAGGAGGACAAAGCTGGAGGGATCACACTCCTTGATTTCAAAGTATGCTATAAAGCTATGGTAATCAAAACAGTATGGTTTTGCATAAAAACAGACACAGAGATCAATGGAACAGAATAGAGAGCCTAGAAACAAAGCTACACATATATGAACAATTAATTTACAACAGAAGAGTCAACAACATATGCATGGAGAAAGAATGGTCTCTTCAGTAAATGGTGTTGTGAACACTGGACAGCCATAGGCAAAAGAATGAAACTAGACTATTATACACAGAAATTAATTCAAAATGGATTAAAGACTTGAATGTAAGACCTGAAACTATAAAATTGCTAGAACATAGGCAGTGAGGTCTTTGATACTGATCTTAGTGATGCTTTTGTGGATCTGACTCCAAAGGCAAAGGAAACAAAAGCAAAAATAAGCAAATGAAACTGTGTCAAAGTAAAAAGCCTCTGCAGAGCAAAGGAAGCCATCATCAAAATGAAAAAGCAATGTACTGAATACAAGCAGATACTTGCAAATTACGTATCCAGTAAGAGGCTAACATCCAAAATATACAAATAACCCATACAACTCAACAACATAAAAGCAACCTGATTAAAAAATGGGCAGAGGACCTGAATAGACATTTTTCCAAAGAAGACATACAGATGGCCAACTGGCACATGAAAAGATGTTCAGTATCCCTAATTATTAGAGAAATGCAGATCAAAACCACAATGAGATATCACCTCACACCTGTTAGAATTAGAATGGATATTATCAAAAAGGCAACAAATAAGTGTTGGCAAGGATGTGGAGAAAAGGGAGCCCTCGTGCACTGTTGGTAGGATGTAAATTCGTGCAGTCACTGAAAAACAGTATGGAGACTCCTCAAAAAAATTGATAGAAATACCATATGATACAGCAATTCCACTTCTGGAATTTATCTAAAGAATGCAAAAACAGTAATTCGAAAAGATATATGCACCCCTATGTTCATTATAGATCATTTACAATAGCCAAGATATGGAAACAACCTAAGTGTCCATCAATGGATGAATGGATATTTTATGTATACACACACATGCACACACACACACACACACAAAATGGAATACTACTCAGCCATAATAAAGAATGAAATCTTGCCATTTGTGACAACATAGATGGACCTTGAAGGTATTATGTCCAGTGAAATAAGTCAGAGAAAGACAAAGACCACATGATATTACTTATGTGAAATCTAAAAAACAAACAAACAAAACCCCAAAACGAACAAACAAATACAAAAACTCATAGATACAGAGAAGAGACTGGTGGTTTCCAGAGGGGAAGGGGCTTAGGAGGCAGGCGAAATGGATGAAGTGGGTCAACTGCATGATGATGGATAGCAGTAGACCTTTGGTAGTGATCATTTTTTAGTGTATACAGATGTTGAATTATAATGTACACCTGAAACTTATATAATGTTATATACCAATTTTACTTAGACAAAAATTTATGAAGATTGAATATGCAGAAGTTAGAAGAAATAGCTAATGCAAAATTTCCAGCTTCTGAAGGAGACAAAATGGGATCATGAGTGTGGTGGGTGGGAACAGCCTGGAGAAGAAATGCTGAGATACCAGAGAGAATATGTTTCTACTGAATGTCGCTACAGGTAAGTTCGTAGGGACTGCAAGTTGAGGTATTTTCTGCCTATGACCTCCATTTTCTTTTTAATATAGAAGGCAAGTTCATGTGAGAAATACCCCTACTTAACACATAGGCTTATAATGGGTAATTTCACATAGAAGTATTTTAAAACGATAAGAGACATGAACTCTTTATTAGAAAACAATTGCCTTAATTATACAAAGGCATTTTCCATGGAAGGATTTTGTTTTGGTTTACAACTTTGCTCTAGGAAATGCTAAGAATTTATAAAATCTGAGGTAAATCTATAAAATTGAATTCTATCAAGCCAAGCAAGAATTCTAAATTTTTTAAGAATAAGGCCAGGTCAAGAATCATCTAAATATGGATATATTAAAATGGATAAAAATGTCCACAGCATATCTACACTACCAAATGTAAACTAGATAGCTAGTGGGAAGCAGACACATAGCACAGGGAGATCAGCTTGGTGCTTTGTGACAACCTAGAGGGGTGGGACAGGGAGGGTGGGAGGGAGACGCAAGAGGGAGGAGATACGGTGATATATGTATACGTATAGCTGATTCACTTTGTTATACAGCAGCAACTAACACACCATTGTAAAGCAATTATACTCCAAGAAAGATGTTTTTTTAAAAAAAGTGCACAGCATTCCTTAATTTTAGTCTAAATTCTTAATTTATCTTGTCTGCATTTATATTTATCTCTAAAAATTGGCACATTATTAGAAGGAATTCAAAACCAAAAACATGTTAATATTTAAAATACCTCATTGGATAGAGAATTCATTCCCCATAGGAGTAAACATGGAAAGATATCCAGAGGAGACAAAGCCAAAGAATTGAAAAGGAAAAAAAGAACCTTTAGTTAAACCACTTTCCCAACTTTATTTTGATTTCTTTTAGCTTTCAAAAGCAGATTAATATGGAAAAATAAAGCACAAGGCTGGAGAAAAGAGCCACAATTTTTCTTCTTCAGTGTCAAAGAAATAGCTTTCCCTGCTCCTACTAAATTGGAACTAAGCTCATAAGGTTGAAAATAAATGACTAATTTCTTGGGAAATAACCTTAAGTGAAAGATTCTTTTGGCCCAATGATTGCTTTTCTTAAACTCCAGTTGACTTAACCTCATTCTCAAGGCCTCTTCTGCCCTCCCTTCCATCACACCCTACTGGTATCAAGTGTACCTAAAAGGCGGTCTTAGCACTTGCTACCCATCTCGGGAATGTTTTCCTTCTCTGATACAATTTGTGGGCAGGAATAAGTCAAAAGTGTGCTTCCTTCATTTCTTTTACAAACTTCTCTCTGACGTCTAAGATCTTTAAAAATGGGACCTAAAAAATATTACCACAAAATTTCACAAAGTAATGTTTCTACCAACTTTGAAAAAAACTGTGATAACCCTCTAAAAAGTTTTAATACATAACTAACGTTAATTTTCATCTTCTCGTTTTGCTAAAATTGTATAAAATGATACTTCTTAGTCTCATCTATATAAGAACTTCAAATTTCAGTGAAAGAAATGGAATGAGTTTTATAACAGAATGATCCTTCTTCCCCTTCTGGCAAAGACCATATTCATTTCAGAGCCCATCTTGCATTATTTTTACCAAGTTAGCTGTTCAGAACTGCAGGGTTGGCTCTAAGCATGGTATCTAGGCCAGAGATTAAATTAAAAAATTTTTTCAGCAGTGGAACTCTTTTCCTTTCTTTTTTTAAAAAAAAAATTTTACCAAGTATTTATCACTATGAATTGATGTAAGAATTAACAATATAAAATCTCATTTCCAGGCATAAGCATATTCAGAAGCAAAATTTACACACATTTATCATAAAATAGTAAGTAGCAAAAGAAATATAATTTTATTAATCCTGGAGCTACCTTGCAATATTAATAAGAATATTAAGGACTGAAAGCTAATAGTACAAATTGGAATGATGAAATATGTCCCTACCAAATGCAGATGCATTTCTTATATCAGGTATATTTCCTCTAATTTTTATTAGCAGTGTCCTGAGTTGGAAGAACGTTCAAGTTAATGTCTAGATGTACTATGTAAAAGTAATACCTATATAATTTTTTGAAAACTGTTTCAATTTAAGTGGAAGCATTCCTTAGCTATGCAGTGATTCTTAGCATCTTTCTTTTAAATGTAGTTCTCAAAAATGGATAAATCCATTAAACTCTGAAAAGTTTTGATATATTTTCTTGCACATCTGAAATTGGTCATCAAACTTTATATGATTTGGTAATTTCTTTCTTAATACATAAATTCATATAATCTTTCTAAAGTTCTAGGAAGACTTAGCAATAGGAAGTCCCAGAAACTTTTAAAGAGCGGACAAACTCTTTTCCTTTCTTCCCCCAAACAAAAAACTCAACTCCTCTATGAAATTCACATAGATACATGAACATCGTGTGTAAGGCAAAACGGAAGGTCGGAAGGGAAAGCAGAGCATGGGTCCCTAGAGCTCTGCCTGTCCTTCTCGTCCCCCATACGGACCCTCAGGGGCTGTCTCCAGTTTTGTGATACACAGCAAACCACTCATCTTCATAACCTTTGACCCCCTCACCTCTTCATTTCCGTTCTCACAACAGATCAGCTCCCTTTGCTGCTCCTTCCACACAGGTCTCTGGCCACACTCACTCCTCCAACAATTGACCCACGATCCTAAAAACTGCCGTTCCCTCAGTTTCGATAGAGTCTCAGCTAGACATTCGGAAAGGAACAGTTTAAACACATTCCTGCTCAGTTTTAAATGAGTGATAGCTTTGCTTATGCTTCCTGGATCTCAAAATTTGTGTTTTTAGGCTAAATCTTGAGCTTACAGAATTTCAAATTATACACCAAAGTGATACATCTTAGGCAGCACGTTAGGATTCAGGAAGTTGTTCCTTAGGATTTAGGAAGGTCTTTGGGGCCCCCTGACATGATACGTGTGGAACATTGTTTCTGTGTGACCTACTTCAGAATCCTCCTGAGGGAGCTGGATGAATCATATTCCTGGGCCTGTTCCAGGACCAACCCAGAGCTCCTGGTCAAACACGTTAATAAAGTCATCCTTCCAATCTTACTGTGTCAGTTTGGATCCGAGGTACTGAAGTAGTTTATTGTGTCCATACTTATTTTGTGTTAATCTAGCTTTCTTCAACGTGTATCTTACACTTGCAAGATTTACACTTCGGGCAAGATTTTCCTTTTAAATTAACATCTTCTCTATCACATCTCTTTGGATGTGATGAGCACAGGTGGGCAGGTCTTTGTTTCCTTGTCTACCGGGAAAAGATGTTGCTGGTCACCTGCGATGTCATGTGAAAGGCACCACGAGGAAGTGACGGTCCAGCCCTCGAGGCGGGTAGAGGGTGAGGAGTGAGGCATGCGGCGGGCAGCCCAGGGCACAGCCCTCCCTCCGTCTCGGGCCAGAGGACCCAGCTTTCTGGGTTGTTACAAGCCCCGTGTCCCCAGACTCAAGGAACAGGTGGGGGGGGAGGCCTCGCTCCCTTTTCACAAAGCAAAGCCTAGGCAGGACACAAGCTAGAGCTCAGGCAGGCTTTGCTCAGTTCATCACCACCCAACCTCCACCAGAAATGACGTTCCCCACCCCCTCCACCATTATGCATCCAGGGGAGGCAGGGAGGGTGGGGATCCCGCAAGACGGAAGGGGATGGTAAAGACGATGAGCAACGTTTCAAGCAGCGGTTAGTGCCGACCGCGCATGCGACACCATGAAAGTGCCTTGTATATACTAGTGCACTTAATGCTCCCGACAAACCCAGAGTTGTGGATTATTAATTTCCTAGTGTTACAGATGAGGAAACTGCAGCATAGAGAGACCGAGTCACTTGCCCAAAGTCACAGAGCTTGGGAAAGCCAGGATTTGAACGTAAGCTCTAGGTCCCATGCTCTCACCCATCACGAACACAGCCGCCCTTTTGTCAGAAGTGTGCATGCAGAAGGAGCCGGTCTGGCCCGGACCCTGGACCCCTGGCGCTGCATCCCCTCAGGCCATCACGCCCACGCCCAGTGCCGAAATCTGCGGCCACAGTCAACTGGCTCCACTTGCAATGATTCCACTCCAAGGGGCCTCTGTTTCTGCAAATGCTCCCTGTGGGTCCGCTGCAGACCAAGTGCAAGCTGTGGGGAGTGGGCCCCGGCCGGGACTGACCTGTTAGACATTTATCTCCACCAGTGGTGCACCACTGCCCCTGCACCATTTTGGACTTGCAGTCCAGCACACTCAGAGCTTCTCCTGAAGGCTGAATCCCTTCCTTTCTCTGTGTATCCTCAGAGGTTAGCCAATCAACACCATTCTGAAGTTAAGATGCTCTGCATGTTTCAGCTCCAGCAACAAACAAGGCTGAGAAGTTTTGAAATCACTCGTCTGGCCCTTCCACTCATTCCCACTCATACCCCTTTTTAAATCCCTTTTTAAATGTACTTGAGTTATTTTTCTCTGGTACAAGATAAACCTTATCAGTCCTTCTTTCCACTCCTTTGGGCACAGTGACTGGATCTCTCTGGTTTAATATTCCTAACAGCTTATATTGTGTTCACAGACTGCACTCTACTATGTATGCTGTTTTTCAAATTGTTCCATAAGATTCTTCCTCGTACTGACCCTGGAAGAGTGTTGCCAAGGAACAGCTGCTTCCTGTCTCTACTCTGTCTCTTGTCCCTGTCCCCATGTCAGGTTCCCTAACCGTAACAAAGCTTACCCCTCCCCGCCCCCGTGTTGTTATGCCTCTCTCTCTCTCACACACACACACACACACCCCCCTTTTGAATTGCTTTGGTGTAGAACTTTGTCACAAACGTCCTAGAAATCTACATAATGACCAGTTTGCTCCTTTTGGGGCAAGCAAGGAGGCCATAAGTTTATCTGTGAGCACATTTCATGGATTACCCAAATATAGGTAACCAGCAATGCTAATTTTTCCCCTCCAGCTTTACTGCTTCACAC
This sequence comes from Stenella coeruleoalba, assembly GCF_951394435.1. Lineage (NCBI taxonomy): Eukaryota > Metazoa > Chordata > Mammalia > Artiodactyla > Delphinidae > Stenella > Stenella coeruleoalba. The sequence continues at coordinate 182,216,195 of NC_137147.1, read as the reverse complement.
GTAAGGCAAAACGACTTAATGATGCATTTCAAGAGGATGCGTTAAAGTGTGGATCTTACTCTCCGTGAGCCAGTGGGATGTTAAAGCTCTCATGCCTAAAACTGAACATCTCTTTTCAGCCTGTCAGTTTACTCTGACATAGGCGGTTGCTGTGAAAATTATCCTAATGAGCATCAGAGAAATAAATAATAGAAATATTTTTTAAAATTATTTCAGTAAAGTTTGAGGGTATAAGAAGAAAGTGTCGGTGCAAAATGGCTTTGCCAGCTTGGCAGTGGCAGGTGGAGTCTGTGATGAAATTTTTACCTTAAATGCAACAGACTAGCTTTCTCCATTGCCCAGCCATGCTTTGTGCAGTTTTTTACGTACCACAAAATACATAATAGAGGGCAGTTAAATTCACTCCGAACCCCCAGCTACATGACCATGACATATTTGGAGGTGACTCAGGTTCATTCCCAAACATGGTGCAACGACTTCTAAATTTACAGTCTGATTTCCTGCTGCCAGTTATGACTGCCAAATGCTTCTGACAGTGCGGCCAGTTTGTGGTGTCCCTAAAAATCATCAGCAATTTGAAAACATTAGCACCCAGCAATAGTCATACTTTGCAATGATTGCCTGTATTTATCACCTCACTTTTCCAGGGTACAAACTGAAAAAAAAAAAAAAATCAAAGAGAAAAATTAAACTTCTCTAGCAGCGGGGAAAATATAGAGTTGAAAACCAACTGCATCAGAGGAACTCAGCCCTTTTCTATATTGTTCACAACTTAAACAGTTTGAGCTCTGTGGCTGTGTAGAAGAAAAATATTGTAACATGTTTCCCTCTGTCAAATACTTTTTATTTGGTCTTCACATTTGCAGGATATTTTGATATTTGGATATTCTGTTATGTGGCAGGACTGAAAATGGGGAGAGGTTCATTGCTTCATTCGACAAATATTTACTATGTTCTGCTTCGTGGCACGAACTGTGCCTGGGAGTCCGAACTGGACGAGACAGGCATGGCTTCTGTCGTCAGGAGCCACAGCCTCCTGAAACCAACAATTCCATCATGACAAGGGGAAGAAGAGACACACAAGTCTTAGGAGCGCACAGATGGGGGCAGGGCTAGAAGCAGACCTTCCCGAGGAAGAAGAGTGCATCTGAAACCTGAAGGACGGACGTGGACAACACAGTGTGGTGCGGGGATCTGAGTGGCACCGAGGCAGAGGAGGAGCGGTGGGACACCTGACAGGGACCTGCCGAGCGCAGAGGTGGCCGGCCCCTCACCCCCGCCCTGCTCTCCACTCGCACATCCTGGCTGGTGGCCGGCCCCGGGGAGCAGGCTTTACTTCACACAAAAGGAGACAATGTTTGCCACCAAGCCATGTCCCATGAGTGTATTCACTGGAGTCCAGGACAACCAGTTTTCACACAAAGACCCTCAAACCCTAACCCTAACCCTTACTCAAATGTAGTGGTTTAAACAACCTAGAAGTCTGTCTTCCCTTGTGTAACGCTGCAGACGGTCCAGGGCTGGCAGCACGGCCCTGCCATCCTCAACGTGTTGGCTAAACTCAGTCCAAAGCTGCCCCAGTGGCCTCTACCCCTCAGCCTTCGAGTTAGGAGAGGGACCCAGGACGCGCCTGCATCCTTGACGGGGGGCAAGAAACAAAGTTGCCCACATCACTGCTTCACACGTCCCATCCCGCAGAACGTAGCCCCGTGGGCACAGCGAGAGTCAGGGGAGGCTGAGAACCGTACTCTGTGCTGTGCTGAAACCGTCCTTAGCCGTCCGTGCCACAAGGTAGGCTGGGGGAGGGGCCAGATGGTGGCAGAGAGGCAGGCAGGACTCGGGTTCTGGGATTAAGCAAGGTCTCGCTCAAACCACAGGAAAGCACGTTAGTGTTGTAGAAGGTGCAAGGGCAGATTGAGGAGAATTTGCTCGCAGAAAAGGCTGGATCAGGGTGGACACAAGACAAGGCTTCCCAGTGAGTCTCCCATTTAATTATCCAGACAACCCCAATTCTGCATTCAGAGGACACACAGCTGAGTCATAGGGCCTCTGAAGAAATTGCCTGAGAGCTTATGTCTCCACAGAAAGGTTCTGGTGGCTATAGACAGAAACCCGGAGTATCCTGGATTATTCAGCGTTCCTCCGCAGTGACCCTCGGATGTGCTCTGAGTTTACGACGGTCACAGGTCCCAACGAAGCACACAGCCTGGGGTGCAGAGGTGGGCGCACCAGCACAGTCACAGATGTAGATACGAGTGTGGCCTGCGCCCTGGCCAAGTCGCAGGAGGACCGAGCCACTCTCGAGGGTGGCACGGACCTGCCAGCAGCCCCTCTGCGGAGCGTCAGATCCTGCCAAGGATGCAGGGCCCATCCACATGGCGCTCAGCCCCTCAGGAGAACTGCTGCTGGAAGCCAGCACCTCAGATTCTTGTCTACACTGAAAACGTGGAGGCCGAGGCCTTGAGCGCTGCTGTCTGAGTCGGTTCAGTGCACGGAAAGGGGACTTGGCTCCAGGGAGGGGCACTTTAGAAAGACGCCCACCCCACACTCACAGCATCCCCCCGGCCTGGCAGGACTCTGCTCCTGCTGAAAACAGCTGCTGCATTTGGACACACCCCCGCCAGTCAGCCTCTTTATATATATGAATCTCTCTCCATACATTTCATTCATTCTTCTCCTCTCATCCTCTTCGTGTTATCATCCTTTAGAAGTGGTGAAGACACAGCTAGGGAAGCTGGGTGGCTTGAAGCTGTACCCACAGCCAGGACTCAAACCCAGGTCTAGTCTGGCACCAGACACAAGCTCATTTCTCTGCACCCTGTGTCATTTATTTAATGAGTAGGTTTCTCCCTCAGATTTATCCATTTTCTAAATTGCATTAATGAAGTAACTTTGGGATCTCTGTCTAAATTATACTTATGTGTATTATATTATGTACCTATGCCACCTAAAATGATTTCAAAACCTACCTAAATTTGCATACAAATCACTGGCTATATCCTATGAAAAGTACAGCAGAAAATTCTGATGTTCTTTCTCATTCTTGCAGAATGGCTTGTGGTAGCTTGAGTGCCTACATGCTGTCAGGAGCCTTGTTTTCATGGCTCACTACCGAACCATTCTTTTTATGATAGCACATCACTTCTCTTAGGATTTCAATGAATATGAAAAATTTGGGTAAGCCATACTAGTGGTTTTGATTTAATTATTAATGATAAGGGTTATCAATGGATTGGTAATTAAGTTCTGACTGATCTATTAGTAATTTAATTGAACAGTTAGCAGAGCTAGAGCTTGAAATCGTGCTGAAGCATGGAGGACCAATTTAATAGAAGTCCCACCTAACGAGGATAGTTTCGTGAGTCACGACTCAGCCTGGGGCTTCTTTCACTTAGCCCAGTGTTTCTGAGACCTGTTCGTGCTGTGGCACATGTCACTGGTTTGTTCCTTCTTGTTGCTGAGGAGTATCCATGGTACGAAGGCAACAACCTACGGTTGTTGATCCACTCACCTGTCGAGGGACATTTTGACGGTTTCTATGTTTGGGTGACTGTGAATAATGCTGCTGAGAGTACTCACAGAGAGATCTTTGTGTGTATACACATTGTCGTGCTTCTCTTGGACAGGCACCTGGGAGTGGAGGCGCAAGGCTGTGTGGCATGCTCAACTTTCTGAGAAGCTGGCAGACTGTTTTCCGGGGGTGGGGGGCCTGTATCATTTTGCATTTTTGTCAGCAGTGTGGGAGGGTTCTGGCTCCTCCACATCCTTGTCAGCACTTACTATTGTCAGTCTTCTCAATTTTAGCCGTTCTGATAAGTATGTGGTTGTGTCTCATGAAGTTCTGGTTTGCACTTCCCTGATGGCTAGTGGTACTGAGCATCTTTTCATGTACTTGTGTTTGCCATCCATATATCTCTGCTGAAGCGTCCAGGTATTTTGTGAATTTTTAATTGAGTTGTTTATCTTGAGTTGTAAGAATTCTTTATGTAATCTGAATACTACAAGTCCTTTGTCATATATGTAAAATATATATACATATACATATATATATATATCTATATATATATACATACACACATATACGTACATGGGGACTTGCCCTGGTTTTGCAGAAAAAAGCTGGACCCAGTGTGGCTTCAGTCAGGCTCCTGAGTGCCCCCTTACAGGTCCCAAACAGGCCCACTGTGAGGATTTCCAGGACTTGTACAAGCAAAGCTGAGGGCATATTCTGGCACAAGAAAGGTGTATGTCCAGATAGATACAGGATAATTTGTTGTCAACACATAATTTCACTTTAAGCAAGCCAGCAACTTTGTTGCCTCTCCCGGTCACAGGGAGGACACCACATTTCCACCTGTGCTGCCCTCTGACCAGCATGGGCGGCTCTCCCAGACCTGTCTCTAGGTGACCAGCAACACATCTCGGATGAGTGTTTCTACCCTTCTTTGGCAAAGATGACAAGATTCAAAGAGGCTTTCATTTTTACTTCTCTGCATGCAAATTGGAATGAAAAATATTGGGTCAACATTCTGACAAGTGTAGTTTCATTGGCAAGTGACCATCTAAGAAAAAATACCTTAGAAATTTAACTTCACAAAAATTTGATCAGATTTCCCCCCAATCAGAAAATCATGGTCTAGTGGAAACTATCAACATTTCCAGTAGTTGTGTGCACATTTTAAGTTAGCTCTTATGATAAGCAGAGGTATAAATACCAAGCCCCCCATTGTAAAGAGACCCCCTCAAACTGCACGTCAGTTTTCCTTGCTGTAAACGGAGCATTAGGGGTGCTTTTCTGATTTTTTTTCCTCCTCAGGGATTCAAACTTTAAACTTGGGTTATAAAGAATGTTAGCTTAAACTTTAGAAATGTTTTTCTTACTTTTACTCACAGGTAAACAAAGACCTAGAGAATGAAGTGATTGAAAAACTGAAAGCACATTGCAAACCAGGATATTATAAACAAGTCCAGACTTGTTAACCAGAAGCATAAGCCATTATGTCTGATCACTCCTTAACCACAGAAATCGTTTTTCTAATTTAAATATGCATACACTATAATTATGCTGATTTCAAAAAACGTAACTTTTGTTGAGCACCTATACTTTTAAATTTGTGTCCAAAGACATTTCAAAGGGAGACATCTTACACCATGGCAATCAATGGGTTGGAAAATACAGAGATCACACCCTCTATGAACTGAAGAGTTTTGTATTTTTTTAATTAAAACAAAAAAAACCCCGATTGATCCTGAAGGAGGTGAAAAAAGGAGCCTCAGAAGGGAATGTTAATGCATGCATAGTTTTGGTACCTTAAAGACTTCAACGTGTTAATTCAAGCACTGTTTACTTTTTGTATATAACAGGATTGCTGTTTTCAAGGGTAAAACAGAAGATATTTTCTGAGCGCCAAAAACCACTTATTCATGAAGTCTGAAATGCCATTATTATTATTAATTCTTATGTCTAGCATCTGTGAATAGCTTCTTATATGAGGAAACTATTTTGGGTCAGCTGGAGGCCAACATAATGAGCTGGCGCCTGCCTTCGTGCACTGAGTCCAGTAGCTGACAATTAAGAAAACGGATTTTTTTCTTTTTTGCTCCCAAGATAAATTTCAGAAAATGGAAACAAACATTTGTTGGTGCTTTTTATAAATTTCCAATGGAAACAATCTATTTCTCACAAGTTTAAAGACTGACAGCACTGTAAGTAACCAAACAATTACAAGAAGCTGCCCGGTGTATTTCTGTGGTTTCAAAAAAGGGCCAAGTCGGAAGGAAAAAACATTCCCAGCATTTTCTGAAGCTAGATAAATACAGAGAAGAAATACAGATGAAACATGGAACTGCTCTCTAGAACCCTGCCAGATTCCTCGACTTTCTGGCAGGCTGACTGAATTTGGCAAACGGAACCAGTAGCAATCTTTTCCATTAAAAGGAGCAGCATATACTTTATTCTACCATACTGTTTGTGCATTTTTGACCCTCCCCAACTGGCTCTCTTTTTTTAGAAGGTGATTATTTCTGCAGAGTTGGCTGCAATTTCATTTATTTGAAACAGATCATTTATCACCACAAAAGCTGTGGGGCAGAGCTACTGTTGAAGGACTCCGACGGACCTACAGCTCGGCAGGAAAAGTGCCTTTTTCTGAGACCAAGAGATGCTTTAACGTGTTCCAAGAGCATCTTATGCCAACCTAGCGCCCTGATAGCCAAACCTATTTAAATTTGAGGAGTCCTGGACTGTACAGTTTAGACAAGATAAACTACCCAGCCCTGTCATTTTCTTTTATTTGTGATCAGAAAAACTGTAATGTACCCTGATGTTTCTAATTTTGGTGACATGATTAAGTTAAGAGAAAGACTAATTCTCCAGCCTCGAATCTGAATTCTGTGGACTCCAACACCCCTTAACCCTAAATTTTTTCTTATCTGGCAGTGACTCTATTGTAAAGTTATTAGGATATATGAGTAACAAGCTCTAAAAATGTCAAGGTCATGGTTTCTGGCTTCACCCAACTCAGGAAAGGAGGTTCACACCTGAGAGGTCTTTCATGCTCTCAGATGGAAATGACTTTTTGTTTTTACCTTTCACTGATTTCCTCTAAACTAAATGAAAATTTAAAAACATTAGTGTGTTCCCCTTTTGCTGTGAAGTTTTTGAACACAACATGATGGACAGGTGTTTGGTTTCTAAACGGCCAAAAATTCAAGCAGTCTTTCTATAGGTGACAGTGATTTGGATATATTATTGTTCTGATGTTATCTGCCATCTTGTGCATCTTTCTTAATCATAAAGTAGCAGCTAATTTAAAGCAAAGGAAAAGCATTAGCTTGGTGTGAGTGCCAGATAAACCCTGTGGTTTCAATTTACAGTTTGGAGCCATCAGTGACAGATATAAAAATAAGAATCTGTAATTTGCCAAGTTTAAAATCCCAAAACCAACATGTGAATGCTCCACAGGTTTATATGTGCATAAAATGAAGACTGTTTTGCATAGGTTTTTAAATGGTGAAGGAGTGTCTTTTCTTAAACTTAGGTTGACAGTTTAATAGTTTAATCACAAAGTATCTGACAAAAAAAGATCCAAAAGTTACTGTTCAAATTTCAGAATGCTAAATCCATACCAGCAGTTGGCAGTAGCTCGATCTGGAACATTTTCAAGAAAAATTATAAATAATTACCGCTCACATTTTATAATTTACATCCATTTAACTCACAGAGCTTGCCCTGTGAAAGAGTTCTTTAATAAAAATAAAATAATAATAATAAATAAAGCTGGCCAAAGCTGTTAGCAGGAATTTACAATTTTAACAAACAAGGCACAGCATTTTAGAAGTGTTGGGTAAAATGCCCTCTATACATAGTCTTTGAAAGTCTTGCCATGATAATGTCATAACAAAAGTATATATAACTCTGAACACCGCCAATAATAACATGATAATACAGTGAATGCCCACTGAGCCAACAACTTCTCATGTTAGTTGGTCCAGAAATCTAAATCATGGCTTGACACATTCGTGTGTACCTTACACCATCTTCCCAGCTCACCAGGAATGCCCTGAACTGTCCCTATCCCTCACCCCCAGGGGCCGCCTTGGGAGCCATTTGTTAAGATACCACACAGTTTTCTTGTCCACAGTTGATTGGACTAAGGGTGGGTACTTTTCCCAAACTGAGCCAGTCAGATTCCTTTCCCTGAGATTTTTGAATTGAAAGTGAAAATACTATGTGACCTCCCTGGGTGACTGGAGAGGAAACCTAGCACAAACAGTGGAGACACACGTGGAGAAACACAGCCAGCTCACAGAGAAAGAATAAAATGAAACAGATACAGAAAGGAAGTGAGATGACAGATGAAAGAAAAGATTCTGAAAAGCGTCTTTAGCTGGTCCTTCCTCCAGCGTCTTCCTAGGACGCTGCTGTTTTCCGGCCCATGAGCTGTCAAACGCCCGCAGATCCCCTTTGCTGCCTTAGCTTATTTGAGTTGTGTTACTTGTAATTTACTGAATCCTACTGGGTCCTGCATTCTGGCTGTGGGACACGGGGCACATCACTGAGGCTGCTGAACTAAAGCTTCTCAATCTTTAAAATGGGGACAGTAATGCCTGTGTCACAGGGTGACTGTGAATACAGTGAGAGCACCTAGCCCAGCAGAAAACACTAAGTAATTGGTTTCTGTTTTAAGAAGAGATTATGCTGTAATATACATTTTATAAAAATATATACAGTCATTCATATTAACTAAGTGTTAGTCTAAGAAAAGCACTGCAATCTCATATTATTGTCTAATAGTCTAATATTTGCTAACTTTTTATTTAAGGGGTGACTCCAAATTATTTGGTGAAGTTTAAAATGAAAATGGGAAAAATAAATGCTGGAGAGGGTGTGGAGAAAAGGGAACCCTCTTGCACTGTTAGTGGGAATGTAAATTGATACAGCCACTACGGAGAACAGTATGCAGGTTCCTTAAAAAACTAATAGAACTACCATATGATCCAGCAATCCCACTACTGGGCATATACCTGGAGAAAACCATAGTTCAAAAAGAATCATGTACCACAATGTTCATTGCAGCACTGTTTACAATAACCAGGACATGGAAGCAACCTACATGTCCATCGACAGATGAATGGATAAAGAAGATGTGGCACATATATACAATGGAATATTACTCAGCCATAAAAAGAAACGAAATTGAGTTATTTGTAGTGAGGTGGATGGACCTAGAGTCTGTCATACAGAGTGAAGTAAGTCAGAAAAAGAAAAACAAATACCGTATGCTAACTCATATATATGGAATCTAAAAAAAAAAAATGTTCTGAAGAACGTAGGGGCAGAACAGGAATAAAGATGCAGACATAGAGAATGGACTTGAGGACATGGGGAGGGGGAAGGGTAAGCTGGGACGAAGTGAGAGAGTGGCATGGACATATATACACTACCAAATGTAAAACAGATAGCTAGTGGGAAGCAGCCGCATAGCACAGCGAGATCAGCTCGGTGCTTTGTGACCACCTAGAGGAGTGGGTTAGGGAGGGTGGGAGGGAGACGCAAGAGGGAGGGGATATGGGGATATATGTATACGTATAGCTGATTCACTTTGTTATACAGCAGAAATTAACACACCATTGTAAAGCAATTATACTCCAATAAAGATGTTTTATAAATAAATAAATAAACAAAGAAAAAAGATAGAATGAAGGCCAGGGACCTTGAAATCATATTTTTAAGAAAGGAAAAAATCAAGCATTTGCCACGTGATACAGTTAATTTGTAACTGTGTTCACTGAGGCCCAATTTCTGGAACATATGTATTAGCTATAAGCTATCATAAATCTCTCCTGGAAGTGAATTATTTGACTTGTAAACACCATTTCTCTGAGACCTACTGTAAGACCCAGTCATGAGGTGTTAAAAGATTTTGAACATTATATTCTGGTTGAGTTTTTTCAAAATCAGTCAGTGACTCTTGGACTTTCTTTGCCAGCACTAGCTAACACATCTATGCAAAATGCCCTTGTGAATTACTGTAATCAGACTTTCATAAAGGCCAAAACTTCCAAAACACTTTAGATTAAAAACTTAGCAGTCAACCTGTACATAAGCAGGTGTACATATTATATATATGCGCGTACTTTCTGTGTATTCAAGTTAAGGCCATTATGAAATGCAGTATGACATACTGGCGGATCCTCAGAGATCAGAATTCAAGCCCTTTAATGCACTGCTTTACCCTAGGTAATGGGCTTAATCTTTCTGAGCCTCTCTTTCCTCAGCTGTAAACATGGCAATAATGGCAATAATGCTGAGTATCTTATAGGATTGCTGTGAAGAATAAATGTGATATTTGGTTAAAAAATAAAATGAAAATGGGCTGTGAGCAACTGTTATCACTATGATTATTTCCCTCTTTATAGTAGGGGAAAAAAGGTTTGTGAATGGACCCCTAATTCTTCCTGTTCCCTTAATCTCTCATCCAACCTGTAGCCAAGTCCTGTTTTGGCCGCCATGTTCTTGGGCACTGACTGCTTACCAGCCCCTAGAGGGCTTTTTGCTTCCACTCTTTCTGACCCACTTTCTACACCCCTCCAAGACAGATCTTCTAAAAACACAAATGGGATCATGTCAGTGTTCTAATTAAACATTTTTAATGGCTTCTCAATACACTAGAATAAAACCCCAATTCCTTTCTGTGTCCTGGCAGTCCCCACGTAGTCCAGCCCCATCCAGCTCTCCAAACACATCTTGTGTCACTCTCCCTTCCCCCACTCGGCCTCAGCCACCTGCTCTTCTTGCAGGTCCTTGGACACGCTAAGCACATTCCCACCTTATGTCCTCTGCACATCCTTGCTGTCTGTAAACTCTTCTCTCTTCATCCTGCATATCTTAGTTTAGATGCACCTGCTCCAGGATGCTTTCTCTGACTTTCTGGTCTCAAGTAGGTTATCCCTCTACTACTCTTCACTTAACCCTATTTGTTTCCTTCAGAGCATCAGCACACTGGTAATTATTTTGTCCATTTACTTGCTGATGGCCAGGTCCTTCCTATAGTGCCTAAGAGGCGTACGGAACTCTTGGCGCCACCCTCTCCTCGCGAATTCTGGGAGTGGTGAGTAGAAGGCCAGGTCCTGCCTATGTGCAGAATCTGTATACTCTATCTTTATTCTATTCCTCTGAAAAAAGGGGTACCCCCTCAAAGGTGGAGTCATTTCCTAAATCAGCACTAACCATACGTGGTCATTCTTGACTACACTTTGTAAGAGGTTTGCCTCCAATTAGCAATGCATATTTTCCTCTGATTTCAGTAAATTAACAACCAATATATCAGGACGAAGTAGGATGGAATCACCTCTTCTCACAAATAGTTATCAATCTTCTACCATTTGAAGGATTAATTTGTTAAAAGGAGAATTCAAAAGCATATAAAATTATCTTTTAAAAGATTCTATAAAACCATGGACCATTTCCAGACAGATTAACTTCAAGTAGAAATCAATTTCTCACAGTAAAATCTTTAAATAAATGTTAAATGATAAACTGAAAGGGAAAGTCAGATAACTGATTAGAATTCTGAATAAAAATATTTATCCAAGTTTTATATTTGAACTTTCATCTGGCATGATATCAATGGAGTAAAAGTAATCACTTAATAATAATTATAAAACCAATTATACATATACTCTTTGAGCCAGCATTTCTTCTCCTCAGCATACACTCAATCAGTGCTGTGTCCACCAAAACATCATGTCAAGGATGCTCACAGAAGCACCATTTGTAATAGAGCCAACTCATTTTCACGCTAATAGGTAGAGGATTCTTTAAAAAATGTTTCATGTTCAAATTATCCATTCACAAGTTTTTCAGAAGTTGGATAAATACTGTATAATTTGTAACTAAATGTCTGAAATTATATATAAAATAATATATATTGCCTAGAATAAATTAGAAACTGGTATCTAAAATAAATTAGAAAACCATTTCTGGAATAAATTAGAAACTAGTGTCATAGTTAAAAAAAAATAGGCTGAAGCCACTTGTGGAGTATAAAGTCTTAAAAATAAAATAGAAACAGCCTATCTGCACACAAATCTGTGCGTGAAAATCCTGAGGGTTAGGAAAAGATTCAGCTGAATAAATAATAATAATAATTTGTCTCCTTGGAAACCACTGCAGTGGATGAATACCATTATAGCAGTGCGTGCTGTGGTGTGCTACCCAGTGTGACTGAGTGGAAAAGTAACTGACTGGGTGATGGGAAGTGGCTCTCCATATATATGGTTACTTGAGAGGTTAACTATAAACCTTAGCATTTAAACTTAATAAATTAATTAAGAATACTAGTAGGCTAAATGTGGACTAGTTCATCCAATTCCAGGATATTAAGGCAAAAGGGTGTCCTTTCCAACTATGGTGTTAGCAACGTTAGGGAAAATAAAAGGCTGCTTTATACTGAGAGTAGAAGAGTTAACGATTTTCTTGTTTAAAGGGGGGTTGGGGATAAATAGGTGAAATACCTAAGAAGGGCTTAGAAAAGTTATAGTGACCACACGTTCTGATCCCAAGTCAGGAATTTTAGCAATTTATATAAAAAGTTTTATAATCGCATAAAAATTACACCTAAGTTTTAGAAAACGTTTAAACTATATCAAATTTGAATAGCTAGTAAAGGCAGCCAATCTGCAAGGCTGCAGGTTCCTTTTTCTAAGTTGGCTGGAGAGGGTGCGCCTTATCCAGCGCTTCTCAAACTTTACCGTGGATGTGAATCATCTGGGAATCTTGTTAAAATGCAGACTCTGATCCCGTAGGTCTGGTATAGGGTCTGAGGTTGTGCATTTCTAACAAGCACCTCTGTGCTGCTCTGTGTCTGGGATCACACTTTGAATAGCAAGCCCTCAGTCCTCACGGCGCCGGGAGAGGCCCCAGACCAGTTGCCTCCAGGCCACAAATAGCTTTGTCCATTAACAAACACTGAATGTTTTCCTGATGACAGGAAAAAAGTTTAGGAAGCACTATTCTATAGGACAATCATACAGCATATACTTTGATATCCTTTCAAAGGCAATTAAATTAACTGGATTGGCCAAGGGTCTGGCATACTGCGTCAGACCTTATATTCCTAGTTTCAAAGCTTATAGCTTTGAAGATAGTATTTTAAAGTAGGTAACAAATAAATTCAGGCCTCTCTCAGTTAGAGGAAATTATATTTTTATAGTATTAGCAGAAAGTCCTCCTGGTCTTGTCTTTGATTAGGAGCAAATGAAGTGTCCTAGGCAGACCGCCTTCACTTGCAGAGGTACCGCCAAGCAGAGCACCACAACTGCCTGCACCCTAATTCCATACGGACTAGAGCCACACTCTTCCTGCTCAGCGTGAGGCCACACGCCGCTGCATTCCAAGTGCACAATCAGTATTTGTCGGGTGGGTTAAGCTTCCATGCAATGGATTCATCACCATCAGGTTTCTCTAACCTTTTTCTTTGAACAGGTTGACTTTTGAGCATCAGAGGATGACAAATGTCAGTGATGGTCTGGCACCCTTGCCATTGAAACTCATGTGGATCAGTGGTCCTCAAACTTCCCCATCACCTTAGGAACTTGGTTAAAACACAGTTTCCTGGTATTGCTCACGGAGACTCCGTGTCAGTCGATTTAGGGTGTGGCCAAGCAATGTACGTGTTTCTCAACAAGCCCCATATTGCTTCGAGACAAGTAGACTGTGGACCATGCTTTGGGAAAGACTGCTGTAATGGACCACAGTGCACTCGCGTGGCCCAGGAGTAACTGGTGGGGTTGCTCCCTGATACTCAGGATATTGGGTGAGGAGATAGGAGAGTTCTGACTCATAAGAAGTCATATGACTTTAAGAACGGACACTCTTATTCATGATATACTAAGAGGCCTGAGACTTTTGTCCCAAATTTCCAGGTTAAGCTTAGATTTTCAATTTAATTTTTTTGATTAGGGATTTCTCCTTTTATAATGTCATAATTAGTGGTATTTATAATAATACCTAGAAGTATGCCCCTTGGCGGTAGGAGATGTTTTTAAAAGTAAAAATAATATAAAGATCTTGGACTTTCGGAATATAGCTCATGTAGACCTAAAAACTTGCTATAGATTAGTGAAAAGGTTTAAATTTAGCCCCAAACTTAATGGAACTGTATTTTATTTCCAATTTTCTTAATTCTAAAAATGTCAAGTATACACATACACACACACGGAGCATAAAATGCCATTCATATTAGCTAAATTAAGCAATATTAACCAATATTACCTTTGGAAAATACAGCTACCCTTGTTAAAATCTGTGTAAAGATTAGCAAAGTAATTTTTTAATCACAAAATCATCTGGTTTTAACTTTATATACTATAACTCTTTCTAGTAATAATGTTTAATTGGGATACATTAAGAATATGCAAGAGCTTCCAGGGCAGTACGAGAGGCTGGAAAATCATGAAGACGAAGGAGGAAAGTACAGCACTGGGGACATAATTCAAGAGAGGGTGTGAGGGCTGTGACCGGAGGGATGGGCGCCAGTCCACCACAAGACAAGCGTGCCCTCTGCCACATCCCGGTCCTGTCTGTGCGTCCCAGACACGGACTCTGCCTCGTAGAGCAGCTCCGCAGCCCTTCAGCACAGGCGCCCACGCCCATGTGTGCCCAGGGGACTTCAGCTCGACCTTGCAATGGGAGTGAAGAGAACAGACCCTGGAACCAGATTTCTTGGGTCCTTTCCTTATGACCTGGATGATTTGGGGCAAGTTACTTAACCTCTGTGAGACCCCATTTCTTCATCTGTAAAATGGAGAAAATGACAATTCCCATCTCATTGGATAATGGAGAAGATTGAATGAAAGAATATACGTTAATGTGCTTTTAGAATAGAATCTGCACATAAGAAGCTGAATAAATGAAAACGATATTACTTTCATTATTATCTAGCACTTTTCTTTACATGCAGCTGTCTTTTTCATCTTTTCTCACCTTTAGCTTTCAAGAAGGAGGGGATTCGTTTTGCTCAGGGTTGGGTGGGAGTGAGGTAGCAGAAGCAGGGTGGATTCGCTCCAGTGAAGCAGAGCTGGCATGGAAGAACAGTGAACATTTTAGAAGACCACTGAATCACCTCACGGGCAAAGGCATTGCCCAGAGCTCTCCAAGGAAAACTGAGACTAAAAAAAAGTTATTTTTAAGAGTCATCCTCACATCAGATTTTTATATGCACTTAACTTGTCAGAGTACAAAGAATTAAGATTAGAATTCGTAATTCCTGCTGGAGAGATTCTTGGTTTGTAAACCTTTCTATCAAAGAAAAGCAAAGCGCTAAATAAATACGACACGATGGCCCCTACTGGGCTTCATAAACAACTACTGAAGGGCAGCACGGCCTAGTGCAGTAATTTCCAATTCTTTTTAAAGCAGCCAAAAGCTTCTTGAAGCAATCTCATGTATAATTTCGATACACAAAATGGACAAAATAACCACTGTAACTGAAGTAGGTGACTCCAGTGACTACTCCCTGCCCCCCTTCCCCAGGGCCTTGAGTACTAGGCGCTGATCGCTCCCTGGGGGAAACCCTAAGGGTCCAGGAGACGCGGTTTGGAATTCACTCATCTAGTGGAAACAGCACTAAACTATACATCACAATCATAAATGATGTTATGCCCTGTAATGACTGTGTGGTTTTAGGAACTTCACCTACCTGACCCTTTGTTTCCTCATCTGCAAAATGTGTGTTTAAAATGGATAACTCACCTCTACCAGCTATCACTTTCCATGAATTTACTATATAAGAGAAAATCTAAAAGGGAAATAAGAATTCTGCTTCATGCCAAGATAGGGTAACAGAGACTGAATATACCTTCCTGCCTCAAGTAATTTAAGAATAGAAAAAAGTAAAAAAACATGGCTTTCAAGTCATCGGACATCAGACAACAAACAAAGCACAGTGATCACTGAGAAAAGGAAAACAAAAACGGGGCCCTAAGGGTGTCCCAGCCTGCTGCCTGGAGAAGTCTGCTGCCCGGGGAGAGTTTACAGGCTGCAGTGCAGGAAGAGAGAACCCACGCAAAGCGTGGCCATCTCCCTGAGGTGGGAGCCAGAGCTGGGAGTCTGGGGGACATGATGACTAGAGCCCTCCGGGAACATTACTGGAGAGGAGGGGGCAGACTTCTGGAGACCTGCATCAGTGCCCCTGGATCTCCAGTACTGACCATCACCTGTGTGTAAGGAGCCTACGTGAGGACAGGAAAAGGACACCTGAAAGATGGAACAATCCCTGGAGGTCACACACAGGCAGGAATAGTGCCTAAGCCCCCTACTCAGAGTGGAAGACTTCATAATTTACAGGGTGTCAGGTAGAATAAACATAAGGGTCTTGCCTCAGAAGTGGGGAAGAATTAGCCCTACTCTAGTCCTGCCAGCAAAGTGTAAAAGCAAGAACTGAAAAGATCAACTTGTTTCACAGTAACATAACTGCATCCCAGAATGAAACTCAAGAATATTTATGGAAACACACACACAAAGATATCCAACACTCAACACAGTAAAATTCACTGTCTGATGTCCAATGATCCATGCAGCAATGATATCAGAACTGTAATTAGAACTGGATTTTGTATGTGCAAGAAGCCAGAGGAAAGAATCACCATGTTAAGTGGGGACATGAGAGATGAATAAAAAGACACAAATTGAATTTTAAGAGGCGAAAATTATAGTATCTGAAATGTAAAACACACTGAGTGCGAATAAAGGGAAATAAAACATTGCAAAAAATTACGCTCCTTGAGGACATGGAAATATCCCAAATTAAAACACAGAGAAGAGAAAGGACTAAAAAAAAACTAACAGCACCTGAGGCAGCTGTGGGAAAACCTGAAGTAGCCCAAATGTCAGTGAAAATGTAGTTTCCAAGTACAGTAGAAAGAGAAGGGGAAAAGGAAAGTATTTGAAGAAATAATGGCTCAAAATTTTCCCAATTTGATGAAAACTATGAGCCCACAGATCCAAGAAGCTCAACAAACCTCAAGCACAAGACACATGAAGAAAACGGCACCAAGGCACGTCATAATCAAGTTGCACAAAATCAGTGAAAATACTGGTTTACAAACCAGCCAAAGAAAAAAGACACATGACATACAGGTGAACCAACGTAAAGATGATAGCAGATTCTTCTCAGAAACAATGTGAGTGAGAATAAAATGGGGCAACATGTTTAAAGTTCTGAAAGGAAGAAAAAAGTCAATGTAAAATTCTACACCTAGCAAAAATATTTTTCAAAAACAAGGACAAAATAAAGTCTTTTTTAAACGTAACAAAAGTTGGAAGAATTAAAGCCAACATTGCCCTGATAGCAAAACAGAGAAAGACATTATAAGAAAAAAAAATACTATAAAAATGAATATAGATGCAAAACTCTAAGCAAAAATTCAGCAAATTAAGTCCAACAATGTATGAAAAGGATAATACATCATGACAGAGTGGGGTTTACCTCAAGAATGCTGGGTTGGTTTAACATCTGAAAATGAATGTAATTCTCCAGAATAACAAACTAAAAAAGAAAAATCATAAGGTTATAGAAAAAAAAGATACAGAAAAAGCACTTGACAAAACCAGCATATATTCCTGATAAAAAATCCTCATCAAAGTAGTAATAGAAGAGAACTTCCCTACCCTGATAAAGGTTACCCATGAAAGACCTGTTGCTAACATTAAACTTAATGGTGAAAGACTGAATGCATTACCCTAAGATAAAGAGTAAGACTAAGACATATGCTCTTACTGCTTCTTTCCAACACTGTACAGAGTTTCTGGCCAGTGCAATCAGGAAAGGAAGATAAATAAACGCATCTAAGTTGGAAAAGAAGAAAGTCTTTATTTACAGATGACATGATTGTTTATGTGAGAGGCTGGCAAACCACAATCTGTCTTTGTATGGCTCACAGAATGAAGAGTGGCTTTTGCATTTTTGTATGGTGGAAAACAACAACAACAATGGCAACAATAAAAGAAAGAAGAATCGGCAACACAGACTATATGCCACCCATAAAGCCTAAAATATTTAGTATCTGACCTTTTACAGAAAATGTTTGCCTACCCCGGTCTATATAGAAAATATGATAGAATCTCCAAAAACCTACTAGAGTAAATAAGTGAGTTTAGCAAGGTTGTAGAATACAACATTAGTAACAAAATCAATCACATTTCTTTATAATAGCAATTAACAATCAGAAATTGAAATTTTAAAAGTACTATTTACAGTAGCATCAAAAACTATTGATTACATAGGGAATAATCTGTATTGATTACATAGAGATTATGTGAAAAACCCATATGATGAACACTACAGAATGTAGCTGAGAGATATGAAATAAGATCTAATTCAATGGAAAAACAGAGCTGGAGGAATCAGGCTCCCTGACTTCAGACTATACTACAAAGCTACAGTAATCAAGACAGTATGGTACTGGCACAAACACAGAAAGATAGATCAATGGAACAGGATAGAAAGCCCAGAGATAAACCCACGCACATATGGTCACCTTATCTTTGATAAAGGAGGCAGGAATGTACAGTGGAGAAAGGACCGCCTCTTCAATAAGTGGTGCTGGGAAAACTGGACAGGTACATGTAAAAGTATGAGATTAGAACACTCCCTAACACCATACACAAAAATAAGCTCAAAATGGATTAAAGACCTAAATGTAAGGCCAGAAACTATCACAGTCTTAGAGGAAAACATAGGCAGAACACTCTAGGACATACATCACAGCAAGATCCTTTTTGACCCACCTCCTAGAGAAATGGAAATAAAAACAAAAATAAACAAATGGGACCTAATGAAACTTCAAAGCTTTTGCACAGCAAAGGAAGCCATAAACAAGACCAAAAGACATCCCTTAGAATGGGAGAAAATATTTGCAAATGAAGCAACTGACAAAGGATTAATCTCCAAAATTTATAAGCAGCTCATGTAGTTCAATAACAAAAACACAAACAACCCAATCCAAAAATGGGCAGAAGACCTAAATAGACATTTCTCCAAAGAAAATATACAGACTGCCAACAAACACATGAAAGAATGCTCAACTTCATTAATCATTAGAGAAATGCAAATCAAAACTACAATGAGATATCATCTCACACCAGTCAGAATGGCCATCGTCAAAAAATCTAGAAACAATAAATGCTGGAGAGGGTGTGGAGAAAAGGGAACCCTCTTGCACTGCTGGTGGGAATGTGAATCGGTACAGCCACTATGGAGAACAGTATGGAGGTTCCTTAAAAAACTACAAATAGAACTACCATATGACCCAGCAATCCCACTACTGGGCATATACCCTGAGAAAACCGAAATTCAAAAAGAGTCATGTACCAAAATGTTCATCGCAGCTCTATTTACAATAGCCCGGAGATGGAAACAACCTAAGTGCCCATCATCGGATGAATGGATAAAGAAGATGTGGCACATATATACAATGGAATATTACTCAGCCATAAAAAGAAACGAAATTGAGCTATTTGTAATGAGGTGGATAGACCTAGAGTCTGTCATACACAGTGAAGTAAGTCAGAAAGAAAAAGACAAATACAGTATGCTAACACATATATATGGAATTTAAGAAAAAAAAATGTCATGAAGAACCTAGGGGTAAGACAGAAATAAAGACGCAGACCTCCTAGAGAACGGACTTGAGGTTATGGGGAGGGGGAAGGGTGAGCTGTGACGGGGCGAGAGAGAGTCATGGACATATACACACTAACAAACGTAGTAAGGTAGATAGCTAGTGGGAAACAGCCGCATGGCACAGGGATATTGGCTCGGTGCTTTGTGACAGCCTGGAGGGGTGGGATAGGGAGGGTGGGAGGGAGGGAGACGCAAGAGGGAAGAGATATGGGAACATATGTATATGTATAACTGATTCACTTTGTTATAAAGCAGAAACTAACACACCATTGTAAAGTAATTATACCCCAATAAAGATGTTAAAAAAAAATTAAAAAAAAAATAAAAAATAAAAAAAAGCCACAAAAAAAAAAAAAATCTAGAAACAATAAATGCTGGAGAGGGTGTGGAGAAAAGGGAACCCTCTTGCACTGCTGGTGGGAATGTGAATCGGTACAGCCACTATGGAGAACAGTATGAAGGTTCCTTAAAAAACTACAAATAGAACTACCATATGACCCAGCAATCCCACTACTGGGCATATACCCTGAGAAAACCATAATTCAAAAAGAGTCATGTACCAAAATGTTCATTGCAGCTCTATTTACAATAGCCCGGAGATGGAAACAACCTAAGTGTCCATCATCGGATGAATGGATAAAGAAGATGTGGCACATATATACAATGGAATATTACTCAGCCATAAAAAGAAACGAAATTGAGCTATTTGTAATGAGGTGGATAGACCTAGAGTCTGTCATACAGAGTGAAGTAAGTCAGAAAGAGAAAGACAAATACCGTATGCTAACACATATATATGGAATTTAAGAAAAAAAAATGTCATGAAGAACCTAGGGGTAAGACAGGAATAAAGACACTGACCTACTAGAGAATGGACTTGAGGATATGGGGAGGGGGAAGGGTAAGCTGTGACAAAGCGAAAGAGAGGCATGGCCATATACACACTACCAAACGTAAGGTAGATAGCTAGTGGGAAGCAGCCGCATAGCACAGGGAGATCAGCTTGGTGCTTTGTGACCACCTGGAGGGGTGGGATAGGGAGGGTGGGAGGGAGGGAGATGCAAGAGAGAAGAGATATGGGAACATATGTGTATGTATAACTGATTCACTTTGTTATAAAGCAGAAACTAACACACCATTGTAAAGCAATTATACTGCAATTAAAAAAAAGATCTAATTCAATGGAAAGATAGTCCTTTTTAATGGGTCAGAAGATTCAATATTGTTAAGATATCAATTTTCCCCAAAAGATCTATAGATTTAATGTCATTCCAATCAAAAATGTTAGGAAGCATTTAATGTAGAGAATGACAAACTGATTTTAAAGTTCATATGGAAATGTAAAAGAACTAGAAGAGCCAAAACAACTTTTAAAAGACAATAAGGTAGGAATACTTATACTAACTTTAAGGCTTATTCATTACAAAGCTACAGTAATTAAGACAGTGTGATATTGGCATAAATATAGACAAACAGAACAAGGGAACAAAACAGATATGTATTCATTGATTTTCTTTCCAAAACTACAAAAGAAATTCAGTGGAGAAAGGACAATCTTTTCAACAAATGATGCCCTTATGCCCCCCCAAATTAGCTTCAATTCCTACCTAGCATAATACACAAAAATTTACTCAAAATGGGTCATAGACTTAAATGTAAAACCAAAAGTTTTAAAACTTCCAGAAGAAAACATAGAAAATCCTTGTGACCATGTGTTAGGCAAATATTTCTTAGATATAGCACCAAAAGCATGATCCATTTTTTAAAAAGATCAGTTGGATTTCATCAAAGTTAAGAATGTCTGCTCTTTAAAAGACACTGTTAAGAGAATAAAAAGACTAGCTACAAAGTGGGAGAAAATATTTGCAAATTATACATCTGGTAAAGAACTTACATCCAGACTATACACAGAACTCTCAAAACTCAATAATAAGGAAACAAATAATGAAATTTTAAGATGGTCAAAAAATTTGAACATTTTCCCAAAGGAGTTATAGAGCTAGCATATAAACACATTAAAAGATGTTCTACATTATTAGTCATTAGGAAAATTGAAATTGAAGTCATGAGATACCATTACACACCTATTAAGATGCCTCAAATAAAAAAGACTGAACACACCAAGTGTGATAAGGGCGCCCCCATACACTGCTGGTGGAAATGCAAAATGGTACGGTCGCTTTGGAGAGCAGAATTGGCAATTTCTTCAAACGTTAATCACACACATACCACATGATCCAGCCACTCACTGGTATGCATTTACCCAAGAGGAGAGAAAGCGCACGTCCACACAAGACTTGTACATGAATATCCACAGCAGCTTTGTTTGTAATAACCCCAAATGGGAAATAACTCAAAAGTCCATCAACAAGTGAAAGGATAGCCCAATTGTGGTATGTCCATACAATGGAATACTACTCAGCAATAAAAGAGTGAAGATTGACACATGTGAGAACAGAGATGAATATGAAAGCAATTAGGCTGAGTGAAAGAAGCCAAACAAAGAAATCAAGCACATACCGTATGATCCTATTTATGTTAAACTCTAGAAAATGCTGATCTACAAAAACTAATCTATATTGATAGAGAGCAGATCAGTGGTTGCCCCAAGACAGAGAGGGGCAGGCAAGAAGCTTTACCAAGGGGTAGCAGGAAACTTGGTGGGATCATTACATTGATTTGGTAATGATGTCACGTGAGTTTGTGTATGTACAATATATAAATATATGCGTCAAAACTTACCAAATTGTATACTTTAATCATGTGCGTGCATATGTCAATTACACTTTAATAAAGCTATTATATTTTTAAGTTAAAAAACAAAAATGAAATAAGGAAAACGCTTGGCATATGAATAATATTAAAGTTTAACAGGATAAACTAAAACCTAACTTACTGGAACGCTTAAGGAATCATAAATTTCTTTCTCACTTTAAAGGAAAAGTTCAAATACCATAACAAGAAAAAAGTCAATCAGAAACAAATCTGTATATGACTCTATGTGTGGTATTGTAATAAATTCAGTGAGGGCTTCCCTGGTGGCGCAGTGGTTGGGAGTCCGCCTGCCGATGCGGGGGATGTGGGTTCGTGCCCCGGTCCAGGAAGATCCCACATGCCGCGGAGCGGCTGGGCCCGTGAGCCATGGCCGCTGAGCCTGTGCGTCCGGAGCCTGTGCTCCGCAACGGGAGAGGCCACAACAGTGAGAGGCCCGCGTACCGCAAAAAAAAAAAAAATTCAGTGATACCTAATAGTCCTAACTAAGTAATTTAATTGCATATCATCAAGTGAACTATCCCCAGCACTCCAGGGAATATCTGAAATGTGAGGAAAGTACTCAAAACCATAAAGTTACATGAAGCGTCTTAATTAACCAAAAATATTATAGTTCAATCAAACATTATGCAGACTTGCATACGGACAATGAGAGCTCCTGAGTGATCTGAGCACCTCAAGTCCACTTACTTGACTCGAAAGCATTAGTGCTATTTTTCTTGCTTCAAAAACCAAGGGGTGTGTGAACTTCTGGGTTCATCTTCCGGTACTGTGGAGGCCACTCTGCATGGTGAGTCTGGGAACAGCCAAGACGACCCTTTCAGCTCTACTCAAATTGAACCCCTCTTCCGTCACTCTGCCACTGCTGGGAGTACTCCAGGTTGCATCTTCCGCAGTCTCTTCAATTTCCTGCCTTCCAGAAAGTTATGGTAGTTTTTACCTGCTTGGTATAGACGTTTGCGAAACAAACCCAATGTCACGAGGGGAAGGGAGTTTCCTGCTTCTTAAAGGTGCTCATCTTCCTTCTGTTTGATCACTTTTTCTGTCCTAGGAAAGGGCTTGTCTTGCTCAGTTTTTCTGCAACTTCTTCTATCACTCGTTCTATCACTTTCCTATGTTACAGTTTTGTTATAATTAGCAAATGACTTTGGAATATCTCCTAGATGTCTCATATTTTCGATACAGTTGCGAACAGCTCTGCTTCCATGTTCGCAAGGTTTTGTAATGACACAGACCCTGGGCTGATACTCTGGAGAAGGAAGTCTGTGTGAAACCATAGAGAGGGTAAGGACTGGATTATTCCTACCCATTGTACACATCAGAGCAGGGGGTTTATTAGTTCCTATAGAAGAGATGCTTGCCGGGAGAGCCTCTACCACAAGGATTATTTTTCGTCATAACTGACGGCTTAGCAGTATTCAAACACAAACCCTTTGGAAACCTACTCTTCCTTTGGCTTCTAGGGCTCCTGGTTAACGGGCTGACTTCCTGAGTTTGCTTTGACAGTTCTTCTTCCTGGTTTACATGCTTCGTGAGTAAAAATGTAGACATTTCCCAGGCTTCTCTAAACTCCCAGCCAAAAAAATCTTATCCACCCTCATTCATGGCTTACTACCTCTCCAATGATACTTCCGGAATCTGCCCTCTCTCCTGTCTCTAGCCTATGCTGTGGAACAAGAAAACCACTAACCACCTGCTGAGAACTTGAAATGTGGCCAGTCCAAATTGAGATGTATCGTAAGTGTAAAAACACACACCAGATTTTGAAGATTTAGTACCAAAAAAAGATAATGTAAAGTATTAGTATTTTATTATATTGATTCATGTTGAAATAATATCTTGGGTGTACTGCGTTAAATTAAATATATTACTAAAATTAATTTTACCTGTTTCTTTATCTTTTCTTTAATTGGGGCTACTAGAAAATATAATATTACACATGTGGCTCACATTATATTTCTACTGGATAGCATTGCTCTAGACCTAAAATTCAAACTGACCGTTTAAATGGAACACATTATGACCGATGTGAGGGGATACCTCACTGTGGTTTTGATTTGCATTTCTCTAATGATTAGTGATGTTGAGCATCCTTTCATGTGTTTGTTGGTAATCTGTATATCTTCTTTGGCGAAATGTCTATTTAGGTCTTCTGCCCATTTTTGGATTGGGTTGTTTGGGTTTTTTCTGATATCGAGCTGCATGAGCTGCTTGTAAATTTTGGAGATTAATCCTTTGTCACTTGCTTCATTTGCAAATATTTTCTCCCATTCTGAGGGTTGTCTTTTGGTCTTGTTTATGGTTTCCTTTGCTGTGCAAAAGCTTTGAAGTTTCATTAGGTCCCATTTGTTTATTTTTGTTTTTATTTCCATTTCTCTAGAAGGTGGGTCAGAAAGGATCTTGCTGTGATGTATGTCCTAGAGTGTTCTGCCTATGTTTTCCTCTAAGAGTTTTATAGTGTCTGGCCTTACATTTAGGTCTTTAATCCATTTTGAGTTTATTTTTGTGTATGGTGTTAGGAAGTGTTCTAATTTCATTCTTTTATATGTAGCTGTCCAGTTTTCCCAGCACCACTTATTGAAGAGGCTGTCTTTTCTCCATTGTATATTCTGGCCTCCTTTATCAAAGATAAGGTGACCATATGTGCGTGGGTTTTGATGTAAAACATAAATAAATAAAATTTTAAAAAAATAATAAATAGAACACATTAGAAACTGGACTTAATTTATTCCAGACCCTCAAAACTGCTCCTTCTCTGTTACTACAGAATAAACACCAGTTGGCACTCACAGATACACTGCATAATGTCAGCTGCTACTGTTGAGGAAACTGTACAGGGAAAGAGCTAACTCTAGAATAAATTACTTATGAACAGGGTGACAGGACGACTCTGGTAATTGTCAAAGAACCTGTCCACATTGCTCATGGGCAGCTGCTGCAGGAATGTTTGCAGGACTAGGAAATAACTCTATACAGCTGTGCCTTGGTGTCCAAGGGGGATTGGTCCCAGGACCCCCAAGGATACCAAAATCCACGGATGTTCAAGTCCCTCATATAAAGTGATGTAGTATTTACATATAACCTACACACATTGTCCTGTGTACTTTAATTTTTTACTGAGGTATAGCTGATTTACAATATTATATTAGCTTCAGATTGTGACACAGTGATTCACAATTTTTAAAGATTATACTCCATTATAGTTGTTATAAAATATTGGCTCTATTCTCTGTGCTGTACAGTAGATCCTTGCAGCTTATCTATTTTATACCTAGTAGTCTTGCCACTTTTAAATCCCCACACCTATCTTGCCCCTCCCCCCTTCTTTCTCCCCTCCACTTACCACTAGTGTATTCTCTGTTACCTGTGAGTCTGTTTCTTTTTTGTCATATTCACTGGTTTGTTGCATTTTTCAGATTCCATATATAAGTCATAACATACAGTATTTGTCTTCCTCTGTCTGACTTATTTCACTCAGCATAACGCCTTCCAAGTCCATCCATGTTGTTGCAAATGGCAGAATTTCATTCTTTTTTATGGCTGAGTAGTATTCCACTGTGTGTATATACATTGTGTGTATATATATATATCACGTCCTCTTATCCATTCATCTGCTGATGGACACTTAGGTTGCATCCATATCTTGGCAATTGCAAATAATGCTGCTATGAACATTGGGGTGCATGTGTCTTTTCAAATTAGTGTTTTCATTTTCTTTATATATATACCCAGGAGTGGAACTGCTGGGTCATACGGTAGTTCTATTTTTAGTTTTTTGAGGAACCCCCATTCTGTTTTCCATAGTGGCTGCACCAATTTACATTCCCACCAACAGTGCCAGAGGGTTCCCTTTTCTCCACACCCTCTCCAGCATTTGATATTTGTGGTCTTTTTGATGACAGCCATTCTGACAGATGTGAGGTGATATCTCATTGTGGGTTTTTTGGGGGTTTTTTTGGGGGGTACGCGGGCCTCTCACTGCTGTGGCCCCTCCTGCTGCGGAGCACAGGCCCCGGACGCGCAGGCCCAGCAGCCATGGCCCACGGGTCCAGCCACTCCACGGCATGTGGGACCCTCCCGGACCGGGGCACGAACCCACGTCCCCTGCCTCGGCCACTGCGCCACCAGGGAAGCCCCTCATTGTGGTTTTGATTTGCATTTCTCTGATGATTAATGATGTTGAGCATCTTTTCATGTGCCTGTTGGCCATTTGTATGTCTTTAAATCATCTCTGGATTATTTATAATACCGAATACAATGTAAATGATATGTAAATAGCTGTAAATACAATGTAAATGATATGTAAATAGCTATAAATACAATGTAAATGCTATGCAAATAGCTGTAAATACAATGTAAATGCTATGCAAATAGCTGTAAATACAATGTAAATGCTATGTAAATAGCTGTAAATACAATGTAAATGCTATGTAAATAGCTGTAACTACAATGTAAATGCTATGTAAATAGCTGTAAATACAATGTAAATGCTATGTAAATAGTTGCCAGCACATGTGGCAAATTCCAGTTTTGCTTTTTGGAACTTGCTGGAATTTTTTTTTCTGAATATTTTCGATCTGTGGTTGGTTGAATCTGCAGATGTGGAGCCCACCAATATGAAGGGCCGACTAAGCATTTGCCTAGAGAGGTGCTGTAGCATTTAGGAACAAAAATAGTCAGGGATTTGCCAAAGTAGTGGATACGGTTCATACGCATTTGAAGTCAGAAATGTTAGCACAACGTGACAATTCACTGCAGGGACCTTCACCACCCTGATGGGCCACATATTTCTTGCATTGTCGTAGCTAATGGAATCTTCCTCTTCACCTAGCCTGAAGACGGGAGTAATTTTTGAGTCAACACTTTCCTTTATTCCCCATATCCAAGCAACTACCAAACCCCACTGGATTCTACCAACACCCACTACACTACATCCACATTTTTTACCTCAAAGCCAAAGAAGGGACACAGATCCTTATGCTTCCCCGACAGCTGCCTGAGGGAGAGCCCACCATGAGGCCAGCCTCTGTTCGTGACAGAGTAGCCTACAGCAAACTTACAAGAATCGGTTCTTTACACTTATCCTCCAGTAGAAATAGCAGGTAGTCAGGAATGCCGATGGGCAAGACAGAGAGGCCCTCCACATACCCTTAGATGACCCGGGAAAGGGTCTCAAGGACAACAAACCAAACTTCCTGTTTTTCTCTATCCTGTCCCCTCACCCTCATCATTTTTATTGCTTTATTCTTTTATTTATATAAGCTGTGTGGGTGGGTGAACACAGTTTCAACATTTTTCATAGCAGAATACAACCCATAAATGATTCTGGATGACCTACTGACTTGTATTAGGAGAAATAATTGAGAGTTGCACATAGACCTGGCATATATGTCAAATGAATGGTAACACGTAAACCTATTAAATTTGAAAACTTTCTGAGTAGTCTAGAAATTCTGCTCTTAAACTGACAATTGTCTAAGCATGTTACGTCAGACACTTTATCAGGCTACTTAAATTTATAGCTTCATTTCTTTAAAAGTCTTTAGGTTGTGCATATTAGATTGTCCTTGTTCAATAACAGAACGTATAATTTTAAATTAGAAAATCTTCTTTTTTGAAGTGTGAACATAATCACATAGAAGTGATGACATTTTTACCATTCTTTAGTAACTTGAAGTAAACATTCCAGTATATTTTTTTATAATTAACTTTAAAAAATTAGTGCTTAGTTTAAAAGGTGCTTTTTATGCCAGTTTTTTGCTTGAAAAAATTAATATGGCCTAACCTATGTGCTGAAAAAATGGATTTATAATGGAAAAGTTGACATATTTAAATGTAAACTGGGTTTAATTTCAGAAAAATTAACATCGTATTCTTCAGGTATAATAGGTTTAAAGGATAAATTAAAATAATGGCCTCAAAAAAGTACCAACTGGCATTCTAAGAGTCATTCCTCCATAGATGTTTCATATTCAGCATATGTAAGTTTGACAAGATATGATTAACTTAAGGTTTTATTAGCTTTTGTCTAAAAGATCAAGCTAACTTTGGGTATACATTTCAAAATGTAAATGCAGCTGGCTGTCAGAGGCTCCAAACTGAGGTAACAGACAGTAAAATTACATTGTACAAGGGAACAAGCCACAGAAGAGAGCTAGAATTTGAAATCAATTTCTCCTAATACTTGTAAGCTGTTCATGTACTCTTAAGTATCTTTCTGTCTGTTGTCATCAAAACATTCCACTCAGAATAAGCTCTAGGTGGTTTCCAACGTATAGATATATCAAAGTCTACGTGCAGAAACTTTCCCACCTGGATATTAGTTAAAGGCAAAGAAAATTTGATGCAGTTTTTTGTTGTTGTTTTTTTTAAAAAACGTCTTTGAATTGGTTCTTTGCTTGTGGTTAAGACTGGCAAGACTGTCTAGCTGCTGTTTGTCAGCTCCTTTGCTGTGCATTTGGTGTCTGTATTTTATTATTTAAGTGCTAAGTAAATAAAATATTAAACAGAATTATGAATACCACTGATTATTCATGCACTATACATTTTCTTTAATCCAATTCAGATTATGGAACTTGTACTTATTTAACTGAGTTCACTTTATAGTTTTCAATTTAGAAAAATTCTGTCTCCACGCAACTTTTCTGCAGCACAAATCATGATAATGATAACACACGGCTCATTTGCAGCCGTGATGCAACAGGTGGGCAGTTTGGTGTGTTCAAATACCCCTTTCAGTAAAACCTTAACATCACTTGTTTCTTCCCAACCTACATTGACATAACTTGAACTAAACCACGAAGTTGGTCAACAGTACCTTCACTGCGCCGTTCTCATGCATGGTGATGCAGTTATCGGCATCTTCTGAAAGCTGGTACAAGGCTTGGGCTGTCGCTCTGTGCACGTTGGTGTCATTTGATTTCAGGTACCGCACTAATGGAGCCACTGCCTTGTGCTCGCCAAAGGCCACTCTGTTTCTGCCCCACATACAGCAACGTGAAATGGCTTCTGCTAGATGACGTCTCAGTGTATCATCATTCTGCACAAGGAGAAGGGGTTATGGCATGTGCATCATAATGACCCTGTGATACTTTTGCTCTAGGTGTTTATTACCCACTGGCTGCTCAGGTGGTGTCTTGATGGGAACTAGTATTCTGGTGGGTTCACCAATGCATCAAGGTTCAATGCTGCGTTTTCTTTTTATGAACGGAGTGGAGTGCATGCAGGTAAAGGCGATCAGGTGTCTGGCATTAGTTATTTGCTCAAGGTTCAATTTCCTTTTGAGCAAGTCTACTCACAACACAGAGCTACAGATCAGCGAGTGGCCAAGTAATAAAAACAACTAAAGAATACTGGACACTCTTAAGGGAGCCTGCCAGATAACTGGGGGAAGTGGATTAACTCTACCTCTTCACCTTAGGAATACTTCCACATCAGGAATACACCTTGGTTCCCAAGAGGGAGAAGACACTGCAGCAGACGAGGACAGCTTCTGAGTCTGCCATTTTCCTTCTGTATTGTTTACACAGACCACATACTTCTTTCTGGATGTAATTACCTCATACAGATATAATACAACTGAATAACACCATAATTTTCTGTCTATTAATTGTACTGTTCTCTCGATTCAGGTCACAACTTGGTGTCCTTAACTGAAACTGGCAGATATTCTCAGGAATTTAGTATTAGACTGGCCCAAAAGTCTTCTAGACCAAGCAGGCTTCCAATCATTGAATTTCTGCTCCACGACTTTTCTGCCAAGTTCAAGCTATGCTCAAATACCTCTGGTCATGGTGAAGTCATTATCTCTCAAGCCTGCTTGTTCTATCTGGCACAACTCTGGGTAAACAATACAGCGATTGCCAAAACCTTCTAGCTCAAGAATGCCATCGACCCAAGCTTGCTAAGCTGGGAGAGGAGCACTTAACTTCTGAAGTTGGCATGAACAATTATCTTAAGGCTCGTAGTAACGACGATGGTGATGATTTCAGTTTGAAATATACTTTCACGTTTATTAGTCTCAGAGAAACTAAAATGAATTCACTAAAATCTCAAACCTCACAAGTGGCAGATATTAAACTTGAATCCAGGTCTCTGGATTTTAAGCTCATTGTTTTTGCTACTACACCGTGATATCTTATGACAATATACATTTTGAAATAAAAAGATACATTACTTACTGTATTTGCTAGTTTGGACAATAAAGGGACAACTCCATGATCTGTGATAACAGCTAAGTTTTCTTGGTCTTTTGCTATATTGGTAATAGCAGCACATACACTCGCCAAAACTTCTTTATTATCTGATTTCAGTAAATTGACAACAAGTTCCAAACCACCAACAAAGGAACGAACCATCTCTCCAGCATCCTAGATAACAATAAAAATAAAGATGATACCAAAAATAAACCTATGCTTAGCATTTTTTTAAAAAGCACAAAGTAATGATAAGGCTGTGAGGTGTACCTTCGGCATGAAAAAAATTCAATTTCTATGTCATATAAATATTCACATGTTAAGTTACACACACATGCATACATGTATGTATGTACAACACATCCATAGAGACAGGTCCGTTTCCACAGATGTGTGTTGAACAACTATTACGTGAGAGTCGCTGTGATAACTACTGGGAATATAGAAGTTAACAAAACACATTGAGTCTTATTATTGCAGTACTTATGTTCTATTAAATCATCACAGAAACAGAATTAGCTAATACTGAACCATTGCTACTAGGGGAGATACAGGGCTAGCTTCCTGCAAGCCTCTGGTCACACTGTCACGAACTGATCAAAATATAACCTTGTTTTATGTGTGCTTCTGTTTAAAGACATCTCATTTCATATGCGTTAATTCATTAACATTGAACCCACAGACAATACGCTGTAACTCATGCCTGAATGAAGCTTATCTAGCACATGTATTTTCTCCATAAGGCACATCACAGCTTTCTTGCACTTAGGAACACTAGACTGCGCTTCAGTACTATGCATGGGGGCCATTTTCAACAGCGAAACCAACAAAAAACACAAAAATGTGGAAAACGCGGCACTAAGCAGACTGCACGACGGAGGCTTGTTGATGGTCCAAGGGCGGAGACGAGCGCGCAGAGCGTCCGCTTGCGCAACCCCCACTGAGAGCGCGTGTCGGGCAACTTAAAATTTTACTTTTCTGTGCACGTCCAAGAATGACTGAGAAAGGGCCCTGAGTGCTGATTTGGGAGTTACAAAAAACGTGAGCAAGCAGGTGACCCCCAGATAGAATCCGTGAACAACGCGGACTGACCGTGAACACTCCTCAGCCACCACGTCGCTACAGTCTAGTGGGGAAGATGGGCACTAGGAAGCTACAAGCAGACCGAGTAGCGTTAATGGGGAAGAGCGAAAGACACTACAAATACGTGTGTGAGGGACTCGTGGCTGGTGTGAGATTCAAGGAGTGCCCCTCCACCATGATGCTTGCCAGCTGAGACCTCAGGGGCGAGGGGTTGTCCAATGTGAAGGGGAGTCTGGGTGAGGGACCGAGAGTGGGAGACAAGGTACTTTTTTCTGGGTCAGGGTGGTTAGAGCATGAAGTA
Organism: Stenella coeruleoalba; assembly: GCF_951394435.1. NCBI lineage: Eukaryota > Metazoa > Chordata > Mammalia > Artiodactyla > Delphinidae > Stenella > Stenella coeruleoalba. The sequence continues at coordinate 182,184,657 of NC_137147.1, read as the reverse complement.
GGAGAGGGAGAATGGGAGACCGTAAGGCTCGCTTCGGCGGCATGCGAAAGCCACTGAAGAGGCTTATTAACTGTGTGGGGAAGCAGCAGAGGCGACTTTCTCCATTTTGCCTCATGGGAGGTCCCTCAGGATTGCAGGGTTGGGGCAAAGAATGGTGTTGGGGACTCAGGCTGTTTCACAAGTTCAGGTAACAGGTGGTGGTGGTTTGGAGGAGGTGATGGTCCAGCCTGAGGAGAAGGGTGTGGACTTGTGAGGGTTAACTGGAGAAGATAAGGACGAGTGACTCAATTCCCATGCTTCTGACTTGCCCTAGTGGTGTTGATAATGTTGGAAAGTGGGGTTTGGTTTTGTTTTCTTGGTGTGGGAAAGGGTGGTGTTAGGTAACAGAAGAAGTACCCACAAGACATTTAAGTGGAGGGTTCCACTTAAGGAGTCAGTTGGCTTTGCGGCTCTGGGGCTCAGGAGTGAACACCAGGCTAGAGGTAGAGACTTGGAAGTCATCAGCATAAAGACCGTAACTGAGGTAGTAAGTGAGAAAAAGCGGGCTTTCTGTCCCGGTATGGCCATGTGGGCAGAGACAAGGAATTTGTCAGAGGAACCTGGAGATAGATGGCGAAACAGAAACCCCACCTCCCCTGGTGTTGGACAGCGGCTGCGTGATGTCCACCAATTATCTGGCTCCGTGGTTTTCTCAAACAACAGAAATTCACAGCTTTTGAGTATCAACTATATGTCAGGCACTTTGTGCATAAATTAGCTCAGTTAAACCTCCAAATAACCATGCAAAGTAGATACTGTTTTTCCATTTTTGATTTTAAAAACTGAGGTTCAAAGATGTTGAACCTCATAAACTAGATTGTATCACTCATGACGGCAGGGGCCATGCCTTAGTGAACTCCATGATCCTTATAAACCATGAATCTGATCTCCTCATCCCCATACCTCCCCAGTCCTTCCATAGCTCCCCCGCCCTTAGGATAAAATCCCAACTCCACACATGCTTTACAGCCCTTCCCAGTGCACCCCTGGGTTCCCTGCCTCGCCCTCCCTGACTTGAGCCCCCTTCCCCAGCCCCACACACACCCTAGGCCAGTGGCTCCCCAGAGGAGCTAACAGCCAGAATCCTGAAATGTTCTCTGAGAATGTAGTTCAGCAAGTCTGGGCTGGGGCCTATAAAAAAAAAAATCTGATTCTTTAAAAACCCTCCTGGTGAGTCTGAACTTCAAGCAGTATTGGAAGCACTGTTTATGCATTAGTCCTTCGTTTTGCGTCCTCAGATGTGCTGCCTGCGTGTCTCCTTGCCTTTGCACGTGCCCTTTTGTCTGCTTTCCTATTGGCTTGGGGATTCCTACACATCCTCAGCTACTAGCTAATGTGCCATTTCCTTCGGGAAGCCTTTCCTGAACCTCAAGTCTGAGTTAAGCCACTCCTCCTATAATACCTGGTTCTTCTCTGTTTATTTTTTTATTTTTTAATTTATTTATTTTATTTATTATTTATTTTGGGATCTCAGTTGCTGCGTGTGGGCGTTCTCTAGCTGCGGTGAGCAGGGGCCACTCTTTGCTGGGGTGCCTGGGCCTCTCATTGTGGTGGCTTCTCCCATAGAGGCATGGGCCCTAGGTGCGTGGGCTTCAGTAGTTGCAGCACATGGGCTCAGTAGTTGTGGCTCGCGGGCTCTAGAACGCAGGCTCAGTAGCTGTGGCGCACAGGCCTAGCTGCTCCACGCCATGTGGGATCTTCCCGGACCAGGGCCCAAACCCGCGTCCCCTGCATTGGCAGGCGGACTCTCAACTACTGTGCCACGAGGGAAGTCCCTCTTCTCTGTTTATAATACTCTATGCGGTATTAGCTTATCTGTTTGCCTTTGACCTTGAACTGTAAATTCCAGGAGGGCAGGGCCTCTGTCTGTCTAGCTCAGTGCTGTATGTCCAGTGCCCAAGCCAGTTTCTAACTGTGAGTACATGCTCAATTAACATTTATTGAATTTGATTACATGCAAACTTGCAGCTATGGAAGGAAAATTTTCACTGAGGGTATAACAAACCAAACTAAGCTTCTAGGAAATGATGAAGGAAGGGCCTAAGTCAGGTTCTTCCCAATTTTAAGGGCAAAGCATCTTTGTCCACAACATGTTGCCTCCCCTGATTGCTAGGTGAGATGGTATCAGCAATATTGGTGGGCTTGTTCTCAATGTCAAATTTAAATATAATTTCTGATAGTTAGGACACACCTCCTAATTCTGATGTATCAATAAAATTATTTTGAAAATATTTAATTGCCATTTTTTCTAAAATTCTACAATAAAGGTTTTTAAGTAACACAAAAGAAATTATCTTTCTACATTGTCACCTTATTACACTTCTGTGCTTCAGGATGCAAGCAAACCAGAAGATTATAAATGTGAATTTATTAACCTCTGGTCAAACGTCCAACTTAACTTAATTCAAATTACTCTTTGAGGTAGTACTTGGTAGTGGTAGTTGTAGTAGTATTTCCACCTTATAGATGAGAAAAACCTCAGAGAAATGAACTAATATGTGAAAAGAAAACTGATAAGTGGCAGAAGTGGGATTTGAATCCAGATATGCCCAACCTTTTCTAAGTGATGTTATGTGCATCAATAATCTAGTAAATTTATCAATTATATAATTATCTAACAATTTTTTCTTGAGAAAAAAACTGGAGGAATTCCTGAAAGATGATGGTGGGCATAGTTTTTGAATCTCCCTATGGAAACAGAGCAAGTATTATAGCAAAACAAAAAAGGGACAACACATACAACAATATTCAGCAACTAGATATCTACACCAACCCCCAAATACAAGCTGATCAGGACAAGTTACCGAGCGCTACAAAGCCCACATGCTCTAAGAAACTCTGAAATCTGCAGGCGAAAAGCAAAGGGAAACTAAATTGCCATTAGGTCACATTGGAAAGCTCAGGAACAGCAACAGAAGCTGGGAGCTGACTTCTCAGGCTCTGATGGATGGATAAAACTAAAAGGACACACAGGTATGATGGTCCTAGAATGTTCTATAGGTCTGAGTCCCATGAATTCTTAAAACTGAAGCCTTGTCACAGGACAAAGCCAGCACTGAGGAGAAACTACTGGGGTTGCATCCTAATTGAACAAGGCAAGGGTAACAGGAAGAAGAGAAGAGAAAGTCCAGATAAAAAGAGGGCAAGAGAGCACAGGAGTCTGAGCCTACTCTCCATCACTGTGACAGTAGCAGACATGGCATCCTAAGAGCCATGAAATTAAAAATGCTACCCTGGCCCACATCTCTCTCCTAAAAGACCATGAAAACTCATTTCAATTAAAAATGCACTATATATAAAAAGACCACAGTCAATTTCCATTTGGAGTTACTACAAGAAAAAAATGAAAAAAAGAAAATCATAGAAAGTATGATTAGAATTATTAAAGCTCACAAATTAGGTGATTAGTAAAAACGCATTTTTAAAGATCCATAAAAATTTAGAAATAAAATTAAAATTAATTTTGGAAATAAAGAGTAAACTAGAAGTAACACAAGAATGAATAAACAAAATGGGAAATATCTTTCAATAAACAGAAGATGTGAAAACTCCAAAACGATGGAAAAAGAGCTCACAAAAGCTTCAGGAGAACAAACAGGCAGAGAAGATCTAACATATGTACAGTAAGAGCCCCCAAGAAGGAAACAAAGCAATACAAGAGAGCAAAATTTTAAAAACTGTAATTCAAGAAAACTCTCTCCTGAAATAAATAAAACCTGAGAATATATTGAAAGGTCACTCAATATACCAGGGAAAACTGGCCCAGAATTGGCTAACATAAAGACAAATACTAGTACAACTGCTGGACAGTAATAAAACAGAGAAAGATTCTTTGGTCTTCCAGGCAAAAAGACCAAGGCACCTCTAAAGAAAATAATAAGCTATTATCCTTAGACTTTCCAACAGCAATGGTTTATGCAAAGGAAAAGAAAGTAACACGTGTGAGCTACTCAAGAGAAAATGTGAAGCAAGGTTCTAACTTCCAAAAGTTTGAAGCCCAATGACCTTCAAGGATAAAACTGTTATAAACATGGATGACTTCAGGGAGTGATGCTAACACAGGCCCTTCCTGAGGCACCTACTTGGGAATGAGTGTCAGACCTCCAAAAAGACTAGAAAGACGTTGACAAAGGGACAGAAGATTTCTTAAAATCCTTTACTGGCTTCATTTCCTTCAGGATCAGGTCTAAATGACATTCACGTATTTTCCCAACCTCTTCTTTCCCATACTCTTGCATAAGCTATATTCCGGCCTCTAGGATTATTGCTGTTCCCGACGTACCATGTTCTTTTATATCTTTGACCAACTTATTTTCTTTACCTGGAGTTTAGCCCTACCAAACTACAAACTCCTACTCAGTTCTGAAAACTCTGACTCATCTTTTAATAGCAGCTTAAATAACAGCTCCTCCATGAAAATTTCCCCACTCCCCTTCTCAGTGTTGGTCACCCCCTGCCTTCCATATTCTTTTCGATGGTTCTGTCCAAAAACCTCACCCTCTCGTGTTTGCAAAGTCTTTTTTTGCAATATATTCTTTTTATATGTTATTTAATAAATATATGACTATATTTTCACATATAATAGAATTTTAATAAAGATAAATCAAATAAAACTATATTTTAGATAGAATTTGTAATCAGTTTTAGTTATTTTTATTGGAGTATAGTTGCTTTACAATGTTGTGTTAGCTTTTACTGCACAGCAAAATGAATCGGCCAAGTCTTGATTTTGTTTGGTTGTCTAGTTCTCACAGACAAGCATCAGGGGAGGGCGTCTCTAACCCCAGAGGCCTAAATCTATCCTCGAAGTCTCCTTCCCCTTGCCAATGATTTGCTTAGGGATGGCCTAGATATGGCCCAGTTGTGGCTAATGACTTCTGAGATGACAACTCAGAAATCTTCTGGAAAAGTTTTCCTATTTATAACAACGCTGAGAATGACAGAACAGAAAGAGGACAAGAGCCTGGTCCTTGAAGACACCGTTGAGCTGTTGAATCAGCTCATCCTAAAATCCGATTTGGCTATTGAAAACCAAAGGCATCTGTAGCTGTTTACTTTTCATCATACTGCAATGATTTTCTCATGGGTCCTCTCCCCATTAACGTGTGAGTTCTTCAAGAGCAGAGACACCTGGTCTTGTTCTTTGACTCTCACTTGGGATGCTGTCTGGTGTCTGTCACTCAGAGGACTTTCAATAAATGTTTGCTGAATCATGAAAAAATAAAGGGAATAAGGGGACTATAACTTTAAGATACTTAACCACAATCACAAGCACTAAAAAGAAAAGAGCGTTAGCTCTGTAAGATGGAGTGTAAATGCATCCGATCACTTAGCCTCCCATTCTAGTGACTTCCTGGTTCTCTCACTGCTTTATCAGTGGATCCCGTGAGCCACAGCACTGGGGCAGCGGGGGGAAGAATAACGAGAGTGATCGCACCTGCCTCTGATCCAAGAACTTCCTGAGGTGCGTGGTAAGAGACCCAGCGAGCCAGTGTCAGCGAGGTCGTGGGCGTGGCTCACCAAGGTCTCCTAACGTTTCTAATCTGTGGGACAGTGAAGTGATACACTCAAGCCTACAAGCCCCTCCAAAGTTTATTTGTTTTGAAGGTGAGATTCTTTCTTTCTTTCTTTTTTCCTTTTTTCCTTTTTAGCTTTAAAGATTTTAGACACATGACTTCTTGCCTCACATAGTTTCTCTGGAAAGGAAGACAGTATATTTGAGGATGGAAAAAGTAATTATTCCACCAAGACTGTCTTTCACTAAATGCTAAGCAGCTGGGAAATCCACCACATTTCCCACCTTCTCATGTGTCTTAATAACTAGTCTTTGCCAACTTCACCACTGGTACAATATGGGTTATAGACAATTCAAATACTTACCTGTAATGGAAAAATCTTTAATAATAATAATGATAATAGTAATAATAGTAATAGTAAAAAAAAGAAAGAGAAAGACAAATACCATATGATATGACTTATATGTGGAATCTAAAATATGACACAAATGAACTTATCTATGAAACAAAAACAGAATCATGGACATAGAGAACAGACTGGTGGTTGCCAGGGGGAAGAGGTTGGGGGAAGGATGGAGTGGGAGGATGGGGTTAGTAGATGTGAGCTTTTATATATAGAATGGATAAACAACAAGGTCCTACTGTATAGCACAGGGAACTATATGCAATATCCTGTGATAAACCATAATGGAAAAGAATATAACAAAAGGAATGTATATATATGTGTGTGTGTGTGTGTGTGTGTGTGTGTGTAACTGAATCACTTTACTGTGCAGCAGTAATTGACGTAACATTGTAAATCAACCATACTTAAATAAAAATAAATAAGTAATAGTAATACAATAACAACAGCCTAATTCTTTTGCAGTTTACAAAGGACTCCTGCATACATTATCTCATCTGATGCTCACAGCTCTGCCTTAACAAGACATGACATCCTCATTTTATAGATAGAAAGGCTAAAGGTTCCTAAAGGTTCATGCACAATGAGTGACAAAACTAAAAAGCAACTTTAGATCTCCTGATTTCTCATTTAGTGTCTTTTCACTACACACTGTGTGTTTGGACTTAGAAGTGCCAACAGTTGAAGTTGTCACATTACAGTTAGTTTATAAACAGTCAGAAGAAGCTTCCCAATTCAGAGAGTTAATAATTCCAAAAGAGATGAAGCTATTTTGCCAATGACATTTCCCAAGACAAACAAAAACCATAATTGAAAAAGAGAATATGAAACACCTTCACGCTGCTATCAAAGTAAAGCTTGAGTGGTTGAATAAGTAGGAAAAGATGTCAAGTTCAAATTAAACAAAATTAAGTCAAATACACAAATGTGATGAAAATATAAACTAGCAAAATATTTTTGGTTAAAATTCAACTGGTAGGGGGCTTCCGGGAAGATGGCAGAAGAGTAAGACGCGGAGATCACCTTCCTCCCCACAGATACACCAGAAATACATCTACACGTGGAACAACTCCTACAGAACACCTACTGAACGCTGGCAGAAAACCTCAGACCTCCCAAAAGGCAAGAAACTCCCCACGTACCTGGGTAGGGTAAAAGTAAAAAGAAACAACAGAGACAAAAGAATAGGGATGGGTCCTGCACCAGTGGGAGGGAGCCATGAAGGAGGAAAAGTTTCCACACACTAGGAGCCCCTTCGCGGGCGGAGACTGCGGGGGGCGGAGGGGGGAGCTTCGCAGCCGCGGAGGAGAGCACAGACACAGGGGTGCGGAGGGCAAAGCGGAGAGATTCCCGCACAGAGGATCGGCACCGACTGGCACTCACCAGGCCGAGAGGCTTGTCTGCTCACCCGCCAGGGCGGGCGGGACTGGGAGCTGAGGCTCGGGCTTCGGTCGGAGCGCAGGGAGGGGACTGGGGTTGGCGGCGTGAACACAGCCTGCAGGGAGTTAGTGCGCCACGGCTGGCCGGGAGGGAGTCCGGGAAAAGTCTGGAGCTGCCGAAGGGGCAAGAGACTTTTTCTTCCCTCTTTGTTTCCTGGTGCGCGAGGAGAGGGGATTAAGAGCGCTGCTTAAAGGAGCTCCAGAGACGGGCGCGAGCCGCGGCTAACAGCGCGGACCCCAGAGACGGGCGGGAGACGCTAAGGCTGCTGCTGCCACCACCAAGGGGCCTGTGTGCGAGGACAGGTCACTCTCCACACCCCCCTTCCGGGGAGCCTGTGCAGCCCGCCACTCCCAGGGTCCCGGGATCCAGGGACAACTTCCCCGGGAGAACGCACGGCGCGCCTCACGCTGGTGCAACGTCACGGCGGCCTCTGCCGCCGCAGGCCCGCCCCGCACTCCGTGCCCCTCCCTCCCCCCCGGCCTGAGTGAGCCAGAGCCCCCGCATCAGCTGCTCCTTTAACCCCATCCTGTCTGAGCGAAGAACAGACGCCTTCAGGAAACCTACACGCAGAGGCGGGGCCAAATCCAAAGCTGAACCCGGGGAGCTGTGCGAACAAGGAAGAGAAAGGGAAATCTCTCCCAGCAGCCCCTGGAGCAGCGGATTAAAGCTCCACAATCAACTTGATGTACCTGCATCTGTGGAATACATGAATAGACAACGAATCATCCCAAATTGAGAAGGTGGGCTTCGAGAGCAAGATTTATGCTGTATAGCTTTGCTTACTCCATTTGTCCTAGGGTTCTATCCGTCCTTTTTTCTTAATAATTATTTTTTTATTTTAATAACTTTATTATATTTTATCTTACTTTATTTTATTTCACTTTATATTCTCTTTTCTTCCTTCCTTCCCTCCTTCCTTCCTTCCTCCATCCCTCCCTCTCTCCATCCCTCCTTTCTTTCTACTTTTAACACTTTTTTATTTCTACTTTTTCTCCCTTTTATTCTGAACCGTGTGGATGAAAGGCTCTTGGCGCTGCAGCCAGGAGTCAGTGCTGTGCCTCTGAGGTGGGAGAGCCAACTTCAGGACACTGGTCCACAAGAGACCTCCCAGCTCCACATAATATCAAACGGCGAAAATCTCCCAGAGATCTCCATCTCAACACCAGCACCCAGCTTCACTCAACGACCAGCAAGCTACAGTGCTGGACACCCTATGCCAAACAACTAGCAAGACAGGAACACAACCCCACCCATTAGCAGAGAGGCTGCCTAAAGTCATAGTAAGTGCACAGACACCCCAAAACACACCACCAGATGTGGACCTGCCCACCAGAAAGACAAGATCCAGCCTTATTCACCAGAACACAGGCACTAGTCCCCCGCACCAGAAAGCCTACACAACCCACTGAACCAACTTGAGCCACTGGGGACAGACACAAAAAACAACGGGAACTATGAACCTGCAGCCTGCAAAAAGGAGATCCCAAACACAGTAAGATAAGCAAAATGAGAAGACAGAAAAACACACAGCAGATGAAGGAGCAAGATAAAAACCCATCAGACCTAACAAATGAAGAGGAAATAGGCAGTCTACCTGAAAAAGAATTCAGAATAATGATAGTAAAGATGATCCAAAATCTTGGAAATAGAATGGACAAAATGCAAGAAACATTTAACAAGGACCTAGAAGAACTAAAGATGAAACAACGATGAACAAGGCAATAAATGAAATTAAAAATACTCTAGATGGGATCAATAGCAGAATAACTGAGGCAGAAGAACAGATAAGTGACCTGGAAGATAAAATAGTGGAAATAACCACCGCAGAGCAGAATAAAGAAAAAAGAATGAAAAGAACTGAAGACAGTCTCAGAGACCTCAGGAACAACATTAAACACACCAACATTCGAATTATAGGGGTTCCAGAAGAAGAAGAGAAAAAGAAAGGGACTGAGAAAATATTTGAAGTGATTATAGTTGAAAACTTCCCTAATATGGGAAAGGAAATAGTTAATCAAGTCCAGGAAGCACAGAGAGTCCCATACAGGATAAATCCAAGGAGAAATACGCCAAGACACATATTAATCAAACTGTCAAAAATTAAATACAAAGAAAGCATATTAAAAGCAGCAAGGGAAAAACAACAAATAACACACAAGGGAATTCCCATAAGGTTAACAGCTGATCTTTCAGCAGAAACTGCAAGCCAGAAGGGACTGGCAGGACATATTTAAAGTGATGAAGGAGAAAAACCTGCAACCAAAATTACTCTACCCAGCAAGGATCTCATTCAGACTTTATGGAGAAATTAAAACCTTTACAGACAAGCAAAAGCTGAGAGAGGTCAGCACCACCAAACCAGCTTTACAACTGCTAAAGGAACTTCTCTAGGCAAGAAACACAAGAGAAGGAAAAGACCTACAATAACGAACCCAAAACAATTAAGAAAATGGGAATAGGAACATACATATCGATAATTACCTTAAATGTAAATGGACTAAATGCTCCCACCAAAAGACACAGATTGTCTGAACGTATACAAAAACAAGACCCATATATACATGCTGTCTACAAGAGACCCACTTCAGACCTAGGGACACATACAGACTGAAACTAAGGGGATGGAAAAAGATATTCCATGCAAATGGAAACCAAAAGAAAGCTGGAGTAGCAATTCTCATATCAGACACAACAGACTTTAAAATAAAGACTATTAGAAGAGACAAAGAAGGACACTACATAATGATCAAGGGATCGATCCAAGAAGAAGATATAACAATTGCAAATATTTATGCACCCAACATAGGAGCACCTCAATACATAAGGCAAATACTAACAGCCATAAAAGGGGAAATCGACCTAACACATTCATAGTAGGGGACTTTAACACCCTACTTTCACTAATGGACAGATCATCCAAAATGAAAATTAATAAGGAAACACAAACTTTCAATGATACATTAAACAAGATGGACTTAATTGATATTTATAGGACATTCCATCCAAAAACAACAGAATACACATTTTTCTCAAGTGCTCATGGAACATTCTCCATGATAGATCATATCTTGGGTCACAAATCAAGCCTCGGTAAATTTAAGAAAATTGAATTTGTTTCAAGTATCTTTTCTGACCACAATGCTATGAGACTAGATATCAATTACAGGAAAAGATCTGTAAAAAATACAAACACATGGAAGCTAAACAATACACTACTTAATAACGAGTGATCACTGAAGAAATCAAAGAGGAAATTAAAAAATACCTAGAAACAAATGACAATGGAGACACGACGACCCAAAATCCATGGGACACATCAAAAGCAATTCTAAGAGACAAGTTTATAGCAATACAATCCTACCTTAAGAAACAGGAAACATCTCGAGTAAACAACCTAACCTTGCACCTAAAGCAATTAGAGAAAGAAGAACAAAAAACCCCCAAAGTTAGCAGAAGGAAAGAAATCATAAAAATCAGATCAGAAATCAATGAAAAAGAAATGAAGGAAACAATAGCAAAGATCAATAAAACTAAAAGCTGGTTCTTTGAGAAGATAAACAAAATTGATAAACCATTAGCCAGACTCATCAAGAAAAAATGGGAGAAGACTCAAATCAATAGAATTAGAAATGAAAAAGGAGAAGTGACAACTGACACTGCAGAAATACAAAAGATCATGAGAGATTACTACAAGCAACTCTATGCCAATAAAATGGACAACCTGGAAGAAATGGACAAATTCTTAGACATGCACGACCTGCCAAGACTGAATCAGGAAGAAACAGAAAATATGAACAGACCAATCACAAGCACTGAAATTGAAACTGTGATTAAATCTTCCAACAAACAAAAGCTCAGGACCAGATGGTTTCACAGGCGAATTCTATCAAACAGTTAGAGAAAAGTTAACACCTATCTTTCTCAAACTCTTCCAAAATATAGCAGAGGGGGGAACACTCCCAAACTCATTCTATGAGGCCACCATCACCCTGATACCAAAACCAGGTAAGGATGTCACAAAGAAAGAAAACTACAGGCCAATATCACTGATGAACATAGATGCAAAAATCCTCAACAAAATACTAGCAAAGAGAATCCAACAGCACATTAAAAGGATCATACACCATGATCAAGTGGGGTTTATTCCAGGAATGCAAGGATTCTTCAATATACGCAAATCAATCAATGTGATAAACCATATTAACAAATTGAAGGAGAAAAACCATATAATCATCTCAATAGATGCAGAGAAAGCTTTCAACAAAATTCAACACCCATTTGTGATAAAAACCCTGCAGAAAGTAGCCATAGAGGGAACATTCCTCAACATAATAAAGGCCATATATGACAAGCCCACAGCGAACATCGTCCTCAATGGTGAAAAACTGAAAGCATTTCCACTAAGATCAGGAACAAGACAAGGTTGCCCACTCTCACCACTCTTATTCAACATAGTTTTGGAAGTTTTAGCCACAGCAATCAGAGAAGAAAAGGAAACAAAAGGAATCCAAATCAGAAAAGAAGAAGTAAAGCTGTCACTGTTTGCAGATGACATGATACTATACATAGAGAATCCTAAAGATGCTACCAGAAAACTGCTAGACCTAATCAATGAATTTGGTAAGGTAGCAGGAAACAAAATAAATGCACAGAAATCTCTGGCATTCCTATACACTAATGATGAAAAATCTGAAAGAGAAGTTAAGGAAACACTCCCATTTACCACTGCAACAAAAAGAATAAAATATCTAGGAATAAACCTACCTAAGGAGACAAAAGACTTGTATGCAGAAAATTATAAGACACTGATGAAAGAAATTAAAGATGATACAAATAGATGGAGAGATATACCACGTTCGTGGATTGGAAGAATCAACATTGTGAAAATGACTCTACTACCCAAAGCAATCTACAGTTTCAGTGCAATCCCTATCAAACTACCACTGGCATTTTTCACAGAACTAGAACAAAAAATTTCACAATTTGTATGGAAACACAAAAGACCCCGAATAGCCAAAGCAATCTTGAGAACGAAAAACAGAGCTGGAGGAATCAGGCTCCCTGACTTCAGACTATACTACAAAGCTACAGTAATCAAGACAGTATGGTACTGGCACAAAAACAGAAAGATAGATCAATGGAACAGGATAGAAAGCCCAGAGATAAACCCACGCACATATGGTCACCTTATCTTTGATAAAGGAGGCAGGAATGCACAGTGGAGAAAGGACAGCCTCTTCAATAAGTGGTGCTGGGAAAACTGGACAGGTACATATAAAGTATGAGATTAGAACAATCTGTAACACCATACACAAATATAAGCTCAAAATGGATTAAAGACCTAAATGTAAGGCCAGAAACTATCCAAATCTGAGAGGAAAACATAGGCAGAACACTCTATGACGTAAATCACAGCAAGATCCTTTCTGACCCACCTCCTAGAGAAATGGAAATAAAAACAAAAATAAACAAGTGAGACCTAATGAAACTTCAAAGCTTTTGCATAGCAAAGGAAATGATAAACAAGACCAAAAGACAGCCCTCAGAATGGGAGAAAATATTTGCAAATGAAGCAACTGACAAAGGATTAATCTCCAAAATTTATAAGCAGCTCATGCAGCTCAATAACAAAAAAATAAACAACCCAATCCAAAAATGTGCAGAAGACCTAAATAGATATTTCTCCAAAGAAGATATACAGACTGCCAACAAACACATGAAAGAATGCTCAACTTCATTAATCATTAGAGAAATGCAAATCAAAACTACAATGAGATATCATCTCACACCAGTCAGAATGGCCATCATCAAAAAATCTAGAAACAATAAATGCTGGAGAGGGTGTGGAGAAAAGGGAACCCTCTTGCACTGCTGGTGGGAATGTAAATTGATATAGCTACTGTGGAGAACAGTATGGAGGCTCCTTAAAAAACTACAAATAGAACTACCATATGACCCAGCAATCCCACTACTGGGCATATACCCTGAGAAAACCAGAATTCAAAAAGAGTCATGTACCAAAATATTCATTGCAGCTCTATTTACAATAGCCGGAGATGGAAACAACCTAAGTGCCCATCATCAGATGAATGGATAAAGAAGATGTGGCACATATATACAATGGAATATTACTCAGCCATAAAAAGAAACGAAATTGAGCTATTTGTAATGAGGTGGATAGACCTAGAGTCTGTCATACAGAGTGAAGTAAGTCAGAAAGAGAAAGACAAATACCGTATGCTAACACATATATATGGAATTTAAGGGGGAAAAAAATGTCATGAAGAACCTAGGGGTAAGACAGGAATAAAGACACATACCTACTAGAGAATGGACTTGAGGATATGGGGAGGGGGAAGGGTAAGCTGTGACAAAGAGACAGAGAGGCATGGCCATATATACACTACCAAATGTAAGGTATATAGCTAGTGGGAAGCAGCCGCATAGCACAGGGAGATCAGCTCGGTGCTTTGTGATCAACCGCCTGGAGGAGTGGGATAGGGAGGGTGGGAGGGTGGGAGGGAGGGAGACGCAAGAGGGAAGAGATATGGGAACATATGTATATGTATAACTGATTCACTTTGTTATAAAGCAGAGACTAACACACCACTGTAAAGCAATTATACTCCAATAAAGATGTAAAAAAATATTTTTAGGATAAATAATAATAAAGTCTAAGTGACTGATGAAAAAAAAATTCAACTAATAGGAAGATATTAGGACAGATTATTTTTTATAGATTAATGAATAAAACAGGAACCCGGATGTTTGGCACAGAGCAATAAAACAACAGGCTTGAAACTCCCTCTCTTGCCTCCATCAAAAAAACCGGCAGCTTTCTGAGGAGGTGAGGTACACAGAATGCAACTTTAAAGCACATGCAAGACAAGAGTAACGTGACTTCAGAAAAAAATTTTTGACTAGAAGGGCTATAAAAACACTGCTCTGTGCCATATAGAGCCCATACAATGCATAATATAATATTTGAAAGAGATTTTAAAAGAGTACATTGCATATAACAACTTTCAAAAATGCTACGTTCACATTAGAACAGCATGTCAGAGAAACCAAACTGAACAGGCAGATCTTTTCCTAAAGATATACTCAATAAATTGCTTTTCAAATTCTAAATATACCTCTATATACTCAAGGAGAGCAGACAGTTTGTGTGGCTCTTTCACAATAAGACCCTTGTTCTGGTCCTAGTAGTTAACAAGTCCTACAGCTTAAATATATATATATAGCTGATCTAGAATTACTTTACACTTTCAAATGTAGTTCTTCAAAAATCAAAAATAGAACATCACTGATCATTCCTTTCCTTCTGAACTGAAGGAACAATAAATTAATTTCCAGTGAAATAAATGACATGGTGGCTCACAGTCTAGATTTGTGTAGCAGAAAATGTATTAAACATTGAAGGTGGCTTTATCCAATTAATTCACAAGATAAATTTTTTAAAAATTTAATGGTTCTGATTTTTGTCTACTTCTTAGCCTAATTTAAGATAATCTTTAAAATTATCACGGTCAACTGTGATTTTTCGATTTTACTATGTCCTATGTTGATTCTGCTTTAGATGCCATAGTCTGTTAATGAGGAGGTCGAATTTGTGAAGCACCACTGTGTATTCAGAGGCTTATGGAGGTAATTAAGTGACCTTCTTAGCCAATGATGTATTTGAAAGAAGTCTGTAAGTACAAGGTGCTAAGCAAGTGTAAGACACATTATCGTAAAGTACCTATTGCATGTAAATCTGTACATATACATATGCATATATATATGCAGAATTTTTCCCACTTATCGTCAATAACCCACAGATCAAGATGGGTAAACCAGTTTCTGGTTAAGATCCAATCAGTGAGTTGTGTCGATCAGGCTAAGAATAATACTTGAAACCATAACCTTGACTGAAAAAAATTAACTGTATGGAATACTACACTTCAAAAAAACAAAAACAATAAAACAGGGAGTCTCTAATTTATGAAGAGATTCTATTCCAAAAGTTTACTTGTCGGGTCTGTTATATCGTATTTTTTATAAATATGTGATTAGCTTCCCAGCTCATCAGATGAATCTCCTTAACTCATAATGAACATTATACTACCTGCAACTAATTTTCATGAATGTTCTTCTAACATTTGAAGCCAGCTACCTGGTCTCCCTCATTTTCTGTGTGTACCTTTAACTGATTTTCACAGTAAATGGTTTTCATTGGTCTTCCCTCTCATTTATCGAAGTTTCTCTGAGAACACACCGAGTTTAACACAGCTCCAGATGTGGTCTGACTAGAACAGAGACTGGCAGACTTCTTACCTCCTGAGATAGCCATGTGGAACCTCAGAAATGTAACGTACTATTTTACGTTGTGGGATTCAAAATAAATAAGATCTAGATCAGTGGTTCTCAGCCTTGGTTTCACATCATAACCAGCTGGGGTGACTTTTTAGAAATATGTATGCCAAGGCCTCAATCTCAACAGACAGAACAAGGGTTAAGCCTCTTGCATGAGGATATCGTTTTTAAAGCTCTGAAGATGACGTGTATCTAGACTGGAGAATAACCAGTCTGGATAATTATCAAATTGTGTTGCTATTACTTCCAAAATCGTAGCATCAGTGCAAAAATGATTAACCTAAATGCCCAAGCGCTTGTGGAATGGTAGGGTAAGGATACGATCGTCTATAACAACAGTGAGTACACTGGCAAAAAATGGCCAAATCAACATTTTTGGAACTCTCGAATTTAATGAAAGGCTTGTAACAGGGGTGTTTATTCAAGAAAAACAGCTGAACTTCAGTAAGAACAGTGAGCTTTGTGGCATCTTAACTTTCCCACCTTCCTCTCCCCAGCTCTGCAGTAGCCTTGAAAACCAACGGCCTGGAAACCATGGTATCTGTGAAAAACCTGCAGCCTGGCAGCCACAGGAGGGGGAAGAATGGGTTTGGAGCTCCCCCAAAAGCCTCATTACAAAAGAATGGTCACTATTTGACCTGAATGGCAACTTTTAGGAAAAGCTCCAAAGGCTTGTCTTTACCTCAGGACTCATTTCATGAGGAAAGTCCTATCCTCAGGGTGTGTCTTAAAAAAACAAATCAGCAGCAATTATTGAACATAAAAGCTGAGACGGCAATATCAGTTGGGACAAACAAGAGGCTGGACCAAAAAAAAAAAATTAAAAGGAAAATCTTGGAAATGTGAGGTCTATAGAGGGCTTTGAAAAAGTCCACCATATTCCTGGGGCTTTAAAATGCCACAGGCAAGTGTAGGGATATGCACGTGCTCAGAAAAGACCTGAGGCAGTGCGATCGCTTGTCTGCATGACCGTGAGGCCCTACACGAGAAGTGAAGGGCAAGACAGATGTGTGAGCTGCTGGTGTTCTGTGCCTGCCACGGAATGTACACAGGGCCCCACACCAAACGGTAAGAATCTAATGATGCAAAGTGTTTAAGAAAAGCTGCATCAACTCGTTAGCTGTCCAACGAGCTAACTGAGAAGAAACCTCAGTGGTCACACTGAGAAGGAACACAGATGTGACAGAATTAGTCCAAGAAAGTCAATAACAAACAATAGCAAAAACAACAACAAACAGCAGGAACACAACCCCTGAAAGGGGGGGAATCTGATTTCCAGTGTTTCTAAATTATATTATTTTAAATATAAGGTTTCCAATAAAAAGTTATAAGATATACCAAAAAAAAAAAAAAGTATGCCACAAAGTACACCCCAGGGAAAGAAAGCAGTCAATAAAATCTGACTGTAAGGAAGCCTGTACCATGTTGGACTTATTAGATAAAGACTTTAAATCAGCTATTATAAATATGTACAAGGAACTAAAGGAAACCATGCCTAAACAATTAAAGTTTGAGAACAATGTCTCAGGAAGTAGAGAACATTAATAAAGAGATTTAACTTATAAAAAAAAGTCAATTAGAAATTCTGGAGCTGAAATGTTCAATAACTGAAATGGGAAATTTACTATATGGGCCCAACATCAGATGTGAGCGGGCAGAAAAGAGACTTGGTGAATTTGAAGATAGGTCAGTTCAGATTATCAAGTCTGAGGAGCCAAACAAAAAATGAAGAAAAATGAACACATTCTCAGAGACCTACAGGATACCATCAAGCATACCAACCTATGTACATGAGAGATCTGGAAGAAGAGAAAGGGACAGAAAGAATATTTGAAGAAATAAGGGCAAAAGCTTCACAAATTTGAGAAAAAAAATTTAACCTATATATTCAGGTATCTTAAGGAATTCCAAGTATAATAAACTCAGATACACACCTAGACATTATAATTAAACTGTTGAAAGACAAAGAGAGAATCTTGAAAGTTGCAGGCTGCTCTTGAAAGTTGTACATGGCTATCATGTACAAGGGAACTTCGTTAATATCAGTATCTGACTTCTCATCAGAAAGCATGGAGACATTTCCAAGATGGTGGACTTAGAAGCACCAGACACTTGTTCCCCCATGGAAACATTAAATAAACAACTAACAGACTGGCTAAAGTAACTTTATAGGAGCTCTGGAAACCAATTCAGAGATCTATAGTAAATAAACAAACACTGAACCAAGATAAAGTCACATTCAGAACTTCAGGAAATTTCCTGGCATTTTTACTTGCCCATGTCCCATCCCCTTCCTGGCAATGCTACAGGTCAGGAGGAAGCAGGCCAATTCCCAGTCCCCTCCCTTGACCAGAACAAGAGGAACAGAAACGACTTGCAACACTCTGGCCTGTGGATGAAGCTACCTGAGAGACTGGTCCCTGTCTCATGTGACTAAGAACTTAGATGTGAAATTGTGGCATATGCTGGACCTCAGGTGGCAGCAGCTGTGGAAGACAATGGTACTCATTGTGGGGTGCGAAAATTGCAGGGGGACTGCAGACTCACAGACACCTCAGGGCAAGAAGTTATAAGAAGAGGAATAAAATAGAACATTTAAGTCCCCAAGAAAAAGCTGGGGTGAGACTCTTGGGGAAATTAAGACATTAAAAGCAGCTATGAATATGCGGGACATTTTAAGTAGACAGACACACTGGGCCAGATAAAACACATGCCCAGAAAAGATCTGCGAAGACCTTACACCTTTACCCTAGGTGATTCCAACAGGAATGACAAGAATGACTAGTGAAAGTCTGCCAAGTCAATCTGAAACGACTAGTGGCTGTTTTTTCAAATGCCCGATTTTCAACAAAAAACCCACAAGGTACACCAAGAAAAAGGAAAACATGGCTCACTCAAAGGAACAAAGTAAATCTCCAGAAACCAACCCTGAAGAAACAAATGCATCAGACTTACAGATGTATCAGGCGAAGACTTTGAAACATCTAACTTAAGTATGCTCAAAATGCTCAAGAAATACACAAAGAATTAAGGAAAATAAGGAAAATGATATAGAAA
Source organism: Stenella coeruleoalba (assembly GCF_951394435.1). Classification (NCBI taxonomy): domain Eukaryota; kingdom Metazoa; phylum Chordata; class Mammalia; order Artiodactyla; family Delphinidae; genus Stenella; species Stenella coeruleoalba. The sequence continues at coordinate 182,165,847 of NC_137147.1, read as the reverse complement.
TAACATGAGAATATCAGCAAAAAGATAGAATTTTTTTAAAGCACCAAATACAAATTGTAGCACTGAAAAATATAATAACTGAATTGAAAAATTAACTAGAGGTATAAAATAACAGACTCAAATAGGAAGAAGAAAGAATCAGTGAACCTGAAGACAGGACATTTGAAATTACTAAATGTAAGGAGAAAAAAAGAGAGAGAGAGAGAAAGGGGCAGAGAGATTATGTGAAGAAATAATGGCTGAAAACATTCCAAATTTGAGTATAAATACATGGATATATAAACCCAAGAGGTTCAATATACTTTAGGATAAACTTAAAGAGACCTGATAAAGGTAAACAGAAAAATACAAATAGCAGTGTTATAGTAATTTGGTTTGTAACTCTACTTTTTATTTTCTATAAGATTTAAAAGACAAATTCATAAAAATAGTTATAAATCTATGTTATTGGGTACACAACATGTAAAGATGTAATTTGTGGCATTGGGAACATCAAGGGGGAGTGGGAAAGCAGAATTGTAAAGGAGTAAAGTGCCTGCATGCAACTGAAGTTGTATCAATTTAAGGTAAACTGTCATAACTTGAGGATACTATATGTAATCCCCATGGTAACCACAAAGAAAATATCTATAGAATATGCACAGAAGGAAAGGAGAAGGGAATAAAAATATGGCACTACAAAAAATCAACTAAACACAAAGGAAAGCATTAATGAATGAAATGAGGGGAAAAAGCCACAAAACATACAGAAAACAAATATTAAAATAGCGAAAGTAAGTGCTTCCCTATCAGTAATTACTCTAAATATAAATGGATTAAACTCCCCAATCAAAATACACAGATGGGCTGAATGGATTTTTAAAAAAAGATCCAGTGTGATGTCTACAAGAGATTCACTGTAGGTCTAAGGACACACATAGACTGAAAGTAAAAATATGGGAAGAGGGCTTCCCTGGTGGCTCAGTGGTTGAGAGTCCGCCTGCCGATGCAGGGGACATGGGTTCATGCCCCAGTCCGGGAAGACCCCACATGCCATGGAGCGGCTGGGCCCGTGAGCCATGGCCGCTGAGCCTGTGCGTCCGGAGCCTGTGCTCCGCAACGGGAGAGGCCACAACAGTGAGAGGCCCGCGTACCGAAAAAAATATATATATATGGGAAGATATTCCATGAAAAGTCAAAAACTATTTGAAAAGAGAAAGAAGGATGTATAATGATAAGAGGGTCAATTCAACTAGATATAATACAATAATTATAAACATTTGTATAAATCCCAAAATATATAAAGCAAACATTGACAGAACTGAAGGAAGAAACAGACAGCTCCTTAAAAACAAGAGTGGGATACTTCAATACCCCATTTTCAATCATGGATGGGACAATCAGACAGAAGATCAATAAGGAAATAGAGGAATTAAACAACACTATAGACCAACTGGATCTAACAGACATATATAAAACACTTTACGCAACAGCAGAATATACATTTTTCTCAAGTGCGCATAGAACATTCTCCAGGAAGACTATATTTTAGGCCACAAAATCAGTCTAACTTAAAAAAAAAAAAGATTGAAATCATACAAATTACCTTTCCTGAACACAATGACTGAATGAAAATAGAAATCAACAACAGAAGGAAAACTGGAAAATACACAAATATGTGATAATTAAGCAATACACTTGTAAATAACTATTGGGTTAAAGAAGACATCACTCTATTTCCTAAAGAAAAAAATAGAAAAACAGTAGAGAAAAATCAATGAAACCAAGAGTTGGCTATTCAAAACAAAACTGACAAATCCTTAGCTAGATTAATGAAGAAAAAAAGAGAAGACTCAAATCCAAAATGAAAGAAGGGACATAACAATTTAGAGAAATAACAAGGATTGTAAGAATACTATCAACAGTTGTATGCCAACAAATTGGATAACCTAGAAGAAACGGATAAATTTCTAGAAACACATAACCTACCAAGACTGGACCATGAAGAAACAGAAAATATGAACAGATCTATATAAGTTATAAGTAAGGAAATTGAATCATTAATCAAAAACCTTCCAACAAAGAAAAGCCCAGGACTGGATGGTTTCACTGGTGAATTCTACTGAACATTTAAATAAAAATTAACAACAATCCTCAAACTCTTCCAAAGAACTGAAGAGGAGATAACACTCCCAAATGCAGTGTATGAGGCTAGCATTACTCTGATACCAGAGCCAAATAAGGACAGTATAAAAAATGAAAGCTGCAGTCCTCAGCAGAACAGCAGCAACCCAGATTCAATAGGAGTACACGTCATGACAAAGTGGAATTTATTCCTAGAAAGCATGGGTGGCTCAATACAAGAAAGTCAATCAGTATACCGCCCTGCATTAACAGAATAAAGGTTAAACCCATAAGAGCACATCAATTGATGCAGAAAAAGTATTTGACAAAATTCAACATCCTCATATGATTAAAAAAACAAGCTCAACAAACTAGGAATAGAGGAAAATGATCTCAACATAATAAAGGCCAAGTAGGAAAAACCCACAGCTGAGATCATACTCCATGGTGAAAGAATGAAAGTTTCTCTCCCAGATCAGGAACAAGACAAGTGTGCCTGCTTTCGGGGAATACAGCCAATATTTTATAGTAACTATAAATAGAATATAACTTTTAAAAATTGTGAATCACTGTGCTGTACACCTGAAACTTATATGATACTGTAAACAATTCTACCTCAATTTAGAAAAATTAAAAACAAAACAAAAAAGCTCTGTGTCCAGAGAGACAGAGGGACATAACGTTGCATGAGAAACGGGGGTCCAAACCCATGAACTGTGAGACGACACGGTCTCTGATGGTGACCAAGTGCAGTGTGTGGTCCTGAGAGTTCTTGGCTGACGTGGAGATAATGATACGATTAACTCAATGGATGAGATTATTAGTTTAATAAAGTAACTGGAAACTGATAAACTGTACTTCCAAATAAAATGGTTTCATGAGCAGCTTATCGTTGGCACACCTGTTTAGAACAGGCTATACCTTTTAGTCGTTACTTTCCATTTTGTATACTACACCTCTGTCAATCTACCCCTTCCTAAACTAGCAACCTCCACTGTAGCCCCCTTTGGGGCTGAGAAGCACGGAATGGGAAACAGTAGCAGGACAGGAGGGGAATCCAGGTGAATGCAACAAATGTGACCCATAGATACTGAAGACAACTTTGTCACACCCTCACTTTTGTTTGGGCCTTCAAGTTCCCACTTGAAAATCCGGCACACAGAAAAAATACCTGTAACATAGTTCACTTCAGTTTATAGGATTTTAGGAACTGGGGGCCAGATGAGGAGCCTACTTTGAACTATTTGGTGACTTATTGAAAATGACAGCCGACCCCAGATAGGTGGGCTGCCAAACACGGATGACATTTTAAACAGGTTTTCAATGTTTTAAAAACCTGTGCAGGCTTTTTGGCACTCCGTGGACAGCTATACATTCTTTGGCCCAAACGTGACCAAATGCAAGCTCCTAAGCCGTGTCCACGGCAGTCTTCTCAGTATGAAGTTACAGCCCTACACGCTCCTTTTCCAGGTTCTCTCTGGCTTCCAGATTGGGCATGGCTCATTGGGCAGCTGAAAGTAAACAGAGTGTGATGCAAATTCCTGCCTGGTTTGATCAGCTGCGTTCTGTCACACCTGTAGTCAGGAAGCTAAAATTGCCCAAGCTTGTATTTCATCCGCACAGAAATTAACTTTTTCCTCGTCTCTTCTGGGGGATCACTCTCATACACCTTCTAATTGGCTTCTCTGTTTGGGGCAGATCCTCAGGCTGCTGGTTTTGAAATTACTAGAGATTTTTTTTTCCCCTCTGAGATCAAAATTCACAACAAGACATCATTTTCTAAACAAGTAGCAAAATTAGGTTTAAGAAGGTTACAAGGCCAAGCGATCTCATGGATATATTACTGATTTGGAAGACAGATTGAGTTTTCTTCCTAATGCTACAGCTGACTTATTATACAGAGTATTTATTCTAAAATAAAATACCTGTTTCCCATCTAATTCATGAGGAAGTGGTGATTACAAATTCATATGAATTATGTGAGTCACTTCTTATAAAAAGGCCAATAAATATATGTAAACTTCTACTTTTTTCTTAATAAAACCTTTTAAAAGTCATTAATGAAAAGAAATAGGATTAAATACTATCTTACAGCATTCATAAAAAGAAAATATTAAAAAACGCAGTGATATTTTAAGAAAGAAACATGATTCTTATAAATGCTGGCAAAAAGCTTGAAAGTAAGTGATGTAACACAATTATACATTCTTTATGTGAATTCTGTAAGTTTTCAATATCTTATTTTTCATGGAGCACAAATGTGAGTTGATTTTCTGCAGCAGGAAATTTTGGTTCTTAAGAACAAAGAATTTAATACGTGGATCTCTGCCAGATTCAGTTGTTGCATTCTTTACATCACAAGTTCGTAATACTGAACACCTGTTCAACCAATGTTTTCCTCCAAAAATGTGTTTGATCATTCAGCTGGGAAGAAGCAGCTTTTCACTTCCATTTACAAATCTCTCACGCTTTTTACAAAGCAGCTCTTCATCTGCAGCCAGATTTGCAGCTCATGAATTTCACCAAATAACATCACTACAGAGGTCACATCTTAGGATCTCTGTCCTTTTTAGTAATCTTAACAGGAAAACAAAAACAACAAACTTTCCTTAAGCCTTAAATAAAACCTTTTAAATAAAGCTGCTTAGAAAAATATGCAGTGAATTTTTTGTAATTACTTCAGTTTTATTTCAGCCTCTGTTGTTTAGTTCTTGATAGACTGAAGAATACTGAGTAGTTTTTAAACTGAAGGTGCTTATTTCCTATCTTAAATAGTCTTTCAGGTTTAATATAAGACCATAAAACAGACTTACATTTCACACCCTGATTTTCGAATCATATAAGGAATGGACAGATAATTATCAAGCAGGCAAAACATTTCCTTTTCACTTAGTACATTTTCTGTATCACTGATAAGTGACCAAAAACTATAATATACTGACTTTCCCCAGAATGAAGGAAAATTTTAAGTTTCCTAGTTGAGACGCTGGTCTCCTGGTAAAAAAAGTCAATATTTCTTACTACAAAAATCCCACTGTCCATTTGTTCAATACATCTAATTACAACGCAAATACAATGCCAACTTACTTTGTGACTCTTCGTCACAATTATTCCACAATTCATTACTGAAATACTTTGCTGTCTCACTCATTCACCGATAGGTAGCTTTAAATATTTCCCAGCAAGAAAAGAGGCAATCCATCCAATACAAGTAATTTCCACATCTCATTTTCTTAACAGATCTGAAAATGTGTTCTAATGTATATGCTGCTAACAGTATAAAAAATGGGTAACATCTGTGTGGAACAGTTGACACCTCATCACATCCATTCCACATGGACACACACAGAGCGTGCTCAGATTGGCACAGCCCTTAGCTATCATTGACAGTGGCTGATTTCTGCAGCATTACTGTCAGTGCCATCAATCCAGACAACGAAGTGGTTTATTTCTAAATGATGCCAACTCCTATGATTCATAAGTTAATAATTCTAAAGTGACTTGCAAAAGCATCTTACATGAAAAATGTGGAAATGCTTTCTTATAAAATAAAAGGAAACTTTCCCTAGAAAGCTGAGTCATTAACTTACCTGAAGCAGAGAGCGGGAGGGAGCGGGGAAGAGGGAAGAATGGGCCAAAATATCTGGCAAGATCTTTTCTGGTTCTGTCATTTTACTGCAAGCTGGATGCCCAGCATATTCAAAAAATGTTTCCTGCCTCTACTCTCCCATAGAACATATACTCTTATTTGAAAACAATTTAAATTTACCTAAAACAGTAGAATATACAAAATATATTCTTGAGGATGCTAACCTGAATATAACCAAGTGGGTTAAGTTTTGGATAGTGATGTAATATAAGACACGTGAGACCCTAAAGGAGTCCCAAGCATTCGTAACTTCAGTGCATATAGACATTTATAAGTATCTTTACCTACATTACTTTAGCTTATCAAAAAGGCAGCTGATTGTAAAGTGTGCTAGTATTTTACATTTACCACCAAGAGAAGACACTGCCTGTTCACCTGGGACACAGTGTCAATTATAAAACATATCCCTAGGGAACTGTGCTCAAATTTCTACCAATAGGTCACAGGTAACTTGATTTTCTCTCCCTATGTGAAGGAACATTCTAGAAAGGCTCAAATGATGGAAGTTTTGCTTCATTTAACCTCACTCTTTTTTTTTTAACACTAGAAACTTAATTGCATAAATATTATGCATTTATGTTAAGATGCAAAAAAATGGGCATACAGAATGTAGCGAGCACCTGCACAGGGTCTGGCAAACAGTTAGTGCTAAACAAATGTTGTTGAATTAATGACATTATCTGACATGCCTGGAGATTGAGTTAAATCATTATCAACTTTTATCAGTTTTAATTTTATTATATTCATGTACTGTCATGAAGCTCAAGGCAAAATGAAAATTAAATGTAAATGCTTATGAAGTATAAACCCAGTCTAACTACTAATTATTAAAACTATAACATGTTCTTCACCAGCATCATTTTATATTCTGGGGCTGTCTTTCACAATTACTAAGAGGTAACAGAAGTTGTATCTCCTTGGGTATAATACATGGGTGAAAATGAGATAAAATCTCATTTAACCCCCAAATTACTATGTTTAGGTTAAAATTTGAATGAAAAACAAAACAAAACAAAACAAACCCTATTCTATTCCTGATTTGTGATCAATTTTTGGTATGAGTATTGAAAAAACAAACATTTTATGGATTTTAATTATTAATTTGGGTTAGTATGGAAAGGATTCATTAATATCATGTAAAATCTTTTCCAACCACAATGCTATAAGACTGTAAATCAACTACAAGAAAAAGACTGCAAAAAACACAAACATGTGGAGGCTAAACAATATGCTACTAAAAAACAAATGGATCACTGAAGAAATCAAAGAGGAAATCAAAAATACCTAGAGACAAGTGAAAATGAAAACACGACAATCCAAAATCTATGGGATGAAGCAAAAGCAGTTCTAAGAGGGAAGTTTATAGCAATACAATCCTACCTCAGGAAACAAGAAACATCTCTAATAAACAACCTACCCTTACACCTAAAGCAACTAGAGAAAGAATAACAAGCAAAACCCAAAGTTAGTAGAAGGAAAAATCACAAAGATCAGAGCAGAAATAAATGAAATAGAAATGAAGAAAACAATAGAAAAGATCAATGAAACTAAAAGCTGGTTCTCTGAAAAGATAATCAAAATTGATAAACCTTTAGCTAGACTCATCAGGAAAAAAAGGGAGAGGTCTCAAATCAATAAAATTAAAAATGAAAAAGGAGAAGTTACAACTGACACCACAGAAATACAAAGGATCATAAGAGACTACTACAAGCACTATATGCCAATAAAATGGACAACCTAGAAGCAATGTACAAACTCTTAGAAATGTACAACCTTCCAAGACTGACCCAGGAAGAAACAGAAAATATGAATCGACCAATCACAAGTACTGAAATTGAAACCGTGATTTTAAAACTTCCAACAAACAAAAGTTCAGGACCAGATGGCTTTACAGGAGAATTCTATCAAACATTTAGAGAAGAGTTAGCACCTATCCTTCTGAAATTATTCCAAAAAACTGCAGAGGAAGGAACACTCCCAAGCTCATTCTATGAGTCCACCATCATTCTGGTATCAAAACCAGACAGAGATACCACAAAAACGAAAATTACAGGCCAGTATCACTGATGAACATAGACCCAAAGATTCTCAACAAAATACTAGCAAACCAAGTCCAACAACACATTAAAAGGATCATACACCATGATCAAGTGGGGTTTAGGGATATAAGGATTCTTGAACATATGCAAATCAATCAATGTGATACACCATATTAACAAATTAAAGAATAAAAACCATATGATCATCTCAATAGATGCAGAAGAAGCTTTTGACAAAATTCAACACCCATTTATGATAAAAAACTCTCCAGACAGTGGGCATAGAGGGAACTTACCTCAACATAATAAAGGCCATATATGACAAACCCACAGCCAACATCATTCTCAATGGGGAAAAACTGAAAGCGCTTCTTCTATGATCAGGAGCAGGACAAAGATGTCCACTGTCACCACTCTTATTCAACATAGTTTTGGAAGTCCTAGCCACAGCAATCAGACAAGAAAAAGAAATAAAAGGAATACAAACTGGAAAAGAAGAAGTAAAAGTGTCACTGCTTGCAGATGACATGATACCATACATAGAAAATCCTAAAGACGCTACCAGAAAACTACTAAAGCTCATCAATGAATTCGGTAAATTGCAGGATACAAAATTAATACACAGAAATCTGTTTCATTTCTATACACTAACAACAAACGATCAGAAAGAGAAATTAAGGAAACACACATCAAAAAGAATAAAATACCTAGGAATAAACCTACCTAAGGAGGCAAAAGACCTGTACTAGGAAAACTATAAGACACTGATGAAAGTAATTGAAGATGACACAAACAGATGGAATGTTCTCGGATTGGAAGAATCAATATTGTCAAAATGACCATACTACACAAGGCAAGCTACAGATTCAATGCAATCCCTATCAAATTACCAATGGCATTTTTCACAGAACTAGAACAAAAAATATTTCACATTTATATGGAAACACAAAAGACACTTTCCTTTGTGTTTTTCTTTACTTTTAAAATTGGCATAGTGAATATATAACCATATGCCAACTTATATAATTCTTGAGGTTTAGAACTTTTTGTAGAAGTTGCTTTTCAAAAACAACTCTCCATTATTTGCATATCTTAGACTTGGGATATTCAAAACAAGAGCCACTAGCTACATGTGGCTACTTAAATTAATTAAAACTTAATATAATTAAAAGTTTAGTTCCTCAGTCAGACTAGTCACATTTCAAAACCCACACATGGCTACGGGTTGCAATATCTGAAGAGTAAATTTCCATTATCACAGAAATTTCTTTTAGATAGAGCTGTCTGAAACCACGGTTTGATTGGGATCTATATGAATAATGAGATATTATTTTTTAATATAAATGTGCTTTCTTTTCTCTTGCCTTTCTGAGCACATGACCTCTCTTGCACTTGACCCCTGAGGTATCCTTCTGCCTTGGGAAGATGAGTTTTGTTCTAGAAGTATGCAAGAAAAGAAACCAGTATAATATTCACCTCCTGGTCCTAGAAAATAGGAGTTTTCAAAAGGACAAGAGTCTTGCAAATTAGGGTATTTTCTTGAGGAAAGATGTTTTAAATTTCCTTCTCTCCCATTTCAAGGGCCAGACCTGATATACTAGACCAATAGTCTTCAAAATTTTTGCTCACATATCTCAATACATTTTTGAAAAGGTATGCATCCTCATCTATTTCGAATTGACATCTAAAAATGTTCATCATAAATTTAGTCATAAAAGATGAATTTTGTGATATATTTGACATCAAATTTTGACTCTGCATATTTAGTGAATTCAATTTATGGAAATGTCTTCTATATTATGTAATCAGAAAAGCCAGTCCCCATTGTTGAAATAATCAGCCAAATTATACTTACTGTCAGCTAAGAAATATGTGACTTCAAGTCTTTAAATTCACAGAAGGGTATTAATTCAGATCCCTTTGATAACTTTGTCACTTCTGAATTGGATGACAGAAAGATAGATAGATAGATAGATAGATAATAGATAGATAGATGAATAGATAATAGATAGATGATAGATAGACAGGCCGACAGACAGACAGATAGATAGACAGGGAGACAGGAGATTGGGCATGTGTTCGTTGCCTCGATGAAGTTAGAAGTTGCCTTTTTCAGTGTTTCTTACCAGAAGTCCTTCCTGTCACAGGGCTCACCCTCAGGAGTTACGTATTCTAGAAGTGTCCTTCTGCTTGGTGCTCCAGAAGTTTTTTACTCTACTTAGAGCAATGTGCTTAGAAGGTTTAGGCACAGTGAGAGCTATGCTTTCTTCCTTCCTTCCATGCATCCATTCTTCCTTTCTCCATCTACCACCTACACACACCCTCTCCATCTCTCTCACGCCTTTCCCCATATTAGTCATTCCCTCAGCCTAAACTGTCTTCCGGATTTCATATTGGCTCCTTCTACTGATATTAACAGCTCAGCTTCCAGAAAGAACTATTAATCTTCTTTGTATCTATTTCTCCCCTTAATTCATTTCTCACTCCAGTACCACGGACTTAAACTCTCACCTCTCAACTGAAATGTCTATGACCGATGATCTCTTAATTTCCATATTTAATGTGCTCTTTTCAGTTTTCAAAGGCAAATGACCTCTTAGGGGCAAATGATACTGTTGAACACTCCTCCTTTCTTGGCATTGCTTCCTTTCTTGTCTTTCCTGAAATTGCCCTCTCCTGGTGATCTCATCACATGTCGGTCTTCCTCTGTGACTGTTCTTTGTCACTGGTCTTCTCTTGTCGCCCACACCCTCTGCCGTTCATCTTTGCGCAAGACTTCAACCGCCTCCTACATACTGATGGCTCCCATATCTATCTATATATATATATATATCTCCAGTCCAGAATCTCTCCTGACACCCAGATTCATATATTCAAATGACTGGACATCTATACCTGGATGAAAGCAAATCCCCCATCTTTTCCCCAAATTGTGTTCTTCTCACGTTTGGTAAAGGTTACTAACAAGGTTAGCAACTAAGGTTACTTAGTTGTCAAAGTTAAAACACCAAAACAAAAACAAAAATTCATACTCTCTCACCTCTTTCTCATAGCCAACATCCAATAACTCACCAATTTCTGATACTATTTCCCAATCATTTCTTGTATTTGCTCTTCCTCTTCACCCACACTGTCCCTGTATTAGGTCAAACTCTAATTACTTTCCGCTGAAGCATGGTAATAGCCTAATCAGTCACCCACTCACACATTTTCTAGTGAGCCAATCTGCTTATGTCTCTTCCTTGTTCAAAACTCTTCAGATGTTCATGTTACCCAAATGAAAATGCATACAGAAGTTCTTGGTAAGAGAAGTGAACAAGCAGAGATCCTCATGGGTCTTTCCTTCCCCCAGGAGTGGTAGGAAGGGAGCTGAGAAGAGTTCAAAGATGCTGAGTTGGTGGGAGTGGAGAGCAGTGGAAGGCAGGAGAGGTTCAGGAGAAATGGAGCTCTTGATGAGGGCTTGGGTGTAGACTGGCCTTGGGGCCAAGGGCTTAAACACAGACAAGATGGGTTGTTCTTAAAGTCTGAGTGTGGCTCAGTTTGGGTTGCCAGCAAAGGAGACCAGTTGGATATTTGGGACAGAAATCCGGGGCAAGAATAATGAATGTGGAAATGCTGGAATACCTTTTAAAGCTAATAATAGATAAACAGGCAGATTTGGAGTTGAAGTCCATACGAATACAGGACACAGTTTACACGTAATAACAGCACTGACAGAAATGTTATCTATACAAAATGGTATCTCACCAATGATAATATTAAATTCATCATATTTTCAATGATGATTGAGATTTAACCAGTATCTCCAACACCCTTCTCTAGGAAAAGGAAAGACTTTTGGCATGTCTTTACCTATTACCTTCCACTCCCTAACATGCTTTCCCAATCATCTGGTAGTTTAGATTCAGATTGTTACTGTGACAACACCATCCGCTTTCATTTTACTTTATGCCATTACTTTTAAAGAAATTCTTTCTTAATAATCTGACAAAATTTGAAAGCCATATTACCAACACAAATTCATATTTAGCTATAAATTCTAATGATTTATTTGTTCATTATTGTTTCTATAACTCATGTTATTCTCTTCCTTAGAATCTTCTGTTTTGCTGGAAAACATTGTAATTTTTTTCAAAGAAGACCCCTGGGGGATAACTTTCCTAAGTGCTGACATTTCTAAAGGCTCAATGTCTTTATTCTGTCCTTAGTCTACTCTCACTGGAATGCTAGTTTTGCAGGGTATAGAATTCCAGCATAAAAAGTGTTTTCCTCTAAAGACAGTAAAGGTTTTTTTGTTCCTTTTTCTTATAGAATTTATTGTGAATAATGTTAAGCCTAATGCTGGTGTGATTCTTACTCTTATGTAACTTTTTCCTTTCTTTTAATTTCTGGAAACACCAAATTTGTATTTGTGTCTAGGCGTAGATAAATTCTTTTTCCCTACTTGGCACTAAATGGATCTTTTCAATCTGAAGACTAGAGTCTTTCTTCAACTCTTCAACTTACAGAAACCACCCCCCTCCTTTAAAAAAAAAAGACTGTTTCTTCTTTTCAATTGCTCTCTTTTTGTGTGCTTGCGATTCCTATTCAGTTTTTACTTTTACTTTACATTTTTAGCTATTTACTAGACCTTATCATCCAGATAATTATGTAGTCATATCCCAGCATCACACATAACCTAGTATTTATCTCTTTTATTAAATTTATTACTTTTTCAAATATATTTTTAATTTCTAAAAGTTCATTCTTAATCTATGAATATTTCTTTTTTATTCAGGCTTTTTGGGCCTAGTAGTATCCCTTGGGTCATTCTGAGGATATTAATTTTAAAAATTTAACGTTATCTTCTGTTCTTTACATTATCTCTTTCCTCTGAAGTTAGTTCTGCTTATTAATCTTGGCTTGCCTCTGATACCATTAACCTTCCTTAAAGATAATTAAGATCCTTAAAGATATTAAAGATTCCTTAAGGAAGATTAAGGTCTTTCTTAAAGAATATCCTTAAAGATATTCTTTAAGGATGTGTAGCAATCTTTCTCCAGTAGGCTTCTTTCTTGCTCCCTAAATAATATCATTTATATTTTGCATTTAAAAAATTTCTTTGGACCTTATATAATAGGATTATATTGTATGTCTGCTTCTGAAACTTGTTTTTATTTTGCTCAATATGTTTATGTGATGTATCAATATTGATGAACACATTGCTGAAATACATTCATTTTTCACTGCTGCATTGTATGACATGTTATGACTGTACTATCATCCTGTTGTCCATTTTCCTGTAGGTTGACATTTGAGGTGTTTTTATTTTTATTTTTCCTTTTATGTTGTTATAAAAAAATGGTTCCATTAACCAGTTTGTAATAAGTCTTTTCTACTATTGCTATATATCACAATTCACTTTTTACAAAAGATTACTGCTAGTCACAAATATTTAGGAAGCTAGAGGTATGTTAAATTTATTACAGGAATTAAGTGCTTTAAATAAAAATACTTTAGATAAAAATACTCAACAGAGAGAAATATCTCTAGCAACAAGGATCTTAAAGGGAAATCCCTAAACCTATAGGAAAAGAAATTTAAGTGAAGATAACAGAAATGGGCTGAAAAGAGATCCTCAAAGAAACTAATAAAATTTACAAATGAAGAGCTAAAAGACTTCAGAAACTTCCAGTTCAGTCTTTTTTCATATAAAAATTTTACCCATAGGTTTTATATCCAGTCTTTATTGACAGATAAGGAAAGTGGGATTCATGAAATTATGTGACTTTTTCAAGGTAACAAAGAACTTAGTGATTTTTCATTGTAGTAATTCAGACAATAAATAACATAGAAGTCATCTTGAGCTTCTGAAAGTAGCAGTAATACAATTTTCTTTTCACCCAAGAGATAAGATAAGTCAACTTCCCTCCCCCCTAATCTACCTGGGGTAGTGGTTTTGACTGCACCAGCCATGTAGAACATGGTAATAAGCACTGCCATCTTAGCCCCGTTTCATTTTACACATAAAAACTGACCAGGAGAAGGTATTGCTCAAAAATTAGTTTGGCACAAACGTTCAGCACATTTTTTTCCCCCAGATAAATCTGACCAAAAAGAAGTGAAAAGAAATTAGTGACCTGTGGTGACATTATTCAATATGGTATTAGAGATTCTAGAATGGATTGACTTGCAGTCTCTTCTCACCTTTGCATTCTGGATGCAGGGACAGAGGGCCCAAGCTGCACTGGCCTTCACGTCTGGGTGAGGATTTTTCAGTAGGGACCACAACAAACGAACTCCATCTAAGTGATCAATTATCCTATTGTGAAACAAAAAAACAGAGGTAGAGACTGTAATTAGTACATGAAAATAAAAATTTAAATGGCCTATCTATTCACACAATTATAATTATTTTTTCTCCTTTTGACATTTCGCTTAGCTACTTCTTTTCAAAACTTTAACAACAGCAGGGACATAACATGCTGTTGGGTTGTCAGCTCTCTGATTTCAGTTTTAAACTCGCTGACACAGAAAGCAAGCTCCACGATAGTTACGATTCACATGAACTGAAAACCAAGCCACGTAATTCTTTAATTAGCTGTATACAGACTGTTACCTAAATGTAAAAATACTGGTTTCTTTCACATAGTAACATCTAAATACTTTCCAAGACAAATATTTATGGCTCAAAGCTGTGCAGTTACCTTTTCTATTTGGTCTGTGTTTAACTGACTTACCGTACTGCATGACACAGTTTAACCTCTTCCAGTACTAATCTAGCACTAGGAATTAAAATCAGTACAACACACTGCATCCTTTGTGGGGCACAAATAACACATAACTTGTTTTCCATGTGCTCCCTTCCCAGCAAGACCAACATTGCAGACTGTGTTATAGTTACTTAAACACACTGTAATCAAAATATCTTCTTGACTAGCTGAAAAATGAATTATCATCAGAGTCATCTCCACACCATCTGTCTTCTGTTTATATATCAATCAGTCCAGGGAGCATAACCTTGCATTAAGGTCCATCAAGTACTTGCAGTTGAGAAGAAGGTCAAACAAAACTTAATATCCTTTACAAGCATGGCTTTGTTCAGAAAGATAAACTCAGAGCATATGAAAAAAGATAAAGAACATCAGAATTCCTTTGATTTTGAACCTCAAGTTGAGTTAAATACACGTAGTACTTAGCCACAGATAGAATAAATACTACTAGCTTGGCACCATTCAAATTTTTTCTTGAAAATTGACATTAAAAAACTATATTTCTTGATTATCTGAGTATGCCAGGGGGGAAAAAATGTATTATTCCAAAGGTTCCAAGTTGGATATGTTTTCCATAACCTTATAAAACAGTTGGTAATGCAAATAGCTTATAGTAAGATATAAACTATCTCTTTAAAAGATGATTTTTAATAAGAAAAAAGCACACTGAGAAAGTATTTTAACCCAGAGTTTAACTAAATAGCTTTCTAAAACTAAAGCTTTCTGTCTGTATCATGCTGAGGGAGAATAAAGTTTTATTTCTTGATTTATAGAAACTATAAAGAAAGATACTGAACACACTGTACCTCACAATGAAGGAATTACTTTGCAAACTTAAAAAAGCTTACTGGTTTACATATGCCACTGAAAGTGTAATTAATGGAGATCCGTGGGTCTCTATTTTTTCACATGCAATTTCTCAAAGAACAACAGTGAATGTTAATCCAGCCTACTCTCTCACTAACGTAGTAGTAATAGTTGCATTAGCAATATTTAGCCATACAATGAGGGGCATAGCTTGTCACCAGAGTGGAAGTCATCTGCATGGCACACATTTTCAGTTAAAAAGAGGCATAATTCAACTCTGGATCCCCCCAGGAAAACTTTCACAATTAGCAATAAAAATTCACCATTCATTCTAAAACCAGATGTACTGTCCTTGACCGTCACCCCAAACCCTAGGCAATTCATCAGCTGCTTAGTTACAACAGATGGGGACTGTGACCCCATTATAGATGTCTTAAAAGACAGCACAGCACAGAGTAATTACCTTAGATGAGGAAAACATTTGCAAACACAGGAACTAACAAAGTCATGGGTAGCAAACCTCAGAGTTTAATTTTGTCCCTCCATCTCCCTCATCCTATGTGTCGAGTCATATACTGTGGATTTCCTTCAAATAACTCAAGTATCTCCCCCTACTTCTCTGTTCTGCCTGCCAGCATCCTAATCCAGGTGTCTACTACCTCATATCAGGATTGCTACAGTAGTTGCCTAACTTGGTTTTATGTCTCCCGTTTCTCTCAATTCCAATCCATCCCATAAATTCCTGGGAAATTAATCTTGCTGAAGGAGTTTTGAGAGCTTCTGCGGTATCTCCTTGCCAGCAGGGCCCCGGGGATGTGCATTCTGTCCGTCACACCACCCAGAACGTTCAGTCAATGCTTGGTGAACAGTTCACAACTGACAGGTCACTCCCAGGAGACAGTCTCTGACAGCTTCCCGCTGCCTGCATGGTATTCACACCCCAGTTCCTGAATTCAGTATTTAACATTTCCAATGAGCTGGTTTATTCCTCCAAACTCCCTACATTCAGGTGTTTGCTCATAAAACTCTTCGGCCATCTACTAAACACTAAGTGCTAAGCATACGGAAGTAACACATACAGTCAATTCTTATTACTCAGGGTAGTTCGCTGTATAAAGTCACTGCAAACAGTGAATTTGTAGATACCGAATCATTGCTCCTGGGGGAATATAAAGTTTTGTCCTAAGAGCCTCTGGTGAGAATATTTTCGTTAACTGATCAATACATAATCTTGTTCTATGTGTGTTTCTGTTTGAAGACACCTTACTTAATACACATTGTTGATTCACTACACTGAACCCACAGGCAATCCAATACACATATTTTCTCAGTGAGGCACATCACAGCCCCCTTGCATTTTGGCACTATGCTTGGGGAACATGTTAACCAGGAAGATCACCAGCTCAAAGGACGAAAATGCAAAAAACGTGGCACTAAATACTGGGAAGACGACACTTGTTTACAAAATGAGAGCGGACACAAGAAGGCAGAGTGTGGTCCTGTTCAACCCCAGCTGGAAACACGTGCACCAGGCAACTCCAATTTCTCGTGGCTCCACACGTGTCCGTGAATAACTGCAGAAGTGCTATACGGATTAACTGGGGGGATTACAAATACATTTTAGCAAGGATGTGAATACACAAATACAGAATGTGCAAATAATGAGGATTTTAATTGTCCTTTAGGAAACTGCAGTCTAGCGAGTGTGTTAAAGAGACCATAATCGTCTATTCTGGTAAATGCTACAATAGATGCGGGCATGGGGTTCCCTGTGAACACAGAGGGGAGACACTGTTAACTCCTAAGCCACAGAAATTCTCCCAGGACTAAGCCTTTGCCCTGCCATCTCCATCTTTTGCTGAACAATCCGTACTTTAAGGTCTACCATAGGCCTCTCCCAGGTCCTCTGGCTTCTCCCTCCTCTGAGATTCTTTTGAGTTTTGCCGCCCTCCTTTCTAGCACTCATTAACACATTGCTTTGCATTGTAGGCAGGTGCGTATGCTTCTTATCTCCCCAAGTACTGTGTAATCTCCTTGACAGCAGGAATCTGCTACTGCCCGCCATGCTTAGGGCAGCTCCCGCAGACAGTGAGTATTGGTTAAATGGACCTGAAACAAGACAGCCTTTGCCTACTCTTTTCCGATGAATCAAAAATCTCTCCCAACACAAATACATTCATTTTCAACCTCATACTTGGAAAGTGCACGTTCAAATTCAGAATCTAACCAGTAAATTTTTATTTGGAGTTGCCTCTAAGTCGAAAGTGCATTTTCATAGATCTTCTTTACAACTTTATTGCTTTGAATATACAACGCTGGGCTTGTAAATGGTATTCATTATACCACTGCCCATTTTCAGTGGGTCTATATCTCCTTTTGTATAGTTCTTTAATTTGATTAGCATCTTTTTCTGAATTCACTTCCAGCAGTATGTTAACTCTTCCTGCTTTTATTGTCAAGAGAATTTTACATTAATACTTTGATATTATAAAAACAAAACTGAACTATATGTTTCCAAAATCTTCAACTTTATCATAGAAATCAAACTGTGTGGCTGACAAAATAACAGTTCTTGAAAGATGACTACACGTTCATGTTCCGGCTCTTAAAAACAAACACACACACACAAAAGACACAGCTGCTTGTTGTGGCTTCTCAGTGTCTTTGGTTCTACTAACTCTTGTCAGGATTGTTAACAAGTCTGGCTGGCTGGCCTGCCCGCTGAGGCCACATACACGAACAAATGTGAACAGTGGGCACCCACACAGCCAGCACGGCTGAGGCTGCAGAGTTTCTTTCTGGCAATGCCAATACATCTATTTTGAAACCATAATTTTGCATCTTTTCTAAAAATTTCACAATATTTGCTGATAAATGATACATGGCTCAACCTAAATGTGGTTATAGCCTAAAGGAACATGATGTTCGTAAGCCACACTATAAGATGCAATTGAAATCTATAGGGTTTAAAACCAAGTTGGCAATTCCACAAAAATGGAAACATAAATGGATGTCAGAATTAATGATCGCTGTGAAAAACTATGATTAGAAAAGAATTTTATATTTTCATAAAAATTCTCAGAGTTTTAATGTTTATATCTCTGTGTATTCTTTTAAAGAGGCTATGGGAGACCAAATTGGGAGAAAAGATGTGAATGTAGCAGCCTCTGGAAATGCACGTCAAGTGTGTCCCAGAATTCCTTGGCTTTGGTAGAGTAGAAGGATAGTCTATCCTTTTATCGTTGTGTAAGCACTATGACAGAAAAGCTTTCAAAACTTATTCACTCATACGAAAAGTTATGCATTCACAGAATAATATTAAGAGGGCCCAACAATTTTTGAGGTCCAGCTCATATTCAAATAGTCCCATTTCTTTGCAAAACTTTCTTTAGAGCTTTTTAAAAAACAAACAAAACCTAGATTCAAAAGGGATCATACACTGTATTCTTGATATGTCTTTTTAGTCTCTTTTAATCTAGAACATTTTTATGGCATTGACTCTTTTAAGAGATCAGGACTGTTGTAGAAAGTCCCACAGTTTGAGTTTGGCTGACTGCTTCCTCAAGGTGTCGTTTGACTCTCCCCTCTTTTCTCTGTACAGACCTTCCTTGACTTATCCATGGGGCTGTGTCCTAATAAACCCAGCACAAGTGGAAAACACATTTAACACCCCTAGCCTACCGAACATCACAGCTTAGCCCAGCCCAACTTAAACATGCTCAAAACACTTACATTGGCCTATAGCTGGGCAAAATCATCTAACACAGAGCCTATTTTATAATAAAGTGCTGAATATCTCTTGTAACGTATTGACTAGTGTACTGAAAGTGAAAACCAGGATGGCTGATGGGTACAGAATGGTTGTGAGTGTTTGAGTTGTTTACCTTCCTGATCACATGGCTGACTGGGGGCTGCAGCTCACTGCCACCGCCCAGCATCATGAGAGAGTATTGGACTGCATATCCTACCAGAATTAAAACAGATCCAAATAAATGGAGATATACACCATATTAGTAGATTGGCGATCTCAATATTGTTAAGATTTCTATTCTTTCTAAATTGATCTATAGATTCTTAACAACAATTATTAAAATTCCATAAAGCTTTAAAAAAAGATTTAGACAAGATGACTCTAAAATTTATATATAAATGCAAAACATCTCAGATAGCCCAAAGCATCTTAAAAAGTTGGAGGACTTAACACTCCTATTACAAAGCTATAATGATCAAGATAGTGTGGGACTGACATGAGGATAGAAAAATAGATCAATGGAAAAAGGAGTTCTGAAATAGATCTGCTAATATACAGTCAGTTGAATTTCAACCAAGGGACCAAGCTAATCAACTGAGAAATAGTGTTTTCAATAAATGATGCTAGATCAATTGAATATCATATGAAAAAATTAACTTGGACTCCCCTTTCCACACCACACTTAGAAACTAGTTTGAGGTATATCATATAGTACACTAGCCATGAAAGTAAAATTGATAACTTTAACTTCATCAAATTAAAACTTTCTGCTGAAAAGACAGCCTTAATACTGACTGGGAAACATCATTCCACAGCACATAAATCGAACAATGGATTTGTATCCAGAAAATGTGAAGAACTTCTTCAAATTGCCAAAAAAGATAAACAATCCAAATTTAAAACGGACAAAAAACTTGAAGAGACTACAAAATAACATATATACACACGAAATAAGCACATGGAAAGTTATTCAACATCATTAGTGATCAGGGGAATGCAAAGGAAATCTACAACGACATACACTTTTACTGTTAGAAGGGCTAAATTAAAAAAAAAAAGAGCAACATTAATGTTGGCACCAATGGGAATGTAAAATTGTACAACCACTTTTGTATACTATTTGGATGTTTCTAATAAAGTTAAACTTCTACCCTATGACTCAGAAATTCCAATCCCAAAACAGGGCAAAACTAATCTATAGTGATGGAAATCAGAAAGTGGTTGCTTGGGGTGGGCGTGGGGATTGACTGGAAAATAGCATGAGTGCACTTTCTTGGGTGAAGGACATGTTTTCTATCTTCTTTTGGCTGGTGGTTATATGAGTGTATACAATTGCTAAAATGCATCAAACTGAGCAATTAAGTGTTAAAATAACCTATAATTTTGAACAAAAAAATTCAGACAAAACCCAACACATATTATATGCTTCCATTTGTTTCCAAATAGAAATAAAACTATTTAGGGAGGCATTCTCAAATATAAAATGATGAACACAGAGTAAGATATGAATTACCATAAAAGGCAAGAGAGGGGCTCTCCCCAGACTGCAGGGCAGTGGGCACTGGGGGGCCGTGATAGGACAGGCAGCCCGGGTGTCTGTAGGGTGATGATGGTATTCTGCTTCTTGGCTTGGGTGGCAGGTATATGAGTCCTCCCTTTTCAAGAATTTACTAAGCTGTACGTTTACGTCATGCACCTTCCTTTATGTATATTATATTTCACAAATTAGAAGCTTTAAAAATGTGTTTTAACTTCACTATAAACACACACACACTCACACACACACACACTCTCTCACACACACACTCACACACTCACACACTATAAACACACACTCACACACTATAAACACACACACTCACACACACTATAAACACACACACTCTCACACACACTATACACACACACTCACACACACTATAAACACACACACACTCTCACACACACACACACTTACTGTCACACACAGGAAATGGTACTGAAAAGCCAATTTGTTCAGCTATGGAGCTAAGCACACATCACACCTGGATGGATGAGATATATAATGTGGATAAATAAAATCCAAATAATCCTCAAATTAAACATCCCCAGAGCTTGCTTTAAAATGAGGAAACTAAGATTCAGAAGATTAAATTATTCACATAATTAATTTTCATTTGGCATTTCAGTATCTCAGTTAAATCCATGTGCTTTTAAAAGTCGACAGATGAAAAACAAATAACAGGAGGAAAAATGCTCTTACTGATACAAACATATAAAACATATATTCTATTTTATATCTTACATACACCCTAAAATGTCACAAGGACTGGTTTCGTGGTAAATGAAATTTCTGGGCAGCCACAAAGAGATTAAATCTCTTTTGTATGCAAACAAGCACAGCTTTATTTTTTCCCCCCTTTGAAAAAGAACAAATAAACCCAATGTAAAAAAAAAAAAAACTATGTAAATGCAACATAATTATGTTTAAACCACAGAAGACAGGAAATTTAGAGTTACAGATTCCATGGTAAGTTTTAATTCTATCCTTGTGTATATGTTTTATAAAAGAGTCTTTCATTACATGATCACATAACACTGGACTATGTAACAATCGGTTCAGCAAATGTTTGTTTTACAATGTGTGGAAGGAAAATATTTTACAGGATAAATTGTAGGAAATTAGTATATTATTTAGGTAAACTGTCATGTAAAACTTCTTAGAATCTTGGGCATTTACAGAATATTAATAGAAACATTTTTTCTTGATTATTTTCTAAAGAACATGAAAATTAATTCTTTTGTAGTCAGGCACTTATATTTGAAAGCTGACCTTTAGGTTCAAGGTTATTCTGAAGTAATGAAAAACTTAGGACATTAGAATTTTAGCATGTTTTGAATCATGTATGCCAGGAATTTTGTATTAAAGGCACAGGAGAGACAAATAAATCATGAGGATCTACAAGTTCCTAAAAAGTCTGAAAAACAGCCCTTATTATCACTACTGGCATTTGCTAGGCTTCCTGACAACTCATATATCTGAAATTTGACTTTTTCAAAAGGAAAAGAAAAGCATTGATCCTGACTTTCCTGTATTAACTATATTTCAGGCTAACCAAATGGTTAGCAATCAACTCTAAGATAAACCTAGTAAAAGTATTAGATTATAAAGGTGAAGAAAAAATTCTCATGCCCTCCAAAAGAAAAGATCAAATAACTCACAAAGAAACATGAATTCGACTAACATCAGAATTTTCCCAAAAAAGGTATGAAGTAAGACAACAATGGAGCAGAATTTTTTTAATTCAAGAAAGAAAGTGGGAACCAAGAATTTTATATCTAGCAAAGCTGTCCTCTGAGTATTTATAGGAAAATAGCTTCACTAGATATAAACATGTGTTTCTGCACAGCAAAAGAAACAATCAACAAAATGAAAAGGCAAGCTATGGAACAGGAGAAAATATATGCAAGCCGTACATTTGATACGAAGTTAATATTCAAAATACATAAGGAATTCATACAACTCAATGGCAAAAAAAATAAATAAATAACTCAATTTAAAAATGGGCAAAGGAACTGAACAGACATTTCTCCAAAGAAGACATGCAAATGGCCAACAGGTATATGAATAAATGCTCAACCGCACAAATCATCAGGGAAATCCAAATCAAAACTACAGTGAGATACTGCCTCACTCCTCATTGGAAGGGCTGTTACTGAAAAGACAAGAGATTAAAAATATTGGCAAGAAGTGGAGAAAAGGAAATCCCTGCACACTGTTGGTGGGAATGTAAACTGGTATAGTCATTATGGAAAACAGTATGGAGGTTCCTCAAAAAATTGAAAATATAACTATCATTTGATCTAGTAATCCCATTTTTATGGGTATATATCCAAAGGAACTGAATTCAGTAGCTAGAGAAGATATCTGTGCTCTTATGTTTATTATAGAATTATTTACAATAGCCAAGATATGGAAACAACCTAAGTGTCCACTGACAGATGAATGGATAAAGAAGTTGTGGTATATTTATACAATGAAATATTATTCAGCCTTAAAACAGAAAGAAATCCTGCCATTTGTACATGGGTGAACTTGAAAGACATCATGCTAAATGAAATAAGCCAGACACAGAAAGTCAAATATTGCGTGAAATCACTCACAGGTAGAGTCTAAAACAGTTGAACTTAGAGAAACAGTGATTCGAACGGTGAAGGGGCTGGGAGTGGAGGAGATGGGGAGATGCTGGTCAAAGGGTACGAAGTTTCAGTTATAAGATGGATAAGCTTTAGAGACCTAGTGCCCAGCACGGTAACTGTATTAATAATAATGTGTTGTACACTTGACATTTGCTAACAGAGCAGCTTTTAAGTGTTCTTGCCATACACCAAAAAAAAAAGTATCTTTGTGAGATGAGGTTAATTAGCCTGGTTGTTGTGATCATCCCACAAAGTATACTTATATCAGAACACCATGTCATACACCTTAAATATACATAATGTTTAAATTTGTCAATTATACCTACATAAAGCTGAAAAAAAGAAAGGTACTTTAAACATATAAAAACGTAGGGAATTCTGTACCCATGAGCCCTTTTTGAAGATTCTCCTAGGGGATGAGCTCCAAAAATTAAACTCTGACTGTAAAACTGCAGCAAAAACTGGTAATAAGTATATGTGTATATATGTTTGCTGGTCTAGATTAAAACAGGGGCAGGGTCAAGGGTAGAATAATAATGTTCCAATTTTACATGTTATGACAAAGTAGAAACAATGCACTTTAAAGTGGAGAGGATAAGGAAGAGGAAAAGAGAAAAGTGAAATAAGCCCATTGATTACTATATAGACAATGGGTGGGAATTGAAAGATACCAGCAAGAACTGAGAAACTAAATAGCAAATAACTACATAACAGAAAGGAGAAAGCAAGCATTAGAAAAATGTACAGGTACAAAGACAGTGACTAGAATGAAACAAAAATGCAAACTTTTCTAAAAAACACCAAAAAAAAAATTAAAGAGCAAAGATTACAAATCTTACAGAGAAGAGCAAATATAAAAGAATATGAATAAGTATAAAATACTATGACATTGTTGAGACCAAACATCAATGAGTGTGAATGGGTTTAGCTCACTTATTAAAAATATTTTTAGCTTGGCATACAAAGCAAGACCCATCTATATACTGTATGAAAGGGCACACCTAAAAGAAAGTGGTTCAACAAAGACTAAAGATAAAGGTAGACCAAGATATTCCAGGAAAATGGAAAAACTATGAACGCAGGGGTAAAGATCCTTATAACAAAGTAGAAATATCAAGCCAAAACTCATCAAACATGACAAAGAAGAGCTCTTGAAAAATTAAAATCCACAATTCACAATGATCAGAAACATTTATGCACCAAACAATATACTGCCTGCCTTTAAGAAGCAAAAACTACATGAGTTGTAAGAAGACATAGGTAGAAGCACACTAATAATTTTAATACACCATTTTCAGTATGAGACAGATCAAATGCATGAAACATAGTAAGTAGAGATAGAAGACTTACATAACTTAATAGAATAGATCTTAAGCATACACATCAGGCCTTCCCTGGTGGCACAGTGGTTAAGAATCCACCTGCCAGTGCAGCTGACACGGGTTCAAGCCCTGGTCCGGGAAGATCCCACATGCCGCGGAGCAACTAAGCCCGTGTGCCACAACTACTGAGCCTGTGCTCTAGAGCCCACGAGCCACAACTACTGAACCCTCGTGCCACAGCTACTGAAGCCCTCATGCCTAGAGCCTGTGCTCCACAAGAGAAGCCACTGCAATGAGAAGGCCACGCACCGCAATGAAGAGTAGTCCCCACTCGCCACAACTAGAGAAAGCCCACGTGTAGCAACGAAGACCAAACACAGCCAAAAAAAGAAAAAAATTTATTAAAAAAAAAATGTATATATATATATATATATATATATATATATATATATATACACATCAAACTCTACACTCTATTGAAAGAGGATACATCTTCACCCCAAGCACCTATAGATGCTTTGTAAAAATTCATCTTCTATTGAGTCATAAAGAAAACACCAGTGAGTTCCATAAAAAGTGGAAATAAAACACTGACTAAACTGCAACATAGTAAGAAATATCTAACAAAAACAAAAAATAAAAAGGTTCCTCTTTGTGGAATTAAAAAAAAAATTCTATTAAACAACACCTGGCCTAAAGGGAAAATATAAACTGAAATTAAAGAACGTCCTAAAAATAATGATAATGAAATCACTACATATCAGAATGTACAAGGGACATTTAAAGAAGTGTCAAAGAAAAACTCATAGGACAAAATATTTTTATTATTAAAAACAGAGGGAATTCCCGGGCAGTCCAGTGGTTAGGACTC
The DNA here is from genome assembly GCF_951394435.1 of Stenella coeruleoalba. Taxonomy (NCBI): domain Eukaryota; kingdom Metazoa; phylum Chordata; class Mammalia; order Artiodactyla; family Delphinidae; genus Stenella; species Stenella coeruleoalba. The sequence goes on along the minus strand of NC_137147.1, from coordinate 182,140,374 downwards.
CATGCTTCCACTGCAGGGGGCCCGAGTTCGATCCCTGGTCGGGGAATTAGGATCCCACAAGCTGCATGGCACAGCCAAAAAAAGAAAGTAAAAAAAAGAATAAAATTAAATATCTTCTCAGTTCAAATAAATTAGAAAAATAGTTACGAAATAAACCCAAAAAAAGGCAACATGGAATAAATATAAAAGAAATTTATGAGCTAGAGAATAAATGAACAGTATATCTAATTAATAAAATTTTTTCAGAAAAAAAATCAAAATAGAGAAACTATACTAGATAACTTGATCATGGAAAAAACAGGAGAAAGCTCACATACACAAATATAAAATGACAAGTGGAAAACAACCATTGAAATGAGACAAAATTTAAAAATCATAAGACATTGTTTAAATAAATTTGATGATCTAAATGAAATTGATCATTTTATAAGGAAATGCAGATGGCCAAAATTGACCCCAATGCATAGATTAGATTTCACAGAACTAGAGAAAACCAGTAAAGAACACACACACACAGAGTAGGTCCAAATGACTGCACAGTATAATTCTCTCAAAACTTTAAAGCCTAGATGGTCCCATTGCTCAATAAATTATTCCAGAGTATTGAAATGAAAGAAAACTTCCTAATTCCTTTTGTGAAGCAGGTATAACATTGATACCTAAATTTGATAAAGATAGTTGTAAAAAAAAAAAAGAAAGAAAGGAAGGAAAAGAAAACCACAGACCAATGTAATTCAAGGATATCATTACAAAAATACTAAGTCAGAGTAGCAAACTTGTTCCCAGAATGCATGGTTGGTCCAGTGTTTGGAAACCCATTAATATTATTCAATATATTGATAGATAGAAGGGAAAAATCATAATGGAGTATTCGGAGCATAATCTCCATAAATGCTTAAAGAGGGATTTGACAAAATTCAATGCCTAGTTCTGATTTTTTTTTTTTTTTTTTTTTTTTTTATGCAGTACGTGGGCCTCTCACTATCGTGGCCTCTCCCGTTGCGGAGCACAGGCTCCGGACGCGCAGGCTCAGCGGCCATGGCTCACGGGCCCAGCCGCTCCGCGGCATGTGGGATCCTCCCGGACCGGGGCACGAACCCGCGTCCCCTGCATCGGCAGGTGGACTCCCAACCACTGCGCCACCAGGGAAGCCCCCTATTTCTGATTTTAAAAACACTCTTTAAAAATAGAAATTGAGAGATTTTTTAAAATATGATAAAACATATATACTTTAGTCCTCAAGACATTATTTTACATAATAGAACACCACTAGAGGCATTTCTACTAATATCAGGAACAAGGCAAAGAAGCTCTCTCCATTCCTATCTAACACTGCAGTAGGGAATTAGCTAATGAAATTAGACAAGAGAAATCAATCTAAAGAATAAGAATTTATAAAGAAGAAATAAAGCTTTCTTGGGAATATCCTGGAGCAGGGTTCAGCAATTTTTTTTGTAAAGGGCTGGGTAGCAAGTATGTCTTTGTGGGTTATTTGGACTCTGCAGCAACTATCGACTCTGTCATTGTAACATAAAAGCCACCAAAGACAACATATAAATCAATGAGTGTGAGTATGTTCCAATAAAACTTTATTTACAAAAACAGGATTTGGCCCATGTGCTGTAGTACGTCAACAATTGTGCTAGAGAATCAACAACAAAGTGAACTCGAACAAGAAGAGAATTCCATTAGGTAGCAGCACAGAGAATTAATACACAAAATTCAATAGTGGTCATAGAGACAATCAACTGAAGCACATAATGGCAGTAAAAAACCATTTATACCACCAGCAAGGAAGATTAAATACTTAGGAATGAACTGAACAAAACTGCACGAAATCCACATACAACAATCTTCAAATTAAAAAAACTAGACTTCAACAAATGAAAAGTTTCTATAATTTCACTATGGTTATGTAGGATGTTAAGGGAAGCTGAGTGAAGGGTATATGGGAACTCTGTACCATGCACTCTATACTTTTGCAACTTTTCTGTAAGTCTTATGCTATTTCAAAATAAAAGTTAAGTTGGTGGGAATGTAAATTGGTGCAGCCACTGTGGAGAACAGGATGGAGGTTCCTTAAAAAACTAAAAATAGAGCTACCATACGATCCAGCAATTCCACTCCTGGGTATACACCCAGAGAAAACTCTAATTCGAAAAGATACATGCACTCCTATGTTCATAGTAGCACTATTTACAATAGCCAGGACATGGAAGCAACCTACATATCCATCAATGGATGAATAGATAAAGAAGATGTGGCACATGTATGCGATGGAATGCTACTCAGCCTTAAAAAAGAATGAAATAATGCCATTTGAGGCAACATGGATGGACCCAGACATTGTCATACTGAGTGAAGTCAGTCAGACAGAGAAAGACAAATATCATATGATATTGCTTATATGTGGAATCTAAAAAAAATGATACAAATGAACTTATATTTATAAAACAGAAACAGTCTCACAGACATAGAAAATAAACTTGTGATTACCAAAGGGGAAAGGAGGGGAGGGATAAATTAGGAGTTTGGGATTAACATATACACACTACTATATATAAAAATAGATCATCAGCAAGGACCTACTGTATAGCACAGGGAACTATACTCGATATTTTGTAATAACCTATATGGGAAAAGAATCTGAAAAAGAATACACATATATGAATCACTTTGCTGTACACCTGAAACTAACACAACATTGTAAATCAACTATGCTTCAATTAAAAAATAAAAATTAAAAAAAAGTTTAAAAGAAAGTAAAGATCCTGAGGTATGGAAAAGAAATTTTAGATATTTAAGTTTTCAGCATGAATACTTTTTAATTGTTTGAAATGTTATAGTATTTTATGAGAAAGTTACACTCCTCAAAACACAAGCGTTAACTGTTTTTTGTAATGTTGATGTGATTTTTATATACTTGAAGGCCAAATTACCTCCAGATGAATTCTGTACGTATCAAATAGACATTAAAAAGTCAACAAGAAAAGAAAATTCAGCATGAATAAATCTACTTTTTCATGAACCTACTACGTTGGGATACCTGTTGCTCCACGTTAGTTCCTCAGGAAGGGTATAATTAATATGAAACTCTTTACGCTGAGTCTTTAAAAGCAGTATTCTGATGTACTGAGAAAAGTCAGTAGAGTTTTATGAAATCACTGTTGTCTTAAAAATCATTTTTGACTCAGTAGCCAAACTGTTATTATTACGATGTTTCTTATTCTTACTGAGAAATAGATACGGGAAGAAAACCGTGCACACTAGCACACAGAGTTAATAAAACTCTGCTGAGTCTGTACGTTCATCCTCACATGCAACCTACGTCGTAGCCATAGCCACAGACATATCATTAAAACATAAGACTGCTAATCATTAGAACGAGTTCCTAACCTATGAATTATTTAAGCCTTACACAAGGCAAAGTTATTTCTCATTTCCTTACCATTTAACTTAAAGCTTGAAGACTCAATAAATCCTGCAAATCTAGCAATAAGAGCCATGTCTGATATATGATGCCAGATGTAACGCTGTTTGGATTCTTACCAACCCAAAACACTGTTTTCTAAAACTGACTTTGTGTGTTTCTAAAACCATCTGTGGGAAAACCATATTCACACAAGCACAAAAGGATTCATCAACCTCCGTGTCACACAAGAAGGAACAGTTTAGTCTATCTTATGAGGCTCTGTCATAGAATTTGACACTTTTGATCACTTTCTCTCCTTAAACACTCTCTTCCCTTTGTTTCTTCAGTAACTCACTCTTCTGGCTTCCCTCACAACTCTGGCTGTCCCTTCTGCATTTCTTTATAGGCACCTCTTCTCTGGTCCATTCCTTCTCCTTCAAAGATTGGATGCAACAGAACTCTGTTTTTGTCCTTCTCGTTTCCCTTTCTTTCTCTTCCTCACAATCTCACATATACTCATCACTTAAGTTACCAAATACTCATAATGCTATATGCCCAGCCCACATTCTATCCTAAGCTTTAGACATGAATGAATATCCAATTGGCTAGTTGCCATCACCACAGAGACGTCCCATGAGAACCTCAATGTGTACCCAACGTAACTGAACTCGTCATTCATTTAGTGTACGATAACTGTTTGCTGAGTGCCTACCCTGAGCCTGGGACTGCGTTAGACAATGAATATATCACTAAGGACAAACTGACTTTGTTTCTCCCCTAGTGAAGTTCATCCTGCCCCCACCAGTCCTCCAGCTGTCTTCCCTGTAGCAGCAAGTGCTACAATTATCCATCCAGCCACCCAAGTCAGAAAGCTAAATAGCCCTCATGACGCCCCCTCTTCTTCACAGCTCATGTTCACTCACTCACCCGGTCTTATCCATTCTCTCCCTTTATTTCTCTCTACTCTGTCATTTTTTTTGTTCTTTAGTGTAATATATTCCACAGGCTCAGTTTAAACCACCTTCACCTCTGGCCGGCAGTGATCTCCTAAACAAGCTTCTCTGTTTCAGGTTATACTTAAAACCCTTTAAAAACCTTCAATTGACTTTAAAGCAAAATTCAAACTTAGCATGACGCACAAAGGCCTGAATTATAATTGCCTATTGACATGCCTATGCCACACCGTCAAAGCTCCTTGACTGCAGCCGAAAGGGCCCCATTTAGGGTCCTCTTGTTCTCGATTTATAGCCAGTTAAATAACATGAGTAATCTGACATAAGAGAAACACAGGGGGCTTCCCTGGTGGCGCAGTGGTTAAGAACCCGCCTGCCAATGCAGGGGACACGGGTTCGAGCCCTGGTCCGGGAAGATCCCACATGCCGCAGAGCAACTAAGCCCGTGTGCCACAACTACTGAGCCTGCGCTCTAGAGCTCATGAGCCACAACTACTGAACCCATGTGCCACAACTACTGAAGCTCGTGTGCCTAGAGCCTGTGTTCCGCAACAAGAGAAGCCACTGCAATGAGAAGCCCACGCACCGCAACGAAGAGTAGCCCCTGCTCACTGCAACTAGAGAAAGCCCGTGTGCAGCAAAAAAGACCCAACACAGCCAAAAATTAATTATTTTAAAAAAGCGAGAAACACAGAATGGACTCATCTATAGATGAGTACAGATACTGGACCCTTTGACTTTTTTTTGTATTTATGTATTATTGGTTTAAATTGTTGTTCATTAAAGCTATTGCTATGTGAATGATACTAGCCAACATTTACCTAGCACTATCATGTATCAAGCATTTTACATATATTAATTCACTCAATCATTACAACAATTCAGTGAGATTGGTAGCATGACTGTCCCCATTTTATATATTTGGTAGCCAAGGCACCAAGTAGTTTAATGATTTTCTGAAGGAAACACAGCTGGTAAGTGGTGAGACTGGCATTCCAGGCAATGGTTCCAGAACCTGTACTCTTAACCATCATGCACTGCTGTTCAGAGTAAAACGGTACTGTGCAAGGTACTAAACAAGAACTTTAATTTTTTTAAAGATGATACATATTCATCATACAAATTGGATAGAAAATATAAAAAAGAAAGTAGAAAATATCCCAAATCCTACCATCCAGAAATAATCATTGTTAACAGCTAATATAAATTACTCCAGATATCTCTTTATGCCTACAGCTAGATAAAAGGATGTATGGATAGGTAAGAGAGATCGATAGATGGGACTTCCCTGGTGGCACAGTGGGTAAGACTCCACGCTCCCAATGCAGGGGACCCAGGTTCGATCCCTGGTCAGGGAACTAGATCCCTCATGCATGCTGCAACTAAGAAGCCCGTGTGCTGCAACTAAAAGTCTCACACGCTGCAACAGAGACCCCGTGTGCCACAACGAAGACCCAGAGCAGCCAAAATAAATGGATAAATACGTTTTAAAAAAGAAAGATATAGATAAATGGATGGATGGATGGATAGACAGATAGATAAAATTATGTTTTAAATACTATCTATTGATTTATTTATTGCAAGATAAAATTTGCACACCTACTCATCCACCCTTCTCTTTTTGTCAGTTGTATTATTATATTATCGTTATCAATATCTATAAAGTATAGATGATTCCCCTAATGATAATTCCCCCACTGTTTTGATTGATTACTGGCTATTTTAATCAAAACCCTCCAGCTCATCTGAGGGAACAATGTGCCTCGGTAATTCATGATTTGGTCACCCTGTGTTATTTCTATGTGGGCACATTTCACTTTTCCGTCACTTGTGCACACCGGTTCCAAGAGATGACGCCATTCCGTCCTCTCCAGTGTTCCCCTAACTCTCCCAAATAAAAGCCTTCAGGGCCACTTACGCCATGCTCTCGGGCTCTAGCGCACAAGCACCGATCGCCTTCGTGACATTGACAAGTAGAGCTCGGTTTGTTCCCACGAGGAGGTCCACGAGTGGCTGGACGCCACCACGTTTGCGGACGGTGACTCTGCCCTCAGACTCTCGGCAACACTCTCCCAACGCACCAACTACATTCACGAGCACTTCTTCCGGCTGGTCCGTTAAAAGTTCCACCAAGGCTTCAATGGCTTTGTATTCCCGAAATCTAAGTTCACCACAAGCAAAAGAGGGTGGGAAGGGAGGAAAAGAGGCGAACAGTATTATTTTGGGTATAAAGTTAGCTGATAATCATGTTAGTGATAATACTGATAGCTAAGCTTTACTAAATGCCGACCGTATGCTCATTCCATCTTTACAGCCACCCTGCGGCATGGATGCTGTTACAACCCCGTTGTCAAAAGGCTAATGTGAAGCTTGGTAAACAGTGAAGTCAACCTCCACACCCGACCTTCTGTGCCCTTAAGTGCCGCACTGTGCAGCCCGTAAGACACTACAGCTGCTTCCAAAGCTGGGCGCCGACAACCCCACTGTGCTAAGGGTTTCCCGCAGGCTACAGGAATTACTTTACACGAACAAAGCAAAATAAACCTTCGTGTGTGTTAAACAGAGCATGTGAATTTCTTGTTAAAGAAAGTCACCGCCCTGAAACGGGAAAGAGTTGCCCCAGAACACCCATCACAGAGTGTGTAAACTCTAAAAATATACAAAAAGATAAATTCAAAGATTAAAATCAATCAAGTGGTCCTAAAGTTTACAAATACTTTAAAATTCAATGAAATCGTTTTTGAAAATGACCACGCTTTAAGACTAACATGGTTAGTTGGCATTTAGCTGACTCGTTTATCTTTAGCAAAAGAAAAAGAATAAAACCACTTCCATTTCTAAAGATTCTGTGGGAAATGCATTCCCTCACCTTGCTAGGTCTCTGCAGGAAATATCAGGGACACTTCTCATTTACATGGCTGCCCACATGCAAAGGAGTCCATTGGCACAGGGAGCTTACGTCAGCACCCCTTTCTCCTACTGAGGCACAAAAACCATTGTCGGAGGGTGGGATGGGAAGAATCCCTTAATTCTGCCAACCTAGTCCAAAACGCACAGCTTTGAAAACTACGGGAGTAGCCTTAGAATCAACCCTGTATATAAAATAGCATGAAAATAGAAGGACATGTTTTGATGGCCATATTTTAATACGGAACATTGGACGCCTCCACTTACTTGGTCACATTCTCTTTGCTGGTGGAACATTTCCACGTGGCCCCTGTGACCGCGGCCAGCCGTTCCTTATTGTCAGTGTTACTGAGGAGAGAAGCCAGGGCTCTGAGTCCTCCATGCAGCCTAACCAGCTCGCGGGTTTCCTCATCTTCGGCACACTACACAAAAGCCAAATCAGAGGCTGGCGTTGATCAAGGCGTATCAAGCTTTCAGTGACTGCTAAAAAGGCTGCCATTCTAGTAGCTGGGAGACCTCTTTTCAGAGAGTAGCATTTCCTGAAGGAGGCTTCAAGTAAAATACAACTCTTGTCTCTATACTGGCAGCTGCCTGACAGGACCGCTCTTCCTTTACGGGGTTTTGGCAATGTCTAGAGGTTTCTACATACTTGGCAATCCTCCCAAGCCAGTTCTGGGGTAGCCTGGGCCTCTACCAAGACAGACGCAGAGGTTGGCAAGGAACCTAGAACACCACATGCATGGATGGAGGATTTCTGCAGTGCTGTAACCCAGAGCCTTGGGAAAACATAGTAGATAGATGAGTGATGGGGATTCCGTCAGACCTGTAATGACCCCCAAAATCTAAGAAGTGAGGAATTTCCCCAACAGCGTTTCTATGCCCAGAGCAGTGGGTTATATCAACAGCAACTGATATGTTATTCAGACATGTTTATCTGAGGTTGACATGCTTGTGTCAACCTTTGAAATAAATACAGGCTGCACAGATGTTCCCAACACATGATCCTTCCCAGTTTATAGAGCCCAAAGATGCCAAGTTTAGCATAGGTTTGATATTAGTCTAAGTGTACAGTTGTTCTCTAAGGCCATGAACTGCATATCGTGCATCACCCACGAGGGCCCCTACAAGAAATCCTCTTCACACTGCATCACACAGCACCTGCCACGTCTACCTTCTATTAGTGACTTTCAGCTCTGGCTCAACTGCAACTTTAAAAAATTAATCACTATTTCTAACTGACCCTTAAAATATACTCATATGAGGCATATATACAAGTCAAAGGGAACTCTTGTACGGTGCTGGTGGGAACGTAAATTGGTGCAGCCACTGTGGAAAACGGTACGGAGGTGTCTCAATAAACTAAAAAGAGAACTACCATATGACCCAGCATTTCCACTCCTGGGCATTTATCCAACAAAAACAAAAATACTAATTCAAAAAGATACATGCACCCCAATGTTCACAGCAGCACTATTTATAATTGCCAAGAAATGGAGACAACCTAAGTGTCCATCAATAGATGAATAGATATAGGAGAAGTGGTACATGTATATATAATATGTAATGGAACACTACTCAGCCATAAGAAAGAACACAATTCTGCCACCTGCAGCACATGGATGGACTTGGAGGGCATTGTACTGAGTGAAATACGTCAGAGAAAGAGAAATACTGTATGCTATTGCTTCCATGTGGAATCTAAAAACTACAGCAAACTAGTGAATATAACATAAAAGAAGCAGACTCACAGATACAGAAAACACACTAGTGGTTTGCAGTGGGGAGAGGGGAGGGGCACCACGGGGTGGGGGGGTGGGAAGCACAGACTTCTGGGTGTGAGACAGGCTCGGGGGTGTATGTACAACACGGGGAAGACAGCCAATATTGTGTAATAACTGTAAATGGAAAAGTAACCGTTAAAATTATATAAAAATTAAAAATAAAAAAGACTATTACATATCCCTGTTACGAGTGAGCTATGTCCCTCAAAACTCAGACGCTGAGGTCCTCACCCCTGTGCGTCAGAATGTGACAGAGGTAATAACAGTTAAATGAGATCATTGTGGTGGGCTCGAATCCAGAACGCCTGGTGTCCTTCTAAGAAGAGGGTATTAGGGCACAGAGGAAGGACCATGTGAAGACAGAGGGAGAATGACAGGGGAACATGAAGACATCCATCTACAAGCCAAGGAGAGATTCCTCAGAAGGAACCAACCCTGCTGACACCTGATCTCAGACTTCCGGCTCCCAGAACTGTGAAGAAACAGATTGCTGTTGTTTAGGCCACCCAGTGTGTACCGTTATGGCCGCCCCAGAGAACTCATGCGACCCTCTGCTGGCTGACCCGAACCCCTCTCTGACTCCATCTTTCTGGCACATTCTCTCACTCTGCACATTCTGAGATGTATTCTTCTAGGAGATCTACTCTAGCTAGGCAGAAGCTGGTGCTGCCAATAGCCAGCCAAGTATGAACTTGTCAAAGCCATCTTTTCTTCCCCTTTACCATTCTAATCTACTTTTTTTGTATACTATGAAACTTGTAACCCACAAAAAGTTAATGAAGATTAAAATCAGCAAATTAATAAAAAGATAAAACAGGAATACGCACACAACACACACACACTCATGCATCTATCTCGTCCTGGTGGGAGATTTATTTCCCGAGACCGCGTGTTTGAATAGGATATATGAAAGGCGACACAGAAGCACCACGTACATCCCTGGCTATTTTACACCGAAGTTCCAGCATTTCAGCAGACAGACATGTGAGTGTCTCACAGAATTGTGCGTATCAGACATGCTGGAGCGGATCTCTCTCTGACATTCAGAGGCATCTGCCGTTACCACAGGACAGTGGTTCTCAGACCTGTGTGTGCATGAAAGCCCCTAGGGGGATCTTGTTAAAAATGCAGATTCCCGAGCGCCATCCCCGGAGGATGGGACCTCACGAACCAGCACCTTAAACCCCGTGAGGAGGAGCCGCCGCACCTGGTAGATGGCCATGGCGCAGTGCTTCTGCAGCTGCTTATTTTCACTATTCAGCTTCTTTACCAGAGTTTCAATTATCCTTTCAGCTTTGATTGCAGCTCGGTAGTTTTCCTAGGAAAGTAAACTTTAATAGTTATATATTGCATAAACATGCATAAATATGTGTCTATTCACACATTTATTAATAACTACACTGAAAAAACTTTCTTAGTAAATAAACACCATAGTCCAAGTTTAACACACCGTTATAACAATAAGAGAATTTAGTCAGCATTTTCAAAAATATACCATCCAGGTATCAATGTAATTAATTTTCCATTAGCCTGATCTTCTCTTTCAAATAGAAGGGTGACTTCTTAAAAAAAATTCCTTAGCAGTCGTGTTAACCTTAAAAGTTATGTTTCCGCTAAAGAAAGTCAAGGTGAATGAGAGCAAGGGAAGCAGAGCTGGCCTGCATACCTCTGAGGCACATTCCTGCAACGTCCCCACCACCGGGATTAGCATGTTTTCATGAGAAGTCTTCAGTAACCGAGCCAACAAAGGGATGCCCCCAGCTCTACGAATGGCTTCTTTATTCGCGTAGCTCTTGCTGCAGCTCCACAGCGCCAGTGCCCCGCAGCGGGCCACCTCCCCGTCGTCGGCCTCGTACAGGCTCCGCTCCGCAGGCTCTGTGGCATGCTGACTACAGTCAAGCAGAGCGACCTACGAGAACAGATCAATACAACGTAAGCGGGGATCTTCGGGATAAGACTTAACGCTGGGGTGGGATAGGGAGGGTGGGAGGGAGGGAGACGCCCGAGGGAGGAGATATACATATGTGTATATATAACTGACTCACTTTGTTATAAAGCAGAAACTACCACACCATTGTAAAGCAATTATACTCCAATAAAGATGTAAAAAAAAAAAAAGTTAATGCTGCCAGGCTGTAGATGACATCGTTTAGGGGAGCACCCACCCTAATAGGAGATTTTGACCTATACAGGTCCCAGTCTTTAATGAGGAGAGTTAGTGCCCTACAGTCACTGGCATATATTTGGGGTGTGAGGTGGACTTCCAATATCTGGCTGTCACAGCTTGCAAAAGAACCTAGGGCCAGCCTGGCTTCAAAAGAAAAAAGACTTAACCCACCCCGCAATCGCTGCAGGGTTGCTACCAAGCTCACCTCCCTCAGAAGCAGGAATCCTGTCAGAAATTAACTTCTGTACCACACAGCAGTCAAAGAAACAAACAGAACCTTCGAAACACCTTCCTCCAGACTTGGAAGCTTGTACATTTCCTTCCCACAGGAATTTAAGCCCCCAAGAGAGTATTTTCTTAATACAGCTCTAACATTTACATTAGTAAGATTTGTAAAGCACACCCCCATCCCTGCTATCTCAGAAAAGTAGGCTCCCTAAAGCCAGGAGAACTTTCCAGTGAGAGCTGAATGGCCCGAACCAACCAGGCTCTTAAAACCACGAGGCCTCTTTGGAGGACACAGCCCTCCCCCTGCACTGCCGAAACCAACTAAACCAAACGCACAGCAGCCAGGATCCTTTCTCTTCTCCGCAGTAACCAAAGTCACTGAAGCCCTTGAGGGAGAGGCAATTTACATGCATACAGCAGAGTGGCCGGGGAGGACGGGAAGCCAGGCTTCCCAGAGCTGTCTTAATCCCACGCGTAACCGGAGACCAGATCCCATGGATACTGCCCACTGAACCACGGCCACCGTTTAGAAGGCAGTAGCCCGGACTGAGTCACTGATTCCTAACCCCAAACTCCTGGAGAGAGGACCCTGATTTGCATCAGGAGGACACTCATGGTCTAATTAGTTATGGCTCAAGGACAGGGTGGGGGAAGACGATGTACACGGCTTCCAGGTAACTACCGGGCCCAGGGCAGCAAGACAATGGGTTTGAACACGGGAAAGACGGTTTAAAAGTACCTGTCTATGTACTAGTTATTCCCTCGTTATCTGTACAAAGTCCAAACTCCGTAGCTCTTGGACAAGACTGTGTGAGATGCCCGTGGCCCTCAATCTTCGTCTCTCATGGCTCAGCCCACCTCACCCGAGGTCTGGCCACGTTACACCACTTAGTTTCCAAACATTCAGTGTTGTTTCCCAGCTCTGGGCCTTTACCAACGTGGCTTCATCCTCCTTAAATGCTTTTGCCTGATGTGTCTGCCTGATAGATACCTACTCACCTTTCAAGACTCAAGAAAGGTGACATCTCCTCTCTCCAGCCTCTCTTTTTTTTAAAAAAACAATTATTTAAAAAAATTTTCTCTCTATCCTAGTTAATTAACTAATTCATTTAAGTTTTTAAATTTTTCATTGAAGTCTAGCTGATTTACAATATTATATTAGTGTCAGCTGTACAACATTCAATAATTCTATAGATTATACTCCATTTAAAGTTATTGTAAAATAGTATCTATATTTCCCTGTGCCGTACAATATATCCTTGTTGCTTAATTATTTCATACATAGCAGTTGGTACCTTTTAATCCTCTGTATTGTCCCCACCCCCTCCACTCTCCCCAGAGTGGTAACCAGTAGTCTGTTCTCTGCATCTGTGTGTGTGTGTTTCATTATGTTCATTTGTTTCTTGACCCTCCTTCTCCAAGTAGAGTTGATTGATCACCCCCTCTCAGTTCCTCCACTACTCCCAGTACTGACTTCCTCGAACTACCTAATACACTCACCATTATGCTTATATTTTTGCCCATATCCCCGCTGCCCTCACATCCCCACGACCATGAGGCTGTGACATCACTGTGGTCGGGGACATACATTTATTTACACTTATATTTATACTTGGATTCCCACCACCTTGTTCTGCAGATCTACACCTCTAGAGGCATCTGAAATGGTTTCCAGTGAAAGGACCGCGTACGCTCTACATACAGAGGCGCACGTAAACTGGCCTCGGGACTGACGGCCCTGGACGTGCAGTGCTTCCGGCCTGGGTGCACTCTCCCTGCTTGCTCAGGCGTCACACCTTCTGCCCAGTCTTATCGAGCTGCCCCTCCAGAGCCTGAATGCCATCTGGGTGCCCAGACCCCACTGTGGCCAGTGCCCTCTTGCCTGCTCTGATCCTGCCCTTGGTTCCCTTGCTCTGGGGCCATAATCAGCCCACGGCTTCATCTCTGTACTGTGTGATGTCCCTCATTTCCAGTCTTCGTTGGGGACTCTTGCCTGCGTGTTACATACTCCCCCCCAACACACGTACCCAACCAAAAGTGGATCCCCAATCCTGGTTGAGAAGTCAGATGTGTTCCCAACCTAGCAATTTCAAGTTTATCCATTAATGGTCTTTCCTGTTCCTAATTTTGCTATTATTTAAAATTAAATTAAAATGTATGTCATTATTTTGATTACGTGACTGTAACTGTCCAAACTCCAAGGCCCTAAACATGACGCGTAAGATGTCCATAAAAACGTATGTTAGTGTTCTGTCTTTCATTCTCATGGAGTAGTTTCGGTGGACAGCCATGTCAGCCTACCATACGATTTCATTATTTAAGCAGGACAATGATAATCACAGTAATAATTACTTTCCCCCCAACGTTTTATTATGAAAATTCTCAAACACACACAAAGGCTGAAAGAATACAGCAACGTCCACATACTCACCACCTGGATTCTATAATTCACATTCTTCCACGTCTGTTTTATCACATAGCTACCTATCTATTCACCCATCTATCCAGCCATAAGTCCACCTTGTTTTTGAGGCAAATGATTATAAGGTACAGAGCTCTACAGATTACAAGTGGATACGGTGAACACGCAGAACCTCTTTCAGTAAATTTCTGAACGTGTTTCACTGTGTACGTATTCACATTAAAACCGTATGAACTTGCTAGGTATTTATTAACTGTTTATATGTGTGAGGTCCTGGGCGAGGTGCTGAGGAGGACACTAAGATGAATAAGACACGTCTCTCATCTTCAGGAACCTAAAGTAGGGAAGTGGTGACAATCCAGCGTGATAAAAGCCGTGGAAGCGACTCAAGAGCCAGTGAGGATACGAACGCGCTTCCGTACTGCACTGCATGAAGGTCCCTCCTGCCGTGGCAGGGGCACTGAGCCTGCTTCTTTCTTTCAGCGATAGTTATTGAAATAATCATTTTTTCTGAACATAAACGTCACACACAGCAAACTGGCAAATGTAGAAAAGTAGGAAGGAAATGTGGTGGTCATTTCTGAGAAAACCCCTGATGAACAATTTTGTGTATTTATTTCAAGTGATTTTTCTGTACTTGTTAGCTCTGGTCTTTAAAAGTTGGGATCGTGGGTATCATCAGTTTTTAATCCTGTTATGATTTTGTATAATATTAAACATTCCCTGTTACTATGTAAACTTCCAAAACACAATACTGACAGCAGCCAGTGGACGCTTCTTGTGGATATGATGCCTATTATTTTACTAACCTCACACTGTAAAACATGCTGTTTTCAGCTGTCACTCCTCTAAGTAGCAATGAGATGAGTGAGTGCCTGCAGCTCTGACTGTCTCCATGGAGGACACCTCCTCATAGTGAGGTCACCACGGCAGAGGACACGGGCTACCAGACAGTGTTCCAGTGCAGAGGGTCTCACCACCCTCTCTTTTCTTTTTTTAACTTTTTATTTTATACTGGAGTAGAGTTGATTAACCATGTTCTGATAGTTTCAGACTGAGTGAAGTAAGTCACCACCCTCTTACCGCCGCTGCCCACACACACGAGTGTATCCCTACCTATGGGATACGTAAAAGTTACTTCTATTTGTTTAAGTTTGTATTTCTTTGAAAAGTGAGGTTGAACATGTTTTTTGGCTACTTGCCAATGTAAATACACAAAAATAATTTTCAAGGACACGTTACACAAAAAGAAGACTCCCAGAGCACGCCCAGTGGTTATTTGATATCCGGGAGGAGCCGGGAAGGACGGCGGGGTGCCCGCTGCCCTGAGTGGTACTTACTCACCAGTTTGGTGATGCCCCCATGGCGTCTCACCGCCCGCCAGGCTCTCCTAAACTTGGCGACGTTCGCAATTGTCTCAGCTGCCAAACATTTCAGGCTCTTGTGTGGAGAGTCAAGAATATTAACCATGACTGGCAAGCCCCCAAGGTCAACAATATTACGTCTGATTTGAGGATTATGGCTGATTTCCTTCAGGATTTTTAACGAACCAATCTAAACGAGAA
The DNA here is from genome assembly GCF_951394435.1 of Stenella coeruleoalba. Taxonomy (NCBI): domain Eukaryota; kingdom Metazoa; phylum Chordata; class Mammalia; order Artiodactyla; family Delphinidae; genus Stenella; species Stenella coeruleoalba. The sequence goes on along the minus strand of NC_137147.1, from coordinate 182,124,939 downwards.
GAAGAAGTTATAGATGAATGGGTGCTTAATGCGTAACCAGTGCTATATTCTTTAAAAATTCCAAGCTACCTAAAATCCTTCCCCAATTAAGTTTTTTAAGGGAACAGTTTCTATTCCCAGGTGTTACACATATCCCCCCGCATTTTCCTTCAATTAAGTAAACAAACGTTCATCATTTAAGAAGCACACGCTAATGGAAAAGAGCCAAAAGAGAAGGAAGAAAAGCAGAGAGTTGACAAGAGCAGCTAATAGCTAACAGCAGAAGCGGGTTGTCAGTAATCATAAAGACAAGAAACAAGCAGCAGGAAGGGCAGACGCCCAGCACTGAGAAGAGAAGCAGGTGAAGGCGTGAACGAGGCTCCTCGTCCACCGTGAGCCAGCCACTCACCTTACATTTGACTTCATCTGTCTCAAGTAAGTTTATTAAAACTTCAAGGCCTCCAACATCCCTGATCGCCAACTGGCAGGTCTCTTGCGCTAAGTTGAAGTCCTGCATGCAACACAATGCGATCACTGTAGCCGTCTGATTTCCTCCCTGCAAAGACGCAAGGCCACAGGAAGGTTAAATAAGCTCACACTCCCATGGAAATTTGCTAAAGGGTGATGAATCCATGAGCCGGGAAGTGCGTGACCCCATACACAGCATGTTCAATTCTTTTAAATCCTCCGAGTGGATTATAATTTGTTAAATGAATCATGCAGAGCTGAAGCCCAAGAAAGCTGCGCAGGGCGTCGTAAGATATTGCTCCAGTCGAGAGTCACCACGGAAAGGTGGTCTGCCTGCTTTCAACAGCTGCGACATTAGGTGGCATTAGGATATTAAATAGAGCCGGGGGCGAGCCCTGAGAGATGGTCTGAGGAACGTGAGTTTTATGTGGAGGTAACAGGCAGTCCCTGAACTGTGTACTCTGCAGCGCAAACCGTGTCTGAAAATTATTCTTACACGTGTGCACAGAACAGTCTGGGACAGAGGAAACCTGGGGAAAGCAAAGCCACGTGGGAAGCAGCACAGCCGTCCACACGGGGACCGAGAGTAAGTGGAGTGAGGGCGTGGGGCTGAGAAAGAGAAGGTAGTTCCATTAAACCCGGGGACCTACCGATGAGTGGACTGAAGGAGAAGAAAGACCGTTTCACTGTCGTGAACGAAACACTGGCCCACCAACATGCAAATCAGTGTCTGTTTAGCTAATCACCACCAGTGAAGAGCAGTGGGGAATTGCTTTTTAGAAAAATCCAAGAGATTCAAAAATTTGTGATGATTGATCGGTGAATCAGGCCTGCCAGGAAAGTAACTCAGAATTCACTGCAGGAATTCTTAAGCAATGTCCACTGATCATTAACGCTTCGAAAATCTTTGAAGAACACAGCATAGTACATATTGCTTCTACTGCTATTGAGAGTGGTTGGTAAATAAGAGTCCCCAAAATAGTTCATAAGACACAAAAGCAACAATTCTAATGGAGCCAAGAATAAACTCTTTTTGTAAAAGGTGTTCATAAACGACAGCCCTGGATTTCTACCTCAAAACATAGTAGCAATGACCTCAAATAAACCTCTTTTTCGAGGGAAGACACCTTCAAATTATATTTATTATCATTTGCAAATCATTACTTTATATTGCTATATATTACGTACGTGTGTATGTAGATAGACAGACTTAGCACAAAAAATGGAAATTATCTTCAAGCTACCCACCCCCTCCTTCACATCACACAAATGCGCACATGCCAATCCTTTGTGAATTCAACACAATATGTTTCTTTTAACATAAGAAACTAAAGTGGGATCAGTAGAGGGTGAGCATCAGCAAGTGAGGAAGGAAACGCTTAGGCTCAGACTTCCTACTAACTCCTTTCCAGAACATTCCTTCCACTTCTCTAAAAATGCTATGAGCGCCATTTCTGCTTTCATTCTAACTTTCCCTCTGGGTACTCTAGGCTGTCCTCCATATTCAAGATTAAGTTTAGAATGACCAGAGCCTTAATTCTGTTACTTACATTTAAAATAATAAGTTTTGTTCTTATAGCTTTTAGCATCTTTTTCTCGATATCAAGAGAAATTTCAACACCACCAATTTCCCCACAGTGGGTTTTAAAACATAACGCAATACACCCTCTGTCACTGCTGTCAGACACGGGATCCCACATGCCAGCACCTCTTAGAAAAAGGTAGATATTTTGTAAACCATAAGGAAGAATCTAAGTGCTAACCATAATTAATTAAGGAAAATAATACAGAAAAAGGAAAAGCAAAGAAAATAAGGGAAACAAGGCTCTTTTTCTGAATTTAAATGGAGAAAGGAGGCAGAAGGATCCTCCTGGGGCACCTGCAGGAACAGAGGTGGGCTCCTACATGAAAGGTTTGAAATGGAAGCCGAGGGCCTCGGGTCGAGCGGGCTCTTGAGCCGGCGGCTGCAGACTCAAGCACAAGCAGGAGGCGAGAAGTCGTCCAAAAGCACTTCCGCCCCCCAGGCCACTCCCTGGACAGGGATGCTCTGTCCTGCCGTTCTCGGTCGCACGTAATGGAGGACCTTCTTGACCCTATGCCTGCATTCTAGTTTCTGTGATGATAGCACTTTTCTACTTAGACGCTCAGCACAAGCTTTCCTTCCGAGTTCAAGTGCTTTTCATTTGTCTCTCGTAGACTATTTCCACCTTTTGAGTTTTATTACTGACGCTACAACTGACGACATACATTTTTAAAAGCCATGTAACTGCAGCTGATGCCGGAAAGGTAAGGCCCTGTATTTTGCTGAATTATCTCTAGGCCAGTTTTGAAGCCAAATGATGGAAAATTTACATTTATCATTAAGAGGTTAGATCCTTATAGAAAAAATATTTTTTTCTGTAAATCATCAGCTTTTTCTGAAAATCTGGAAACATAGTCATAGGCTTGAGGGATTTTTTTAGAACAGTTTTTTATGAGGGAAAGTTAGTTTTTCCACATTTCAGGATTTACTTCTACTCTTGTCACTGACCACACTCCCCGAAGGATTATAAATCTTTCAGAATGAATACCAGCGGATGGGAGCCAAAATATTCGATGTACAGCGCCACAAATGTTAGCCAATTGCTATTCTTTAAATACCGGCGATGTCAAAGGATTTTCAAATGTCCGTTCTACTTTGACCAGACGCCATAAACATCTTACTGAAGAGAAGTAGGACAAATATGCGAATATGCCCCTTTTCAATTAACCCCCCCCCCCCCGAGAGCGCGATTAGTCGCCAATTACTTATTCTCACATTTTATCACGCATTTGCATTTGTGAGGGTTTAAGAGCTGGAGAAAAACGCAGTAAAATATTATTTTACTAGCTTCTGAAGGGTTTTGAAGAATGCTTCCAATAAGCTTCTCTACGTCTTGAATTAATGCAGCTCTTTTGCTAGCTGTCGTCCCTCCCCTGCTGCTTCTCAGACATCTCCAGGCTCCACCGGCCTTAGGATAGTTTACCAGCTCAGGTTCCTTTCCATGACCAGGAGGCCGACGTCCGTGGCTGCGATCACGCTTCAAACATGCCGAGATCAGACGAATGCTGCTTTCTCTCACTTTTCTCAAAATTTCTTCTTAAAAGATGAGTAGAGGACATTTTAAAAAATAATGTTTTTCCTGGATTTAAATAAAATCTTTGAAATAAAGAAGTATTACCCTATCCAGTATAGAGAGTAAACCCCTCCCCTTACTGCTGATAAGGAAGAAATAAACATGACTAAGCTGAGATGAAGCATGTATTCAAGAGTAAAACAGGGAGAAAGCTGCCTGAAATCACTTCTGTATTCTTTCATTCAACAAATTTGCTTCCTATTTACTTAACCATTTGTCGAGTCCGATGCCAGGCCTTAGAGACATCCTGGTAAACAAAAACAGACGTGGTCTTTACTTTTATGGAGCTCACAGTTCAGTGGCGAAGAGCGATTTTAATTTTTTAAAGCCCATCCCAATAAACGGAAATTTAAGTCCAAGAGGTACCAGGAGGGAGAGGGGCAGAGGGCCAGGGACACCCACACGGGGGCTTTGAGGAGAGAAGCCTGCGCGGAGGTCCGCACGGGAGGAGGGGCCGGCGCGACGGAAGGAGCGGGTGCGGCCACGTGGCGGAGGCCAGGAGGAGGCCGGCGGCCCAGGTGAGCGGAAAGGCCAGGCGGGCCACACGACCTGCTGGGCCAAAGGCCAGGCTGAGCACTTTCGCCTTTAGTTCACAACAGACAGAAAATATTCAAGGGTGGCTGGTCTGGGTGGAAGGAGAGGGCTAACGGGAGCTGACTACATTCTTAACAGATCCCTCTGGCTGCACAGGCCCCTGGCTGGAGCCGGCCAGCGTGGACAGGTGAGACCACTCCGATTACCACAGGAACCCGGAGCAGGGGACAAGGGGCTGGCAGGCCGAGGTGACCCATCATGTGCTCGAGTAACTCGGTTCCTAAAAGGGTGCCAGAAGCTAGGAGGTGGCAGTGCGATGGCAAGCACGCTCACAGGGCCCTCCTTCCGGGCGTCCTGTCGGACCCAGTGACACAGGATGGCAGGCGGAGGTGCAATGGGGAACAGAGGTCTCCTTCTCTTGTTCCCCACTGTCTGCAGTCAGGGGGCAGCGGGTGAGACCCGGTGCGGTGACAGCCATCACAGCCGTCCAGCTGGCTTTCAATGTTCTCAGCATTTTTTCCTCCAAACATGCCACTCATAGAGCAAGAGCCGTGAACCCTGCCAACGACTGTTTATTAATGATGACAGAGGGGCTGGCGCCCGGCGCAGAGCTTGGCTCAGAGATGCTCTTCATCTCTCAGGAGTAGAAATGGTAAAGAGTCAGAGCTCCAAGTGAGTGGCATAGAACCACGTAAGTCAAGCTAGTAAAATATATTGCTTTGCCTTCGGTTTATTTGCAAGCCAATTTTATGCTGGTAATTCAGCACTCATAAACCTAGGGCTCAAGAGATGAGACCAGGAGGAAACTCCAAGGAAAAAGAGAAGATGCTGTTCCAGAAGAAAGAAGAAATTAGACTCAGATTGTTGGATTGCAGGCTGGCTAAGAATTATTATTATTTTTTTAAATCAGGAACGGGTAAGGAACAATTCAAGGATTCCCTACACATTCTTTTTAAACCACCATGGAACATTTACAGAAATTGATGATCTACTGGAATGTTACTGCAATGATGAAAAATTTGTAGGAAATATAACAGTCTTTCTAAAAAGATTCAGAAGAATGAACTGAATAATTATGATAATTAATAAAAATATCTCAGTAAAGTGACTGGATACGAGGGTAACTGGATATTCAAAAGTGAGTAACCCTCCATACACTAAGAATAACAAATCAAAATATGTAATTTGATAAAAGTTCCCATCCCAGTATTGGCAAAATAATAATAGTAAAAATATCTAGAAGTGAATCTCACAGGAAATGTGTTGTAAATATATGGGGGAAAAGCTATTAAGTTTTACTGAAGTATACAAAAGATTAAATAAATGAATGGTCATACCATGTTCCTGAATAGGATAATTCAATGTTATTAAAATTGCAATTTATCCAGAAATAATTTATAAATTCATGTAAGCCAACCAAAATCCCAACAGCATTTTTTAGATTTTTTTTTAACTTGATTCTCAAGATGATCTGGAATGGAAAATATGCAAAAAGTAATTTTAAATATTTTAAGAAAACTCTCTGGCCAATCAAATACTAAAATATACCAAAGCTATAGTAATTAAACAGCATGGGAACGTCCAAATAAATCAATGTAACAGAGAAAGATCTGGAAACAAGCTCTTAAAAGTGAAATGACAATATTTGATAAAAGTAGCATCTCCAATCACTGGAGGAAAGAATGGGGAAGCCAGTCATCTGGCTTTGACATATGACAAGCAGAGAGGAATTATTTGCACATAAAAAACAAAGGATTAATTTTCATCAAGAATCAAAAGACAACCACATAGGAAAATAGGCAAGGTATACAATACAATGGATACTTGACGTATGAAAAACTTTATGAACCTCACTAGCAATGAGGAATAGGTAAATTCACATAAGATACATTTTCCCCCTATTAAACAAACCAAAAAACCTCCTGCAGATTAGAATTTATAATGGTTAATCTCAATCCTAGGTGAGCAACTTTAATACCCTGGGGAGATTTTAAAGACCATCAATGCCCAGACCCCATTCCAAACCAATTCAATTAAAACTTCCATGAATGGTACCTGGGCACCAGGGTCTTTGTTTTGTTTTTAAGAGCTGGGCTGATTTCACTCTGTATCCGAGGTTAAAACCTTTGGTATGTTACTGATAGAGTGTAAACTGATGCTTGCTTTCTGTAGGGAGTATCAAAAAAATTTTTACATAAACCAAGCTTGGTTGATCACTTTTCACTATTTCCCTCTGAAATAAAAAAAAAAATTAATGCAGTACTTAGACTTTACTGTGCATATATTCTTTTTTTTAACACAACTCTACTGAGGTATAACTGATATACAAAAATACTGCACACATTTGATGTATACAATTTGATGAGTGTGAACATATGCATATACCTGTGAAACCATGACCACAATCAAGACAATGAACATACCCCTCGCCTCTCAAAGTTTCTTATACCTCCCCCTGTTTTGTCTGTTAATAACACTTACCGTGAGACCTGCCCTCTTAAATTGTGTAAGAGCACAAACAGCGTTATTAACTATAGGTACTGTGCCGCACGGCAGGTCTAGAGCTTATCCATCTCGCATGACTGAACTTCTCTACCCACTGAACAACTGCCCGTTAGAACTATCAACATTCGAAATGTGCATACTCTTTGACCCAAGCAATTCCATTTCAGAGAATCCATCCTACGGAAACTGCACATATCCAAAGCATATGTAAAAATACTTGCTGTGGCATTTTTGTAATTACATGATTTGGGGAGACAACCTGAAAACTTATCAATAAGGGAACTGTTAAATAAATTACTGATCTATGTATAATGAAATACTATGGGGCAATTAAAAGGAGTAAGGCTGATATGAAAGATCACCAAGACATGGCATTAAACACAAAAGGTACAATGTAGAATCCCAGTCTGACTTCACTTTACGTATAAAAATCACATATGTGTATGTGTACAAACAAACATGTGGAAGGGGGCTTTCACTGTTATTCCTTTGCATGGCTTGAATAATTACGATGAGCACATGTCAATGCATTATGTTAGAATACTTTAATATTTTAAATACAGAAGAGAGTAAAGGATAGACCAGAGGAGGAACACAAGCTTCCGCTACGCTCTGTGTGTCACAGAAGCATCAGGAGGCCGCTGCCAGCCAGACCAAGAGCTGGGTTAGGATCCACAGCCCTTGTCAGCAGGAATCTCAAAGGCCAGCGGACCAAAAAGGGACAAAAGATTTATAGACATATATAAAATGAAACATCATTTATACCAAATCTGGTACCTCTTACTCCTCGACCCTTATGCTTAGAAATACTTCAGCATGCAAACTTCTATAACAGGACTTGAATATGTGTTTTTAAAACAAAAAGTAAAGCAGCCTAGTGCATTATATAAATTGGGAACTAGGCAAAGCTTCTTTTCTCTATTTAGCCTCTCAAATAAATTTGGGGGGAAGGCATGCTTCGAGGAATAAAAAGTATTTTTGTTGCAAATACATCAGGCAACAAGTTCCCTGAAAAGATCTATTACATTTTCAGATCACTACATTAAATTGCCTTAGATATCAACATTCTTTATCGTCAGAAATCTTAATGAGTAGCTAGACAGCAGTGAGAAGGCTCTAATTATGCTCTAGCTGGACTAGTTAGTAGTATGTGTCCATGAAGAAGTGAATATGGTCATTTTTCAGCAGTTAAGTTGATGTGGTCGTATAATGCTGGCTAGGGGAGGTATACACTGTTACGATTCGATAATGTATTTATCATAATCATCTAATTATCTTTGCTTTTTCTCTACTTCTCTTTATTTATGATCGCCAAGAGGCAAAGCGAATTTAAAGCTCGGAACTGAAAACAAGTTACTGTTGTATTTGTAGAGCATGGATTCCCCTTTGGAGGTGAGGTCCTCCATCACTCCCACCATCTCCTCTGTAATAAAAATAAAAGAGGACTAATCCTTTCTTAGTGGGCATTATAAACATACAAGTCACACACATCTGAATAAGTAAAATTCTTATTTAAGAAAATGTAAGTGCAGACTCTACTGAGTAATTTCATTAGAAGATGGAGTTTAAATATCTTCTGATTAGTAACAGGTAATTTGTTTTCAGTACAAAATTCCTCCTACTCTTTTTGTCTTAGAGACTATTTTTAAAATTAACTAGATCAGTGTAACAACATATGTATTAACTTAAAGCTTGTTTCTCAGGAAAGTGGTTCTAATTTTCCTTTTTAACTACCGGAGTTCATCTGGCTGCATAAGCAGTAACCATTGTTTTCCAGTTTTGAAAGATTCTTCTTAACAATAATAACACTGCACTATCGCATTTTTCTCCATCTTTTTAAGTAAACACCTGGTGCACTCTGCTACTGCCTCCCAAACGCGGAATTCCTCGGTGAAGAAGTGTGCTCCATGTGTAACTAGCCTCTGACTCAAACAGGAGAGAAAACAGGAATGTGAGGCCTTCAGGCGCCCTGAGCCCTGAATTTCTGGACAGAGGGACAGACTAACCAGGCAACGAGCAGTAAGCAGAGGCCCCTGGATGCCTTCCCGGCTCACAGCCACCTTCTGTGTGGCCTGGAGCAAAGTATTTCTCAGCTTTTCCACCAACGAAACAGGGATCGCACGACCTGCCACTCCATACCCCAAACCCACGTAATGGGAAAGCAATTAATTAACTGTAGTTGATTGCAAAGTACATCAAATTCCTCTGAAGAAAAACCATATAACTCCCAATTACCACTTAGAAGAACCCCTTAACCAATTAAGGTCGTGCGCGAGTGTGCGTGTGTGTGTGCGTGCGTGTGCGTGTGTGTTTTAAGCAGTTCGTGGGAGATCATGAAGGAACCGAGTCCCACAAAAGCAGTCTTAAACAAAGGTTTTCAAGTCTGAAAATGTCTTTGCCAAGACTGCCCCTCCAGAGAGGAAATCCAAAACATTCCAGGAAGCGAGCCTGGAAAGTCTCTTCAGAAGCCTCCAGGGACTCCTGATGTGACTGTCTTCTAGATGTCACTCTGAAGTAGAGCCCTGTCACTGCTGAGCTGGGGCACCACCAAACACCTTCACTTCTCATGGCCTGAGAATTCTGAGTTTGTGGATACGCAACAGAAGTGCCAGCAAGGTCCCTGACTCAGGAGAAAGGTGAAATCAACACAGGTTTGATCACACAGTGTAAATCAGCGAGGCACTACCCCTCACCAACACACGGTGGATGGGGGGAGAGGATTAGTACGTGATGCCCCTGCCACCGTGATCATAGGCTGAAACTCAGCAGTCCACGCCAGCCACTCTCCACTGACTGACCTGTGTTCAGATAACATCATCACCGTCTAGAGCTTGAAAACAAAGTTTGCCCCGATATCATACTCCAGGCTGATACCACATTTCTGAATTTACATTAAAAAGCCCATCTTTCCAGTCTTCATACCTGGCCTTCCCAGCGTTAGCGTGTAGGAACATTCAGTTGGAGGGAAAATTACTTTAAAAGTAAACGTTTTTCTCTTTTTGCTTCAAACTTTCCTAACTATCTTCCTTTAATTAATCTTTTTAATCCATTAACTGGTTGCATAAAATTACCAAATAAGATGTTACTTTCTTTAAGATTAAAAAAAAAGGCAAATGAAGCAATCTACTTATAAGATGGCAAACTAATATTTAAAGGAAGACTGACCATTTAACACAAATACTTTGATCCATAAACACTGCCTTAGTTGTATGTGCTAACTCAAGTGAGAGACAGCTACTTTCTGATTAGCTTTTAAGAGGCACATTCAATCATGAATTTTAAAAAAAACACAAACATGCCCACCTGCTCCACACTCCTTCCTAAGCCTTTCATTCCTCTGGGTCCCAAAATGGTAGCCCCATTTCTAATGAATAATTGGAGCTTCAATCCTTTATTTCCAACTATTGTACTGGCCTTTCTATTTGGACATTTCACTGTCTTCAACTCAAGCTGCCCCAAACCAGACCCCAAGGACACTGCCCTATTCCAAGTCCCCAACACACTCTATCAGGGCAACACGTCACTGGCTTCTGGTCTTCTCACTGGGATTCATTTTGCAAACCACCTGCTGCTGAACTCAGCTTTCGAAATGAATGCTTTCCTCTTCCTGCTTCCCCAGGTGGGGAGGTGGTACACCTGGGGAAGCGGCCCCAGGGATGAACCCTGGATTCCTCCATTACTGCAGCAAGTACTCAGGAATGAGCCCAGCCGAGCGAAGCGCTTCTGAGTAGGGGCAGACGTCTCCAAACCCGCTTGCTAACAGTATCCCAGCTGAGCCTGGAGCCGACGGTGCAGACAGCTTATCCTCAAGTAACAGCCCTAAGAAAAGCCTAAAGGGGAGATAAAGCATGATTCTAGACCCAGCCTCTGAGATCCCTTCGAACTGCCTGAAACCTCACCAACCATTTTCTAATCTCCTCAATTTTCTCTTGGATTTCCTGATCCTATAGTATTAAATTCCATACGCAATCTACCTTCAAACCACATAGAAATGGATTCCAGCAGGCTTTCAACTATGGGTCCAGAAATTCATTCTTCAGTTTAAGGATACTTACACTAAGGTGCATGAAATGCCGATCTACTTATAATTATGACCTTTCAACATTTTATCTCGTGTTACTAAAGAGTACCTATTTACATTAATAATATTAGGATACTTGTGATGAAGAAACCCACCATTTCCAAACAACAAAAATCCCCCAACTCTCCTCCTATTTCACAAAGGGGTTCTACATTTGTGATTTAGAAGTGAGTGAAACTTACTGTATTTTTAGAGAGACTCACAGTATTAGTGTGGGGTGCACGCCTTAACAACTGTCTCGCCCAATCGCTGGGATGGATACAAAGCAGAATATTTTCATTGCAAGATTTTGAAGCAACCATGGACAGGGGAGAAGATAATATCCACATAAAGCGGGCAAATGCAGCAAGGAAACAGTATGTCTACAAAGAGAAGGGGGGCAGGAGAAGGTGGGGAAAGACATCAACAGCAGAGGGAACAGAACGACTCAGGCTCAGAGGGAGGAAAAGCTGCTCTGAAGGACCTGAGAGCGAAGGACAGCCGGGCCCCTCGGGAGCCTTGTTCTGTCACCATCCCTCCTGAGCAGAGGATGGACAGTCCTGTGTTTACTAGCAAGACAGCCTGCAAGACACAGAAATGAGTTTAGTACGGTCTCCCCACTCAAGGAGCAGCTGATAAGACAGACAAGCTGTACTGTAATAAGTAGCAGAAGGTGAGTGCAGAGGGCAGCGGAATAAGGAGTTTATTACTTCATTCAGAATTAGGGTACAGAGTCATCGGCTGTGTGGGGAAACAGAAGTTGGAAGGTTGGTGAGTAAAAATGCGAGTATCCATTAGTTTAAAAATTAAATTGTGTTCTAAAACTCCAGATTAAAAGCATATATACAGATGCAAAACTTGCAAGTTGAAATGAACATATGTCAAAGCCAAATGATTGCAGACTAAGTCCCTTTATGATATGCCAAGACCTGAGCTCATAGCTCTGGATAAATACCAAGCTGTGTCATTCATCGGCTTGTTTGGGTATTAATGAACGCATCAAAAGTTCTCAACAATCACAGACATTGCTGCACTTGGAAAACGGTAAGTGGAGAGTCAGGTCAACGTGAACATTTCTCTGCTGGTTGAAATCTACATTTAAGGCATAATTTTGTCAAGTACAATGTCAGGTGTATTGTTTTGAGATCACCTAGAGACATTCAATTTTGCATTTCACAGACTTTTCATATCCTTTTGTGTCTCCACAGAAAAACATTTATCTGTGTTGAAAATCCTGAAATCATTTGTAGATATACTTTTTCTTTTATTGGCTATGTTAAGAATATTTACCTGTGGGAACTATAATAATTCCAAGCAATTTACTGTCTGGCCAAAAGTATCACATTTGCACAAGATTTACTGATGGGTAACTTGTGCAAGCTTGAGTAGCACTTCATCAATACACGCTTTCCTCAGCTGTTCTGGGACAGCAACAGGGCATCCCTTTTTGACCCACCATTATATGGATTTATCCTAAATAGCTGAAAAACGCAAGACCGTGATTCAATAATGAGACTACCACGAGACACTCTTAGCCGTGTTCACGGAGAAGGTATCGTGGAGAATGCTGCACGCCACCTACCCACTGTCTGCCCCATTAAGTCCTCGGGGAGGAAATTCTTTCTGCTCTTAGCACCAGGATCAGTGACACTCACTGGCAGGTGGGCTGTTTTTACCTTATGGTGGAGAGGCCCTCACTGTATTAACTCACTGTCTTTCTGCCTTTCTCTGGTTGCTAGAATCTTAAAGCGAAAGCTGAGGACCACCTGTGTGGGTGGTAAAGCCTCCCCACCTTACGCTGTCTAGAATAGCAACATGCAACAGTAACAATTACCATTGCCAACAGGTGCTGAGCCCCTGGTGCCAAAGCACTTATGTGTGTCAGGTTTCATTGAATATTCACAGTAATCCTAAAATGCGGGCTCTTCTATTTTGCCACCTTGACCAATGAGGAAACCAAAGCTCACAGAGGCCCGCCAGCACCCCAAGGCCGCTGAGCCAGGGGGTGGCAGAAACCCGACTCAGCTGACGTCTTTCTGACACTGGAGGTCGCGCCTCTAACTCTTCATTATTCTGCCTCCTGGCCTGGCCGATGCTTCGGCCCCCTTTGGCTCTTTATTTCCTTTTACTAATGAAATAAAGTTAATAGACCAAAATTCTTTGAGTCAACACCAGGGCTCTTCCAAACCTTCTTCCAAAGGCCATGTCTGAGCCCCAGTGCCTGTCTGGCTCAAGCGCTGGATGACAGAGATCTCTGCTGCCAGTTTTTCCCCAGAGGACATGCGCTTCATGAGTAGAGGCTATGGGCAGCCCTGTGGCTCGGGAAAGGGCAGGTGGGTCTCCTGAGTCTGGACTTTGCTGCCGCGTGTGCTGGGCTGGCCACTGCGCTGACTGGGTGGTTTGTGCACAAAGACTCCTGCCGAGGCAGGGGCAGGATCACAGGGATGGAACGCCAGCCTATGCTCCCTCCACACGAGTGTTTCCAAATTCTGACAGATATGAATCTTCCAGATTCCGGAATGAGAAACTGGAATTCCCAGAAATTCTCAGGAATTCCTGAAATCATGTTATTTCATATTTGTTCCTAAATTTTATTTACATGTTACTAAATAATAATGATGACCATAATAGTAAATTATTTCCATAATAAACAACGAACCATTTATTTATGATAGAGATGCTAAAAATTTCAGAGGTTTTCTGTAAAAAAAAACTATATATTGCAATAACATGTGAAAATGATCTCCACCTGTTATCTGGTAACAGAAAACATTAGGAGAACATTAACACAAAATAAGTGCTAAATAAAAACCATTGTGGGGGGTGCTGGGAAGATGGCGGAAGAGTAAGACGCGGAGATCACCTTCCTCCACACAGACACACCAGAAACACATCACACGGGGAACAACTCCTACACCAACACCTACTTAATGCTGCCAGAAGACCTCACACCTCCCAAAAGGCAAGAAACCCCCCACGTACCTGCGTAGGGCAAAAGAAAAGAGAATAAACAGAGACAAAAGAATAGGGACGGGACCTGCGCCAGTGGGAGGGAGCCGTGAAGGAGGAAAAGTTTCCACACACTAGGAGCCCCTTCGCGGGCGGAGACTGCGGGGAGCGGAGGGGGGAGCTTCGGAGCCGCGGAGGAGAGCGCAGCAACAGGGGTGCGGAGGGCAAAGCGGGGAGATTCCCGCACGGAGGACCGGCGCCGACCGGCACTCACCAGCCCGAGAGGCTCGTCTGCTCCCCCGCCGGGGCGGGCGGGGCTGCGAGCTGAGGCTCTGAGGCTCGGGTTTCGGTTTCGGACGGAGCGCAGGGAGAGGACTGGGGTTGGCAGCGTGAACACAGCCTGCAGGGGTTAGTGCACCACAGCTGGCCGGGAGGGAGTCCGGGAAAAGTCTGGACCTGCCGAAGAGGCAAGAGGCTTTTTCTTCCCTCTTTGTTTCCTGGTGCGCGAGGAGAGGGGATTAAGAGCGCTGCTTAAAGGAGCTCCAGAGACGCGGACCCCAGAGACGGGCGGGAGACGCTAAGGCCGCTGCTGCCGCCACCAGGAAGCCTGTGTGCGAGCACAGGTCACTCTCCACACCCCCCTTCCGGGGAGCCTGTGCAGCCCGCCACTGCCAGGGTCCCGGGATCCAGGGACAACTTCCCCGGGACAACTCACCGCGCGCCTCAGGCTGGTGCAACGTCACGCCGGCCTCTGCCGCCGCAGGCCCGCCCCGCACGCCGTGCCCCTCCCCCCCCGCGGCCTGAGTGAGCCAGAGCCCCCGAATCAGCGGCTCCTTTAACCCCGTCCTGTCTGAGCGGGAACAGACGCTCTCCAGCGACCTACACGCAGAGGCGGGGCCAAATCCAAAGCTGAACCCGGGGAGCTGTGCGAACAAAGAAGAGAAAGGGAAATCTCTCCCAGCAGCCTCAGGAGCAGCGGATTAAAGCTCCACAATCAACTTCCTGTACCCTGCATCTGTGGAATACCTGAATACACAACGAGTCATCCCAAATTGAGGAGGTGGGCTTCGAGAGCAAGATCTATGACTTTTTCCCCTTCTCCTCTTTTTGTGAATGTGTATGTGTATGCTTCTGTGTGAGATCTTGTCTGTATAGCTTTGCTTCCACCATTTGTCCTAGGGTTCTATCCGTCCATTGTTTGTTAATAATTAATTTTAATTTTAATAACTTTATTATACGTTACTTTCTTTTTCTTTCTTTTCTTTCTTTCCTCCATTCCTTCCTTCCTTCCTTCCTTCCCTCCTTTACACAACGAATCATCCCAAATTGAGGAGGTGGTCTCTGAGAGCAAGATTTATGATTTTTCCCCCTTTACCTCTTTTTGTGAGGGTGTATGTGTATGCTTCTAAGATTTTGTCTCTATAGCTTTGCTTCCAACATTTGTCCTAAGGTTCTATCCATCCCTTTTTTTTCTAAATAATTATTTTTTAATTCAATAACTTTATACTTTATTATATTTTACAGTATCTTCTTTCTTTCTTTTTTCCTTCTTTCCCTCCTTCCTTCCTTCCTCCCTCCCTCCCTTTCTTTCCTTCTTGCCTTCTCTCCTTTTCTTCTTTCTTTCTTTCCTTCTTCCTTCCTTTCCTTCCTTCCCTCCCTTCTTTCCTTCTTTCTTTCTTTCTTTCTTTCTCTCTTTCTCTCTTTCTCTCTCTTTCTTTCTTTCTTTCTTAGTACTTCTACTAATTCTCTCTACTTTTTCTCCCTTTTATTCTGAGCCGTGTGGATGAAGGGCTCTTGGTGCTCCAGCCAGCAGTCAGGGCTCTGCCTCTGAGGTGGGAGAGCCAACTTCAGGACACTGGTCAACAAGAGACCTCCCAGCTCCACATAATATCAAACGGCGAAAATCTTCCAGAGACCTCCATCTCAACACCAGCACCCAGCTTCACTCAACAACCAGCAAACTATAGTGCTGGACAATCTATGCCAAAAAAATAGCAAATCAGGAACACAACCCCACCCATTAGCAGAGAGGCTGCCTAAAATCATAATAAGTCCACAGACACCCCAAAACACACCACCAGACGTGGACCTGCCCACTAGAGAGACAAGATCCAGCCCCATCCACCAGAACACAGGCACTAGTTCCCTCCACCAGGAAGCCTACACAACCCACTGGACCAACCTTAGCCACTGGAGACAGACATCAAAAACAACGGGAACTACGAACCTGCAGCCTGCAAAAAGGAGACCCCAAACACAGTAAGATAAGCAAAATGAGAAGACAGAAAAACACACAGCAGATGAAGGAGCAAGATAAAAATGCATCAGACCTAACAAATGAAGAGGAAATAGGCAGTCTACCTGAAAAAGAATTCAGAATAATAATAGTAAGGATGATCCAAAATCTTGGAAATAGAATGGACAAAATGCAAGAAACATTTAACAAGGACCTAGAAGAAATAAAGATGAAACAAGCAATGATGAACAACACAATAAATGAAATTAAAACTACTCTAGATGGAATCAATAGCAGAATAACTGAGGCAGAAGAACGGATAAGTGACCAGGAAGGTAAAATAGTGGAAATAACTACCACAGAGCAGAATAAAGAAAAAAGAATGAAAAGAACTGAGGACAGTCTCAGAGACCTCTGGGACAACATTAAACGCACCAACATTCGAATTATAGGGGTTCCAGAAGAAGAAGAGAAAAAGAAAGGGACTGAGAAAATATTTGAAGAGATTATAATTGAAAACTTCCCTAATATGGGAAAGGAAATAGTTAATCAAGTCCAGGAAGCATAGAGAGTCCCATACAGGATAAATCCAAGGAGAAATATGCCAAGACACATATTAATCAAACTGTCAAAAATTAAATACAAAGACAGCATATTAAAAGCAGCAAGGGAAAAACAACAAATAACACACAAGGGAATTCCCATAAGGTTAACAGCTGATCTTTCAGCAGAAACTCTGCAAGCCAGAAGGGACTGGCAGGACATATTTAAAGTGATGAAGGAGAAAAACCTGCAACCAAGATTGCTCTACCCAGCAAAGATCTCATTCAGATTTGATGGAGAAATTAAAACCTTTACAGACAAGCAAAAGCTGAGAGAGTTCAGCACCACCAAACCACCTTTACAACACATGCTAAAAGAAACTTCTCTAGGCAAGAAACACAAGAGAAGGAAAAGACCTACAATAATGAACCCAAAACAATTTAGAAAACGGGAATAGGAACATACATATTGATAATAACCTTAAATGTAAATGGACTAAATGCTCCCACCAAAAGACACAGATTGTCTGAATGGATACAAAAACAAGACCCTTATATATGCTGTCTACAAGAGACCCACTTCAGACCTAGAGACACATACAGAATGAAAGTAAGGGGATGGAAGAAGATATTCCATGCAAATGGAAACCAAAAGAAAGCTGGAGTAGCAATTCTCGTATCAGACACAACAGACTTTAAAATAAAGACTATTAGAAGAGACAAAAGAAAGACACTACATAATGATCAAGGGATCGATCCAAGAAGAAGATATAACAATTGTAAATATTTATGCACCCAACATAGGAGCACCTCAATACATAAGGCAAATACTAACAGCCAAAAAAGGGGAAATCGACAGTAACACATTCATCGTAGGGGACTTTAACGCTCCACTTTCACCAATGGACAGATCATCCAAAATGAAAATAAATAAGGAAACACAAGCTTTCAATGATACATTAAACAAGAAGGACTTAATTGATATTTATAGGACACTCCATCCAAAAACAACAGAATACACATTTTTCTCAAGTGCTCATGGAACATTCTCCATGATAGATCATATCTTGGGTCACAAATCAGCCTTGGTAAATTTAAGAAAATTGAAATTGTATCAAGTATCTTTTCCGACCACAACGCCATGAGACTAGATATCAATTACAGGAAAAGATCTGTAAAAATACAAACACATGGAGGCTAAACAATACACTACTTAATAATGAAGTCATCACTGAAGAAATCAAAGAGGAAATAAAAAAATACCTAGAAACAAATGACAATGGAGACACGACGACCCAAAACCTATGGGATGCAGCAAAAGCAGTTCTAAGGGGGAAGTTTATAGCAATACAAGCCCACCTTAAGAAGCAGGAAACATCTCGAATAAACAACCTAACCTTGCACCTCAAGCAATTAGAGAACGAAGAACAAAAAAACCCCGAAGCTACCAGAAGGAAAAAAATCATAAAAATCAGATCAGAAATAAATGAAAAAGAAATGAAGGAAACAATAGCAAAGATCAATAAAACTAAAAGCTGGTTCTTTGAGAAGATAAACAAAATAGATAAACCATTAGCCAGACTCATCAAGAAAAAATGGTAGAAGACTCAAATCAATAGAATTAGAAATGAAAAAGGAGAAGTAACAACTGACACTGCAGAAATAAAAAAGATCATGAAACATTACTACAAGCAACTATATGCCAATAAAATGGACAACCTGGAAGAAATGGACAAATTCTTATAAATGCACAACCTGCCAAGACTGAATCAGGAAGAAACAGAAAATATGAACAGACCAATCACAAGCACTGAAATTGAAACTGTGATTAAAAATCTTCCAACAAACAAAAGCCCAGGACCAGATGGCTTCACAGGCGAATTCTATCAAACATTTAGAGAAGAGCTGACACCTATCCTTCTCAAACTCTTCCAAAATATAGCAGAGGGAGGAACACTCCCAAATTCCTTCTACGAGGCCACCATCACCCTGATACCAAAACCAGACAAGGATGTCACAAAGAAAGAAAACTACAGGCCAATATCACTGATGAACATAGATGCAAAAATCCTCAACAAAATACTAGCAAACAGAATCCAACAGCACATTAAACGGATCATACACCATGATCAAGGGGATTTATTCCAGAAATGCAAGGATTCTTCAATATACGGATATCAACCAACATGATACACCATGTTAACAAATTGAAGGAGAAAAACCATATGATCATCTCAATAGATGCAGAGAAAGCTTTCAACAAAATTCAACACCCATTTGTGATAAAAACCCTGCAGAAAGTAGCCATAGAGGGAACTTTCCTCAACATAATAAAGGCCATATATGACAAACCCACAGCCAACATCGTCCTCAATGGCGAAAAACTGAAAGCATTTCCACTAAGATCAGGAACAAGACAAGGTTGCCCACTCTCACCACTCTTATTCAACATAGTTTTGGAAGTTTTCGCCACAGCAATCAGAGAAGAAAAGGAAATAAAAGGAATCCAAATCGCAAAAGAAGAAGTAAAGCTGTCACTGTTTGCAGATGACATGATACTATACATACAGAATCCTAAAGGTGGTACCAGAAAACTACTAGAGCTAATCAATGAATTTGGTGAAGTAGCAGGATACAAAATTAATGCACAGAAATCTCTGGCATTCCTATACACTAATGATGAAAAATCTGAAAGTGAAATCAAGAAAACACTCCCATTTACCATTGCAACAAAAAGAATAAAATATCTAGGAATAAACCTACCTAAGGACAGAAAAGACCTGTATGCAGAAAATTATAAGACACTGATGAAAGAAATTAAAGATGATACAAATAGATGGAGAGATATACCATGTTCTTGGATTGGAAGAATCAACATTGTGGAAATGACTCTACTACCCAAAGCAATCTACAGATTCAAGGCAATCCCTATCAATCTACCACTGGCATTTTTCACAGAACTAGAACAAAAAATTTCACAATTTGTATGGAAACACAAAAGACCCCGAAGAGCCAAAGCAATCTTGAGAATGAAAAACAGAGCTGGAGGAATCAGGCTCCCTGACTTCAGACTATACTACAAAGGTACAGTAATCAAGACAGTAATGGTACGGGCACAAAAACAGAAAGATAGATCAATGGAACAGGATAGAAAGCCCAGAGATAAACCCACACACATATGGTCACCTTATCTTTGATAAAGGAGGCAGGAATGCACAGTGGAGAAAGGACAGCCTCTTCAATAAGTGGTGCTGGGAAAACTGGACAGGTACATGTAAAAGTATGAGATTAGATCACTCCCTAATACCATACACAAAAATTAGCTCAAAATGGATTAAAGACCTAAATGTAAGGCCAGAAACTATCAAACTCTGAGAGGAAAACATAGGCAGAACACTCTATGACATAAATCACAGCAAGATCCTTTCTGACCCACCTCCTAGAGTAATGGAAATAAAAACAAAAATAAACAAATGGGACCTAATGAAACTTCAAAGCTTTGCACAGCAAAGGAAACCATAAACAAGACCAAAAGACAACCCTCAGAATGGGAGAAAATATTTGCAAATGAAGCAACTGACAAAGGATTAATCTCCAAAATTTACAAGCAGCTCATGCAGCTCAATAACAAAAAAACAAACAACCCAATCCAAAAATGGGCAGAAGACCCAAATAGACATTTCTCCAAAGAAGATATACAGACTGCCAACAAACACATGAAAGAATGCTCAACTTCATTAATCATTAGAGAAATGCAAATCAAAACTACAGTGAGATATCATCTCACGCTGGTCAGAATGGCCATCATCAAAAAATCTAGAAACAATAAATGCTGGAGAGGATGTGGAGAAAAGGGAACCCTCTTGCACTGTTGGTGGGAATGTAAATTGATACAGCCACTGTAGAGAACAGTATGGAGGTTCCTTTAAAAACTACAAATAGAACTACCATATGACCCAGCAATCCCACTACTGGGCATATACCCTGAGAAAACCAGAATTCAGAAAGAGTCATGTACCAAAATGTCCATTGCAGCTCTATTTACAATAGCCCGGAGATGGAAACAGCCTAAGTGCCCATCATCGGATGAATGGATAAAGAAGATGTGGCACATATATACAATGGAATATTACTCAGCCATAAAAAGAAACGAAATTGAGTTATTTGTAATGAGGTGGATAGACCTAGAGTCTGTCATACAGAGTGAAGTAAGTCAGAAAGAAAAAGACAAATACCGTATGCTAACACATATATATGGAATTTAAGGGGAAAAAAATGTCATGAAGAACCTAGGGGTAAGACAGGAATAAAGACACAGGCCTACTGGAGAACGGACTTGAGGATATGGGGAGGGGGAAGGGTGAGCTGTGACAGGGCGAGAGAGAGGCATGGACATATATACAGTACCAAACGTAAGGTATATAGCTAGTGGGAAGCAGCCGCATGGCACAGGGATATCGGCTCGGTACTTTGTGACCGCCTGGAGGGGTGGGATAGGGAGGGTGGGAGGGCGGGAGACGCAAGAGAGAAGACATATGGGAACATATGTATATGTGTAACTGATTCACTTTGTTATAAAGCAGAAACTAACACACCATTGTAAAGCAATTATACCCCAATAAAGATGTTAAAAAATAATAATAAAGTAAAAATAAAAGCCATTTTAAAAACTGAAAGATGACATTAAAATATTTATCATTTATAAGATATTCTTAAAATACAATTTTAAAATACACAAAGCATTAACCGTCCTATCCAATAGTCTTGATTTTTGTTTCAGGACAAATATGCCAGATGGTAAAAATGTTTTTTTTCATTTTACATTGACATTGGTCAAATTGTTGACAGGCTTCCAAAAGCATAGCCAATTTAGGCGTTAGAGTTTGCATCATATATGCTCATTTCCTTTTTTAATGATGAAAATATTTTATCTGCCTGCCCTGATTCTGGTTGGACCATTGAGGTCTATGTTGTTTTTGCTAATTAAGATTTTAGATCACTTTCTGGTTTCATGATGCATTGTTGCACAACCCACACTCACATCTTCCTCTCTTTGCATTTCTTATGTTCAATTACTTGGAAAGAACAAATTGTAATACATAATATATACAATATAGTGAATATTCAAACACAAAACAATGCCCGGGTACATCCAATGACATACCATTGAGATCTCCTAGCAAGCTCACCAGGGCTACAGAGAATCACAGATCAAAATTTCAGATTTAACGACTTACTTTGCTTTACAAATTTGTTATTTCTTAGAACACCACTAACAGGACTTGTATGAAGTATATGATGCATATTAGCAGATCATTTATTTTTGCAAGAATGACTTGCACATACACATCATTTAGAGCACGGCAACAGCTACAAGCGAGGCTGACCGCCTGGGCTGTGACCACTGTACTCTTACTGGTTCCCGTCCTGATGCCTGGAAATGTCTACCTTCACCTTTGATTCTGCTGCCAGAATTTTCTTTTTTTAAAAATTTTATTGAGGGATGACTGGCAAATATAATGTATCTGACGTGTACAATGTGCTGATTTGATACCCACGTACGCTGTGGAATGATTACCAAGATGATCGGCAGGTGTTGCTCTCCATGATGTCAGTAGATTTCTCTGAGCCAGTAATGTCTTCAGGAAGATTATTAAATTTTAATTGTCAAATTTTAATTCTAACTTCCCGTTTTCCCAATTTCTTGACTAATTTTTCTTGGGATTCAGGATTCAGGAAAACATAAAAAACTGTTTCTGAGAAGTGCTGAGAATTGCCGCTGAGACTGTGTCCAACAGGCAAGCGGGCATATTCTTCTCTCAGGAAAACCTTTTTTGGCTTGCTTATACCTACCAGACTGTCCACGCAGCGGGCCTCTGTTGAATTCACCAAAATGTGCATATAGGCTAGTTCACCTGTCAGCTTGGGACGACCTCAGAGGCACAGGAAAAGTACCCTTCAGCGATTTAGGAGTCACATAAATATCTTGAACTATGCAAAGTTTAGCAAATGCAGGAGGACAAGATGACGTAAGTCAAAATGCTGTTTTCACAAGTACTTCTGGGCTATCGCTTTAGACCTGGCCTCGCCATTTATCAATATCCAATATCAGAAATGAACAGTAACCTGGGCTTGGGTAAATCATTTTCCTTGCCCCATCCCACATTCAAGGACTTAAATATTGATACACTGTTATATGGGCCATTTATTTATTTATTATTATAAAATGTTTTCACACATGGGATATTACTTGAGAGTAATGGAAATGGACCAATATATATTTTAAGCACCTACAATGTATCAGACACACCACATGCTTCAAATGTGTTTTCTCACATGCTTCAAATGTGTATTCTCAGTCCTTAAAATAATCCTATAGTGGGTATTACTAATTTCACTCCATGGGTTGGGAAAATTAAAGCTCAAAACCATAACTTTTCAACAGTCACATTGCTAGTAAGTGATACAACCTAGAATTTAGTCTAAGTCCAACTTCAAGACTCCTTGCTCTTTCCACCGCATCATACTGCAGTATCATAAAATGGTGGCAAGTCACAATATCTGACGGCTGCCATGGCCCGCTGACCGCTCCCCAGCTAGGGGAGAGGGCTGGTACCTGACAGCCCAGCTGCTCCATGAGGACGAACCTCGCTATCCTCAGGGTAATAGGACCTTCCCCTGTGCACACTGAAGTAGTAACAGGGATACTTACTACCCTTACTTGAAATAAATATATAGTCAACTTGGAAGCAGAACATACATTTTCAGGAAAAAATTTTAAATAAACATTGCAAACATAGTACAAAAGGTTTCTCTCTCACCTTCAAATATTTCACCAGCTTCTGAATTTGCCAGTATTCTGATGGCAAATCTGCATTTGTTTCCTGAAGATGGTCAGGTGGTTCTTCATCTTCCTCACTCTCTGAGGAGCTCTCACTAATAATCTCCTCAATCTTTTCAACACTCTTACTAAGAACAACAACAACAAGGTATAATAAGTATGTTTATGCTACAGTATGGACATGGTTATAATGTTACTATTTCAGCAACACGTACACAAGCAATGGATAAGGTACCAACACCTTCTGAGTTCTGGAAGATCTTTGTTAATATCTGTATGAGGAGGTGAGCAAACACGTCTCAGTAGCAGATGCATTTCAGTATTATTGCTACGGGTGCAATAATAATGAAGAACACAGCAAGAAATGGCAAGGGTATTAGGTAAACGACCGAAGACTGCAACTTGTCACAGCAGTTGACTGACTTAACATGTTTTTCTTTATATTTACGTTTCTTTTATTTACTTACTTAAAATTGAATACAATTAAAAATTCAGTTCTCCAGCCACACTGGCCACACTGCAAGTGCTCAATAATCATAGGTAGCTAGTGGCTACCGTACAGGACAGCTCAGAAATAAACCATTTCTATTACTGCAGAAAGCTCAGTTGGGCAGTGCTGCCAGTGCCCCAAAGGGAAGGCATTTATTCCCTTACCAAAGAGAGTTCACTTTATTCCTCACTGCTCTAGAGGCTTCTAACTTAACACCAAGGTCACAGACACAGGCTAGTTCACTCAAGCCCTTGGGAACATAGTCAATTCATCCTTATCTTCTTTCTTTCTCTCCCTCCTTTTCTCTCTCCATCCCCCCAGGTGCTCTCTTCCATAAAACTCTTTCCTAGTCTTTTCCATTTGGAAGCATAGTAGGAGGATGGGTAATTGTCAAGTTTCATTATTTTTAAGGTTCTACCATTCTCTTAATTTCTCAAAGGTTTTTCAGCACAGACAGCTGCAATTCTTGTACTTTCAAAAGTGCAGAATGGTGCAGCTGTGCTCTCTGGGCCACAGTGGGGGGAAATCCTGAACTGAAGGGCCTGGAGCTGAGTTTCAGTTTTATGTATCCTCTTGTCCAAAAGATGTCAGGAAACCTGTGTTGGTTGAAGAGGAAAATCTGGTACATCAGGTCTACCTAAAAATGAAGTAAACCCCAATGTTCACTGCAGCATCATTTACAATAGCCAAGACACGGAAGCAACCCAAGTGTCCATGGACAGATGAATGGATAAAGAAGACGTGATACATACAAACAATGGAATATTAGTCATAAAAATAGAAGGAAATCCTGCCATTGGTGACAACCTGGGTGGACCTGGAGGGTATCATGCTAAGTGAAATCAGTCAGCAGAAGACAAATACTCTATGATTTCATCTATACGTGGAATCTAAAAATAAAAAACAAAAACAAAACAACCACCAAACTCATAGAAATCAGACTTGTGTTTACCAGAGGTGGAGGGAGGGAAACTGGGGGAAGGTGTTCAAACGCTACACACAGGTATCTGATAAATAAGTGCTGGGGATGTGGTGTACGAGATGACTACGCTAACACTGCCGTGTGGTGTATCTGAAAGTCGCTTAGAGAGTAAGTCTGAGGGTCCTCATCACAAGAAACAGAGTTATTTGCAACTACATAAGGGGGTGTAAATTAACGGAGCCTATTGCCGTCATTTCACAATACACGTATGTCGAGTCACAGGGTGCACCGTGAGCTTATACAGAGCTGTATGTCAATTACATCTCAATAAAACTGAAAAATGCCACACACATACATACACACACAAAGATATATCAGGTTTTCTGTACATAGCTAAAGCAATGCAGAAAGAGAACTACATGGCACTAAAGGCCTACATAAGAAAAGAGAAGTCTCAATTCAGTCATCTAAACTCACATCTAAAGAAACTAGAAAAAGGAGAGCAAAACAAACCCAAAGAGAACAGAGAAAAGGAAATAATAAAGAGAAGAAGTCAATCAAATTGAAAACAGAAAAACAACTTGAAAAATCTATAAAAACAAAAAACTGCTTGTTGAAAAGATCAATAAAACTGACAAAGCTCTAGCAAGACTGACAAAAAAAGAGAAGACACAAATTTCCAGTACCAGAAGTGAATGAAACGTAGCATATCACTACAGATCCTGCTGACAACAAAAGGATCATAAGAGAAAACTATGAACAACTGAACATTAATTTTGACAATTTAGATACAACGGACCAACTCCTTTGAAGGTACAAACTACCGTAACTTAACCAATGTGAAGCACATAATTTGAACAGCACTACAACTATTGATGGAATTAATTCATAATTTTACAACTCATAGCAAAAGTCTCCAGTTCCAGATGATTTCACTGGAGAATTTCAACAGGCATAGAAGTACTAACACCAATTTTATACAATCTCTCCTAGAAAATACAAGAGAAGGGAACTCATTTTATGAAGCCTGATATCAAAACCAAAGTGCAAACAAAAGCAAAACACTGTTATTGAATATCCCTCATGAGTGTAGATGCAAATATTCTTAACATACTATTAAGCACACATAATTCAGCTAGATATAAAAAGAATGAGCCCACCATGACCCAGTGGGGTTTATTCCAGGAATGCAAGGCTGAGTCAGTATTCAAAAATCAGCCATTGTAATCTACCACAGTAGCAGCCTAAAGAAGCAAAATGACATGACCACACCAACTGATGTAGAAAAACCACGTGACAAAATTCAACACCCAATGGCGATTGAAACTCTCAGAAAACCAAGAACAGAGGCGAACTTCCTCAACTTGATAAAGAACATCTGTACAAAAACTGTCATCATACTTTCTGGGGAAAGACTGAATGCTCTCCTCCTAAGATTGAGAAAAAGTAAGAACTTTGATCGCTGCTAGTCAACATAGTCCTGGCGTTTCTACTTCTAGATGTAAATCTAACAAGACATGCACAGGACTTATGTGCTGAAAACTGCTGGTGAAGGAGATCAAAGGCTTAAATACACAGACATACAGTGTTCATGGACTGGCAGAGTCTACAGAGCAAAGAGATCAATTTTCTCAAAACTGATACAGAGTTTTAATGCAATTTCTATCAAAATCTTCAGTAAGTTTTTTCTGTTAGATATAGCAAGGTCATTCTAAAGTTTATGAGGAAAGGAAAAAAGCTAGGATAGGTCAAAACGATTTGGGGAAGAAACATAATAAAGTGAGAGGAATCACTTTACCAGATTTCAAGATTTACTATAGAGCTACAGTAATCAAGCATGTATGGTGTTGGCAAAGGGCTGGACATAAAAGTCAGCTGCACAGAATAAAGATCCAGAAATAGACCCACACGAGTACACCCACCTGATTTTTGATTAAGGTGAAAAAGCAAGTCAAAGGTGGAAAGACAGCCTTTTCATCAAATGGTGCTGGGGAAATGACCTAGGGCAATGGATCTTGACCTAGGTCTCATACTTTATATAAAATTAACTCAAAATGGATCCCAGTCTTCAATATAAAATGTAGAATTATTAAACTTTTAGGAAGAAAACGTTGGAGATAATCTTCAGGACCAAGGGCTTTGTGACATCAAAGGCACAATCCATAAAAGAAAAAACTGATAAATCAGACTTCATCAAAATTAAAGAGTGCTCTCTGAGAGGCCCTATTAAGAGGATGAAAAGACAAGTCACAGAAAGGGAGGAAATATCTGCAAACCACGTCTATAACCAAGGATATCCTGGATAGAAAAGAACTCTCAAAACCAACATGTAAAAAACAAATGATTCAACTAGAAAATGAGCAAAAGACATAAAGAGACATTTCACTGATGAGCATAAAGGGACGGCAATAAGCTCACGACAAGATGTTAACATCATGAGCCATTAGGGAAATGCTAAGACCACGATGAGCTATCACTACCCAGCTTTCAGAAGAGCTGAAATACAACACGCAACAATACCAAATGCTGGCGGGGATGAGGGGAAACTGAGTCTCTCCGACGTCACTGGTGGGAACATAAAATGGTGCAGCCAGTCTGGAAAAGGTAGGCAGTTTCTTAAAAAAGCTAAACACACACAATTACTATCTTGTCAGCAACTGGGCATTTGTCCTACAGGAATGAACACTTCCATCTATACAAACACCTGTGTGTGACTGTTCACAGCAGCTTCATTTCTAATAGCCAAAAACTGCAAACAACTAAAAGGTGCATTAATACGTGAATAATTTTAAAAACTACCACCGCATGGTATATCCATACGATGGAACGCCACCCAGCAATCAAAAGGGACAAACTATTAATACATGCAACAACTTAGGTGGATCTCAAGGGTATTATGGTGTTGAAAAAAAGTCAATATAAAAAAATGTATGAATCTATTTCTGTGGCGGTCCAAAATGACAAAATTATGAAAATAGCGAACAGATGAATGGTTGCTAGGAAGTGGGAATGACGGGGGTTGTGGCTATAATGGGGCGGCCGGGGGATGTCTGTGCGGGGTGAACAGTGCTCTATCTAGCCTGGTCGCCACGGTCATCACACAAACCTGCACAGGGTATAATGACACTGAACTATACCTATACAATGTACCCGTGTTAATCTCCTGGTTTTGATCTTGTACCACAGTTACGGAGGATGCAGGATTTAACCATTGGGAGAGGCTAGGTGAAGGGTCTATGGGACCTCTCTGCACTATCTCCACAACTTTCTGTGAACCTACAATTATTTCAAAATAAAAAGCTTTAAAAAGTTGTCAAAAAATTAATAGTTTATCATGTCTAACTCCCCAAAATGGCATACACGTTGTAGAGTGTCTTAAAGTTTGTTTTTTCCAAGTGTGCAAATTTAAAATGCGAAATTTCTGCCATTTCTTCCCACCACCACCTTGGAGTAAAAATGGCTGAACCTTCTCCCCAGATACGTCACTTTTATCGAACGGAAAACTGGGTAAGAAGCTTATTCGTTGGCCTTCTAATAATGGCTGTTTTAATGAGAAATAACATTTATCACTTTAGAACTGGCAGAGCCAGTGACCAGTAAAGTAAGGCTCAGAAAGATGACAATTTTGTATGACATGATTATTCAGAGGCCAGAGATCAGATAAGAGCCCAGTTTTGCTACCACTTAGTTAACTGCTTTTTGCATTAAATATATTCACTTACAAAGAGTTAACTAATACCAGTAGATCGCTGTATTAAAGAAACTCCACATTAAAAGGATATTCTGTAAATGTATTGAAAGAAATCCACTATTACCATTTTTACAGCATTCCTACTAACGGTCAATATAGATATCTTAGGACCCTAATGTGAAAGTAAAACACCATTAACCAGCATTAACTAGCCTGTCGCATAGGGCTGGCTTTAAAGAACTGGTCATGTGAACAGAAACTCACCGAATTAACTGTGCTTTTCCAGATGAAGTAGATGGTCTGGACTTTTCAAGTCTTCCTCCATGTTTTTCTTCTTGGGTGTCTCTTAGTGAGCTTTTGTTCCTAAAGAGATATTAATTTTATTAATTACTTTATGCTGACTAAAAGGAAATTAAAATAGAAATGTATACAAATATTCCATCATTTTCACGCATCCAAATGATGTGTTTTCCTAACACAGAGAACGACTATGAGCTCCAGTCTCATCTGACACCTGAGAGGTCCCTTTTGTCCTTCAGGCACAGCCATGCATTTTATGTAACGGAGAAACACTCTGTCCAGTATTTCTTTGTGCTAGAAACAGGCCTTCATAGGCTGCCATCATTGGGAAGGTCCTTCAGTCTGTCCTGGATCACAGCTGCCTGTTTTTCCACCTTGCCCACCTGACACTGCAGCAGGTCCTATGCCTGATTTTCTGGATACTCTCAAGCTTAGTCTACACCTTGGCATGTACTGGGTTTGCATTAAATACTTGTTTAGTGAATTCTTAATTGAAGAAAATAAGCACATGCAAAAAGCAGCATTTTATAATTCACCTCCCCATTAACAGAGTAGCCCATACATTTGTCATTTTCAGACTCACTCTTTCAAACACAGCCACAAAGGTCAAACACCCCAAAATCAGTGAGACTCAGAGGACCAAGCATGTCTGCTCCTTCCACAGGACTCCTCTGCCAGCTCTCTGAGTTTGCACCCAAAATACAATCACCTGTGGCTCTCAGAATCCCTGCAGGTGAGGACCCATGTGACCAGCAGGGACCCAGTTCTTAACCCAATAAGGGGATGACATGGAATAAAAATAGGCTGTAACTTTTAACCTATTTGCTAAACTTGAAAAGTGCTCTAGGTGCTTCTGTTGCGTGTTGGTAACACTGGCTTTGGCACCAATTTACAGAGGGTCCTAAATGGGACTAGGCTTGTATATTTCAGACGTTCATCAAACCTGTGTCCACTTTACTCAGACCATCCATATGTTTGCAGTTCTATCCTTTTTTATAGTACTTACTTAAAGTTCTGTTAATATGCGAGATACCACGTCTATGAAGTTTCCCCTAATTAACTACACATAATGGTACATTTAATCACATAATTTAAAGTGGAATTCTTCTAACACGTACTTAATCAGGTCCCTACCACAATGTTTACATTTCCCATGGGATTCCTCCATGTGTTTCTATCATCTTTTTCACGTGTTATTTGCCCTGACTCACCAACCACATGAAAGTGAATTGGGCTCTCCCTCCCTCCGTGGTGCTCTGCACACAGACGCTGTTGGCTGTCAAATCTTTCTGCCTGGAACGTGAAGAGGACAAGAAGGAACCAACTTATATTATGGAGGGAGGTGTGAGTATCTCCTCTGTAGTTTTCTCTGATGAAACTGAGTTATGTGAAAAGTTGGGCAACTGTGTGGTTAGCAAGGATGTATCAGAAAACCCATCATGTAAGCGTCTACATACTTTTTGGCATCAAAAAGTATGGTCTTCCAGTTCAAACTTGGCTCTAATCTCTTGGTCATCTGACTCCTTCCCAAACTGATTGGCTTCTTCTCCAGCGCACTCCCGCGGGAAGCAGCGCTAGCTTTACGTAAAGCGGCTGCTTCCTCCTCAGGTGCCTCATTAGGCTGATCCTTTTCCTTTTGCTGTTCTTCATTGGATCTAACCTCCTTTAATTAAAAAAAAAGAGCATATTTTTACCGTGATATCACTTCTGAATTACCTCGTGTTATCTGAAAATTAACCCTGGCGATAAATTCAGACAGGAAGTCTCAAGATGCTCTAACTTGTGTTGCTTAGCAACACAAATTGAATCTGGGCAACTTCAAGACCAAGGCCTCTGTTGGAGTTAGGCTGACAGTGATGGGCTGATCCTAAACTCACACCCCCCCTGCAGCCCACATGGATACAGCAGCAGGACTGGACCAACTCACTCCTCACCACCACCACGAAAAAATTACACTTAAACCCTGTAAAGACTGGGACACATCTTAGTCAAACTGCTGAGACCAAGGATAAAGAAACCACCTTGCCGGAGCCAGAAATAAAAGACAGATTATAGAGAGAGGAAGGAACATAACAATTAAAAGAGACTTCTCATCAGAGACAATGCAATCCACAAGACAAGGGAGTGATATAGCTAAAGTGATGAAAGGGAAAAAAACCCATATCCTGTCAACCCAAAATTCTATACAGAGAAAAAAAATCCTTTGAAAATGAAGGTAAAATAAAGACTTCACAGATGAAAAAAAGCTGAGAGAATTCGCTGCCAGAAGACCCAGGCTAAAAAAATTGTTCATGAAGCTCTTCAATCAGAAGGGATCTCATACGAGACAGAACACACATCTACACAGAAGAATGCAGAAATGGTAAAAATAAATATAAAAGTTTCTTTGTGATAAGGGGTTGACAGCATGTCAAAGTAAAATGTATGACAACAAGAGTACAAACACAGGGAGAAGCATTCGAAGCACACTCTTGTAAGGCTCTTAGACTACTTGTGAAACTGTATAATACTGTTCAAAGGCAGACAAGGTAAATTAGAGGCATATATTATAAGCCCAACTGTGATGTTTTTTAAAAAGTATAACTGATGAACTAATTGCATACACAAAATGGAATCATTTCTAAAACTTCAGTTAATTCAAAGAGGGAAGAAAAAGAACAAAGAACAAATGGGACTAATAAAAGCAACAAGCAAAATAGTAAATGTAATTCAACTCTATCAGTAGGCACATTAAACGAAAATGATTTAAAAGCGTCAATTAAAAGAAATTGTCAGAGTGGATGAAAAAGGAAAACCCAATTATTTGTGGTCTAAAAGAAACCATTTTATATATAAAGATATAAATACACTATAAGTAAAAAGCTGCAGAAAAATATTCCATGAAACCAATAATCAAAAAAAGCAGGAATGGCCACATTAAAATCAGACAAAATGGACTTCAAAACAAATAATATTATCAGAGATAGAGAGACATATAATGCCCAAGAGCCAATTACACCCAATTCTAACTGTGTGTTCACCAAACAATAGAATTTCAAAAGATTAAAGCAACAATAGAACTAACAGGAAAAACAGATAAATCCACAATTAGGAGACTTCAAAACCCCCCTCTCAGTAATCAACAGAATGAACAAAACAAAACTTAATAAGAATATAGGGCTTCCCTGGTGGCGCAGTGGTTGAGAGTCCGCCTGCCGATGCAGGGGACACGGGTTCGTGCCCCGGTCCGGGAAGATCCCACATGCCGCGGAGCGGTTGGGCCCGCGAGCCATGGCTGCTGAGCCTGCGCGTCCAGAGCCTGTGCTCCGCAACGGGAGAGGCTACAGCAGTGAGAGGCCCGCGTACCACAGAAAAAAAAAAAAAAAAAAAGAACAGCAAATTAAACCCAGAGTGCAGAAGAAAGAAAAATTTAAAGAGCAGAAACAAAATAAAATAGAAAGCAAACAATAGAGAAAATCAATGAAACAAATAGCTGTTCTTCAAAAAGATCAATAAAATTTATCACTTCTTTCCAGACTAGTCAAGAATAAAAAGAAGATATAAATGACCAATATTATGCATGAAAGAGGGGTTATCACAGCAGAGCCTCCAGACATCGGAAGATAATAGTGGAGTGTTATACTTGATGCCAACATTTGAAGTAAGTTAGATAAAATGTGCAAATTCATTGAAAGACACGAACCACCAAAGCTCAGTAAGAGAAAGAAATCTAAATAGTTCTATATCTACTAAGGAAATAAAATTCTCAACATAAAACCTTTCAACAAAGAAACCTTCAGGTAGAGATGGATTCCTTGGTAAATTCTACCAAACATTTAACAAAGAAATAAGATTCATCTACATAAAGAATTCCAGAAAGAAGAGAAGAGTAGTGCATACTTCCCAATTCATTCTGAGGCCACATTACCCAGATCCCAAAACCATGAAAAGATAACTACCAACCCATATCCTTCATGACTACAGATGCAAAAATCCTCAGCAAAATATTATCAAATTACATCTAGCAATGTCAAATGGGGTAAGACATCAGGACCAACCCCAATCCCGGGATTAATATTAGTTCAACATTCAAGAATGAATGACCATATCAACAGACTAAAGAAGAGAAATCATGTTATCATCTCGAGATACAGTAAATCACCCCCTCCCAGTAGTAAGAGGCTCATCCCCCACGGCTTAAGTTGAGGCCCCACGGGAAGCATGTAATAAAGCACCTCCCCCTCCTAGCCAGGTGCGTGTCAGCAGAGGCCCAGTGGGGAGACCGAACTTCCACCCCCTGCCCAGTGGTAACGAGGCACCCTACAC
This sequence comes from Stenella coeruleoalba, assembly GCF_951394435.1. NCBI lineage: Eukaryota > Metazoa > Chordata > Mammalia > Artiodactyla > Delphinidae > Stenella > Stenella coeruleoalba. Next base: position 182,091,962 of record NC_137147.1, on the reverse strand, counting down.
CACCAGGTTCTCAATGGAGTCTAAGTGGGGAACTTGGATTTTTACATGCACCTTGTAGTACCCCAGACCCACACCATGAGACCTACACTTAGAGAAGTCCTGCTAAAACAAAAGGTTTAAATAAAATCCAAAGTTTCATAACATAATCCAAAAATGTCCAAGACAACACAAAAAATCACTCATCGTACCCAGAACAAGGAATGTCACAACCTGAATGAGAAAGGACGACGAGTGGATGCTTATACCACAGTAAAATGGACGATGAAATAATCTCAAATAGATGTTGGAATAAGATTTTAAAGTAGCCATCATGAGGCTTCCCTGGTGGCACACTGGTTAAGAATCCGCCTGCCAGTGCAGGGAACACGGGTTCGAGCCCTGGTCCAGGAAGATCCCACTTGCCACAGAGCAACTAAGCCCGTGTGCCACAACTACTAAGCCTGCGCTCTAGAGCCCATGCTCTGCAACAAGAGAAGCCACCGCAATGAGAAGCCTGTGCACCAAAACAAAGAGCAGCCCCCGTTTGCCACAACTAGAGAAAGCCCGCGCACAGCATCAAAGACCCAACACAGCCAAAAATAAATAAATAAAATAAATTTATTTAAAACAATTAAAGTAGCCATCATAAAAATGTTTCGATAATCAATTACGAAGACTTGAAACAAATGAAAAATCAGAAAGTCTCAGCAAATAAATAGATGATATACAGAAGAACCAAATAGAAATTCTGAAAATGAAATTTACAAACCAGAATAACTCACTGGATAGCTCAGCAACAGGATGGAGAAGACATAGGAGAGAAACCATGAACCTGAAGACAAACAACAGAAATTACCCAATCTGAACAACAAAGAGGAAATATATTGAAAAAACATTTTTTTAAATAAATAAACAGGGCCTCCAGATCCGTGGGACCACAGCAAAAACTCCAACAGTCATGTAATCAGAGCACCAGAAGGAGAGGAGAAAGAAGGTCAGACTGAAAATGCATTCTAAGAATGTCTGAAATTTTCCCAAACTTGGAAAAAGACATAAATCTAAGATTCAAGAAGTTGAGCAAACCCTAAACAGAATAAACCCAAAGAAATTCCTGCCAAGACACATAATAATCAAACTCCATAAAACTAAAGTCAAAGAAAATTCTTAACAGCAATGAGAGAGAAACAATATTTTACCTATAAAGGAAAAACAATTAAAATAACAGCAGATTTCTCAGGAGAAACCGTGGAGTCCAGAAAGACTGCAACAACATTTTTCAAGTGCTGAAAATAAAAAACCGTCAGGCCAGAATACCATATCCAGTGGAAATATTCTTCAGGAATAAAGGGGAATTCAAGATGGTCTCAGATAAAGGAAAACTAGGAGAATCTGTCACCAACAGACCTACCTCAATGAATAAGAAGTTCTTAAACAGAAAGGATATGATAAAAGAAGGAAATTGGCAACACCAGGAAGGAAGAAAAGAACAACAGAAAGGGGCTTCCCTGGTGGCGCAGTGGTTGAGAGTCCGCCTGCCGATGCAGGGGACACGGGTTCGTGTCCCGGTCCGGGAAGATCCCACATGCCGCAGAGCGGCTGGGCCCGTGAGCCATGGCCACTGGGCCTGCGCGTCCGGAGCCTGTGCTCCGCAATGGGAGAGGCCACAACAGTGAGAGGCCTGCGTACCGCAAAAAAAAAAAACAAAAAAAAAGAACAACAGAAAGAATAAAAGCATGGGTACATACAAAAGACTTTCATCCTCCTCTTGAGCTTTCTAAATGATGTTTGATGGTTGAAGCACAAATTATAACAGTGTCTCATACAGTTATCAATGTGACGGAAATAAAGGCAAATATAAATGAGAGAGTGTAAAGGGACTTAAAGGGAGATATGGTTTCTATACTTCACTCACGTGGTAAAATGTCACACCAGTAGACGATGATAAATTATGTATAATACAATATCTACAACAACCACCAAAAACTACACAAAGAGATACACTCAAAACACTATGGAGGGGTTTCCCTAGTGGTGCAGTGGTTGGGAGTCCGCTTGCTGATGCAGGGGACATGGGTTCATGCCCCGGTCCGGGAGGGTCCTGCGTGCCGCGGAGCGGCTGGGCCAATGAGCCATGGCCGCTGAGCCTACGCTCCAAAGCGGGAGAGGCCACAACAATGAGAGGCCCGCGTACCGCAAAAAAAAAAAACACTATGGAAAAATCAAAATGGAATTCAAAAAAAATGTTCAAGTAATTCAAAGAAAACCAGGGAAAAAAAAAGTGAAAGAAAACGGAAGGAAAAAACAGAAAGTGAAACTAAGCTGGCAGACTTAAGCTCTCACATATCAATAATTAAAAGTAAACGACTTAAACACACCAATGGATACATCAATAGATAGAGTTTCAGAAAATGGATTTTAAAAATGACTCAACTATATGCTGCCTACAAGAAACTCACCACAAATATAATGATATAGGTAGCTTGAAAGTCAAAGAAGGGAAAAAGGTACACCATGCAAACGTTAGTTTAAAAAAAAGGTAGGAGTGGCTATATGAATAGCAGATTAAGTAGCCTTCAGAAAAAAGAAAATCACCAAAGACAGAGAGGGACATTACATAATGATTAAATGGTCAATCAAGAAGACATAATCCTAATGTGTATGCAGAGCCGCAAACACAAAAACAGAACTAAGAGGAGAAACAGACAAATCTACAATCATTGTTGGAGGATTTCACATCCTTCTCTCAACACTGACAGAAAATCAGCAAGGATGTGAAGAACTCAACCACACCAAAAACCAAACTTATAAAGATTTAAGTTATTTAGAGTGTGTTCTCTGACTACAGTGGAATCAAACTAACAATGAATCACGTAATAGAAAAATCTAAAGCTAAACAACAAACTTATAAATAATCATGGATCAAACAGGAAGTCTCAAGGAGAAAAAACTTCTATTGAGGTATAGTGGATTTAAGGGAAGTTTAAAAAATAGAACTGAATGAAAATGAAAACAGTGATAATATAACGCCAAAATGTGTGACGGGTAGGTAAAGTTCTGTAAGGGCAATTTATAGCACTAAACACTTACCTTAGAAATGAATCAAACTCTCAAATCAAGAGTCTAAGCTGCCACCTTAAGAAACTAGCAAAAGAAGAGCAACATAAACTCAAAACAGGCAGAAGGATGTAAAAATAGATGTACCTCTGAACTGTCAGTGCTAAGGTGAGAGCAGGAAAGTGGAGACTGCCTTCCATCTTACTGCTGTCCTGCCCCAGAGAGGTGCTCACTTGTTTCTGAATGTCTTTGTCCAAAAGACAAATTCTCTGTAGATGAATGTAGACTTAAGAGAATTCTTTCTTAATATTATTCACCCCTGAAATCACCAAAATCCCTTTCAATGCAAATATAACTAGATTAAATTAAATGTATGATTAAAAAATCTAGAGAAATAAGAGTAAATGAAACTCTAAGTAAAAAGAAAAGAATAAGTATCAAAATGAAGTAGAAAAAAGAAAAATAGAGAAAAATCAATGAAACCAAAAGTGAATTCTTTGAGAGAACTGATGGACTTCTAGCCAGATGGATCAAGAAAAAATAAAACACAGTGATTAATATCAGGCATGAAAGAGGTAACAACAGCTATAGATTCTACAGTTGTTAAAAGGTTAATAAAAGAATAAACAAGTTTATACCAATCAGTTCAACAACTTAGATGAAAGGGATGCATTCCTTTAAAGACAACCTAGCAAGGTCCCTCAAGAAGAAACAGATAGCCTGCATGGTCCTAGAACTAGTAAGGACATTGAACTTGTAGTTAAAAACCTTCCCACAAAGAACACTCCAGGCACAGACTGCTTCACCGGTGAATTCTACCACACAGTTAAGACAGAAAGAATAGCAATTCTACACAAACGTTTCCAGAAAATTGAATGGGAGATAAAATTTTCCAACTCATTCTGTAAGGCCAGTATTACTCTGATACCCAAACCAGACAAAGATATTGAAGAAAAGAAAACTACACATTGATAATCTTACACAGATGCAAAACGTCTTAATAAAATCTTAGCAAATTAAAATTTTAAAGTATATAAAAAGGATAATACACTCTGAACAAATAAAGTTTGTCCCAGAAATGTAAGGTTGGTTTATCATTTGAAAATCAATATAATTCACCACGTTAAACTAAAAGAGGAAAAAAAGAACACGATTAATGCAATAGGTACCGAAATATCATTTGATAAAATCCTATATCCAATCCTAATAAAGTTCTCAACAACTTGGAATAGAGGGGAACTTCCGCAACCTCACAAATTTCATCTATGAAAAACCGACAGCTAACAATAGTTAGAAACTGGAAGTTTTCCCTTTACCATCAGGAACAAGAAACCACGTCTATTCAATTCCGTACTGGAGGTTCCAGCTAGTGCATTAAGGAAAGAAAAAGAAATAAAATCACTGAAATTGTAAAGGAAGAGGTAAAATGATCTTTATTTATAGACAATATGACTATCTACACAGAAGACCCTTTGGAATCTACAAACCAGACAAAACTAACAAGTGACTTTAGCAAGGTTTCAGCGTATGAAATCAATATACAAAAATCAAGTGTATTTTTATATAGTAGCAACAAATAACCAGAAATTGACATTTTAAAACTATTGTTAACAATAGCTCCCAAATAGGAAATATTTACAGATAAGTTTCACAAGAGATGTGTAAGACATGTGCACCAAAAGTTACAAAGCAATGCTGAGAGAAATTAAATAAGATGGAGAGACATGCTAAGTAATACTAAACAAATGGAAGGATATACTGTGTTCCATGGATTGGAAACCCCAATATTGTTAAGATGTCAGTTCTTAAATTGATCTATAGATTCAACACAAGATCAGTCATAATTCCTTCGGGATTTTATGAAGAAATTGACAAGCTGACTATAAAATTTGAACGGACATGCGAAAGATATAGAATAGCCAGCAACTCCAAAGAACAACTGGATTGACAGAGGACTGACACTACCTGACCCAAGACTTAATGCAAGTAAGTAGGTAATCAAGACAGTGTGGTTCTGGTATAAAAATAGACAAATAGATCAATGGAACAGAAATACACCCAGATAAATGGACAACTGTGCAAAGAAAGGACAATTCTTTTTCAACAAATGATGCTGGAACAACTAGATATCTACATGCAGAAGAAAAAAACGAACTTTGATCCATACCTCACGTCATGTGCAAAAAATATATTAAATTGGATCATAGGCCTAAATGTAAAACCTAACATTTAAAATCTTCTATAAAAAAGCACTGGAGGGCTTCCCTAGTGGTGCAGTGGTTGGGAGTCCGCCTGCCAGTGCAGGGGACACGGGTTCGTGCCCCGGTCCGGGAGGATCCCGCATGCCGCGGAGCGGCTGGGCCCGTGAGCCATGGCCGCTGAGCCTGCGCGTCCGGAGCCTGTGCTCCGCAGCGGGAGAGGCCACAACAGTGAGAGGCCCGCGTACCGCCAAAAAAAAAAAAAAAAAAAGCACTGGAGAAAATCTTTGTAACGCTGGGTTTGGTAAAGCTTTATTAGGTACAACGCTATAAAAGAATAATAAGTTGGACTTCATCAAAATTGAGGACATTTGCTTTCTGAAAGACTCTCTTTGGAGAATGAAATAACAAGCTACAAACTGGCAGAAAACATTTATTTATAAATCCTGTATCTGAAAGAATACGTAAGTCTCTATGTATGTATATCTCACAGCTCAGTAATAGGAACGAAACAATCCAATAACAAATGGGCAAAAGATCTGAATATACACTTTACCACTTAAGATATATAAATGGCAAATAAGCATATGAAAGGACGCATTCAAGTAAGGCAACTTAAAACTCAGTGAGATATCCGTACACACCTATTAGAACATCTAAAATAAAGGACTGACCGTTCCACTTACTGATGAGTATGTGGCACAGCTGTCAATCTCATGCACTGCCAGAGTGGATGGAGATGGTTACAACCCCTTTGGAAACCAGTTCACCGATGGCTTAAAAAGTTAAACATATAACCGCCATGTAACCTTGCCATTTCAGTCTGAGGTTTTACCCAAGAGAAATGAAAGCATGTGGTCTGTAAAAATAAACACCCCAAAACAAAACATTAAAAACATAAGAGCTTAAATTTTAAAGATTTGTACAATGTTTGGAAGACAAAGTAAAGGAATATTTGCAGAAAGTGTGGTGGGGTGTATGAGAGAAAAGAAAATCAGTGGATCAGTCTCAGAGGCCCCAAGATCCAAATAGAAGTTTCAAAAAGAGAACAAAAAGATCAGAGAGGAAAAAAAATGATTAAAGATATAATACAAAAATATTTTTCCAGTTCTGAAGGACATATGTCATCATTAATGAAAAACAAACAAAAACCAGCACCAACCATATCATCATGAAAATTACAGAACATCAGGGATAAGAGAAAATCCTAAAGCCTCATTATATGGGAAAAGCCAAAACAAACAGGTCACATAGGAAAAATGTCTTTAAAATTCTAAGTAAAAATTATTTTCAAACTGTCGTTATAGAAACAACAACTGAGAGAGAAGAATAAAGATATTTTCCAACATGCTAAGCCTCAATTTTTTTCCCTCCTATGTGCCTCTTTTACTCAGGAAGCGCTACCAAAATGATGGGGTGGACCAAGAAAAAGAAAACTGATGAGAAGGGCACTTCCTCAACAAGATAAAGGCCATGTATGGAAAGCCCACAGCTAACATCATATTCAGTAGCAAAAGCCTGAAAGCATTTCCCCTAAAGAGTAAGGAGTAAGACAAGGAATCTACTTTCGCCACTTCTATTCAACATAGTCCTGAAAGTTCTAGCCATGGAATTTTGCAAGAAAGAGAAATTTAAAACATCCAAATTGGAAAGGAAAAAGTAAGCTATCTCTGGTCACAGGTGACTTGATCTTATACATAGAAAAACCTAAAGATTCAAAAGAAACTGAATTAAATAAATTCAGCAAAGTTGCAGGATTCAATTCTGAACTTCACAATCAAAAATCAAATCTGATTGTAACACTCAAAAATCAGTTGTATTTCTATACACTAGCAGTGGACAATCAAAAAGGAAACGAAGAAAACAATTCCATTTACAATAGCATCAAAGAGAATAAAATACTTAGGAATAATGTAACCAAGTAGTCAAAAGACTTATACACTGAAAACTATAAAACATTGCTGAAAGAAGTTAAAGAAGACACAAACAAATGAAAAAACTTTCCATGTTCATGGATTAGAAGATAATATTGTTAAGATGACAGTGTTATACAAAGCAATCTACAGATTCAATACAATCCCTATCAAAATCTCAATGGTGTTTTTTGTGGAAATGGTAAAACCAAGCCTAAAATTCATATAGAAAATCAAGGCACCCCGAATAACCAAAACAGTCTTGAAAAAACAAGGACAAAGTCTGAGGACTCACTTTGATTTTAAAACCAGTACAAAGCTATAGTAATCAAAACAGTATGGGACTGGTATACAGATAGACATACAGACCAATGGAACAGAATTGAGAGCCCAAGAATAAACCTTGAAATCTATGGTCAGTTGATTTTTAACAAGGATGACAAGACCATTCAGTGGGGAAAGAACAGTGTCTTCAACAAATGGTGCTGGGAAAACTGAACATCCATGTGCAAAGGAATGAAGGTTTTCCCTTACACCATATACAAAACCTAACTCAAGATGAATCAAAGACCTAAACTTGAGAGGATTAAAACTAAAAACTTCTTAGTGGAAAACTTGAGGGCAAATCTTTATTACCTTGGATTTAGCAATGGTTCCTTAAATATGATACCAAAAGCACAGGTAACAAAAGAAAAAATATATTAATTAGACTTTATCAAAATTTAAAATGTTTGTATACCAAAGGACACTATCAAGATGAGTAAAAAGATAACTCATAGAATAGGGGGAAATATTTGCATATCTTCTACCTGATAAGGAATTAATACCCCCAATATATAAAGAACTCTAGCTCAACAACAAGACAATTTAATTTTTTTAATGGACAAAGGACTTGAATAGACATTTCTCCAAAGAAGATATACAAGTTACCAATAAGCACATGAAAATATGCTCAACATCACTAATTATTAGGGAAATACAAATCAAAACCACAATGCAACAGCATGTTCACACTTATTAGGATGTCTATAATAAACACAAACATACACAGAAAATATCAAGTGTTGGTGAGGATGTGAAGAAACTGGAATCTTCATACATTGCATTGGGAATGTAAAATGGTTCAGCTGCTGCGGAAACAGCTTGGAAGTTCCCTCAAAAGCTAAACGTAGAATTACCCCCATATGACTGAGAAGTGCCACCCGGACCACCCGGACGTGTAGACCCAGAAGAACTGAAAACAGGGACTCAAACAGATATTTGTACACCGATATTCATAATATTTTTCACAATAACCAAAGGTGGAAAAACCCAGTGTCCATCAATAGATGAACAGATAAAGAAAATTTGGTTATACATATATGGAACATCATTCAGCCACAGAGAGAAATGAAGTTCAGATACGGGCACGTCACGGATGAACCTTGAAAACATTACGGTACGTGAAATAGGCCAAAACAAAAGGACAAAATATTGTATGAGTCCACTTAGATGAAATAACTAGAATAGGTAAATTCGTGGAGACAGAAAGTAGATTAGAGGTTACCAAGAGCTGGGGGAGGAGGAATGAAGAGTTATTGCTCAGTTTCAGATGATGAAAAAGATTTGGAAATAGTAGTAACGGTTGCACAGCTTTGTGAATGCACTTCGTGCTACTGAATGATGCATTTAAAATGGTTAACGTGGCAGATTTTACATTTTATGTATATATGTACTTTAGGACAATAACAGCAGTGCAACAACAACGGAAAACTGAGGTCCAGGAAACAGGTGATCAAACACCAGGAAACAAAAAGGATTCACAAAAAGATGACAAAGTGCCAGGATGAGAGCGACAGCAGTCTGACAAGAAAACGGGGCGCTCCACAAGCAGCAGCATCAGAAAGACGATGGACCTGATCAGTGAGCCCCGTGGGCTCTGTGGAGTCGCCCTCAGCCTGAGGATCAGCCCGGAGCATAAGGGAACCACACTCGTGTTCCCTGCGTATCATTTCCTACCTACATCAGCTTCAAGCAAAATCTTTTTCACAAAATATTACATTGACTGATTTCTTTGTCCAGCACTATTTCACAAACCATGGGAGACACAAAAGCCCAGTTCTTATACACACGCAGTTGACACACTTATTAAGACAATCCAACTAGGTAGTAGTCATGGGATTACCAGAAAGGATAAAAATAATCAAAACGTCTAGGCTTCATTAACAGACCTGAGTCCCTTGTTCTTAGTGTAATTAATTCAAAACGGAAAATGAAAAAGTCCTATTTAGAAAGCACTTTGAAATATTACACCTGTCACCTAAAGAAAACCAGAAACATTCTTAAATTGCTACATTTACAGTATTTATTGCTTTATATTGTGGGAAACACTCCAATTATTGAAAGTACTGTCCAAAACAAGGCAGAATTACTCTCCAATTTTTTATGCTATAGAAAGTTGTAGCCAAAAAGTAGAATGCTATGAGAGTTCAAAAGAGACTAAAACTTACCTGTTGAGACATATTTTCGGAAAATATTGCTGATTTTTCTCTTAAAAGTGTGACAAGGTCTTTATAAATTTCTCCTTTTCTCTCATAATTAATTTCCCCCTCATCATCTGTTTTGCCCTTTGGAAGAAAAAGTTTGGTGCTATAATTAATAGATGAGCGATATAAGAACCAGACCAATACATCACAACCCAAGCACAAGTATTGTTTTCTTCTCTGAAGGATCCATGCGGTAGTCTTTATACACGAAATGTACGGGCACACCCTTCCCTCTTAATGTTACCTATCCATTCATTCGTTCATTCATTCATTCATTCGTTCAGCAAGACTTTACCAAGTGCCCCTGAGACGCACAGGGCACGCTGCTATCCAGCAGAGACCTGAAAGCTCCCTTCCCACTCCTCTCCTGTGAAAATGCATTATGACTTCAAGAGCTTTTGACGAAGTCATAGAAGGCCTGGGTTAGAATGTCACCACATAAAAGGCTGTGTTTCTGTTGGTCTCACTCTACCCCTGCTGCGTGTGGAGCGAGATTGCTATGGGCTCATTTTCTAGGGGTAGGACCTCTATGTGACCACCTGTCCCTCCACCCTCAGCCTCTGCCTCTCCTCTTCTCTCTTTCCGTTCCTCATTTCACTTTGCTTTCCTACTATTACTCTTCCTTCCCCCTGTATGTGTGTGTGTTTGCACATACATACACACATAAAAACTGTAGTGTTACATGTGTAACTGTACATATATGGAAAACATACAGATACATGCAAACTGTAGTGTGACATGTATAACTGTACATATATGTAAAACATACAGATACATGCAAACTGTAGTGTTACATGTATAACTGTATATATGTGTAAAACATACAGATACATGCAAACTGTAGTGTGTTATACATTTTCTTGTAACGACTGAACAGCTTCAGATCCTTTTCTTTCATTCTTTAACCTGAGAGAAACACTCAGATGTTTCCATGTCAAATAAAGTTGTACGTGCGTCAATAGCCTTTTACAGAGACAAAGGCTCCTTGCCCCACTCTGGAAGGCCCAAGAGAAGCATTCCGTTTTTTCTCTAAGCTCTTATTTTCCGGTTAGAGATTTCGCTTTTCTAAAGCATCAAAGCAAACCAAAAGCAAATCATAGTTAGGCTGTCGGGCTCCTCTGTGCAGAAATAAGCCCAGGACCACGCTGACGGGACAAGCACGAAAGGCAGGTCAGAAGACAAGCCCCGCCGCCGAGAACACGGCTGCATGTCGAGAGCAGCCCAGGCCAAGGCTCCAACGGCGCCCTGCGATAGCTGGGTCCCCATTAAGGATCTGGACCCTCCCTGCAGAATTCTGCTGCGAGCCCCAGTTTTACACGGAAGACAGCAAGAGCCGGGTTTTCAGAGGAAGCTGAGCTCCTTCTAGCCAAGTTCAGTCAGCAGACGTGAGGCTCAGTGTCAAGGTTTTAACCCAGAGGATCCAGAAGGCCATGCATGTGCCGACTCTCTCAGGTCGAGGCCCACCGCCCACACTCTGCTTTGCGACCCTTGGGCCGGGAGCCTGCAAAGCTGTGTTTCTCCGCTGCCAGGCCGGCTGAGTCTCGGGCAGCAGGCGGGGAGAGGCCGGCAGAGGGAGGCCGGCGGGGGAGAGGGCAGTGGGGAGGCTGGATGAGGCAGAAGGGACATGCTCCCTCCCACGTCCTGTCAGAGCCACCTAGCAACGGCCCCTCACCCGGCAGTGGCAGTTGCTCCCCGTAGCAACAGTTGGTTCTAATTTCCTTTGGAAGAACCCAGAGGCCCAGAACCAGGCTCACCGTGACCCCTGAGATACCCACTAACACCCCGGGCCACCGTCAGAGGCCCAGGCCAGGCTCTGCCCCAGCCTGCCCCAGCTCCTGCACCACCAACACTAAGTGGGCGCCGCTTACTCCTCAGGGCTCCGGGGCCGGTTCCATGCAGACTCCTGGGCTCCGAGGGGACCAGCACGGCCTGGAGGTGACCATTCTCCAGACATGCAAACCCACGCAAGCGGGGTCCACGCCTCAGGGGTCTGAGTCCCAGTCTGCGCGGGCCCTGCCCGGAGCCGCTTAGGCCCCAGACTGCGGAGGCCCCAACTCCGGGGGCACGTCCTCCAGGCTCCCGCATGTGGGTCCCCTCCCTGCTCTTTCGTCTGTCCCCTCAACTCTTCCAACTGCTTCCGCATTACCTCGGTGCTCCTTTATCGACTTGTCTTTCCTTAAATACTTGTGTCATTAATCAGCAAACTGATTATGTTAAAGAGGCTGTAGTTAGTGGAACGGGTCACTTTGAAGGCCATTTCCTAGAATACTGACTTAAGGACCTGCAAGGGGACACAGAGGCAGCAAACACACAGCAAAGGGATCTGCATGAATCCCACAGAACATACTTCATTTTCTGTGGTTTTGGGATGCAGTCCTGGAGACATGCCTGCACTGACGGAGACCAAAGTCAATACGGTTTTTAAAAAATTACTTACACCATTTAAAAACACTCCTTCTTTGCTACAAGTAATGCACAAAGTTTCAGCGTCATGTGGTTTCACCAGCACATAACAAATTTCCCCTTGAATTTGTCTCCAAGGTGGGGCTCGACATCCATTTGAAAACTCGTAATCTGAAACCAATTATCAATCAATCAAAAGGAGCTCCTTAACCTCAACTTGTAAAATAGGTTGGCTTCAAAAAAATAGGATTGAAATTTTAAGTTTTCATTTCTTAAATATTTACTGTAGCTACTGAAGCATTTTGAAAATATAATTATGAAAATATATATAATATAAAATGAACCTGAGGTGTACTCGATAGAGTCCAAGACCGTCTTTTCTCCCTTTCCTGAGAACCGTTTAAGCAGCTCTATATCGTTCTTAACAGTCCCTGGATTTAATCGTATTTCTCTGAAATAAATGTTTAGAAATTCATTTTAAATACTTTAAAACAGAATCTACAGAAAACAACATGAAAACATTTCATTATATCAGGGGGAATATCTTTTTTTGTAATTAAAATATCAGTTAAATTATACAACAACAAAATTACAGTGAATTTTAACCAGGTTACAGTGTTATAACACTGTCAAAACATCAAAGAATCAGTGATTCGCGTTGAATGCAACATCAAATATACTCATTTCAATATTCACTTCATTTCTTAATGATAATTCCAAAGTACTAGAAAATACTAGACAACTGAACAAGTTTTAAACTTGATAAACTACACGATAATTGCATTATAATTTTTAAATTTATCTACTAGTTTGAGACTTTGAAAATAACAAGACCACTTAATGTCTTCAGAATTAGATGAAACTCCACTACAATGTTTTAGCCATGTTAACTGAAAAGTGTACTGTTTAGAATTAGAAATCTTCATGCAATAACTAAAATTTTATTCCAAAAAATGTAATGTTAAATCAATAGCAACCACTTCCAAACTTTATTTTTCTTGTGTCTTTTCCCTAAAGCTCTGAAAGTACTTTTTATAACCAATTTTTAGAGGCTTCTTTTTGAAAAAAAAGACTCACAAGGAAATACTTTTCAGAGAATGATTGAGTAGGTGCAGGTCCAGCTGCTTGAGTAGCAGGGCAATCTTCATCTTAATCTCACTTTCAGGATCATCATCTTTGGTAATTTTATCAAGAATAGTTAATACAGATGAGTCTTCATTTATTTCCTTTAGCATATTATAATCCAAGCCCAGGATTTTTGCTATGGGGTTTCTGTTTGCTGATCAAAAAAGTGAATTAAAAAAAATTATCTTCTTATCTTCTATTGCAAGAACCACAAAGACTATCATATCCTTTGGAGCCCACTCAAATGTGTTTCTTTCATTAAGCTTTCTCTGATTGACCCAATTTGAATTAATCTCTATTCTCAGATTTTACTGTACTTAGGAACTTTCTCACCCCTCTTGAGATGTTTACTTGTACTGTAATATCATCTCCATATGCTATCACCCTAATAGGACAGAAGCTAAGAGGTCTATTTTTTTTTTAAGTTGACTGTGGGGCATTGTTCAGAAGAGGCATTCAATCAATACATTCAGAATTGATTTGAAGATAGAGAAATACTGGTCTCCTTAGAAGAATGATCACTAGAACCGTGTGTGTGTTGTGTGTGTGTGTGTGTGCGCGTGTGTGCGTGTGTGTGCGTACACCAGTGAACAGTATTCACAAATGCTTTCTCTTCAAAATAGCATGTTTTTCTCAGTCTACAGATGTACTGCCGATCTTTTCCACCTGTCTGAACTGCTTATATTTTCAATGTCTTTTGACATTAGTTGGGAAAACGAATCTAACCAGTATTTACGTACATGCCAAAATCATAGTGAAAATTCTAAATACCAACTTGTGATCAAGGTTGAAAGTTGAACCTAGAGATGTTGAAAACAGAATTTAATAAAGGCCAAAAAACTATATGGTTGAAAATGAGGGAGAAAGGGGCAGAACCGTGTTTAGAAAGGAGGAATTCAACTCAGGTGAAAATCTATATGCATTTGGATGGGTTGAGGGATGCCTATGGGACTAATTCAGAAAGCCTGACCTGATGGGAAGCACGGCGACGGCACTAACTTTCCCACAGGACGCAGACTACCAGCAGGAGAGTCTTGGGGGGAGCAAGGGAAGGAGGCCTGGGAACCAACCACTTAGTGAGCATCTCCACTCACCACCTTACGGCTGTCATCTCTAAGGATTATGAAGATACGAGGTGAATTCTGGGGAAGGACACAAAGCTGACTTCCAAATTGCCAGGTACCACGCAATGTGGACCAAAAACGAAGAGCTGTACCTAGAACTCTTACAGAAAGGGCAAAATGCAGCGAAGGATGCATATTTAGCCAGACTGGGCGTACAACACTCTGTGGATTAAGTTTACATATTAAGTTGAATTTAATGAACAACCATGCGTCTACTGACTCTTCTTAAATTCACTCTTATTCTCAAGATTTCATCCCTCTCAGAAAAGTAGCTTTGATGTACAGGGAGAGCAGTCAAGATGTAAAAAGAAGCTGCTGTTCTAAGGTTCACATCTTAAAGAAAAAGGACTAACTTTCCACCTCACAGCCACGGACAGTGGCAAAGAATGATGAGAGACAGATGAGGGACCTTATGCCTGGGACACACTGGTCACACGATTCCAAAGAAGCAGAACACATATAGGACATAATTACCTATTGTCAGGTGTTTCTACTCGTAAGAAATACTTAGAGCCCAATTACAGCAGGTGATCAATCACATTCTTTTTTGCATGTTAGACGATTAGACAATAATAAGAACATTACATAACTTTAGTGAAGAGGAAAAATACTTCCCACTGAATGAATGTAACTATTCACAGAAAGCTGTGTATTTCCACAGTGCAAAGGGCTGAGACAAAAGGGAAGTGAGATGATTATGGGCTGTACGCTAAAGCAAGAGGCTACATTCATTTTAAAGGAAACGAATCACCACCCATCACAGCAGAATGCAGGATGAGAGGGTGGATGCTGGTGCTGGCCCTGGACAGCTGTTTTCTCCCCAACATGAACCTTAAAGGCGTCAGGTCTTTCCAGGAGCTAAGAAGGCTCTCTTTAAACCAGCAGAATGCAGGATGAGAGGGTGGACACTGGTGCTGGCCCTGGACAGCGGTTTTTTTCCCCCGACATGAACCTTAAAGGCGTCAAGTCTTTCCAGGAGCTAAGAAGTCTCTCTTTAAACGACATACTAAAATTAGAGATCTCGAAGCTTACTAACGGTAAAGCATTAGGCTTCTCATTTAAAGTAGAAATCTGATATGAGCATAACATTTCAGCCAAAATAAATCAATGACATTTTTAAGTCAAGAAATCAAGTTGAACATAGCACTTTTTACCTTTCAGGTTAGAGAACTTTTGTCAAGAGACTGTAAGGAATGATTCCCTCCCCCGCCCCCAAGATTAAGTTTCTGAAAGTGCAAATCACAGACTGGAGTGTAAACATCACCTTCAATACACGCTTGTGCTTCCCTCAGCTTGGCATCTGTGGCAATATGCAACACACGTGACAGCTGCCCGAAGCTCCTAATTTTGATCTGTGGCACAGAGAGAAACAGCAAAGGCTGTGCATTGCTATCCGCTTCTTCTGACTCGACTGTTGTTTCACTAAAAAATGAAAAAAAAATTGTTTTTTGAAAGCTTAAGGTTAACCTGGAGGCCAGCAGAAGTTAAATTTAAGACATTTCAACAAATTATTTCCATGTCTCACGATAAAGCACAGAGAATATAAATACCTCTTGTTAGAAACTCATCTACTTTCCCACTTTCATCCACACTCAGGCCCTTAAATCCCCAGACTTATTAGCAACGTGATATACCCAGGAAGAAAATTTTTAAACAATTTCTTGAATACCTATGTGAACTCAATCACAGTTTTGGGGTTTGTTTTTCTAATAATGCATTGGACATGTTTTCAAAAATCCCTGGTTCTACAGAACCTTTCATGTTTTGTGGATTTCTAATGTTATTTAATTTATAAAATTTGTATACCACAGTAATTAGTGGTTAGGAATTGTCTTGGCTACTCTGTTTATTAGCAAAAAAAGCTATGAAAAAAGACAAACTAGATCCCCTCAATGGATTATTTTCCCACTCCAAACCTCCAATTTGGTTTACTTTAGGATAACAAGCAATCTTTCTAACTAGGCTTTTTCCTGATCAGAAATCATTAGCTCTCCTAGATTGGTGTCTCTGGCCATTTTAGCTTCTTAGGTCGGCATTCCTAAAAGACTAAGATGCTTTCACGGCAGCGACACATCTCCAGATTTCCACCACTTACAACATCACCTAAACTGCCTAGCTTTTCACTGCACACTGATAGCTCTGGCAAAACTGTCCACATCTTAAGACCTGATATTTTACATTGTAACGCAGATAAATAGCTGTGAAATGTTGACACTCGAGACAATCTACTACTATTTCATAAATGAAGGAGCAAAATGTTTTTAGACTTGCCAGGGACACGCATCGTTTACAAAACGTCTACTTTCCCAGGAATAAAGCTCTTGGAAGAACGCCCTAAGGATCGAGGAGCTTTCTCAGAGGTCTGCTCTGGGGCGGGCCGCTGGTGCTGAGCGGAGGAGGAAAGGACGGAGACACAGGCAGACTGAATGCCCACAGGGCCAAGCTCCCGAACTTGAGAAGCTGAAACTCCTGGGGAGACCAGGATAACGGCAGGGCATAGGACATTCTCGTTGCTTCTGCCGGCGGAAGCCTGCAGCTGAACAGACAGCTAAAACGCCAGTGATGGAGAGGACTGTCCAAAAGCAGCCTCCCGTTTCAGGCTCACGGTCTGCTGGCGCTGAGGAAAGAGCTCTTTGGAAGAAAACTGCTGTAGCCACCTTGATAAGGTCAAGCAGAATGAAAGAAAGAATAAATGAAATCCACCGACCTGATCAAGAGACTTTTAAACTGGAACTGCAGGAGGGAGCTAAAAATACTCAGCTTATGCTATAGAGAGCAAGAAAAAAGGTCTGATTTATTTAATCCCCGATGTCAGGTTCCATGTCCAGAACATAGTAATTACTCCACAAATAAGTCTATAGGTGAGAAACTAGGTAGTAATGCGCAGGGATAACCCAGAGTTCAATAACAGAACTTTGGGCCACTGACCTTTATACTGTGACCTTGAAATTTTACCAAAATACGATAATTATTGTCTCAGAAAACAATACCATTTTAAGGCTGGAGATCATGTAATTCAGCCTTAGTGATACTGATCAGAAAACTAAGGACCAAAAAGGTATGAACTGTGTGTGAAGTGTGCATCACTAGAGGAGGAGCCCTCGCTCAGGCGTCCTGTTGTCTCATCCACACAGAACTCGTACCGGCATATAACTTGGTCCCGACTCATGTACATAACTGAGACACAGCAGACTGCGGTTCACAACTGACATACAGCGATATCGAAGCAGACGTGATTCAAACATCATAGTTCTACCAAAGGAGAGAACAGGTACCAACATTTTCACAAAGCAATTCTGAACGCTCACCCAAGCTACATTCTAGAGACTCAAGCGCCTCAGTTCTGTGCACCCCCCACACATGGCGTCACCACTGAGTGGTGTCACTTGGCCTTAATTTACAGTGGCTTGGGCTTCATTCTGAGGTGTTTTAGGAAGATTGTTAATCTCATCCTGTGTGATAAGAACACAAGCAATTGGAAATGGTGATAAGAGACCTATGATTTCCATTAAAATGAAAGTCGAGACATTTTCCCCTCAAAACCGAACGTGGAGAGGTGATACTACAGGAAGAGCAGCTGCACATCGGGAATGAATCTAAAGGAAATGAGTGAATCAGGCCATGCGTAAAGTCCTGCGCTTATCTAGTCAATTAATAACCATCCGCACAAAAGAAGGTGGTGGGTGGAACGTACAACCTCCTCATTGTGTGACTGAAGGATGGGTTTCAACGTGAGATGCGATGAGCCTAAATCAGAAGAAGGCTGATCACAACTGTGCTGACGGCTACAGAGAGCGCGTTTGGAGATGCACAACATCTGCTGAGAAGTGAGGCCACAAGTATAAACACAGCCCCCGAAATATCTGCAGAGATCAACAAAAATTGTATCAGTATAGATACAATTGACTTGTTTTGGAACAAGAGGACTGAGGGAATGTATATCCCCATGAAGAATCTGCCTCTATTCTAAAACATGCAAGGATATTACTGTTTGGTAGCAATGCGTCCAGAGACTCTAGGCTTAAATTCCTCATGATGACTTGGCTATCCACACGGACTTACAGACATGAATCCTGACTAGTGGGCTTCCCCCACTTTAAATAAATGAATAAATGTGTTCTAAGGTTCAAGAGCTGAGCAAAAAGAGTGCATGTGAACCAAAGGGCGAAGAATGAGGCAGTGGGGCTGCTTCACAACACACTCTTCTTGCCTTTGAGGGCACCCCTGGTTTACCTCGCTTCTTATGTTGCTGGACGTAGCAGACACCAAGTGGCTATGGGCTGCTGACAGTTCCTTGGGGTATGGTCAAGACCTGGATATGAAAGCATTTGGTATTCTCCAGTATTACCAAAATCTCAGCTGTATCCTTTGCCTTCTTCGGGGCAGTCAGTGCCTACCTGGTTTTCATCAAGACACACAGACACACGTTCCTTCCTATGCAACAAGCGCTGCTATCACACCCCTCTCATCCCTTCCAGCATCAAAGGTATCATCAACACAGGTAAGAAACAAGAATGACGTATAGAAAAGTTGGCCCACGGAAAAGCTGCATGGCAAATTTGACAGAAGGAAGACAATCAAGGGGTAGTTGGTTCAGAATATACATGGTGTCAAAATGTCAAAACATCCTGCTTGAGGGAACACTGTATCTAGAGACTGTATGCGAGATACAAAAATAGAAATAAAGCAAAGAAAACTGGACAGGGATAGAGAAATAGTGATACATTATATGTATGTCAGCCCCCCTAACTAGGGCACAGATGTGATCACGTCTGCACTCGTACACAAAATTAGTAGAGAGGCAAGATACAACAACAATACAACAACAATCTTGATCTCTTCTGACATTTGCTTTAAATCCATCTTTGCACCAAGTAGTTCACGTTTTTAATTGATTTTACAGATGAGTTCATCTTTCAAAAATTAGAAAAAGCAATGTGCGATGCTACATTGAACTTAGGTGGGAGCAATGAAGCACTTTGGGAGAAAGTGACCATAAGCACCGTTAAAAATACGATTAAAAAAAAAAGATTTCAGAAAATTCAGAGAGAAAATAGATCATGATACCAGAACTAAAGAGCTTTTGAAATACAGTTCAAGAATGATTTTACAGTTCTAAAAATTAAATTCTGAGTTTATTCTCACAAATAATCCCAAAGGGAAAAAATGGAAAAGGCATCTATAGGAAACTTTGCCTAGTTAGAGAGCTGTTTTTGAAAAGATCAGACTTTAAAAGTTCATAGGCGGACTTCCCTGGTGGCGCAGTGGTTGGGAGTCCGCCTGCCAGTGCAGGGGACACGGGTTCGTGCCCCGGTCCGGGAAGATCCCACGTGCCACGGAGCAGCTGGGCCCGTGAGCCACGGCCGCTGAGCCTGCGCGTCCGGAGCCTGTGCTACCCAACAGGAGAGGCCACAACAGTGAGAGGCCTGCGTACCGCAAAAAAAAAAAGTTCATAGGCAAAACCAAAGACGGACAGAGATACAGAAAAGAGGATCAGAATGCCTGGAGTGACACATAAACTGAGGATGTGACCAAAAACAGTATATATGAATTTATATAAATTTATCATTTACAATTGTAATTTATACTTATATATCAATATTTCATATAAGTATAATATAGTTATATAAACGTATGTAATTTACATAAGATATCTATTTAGCTATGTTCAAAAGACATAAACTGGTAGTCCATTGTTTGAGGTGGAGATAGGATTTTTTGTTCTAAATCTCAGATTTGGAAAGTTCTCATTTGAGGACAATGCTAATTGTTAGGAAGTTTCTCCCTTATGTTAAGCAAAATGTACCACTCTCCCTCTGCCACCCCATAGATTGTACAGATTTAAATATCAGAAGGGATTTTGTCTATATCTGAGATCACAAAATCAATGCCTAGTGGCATCTGGCAGTTCATAGGAGCGGAAAGACCAGTCGCAAGGCAACAGCAAACGTTGGGAGTGTGGTGACCTGGAAAACACATCCCCTATGGAAAGAAAATTCAAATTTAAAAATTAGTGCGCTGGCCAAACAAAATATCCTCAGATGCCACCCGAGCGCCTCCGGTTTTCTGAGATTTCTGAGATTCACAGAGGTTAAGCGACTTGCCCCAAACCTACAACCAATCAATAAAAAACGTGCAACCGAAGACATTAAACTCTAGAAGCAATTCACTGGCTTACCTGACCACGTAACCCGGTCCAAAGGCTGAGGGGTCCAAACTGGTTTTCCATTCCAGTGGTTCTACAAAAACATAGTTTGCCTCTTGGGGATGTTTACAGATAAAACTCTCCACAAACACAATAATTTCCTTCAGTATCGCCTCATTGAGAGGGGTAGTTTCCAGGGCCCTAGCCCCGTGCCCCGCAGCCGTCCACTGCGCGGACCTTGTCAGTGCCGTGCCCATGGGATCCCACGATGCTCAGACCCGAGCTCAGTGCGCACACTGCGTCGAGGCAGAGAGAGAGACAATAGCATCCACCTTTCCCCCGGAACATTGCTCATTTTCAAGATTTTAAGCTAGCACTTACCCAACCCACATTCTGCTTATTCATCTCAGAGCTGGATTTTTTAAATTATCCAGTTGCTCTTCAATTCAATAAAATAGTCAACTTTCCCTGAACCAGCGCTAAGTGAAACTGACGAGGACGTAAGGATTTTCCAGTATCTGCCTGCCCTGGAATGAAGAGCTTCTTTCTCATTTTCCTGGGCCTAAGAGAGAGAATTCAAATAGCTGGGCAGAAATTGGAAACAGGAAAGTCCAGGAGCGAAACAAAAAGAATTGCAGGAGGTTGGCATCAAGGCCTTTGGGTTGCAGCTCTGCTGGGGCCAGAGGTGAAGTGAGCGATCTCTTTTGAGCTGGATCACACATTGTTTAGAATCATGCTATTCAAATGACTTCTGTTATCCTTTGTCATCATCATACATCTGCATCAGTGCAATGATGGCTGATGAAAATGATCCTGAGAGCACTGGATGTCCCCCAAGTGCCTTCTGAATTCATAAGAAACAGAATAAAAACATTAAGTGACATAGAATTTTAATTTTTTTTCTGAAAATTGGTAAAGCGCATATTGACCCTATTAATCAAAATATTTGAGCAGTTCAAATTCCATACTCCCTGCCCAGAATATTTTACTGTAATTCACAACTTTCTTAAGAGCAAATGTGAGAACAAATGAGAATCTCTTTAGCCTGTTTATCTAGATTACCAAGAGTCTAGCATTAAAATGTAAAACAGAAATTGAAATAAATTTTACTTTAGCTAAATAGAAATTAGCCTTTAAAAGAAGATATTTGAAAAGATAACATTATCTGTAAACTTAAATAAGAGCCAAGCTAATAAATAAGTTCTGACATTAATACATAATGGACATTTAAGACTTTTTTTTCAGATAATCTATACTTGTTTATTTTCTCATTTGTAATAACACTGATCATTAAAACCTTTCTTCTGGAATATTAGAGAATGGTTAAAAAAGTTAAATAAAGAATGTAATTAGCTTCCCCCTCAACCCATCATTATCACAAAAGCTCAGTACCAATATTCTACAGAAATGATTTGGAGATTTACTTTCCATCCTGTATTAAGTCTTGAAACACAGTAACAGGGGCATCTGGGTCAGAGGTCCTCAGACGGGCAGTACCGGCTGCCGAGAAGCAGGGACACACACTGTACAGATGTTTCATTATCAAAACGATAAGAATGGAACACTGCTAGCGTTTAGTGATGAGGACCTAGAATGCCAGATGTCCTGCAACGTGCGGGACAGTCCCCCAGAAGGAAGAATCATGCTGCAATCTCCAGCATGTAGTATGTAAACACTTCAGATAATTAATACCTGAGCCTACAACCTATCACTATTTTACAAATAATCATGAAGGATTTTTTCACAGTTTTAATATGCACTGAATTTTCCAGAATTTAACTATTATATAAATCAAAGGACAGTTGTATAGACTTCATTTTACACAGAACTTTACCAAGACGTCAGCAGTTGGTAAAATCATGTCATTGACTGAAATGTTAGTCACACAATTTTAAGTTTCGGTGACACGTGTGTATTTGGAGCTACTGCACACACAGTAATTCTATGTGAGGCTAGAGCAACTGCTCACTTCATTATATATTCTGAGCATATATATATATATATATATATATATACACACACATATATACTTGAGCATTTACATGCTGACACTTTATTTCAATTATCTTCCTTTATTTTACATTTAGAGCACCATTGAGATTTAAAACTATGATTTTGATTTCAGAAGAGTAAAGTGGGCATTACAAACTATTTGTTATAAAAAGCAAGTATTGGATCAGATAAGGTTGAGAACAACATATATATATATATACACATACATATGTACATATATATATATCTGAAAAAGTGTTAGTGAAATAAAAGGTATACCAAAAAATGTACGAATTTGTTGTGTGCAGTCGTTTTAGTATTTCAGTGTTTTGTTTCTGCTAGATTCTGAACACATAAGCAGGTACTGATGTTTATGTGTGACACTCCTGAGTTTCCCAGTACTACGAGAATAAATGCAAATAGATTTATCTTATATGGAAAGGTTCAGGAGGACAGTTCTATTTGTTTTTAATGTTAAGTACAAACTTGTTTTGGTTTATAAAGCTGAATTGTATGCATCATTTCCTTCTTGCACCTTTTAAAAGAAAAATGTGAAATTACGTAAGACTGTGGCAGTCAACATGCCATAGAGTAACTTCCTGGAAGACACTTACGAAGGAGCTACGACAGGCAAAAAGTCTTTTCATCATGATACATTCTTCTAAGAATGTGTGTAACACATTTGACTCTATTCAAATTGTTTTTCTGAGTCTAATAAACCAGGAGCTGCGGCAATGGTCAGGCTTGATTTAAGAATAAGGCCTAAGAAAATCTTTGGGAGCCTATGAGCATCCAGAAAGCAAGTACAATATGATTTGAATAGTATTCGAAAAATTAAAAGTGGAACAAAATCCCAAAGAAGAGAAGACCATGTATAAAAGATCTTTAAAAAAAAAAAAAAAGACTTTGGAGGCCCAACTGAGTTTTTAAAAGAAAAAATAGGTGGTCTTGTATTTTTTTTCTTCTTAAGTATGAGAAATTTCTAATGGCCTCTTAATTTACCAAGAGAACCAAAGCTACAGCATTTATTCCAATAATTCCAGTGACGTTCCAAAATGGTAAGTATAACTCGGGCGAAAATTCAAAAACTAACATTTTTTATCAAGACAGGCTGATGGGACGTTTCCACCCAGTGTCAATCCATGAGTTCTTAGGGCCTGAGAAACATGGTTACAATGAACACATGGGCATACATAGTACATATCTTCGAATTAATTGAAGATTTTAAAGTTTAACAATTACAGGGAAAAAAGTTTTACTGCATGTGTTTGTTGCCATAAATTGAGAATCACTTTACACTCATGTTCTCTACTCATCCAGTGGATACAACAATTTTTCTTTTTTAAGGGTCCGTTGCAAGCCTCCAGGATCATTAATAAAATGAAACCCACTCGTGAATAATTTCTGTAACACTTGAGCAGAAACAAAACCAAATTCTTTATGAGACTACAGGAGTAAAAGCGTCCACCCTAAGACCCAGAACCGTGGCTGGTGAAGCGGGTTAGGAGACAGTGCCTACCCTGGCATCCCGAGAACGAGGAAGCTAGGCGGTGAGACCTACAGAAAAATCAGTTTCCGAACTGCCCGGAACCGAGCCTTGAATCCAGGCAAACTCAGCCCGCGTGAAGACACGTGATGACGGCAGCAAGCGGCCCCCTGACGGGCGGAACGCGCCGGAGCGGGAGGCTGGCTTCCCGGGCCGAGCGGGGAGGGGAGGCGGGAGGGCGGCAGCGAGCACGGCGCCGGGACTGAGGCAGAGCTGCAAACGCGGAGGGGGAAGGGACGGGGGACGGGAGACGAGGGTGCGGCCCGAGCGGGCGGGCGCGCGGGGCGCGACGGCGGAGCGGGGGGCCCGGGCAGGAGCAGGGTGTCCGCGGGGAGGCAGGGCGGGACGGGCGCGGGAGAGACACGGGGAGGGGGCGCATCTGGGGCCCGAGGAGAGAAGGGGAAGCCGGGGAGTGGGCCAGAAGCGGGGCCCGAGCGCGACTCCCCTTTCTCCACCCACGCGGACGGCAGCAAAGACACCGGCGCCCGCGGGCCGCACTCGCCCGCGGGCTTCACTCACCCGCAGCGCCCGGCTCGGCGCCCGCACCGCGCCCCACGCTCCGCCCGCGCGCCCGTCGGTTGCTAGGACGCCGGGTAAACAAGGCGCCGGGCCGCGCACACCGCGTCCCGCCCCCGGCCGCCCGCGCGCCCCGGCCCGCCCGCGCGCCCCGGCCCGCCCGCGCGCCCCGGCCCGCCCGCGCGCCCCGGCCCGCCCGCGCCTCCCTGGAAACAAGCTCGGTCCTCCTCCCCTCCCCCTCCTCCATCCCCTCCCTCCCCCTCCTTCCCTCCCCGTCCTGGAGGGCTAGTCCCCGCTCTGGCCACCAGGTAGGAAACGTTCACCTTCCCTAAAGCACAGTGAGAGGTTTCAGCAGAAACTTCACGGCAGAACCAGTAGCAAATGGAAAATAGTCGTTAGAAACACCGTTTTGCTTCCCCACAGGCTTCCAGACAGGAGTCCTGTAGCGTTCCGGGAGGGCTTCTGTGTACCTGAAAGCTTCACTGGGTTCTCAAAAATAGCACAAGGCCTCTCACAGGATATTTGAGGTGCACATTTTTCTCTCCAGAAGGCAAATAAGCTAGAATTTTCGAACACTCACTGGAAAAGCAGAAACTGCTCTTGGATACTCTAGTTCAGAGAACTGGAATGAAGTGAGAACACTTTCCCCGTGTTTTTTTGTTTTTGTTTTGTTTTGTTTTTTTTTGCGGTACGCGGGCCTCTCACTGTTACGGCCTCTCCCGTTGCGGAGCACAGGCTCCGGATGCGCAGGCTCAGCGGCCATGGCTCACGGGCCCAGCCGCTCCGCTGCATGTAGTATCTTCCCGGACCGGGGCACGAACCCGTGTTCCCTGCATCGGCAGGTGGACCCTCAACCACTGTGCCACCAGGGAAGCCCTCCCCGTGTTTTTAAATGCCTTTTTTTAATGTGGGTTAAGATGACCTTGATCCCACCAGTAGACACTCTACCAACAAGAGACCACCCTTGAAAAGCCAGAGGGGAATGAGGGAGTGGGAAAAAAGAAAATATTTGGTGGGGAAAAAAGAGAGAGGGAATGAGCAGTGTACTGTCTTGGGGGTTGGAGTGTTTGGGGACAGTGCTGGACAACCCAGGGTGGAGAGTGTTTAGGAACTAGAACTGGATTGTTTTTCCTTAAAGCCAGGGAGGCAGATGTGTGAGGATGTTAGGTGTCACATGTCAGGGTAGTAGGCTGTCCCTGCTCAAAAACAGAGCCTTTCTGCAGACACATAAAGAAACAAGATCGATTTGACCTTTGTTTGGGGTCTTCTTCTCTTCTTGAGAGTGTGAAAGTTGTTAGGAGTGGAATCATTTTGCCCGAAGGGGACTCTACCTCCAGAGAACCCTAGAGTTGCGAACACCAGAAAGGAAGATTCCGTGCCAATAGGTATAAAGGGCCCATTCAAAAAAAAAAAAAAAGAGAGATTACACTCAAAGACAGTCACAGCATCCTAGCTGTAGAGTTGATGCATGTCACAAACTGGTGAAGGTAAACAAGCTGGTGAGGGTCCACCTTTCAGAGGCATTCTGGAGTGGTCCTGGAAGCAGGGAAACTTCTTTGGGTACTTTATTTCACTTGTGCATTTTAATCAGCTGTGTGAGAGAGCGTTTACTGAGCCCTATGTAGAAACTGGCCAGAGATCTACAAAGTTCTGGACAATTGACCTTGGTTCGCAAAGGAGGGAAAAGCCAGCACCGACCACGATCTGAGCATTTGTGTCCTCATGTGCCAAATGCATGCCAAGGGGCCGAATCTCCCATTGCTTAATCTGATTGCAAAATTGGAATTTGCTGGAATTTATTAACCTTGAGATTTTCCAAGAAAAAAAGCTTCTAATAATACTTAAATTTGTAGACTTCCCAGCTGGCTTCTTCCAGTTTTTTCTTGCCATGTGGAAGCACTGACGTGGCTGTGTCTCAGCTCTCAGTTTAACTGACCACTTCTCAGAGTGCTGACCACCCCACCGAAAGAAGCCTCCCAGGAGGACTTAACTAGTCTTTGTCTCTTTGCCTGTCCCCTACCACTGCAGTGAGCACCATGAAATAGGGACCTTTTCTGTCTCCTTCAAGTCTGTACCCCTAAGAGCTAGAAGAGAGACTGATCCGCGGAAAGAGCACAATCGATGAATCATCTGGTCAAAGATGGCTGGCTACCTGACGTTCTTTGTTGAACCAGGTGCCGGAAAGGTGAGGCCCACATCTCCCTGGACACAACTGATGAACCAGTTTGATGATTCTGAGTGGCTGTGTTATGGAAAAGAGCCTTCAACACAGAGAGCACCCAGCTGTTTGCTGAGGCAGAGGTCTCTCCCCGCACTGCCTGCAGCTAGAACATGACCCAGTTCTGTCCAGTGTCCTTTAGAGAAGGTCTGCCATGGGCGGCTGAGACAGGCTTGAACATGTTCGACTCCCCCCCCCACCTTCTGCCAGCTGAATGTGCTCTCTGTGAGACCAGCCACCCTGGCTCAGGGCAGCTCAGCGCCCCTGGGGCACAGCAGATGAGGCACGGATGCGGTGGCAGTATTTGCTCCGGTTGCCTAACAAGAGAAGCATCCCGTCTCACAGCTCTAGAAGCTAGAAGTCCAAACACAAGGTGTCAGCAGCGTCCGTTCCTTCTGGGGCTGTGAGGGAAGGATCTGTTCCAGGCCTCTCTTGGCTTGTGATGGACATCTTCATGGTCATGGGATGTCCTCCCCATATACCTGTCTCTGTGTGTAAATGTCCCCCTTTTCTAAAGACAGCCATCATATTGGACTATCCTCATTAGCTCATTTTAATTTGCATTACCTCTGTAAGACCCTCTCTCCTCCGAGGTTGCATTCTGAGGAACTGGGACTTCAACATATGAATGGGAGTGGGGGACACAATAGCAAACATAACATTCTGTAAACGGGGGGCTCAGTGGGTTTCAAGGGCCCATTCATCGGTGTTAGAGTGAGGCCCAGGGGTGTGAGGCAGCCAACAGGAGCATTTACAGGCCATAACCAGGAGAAGGTGACAGGCAAGGTTGGTCTGAGTGTCCGATACCTCAATCAGGAAAGGACTGACAGTGGAGAACACCATGAATCAGGGAAGTACAATCGCTATATTGTGCGATCATGGAGTTAAGTCTCATTATGGGACAAGATTGCCTCTTAATGGAATTTTTCAGGAGATTTCAACAGAATTCTGATGCTGGGAAAATTTGCACGAGGTCTGATGAAGTCCTAACGGCCCACTTCCCCAGGTCCAACCTTTCCTTACAGATCGAGACAAACAATCAAAGAAGTCCAGCCTCAGCGGCCTTCTCAGTGATATGCGATGGACCACGAGCACGTTCAGAAATGAAATGGCTCTCTTTTTAGATTCTAACTTCCTAGAGATTCATTTATTTGGTAAGTGCTTTTTTGGATACCAGTATGTGCTAGGCAGTCCGTTGGCAGAACTGGGTTTTCCAATTGGAGTACTGGCAAAAAAAAAGGAGTCCATTAAACTCTTTTGAAAATCCCTGGAATAGAAGGAAGGCCAGTGGCGGGGAGCACAGGAAGCAGAGAGAGAGAAGAGGATGGTGAGTCGGGCAGGATCGCAGACGGGAGGGCCTTGAAGCCATGACAGAGTCCGATTTTATTCCAGAAGCAAATGAAAGTTATCGGAGGATTTTAAGGAGGGCGTGGCATGATCTGATTCATGTTGCTAAGAAGCTATCCTGGTTATTAAGGTGCAAAAGTAGAAGCAGAGAGACTATTACTAAGCCACCGTGGGTCAGGTCCCTAAGGAAATAGCGTGCAACATGGAGAAATGCCTGTGAGACAAGTACCGGGGACTCTTTCCAGGGGAGCAAAGGCAGCAGGACTGGACCAGAGGAAGGCTGAATTGCAGTCCAGTTACCACAACCACAGGGAGAGCTCTGAGTCTGGGGGCCTGGGGGGCCCTACAGAGTTTTCCCGTATTGAGGAGAGGGCTCTGGGGGGGTGCTTTATATCTCGTTATCTTTATATCTTTCTCCCCCCACAGCTAAATTTTTATTTAGTTGATAACCTCCATTACACACTAAGTTAATCTTTTTTTCTTCCCGTGTTACTGACAGATAATTGACATGCACCACTGTGTAAGTTTAAGGTGTACCACGTAATGAGCTTACATACATCATGAAGTGATTGTCACAAGTTATCACAGTAAGTCTATTGTCACAATAAGTTTAGTGAACATTCATGATCTCATATAGATTCAAAATTGTAAAAATAGAGAAAAATTTTTCCTTGTGATGAGAACAATTAGGGTTTACTCTTTCATATGTAAGCTACAGCCATGTTAATTGTACTTATCATGTTGTACATTACATCCCTAGCAATTATGTGTCTTATAACTGGAAGTCTGTACCTTTTGAGCCCCTCCATCCAACCCCCCTCCCCCCGACACCCACCTCTGGTAATCACAAATCTGATCTCTTTTTCTATGAGTTTGCTTGTTTGTTTTTGACGTATAATTGGCCTACAACACTATGTAAGTTCCTGGTACACAACAGAGTGATTTGATATTTCTGTGCGATAACTATAGCTATGACATGTCACTATACAAAGATATTACATATTAATTTTGAGCTATATTCCCCACACTGTACCTGCACACCCATGACTCATTTATTTTGCCTCTGGAATTTTGTGCCTCTGAATCTCCCTCACCTATTTCTTTCCTCCTCTCACCCTGCTCCCCTCTGGCAACCGCCTGTTTGTTCTCTGTATCTGTAACTCTCTGTTGTGTTACGTTTGTCCATTTGTTTTGTTTTTAGAGTGCACATATGAGTGAAATCATAAGTATTTGTCTTTCTCTGACGTATTTCAGCATAATACCCTCTAGGTCCATCCATGTTGCTGCAAATGGCAAGATTTCATTTTTTTTCATGGCTGAGTAATATTCTATTGTGTGTGTGGTATATATATACCTTCTTTATCCATTCACCTATTGATGGGCATTTAGGTTCCTTCCATATCTTGGCTATATTGTTGATAATTCTACAGTGAACACAGGCATGCATATTAGTGTTTTCATTTTCTTCAGATAAATATCTAGAAGTGGGATTGCTGGATCATATGGCAGTTCTATTTTTAATTTTTTAAGGGGCCTCCATACTGTTCTCCACAGTGGCTGCACCAATTTACATTCCCACCAGCAGTGCACAAGGGTTCCCTTTTCTCCACATCTTCACCACACTTGTTATTTGTTGTCTCTTTGGTAATAGACGTTCTGACAGGTGTGAAGTGGTATCTCATTGTGGACTTGATTTGCATTTTGATTGATTAGTGACGTTGAGCATCTTTTCGTGTGCCTGTTGGCCATCTGTATGCCTTCTTTGGAAAAATGTCTATTCAGGTCCTCCGTTCATCTTTTTATTAGGTTGTTTGTTTTTTTTGATGTCGAGTTGTATGAGTTCTTTGCATATTTTGGATATTAACTTCTTATCAGATATATCATTTGCAAATATCTCCTCCCATTCAGTAGGTGGCCTTTTCATGTTGTTGATAGTTTCCTTTACTGTGCAAAAGCTTTTTAGTTCGACGTAGTCCCATTTGTTTAATGTTGCTTTTGTGTCCCTTGCCTGAGGAGACAGATTCAAAAAAATTTTGCAGACTGATGTCAAAGTTTTCTTCTAGAAACTGTCTATGTTTTCTTCTAGAAGATTTATGGTTTCAGGTCTTAACATTTAAATCTTTAATCCATTTTGAATTTATTTTTGTGTGAGAGTATAGTCCAGTTTGATTCTTTCCCATGTAGCTGTCCAGTTTTCCCAGCACCACTTATTGAAGAGACTATCTTTTCCTCATTGTATATCCTTGCCTCCTTCATCATAGATTAATTGCCCAGATAAGTGTGGGTTCATTTCTGAATAGATTCTTGGGAATCTATTCTGTTCCATTGATCTGTGTGTCTTTTTTTGTGCCAGTACCACATTGTTTTGATTACTGTAGCTTTCTTTGTAGTATAGTTTGAAATCAGGGAGTGTGATACCTCCAGCTTTGTTCTTTCTCAAGATTGTTTTGGCTATTCAGGATCTTTTATGTTTCCATATGGATTTTAGAATTATTTGCTCTAGTTCTGTGAAAAATGCCATTGATATTTTGATGGGGATTGCATGAAATCTGTAGATTTCCTTGGGGAGTATGGTCATTTTAACAATATTAATTCTTCCAGTTCATGAACACAGTATATTTTTCCATCTGTTTGGGTCATCTTAAATTTCTTTCAGCAGCGTTTTATAGTTTTTTGTGTGCAAGTCTTTTACCTCTGCAGGTAGGTTTATTCCTAGGTATCTTATTCTTTTTGATGTGACGGTAACTGAGATTGTTTTCTTAATTTTTCTTTTTGATAGTTTGTCATTAGTGTATAGGAATGCAACAGATTTCTGTATATTAATTTTATATCCTGCAACTTTACGGAATTTGTCGATGAGTTCTAGTAGTTTTTTGGTGCTGTCTTTAGGATTTTCTATGTATAGTATTACATCATTTGCAAACAGTAACAGTTTTACTTCTTGCTTTCCAATTTGGATTCCTTTTATTTATTTTTCTTCTCTGATTGCCATGGCTAGGACTTCCAATGCTATGTTGAATAAAAGTGGTGAGAGTGGGCATCCTTGGCTTGTTCCTGATCTTAGAGGAAATGCTTTCAGCTTTTCACCATTGAGTATGACGTTAGCAATGGGTTTGGCATATACGGCCTTTGTTATGTTGAGATATGTTCCCTCTATACCCACTTTCTGGAGAGTTTTAATCACAGATGGATGTTGAATTTTGTTGAAAGCTTTTTCTGCATCTATTGAGATGATCATATGGTTTTATTCTTCAAATTGTTAATATGGTGTATCACACTGATAGATTTGCAGATATTGAACCATCCTTGCATCCTTGGGATAAATCCCACTTGATGATGGTGCATGATCTTTTTAATGTATTGTTGAGTTTGGTTGCTAATACTTTGCTGAGGATTCTTGCACCTCTTTACCTATATTGGCCTGTAATTTCTATTTTTGTGATACCATTGTCTGGTTTTGGTAACAGGATGATACTGGCCTCACAGAATAAGCTTGGTCAGCTTCTTGTTTGTACTTTGTCTTCACTATTTCCTTTCTGTAGTCTCAGTCTAGCCCTTTTGGTGAGAAAGGAGAGTGAAAGAAGAAGAAGTAAAAGGACAAGGAATCTTCTAAATTCTCTGCCCTGTCATAAACTACCTTTGCATTCATTGCATTAAGCCTAATCTGGCTCATTCTCTTGTGAATGTTTTTCCTTAGAATTTCAAAAATCTTGCAGTGTTGGTGGCCCTTCCCACTGTATTTTGCTCCATCCCAAAACAGCCTTCTTCCTTCTGACTACATTCTTGGGAATCTACAGTTCATACATTTACTTTCTGCTGAGGTCTTATAGCTACCATCCCACCTCCTCCAACCCCCAGTGTATTTTTCACCCACAGCCAAAATCTGGCCCATGGAAAGCACTCACACATTATTTGCTCAGCAAACTCTAGAGCACAGGTCAGTCCTATCGCAATAGATGCTTTCCTCCATTTTGCTGCCAGAGCCACTCTACTCTGCCTGTCTCTCACCCCCCAGGCTCACCCACCATCTCCTCCCCTCCTCACAACTGCACAGGATAAAGGACACATATTAAGCTCTCTGAGTAGTCTCCTTAAAGTCCTTCTTCTTCCTTCCTTCTGAACTGAGGTTGGGGGGCAGGTGAGTAGAAAAAAGATGGCTAGCACAGCTCTCTCCAAAAAGCTCTTCCCTGGAAATCCACTCATTTCCCTTCTATAACTTCAATATCGGTGAGTCAGGAAATTGACTTTCCAGTTATAACCTTTACAATTTTACATGTCAGCCTAGTGCCTTACTCTGGAATAAATTGTCTACTGTATCTTGAATCCCAATGTCTTGAATTAGTGAAACAATTTTAACATATTATTTCTTAGGTATATGTACAAATTGTGGATGATTTCAGAGCAAATCAATAATATACATTGCCTTAGAAAGTGAATGGATGGGGAAGAATTATTAGTGTTTTCATTTATATACCTGCTTATCTTCTGATGTGTTACAATGAGCCTGTGTTCCTATAGTAAATGATTAGGACTGTGTAAGAAACAATAGACGTAGAACATATGAGTAATTTATATATATACAGATTATTCAAAATTAGGCCATATATCAAAGGTCATTTCATATGCATTAATCAAAATGATTTTGATTCTAAAGTAAAAGTGGTGTAGGATTGCCTTAAACATTTTGACTTGAAGGAAACACAGAAGTGTTTTCTCAGATCTTTATCTCGTATATACATGTAGTGCAATTGATTGTCCTTTTGATTGGAAGATTTGAGTGAAAAGATAATCAAAATGACAGAATCTCAAACTGAATTTGGGGAGCACTGAGGCAGGCATGTTGTGTGCTTCATTTCTGTATAAATGAAAAAATAAAAAATAAACCCATAGAGGTACCTTCTCTTACCAGTTCTATCATTTTATAGAAATGATAAAAACTGGCCTACAGGGTTAATTAAACCTGTATGCTACATCCCTAAAATGACAGTGGGGAAAGAGAACGGGAGGGAAGATGAAATGGGTGAAACAAGTCAACAAAATGTGGGTAATAGAAAACAGAAGGGTTGAAATGGCTTAGCCGAGAAGAGAAAGCTGAAACCTAAAAGCTTGAAGGGATCAAAGCCAATAAAAATAAAACATTTGCAGAAAAATAGACCTGGAAAGACTCAGAACTTGGAGGCATCTCTAAAGGTGAAGAGTAGACTGAAAACAGGAAAAGAGCTTGAAAGCCTTGTTCAAGGAGGAGCTGGACTTACAAACCTTTTCCCCGACAGAGAGGTTTATCAGTCAGGGCGCCAGGAGCAGCTGAAAACACTGTACGGAAATCATGGAACTAAGTAAATATGGGCTCCCGGAATGCTGACCATCCCCGCCGCCCCCTCTCCTGGACCCTTCCTCCCGCTGGCAACCCGACTTCCATCTTCAGGCAGAAGATCTGACACTGACCAGCATGAATGCAAAGATCTACAGGTGCTGACATTTGAGAGTTCTTCCAGTCAAATAGCTGTTGGAAGAGGGGACGTGTATGGGTAGCATGGGGCAGGAGTGGTGGCAACAGAATTATACCCTCTACTTCCAGAATAAAGAGTCAGCAATACTCTCTAAAAAGAAAAACCAAGCCATAGCAGTTTAAGCATGTCATTTAGAAATTTGGAAATGTTGAGCAATACCAAAGACAAGTAAGAAAAACAAAAAACAAAAAAAAAAGACAAGTAAGAGTCTTGCCCATCACTGTGATTTCTAAGAAAAGAAAAAAAAAAAACAGGATCCAATCAGCTTCTCAAGAAAAACCAGGGCCAACCACCTTGTGAAAAGGCTGTGCTCCATCATCCAGGCCTGGCTAATCACACACAGACTTAAGAGACCCAGTCCTGATGAACTCAGACATTGGAGAGGGCAAAGCTTCTGTGACAAGTAGCTAGTGCTGCAAGAATGCTGCAAGACACAGAGCCCAAACTCAGTGGTACACATGGATCTGTACTCACAGACCTTCAGGTCAGTTGCAGTTCTTGTAGCTTGGCTCACCTAGGCGAGCCCTGCGTAAGTGCTCTGCTTCAGGCTCTGCTTCTGGGCTTGGTTCCAGGCCTTGTTCCGGAACTCAGGCTCGGGGCAGTGGCTACCTGTGGGATGTACTTGTTGTAGTGAGTCACTTTCATGGACATTCCAAGCCTCTGATTGCATCACATCAACTGACATCCCATGGATCCAAAAACTCACATGGCCAAGCTCAAAGCCAAAGGTTGGGAGCTATTATTTGCCCACCATGAAATCATGGCAAGGGTGTGGATAATCTGACACCACTTCAACAGAGTGAAGAAATCACTGGAACTAATAATCTACTGAAGCACCCTTCTTCGTGTATCATTCATCAAGTGGGTTCTAATTTTGGTCTTCATTCCCAGTGCGTTATCATGGTGGTTCTGTCACCTTATCATATTCTCTATCCTCTAGCAGGAATATCTAAGGTTGTTTGCAAATAATTTAAACACACTGTAATCATAAGTTTAAAAAAAAAGAATATCTAGGATGAATAGCCTAGTTAAGTGTTCTGATTTGCTTCTTTATTTTTATGCAATTATTCTGAGTCTTTAAAAAATCTTTTTATAAATTATTTTATTCAAAGTCTCTCTTTTTTGTTCTAAACTCTCTCTTTTATCTAAGTAAGAAGACAGAATACCATAAAAAAAAGTTTCACCCCATTTTATGTCAAGTAGCACTTGGTCCCTGTTCTGGATTTTTTAAAAAGTAGAAACTCAGGGCAAATACACTGGAATGCAGGGAAAGTTATTTGATATAGAAAATGTGCAGTCTAGCCAAGAAGTGATTACTCCAGAAATCCTCATGGAGAATAAAGGACTTAATGTGAGACTTGATATTTTGGAAAAACAAACTGAGGATTAATAATATCCGGGTGATGTCTCCCAAAAACACCAAAGGAAACAGTGAAGACGTCTTAAAAGAATGGCTTCCAGATGCCTAG
Organism: Stenella coeruleoalba; assembly: GCF_951394435.1. Classification (NCBI taxonomy): domain Eukaryota; kingdom Metazoa; phylum Chordata; class Mammalia; order Artiodactyla; family Delphinidae; genus Stenella; species Stenella coeruleoalba. Next base: position 182,056,898 of record NC_137147.1, on the reverse strand, counting down.
TAAATCATGTGTCTCTACCAAATGAGAACATGGCTTAAGGAGGATATTACTTATTTTGAGAAAAGAAGCATTGTTTGGGTGACTAGTCGTCTTTTGCCCTTCAACTCTGTAATATTATTAGAGATACAGAAGCCAAGAGCATTATCCTTTTTGAATAATGGAATGATGGATACCATTATTTGCGGTGAAAATTAGTTCTACCATTCAGTGTGACTTTTGTAAGAAAATTAATAAATTAGGGTTTTACGGTGAGATGATTTGTCTTCTTTGGTGACTGGAGTATATCTCGGAGTCTTGTAAAGTGGAAGAAGGATGATCGTAAAAAGGTAGGATGAGAAAACCGGGCCGAGGCTTAGTGCACAGGAACGTTTTTAGATACATAAATTTCAGAAACAATTTGGAATCTGGAAATTGATTTCCTATAAAGCATCTACAGCCACAGACCCTTTGGCAAGAGTTCATGTGCTCCCAGTTTGGAAACCACTCACTTGGTTCACTGATGGAGCGTCTCGTGCCCCATATTCCTCTGCCCTTTGCAGTCTTAGGTCACACCCTCCAATACGCTCCAGGGTGGATTTGCACCGCTCACAATGTGCCAGAACTTACTAGCTTTCAGAGTTGGGGTCCTGAAGAGCATTTACGGAGGTCACTGGCATTGGTTTTCCATATTGAAATCTTCCTTTGACTTTCTCGGTGATTCATATTCTCATCCCTGTAATATTACCTGGCAAGTGTTTGGGCTTGAGCAATTCTGCTCTGGGTTTTGTCACTGGATTAGCAAACAGCAGCAGCAGCAATAGCAGCAGGAACAAAACTAGTCTCTAGGGATCGCAAACAGATTGTAACCAGGTATCACAGAACAGAAATTAGAATGTGTGCATTCTCTCTGAGAGATATTGCATTTACTCAATTAAATTTCCTATAGAGGATTTTAAGCGCAAATGGCCCATTTTGCAATTTCCATGAACTGTAAGTTCTTAAGGTAAAAAAAAAAAAAAAAAAAAAGAAGTCTAAATGAACCTAATTAATCTTCTGTTTCCTTCCTAACTGGCAAATCGCTGAAAGAGGCAGAAGCACAGATTAATAAACCATATGCAATATATTGCCAGCTGTCATTTGAGGAAACTATTTTTTCTTCTGTCCTACTGACTACCTAAGCGTTATAGTAACATCACAGGAGCTCTTTGGGATTAGGAAAGCCATGATGATTTTTCTCCCTCCTTTGCAAAACTGTCTGCTTCCTTAGTTTCTGTAAACTCACTTTGTATTAGTTAAGATTAGGTTCTGGTGTGAGAAACAGAGTCCAAAAACCAGTGGCTTACGGAGGACAGAGGTTTATTACAACAAGAGTCTGCAGCAGTGGTTCAACTCCGCAAAGTCCTACGGGACCCAGGCTGCTCCTCCCCTGGGCAGGACCCACATTTCCACAGTCCGCTCCATCTCCAGACATCAGGACCACATTCCTGCCAACAGCAGGTTGGAAAGCATGAAAAGGGGCAAAGGTCATGTACTGCCTTACTTTTAGGAAACTGCCACACCACAATTCTACTCATATCTCAATGGCCAAAATTAATCATATGGAACATTTTTGCTTCTTACATTTTGAAGCTATCGTAATAGGTACATAGAAATTAAAATTTTTTTTTTGGCCGCGCTGCACCGAGTGGCATGTGGGATCTTAGTTCCTTGACCAGGGATAGAACCTGCACCCCCTGCACTAGAAGCACGGAGTATTAACCACTGAACCACCAGGGAAGTCTCTTGTTATCTTTTCTAAGGATCTGACCCTTTTATCATTATAAAGTTAACCTGTTTTTCTCTAGTAATGATTTTTGCTTGAAAGTATATTTTTTATGATTTTAATAGAGGTACACCAACTTTCTGTTTGGTGATTTCCTGGGGTATGTTTTCCATCCTTTTACTTTCAACTTTTCTGGAAACTAACATTTTAGATATGTTCATTGTAAAAGAATATAGGTGATTTTTAAAAAATACATCTGACAATCTTTGGGATTGACATGTACACACTGCTATATTTAAAACAGATAACCACCATGGATGTATTGTATAGCATGCGGAACCCTACTCAATAATCTGTAATAACCTAAATGGGAAAAGAACTTGAAAAAGAATAGAAACATGTATATGTATAACTGAATCACTTCGCTGTACACCTGAAACTAACACAACATTGTTAATCAACTATACTCCAATATAAAATAAAAAATTTTTTAATAAAATAAAACACAAAAGACCCCGAATAGCCAAAGCAATCTTGAGAACGAAAAACGGAGCTGGAGGAATCAGGCTCTCTGATTTCAGACTATACTACAAAGCTACAGTAATCAAGACAGTATGGTACGGGCACAAAAACAGAAAGATAGATCAATGGAACAGGATAGAAAGCCCACAGATAAACCCACGCACATATGGTCACCTTATCTTTGATAAAGGAGGCAGGAATGTACAGTGGAGAAAGGACAGCCTCTTCAATAAGTGGTGCTGGGAAAACTGGACAGGTACATGTAAAAGTATGAGATTAGAAAAATCTCTAACACCATACACAAAAATAAGCTCAAAATGGATTAAAGACCTAAATGTAAGGCCAGACACTATCAAACTCTTAGAGGAAAACATAGGCAGAACACTCTATGACATAAATCACAGCAAGATCCTTTTTGACCCACCTCCTAGAGAAATGGAAATAAAAACAAAAATAAACAAATGGGACCTAATGAAACTTCAAAGCTTTTGCACAGCAAAGGAAACCATAAACAAGACCAAAAGACAACCCTCAGAATGGAGAAAATATTTGCAAATGAAGCAACTGACAAAGGATTAATCTCCAAAATTTATAAGCAGCTCATGTAGTTCAATAACAAAAAAACAAACAACCCAATCCAAAAATGGGCAGAAGACCTAAACAGACATTTCTCCAAAGAAGATATACAGACTGCCAACGAACACATGAAAGAATGCTCAACATCACTAATCATTAGAGAAATGCAAATCAAAACTACAGTGAGGTATCACCTCACACCAGTTAGAATGGGCATCATCAAAAAATCTAGAAACAATAAATGCTGGAGAGGATGTGGAGAAAAGGGAACCCTCTTGCACTGTTGGTGGGAATGTAAATTGATACAGCCACTGTGGAGAACAGTATGGAGGTTCCTTAAAAAACTACAAATAGAACTACCATATGACCCAGCAATCCCACTACTGGGCCTATACCCTGAGAAAATTATAATTCAAAAAGAGTCATGTACCAAAATGTTCATTGAAGCTGTATTTACAATAGCCCGGAGATGGAAACAACCTAAGTGTCCATCATCGGATGAATGGATAAAGAAGATGTGGTACATATATACAATGGAATATTACTCAGCCATAAAAAGAAACGAAATTGAGCTATTTGTAATGAGGTGGATAGACCTAGAGTCTGTCATACAGAGTGAAGTAAGTCAGAAAGAGAAAGACAAATACCGTATGCTAACACATATATATGGAATATAAGAAAAAAAAATGTCATGAAGAACCTAGGGGTAAGACAGAAATAAAGACACAGACCTACTTGAGAATGGACTTGAGGATATGGGGAGGGGGGAGGGTAAGCTGTGACAAAGCGAGAGAGAGACATGAACATATATACACTACCAAACGTAAGGTAGATAGCTAGTGGGAAGCAGCTGCATAGCACAGGGATATTGGCTCGGTGCTTTGTGACCACCTGGAGGGGTGGGATAGGGAGGGTGGGAGGGAGATGCAAGAGGGAAGAGATATGGGAACATCTGTATATGTATAACTGATTCACTTTGTTATAAAGTAGAAACTAACATACCATTGTAAAGCAATTATACCCCAATAAAGATGTAAAAAATAAAATAAAGTAAAAAAATATAGTCTGACAATCTTTGCATTTGAAGAAGGTATTTAATTTATTTACATTATGTGAAATCTTATTTTGTGCTTTCCATTTGTCCCATCTTTTCTATGATTCTTTTTCTCTCCTCTGTTTCCTTCTATTTGAATTGATTAATTTTTTTTTCTAACTCTGTTGTACCTACTATTATTTGGAAGTTGTGCACTCTGATACTGTTCTCCAAAAACAACAGGCATCATTAACTTATCAAAGTCTCAGATTGAACAATGTCTCTCTCCACCTGCTGAGCCCGCATCCCTGTCAGAGTTGTCTCCCTTCTGGGATAACATGCTGTGGTGCTCACGCATTTAAATTCTTTTAACCCCTTAAAACTTTGATATTGCTGCTTTATACAGTTATCATTTCATATTATTTCTTTCTGTGCGTATATTTACCAATTTCTCTGCTTTCCATTTGTTTTAAAAATAGAATCATTGAGGTATGATTGACATACAATAAACTGTACATATTAAAAGTGTACAGTTTGAAAAGTTCCAACGTAAGTGAAACAATCACTACAGCCAGGAGAATGAATATATCGTCACCTCCAAAAGGTTTCTCAGGCGCCTTTTAATCCTTCACTCCTACCTCTTTATTTATTGTTGTCGGCGGTATTTCAGGCAGGCGCCTAAATCCAAATGCTATTACTCTGTCACAGCTATTAGTGAACATCTCTCTCCATTTGTGCTTGTATCTCAGACTCTGGGTTTTGTTTTTGTTTTTTTTTTTAATATTTTTTTATTTTTTTATCTGGCTGTGCCGGATCTTCGTTGTGGCACGCGGGAACTCTTTTTAGTTGTGGCATTGCGAACTCTTAGTTGCAGCAGGTGGGATCTAGTTCCCTGACCAGAGATCGAACCTGGGCCCCCTGCACTGGGAGCTCAGCGTCTTACCCACTGGACCACCAGGTAAGTCCCTGTATTTCAGACTTTGAATATGAGATCACTTTCCTTCTCTCTCTTTTACACTCTTTAGATTTTCCCTTAGTGAAGGTCTACTAATGGCAAATATCCCTCAGTTTTTGATGGCCTGAGAATATCATCAGTTTGGCTTCATGCAGAAAAGATACTTTGTTCTAAGAATAGAGGTCTAGGTTAAAAATAGTTTTCCCTTTGTACATTGACTATATCACTTCACAGTCTCCTGGCTTCCTTTTTGCCATCCAGAAAGCAGCTGTGTGTCACTCCTTTGAAGATAGTGCAGCTCCTTTAAAGATCTTCTCTTTTCCTTGGTGCCCTACACTTTCACTATGAGTTTTCTAGTTGTGGGTTTCCTTCGTATTTATCTGCCTGATTTTCTCTGTGCCCTTGAATCTGACAGAAGATACTTTTCAACAGTTCTGGAAAATTCTCAGCCATTTTATTCTCACATAATACCTCTGCTCCCCTTCTTTCTTTTCTTCCTGAAGCTCCAATTCGGCAATATGTACTCTATCCACAAATTTTTTTACCTATTTTTCCATATATTGCATGTCATATCTGTGCAACCTTCTGGATAATTTCCTCAGGACTATTTATCTTTGAGATCACTAACTTTCTCCTCAGCTGTGTCTAATCTACTGTTAAGCCCATCCATTGAGGGTTTATTTTCTTCATTTCAGTTATTAGGTTTTTCATTTCCAGGTGCTCTATTTGGTTCTTGCTCAAATTTGGTCATTTTATAGAGTTTATTCTCTGTACAGATTTTCAAACGTTTATTTCTTTATACATGCTAAACATAATTATTTTATATTCTTATAATAACAATATCTGAAGTCTTGTATTGCTACTTCACAATCATGGTACCTTGTTTCCCTGTGTGTTGAATGGTTTCTTGCTGTGAGCTGCTCATTTCCCTTGGAAATTTGTTTTTCAAGGAATTCTTTGGGAACTGGGAAAAAAGCTTCCACCAGAGAAGACTGACCTTTGCTTCTGCCGGACACCTAGGGTACTATATGTTTAAGACTACTTTAAACTACTGGTATCATCTTATATATTTGATCTGTAATTTTTCACATAACAGTGTATCATGAAATGTCTGTCATTCTAGACAAATTCACCTACTCACTATTTTTAACGTTGTATAGCATCTATAATAAGGCTATATTGTAATTTATTTAATCCTTCAACTGTTGACTTGAGTAGATATCACTGAAAATGTGTATCTTTATATACATAGCTTTACATGCTTGCATAATCATCTCTAATTATATATAATGTTTATCCTCTAATCATATATGTTCACTTATTATTCAATAATACATATTGAATGTATTCATTTCAAATATATATAACATATACATTATAATATATGTATATATATTCATTCCAGAAAGTTGGACTGCTATGGCAAAGAAAATGTGTACTTTAAAAATGTTTCATACATACTACACATGACCTTCCAGAAAGATTCTATCGATTTACAGCCCACCAATATATACCCATGCCCCTGACAATACCAGATGTTATCAATCTTTAAATTTTGCTGATCTGATGAGAGAACATTGTTTTAATCTGCTGATATCTTACTACTAATGAGGCTGAACATATTTGCTTACTTCTGTTGACCATTTGCTTTTCTCTTCTGTATGATTGCTGTTCATTTATTTTGCCCATTTTTATAATTTTTTCTGAGTCATTTTCTTCGTTTTTTTTTGTGTGTGTGGTACGCGGGCCTCTCACTGTTGTGGCCTCTCCCGTTGCGGAGCACAGGCTCCGGACGCGCAGGCTCAGCGGCCATGGCTCACGGGCCCAGCCGCTCCGCGGCATATGGGATCTTCCTGGACCAGGGCATGAACCCGTGTCCCCTGCATCGGCAGGCGGACTCTCAACCACTGCGCCACCAGGGAAGCCCTGAGTCATTTTCTTATCTGTAGATAGTCTTTGAAACTTACAAATTTTAACATGTTCCTTTTAAACATATGATCCAGGAATAACTTTTACAATGTAAATATGAACTAGTATAAATTAGAATTGAAATGTTTTCATAATAGATACTGTTCTTGGGGCAAAGATATGCAGTGAATAATTGTTGTAAACAGTGTACACAGTGATAGTCCCCTGCATCCGTTCTTTGGTATTCTCAAATTTTACACCATGAATATTATAGTGCTCTTTGCGACTACTTTTAGAATCTGTATTTTTTCATTTCCTGTTTCTGGTCATTACCTAAAGTGAGTGCTTTAGTTGAAGTGAGTGGGTATTTGAATTGAGGCAAAAGAGCCTACCAGTGAGTAGTGATTGTATATTTTATTGTTGAGAAAATTTAATCTGATTGCCTCCTCAATCTTTTAAAAAAGTGTTGGAGATTCATGTACTAATAGTCATACTTACGGAGCTATTTCTAGTCAGGTTTCTAATGCTTTACTAGAGATATACTTATTTTCAGAGACCCTAATTTTTTTTTTTAACTTCAAGTGTTTAGCATGTAACTAATTTTCACCAGATGGTTCCATCTTCATTATTTATCTAAAGCAGTAATATTTATATTTAACAACTATTGTTGGAGAGAGATTATAGCATTGTTGGAATTTGAAGTTTTACTAATGCATATTTTACTGTTTTGGAAAATGTCTACTATTTCTAATGACTGTTCAAATCTCTGTTTCTTATGAAACTCATACTTGGCTTCTTCAGTTAATTCTTTCGGGCTATGAATTTTTTGCAAAGTTATTGGGAAAGCCATTTTCTGACAATTATAAAACACTGACTACAGCTACTGATAATTTTTATAGCTTTCTATGATGTGAGAGAAATTTGACTTTGCATATTGAAATAAACTGAAAATTATAGAAAGCTTTTTATTCTTCCATAGGAATGCTTTCCTTAATGATAGAATACATATCATATGAAATGATATAACATCAAAGATATTTTTAAACTGCTTTGAATTCATAGTTTATATAATGCATTTAAACCAGGAGCATTTAGGACTTCACCAACTCAGACTGGATAAGTATTTAGAGGAGGAATGTGTAAATTGTCTTAAAAATAAAACCTATATGTTAAGAAATAAAATTGGTTAAGAATCATCAGGGCGGGCTTCCCTGGTGGCGCAGTGGTTGAGAGTCCGCCTGCTGATGCAGGGGACGCGGGTTCGTGCCCCGGTCCAGGAAGATCCCACATGCCGCGGAGCGGCTGGGCCCGTGAACCATGGCCGCTGGGCCTGCGCGTCTGGAGCCTGTGCTCCGCAACGGGAGAGGCCACAACAGTGAGAGGCCTGCGTACCACAAAAAAGAAAAAAAAAAAGAATCATCAGGGCTTAGAAATGATATTTTTCAGAATTTTTCCAAGCAACTTACTGATAAGCATGCTGAACAAACATATAAATTCATCTGATTCAGGATTGATCCAAAAGTTAAAAAGATGACAAAGTCTTAGCAAATTTTGTATTTCACTGACTATCTGATTTAAACAGTTTAAACATTCTTTGGCATTTAAATAAAGTCAAGTATTCTTATTTATTATTTTCAGAACATATCATTTAAGATTACAAAAGTTTAAAATATATTTTTTAAAACTCAGATCCATTTGATCATTCAAAATTAATAAAAGGAGACAGGGTGGTAGGGGAGGATGATACTGAATTGCCATCCATGCTTCAGTATGAAAATGGCCTGAAAGAATAAATGACTGCACATAACTGGCTTTCTCAAAATAAGTTACTAATAAGAACCATAAACCTTGGACTTCCTCAGTTCAGTGAAAGCATATTTAACTGCTGTGTTGTAAGAGATGCTGGTCCTATAATGGCTATAATCAGACTATTTGGAACCTGATGCATCCAAGTCAAAGTTACCTACCTAAATTATCAAGCAACTTCTGGAATTCTCTGGATTTAGGGGTAGTGTATCAGCCAGGGCCAGAAGAGATCAAGATCAAAAGGGAGCCAACACAGCAAACAGAAGAAGAATTCAGAAATTCTGGTGTAGGAATCAGGTCAAATCAAAAGTAGGAACTTGGGCCTCTGGAATTACACCAGTACAACCAAGATTACAGGGAAGGTGAGTAGGCAGAATTCACTGGGTTACACTTTGACCCCAGCCCACTATCAGAGAGATACTATCACAGAAAGAAGAGAAAAGAGGGCCTTACCTCGTAATCTGCCCCAAGGTGAAATCTTACGCTACCCTAAGGAGTCTTGAAAATATGTCCTAGTCTTAGTACAACTGGAAAGCTAGCTTGCATAACTGACGCTAAACTTTATAACAATAAATGTGTCAGTCACATTAAGTATTGTGTTTGGCGTACGTAACTATTTACTATTATTTACATATCATGAAGACAATCATATACTTTTCTTTTTAAAATCTTTTCATGGTCTATGCTAAATATTTATTAGAAGCAACTTCTATGACTGTTTACAAACTAAATACCATAATTCGTGTATTACTTGGCAATGTGTAAGCAAAGACTCTTGTCAGTTCTACATTTTGCTTTACAAAAATATTTAGTTAACTTAGCTCTGTACTTAAATCAGTACATGCAAAGTTCAACAAGCATGAAAATCAATAAGTAAGACTACATTTTGGGAAAACACTACCTTGGGGGGAAAATGTTGTAGTCTTCCATTTTCAAGCTGGCATATACAACCAATTGAATTAACTTTCAATTGTCTATTTAAAATTAATTCAATCTGATCTAGAACCAAAATACTAACAAACTGCTTACATCTGCAAAAGTTGAAGGAGTAGATGTTTCAGTCAATACCATTTTCTATATTTAAAACCAGAAAGTGACATCAACAGCCCTCAACAACTTACTTATTGTCGTATTTTTGGTCTCCAAACACATCCGTTTAACATGTGCACTGAACTTTCAGCCCTGAGAATAGAATCCCAAACATTCACTACATACATATGTCTATGATTACTTCTGACCACAACAAAACTTTCAAATGAAAGTGAAAAATAAGAATGTAAAAGGTTTGTTTCTCCATCTTGCTATTTTGTTTATAAGTACACACATACACATTAATATTAAATTCACAAAACAGGATACAAAAATTATATGTAAACTATGATTGCAACTATGTAAAAAATGCATATAAAAAAATGGGAGGCCAGGAATCCACTAAAATTGTAACAGTGGTTATGCTAGGGTTATACAGCCACGGTGTTTTGCTTGCCTTTGTCTTGACTTTCCAAATGCTCTGCAATGTGGTGATACTACTGTAATTCAAAACTCCCTTGTCTTCTTTACCGAACACCCTGAAAGACTTTACTCAAAAAAATACGTAGTGATCAATGTGCAGTTTTTTGGCAATTTGGTAGGAAAGGAAAAGAGATGTTCACTGCTCATCCCACATCGGAATTTGAAAGTCCCTGTGAATGGTCTTCTCCAGAATCCCTTCTGTGCTTTAGTACCAGGAAGGCTCTTCTTCCTTCCTTCCCTCTTCACAGCACCACATCCCTGCCACCTTACTGCTCAGCCTTTGGCCTCCAGAATGCCACGTCTTCCCTGTCAAGTTTCTTTCTCTTGAAATTATCTAGGAAGGTTTAACTATGCCTTACCTTCTGCCTCTACATTTGCTTATCAAACCCATCCCATCAAGGTGCTCAGAAAACAAAAGTATTTTGCAGTCACCGGGAACCCCCCTCATTATGTTTCTATGAGTGTAAACTGGCCTGATTTTTCCAGAAGAGAATACAGCAATCTCTCTGAAAATGCAAAATATACGTACCTTTTGGCCTAAAATCCCACAGTTAGAGATCATCCCATAGAATTAGTCAGGAAAGTTCACCAATGGAAAATGTACATGGCTGTTTACTGCAACAGCGTTTGTCATAGCAAACAACTGGAAATATCTGAAGTATCCACTGATACGGCACTGGTTTAAACAAATACAGCACATCCATGGGAAGGACTATTATGCGGCTATTTTAAAAGAGTGAATGAAATCATACTAACCTAGAAAGCTCTCAAAATATATTGTTTTTTCTTTTAAGTCAAGATATTAAATAATCTTTAAGTATTTTTCAGAGGGTAAAGTGCAAGCTATCTACTAAACCCAAGACCCTAAAAAGGAAAAACAAGACTATGGAGGAGGACGGTTGGCCCAGCAATGAAGTCTCTTGGCCTTTACCAGCATATAGACTGAAGAGAGGGGAGCAAGGCTTGAGAGGTCTGTGGCCATGTGATCTTCTTTCGGGAGATGGCGTTAGTGGTGCAAGTGGCTGATGCAACCACCACAGCAGGTAGTCACAAAAGCCAGCAGATCCCACCTATACAGCTGCCGGCGGGTTGCCCTGCTATGACCCACATGGGGCAGTACCTTGGCCAGGACGGGGGCAGGCTGAGACCTGCCACACGGGCGTGTCTGGTGAATTCGGCCACACTGTGCACTTTTCACTGCCTTGGCCTCATGTATTCCTGTTTCTTGGGGAGAAGCCAGATGGACCTGATTTTTCTGGGGAGTTACTATCACATATGACCTATGTTCTTTAGTTTCTTTCATTGTATCCCTTTGAGATGCTGAAACGTCAACCCTATACTTTAACAAATAGCACCTGGACCTTCTCATCTTGTTTCTTTGTGAAAGAATCTCAAAACACTTTAGTAAAAAAGATTTATGACGACTCTTCTATTTTTTTCCATTTTATATGTCTGCTAAATTCCATTTTTTAAACATAGAGAGAGCCACTGGTGGAACTGCAATGTCTAGAGACGTTAACTTCTCCGTAAAAATAAGGCCACTCAAATCTTGTTAAACTGATATTGTATTCATTGTGCCTTTTAATGCCCACGTTCATTCCAAAGGACTTATAAAATGAAATCATCAAAAAGTTCCCAGCTGCACAAGTCTTTTGAAACTTTTCTGTTGTAACAGAGTCTGCGTTACACATTACAAAAACATGCAAGGGGGCTTAAAGATAGTTTAACAAAAAGACTAGAAAGGGAGACTCTCCAGGTGGCTTTTTAAGTGTAGAACATAATAAAACAGTGTTTGGAAAGTATTATGCCAAGATGTAATAACTAGAAAACAAGAAAGTCCATTTATAAGGTGAAGTGTAACTTTCAGTCATAAATGGAAGAAATGTTGAGAATGCAAGGAGGAAAAAACCATGAGCACTTAGTAAATGTGTAACAACTAGACTAACAGCCTGCAGATGTAGAAGAGCAACTGACGGCGTATTCTCGACCATCCTTCTGAGCCCCTGGCCTAAGGCTTTGAGTTATACACTATACCAGTCAGGACCTCCTCAAGGAAGAGAAATCCCTTGAGTATTTAAAACAGAGAGCCTGATGCAGGAAACTGGTTCCCCAGGGGAAGGCGGAGCTGAAATGCCCAACAGCAGACAGGGAGACACCCCAAGCTTAACCGTAGCAGGAAGCCACCACCATCCCTGGGCCAGAGTGAGGATGCAGAGGGCACGGGTAACCGGAGGGGAGCTGGACGCGGCCCACCATTGCATCAGATGTCCCCAGGGAGAGGGAAAAGGAGAGATACTGGCTTCTCCCTCCTTCCTCCCCAACCTCCCACTGGTGTTTGCCGCACCGGTCCCAGCTGGGGAACTAGCTCACAGGGTTCATCTGTCCCGCAGTGCAGGGGAGCAGACAGATCCCAGGGCAATCGGGTCCAGGACCAGCACAAATGCTGTCTGCATTAGCAGATGCACACCCTTCCTCCTTTATGTTCAGGGGAGAACTTCCCACGGGGAGGGACGTGCACGGCGCTAGGATGACCAGGGACTCTATCCTGCCGCGCGACACTTTGCTCAAGGCAAGTAATTCACCCCTGACTCTTCCTTGTGTCTTGACAGTGTTTCTCTGCTGCATCACTTAAAGTAATATTTCAGTTGGGCCGTACACGTTTTTCAAAGGGCTCATTTGGCTTGTATTCTGGGTGTCCTGCTGTAATTCATCCACTGACCTTTGGGCAGAGCACACTTTACAACCACACCAGAGGCAGGTTAAGTGGAAGCCCAGCTGAGCAGCTGTCCATGACACCAACCAATGAGAGACGCGAAGAGATCAATGGGGCATTAAAACATCGCTGGAAATGTCACTAGCTGGGGGGAGGAAAAAACCAAAAAACAAACCAAAAAAGGCCTTGCACTTCTCAAAATTCCTCCAAAGGAGATAGAACGCACTTTATCTGGTAGAACGCTTGAATCCACTTTCAGACACTGCCTCGTCCATGCCCGTAGCCAAAAAGTGCTCTTGGGAACAAACCGAAAACTAAATCTCAACAGTAAATCCGTTGACTCATATAATTTTTAAAAAGACGAGTCAAGGTGACCTTCAGGCGAGTCTGGATCTGCAGCCCAGTGACATCCCCAGGCCCACACCTTCCTCACCGTTGGCTCATGGCTGTTGAAGGACTGCCAGCGGCCTGTCTGCGAGGAGAGGGAAGACCTCTTCCCTCGACACAAGACCTTCGGGCCACCAACAATTACTGGCCAGGCTTGGGCTTCTTGGGAAGTACGGTTTCCTTACAACTTTACTGCTTCCTTCCCATTCATCTGGTCGCTACTGCATAACTTAAGGTGTTTGAAATGGACACGGGGGTGGGAGGGCTCAGGACTAAGCTTACTCGCATTTCTGAGAAGTTCCCGCCTTCCTGCTTCCTCTGGCACCACGTCAGCTTGTGAAGGAGAATTAGCTCTTCCAGCTTTGAGAGGCTCCAAATGTTTGGGCCCCCCAGACACCACAGTCAGCCAGTTCCCTAGAAAAGTATCTCTTCGCAAAGCCAGACCATGGAAACCTCTTAACCATTGTGGTAAGGACTGCTTATCGGTCAATTTAAATTCAAAAGGAAACATAAAGGGATACAAATAGATTATAAACATTTTATTTTATTCATCCATTCATCAGTAGTTTGGTATGAGGCCAAGGCTTTTTCTTTAAGTGTGGGTCTTTTCTCACATTAAACTTCAGACGTAATTCATTGAAGCATAAGATTTACGGTTTCTTTTATTCTGTTTTCTTTTAATGTGGAGTGAGAATTTAAAGGAACTTGTGAAGTAGAGGAGAGAAAAATCCTTTTAAATTTTTACAATTTCCCCCAATTTTTATAGTTTGGGAGCAATTTTTAAGCAGTTGACTTTTATCAAGTCTTTCCAAAGCATTTAATCTAGTTTTCCTAGGGAAAAAAAAAAAAACACCTCTACTGTCATACTCATAGTTCATTGGTTTCTGTAATTCTTTATTACTTACTAAATTATTAGGTTACAATAAACATAACTGGCATAAATAAATTTAGGAAAAGACACAAGTAAGTTGAGTGGCCATAAAACTCAGTTGGTGGGAGCAGGTGTGCTTGGTGGCTTAAGGGCAACACCTATACCCACGAACATTCTGAGGACCATGGGCTTCAGCCAAGATGTTTTACAGGAGAATGGAGCATATTAAGTGGCCAAGCAATCAATTCAGCAGATGCTAGTTAAGACAGCAACTGGGGCTTCCCTGGTGGTGCAGTGGTTGAGAGTCCGCCTGCCGATGCAGGGGACGCGGGTTCGTGCCCCGGTCTGGGAAGATCCCACATGCTGCGGAGCGGCTGGGCCCGTGAGCCATGGCCGCTGAGCCTGCGCGTCCGGAGCCTGTGCTCCGCAATGGGAGAGGCCACAACAGTGAGAGGCCCGTGCAAAAAAAAAAAAAAAAAAAATCAGTTAAGCATACTTTTTTTTTTTTTTTTTGCGTTACACGGGCCTCTCACCACCATGGCCCCTCCCGCTGCGGAGCACAGGCTCTGGACGTGCAGGCTCAGCAGCCATGGCTCACGGGCCCAGCCGCTCCGCAGCATGTGGGATCTTCCCGGACCGGGGCACGAACCCGCGTCCCCTGCATCGGCAGGCGGACTCTCAACCACTGCGCCACCAGGGAAGCCCCAGTTGTTTGTAGATTTTTTGATGATGGCCATTCTGACCAGTGTGAGAAGATACCTAATAGTGGTTTTGATTTGCATTTCTCTAATAGTTAGCAATGGTAAGCATCTTTTCATGTGCCTATTGGCCATCTGTATGTCTTCTTTGGAGAAACGTCTATTTAGGTTTTCCACCCATTTTTTGATTGGGTTGTTTGTTTTTTTGATATTGAGCTGCATGAGTGTTTGTATATTTTGGAGATTAGTCCCTTGTCAGTTGCTTCATTTGCAAATATTTTCTCCCATTCTGAGGGTTGTCTTTTCGTCTTGTTTATGGTTTCCTTTGCTGTGCAAAAGCTTTTAAGTTTCATTAGGCCCCATTTGTTTATTTTTGTTTTTATTTTAATTACTCTAGGAGGTAGATCAAAACAGATCTTGCTGTGATTTATGTCTGAGAGTGTTCTGCCTATATTTTCCTCTAAGTGTTTTATAATTATCTAGTCTTACATTTAGGTCTTTAATCCATTTTGAGTTTATTTTTGTGTATGGTGCTAGAGAATGTTCTAATTTCACTCTTTTACATGTAGCTGTCCAGTTTGAGACTTCCTGTTTGATCCATAGTTTATTTAGAAGTGTATTATTTAATTTCAAGTTTTCAAAGATGTTCCTTTTTGTCATTGATTTCTAGTTTGATTCCATTGTGGTTAGAGAACATATTCTTATGATTTCAATTTGTTTAAATTTGTTGGGGACATCCCTGGTGGTCCAGTGTTTAAGACTTCACCTTCCAATGCAGGGGGTACAGGTTTGATCCCTGGTCAGGGAGCTAAGATCCCACAGGCCTTGTGGCCAAAAATCCAAAACACAGAAAAACAGAAGCAATATTGTAACAAATTCAATAAAGATTTTTTAAAATTTGTTGAGGTTTCTTTGATAGCTCAGGATGTAAGCTCTCTTGGCATATGTTGTATGGGTGCTTAAGAAGAGTGAGTATTCTGACATTGTTGGGTGGAGTGCTCTATAAATATGGATTACATCCTGTTGGTTGGTAGTGTTTTCAGTTCTATAATTTCTGTTCTAGCTGTTCTATCAGTTGTTGAGACAGGGATTTTGAAGTCTCCACTTATAACTGTGGAGTTGTCTCCTTCTTTTACCTGTCTGTTTTATTTTCACATAACTGGAATCCTATTTTTTGGTTCAGGTAAATTTTGGATTACTAAATCTTTGTGGATAGATCCTTTATCATTATATAACGTCCTCTTTTGTCCCTGGTAATTTGCTTTGCCCTGAAGTCTATTTTATGTTATTAATTAAGCCATGCTGCTGGAGTTTAATTAATATTTGTATGATGTATCTTCTTCCATTCTCTCATTTTTACTCTGCCTATATCATTATATTGAAATGAGTTTTTGTTGACACCATATAGTTAGGTCATATTTTTTTCAGTTCTTTCTGCTAATCTCTGTCTTTTAATTGGTATGCTTAGATCATTTCCATTTAATGTAATTATTGATATGTTAGAGCTTATGTCTGCAATTTTATTTTTTGTTTTTCATTTCACCGTTTTCTTTTTCTTGCTTTTCTGTGAGTTATTTGAACATGTTTTAGAATTCCATTTTGATTTATCTCTGCAGTCTTCTAGGGATCTGTTTGTACAGCTTTTTAGTCAGTTTCTCTATGTAATACTTTGTATATAAAACTTATCACAGTGTACTGGTGCCACCAGTTTATTAGTTCAAGTGAAGTATAGAAATATTCACCTTCCTTCACATCCCTTTACCTTTAACATGATTAATTTTCCTAAGTATTCTGGTATATTCTTCTAGAATCACATCAGAGAATGTCATAATTTTTGTTGAGCCTATCAACTGAGCTTTTTATTTTGGTTATTGTATTTTTCATTTCTCATATTTCCATTTGGTTCTTCCTTATATTTCCTATCACTTTTCTGAGACCTTCTATTTCCTTCCTGTGGCTTTGTATTTTTTCATTTATTTACAGAATATTTGTGTTTGCTGTTGCAGCATTTTTATCATGACTGCTTTAAAACTGCTGACAACAATTCTAACATCTCTTTCATCTTGGTGTTGTTGCCCATTAATTAACTTTTTCTATTAAGTTTGAGGCCTTCCTGGTTCTTGGTATGATGAGTAATTTTTTAACTAAAACCTGGATATTTCATATGATGTCATGAGATTCAGGATCTTCCTTAACCTTCTATTTTAGTTGGCTTTCTCTGATACCACTCTGGCAGGGGATGGAGATGGTACTGTGTCATTACTGTCAGGTGTAGGTAAAAGTTCAGATTCCCACTTGGTCTCCATCGGTCCCCAAGGAAGTATTGCTGGATGGATGGACTTCTGGCTCCTACATGGTCTCCACTGACTACTGTGGGGGTGACCGTGCTACCACTGGGCAATGGCGAAATTCCTGACTCTTTACTAGGCCTCCTCTGACACCACCCAAGCAAACATAGGGAGGGTGCCTTGTTACTTCCCAGTAGGCATGGAAGTCCAGGATTCCCACCTGATCCCCACTGAAACCACCTGGGCTTCATTACCGGCTGGTGGGAATGAAAGTCTTGGATCCCTATTTGGCCTTTTCTGATATCAGCCCAGGAGGTGGAGCACTTCATTATAACCTCATGAGGGTAGAAGATGAGGCCTCCCCACCTGGACTATGTTGTTGTTGGTAGGGTTGGGGCCATAGTTTTTTCTAGGGTGTTTGGCTGAAGTAGAGCAGTTATTTCTAAAAATTTTCTGTCTTGCTTGGTGCCCCCTATCCTGTTTTTTTTGGCAAAGGAGAGCAGGTTTTTGTTGAGGATTTTTTCTTGTCTTTACCAATCAGTGTTTCTGGGCTGCCAGCTTCTTCAGATCAAGTCTGGGATATATGAGGCAAGAGAAAAACAAGGGCTCTCACCACTGTGTCATTCCTCAGGTCCTGAGGTCCTCTGCCAGTCTGCCTTCTTCCATCCAACGTTCAGAGTCTTCTAGTATTTGTTTTATATGTCACATCCATGGTTTTTAGTTGTACTTAGAGGGAAGATGGGAAAAAGTACATCTATTCCATGTTCCAATAAATATAAGTCTCCACAATTTTCTTATAAATGAGATAAGAGAAGAAAAGAGTTACAAAACTAGGTTTATACTGCCTTTTATATTTACCTATATAGTTGTCCTTATCAGTTCTTTTATTTCTTCATGTGGACTGAATTACTGTTCAGTGTCCTTTCATTTCAGCCCGAAGGACTCCCTTCAAGCTTTCATGTAGGGCAGGTCTACTAGTGAAAAATTCACTCCTGTCTTGTTTATCTGGAAATATCTTCATTTCTTTTTTGTTTTGGAAGGACAGTCTTACTGAATATAGGATTCTTGGTTGACATGCTTTTTCTGTCAGTACTTTGACTATTTCATCCTGCTGTCTCTGGCCTCCACGGTCTCTGATGAGAAGTCGGCTGTCAATCTTAGTGAGAATTTCCATCTACACAGTAAGTCCTTTGTCCCTTCCAGTTTTCAAGTTTCTTTGTCTTTTGACAGTTTGCCTAAGATGTGTCTAGGTGTGGATCTCTGAGTTAATCCTACTTAGAGTTTATAGAGCTTCTTGGATGCACAGTTAATGATTTTCATCAGATTTGGAACTTCTCAGTATTCTTTCTGCCCCTTTTTCTTTCTCCATTCCTTCTAAGTCTTCCATTGTACATGTTTTGGCATGCTTGATGGGGTCCCAAAGGATTCTGAATCTCTTTATTTTTCTTCATTCTTTTTTCCATCTGTTCCTCAGATTGAATAATCTCAACTGGCCTTCAAGTTTGCTGATTCCTTCTTCTGACAGCTCAAATCTCTTGTTGAGATCCTCTCATGAACTTTTCACTCATGAACTTTTCACTTCAGTTACTGTACTTTTTGGTACTCTGTAAATTTCTATTTGTTCTTTTTTAATAATTTCTATCTCCTTATTAGTTATTTTTTATAATTTATATCTCTTTATTTGTATTCTCTATTTGGTAAGACATTGTTCTTATACTTTCCTTTATTTCTTTAGATGTAGTTTTCTTTAGTTCTCTGAACATATTTGTAATAGTTTTTTTTAAAAATAAATTTATTTTTGTCTGCGTTGGGTCTTCGTTGCTGCATGTGGGCTTTCTCTAGTTGTGGCGAGCAGGGGCTGCTCTTTGTTGTGGTGCATGGGCTTCTCACTGCAGTGGCTTCTCTTGCTGAGGAGCACGGGCTCTAGGTGCACGGGCTTCAGTAGTTGTGGCACATGGGCTCTAGAACGCAGGCTCAGTAGTTGTGGCACATGGGCTTAGTTGCTCCACAGCATGTGGGATCTTCTTGGACCAGGGCTCGAACCCATGTCCCCTGCAATTGGCAGGCAGATTCTTAACCACTGCATCACCAGGGAAGCCCTGTAATAGTTTATTTAAAGTCTTTGGTAGGTACAACGTCTGGGCTTCATCAAGGACAGTTTCTACTGATTGCTTCCTGTGTGTTGGGAGAGGGGAATAGCATATTTTCCTATTGTAATTTTATGTTGTTGAAAACTGGACATTTAAAATGATATCATATGGTAACTCTAGAAATAATATTCCCTCCTGCCAAGGTTGTTTGTTGTTACTATTGTCACTGCCTATTTATTTAGTGATTTTCCTGAACTAATTCTGTAAAAATTTCTATTCTTTCTTGTGTATAACAAAACAAGTCTCTATTCAGTTAGCTTAATGGTTAGCTAATGATTGAACAGAGATTTCCTTAAATGCCTTGGACCAGTAATTCTCCATTCTTGGCCAAGGAATCTGTGTGTAGGGTATGCCTGCAAGGCTCTGGCATGCAGGCTTTAACTATGGCTAGCCTTCACTTCCCATTTGTGCAGAGCCTCAAGGTCAGCCAGAGGTTAGAAATTAGGTCTCATCTTCTCAGGTCTTTCCTATGCATGTGCACAGCCCTGCACATGAGCATGTTCTTCTAAAATTTCAGCAATATCAGAGATTTTCAAAGTCCCCTCTGAACATCTCATTTCCCAAATTTTCCTTTTGAATTTTCTGGTAGCCTCTTACTAGCCCCAAATTGTATTGCTGTTTCAGGCAGGAGCAGTGTTAAGCACTGCCACTAATTGTTTTCTACAAATGCCCTGATGATAGGGCTGTTTAGATTGAGTAAGCTCTGAATTGGGTTAAAGAAAAGTGCCAAGAATATAGCTTTTGGGGAAGCTACGAGGCAGGTCAAATAGTGACAATTATCTGGGAATGGGGTGTTAGGAGAGTTTTAACCCCATTCTGTGCCATCTCCTTTGGCTAGGTTGCTGGTTTTCACTGTGATTATGTGGATGTTGATTTCCAAGATTACTGTGAAGCTGGGGCAAGTGAGAGAGGAATAGGATAAATCACAAAGCTTTCTGCTTGTGCCTAGATTCATCTGTTCTCCCTGAGTAAACACTCCTAAGATTATTGCAAGTCTTTGGTGAACTTGCAAATTTCTAATAAAGTTGATCCTGACCATTTTAGCCAGTGTCTCATCGCAGATTCTATTATTTATTTATTTATATTTGGCTGTGTTAGATCTTTGGCTGCACGCGGGCTTTCTCTAGTTGTGTTGAGTGGGGGCTACTCTTTTTGCGGTGTGCAGGCTTCTCATTGTGGTGGCTTCTCTTGTTGCGGAGCATGGGCTGTAGGTGCACGGGCTTCAGTAGTTGTGGCTCGTGGGCTCTAGAGTGCAGGCTCAGTAGTTGTGGTGCACGGGCTTAGTTGCTCCGCAGCATGTGGGATCTTCCCAGACCAGGGTTCGAACCCCGTGTCGCCTGCATTGGCAGGTGGGTTCTTAACCACTGCGCTGCCAGGGAAGCCTGAGAAAAGGGAACTCTTGTACAGTGCTGGTGGGAATGTAAATTGGCGCAGCAACTATGGAAAACATTATGGAAATTCCTCAGAAAAAGGAATTTTTTCTACTATTCTAGAAATGCATCTCTGCAGTGTTATTTCAACACTTGTTCAATCTACTCCACCCTCAACCCTTCCCAAGTCCCTTTTAGAAATTGACCTCTGCTCCTAGCCCAGAAGACATTGAATGGGAATTCATGTCAACTTTTTTCCTCTAACCTGTAAACTCTCCATCCGCTTCCTGTCATGATAGAAGAGGTGTCCTTAGTCCCAAACCAAATCCATCATTTCTCTGCTACACTTTCCAATGGCTTCCCATCTCACTCAGGGCAAAATCTAAAGCCCTGACCATTGCCTAAGAGGCCTTCCAAAATCTGCCCCCACTGCCTGTCTAACGTCCGACCCTAACACTCTCCCCCTGCTCATACTGCTTCAGGTATGCTCTTTCTTCTTCTTCTTTTTGAAGTATGGTTGATTTACAATATTATATTAGCTTCAGCTGTACAGCACAGTGATTAGGTATTTTTATAGTTTATACTCCATTAAAAGTTATTATAAAATAATGGCTACAATTTCCTGTGCTTTACAATATATCCTTGTCACTTATCTACTTTATACATAATACTTTGTGTATTTTAATCCCATACCCCTAATGCATCCCTCTCCCTTTCTTCTTGCCACTAGTAAACACCTGTTTGTTTTCCGTACCTGTGAGTCTATTTCTGTTTTGCTAGATATAATTTGTATTATTTATTAGATTTCATGTATAAGTGATTCAATACAGTATTTGTCTTTCTCTGTCTGGCTTATTTCACTAAGCATACTATTTCCTAGGTCCATCCACATTGTTGCAAATGGCAGAATTTCATTCTTATTTATGGCTGAGTAATATTTCATTATATATACATATACACATATAATGAAATATATATATTACGTCTTCTTTTTCCATTTGACTATTGATGGACACTAGGGTTGTTGCTTCCATATCTTGGCTATTGTAAATACTGCTGCTATGAACATTGGGGTTCATGTATCTTTTCGAATTAAGTGTTTTTGTTTTTTTCCAGATATATAACCAAGAGTGGAATTGCTGGGTCATATGGTAGTTCTACTTTTAGTTTTTCTGAGGAATTTCCATAATGTTTTCCACAGTTGCTGCGCTAATTTACATTCCCACCAACGCTGTATAAGAGTTCCCTTTTCTCAGGCTTCCCTGGTGGTGCAGTGGTTAAGAACCCACCTGCCAATGCAGGCGACACGGGTTTGAGCCCTGGTCCAGGAAGATCCCACATGCCGTGGAGCAACTAAGCCCGTGCGCCACAACTACTGAGCCTGCACTCTAGAGCCCACGAGCCACAACTACTGAGCCTGCACTCTAGAGCCCATGAGCCACAACTACTGAAGCCTGTGCACCTACAGCCCGTGCGCCGCAACAAGAGAAGCCACCACAATGAGGAGCCTGCGTACCGCAAAGAGAGTAGCCCCCACTCAACACAACTAGAGAAAGCCCATGTGCAGCCGAAGACCTAACACAGCCAAATATAAATAAATAAATTTATTTAAAAAAAAGTGTTCCCTTTTCTCCACATCCTCACCAACATCTGTTGTTGTGTTCTTATTAATGATAACCATTCTGACAGGTGTGAGGTGATATCTCATTGTTGTTTGATTTTCATTTCTCTAACATTAGTGATGCTGAGCATCTTTTCATGTACCTGTTAGCTATCTGTATGTCTTCTTTGAAAACATGTCTGTTCAGGTCTTCTGTCCATTTTTATTGTTTTTTGCTTAATGGAGTTGTATGAGTTGGTTATATATTTTGGATATTGACACCTTGTCAGTCATATCATTTGAAAATATATTCTCCAATTCTGTACGTTGTCTTTTCATTTTGTCCATGGTTTCCTTTGCTACGCAAGGGAAAGTTCTATTAGGTACCCCCTTTTATTTTCTTTTTAAATTTATTTGTTTTTATTTTTGCTGCGTTGGGTCTTCGTTTCTGTGCGAGGGCTTTCTCTAGTTGTGGCAAGCGGGGGCCACTCTTCATCGTGGTACACGGGCCTCTCACTGTCGCGGCCTCTCTTGTTGCAGAGCACAGGCTCCAGACGCGCAGGCTCAGTAGTTGTGGCTCACGGGCCTAGTTGCTCCGTGGCATGTGGGATCCTCCCAGACCAGGGCTCAAACCCGTGTCCCCTGCATTAGCAGGCAGATTCTCTACCACTGTGCCACCAGGGAAGCCCCGGTCCCATTTTTTAATTTTAGTTTTTACTTCTTTTGCCTTAGAAGACATCCAAAAAAATATTCCTTTGATTTATGTCAAAGAGTGTTCTGCCCATGTTCTGTTCTAGGAGTTTTATGGTTTCAGGTCTTACGTTTAGGTCTTCATTCCATTTTCAGTTTGTTTTTGTATATGGTGTGAAGAAATGCTCTAATCTCATTGTTTTACATGTAGCTGTCAGTATTCCCAATGCCACTTATTGAAGAGATTGTCCTTTCTCCATTGTATATTCTTGCCTCCATTGTCATATATTAATTGACCATAAGTGTGTGGGTTTATTTCTGGGCTCTGTCTCTCTCTCTCTCTTTTTAAAAATCATTTTAGATTTAATTATTTATTTTTGAACAATTATTTTTTTATTTTATTTTAAAAGTATTTATTTATTATTTATTTTGGCTGTGCTGTGTCTTAGTTGTGGCATGCGGGATCTTTAGTTGCAGCATGCAGACTGTTAGTCACAGCATGCAAACTCTCAGTTGTGGCATGTATGCGGGATCTAGTTCCCTGACCAGGGATTGAACCCAGGTCCCCTGCATTGGGAGTTCAGAGTCTTACCCACTGGACCACCAGGGAAGTCCCTCTTTTAATCCTCATACTGGCTTATTTAATGGGTTGATCCTCAGTCCTTACTATATATTTGGCTTCCCTGGTGAGATTTTTCCCTCTCCTACAGATTCTTATTTTCCACTTAGAGAAAACCCTTTAACATTTCTTTTAGGGTAGGCTTTAGTATTGATGAACTCTTTTAGAGTCTGCTTATCTGAGAAGTTCTTTGTCTCTCTTTCTCTTCTAAATGATAACCTTGCTGGGTAGATTATCATAGGTAGCATGTTTTTCCCTTTCCACACTTTGAATACATAATACCACTCCCTTTGGGCCTGCAAAGTTTCTGCAGAGAAATCAGGTTGTAGCCTTACGGGGGTTCCCTTGTATACTGACTCTTTGTTTTTCTCTTGCTGCCTTTAGAATTCTCTTGTTAACTTTTGTCAGTTTAGTTATGATATGTCTTGGTGTGGGTCTGTTTTGGTTCATCTTGTTTGGGACCCTCTATGCTTTCTGTACATGGATATCTCTTTCTTCAGGTTTGAATTTTTCAGCCATAATTTCCTCAAATATATTTTCAACCCCCTTTTCTCTCTCTCTCTCCTTCTGGGATCGTATAATGTGAACGTTGGTATGCTTAATGTTATGTTAGAGATCTCTTAAATTGTTTTCATTTTAAAATTTGTTTTTCTTTTTGATGTTCTGGTTGGGTGATTCCCATTATTCCAACTTTCCAGATCAGTTATGCATTCTTCTGTGTCACTTGTCTGCTACTCATTCCTTCTAGTGTGTTTTCTATTTCATCTATTAAATTCTTCATTTCTGTTTGGGTCTTTTTATATTTTCTAGTTCCTCACTAAAGTGTTCACTGTGTACATTAATTCTTTTCCCTAATTCAGTTAACATTTTTATTGCCTACTTTTAAAATTCTTCATCTGGTACACTGTTTATTTCTCTTTCATTGTTTACAGTTTCAGGGATTTTTCTCTTGCTCTTTCAATTGCGAGTAGTTCTTTGCCTTTTATTTTGCATATCATTCCCCATCTCTATCAATTTAGGTGAAACAATTACCTATTGCAGTCTTGAAGGGGTGATCTTATGTGGGAGCACCCCTGTACAGACTGCATATGCCCAGTGCTTTGGGTGAGAGAGCTGGATTTGACATGGACAAAAGTTACACCTTTCCTCAGGGTGTGGGGCAGCTCTCACCTTGGTAGGGAGTGGAGCTGGACGTGGTGGGGTAAAGCTGGAGCTGGGTGTGAGGCAGGGGCTATCACCACCAGGGTCTGATCCCAAGTTGCTGGAGCAGAAGCCCTGATTGAGGGTGGAGCCCGAGCTGGCTCTGTTCTCTTCAAGTGTTTGTGGCATCTGAGCTCCAGAGCACGTGGGCTCAGTAGCTGTGGCGTGCTGGCTTCTCTCTAGTTGTGGCACATAAGCTCCAGATCACGTGGGCTCAGAAGCTGCGCCACGCACTTCTCTCTAGTTGTGGCACATGAGCGCCAGAGCACACAGGCTCAGTAGTTACAGCATGCAGGCTTAGTTGCCCCCATGGCATGTGGAATCTTAGTTCCCTGCCCAAGGATCGAACCCGTGCCCCTGCATTGGAAGGCAGACTCTTCCAACTGGACCACCAGGGAAGTCCCAGTTCTAGGCACTTTTGATTTGAAATCCGGGGCACGTAAATCTCCCAGGTTTCTGTAAGGAGCTGGATCTCCACAATCACAAAAATCAAATCAAACTGCAGTTTCTGTACCCAACTTTGTCCTCATTCTTAGAGACGACAGTCCAACTCATGTCCTGTGCATGAAACGGTTATCTGAGAGTGCCCAGCTCTGTCTCCCCACAAACGCCTTGCAAGCTCTTGATGCACTCCTGACGGGAGGACCACACTGTAGTGAGCCGTTGACCTCAGCCCTACGAAAGTACTCTGACCATCATGGACTGGAGGGCTGGCTTAGAGTCCATTCAACACCCACAGTGATAACCCCACTTAAAGATGACCTTAGCTTCACTTACATTTGAAGATCAGAGATCAAAAATTATTCTTAGGATGGAAGAAAATCTATTCAAATATGAGTAAGAAATCTGGAGTTTAAATTTGTATTAATTCACCCGAGGGGTGTGCGTGTGTGTGTTTGTGTAGGGGGAAGGGTTTGAAAATACACACAAATAGGACACCAGCTTCTGGAAGTCATTCTCCCAACCAGTGTACTTTACTTCATACTGTTAAATTAACTTGATGAAAATATAAGTTTGGGTAAAAATAGAAGAACAAGGGTAGAGAATATTATTTGAGTGTCAAAATTCACTATCTAGACAGACTTTTTCATTTGACTAAAGGAGCAGAAACCCACACATCAGGAATATAATAAAATTTTCTTCACTGTGTTGCTGGCAACAGCCTGGAAGAATTCTGCAAAAACTCCGACTGTGAAGAAAGATACTCTGACTGTGTCATGTCATTTGAGTCCCTGCCACTGTGCTTTGTGCCTTGGCATTTTTCACCAGGCTGGTTCTAATTGCCTGAGCAGGGCTTCCATTCTATGTGGAAGAAATGATGTTTCTCTAGCCTCATTTTGCAGAACAAGCCAGATGTAACATAGATACAGGCCCCGGAGGTCAGAGAACGGGTGCAGCATGCACTTCCTCTTCTTGGGCAGCTGCGCCCCAATTTCCTGTGTGCAGATCAGTGCTTCTCCAGTGTGGTCTCTGGACCAGCAGTACCAGCCTCACCTGGGCATGAGTTAGAAATGCAGATTCTCAGGCGCCACCCCAGACCTCCTTAATCAGACATTCCGGGGCAGGGCCCAGAAACCAGTATTTTAACAGGCTCTCTAGGTAATTCTGATGCTGCTACCACGGGGAACCCCTCCCTTCCCTAATCTCAGGCACCCCAAATCAGGGGTAGTACACAGAACCTGTGCTTGCCCAGTTAAAGTAAACGTCAGGACTTTATCCGAAGCTCCCAGAAGACTCCTGTTCTCCCAGCTGCCTTGGACTCAGTTCCCCGGACAGCTGGCTTGTAATCCCAAGTGGAGAACCTGTCTGAGAATCAAGCCAGTGAGTGGAAGAAAGCCGAGTGAGCTGGGCCAAGCCCTGTGCCTCGGGCAGAGAGAACCAGCTCCTGATAATACCGCTGGAGCCCAACATCAGGACCACTTCAAGCCAGCTCTGCCGTGGGCTATCCAGATACAAACGTGGATTACCTTTTTACTGAAGCCAGTTTGGCCTGGGTATCATGACACTTAAGACTGAAGGAATTCTAAGGAATAAAACATGCAAACACTATTCTAAGCCAGTCAGTGAAGTTAAGCGTTTTTAAAAACCACTAACCTAATGAGAACTCAGTCTTAGTAGAGAAACTTGCCTCCTGATTTATGAAGAAAAATAAGGACACTTGACACTCTTATCAACATGGCCCTTCTCTTCCTCTGCTCTGGGATAAGGTGAGGACTCCTGCGGCGGGCTTCCTGCTTCCTCACCCCTGTGCTCTTGGCCCTCTGCCTTCCCTCGTCTCCCAGGACCTTGCTTCTTAGGTCACTCTTTTCCCTGCTGTATCCTCACCTCTCTGCCTCCGAAGCCTCCTTGCCTTCAGTCCATAAATATGCTCAAATCTCCCATCCTCTAAGTACAGCCCAGCTTAACTGCCACCCTCATTCAAACCTTGCAAGTCAAGTAGCATCAATTTACTATTTCCATTGTCTCACCTCCTAACGCGCTTCAGTGTGACTTCTCCCATCACCACTTACGTGCAAATGTCTCCATTAGGGTTACCGGTGACTGCACCATGCTGAATCCAGTGGACGTTTCTTGAGTTCTCCCTTGGGTTTGACATCATTGGTCATCCCTTTCTTCCTGGTCTTCTCTACTTCCTTGGCTTCTCCGATATCACTCTCTCCTCTCTTCACGGTTTTAGCTTTTCGCTCACCGCCTCCTTCATGCCTCCTTCATGCCTCCTTCATGCCTCCTCCTCTGTGTACCTGGTGGAGGTTGGCATCATCTAGGATGCGTTCTTAGCACACTGCTCCTCTCCAAGGATGATCCCATCCATTCTCATGTCTCCACCAGCCCTGTGTGCCATGGATTCCAGAGTCTGGATACCCAGAAGCTTCTGCCTCTGACAGCTGTCTACTCATCTCACATCCAAAACTGACCCAGTCATACTCCCTCAGCCCCATCAGATCTTCCTGCTACATTTTCTCGTTCAGTTGGCAACACCACCACCACCCAGTCACGCAGGGTGGAAACCCGGCTCCCCCTCTTCCTGGCCTCTCACTTCGAATCCAGCGTGCGTCCTACAGATTTGCCCACCGAAGGCTTCCGGAGTAATGTTTCTTCTCTCCATCTTCACCGCCTCTCCACCTCCAAACCATACTTTGGATTACTGTCATTTTCCCCACGGATTAGGTCTTTCTTTTTCCCTTCAAATCAAGCAGTTTAGAAGCCTCCAGAAGGCCTGGTATGGACACACAGCCAAGCCAGCTCCACCGCCTCCCATCCCGCTCGGTCCCCTCATTGCCCCCCTAGTGCTGACAACAGTGTTTCTCAAGTTTTCAACCCGAGAATGTCCTCCCCAGGCTCACCTGGGGCACCTGTGACAGTGCTGATTCCGGAACCTTCCAACAGTCCTACCAAATCATACTGTCCAGCGGGTGCCTAGAAATTTTGGATTTTCACACGTGTCTCGGTGATACACACATTTAAGTTTTGGACCCTTTGGCCCAGTGATACACCAGGACCCTCCTGACCCTGGCCCTTGCTCCTCCCATTTTCTTTCTTTCTCACTATTCCCTGACTTTAGCTCCATGCTTTTATAATCCCAAATGCCTGTATTATACTACACTGTGTGTCTCATTCCATGAGTTTGTTCGTGCCGCTACTGAAATACCCAGACCCTGTCACTCACTCCACACCCCCATTGCCTGGTTATCTCATGTTTATCCACTGAGACCTTCAGCTCACGTCTCCTCTCTTGCAGCACGCCTTAAGGTCTTACCCTCCAAATCCTCTTCCCTCCCACATCTTTTCCCCTCTGTTCAGCAGGCCAGATCCTCTTTTGAGCTTCCACATGTGTATCTCTATTATTGCTCTTAAGCCAGTTCTCAAGATTCCTAAGCTGTGTGCCTCATTCTCCCTCTACAACGTGAGCACCTTAAAGTCAGTGACTGTGTGCTCTTCAACCCACTAGTCATCACCCCAAGCACAGGCTGGGTAGATAGCAGGCACTCAAATGTTTCTTCCATACATGAAGTGGGCATACTTGTTCTCCCTATCCTTGCTAGCTGTTTCTCTGCAGAGGGGCAAATGGTAAGAGAGCAGGGAGGAGGTGGAAGGTAAGATTAATAGTGACAGTGTTAAGGATGAACAGAAAGGGAAGATGCTCGTGGAAAAGGGGCCGTTAAGGCCATTATAATGGTGGCGAAAGGAGATCATGAGCTTCTGAACAAAGAAGGTAGCAGAGAAGGTAGAGGTAATTCCCCTCTTTTCCTAGTTTGTTCAGAGTTTTTGTTATGAAAAGGTGTTGAATTTTATCAGATGCTTTCTTTGCATTTATTGAGACGTTCATGTGGTTTCTATCCTTCATTCTGTTAATATGGTATATCACATTAATTGATTTTCATATGTTGAACCATCTTTGCATTCCAGCAATAAATCCCACGTGATCATGGTGTATGATCCTCTTCATCTGCTGCTGAATTCATTTTGCTAATATTCTGTTGAGGATTTTTGCATCTATATTCATTAGGGATATTGGTCTGTAATTTTCTTGTAGCATCCTTGTCTGGCATTGATACTGGAGTAATTCTGGTCTTATAAAATGAGTCTGGGGACTTTCCTGGTGGCACAGTGGTTAAGAATCCACCTGCCAATGCAGGGGACACGGGTTCGAGCCCTGGTCCGGGAAGATCCCACATGCTGCGGAGCAACTAAGTCCGTGCGCCCCAACTACTAAGCCTGCACTCTAGAGCCCGCGAGCCACAACTACTGAGCCTGTGTGCCTAGAGCCTGTGCTCTGCAACAAAAGAAGCCACTGAAATGAGAAGCCCGTGCACCGCAATGAAGAGTAGCCCCCACTCGCGGCAACTAGAGGAAGCCCGCGCACAGCAACGCAGACCCAATGCAGCCAAAAGTAAATAAATTTATTTTTTAAATAATTTTTTAAAATAAAATGAGTCTGGAAGTGTTCCCTCCTCTTCAGTTTTTTGGGAAGAGTTTTAGAAGGATTGGCATTAATTCTTCTTTACGTGTTTGGTAGAATTCGCCAGTGAAACCATCTGGTCCTGGGCTTTTTTCTATTGGGAGGCTTTTGACTATTGATTCAATCTCCTTGCTAGTTATAGGTCTGTTCAGACTTCCTATTTCTTCATGATTCAGTCTTGGTAGGTTACATATTTTTAGGAATTTATCCATTTCTTCTCGATTTTGTAGTTTTTTGGTATATGTAAAGGCCATGTAAGAAAAACCCACAGCTAATATCATAATCAATGGTGAAAAACTGAAAGCTTTTCCATTAAGATCAGAAACAGGATAAGGATGCCCACTCTCACCACTTCTATTAAACACAGCACTGGAAGTCCTGGCCAGAACAATTAGGTAATAAACAAACAAAACCAGAAACATAAAGATGTCTTAGTCTGTTTCAGGCTCTGCTGTGACAAACCGGCACAGACTGGGTGGCTTATGAACAGCAGACACTTTTTGTTCACAGTTCTAGGGGCTGGAAGTCCAAGATCAGGGTGACAGTGTGATCAGGTAAGGGCCCCCTCTGGGGCTGCAGACTTCTCATTGTTATTCTCACATGATGGAAGGGGCTAGAGAACTCTGTGGGATCTCTTTTTTAAGAGACCTAATACCAGCCATGAGATTTCCATCCACACTTATGACCCAATCACCTCCCAAAGGGCCTACATTTGGGGTTAGGATTTCAACACATGAATTTCGAGGAGATACAAACTTTCAGACCATAGCAAAAAGGCATCCAAATTGGAAAGGAAGAAGTAAAACTGGTCCTGTATGAAGGTGATATGATCTTATATGCAGAAAACTTAAAGACTCCACACAGAAACACTGGTAGAACTAGTAATGGATTCAGTGAAGTTGCATACAACATACAAAAATCAGTTGCACTTCTATACACCAACAGCAAACTGAAAAGGAAATTAGGAAAACAATCTTTTTTACAGTAGCATCAAAAAGAATAAAATACTTAGGAATAAACTTAAGACAGTGAAAGACTTGTACACTGTAAACTATAAAACACTGATGAAAGAAATTAAAGAAGACACAAACAAATGGAAAGATATCCTGTGTTCATGGATTGGAAGATTTAATATTGTTAAAATGTCCATACTGTGGCTTCCCTGGTGGCGCAGTGGTTGAGAATCTGCCTGCCAATGCAGGGGACATGGGTTCGAGCCCTGGTCTGGGAAGATCCCACATGCCGCGGAGCAACTAGGCCCGTGAGCCACAACTACTGAGCCTGCGCGTCTGGAGCCTGTGCTCCACAAGAGAGGCCGCGATAGTGAGAGGCCCGCGCACCGCGATGAAGAGTGGCCCCCACTTGCCGCAACTTGAGAAAGCCCTCGCACAGAAACGAAGACCCAACGCAGCCATAAATAAATAAATAAATAAAATGTCCATACTACACAAAGAGACCTACAGATTCAATGCAATCCCTATTAAAATCCCAATGGTAATTTTTCAGAAAAAAAATTCTATAATTCATATAAAACTGAAAGAGACCCAAATAGACAAAACAATCTTTAAAAAGAAGAACAAAGCTGGAGGCATCGCACTTCCTGATTTCAAAACGTATTACAAAGTTTTAGTAATTACAGCAGTATAAATACTAGCACAGTGACAGACATATAGATCAACGGAACAGAAGAGCGCCCAGAGATAAACCCACACAAATACACGGTCAACTGACCTTTAACAAGTGTGCCAAAATGCACAACAGGGGAAGGACAGTCTTTTCAACAAATGGCGTTTGGAAAAGTGGACATCCACATGCAAAGGAATGAAACTGGACCCTCATCTGACACCTTACATAAAAATCAATGCAAAATGGATTAAAGATCTAAGCATAAAACCTGAAACTATAAAACTCCTAGAAGAAAACGGGGGGAAAGCTTCATGACATTGGTCTTCACAATGGTTTCTTGGATATGACACCAAAAGCACAGGTAAGTGTGACTACATCAAACTTAAAAGCACAGCAAAGAAATGCAAGAGGGTGAAAAGGCAACCAGTGGAACGGGGGGGCGGGGAGAAGATATTTGCAAACCATATATCTGAGAAGGGATTAAGTTCCAAAATATGAAAGGAACTCCCACAACTCAATAGCGAAAAAAAAAAAAAATCCTGATTTAAAAATGGTCTCAGGACTTCATATTTCACCAAAGATTTACAAATGGCCAAGGGTATATGAAAAGATGTTCAACGTCACTAATTATCAGGGAAATGCAAATCAAAACAAAAGAGACAAGAAGTGCTGTGGATGTGGAGAAATCGGAACTCCCATACTCCTTTGCTGGGAACGCAAATGGTGCAGCCACTATGGAAAACAGTATGGAGGTTCCTCAAAACACTAAATACAGAACTACCTTATGACTCAGCAATCCACTTAGGGCTACTTACCCAGAAGAACTGAAATGAGGATCTCAAAGAGATTTCTTCCCTCCACGTTTATAGCAGCACTATTCACAATAGCTAAGATGTGGAAACAACTTCAATGTCCAACGATGGAAGAATGGAGTTTTAAAAATGTGCTATATATGTACAACAGAATGTTATTCAGCTTTAAAAAAGATGGAAATCCTGCAATGTATGACAACAGGGGTGAACCTTGAGGAAGCTATGCTAAGTTAAATAAGCCAGTTGCAGAAGGACATATACTGCACGATTCTGCTTCTTTCGGGTATCTAAAATAGTCTCTTAGAAGCAAAGAATAGAATGGTGGTCGTCAGGGTCTGCGGGGAGGTGGAAATGGGGAGTTGCTGATCAACAGGTATAATATTTCTGTTTTGCAAGATGAGTAATTTTGAGATCTGTTTACAACATTGTGCCTATAGATAACAACAGTGTATTGTAAACTTTAAAATTTGTTAAGAGGGTAGATCTTAAGTGTTCTTACCACAATAAAAGAGGGAGAGAGAGGGTAGAGAGGATGGAGCTAAGAGATTTCTGATAGGATTCAGTGGCTGAATGTCTGTAGGGGGTGAACATACTAGTTTTCTATTCCTGTGTAACACTTACTACAAACTTAGTAGTTTAAAACAACACCCACTTTTAGCTCACAGTTCTGTAGGTCAGAAGTCCAGGCATGGCTGAGTTCTCTGCTCAGGTCTCACAAGTCTAACATCAAGGTTTTAGCAGGACTTACTTCTCATCTCACTTGGAGCTCAGGGTCCATTTCCAAGCTCAGCTGGTTGTAGGCAGCACTCAGTTCTTGCAGTTGTAGGACCAAGGTCCTAGCTTTCTTGCTGTCAGCCAGGGACTGCTCTCAGGTCCTAGGAGCTAATCATATTCATTGCCGTGTGGTCCCCTCCATCGTCAAAACCAGCAAGAGAATCTCCTCATATCAAATCCTTCTCACACTTCAAATCTTTTTTACTTTTCTGTCAGGAAAAGCCCAGTCACTTTTTAGGGGTATACTTGATTAGACCAGGGTAAATCCCTTTTTATAAAGGCACCTGATTTGAAACCCTTAATTCCATCTGCCAAATCCCTTTATAGAAACACCTATATTAGTATTTGATTGAACAACTGGGAGAAGGTGTAGTAGGTACACCAGAGGTGGGGATTCTGGGGGTCATCTCCAAATTTTGCCTAACACAGTAGAGAAGTGAGGGTAGACTGGGAGAGTTCTAGCTGGAGACATTGGAGGGTCAGTGAAGCCATTGACTAAGGCTGAAAACACAGAAGGTGGAAGAGTTTTGGTGGGAAGGTGAGCTCAGATTTAGAATACATGAGATAAAGAGTTTAAATGAAAAAATCTCAACGAAGCAATTTTTTGTACGTAAGAATATCTCCTGCCAGCCTGCCTTACAAGGGCTGAGCCCCACTAGTATTTTCTTTCTGAGGAATAGAAAACTATTGGTGAAAAAATAAGCTATTAAAAGGAACTGATCTTTAGGGAATATGGGGATAAAATAATTATACTTTATAGAAATATTTTGCTCCTCTAAGCTCTCTGAAAGTTCTAAAGAATATTCTCTAACTCATAATGGGTATAAAATGTGCCTGAAGATGAGGGCGCAGAGTTTTATTCTCTAATTCTTGAGAGAACCTGGCCCCAAGTTTTCATCACAGTTGGTATTTCCACCCCATGGCAGGAAATGGCAGTCTGCTGGATAACGGCGCTGTACCAGTGGCAGACCTCAGTGTGAGAGGTTGCAAGGTAATGTTCCTTCTTCCTCCAAAACCTATCCGTAAATCTAAACTATCAACTACCCAGGGCAGGACATCCAGAGATTACGAAATGGCCTTCCACTGTCTAGTTAAACACTTTTCCATTATTCCTCCCACCTTCCCACGAATTCTTGAGATGCCAGGCATTGCAGGTGGGGGAGGAGCGCAGTGTAACCAACCCTCTTCTCTCGTCCTGCAGAGATGAGGACTTAGGAGGCCACACACTTAAGGATAAGTAACTGCACGGTAACTGGCCCATTGCTGATAGACATATGCATAAGGTGCTGGAGAGACCAAGGATGGAAATGAAGGTCAGAATCCAGCCAGGGTACGGATCATGAAAGCCTTTTCATACAAGGACTGGCTTGTTTTATCTTGCTTTGTATTATTGATGCCTGGGAGTCAGTTCTCTATCTGTGGGGTTTCTTTTAATTTCAGAATTTGGAATTCGTCTCTCTTATTTTTTTACAACTTTACTGAGGTAACATTTAGGTACAAGAAACTGCATGATGCTTAAAGTGCATAGTTTGATCAGTTTTGAAGTCATTACCATAATGAAAATAACAAACGTAGCCATTATCCCCCGAAGTTTCCTTGCAGCCCCTGGTAATTCCTCTCTTCCTTCTCCTCAGCCTGGCAATCACTGACCTGCTTTCTGTCATTATAGATTACCCTGAATTTTCTAAAATTTTCTATAAATGAAACCATACAATATGTTCTCTTGTCTAGCTTCTTTTATTCACCAAAACCATCTTGAGATTCATCCATACTGTTGCATGTCTCATTAGCTTATTCTTTTTTATTGTGGAGTTCTATTCCATTGAATGGATAAACCATAATTTGCTTATCCTTTTTGCCTGTTGACAGGCGTTTAGGTTATTTCCAGTTTGGGGCTATTTCAAATCATGCTGACATGGACATTTTTGTACAAGTTTTTATGTGAACTTATGCTTTTGTTTTTGTTTGGTGAATATCTAGGAGTAGAATAGCTGCGTTGTGTAACAAAAGTATGTCTCACTTAAGAAACTGCAAACCTGGGCTTCCCTGGTGGCACAGTGGTTGAGAGTCCGCCTGCCGATGCAGGGGACATGGGTTCGTGCCCCGGTTCGGGAAGATCCCACATGCCGCCGAGCAGCTGGGCCCGTGAGCCATGGCCGCTGAGCCTGCGCGTCCGGAGCCTGTGCTCTGCAACGGGAGAGGCCACAACAGTGAGAAGCCCGTGTACCACAAAAACAAAAAACAAAATTGAACTACAAAAGCACAACGTGCTAAATAAAAAACAATTCAAATAATATAAAAAGGT
Source organism: Stenella coeruleoalba (assembly GCF_951394435.1). Lineage (NCBI taxonomy): Eukaryota > Metazoa > Chordata > Mammalia > Artiodactyla > Delphinidae > Stenella > Stenella coeruleoalba. The sequence continues at coordinate 182,021,782 of NC_137147.1, read as the reverse complement.
ATGTACTAAAAAGCGAGACTTCTCAGTACCGCCACTCTCCCCAGGTGGACCACATTAACAGTTGGTTTGGCACCTTCATACCATTTTTTATATACCTTTACATACAAGGATGTTACATCCTTTCAGGTCAATATATACACATTATTAATATGCACATTATAATAAAATAATACAGAAAGAACCACCTCATATTTTACAACAGTAGCATAGTGGTCAAACTATATTTTACAATTGTATATCATTCTCTCACTGCTAATAGTAAGACTGATTATAATTTTTCCAAAATAAATTCTGCTGCATTTGACGTTCCTGTACAAATATGAGTTTGCAAATGAAACTGTTTGGTCTAGGGCCAAGTGAACTGCAAAATTGCCCTGCAAAAGTGTTTTAGCAACTTGAAGCCCACCACTATAAAATAATAGCTAATATCTATTGAACATTAACCAGATACAAATACTGTACTGGGGGCTTTATGTAAAACACCTCAACATACCCTACTGTGTTGTCCTGTTACTATTACTTCTGCTTTATAGATAAGGAAATGAAGGTGCAGGGAGGATGAGCAATTTGAATGAGGTAACATAGCTAAGAAGTGATACAGGAGTGACTTAAATCCAAATACTTTACATGTATTATTGTAAGTTTTGATGATTCTTTTACCTACCACTCTTGGTTTTATTCATAACTTCCTCCTTCATAAATTCATTTTCATTGCTGGAGTACATCTTTGAGTCTTTTCTTCCAGGAAGAATATAAGGGTGGCAAAACTGGCTACATCCTTGTATGCCTAAGTGAGCCTGTTTTATTGCCACTCTTTTTTTTTTTTTTTTTTGTGGTACGCGAGCCTCTCACTGTTGTGGCCTCTCCCATTGTGGAGCACAGGCTCCGGATGCGCAGGCTCAGCGGCCATGGCTCATGGGCCCAGCCGCTCTGTGGCATGGGGGATCTTCCCAGACCGGGGCACGAACCTGTGTCCCCTGCATCGGCAGGCGGACTTTCAACCACTGCGCCACCAGGGAAGCCCTACTGCCACTCTTGAAGGATAGTCTAGCTGGTTATAGAATTCTAGACTTATACTCATTTCCCCACAGTACTTGCTGTGCCTTTGTTATCTAATATCCTATTGCACATGAGACATTGGATGCCCAGCAGGTTCTTCACTTCCTTCTAGGTAATCTCTCTCTCTCTCTTTCCCCCACTGTATCATGCTATGGGACTCTTTCTATTGCTGAGGTTCACAAATTTATGAAAGAAGTACTTAGAACTTTAAAGTGATTCTATCTTCGATTTAGGTAAATATATTGCTTATTTCATGTTTTTAGCTTAATTTTCTCCTAATGAGAAATTGTACTACATGGATACTAGATCTCCTGGATCTACTTTCCTTTTTTTCAAATTAAAATATAGTTGATTTACAACATCATATTAGTTTTAAGTGTACAACATAGCAGCTCAACATTTTTATAGCTATACTCCATTTAAAGTCACTACAAAATAATGGTTGTATTTCCCTGTTCTGTACAATACCACCCAGTAGCCTATCCACTTTGTACATAGCAGTTTGTACCTTTCAATCCCCTACCCGCCTCCTGCTTCTCACCCGCTCCATCTCCCCACTAGTAACAACCAGCCTGTTCTCTATACCTGAGTTTACTTCAGTTTTGCTGTGGTCATTCGTTTTATTTTTTAGATTCCACATATAAGTGATAACATACAGTATTTGACTTTCTCTTTCTGACTTATTTCACTAAGTGTAATACACTCTAGGTCCATCCATGTTGTTACCAACGGCAGAATTTCATTCTTTTTATTTATCTGTGATGGTCATGAAGGTTGCTTCCATATCTTGGTTATTGTAAATAATGCTGCTATGAAAATTGGGGTGCATATATTTTTTTGAATTAGTGTTTTCATTTTCTTTGGATATATACCTAAGAGTGCAATTGCTGGATCATATGGTAGTTCTATTTTCAGTTTTCTGAATCTCTATACTGTTTTCCATAGTGGCTACTACACTAACTTACATTCCCACCAACTGTGTACTAGGGTTCCCTTTTCTCCATATTCTCGCCAACATTTGTTATTTGTGTTCTTTTTGATGACAACTATTCTGACAGATGTGAGATAATATCTAACTGTGATTTTGATTTGCCTTTCTCCGATGATTAGCAATGTTGAGCATCTTTTCATATGCCTATTGGCCGACTGTATATCTTCTTTGTAAGACTGTCTATTCAGCTCTTCTGCCCATCTTTTAATTGGGTTGTTTTTTTGACATTGAGTTTTATGAGCTGTTTATATATTTTGGATATTAACCTCTTATCACTCATATCATTTGCAAATATTTTTTCTCATTCAGTAGGTTGTCTATTTGTTTTGTTGAAAACTTCCTTTGCTGTGCAGAAGCTTTTAAGTTTAATTAGGTCCTATTTGTTTATTTATTTATTTTGTGGTACGTGGGCCTCTCACTGCTGTGGCCTCTCCCGTTGTGGAGCACAGGCTCCAGACGTGCAGGCTCAGCGGCCATGGCTCACGGGCCCAGCCGCTCCGCGGCATGTGGGATCTTCCCAGACCAGGGCACGAACCCATGTCCCCTGCATCGGCAGGCGGACTCCCAACCACTGTGCCACCAGGGAAGCCCCCTATTTGTTTATTTTTGCTTTTGTTTCTTTTACCTTAGGAGACAGATCCAAAAAAATATTGCTATGATTTATGTTATACAGTGTCTCCCTATGTTTTCTTGTAGTTTTAGGGTTTCAGGTCTTACATTAGGTCTTTAATCCATTTTGAGTTGTTTTTGTATACGGTGTGAGGAAATGTTCTAATTTCACTCTTTTACATGTAGCTGTCCAGTTTTCCCAGCACTGCTTATTGGAGAGACTGTCTTTTCTCCGTTATATATCTCCTTTGTTGTGGATTAGTTGACTGTAAGTGCATAGGTTTATTTCTGGGCTCTCTATTCTGTTCCATTGATCTATGTGCCCATTTTTGTGTTAGTACCATGCTGTTTTGATTACTGTAGCTTTGTGGTACAGTCAGAGTACATGATACCTGCACTCAAAACAAAAAAGCTTTGTTCTTTTTTCTGAAGATTGTTTTGACTCATTGGGGTTTTTTGTGGTTCCATAAAAATTTTAGAATTATTTGTTCCAGTTCTAGTGAAAAATGTAATAGGTATTTTGATAGGGTTTGTATAAATTTGTAGATTGCTTTGCGTAATATGGACATTTTAACTATATTAATTATTCCAATCCATGAACACAGGATATCTTTCCATTTCTTTGTATTATCTTCAGTTTCCTTCATCAATGGTTTATAATTTTCAGAGTATAGGTCTTTCACCTCCTTGGTTAAGTTTATTTCTAGATACTTTATTCTTTCTGATGCAATATTAAATGGGACTTTTCTTGTTTTCTCTTTCTGGTAGTTCATTAACAGTGTATAGAATATAATGTATGTCTATATATTAAACTTGTAATCTGCAACTTTATTGAATTCATTGATTAGTTCTAATATTTTTTTTGGTGGAGACTTTGGTGGAGACTTTATTTTTTTTGGTGGAGACTTCTATATATAGAAAACATATAATGTTTTCTATATATAGTATCATGTCATCTGCAAACAGTGATGGTTTTTCATCTTCCCTTCCAATCTGGATGCCTTTTATTTCTTTTTCTTGTCTGATGTCCATGGCTAGGACTTGCAGTACTATGTTAAATAAAAGTGGTGAGAGTGGGCATCCTTGTCTTGTTCCTGATCTTAGAGGAAATGCTTTCGAGTTTTCACCATTGAGTACGATGTTAGCAATGGGCTTGCCATATATGGCCTTTATTCTGTTGGGTTATGTTCCTCTATACTCACTTTCTTGAGAGTTTTAATCATAAATGGATGTTGAATTTTGTCAAAAGCTTTTTCTGAATCTATTAAGATGAGCATATGATTTTATTCTTCACTTTGTTAATGAGGTGTATCACATTGATTTGCAGATACTGAACTATCGTTGCGTGTCTGAATAAATCCCATTCAATCATGGTGTATGATCTTTTTTATATATTGTTGAATTTGTTTTGCTAATGTTTTCTTGAGAATTTTTTGTATCTATATTTATTACAGATACTAGCCTGTAATAACTTTCTTTAATCTTTCTTTTTTCTTTCTTCCTTTCTTCTTTCTTTCATGTCTTTGTCTGGTTTTGGTATTAGGGTAATGATGGCCTTGTAGAATAAATTAGGGAGTGTTCTGCTCTATTTTTTTTGGAATAGTTTCAGAAGAATAGGTATTAGTTGTTTATATGTTTGGTCGAATTCTCCTGTGAAGCCATCTGGTCCTGGACTTTTGTTTGCTGGGAGGTTTTTTTTTTTAATACAAATTCAATTTCACTACTAGTGATCAGACTGTTCAGATTGTCTTTTTTCCTTATTCAGTCTGGGAGGTTGTATGTTTCTAGGAATTTGTCCATTTCTTCTAGGTTGTCCAATTTTTTTTGGCAAATAACTGTTCATAGTATTCTCTTATGCTTTTTTTGAATCTTTGTGGTAACAGTTGTTATTTCTCTCCTTTCATTTCTTATTTAATATGTTTGGGTCCTCTCTTTTTCTTGATGCGCATGACTAAAGTCTTATCATTTTTTTCTTGTTTATTTTTTCAAAAAAAAGCTCGATTTCATTGATCTTTTTTTGTATTTTTGTTGTTGTTGTTCTCTATTTTTTAATTTCCTCTCTGATATTTATTATTTCCTTCCTTCTGCTGACTTTGAGCTTTGCTTGTTCTTTTTCCACTTCCTTTAACTGGTAGATTAGGTTATTTGAGATTTTTCTTATTTCTTGATGTTGGCTTGTGTGGCTATAAACTTCCCTCTTAGAACTGCTTTTGCTGCATCCCATAGATTTTGGAGTGTTGTTTCCATTTTCATTTGTCTCAAGGTATTTTCTGATTTTCTGCTTTCTCTCTTCATTGACCCATTGGTTTTTTAGTAGCATGTTGTTTAGTCCCCACGTTTGTGTTTTTCTCATTTTTCTTTCTGTAGTTGATTTCTAGTTTCATACCACTGAGGTTGGAAAAAATGCTTGATGTAATTTCTATCTTCTTAAATTTGTTGAGACTTATTTTATGGCCTAGCAGGTGGTCTGTCATGGAGAACTTTCTATGTGCACTTGAAAAGACTGTGTAATCTGCTGTTTTGAAATGAGATGTCCTGTAGATATCTATAAAGTCCAACTGGTCTATTGTGTCATTTAAGACAAATTTTGCCTTATTGATTTTCTGTCTGGATGATCTGTCCACTGATGTAAGTGGGGGGTTACAGTCCCCCACTATTATTGTTTTATTGTCAATTTCTCCCTTTATGTCTGTTAATATTTTCTTTATGTATTTAGGTACTCCTGTATTGGGTGCATATATGTTAATGACTGTGATATCCTCTTTTTGTATTGATACTTTTATAATTATATAGTGCCCTTCTTTGGCTTTTGTTATAGACTTTGTTTTGAGGTCTATTTTGTATAATAGGAGTATAGCTATCCCTGCTTTCCTTCTGTTTCCATTTCCATGAAATACCTTTTTCCTTCCCCTCACTTTCAGTGTGTGTGTGTCTTTAGCTCTGAAGTGAGACTTCTGAAAGCAGTATATGGGTCTTTTTTAAAATCCAATCTGCCAGCCTATGTCTTTTAACTGGAGCATTTTAATTGATACTTAAAGTGATTATTGATAAGTATGTACTTATTCCCATTTTGTTATTTGTTTTCTGGTTGCTTTTGTAGTTCTCTGTTCTTTTCTTCTTTTTGTTTCTTCCCTCATAGTTTGATGATTTTCTTTAGTGGCATGCTTGTGTTCCGTTTTTTCCCTAGTTTTTGTGTATCTATTATGGGTTTTTGATTTGTGGTTACCAAAGAGTTCATATATGTTGACTGTAACTATATCTACTTGTTTTAAACTGGTAACCACTTAAGTTCAAACACATTCTAAAAGATCTTCATTTTTTACTCCCCTTTCCCACATTTTGTGTTTTTGATGTCATATTTTACATCTTCATGTTTATCCCTTCACTATTTATTGTAGTTTTAGATGATTTTACACTTCTTTTAATCTTCATACTAGCTTATTTAAGTTGTTGATTCTTTGCCTTTACTCCTGGGATTTTTCCTTTTCTACAGATACTTACTTCTTCTTGTAACCTTTTCTTTTCTACACAGAGAAGAACCTTTAACATTTCTTTTAGGGTAGATTTACTATTTATGAACTCTTTTAGATTTTGCTTGTCTGAGAAATTCTTTCTCTCTCCTATTCTAAGTGATTATTTTGCTCTGTAGGGTATCCTAGGTTGCAGGGTTTTCCCTTTCAGCACTTTATATATATCTTGCCACTCCCTTCTGGCCTGCAAAGTTTCTGCATAAAAAGCTGATAGCCTATGGGGGTTCCCTTGCATATAACTCTTTGTTTTTCTCTTGGTGATTTTAGAATCTCTCTTTAACTTTTGCCACTTTAATTATGACATGTCTTGGTGTGAATGTGTTTGCAGTCACCTTGTTTGGTACCCTCTGTGCTTCCTGTACCTGGATATCTGTTTCCTTCTTCAGGTTTTGGATGTTTTCAACCTAATTTCATCAAATACATTTTTGACCCCCTTCTCTCTCTCTTCTCCTTCTGGGGCCCCTATAATGGGAATGTTGGTACACTTGATGGTGTCCCAGAGGTCCCTTAAACTGTTCTCATTTTTCTTTTAATTTGTTTTTCTTTTTGCTCTTCTGATTGGATAATTTCCATTACTTTGTCTTCCAGATCACTTGTGCATTCTTCTCTATCACCTAGTCTCCTGTTAATTCCTTCTAGTGTGTTTTTCATTTGTTATTATATTCTTCATTTATGACTGGTTCTTTTTTACATTTTCTAGCACCTTGTTAAAGTTCTCACTGTGTTCATCTATTCTTTTCCTTAATTTAGTTAGCATTCTTACTGCTAATGCTTTGAACTCTTTATCTGGTAAATTTTATTTCTGTTTCATTCGTTTTTTTTCCTGGGGTTTTCTCTTGTTCTTTCAACTGAAACAAATTCTCTGTCTTCTCATTTTGCTCATCTTTCTCTGTTGTCTATGAATTTAGGTCAAATAGTTACCTATTCCAGCCTTGAAGGGACGTCCCCATATGGGAGCATCCCTGTACAGTTGCATATGCCCTGTAGCTTTGGCGGGAGAGCTGGATCTGATGTGAGCACCAGTCATGCTTCCTCCAGGGTGTGCTGGCACCTGTCTCCTTGGTAAGAGTTGGGACTGGAGATGGACAGCCTAGAGCCATGGCCAGGCGTTTGTCCCAGGGCTTCTCCTCTGGTCAGTGGCCAACATCACTCTATTGCAAGGTTGTTCAGGTCCCAAGTTGCTGAAACAGAAGTCCTGAGGCTCAGGTCCGAGCTGACTTTGTTCTGTCAAGTGGGTATTCTCCTGTCTCCTAGCACCAGCACCCTCGCCCTAGAGGGGAGCAGCATTGGAGCAAGAGGGGCTGGAGTGGGTGACTGGTGTGGATCAGGGTATGGACTGTGGCAGTCCTGGCCCCAGAGTCCTGGACCTCTCTGTAAGCACCAGTAATGGCTGTCCCTGCACCATTCAGAAGCCATTCCAGGTCCAAGCCATTTCCATCCCTCACAACTGAGCACTCCTCTCCTCCACGGCTGCCGTCATCCTAGTGTGGAGCTGTGTCCCAGAGCAAATGGGGCCTGAGTGGGCGCTTGGCTCAGGCTGGGGTATGCTGAAGGGTGGTTGTGGGAAACTGGCCAGAGTCCCGTACAGTTTCAATCTGCTCTCTCCGCTTTGTTTCAGGAGTAAGCAAGTCTGTGCACTCTCCTCACAAGCGGAGTCTAGGTTTCTTACAGCCCTTCTGTTAGTCCCACTGATTTTCAAACCAGCTAAGGTGATTCGTCTTTTCAGTGTCAGACCCCAGGGCTGGGGTGCAGAATATGTGGCTTGAAGCCCTCGTTCCCCAGGGGGAATCTTCGCCCACGTAATACCCCTCTTCTTCTGGGTCCCCTTCCAGGGGCACAGGTTCCAATCTGATCGCTTCTCTTTCCTTCCTACCCAATCCTGTGTGGATCTTTCTTACAGCCTTGGTTGCACAGGAGTCTTTCTGCCAGACTCCAGTTAGTTTTCAGGGAGAATTGCACCACATGTAACTGCATTTTGATGTGTTCATGGGGAGAGGTTAGCTCTGTGTCCTCCTACTCTGCCATCTTGACCTCCTCCCTTTGGATTTACTTGCCATGTCTCACAATTTTTCTCAATTTTCATCCTTATGCTATTAAAATTATGTTCTGGGAGAGTCTGTGATCTTTCAATTTAGTATTTGGGTCTGCAGTAATGTCTACTCTCATATAATCTCATTGTATGTTCTTGGAAAATATTATCAACTTTAAAGCTATTTTCTTCTGCAGCAGTATCCCCAAGGATAGTACTTGATGCTCAGTCACATATTAATCATATCAAAGCATAATATTAAAAACAGGATGAGCAGTACAGCTCAAAGGGTGCAAAATAGATGGGATTTGAATAGCCATCCATCTGAAGCAGCAATAATCACTCCTATCATACTCAGTGGTCTCTTCCTATAAGAGAGATTTTTGTGACGTCCCTTCTGCTATCTTGAAATGAAATCCACAGATACAGTGTAGTCTGCACAGTTAAAAAGAAATCCCAGGGACTTCCCTGGCAGTCCAGTGGTTGAGAATCCACGCTTCCACTGCAGGGGGCACGGGTTCGATCCCTGGTTGGGGAACTAAGATCCTGCATGCCGCGCGGTGCAGCAAAATAAAATAATAAAATGGAACCCCAGTGTAATATAAGGGAGAAGGAAAAGGAGAGCAATGGAAAGTAAAATAGCTCACATTGTGAGATGTAAATGCTCAAGCAGCAGTTCCCCAAAGACAGCAGTGATCACGTGCATGGGGTAGGTTCACACATCGTGGCACGGGTGTGTCCTGACATGCAATGTTGGAGACTGACAGCATGAGTGGTATTTCCATTAGTGGCATGATGTTCCAAAATAGTGAAAAACTCTTGGTAAACTTCTGAAAAAATGAAATACTATCTTCCTTTGATTTACATGGTAGCGCATTCCTGGAAAAGTCAGTGTATATTACAACCTAGCCAAAATACCACTCGTGTTATTCTTTCCGGAGCTGCTTGAGCCCGTGTTTATTTTTATTTTTCTTTCCTTTGAAAAGCTTTTAAGGCAACAAGTTTTCCTGAGCTCAGTTTTTTAGTCCTAGTGCATAGATTCTGATAGTTACATTGTTATTTTCTGAATAATCTACAATTTTATTTTTAGTCCATGATCAGAATACTTTTTTAAATTTTGAGTTTTTCTAAGAGGTCTTTTTTTGGTGTGTACTTGTTATTCAGTTTTAGTTCTATTGGACTGTGGTCACTAGATGTAATTTGAAGTATTTAAATATTTTGGAATTTAATGAGGTTTTTCTTGTAGCTTACTTGAGGACTGGGTTTTATAAATGCTCAGTGTGGCTCTTGAATAGAAGGTATAATTTCAGTTTGCAGGAAAAAGCACTCTTCCCATGGCTATGAGATTGGCTGAGGAATTGTGATATACGGAGCTTCTGTAACAATCTTCTTCAAGGTCTGAGAGAAGTATTTTAAAGATTATCAAATAAGATGGTGTTATTGACTGCACTTCTCAAGGTTTCACCCTGTGTCTTCGATGTTCCTCCTTCTGTGACTTATACCACTGATTACTAAAGAATGACTTTTTGACCCAACTGATAAACACTGAACTCAATTTTGATATTATTATTGTGCTTTCTGTTTTCTTGTTTTATTTATTTATTTTGCTTTCTTTTTGTTTGCATCTGCCTGGCTTATTTTTGTCAATCCTCTTACTTTAAATCTTTCTCTCCTTGAGGAATATGGTTGATGTCCATTTTTGATGTAGTTGAAAAATGGTCTCAATACATGAGTTCACGGCATTTAGATCTGTAATAAGAGACCCATTTGGCCTTGTTTCTGTCATCTCATTTAATGGAGTCTCTTTCTGATTCCTCTTTGTATTTACTTTCAATTCCACAGATGATTGCCTTCAAATACTTTTTAAAAATTTTACATTTAAGCACGTTTATATTTCTTCCTTCTTTCTTTCATCCTCAGTTCTTTTGGTATCTTCTAGATTCCTAAGAGCAATGTATTTCCCTAAGTTATTACTTTATGTTATATAGCTCTTCATTGACATGTACAGTAATTACATTTTGTAGCCATTGTTATGTAAACATATTGCTATTTAGGTCTTTTCTCCGTTTAAGTGGAGCCAGTGATCACAAACAGCTCACCTACTACTCACTAGCAGAGTGCCAAGGCACAGAGCAGGAGCCCAATGCATTGAGCCTTTAGGTATTACTAATGCCCAGGTCAGATTAAACAGTTAAAGAGGTATTACTTTGTCCAAAATGGTAGACTCACAACCATGATAAATTTGGAAACCCAAAAACATATGAACAACTTTCCCCAAACTTAAATTTTATCCATATTGTGGAGGAAAAAAACGTGGAACCCAAGAAAAATAAAATTTAAATGGGATCTCTTGCTTTAGTTTTTGCTACAAGTTCCAGAATGTTTTAAAGCTCAGTGCATCATTGCAGGGCACGTGACACTTTTGGAAAGTGAACACTGATACTGGGAGTGGCCTAGGTTGTCATGCATACTGCTTTCCATTAGGAATGCTTCCAGCAGCAAGTAAACAACAGCTAAATATTAACACTTTTTAATAGAACATCTTTTCCAGTTTTATTGATATAATTAACATTGTGTAAGTTTAAGGTGTACAGTGTGATGATTTGATGCATGTATATATGATGAAATGATTACCACAGCAAGGTTATTTAACACTTCCATCACCTCACATAATTACCTTGTGTGTGTGTCTGTTGATAAGTCTTTTAGCTACTTTCAAGCATGTTACACAGTGTTGTTAACTAAAGTCACCATGTTGTACATCACATTCCCAGAACTTATTCATCTCATAACTGGAAGCTTGTACCTTTTGACCAACCTCCCCCTTTTCCCTCCAACTCCTGGTAACTACCATTCTATTTTCTATTTCTAGTTCAGCTTTTGTAGATGCCATATATAAGTGATAACATATAGTTATTTGTCTTTCTCTGACTTATTTTAGTTAGAATAATGCCCTCAAGATACATCCATGTTGTCACAAAAGGCAGAATTTCCTTATTTTTAACTGTTGAATAATCTTCGTGTGTGTGTGTGTGTGTGTGTGTGTGCGCATCCTCCCATTCTTCATTCATCTGTTGAGGGACACTTGCTGTTTCCTTGTCTCAGCTGTCGTGAATAATGTTGCAGTGAACGTGGGAGTGCAGATCTCTTTTCAAAATAGTGATTCCATTTTCTTCAGATATGTACCCAGCAGTAGAATTGCTGGGTCATACGGTAGTTCTATTTTTAGTTTTTTTTAGGAACTGCCATACTGTTTTCCATAGCTGCTGTTCCAATTTACATTCTCACCAACAGAGCGTAAAAGAACATTGTTTTTTCAGTAATTAGAGGAAGGAGGTCCCAGGATTTTTTTCAGCACCTCAGTGACGTTATGGATTGAGGATCTTTTCCTTTTTCTACTCAGTCATCTATAGATTGGCCTTAGTCATCCATTGGTTTAGGGTTAGGGTTATGGCTGTCATCTTTGCAAGCACCTCAACATAACAAGCATCTCAAACAGGAAGCATGGGGGCAGGAGCATAAAAGGTTTTCACCTCATGCAGTTGTTTATATCAGGGAAACAGCTCTTACTCATAGCTCCTACGACAGACATTACCTCGAAGTGGGTGGCATGACCAACTCAGAACCATCCTTGCAAAGAGGGGATAGTCATGATTGATTAGACCAATCATGATTCATCACTAAGGACTGGTACTCAGACAAAATAGAAATACTGCATATTATGCTAAGTTTTTGGTATGTTTTTGATAATAGCCACTGTTTGAAGATCAGCCCACTATACAGACGTAGATAAATCAAGTTATATCTGACTAAAGCAACAGTGTTCTGAGAAAACTCTTTGTAAACTGCTGTGCATCAAAAGGACGAACAATCACTCCCCTAATGACCAAATCTCACCTGTTTCCAGAACTGGCTCAAGTTCTAGCACCACCAGGAAGCACAATGCAGTGAAACAGTGTGGGACTGGAGGAAGCCTGACCACTGTTCAAGCCCCGATTCCTTACTCGTCACCTGCTACCTTGGGCCAGGTACGGAAGCCAGCACCTTGCTTTTCTCAACTGTAAAATACGAAGCTACCACTCCCATACAAGGCAGCTGTAAGGATTAAATGAAATCGCAGACAAATCATACAGATGTCTGACGTTGGTAAGGACAGTTTGGTCTGGCAGTGAGGGGGCCCAGGTAGGTGTATGTGAATAAGACAGCTGTTATAAAAGTAAAAGTATTCCCTGCCCCCCAGAAGCTGAAGTGTAAGTGAGCACCCATTTGGAAAGGAAGTGCGGTAGCAGAAGAAAGGGTTGGGATACAATTAAGGGACGTTTCTTTCAGCTGCTATCAGTTTTATTCCATACTAGTGGTTGCAAATAGAAATTGGTTCACTTTCCTGTTGAGGATCAGCCAGTGAATTTTGGATGTAACATTTGGAAGTAATGGTATTTTTATAAAACGATAAAGCTGGTCATAGAAATTATTTAGGAAGCTTCCTGTGAATTTACTAATAGGAGAACTGTTCGTGTGGAGTAATTAAGAATATTTATGCAGCTACTTTTAAACTGTGTGACGTGAGAGTGACCGTTGTGAAGCGAGCTTACCATCAGTGAGCACTTCTAGCCCAGGCTTTGTTCCAAGCACATTACACGGATCAATTCTTTCATTTCATGCCCACAACAATCCTATGAGGTAAGCACTCTTATTATCTCCATTATTTTCTGGTGAGAAAACGACAGTGAGATTAAACGAGGTTATGAAACTCGTAATAGGCAGCATCTGAACTCAACAATCCAGCTCCAGATCCCACGCCCCTAACTGCTACATCCTACAGCCTCTCAGTGGAAGCAGAGCTGGGCTAACTTGTTCAGCTGCTTAAGCAAGGTCAGTGCCACTCAGCCTGTCTGTATAAGCAGGTGGCAGTCTGTCCTCACATGCAGAGCTGGAAAAGTCTACTTTGCCTACCTGGAACAGGGGCGGAGGATGTGGGTGCCGCTCAATGCCTGACGGAAAGAGGCGGGGCGGGGTGTCCCCATCACGGACGGGCTGGGACCAACCATGCCATTCTTTGCTCCACAGCTTTAAGTGGCTGGACCGTGTGGGTAAGAGCAAGGCTAGTGAAGTCCACCTCTCCAACAACCTGGATGAAACCAATTAATGTTTGAAACGAATATGAAATTTAATTTTAGACAGAGCCAGTTCAAATATATCACTTGGTGTCATTAAAAAAACAATTTTTTCCACCATTGGAAACAGTGAAGTAGATGCCAAGTGCAAGAGCATCTTCGAGAGAGCACACACATAATTTGAAGATACTTTATTAAGCTCAAAGGTTTTCCATGACTTTTATTTATAAACTCTTACTAGTCAAAAAGAAAATAAATAATAAAACTCTATCTTCAGGAAACTTTTAACAACATAATTTCGTTTTACATGTTTGTCAATTTTAAATTATTACAATTTAGATACATTCAATCATTACACAATGCCAGGAAGGTCAGCCTTAAAGATATCGATAATGTCTATATTGGTAAGTAAAATACTGGTAAAAAAAAAAAAAAAGATTCCAGTATGTTAATAATGGGAATATGGAATTATCTTCTTGATCTTGGATTTGAAATTCACGGACTTAAAAAACCCAATATTCCTGTTCTCTCAAATAGTGGCTGACACTGTCTCAGAAGCAAGCTGCCTGAAGAACTAGTCTGTCCCTGCTGGAGAGGGAGCTGAGGATGCATAAGTACAGAATCAAGGGCCCTTTGCAACATTAGTCAGAGGCCATGGAGTTGGCCCTGCCGCATTAAATTTTAACTGAATCTCCTTCTAAGCATCAAGGTGGCCATGTAAACGTCACTTGCAAGACCACGTATGTATATTACCCGATAAAAGATTTTTCAAATTGCTGAAGTACCTCTTTTCATTATTTAAAAAAATACTGCCCAGCTCTCGTGTAAAAAGGGAGAAAGGCTGGACAAATATATTTCTATAACACCTCCACCACCACCACCAAAAAGGACTCCGTTTCTACCACGTTACACTATCTCTACCTCTGCAGAAAAGAATTGAGGCAATTGTCTGTAAATGAAAAAAAGCAAACCAGGTACTATTTGTGAACAAAGAATTTGGACTGCCTAAATTATAATTCATTTCCTAGGAAGTCCTGATTTTTCGGAAATTTCAGTCGATGTTCAAAGAGAATATTCTACCCAAACCACCTGAGGAAGATTTGTACTTTCTTAGACCAGCCACACAACTATAAAGTATGGCTTCAATATTAGATCTGGCAACCCACCAACCCCTTTTTAAACTAAATTGCTTGCTATTTAGTTAATTAACTTAGACCTTGCTGTTTGGATTATGCTGTCAAGTAACAATGTCCGGTTATCTAACTATTTAGCTGTGAGTGTGTATCAAGGTATGAAATTTGACACGTCTGAAGGAAACTCAGTGAGTGACGCTATCAACTGTGCACACAGAACACACTTGTGGATCTGCATATGAATAAAGCTCAAATATTTACATGGAATGTTGACCCTGACTTATAAAACTACTATCTTAAATTATGATGTCTTTACATACTATTTATTTAATGAATAGCCTCATTTGATAATTAAAAAAATATGCCTTTCAAATATTTCATAAATATATAAAATTTCACTACACTCTTTTACTTTAAACAGGACATCTAAACTCTCTTTACAAATCAACAAAAAATATTGTTTTTTCTGTTTGAAAGTCACAGATGCAATGATTTCTGATTGACAGGGTCTTACGGCATGCAAGAATGGGAGGACATGTTCTCTTATACAACTATGGACATTTCTGGTATTTTGAGCTGTATAATTTACTCGCTGAAGATGAGTAGCATCAAAGAAAAATGAGAGATCCCATCTAAATATTTACAACAAAAGAGTCTTTCTTAAACTTCTTTAAAAATGGCAAGACTAGGATGGTATCTGGCCAGTGTTAAATATTTTGATGACGAAGAAATAACATTACAAGAAAAGTTTTCTAAAATATATCTTATAGTGCAATTTAAATATATTGTGATCAATTGCACACATTTGAAAAATGATCACATTTTCTTTAACTGTAGCAGTAACAAGTAAAACCTACTTTTAGAATAGGAATCATTCTTATAATTTATTGGGAAAACCCAAAGCCAGATAACTGGCTCCAGAATTTCTGGTGAGTCCAGAAATGTTGTCTTGAGGATTTACAAATAAAAATGTCCTTTGTAATCTTACTTGCCCCAGGATGTCACCATTCTTAAGCCATAAAGAAAGGTTTTTAGTTTCATAAATAGTAATTTTTAAAAGCCCATCTTCCCTTATTAAACATTTGTTGAGTCACTGATACATGCACTCATAAGGCCTTCTCAAACTGTAACTGTGAATATGTTGTGTCTACGTAAGAAAAAGGTTGCACTTGCAGAATCGTAAGAGGACTCGGCCTTACTGCCAGCCCAGGCGCCTCTATGATGACGTCTGGCTCCTGAAGACTGTGAACTGAACGTATTCAGTGGCTGACATGCAAACTCCAAGGCAGTGATGACGTCGGAGACCAGCTGAAGCACTGAACTCCCGTGTACATTCTCCAGCTATGTCTCTCTAAAAAGTTCAACCCCATTCTGGAGATAGAGCTACACAGTCAAGAAAACGAGGATACGGTACTGGGCAGATTTTGACTTTGGACCTTAAACTCAAACACTGTGCTTGAAATAAGGCTGTAAAAAGATACAAACAAAACCAACACATCAATTTTAACCAAGATTGCACATCTTAACAGTGATATAGATTAAAAAACCCTACCACCAAAATGGTAACTGATTTCATCATGCACTCTACAGAAAAGATAATTATGGAAATTTCCCTTAGTTACGAATGCAACCAGCTCACTGGAACCCAGTGGGTATCTGTCTCCAGTTTGTCAAAAGTTGTTTTAAGCTCACTGAAGGCCACGGTGAGATCATCATTTACTATAGTTTTGTCAAAAAGATGACCATATTGACTTTCCATTATCTGGGCAGATTTAATCATTTCTTGAAAGTCTTCTTCCTACAAAAAGAAGTATTTAAACAAACTGGTTAACCAGGCAATTTTATCACGTCACGTCAATGCGAATACTGCACAACTGGTTTATCTAATGTTGTTCTGTGTTCACTGTTTCACCTCAGCCACGAAAGAAAATTATCCTCTTTAACTATAAGTTCTTCAGAAGCCGTAATTTCTAATACCCTCTCTCTCTATTTGCTTGTAACTAAACTGCCCTGACAAGAGGCAAAACTCCTGCCTTACCTAAATTTCAGGATAATTAGTCACTCGCTTATCATTACAGGGATATTTCAGTATTAAAGGAGAATTATTTACCCTTAGGCTTTGCCTGCCTTGTTCACATTTATTCATAGCAAGGAACGTATAACAAACTACTTTTTCAGAGTTGGATACATTTATGAAAGGACACTTATATTATGTCCTTCTACGTCTCAGTAGAAGTGGGAAGTGGGTCAGGGGCCCTTCATACTCACATTTTTGAAACCAGTAAGAATTTTAGTTGATTATAAAACAAGACTATATACATAAACGTGAGTTAAATCTTATGTTATCATTTATTGCCTTCATTGAGAAATCTTCACATAGTACAGTACTATAATAAATAGTACAATAACTCTTTATACTGTGACTTCTTGGAGTCTCTTCAGAGTCTACATTTCAATGTCACAGAAGATTTTCACAACAGAAATTTTCATTTTAGTGTTAATCCAGAGGCCTGAGTAATTAACCTCATGTAACAGTACCTGTTCAGCAGGGTTGTGTATTGTCAGTACTTTAGAAAAAAGGTATTTTTAAAATACTGGAAATCAAAAACATTATCTGTACTTGGTACCCACAATTAATAGTTTACAAATTAATACAGACTAAAGTTAAAGATGAGTTAATTAAGAGAGGGAGGGGAAAAAACCTTCTGCCATTACATTTCTCCGCTTTTTATTTTTGAGCCTAAAGTAGAAAACATCGTCTTATGGTTAAAAACAAAAAACAACGAAAGGCCCTGCCAGTCATTCCAGTCATTAACAAACCACGGCTGCCACTTCTGATAACAGTCAAAGAAAATACAAATACAGACTGAATAATGCAAGTCTACTGTCCTGCACCCAAAACGATGCTTTCTCTTTCACTATGCTCAATATGATGTTGATACAAACAGACAAGGCAAGTTATTACATTTTCATCTAGACTATTAATGAGTAATAGTACCTGACTTTGGTATTTTTCCCTTTAAAAATAAGGCTAGTTGAAAACTCAGTGGTCTAACTTTTTACATGTGCCTTCAAAAATTTTATAAGTGTACATAATAGCATACAAAATAGCTTAGAGGCAGTGTAATATGAAGGTCGTTCACAGAAGCCGAGAAAGCAGTCACAGTGCAATCACTGAACGCGAGCGCCTAAATGCAGCTCTGTCTCGCGTGGGTGTTTGGATCTCACCTTCATCTACTGCCGTCTCCCTAATGCAGTCACTACTGCACATATGATTTTAAGTCCCGCTTGTGTACTTTCAGTAAAGCACCCTCATACTCACCGTAAAGGGCTTTGCAGCGCCTTGCTCATCTCTGCTTGAAACAATCTTTGCATTTTTTCTTGTCTCCCTCAAACGCTCTATCGACGGAGGCTTTATAAATATCACATAGGGCTTAAATTCTAGTGTCCTTAAGTGCTTCACTGTCTGCAATGAAGAAAAGAAGCTTTCTTACATTTCTTCATAATGTCATGAGTAAGTTTTATAACAAAACTGAATTTTCTTTCTAAGGAGAAAATTCCTTAGAATTATTTCCTAATTAAGGTTAGCAGGTCTTTCAATATATTGTTGTTCAATCAGTTGTTGACAATTAAATGTAACAGACACGTCTCAAAAGACGGAGAATGTAACTTGTCTTTAAAAGTGCTTTGAAATATGCCATCATTAATACTGAAGAGAAGCAGCTAAAAATACCAGAAAACTAGTTTTTAGATCTAATACCCAAAAGACGCTATGAGTTAACTTTCTTTACACGGAAGTCTTCCAACCATCCTGTTTAAGCCTCTTCCTGATCTCAGGTTGAGGTCTCCCTCCTCTTTCATTCTGCCCTTCAGAGTCCCCTACAAAGGGCAAGCCCCCTGCTTTTCACGAAGCTCACAGCACTGCCTCTGGGTAGCGAGGAGAATGCTGGGCTGCGTCCCTGCTGGGGGTCTGTGGTGAGACAGGGAAGTGCACTGCTTCACCCACTGGCACTCAGTCCACGTGACATGAGTTCCCAGGGTGCCAGGCGAGCTCTACCTGGCGACTTGTACCTGGTACAGTTCCTGTGCGATGCCCGCGGCTCCTGCCGGGCAGTTTACACTTCTAGAATATTTACAGAACCAAAATCAACGAAAGAGGACTGAGAACCAAAATGTCCACTGTCAAAAATGACGAACACTTATACCAATGCACACGTGAAATATAACGCAGCACATTTTTAAATACAAAATGCATAGAAGAAATATCTAAGAGACATTATACTTGGCAAACACTGCATCTAAATAAGAGTTACAAACAAATGTCGAGGCCTCCCTGACCCCTGTTTCCCAATAACAACATGGGCTTCTTTTCAGCAGAAACTTCTCAACTGACATTTAAATGCTTCTGTCACCTTAGGAAAGCCACCTACATGCCAGAAGTGAGTAGATTTCAGGTTTTCCCCATACTGAAATGCTCAAGAGTGGTAGATTACATGGGCTTCAAGGGTGTTGAATAGGTCACTGTTCACTTACATGAGGCTGAACGTCCAACAAACAAACTTTGTTTTTAGCTAGGACAGACCGAACCGAGTCTATACTTGTGCCGTAATAGTTGTTTTTATATTCACCATATTCAATAAACCTGTAGAAATTAGAATCATTTGTGAATTATATATGGCAGACATAATTCATATATAAAAGATGTTTTTGCTGAATATGTAATTTTTTAAACTGCTTTTAATAAAATAACTAGGTCCAAGTACTCCAGAATGTCAATTTAAAAAAATCTTCTATTTTATTTTTTCAAATCAGTAACACTTGCTTGTATTACATTTAAGCAGAAAAAAAGTACTTTAGTCCAGCAGGACTCTAATGTTTTCCATCACCTCTTTTTCAGAACTAATGCAATGCAATAAAACAGTGAATAAGCCAAACAATAAAAACTACTGAAATTTCACTGCACACGAAAGAACCACCAAGCTCAGCTTTAGAACTCGAGGAGGACTGCCTGGTGGCTAACGCGAGCAGGACAGCTGAGAACGTGCTATAAAAATAAAAACTCAATCGCCGTGCCAAACACAGAAAAGCATTTCGATGTTTCAAGAAAGCCCCACAGTCCCGCAGTAGAGCACACGCTGCTCCCTGACACCCTGAAATACCCACGCTTCAGCACATGGAAACCCAGGGGCTGGGAGGCTCAGCGCTTGCTAGAGGATGTGGTACAAGCAAGATGGTTAACATTACTTTGGTTTGTTGAAGAGCCAATGAGAGAGAGGGAGGTTCGTGGAAAAGACTGGAACTAGGGATCTACTACACAGTTATTAGTTACTAAAATAAAGTTCTATCTAAATTCTACGTTAAGATTCAATTACAGGGGTAGGACGATCTCACAATACTACACTAGCAAAATAATCCCGACACATTCAATTTACCAGATACACAACAGCTCTAGGTTATTAAAAGATTACAGGCAAAGATGGGTAATAACCACTAAATGAATTATCTTTTTATCAGTTTCAAATATTATTATAAAAATGAAAATTCATTTCAAACGGAAGGGAACCCTCAGTTGTCTACAACTAGACATATGGGCACATGTTTAAAAACAACAGTTATACAAAGATTCTAAAAGAAGTCCACATACTTGTTATTTTGTACATCGGTCTCAAACAAATGCTTGGAAATGAAGACATACTCAACCCCATCACTCTCCTGGCTTCTCCTTGGTCTGGTGGTGTCTGTGGTTTAATTAAAAAGAGTTCAGAAAAGCCTGCATCAGCCACCCTAAGTAAAATACTAAAAAAGAAATTATCATATATTTGATGAAAGGACTTTTCTTAAATAAGATTTTAAAACTTAAAAAGCAAATTAGCTAATAAAATATAGGAATCCCATTAATTCAGTTTTTCCACTGATATTAAAGTTATATTGATTTGAAGATGGATTCAAAATTAAGTTGCATTATGTTTATGCTATTAATTATCTGAAGGAGCTTTAATATGGTAATTAAACAAAAACGGTATTTCAACCCTTGAGGAAAAACCCCTTTCTTTGGCAAATAATATGCTTATTATTGTCATATTGATTCTTTGTTCACTGTAAGCAAGTCTACTGCCCACTAGGTTGAAAGGTAAAAACTCTAAAATTATTTTACTGTTTTCTGCCCAGGGCACATGGTGTACGCCATCAACGCTTAACTTCCCAGCCAAAGTCAAAGACTTCTATGTGCTATTCATTTCTCCTTTGCAAAATCATAAGCATCTTCTTGAAATACAGATGAACTTCTAAACTCTCAGCAATTTTGCCTAACTATTTGCTACTGGATTATAATGGAGCAGAAAATAACTTTAAAAACAAACCCCTAAGGAACTGCAGGCTCATATGGCGCGTGAAAAACTGACTACAGTCCAGCCTTCCTGCTGATTACAACTAAAACCTCTGGACCCAAAACATCTATTTTTGTACTGAGCACTTTGAAAATAAAAAAGGCAGGTAAACTGTGGAAGAGAGTCAAGCGCCCTGGGGAAGGGTTAAACTTTTATTTCCTTTTAGCTTTGCCCTAGGGGTGGGCTCATTCACAGAGCAGCGTGGAGGAATGTGCGCCTAAATTCCAATAGAAGCCCTGACTTCCTGGTGAAAAGGACCAGAAAAAATAACGCCCCTGTGAGCTGAAGAGTGTGCAAGGAACCCAGGAAGGGAGAGAGCTAGAGAAGGAAATACTCTACTTCTGTGCACAAACCAGCACTGGCCTAAGAATAACCCCTAAGCCGTACACATGCAGCCCAGACTCAAAGCAGTAGAGCGAAGCTGTAGGAAGTGAATTAAGATTAGAATACACAAGTCTCAGCCTGATCCGTCAGCAGTGGAAGCACAGAACACAGCCAAACCAACGGAGAGAAGGCTTAGAGAACGGAGCTGAGATCTGCACTATGCACACAAGGTGCAAACCAATCCCTGAACTTCACATGACAGGGCAGACCCAAACCAACACGGCACACGTTCAGAGAACTGAAGAGAGATTTAAACCATAACCTACAGAAAATGAGGTAAAACTTGCAGTCTAAGCATAAACTAGTCGGTTAGAGCTAAATAAAACATCACCTTTCTCCAGAATATTATAACAGGACCTGGGCTCAATAGAACGTTGCATTCCTGATATCGGGATGCAGTGTTCTATTATTCAACAGAAAAGAACCGAGAAAGGGAGGAGCTTCAAGATGGCGGAAGAGTAAAGACGCGGAGATCACCTTCCTCCCCACAGATACACCAGAAATACATCACACGTGGAACGACTCCTACAGAACACCTACTTAATGCTGGCAGAAGACCTCACACCTCCCAAAAGGCAAGAACCCCCCCACGTACCTGGGTAGGGCAAAAGAAAAAAGAAAAAACAGAGACAAAAGAATAGGGATGGGACTTGCACCTCAGGGAGGGAGCTGTGAAGGAGGAAAAGTTTCCACACGCTAGGAGCCCCTTCGCGGGCGGAGACTGCGGGGGGCAGAGGGGGGAGCTTCGGAGCCGCGGAGGAGAGCACAGCCACAGGGGTGCGGGGGGCAAAGCGGGGAGATTCCCGCACAGAGGATCGGGCCGACCGGCACTCACCAGCCCGAGAGGCTCGTCTGCTCACCCGCCGGGGCGGGCGGGGCTGCGAGCTGAGGCTCTGAGGCTCGGGTTTCGGTTTCGGACGGAGCGCAGGGAGAGGACTGGGGTTGGCGGCGTGAACACAGCCTGCAGGGGTTAGTGCGCCACAGCTGGCCGGGAGGGAGTCCGGGGAAAAGTCTGGACCTGCCGAAGAGGCAAGAGGCTTTTTCTTCCCTCTTTGTTTCCTGGTGCGCGAGGAGAGGGGATTAAGAGCGCTGCTTAAAGGAGCTCCAGAGACGGGCGCGAGCCGCAGCTAAAAGCGCGGACCCCAAGACGGGCATGAGACGCTAAGGCCGCTGCTGCCGCCACCAAGGGGCCTGTGTGCGAGCACAGGTCACTCTCCACAGCCCCCTTCTGGGGAGCCTGTGCAGCCCGCCACTGCCAGGGTCCCAGGATCCAGGGACAACTTCCCCGGGACAACTCACCGCGCGCCTCACGCTGGTGCAACGTCAAGCCGGCCGCAGGCCCGCCCCGCCCTCCGTGCCCCTCCCTCCCCCCAGGCCTGAGTGAGCCAGAGCCCCCGAATCAGCGGCTCCTTTAACCCCGTCCTGTCCGAGCGAACAACAGAAACCCTCCAGCGACCTACACGCAGAGGCGGGGCCAAATCCAAAGCTGAACCCGGGGAGCTGTGAGAACAAGGAAGAGAAAGGGAAATCTCTCCCGGCAGCCTCAGGAGCAGCGGATTAAAGCTCCACAATCAACTTGATGTACCTGCATCTGTGGAATACATGAATAGACAACGAATCATCCCAAAATGGGGAGGTGGGCTTCGGGAGCAACGATATATGTATTTTTTCCCCTTTTCCTCTTTCTGTGAGTGTGCATGTGGATGCTTCTGTGTGAGATCTTGTCTGTGTAGCTTCGCTTTTACCACTTGTCCTAGGGTTCTGTCTGTCCATTTTTTTTTAACTTAAAAAATTTTTGTTCTTAATAATTATTTTTCATTTTAATAACTTTATTTTATTTTATTTTACTTTATTATTTTTTATCTTCTTTCTTTCATTTTTTTCTCCTTTTTATTCTGAGCCATGTGGAGGACAGGCTCTTGGTGCTCCAGCCAGGCGTCAGAGCTGTGCCACTGAGGTGGGAGAGCCAACTTCAGGACACTGGTCCACAAGAGACCTCCCAGCTCCACATAATATCAAACGGCAAAAATCTCCCAGAGATCTCCACCTCAACACCAGCACCCAGCTGCACTCAACGACCAGCAAGCTACAGTGCTGGACATCCTATGCCAAACAACTAGCAAGACAGGAACACAACTCCACCCATTAGCAGAGAGGCTGCCTAAAATCATAATAAGTCCACAGACACCCCAAAACACACCACCAGACGTGGACCTGCCCACCAGAAAGACAAGATCCAGCCTCATCCACCAGAGCACAGGCACTAGTCCCCTTCACCAGGAAGCCTACACAACCCACTGAAACAACCTTAGCCACTGGGGACAGACACCAAAAACAATGGAATCTACGAACCTGCAGCCTGTGAAAAGGAGACCCCACACACAGTAAGATAAGCAAAATGAGAAGACAGAGAAACACACAGCAGTGAAGGAGCAAGATAAAAATGCATCAGACCTAACAAATGAAGAGGAAATAGGCAGTCTACCTGAAAAAGAATTCAGAATAATGATAGTAAAGATGATCCAATATCTTGGAAATAAAATGGAGAAAATACAAGAAACATTTAACAAGGAACCAGAACTAAACAGCAAACAAAGATGAACAACACAATAAATGAAATTAAAAATTCCTAGAAGGGATCAATAGCAGAATAACTGAGGGAGAAGAACGGATAAGTGACCTGGAAGGTAAAATAGTGGGAACAACTACTGCAGAGCAGAATAAAAAAAAAAAAGAATGAAAACATTTGAGGACAGTCTCAGAGACCTCTGGGACAACATTAAACGCACCAACATTCGAATTATCGTGGGGTTCCAGAAGAAGAAGAGAAAAAGAAAGGGACTGAGAAAATATTTGAAGAGATTATAGTTGAAAACTTCCCTAATATGGGAAAGGAAATAGTTAATCAAGTCCAGGAAGCATAGAGAGTCCCATACAGGATAAATCCAAGGAGAAACATGCCAAGACACACATTAAGCAAACTATCAAAAATTAAATACGAAGAACAAATATTAAAAGCAGCAAGGGAAAAGCAACAGGTAACACATAAGGGAAACCCCATAAGGTTAGCAGCTGATCGTTCAGCAGAAACTCTGCAAGCCAGAAGGGAGTGGCAGGACATACTGAAAGTGATGAAAGAGAAAAACCTAAAACCAAGATTACTCTACCCAGCAAGGATCTCATTCAGATTTGACAGAGAAATTAAAATCTTTACAGACAAGCAAAAGCTAAGAGAATTCAGCACAACCAAACGAGTTTTACAACACATGCTAAAGGAACTTCTCTAGGCAGGAAACACAAGAGAAGAAAAGGACCTACAATAATAATCCCAAAACAATTAAGAAAATGGGAATAGGAACATACATATCAATAATTACCTTAAATGTAAATGGATTAAATGCTCCAACCAAAAGACACAGACTGGATGAATGGATACAAAAACAAGACCCGTACATATGCTGTCTACAAGAGACCCACTTCAGACCTAGGGACACATACAGACTGAAAGTGAGGGGATGGAAAAAGATACTCCCTGCAAATAGAAATCAAAAGAACACTGGAGTAGCAATTCTCGTATCAGACAAAATAGACTTGAAAGCAAAGACTATTACAAGAGACAAAGAAGGACACTATATAATGATAAAGGGATCAAGCCAAGAAGAAGATATAACAATTGTAAATATTTATGAACCCAAGACAGGAGCACCTCAATACACAAGGCAAATACTAACAGCCAAAAAAGGGGAAATCGACAGTCACACAATCATACTATGAGACTTTTAACACACCACTTTCACCAATGGACAGATCATCCAAAATGAAAATAAATAAGGAAACACAGCTTTAAATGATACATTAAACAAGATGGGCTTAACTGATATTTAAAGGACATTCCATCCAAAACCAACAGAATACACATTCTTCTCAAGGGCTCATGGAACATTCTCCAGGATAGATCACATCTTGGGTCACAAATCAAGCCTTGGTGAATTTAAGAAAACTGAAATTGTATCAAGTATCTTTTCCGACCACAACGCTATGAGACTAGATATGAATTACAGGAAAAATCTGTAAGAAATACAAACACATGGAGGCAAAATAACACATTACTTAATAACCAAGAGATTACTGAAGAAATCAAAGAGGAAATCAAAAAATACCTAGAAACAAATGACAATGAAAACACAACGACCCAAAACCTATGGGATGCAGCAAAAGCAGTTCTAAGAGGGAAGTTTATAGCAATACAATCCTACCTTAAGAAACAGGAAACATGTAGAATAAACAACCTAACCTTGCACCTCAAGCAATTAGAGAAAGAAGAACAAAAAACCCCCAAAGTTAGCAGAAGGAAAGAAATCATAAAGATCAGATCAGAAATAAATGAAAAAGAAATGAAGGAAACGATAGCAAAGATCAATAAAACTAAAAGCTGGTTCTTTGAGAAGAATAAAATTGATAAACCATTAGCCAGACTCATCAAGAAAAAGAGGGAGAAGACTCAAATCAATAGAATTAGAAATGAAAAAGGAGAAGTAACAACTGACACTCAGGAAACACAAAAGATCATGAGAGATTACTACAAGCAACTCTATACCAATAAAATGGACAACCTGGAAGAAATGGACAAATTCTTAGAAATGCACAACCTGGCAAGACTGAATCAGGAAGAAATAGAAAATATGAACAGACCAATCACAAGCACTGAAATTGAAACTGTGATTAAAATCTTCCAAAAAACAAAAGCCCAGGACCAGCTGGCTTCACAGGTGAATTCTACCAAACATTTAGAGAAGAGCTAACACCTATCCTTCTCAAACTCTTCCAAAATATAGCTAGGGAGGAACACTCTCAAACTCATTCTACGAGGCCACCATCACCCTGATACCAAAACCAGACAAGGATGTCACAAAGAAAGAGAACTACAGGCCAATATCACTGATGAACATAGATGCAAAAATCCTCAACAAAATACTAGCAAAGAGAATCCAACAGCACATTAAAAGGATCATACACCACAATCAAGTGGGGTTATCCCAGGATTGCATGGATTCTGCAATACATGCAAATCAGTCAACGGGATACACCATGTTAACAAATTGAAGGAGAAAAACCATATGATCATCTCAATAGATGCAGAGAAAGCTTTCGACAAAATTCAACACCCATTTATGATAAAAACCCTGCAGAAAGTACGCACAGAGGAACTTTCCTCAACATAATAAAGGCCATATATGACAAACCCACAGTCAACATCATCCTCAATGGTGAAAAACTGAAACCATTTCCCCTAAGATCAGGAACAAGACAAGGTTGCCCACTCTCACCACTCTTATTCAACATAGTTTTGGAAGTTTTAGCCATAGCAATCAGAGAAGAAAAGGAAATAAAAGGAATCCAAATTGGACAAGAAGTAAAGCTGTCACTGTTCGCAGATGACATGATACTATACATAGAGAATCCTAAAGATGCTACCAGAAGACTACTAGAGCTAATCAATGAATTTGGTGAAGTAGCAGGATACAAAATTAATGCACAGAAATCTCTGGCATTCCTATACACTAATGATGAAAAATCCGAAACTGAAATCAAGGAAACACTCCCATTTATCACTGAAACAAAAAGAATAAAATATCTGGGAATAAATGTACCTAAGGAGACAAAAGACCTGTATACAGAAAATTATAAGACACTGATGAAAGAAATGAAAGATGATACAAATAGATGGAGAGATATACCATGTTCTTGCACTGAAAGAATCAACATTGTGAAAATGACTCTACTACCCAAAGCAATCTACAGATTCAATGCAATCCCTATCAAACTACCACTGGCATTTTTCACAGAACTAGAACAAAAAATTTCATAATTTGTATGGAAACACAAAAGACCCCGAATAGCCAAATGAATCTTCAGAACGAAAAACGGAGCTGGAGGAATCAGGCTCCCTGACTTCAAGCTATACTACAAAGCTACAGTAATCAAGACAGTATGGTACTGGCACAAAAAGAGAAAGACAGATCAATGGAACAGGATAGAAAGCCCAGAGATAAACCCATGCACATATGGTCACCTTATCTTTGATAAAGGAGGCAGGAATGTACAGTGGAGAAAGGACAGCCTGTTCAATAAGTGGTCCTGGGAAAACTGGAGAGGTACATGTAAAAGTATGAGATTAGAACCATCCCTAACACCATAGACAAAAATAAACTCAAAATGGACTAAAGACCTAAATGTAAGGCCAGAAACTATCAAACTCTTAGAGGAAAACATAGCCAGAACACTCTATGACATAAATGACAGCAAGATCCTGTTTGACCCACCTCCTAGAGAAATGGAAATAAAAACAAAAATAAACAAATAGGACCTAATGAAACTTCAAAGCTTTCGCACAGCAAAGGAAACCATAAACAAGACCAAAAGACAACCCTCAGAATGGGAGCAAATATTTGCAAATGAAGCAACTGACAAAGGATTAATCTCCAAAATATACAAGCAGCTCATGCAGCTCAATATCAAACAAACAGCCCAATCCAAAAATGGGCAGAAGACCTAAACAGACATTTCTCCAAAGAAGATACACAGATTGCCAACAAACACATGAAAGGACGCTCAACATTACTAATCATTAGAGAAATGCAAATCAAAACTGCAATGAGGTATCACCTCATACCAGTCAGAATGGCCATCATCAAAAAATCTACAAACCATAAATGCTGGAGAGGGTGTGAAGAAAAGGGAAGCCTCTTGCACTGTTGGTGGGAATGTTACTTGATAGAGCCGCTACGGAGAACAGTATGGAGGTTCCTTAAAAAACTGAAAATAGAATTACCGTATGACCCAGCAATCCCACTAGTGGGTATATACCCTGAGAAAACCATAATTCAAAAAGAGACATGTACCACAATGTTCACTGCAGCTCTATTTACAATAGCCAGGACATTAGGAAGCAACCTAAGTGTCCACCGACAGATAAATGGATAAAGAAGATGTGGCACAGATATAGAATGGAATATTACTCAGCCATAAAAAGATACGAAATTGAGTTATTTGTAGTGAGGTGGATGGACCTAGAGTCTGTCATACAGAGTGAAGTAAGTCAGAAAGAGAAAAACAAATACCGTATCCTAACACATATATGGAATCTAAAAAAAAAAAAAAAGGTTCTGAAGAACCTAGGGGCAGGACAGGAATAAAGAAGTAGCCATAGAGAATGGACTTGAGGACATGGGTGGGGGAAGGGTAAGCTGGGGTGAAGTGATAGAGTGGCATGGACATATATACACTACCAAATGTAAAACAGGTAGCTGGTGAGAAGCAGCCGCATAGCACAGGGAGATCAGCTCGGTGCTTTGTGACCACCTAGAGGGGTGGGATAGGCAGGGTGGGAGGGAGGCTCAAGAGGGAGGGGATATGGGGATATACGTATACGTATAGCTGATTCACTTTGTTATACAGCAGAAACTAACACACCAGTGTAGAGCAATTATATTCCAATAAAGATGTTAAAAA
The DNA here is from genome assembly GCF_951394435.1 of Stenella coeruleoalba. Classification (NCBI taxonomy): domain Eukaryota; kingdom Metazoa; phylum Chordata; class Mammalia; order Artiodactyla; family Delphinidae; genus Stenella; species Stenella coeruleoalba. The sequence continues at coordinate 181,993,035 of NC_137147.1, read as the reverse complement.
AAAAAGAAAAAGAGATCAGACTTGTGATTATCAGAAGTGGTGGGAGGGTTTGGAGGTAGGTAGGGGGGCAGGATGAAGGTGGTCAAAAGGGACTAACTTCCAGTTATAAAATAAGTAAGTATTGGGCATGTAATGTACACCATGATGATTATACGTAACACTGATGCACTGTATATATGAAAGTTGCTAACAGAATGGATCCTAAAATTTCTCATCACAAGGAAAAAAACGTTTCTTTCTCTGTCTTTTGTTTTTGGTATCTATATGAGATGATTCTATAACTCAACTTATGTTGGTGATCACTGTGCAATATATGTAAGTGAACACCTTATGCTGTACACCTTAAACTTACAGTGTTATATATCAGTTATATCTCAATAAAACTGAAAAACAAAAAATATAATTTTAACAGAAAAAGAATTAACAAAATAGAAAAAAAGACAATAAAGAAAAACGAACAAAATTTTAAAATCTAATTACACTGATCAAGAAAAAAAGAGAAAATCACCTATATAAAGAATGAAAAAGGGGTTATTACCACAGAGCCTCTGGATATTAAAAAGGATAAGAGAATATTATGTTCTATTTAATGCCAACATATTCGATAGTTTAGATGAAATGGACAAATTTCCTGAAAAATACAATGAATCAAAATTGAAATAAGAGGAGACAAAAAATCTAAACATCCCTGCATCTATTACATAAATCAAATTTACTTTTAAAAACCTTGCCCAAAAGAAAGCTTCAGGCCTAGATGACAGATGATGCCTATCAATCAGTCAAGGATGAAATAACACTAATCTTACATGAACATTTTTTGCAGGTAGGAGGAGGAATCATTGCTTAAATTCATTTTATGATATTAGTACAATCATAATAGCAAAATCTAACACATTAGAAAATAAGATTATAGACAAATATGCATCATATTTAGGCACAAGACTCCTTAACAATTTTAGCAAGTCAAATTCTATTTGTGTATATATATAGAAAGATTCCGGATTATAAGAAAGGTTGTCTTAACATCTGAAAGTCAATGGAATTCACCCTATTAACAGAATGAAAGATAAGACACAATCATTTCAATATATGCAGGAAAAGAATTAGAAAAAAATTCAACACCCATCTGTGATAAAAGGTCTTGGCAAACAAAGGTCATCAATGAGTCAACATCACACTTAATGGTAATAGACTGAATTTCTCCTGAGGTCAGGAACACGGCAAGTCTGCTAAACAATAACACAACAAGATAACTTGAAATGGATCAAGACCCAAATGTAAAACCTAAAACTATAAAACTTGTAGGAGAAACAGGAGGATGTCTTTGTGAACTTGAGATAGTAAAGAATTTTTAGATAGAACATAAAAGAAAATATATGTGATAATTTAGACTTTGTCAAAATTAAAAATTTTGCTTTTTGAACAACACCATGAAGAACTAACAAGGCAAGCCACACAGACTGGAAGAAAACATCTGTAACCCATTTATCAGATAAAGAACACTTTCAGAATATACAAAGACCTCTCAAAAGTCAGTAACAGCCCAAATGATAACATCACAGTCACGAGTTAAATGCAAATTGAAGTACCATGCGACATCACTACACACATTGCACTGACAAAAATTTAAGACCGACTATACCAAGAGTCGACAAGGACATGGAGCAACTGGGTCTTATATACACTGCTAGTCGGTTGTAAAAGGGCATAACCACTCTGGAAAACAGTTTCTTAAAAAATTGAACCTACAGTTACCATATGACTCAGCCATTCTACTTCTACTTATTTACCCAGGAGAAACAAATCAATACGTCCATCAAAAGACTTGAATACAATGCCCATAGTAGGTTTACTTGTAATAGTCAAAAATGTGGGGAAACCCCCAAGTATCCATCAACAGGTGACTGGATGGATAGACAAACTGGTATTTCCACGCAGCAGACTACTCGGCAATTCAAAGGGATGAATTACTGATCTATGAAACAACACGGGTGAATCTCAAACTCATCAAGGTGAGTGAAATAAGCCAGGTGAAAAAGAAAAGAATGGAGGAACGTACTGTATAATTCTATTCATAAGAAATGCTAGATATTCAAACTAATCTTACAGTGACAGAATGCAGATCAGTGGTTGCCTGGGGACAGGGGTGGAAGGATGGATTACAAAGGGCCCAGGGACGTTTTCTGAGATGGAAATTTCATTATGTTGACTGTGGTGATGATTTCGCGTGTGTGTATATAGGTGATCTAACTGTACATTTTAAATATGTGCAGTTTATTTATTTTAATTATATCTCAATAATGCTATAAAAGGAAAAATAAGGGAAGTGGGGAAAAAAGTAACCGAACACAAAAAGGAATAGATTTATAAAACCAAATGAGTTTAAATTACATTCAAAATTTAAATTCCCTGCTATTTAGTTAGCAAGCGTATTTTAACACAACGCTCAGAGCTGCTGGAGGGGCATCAAGAGGTGGTGCTGTCCTTTACAGAAGGTCACTTGCTTTGCTGAACAGCATGGAATACTGATAAATTTAATTCTACCATAAAAGCTGAGAATGGGGCTTCCCTGGTGGCGCAGTGGTTGAGAGTCCGCCTGCCGATGCAGGGGACACGGGTTCGTGCCCCGGTCTGGGAAGATCCCACATGCCGCGGAGCGGCTGGGCCCGTGAGCCATGGCCGCTGAGCCTGTGCGTCCGGAGCCTGTGCTCTGCAACGGGAGAGGCCACAACAGTGAGAGGCCCGCGTACCGCAAAAAAAAAAAAAAAAGAAAAGAAAAAAGAAAAAAAAAAAAAAAAGCTGAGAATGAATTTCACAGCGGAAAAACAGACTCTATTAAAGTGTACATAACATAATACGCACCCAAGAATATACATGATACTAAAGTTAGTGCAAGACCCTCCTTCGGAGCTTAGGGCTGATATTCATTTATTACTTCATTGTTATTGCCGTTGCTGGTATTCCTTTAGCAAATAGCAGGCTTAAGAAAAATGTCCTGCTGACAATCAAAACCGAGGATTTCGTGTGCAGTAATCTGTCTCTCATGAACTGAGAAAAGATTGAATAAAACTATTCAATTTTAGGGCTTCCCTGGTGGCACAGTGGTTGGGAGTCCGCCTGCCGATGCAGGGGAAGCGGGTTCGTGCCCCGGTCCGGGAAGATCCCACATGCCGCGGAGCGGCTGGGCCCGTGAGCCATGGCCGCTGAGCCTGCGCGTCCGGAGCCTGTGCTCCGCAACGGGAGAGGCCACAGCAGTGAGAGGCCCGCGTACCGCAAAAAAACAAAAAAACAAAAAAACAAAAACAAAAAAACCCACAAACTATTCAATTTTAATGGCAGAACACTGAAAGTCTGGAACACACAGTTTAAGGGTTACTGCACGGACACATGGAATCCCTTGGGAGGGTTAAAAATATTATTAGACCCAGATCAAGTGAATAAGACATTTATGACGCTGCTAAACACAGTTACAAGGTAACACATCTACAACCAAATTGCGTATCATGATCAACCTGAACTATCCAGGTCTGATGTGGTTTTACCGGTGAGGAATTTACTGCCTAACTGTAACGAGGCACCGTAGGAATCTCATACGCTCGTTAACGTGAGCAATCCTGAATCAGAGGTCAGAAAACGCTTACGAGAAGGAATTAGAAGGCAAAGATGGGCATCAAACCACAACACAGGCCACTACCTCGCCATGACTCACTGTTTAAGTGCCATGTTTATCGGTTAGAAGAAACATCAAACAAACATGAAATGAACTCCATTGTCTTCCTGTGCTCCCAACAAAACCCCGGAATAACCACCATGGTGAGAGGAGAAGAAAAAAAAAAGTTTTAACTGGTCCCCTAACTTGCAATATACATACATATTTTTAGAAATCTCACAGAGGTGTCCTATCTACAAAGACGTGTTCCAGAGCAAGAGGCCTCTGAAGCCTCTGACAACACGTAACCGTAACATACACCTTCATGGGAAACCACAGAGAGTGCTTAACAGGTGTGGCTGGCTGCGAGAGCACCCGCATTCCAGACTATACACACTCTGGAATCCATCCAGTATTTGATATCCACTCTCACAACGCTTTGTTAACTTTTAATTTACTGAAAAAGCCTTTTGAAGGACTATGTTAATAGCCATATAGACTTGTTATGATAAACTGGGGCCTTAAAACAATGTTGATGCTGCTTATCAAGGATGAAATTTCCCACACAGAAGCATCTTTAGGCAGAAATCAGGGGCTCTGACCACTTTCTTTAAAAGCAACCTGGCATGTTTAATATGGCTATGTGGATCATTTAAAAAGTTCATATAGGTTGTTCGTCCATTTTAGCACGAAAGAAATAGCATTTACCTAATTTAGCATCCCTTCAAAAAGTTTTTTTTTTAAATTGAAATAATCATAGATTCACAATAAGTTGCAAAAATAGCACATAGAGGCCTCATGTAACCATCACTCAGCTTCTTCCAAGGGTAACACCTTCCATAACTATAGTACATATCAAAACCAGGACATTAACTAAATCAACAATTAACTTAACTACCAAGTGTTTCTTTTTTATGTTTAAAAACCTGAACTATAATATACAGAGAAGTTCCCATGGGAGCCCGATGAATCTTCACATATCAAATACACCTGTGTAACCAGTACTCTGAAGAAGAAAATTGCCAGGACGCAGAACCCCCTCCAACCCACCTCCTCAAGATTTCTAACAGCACGTATTAGCACTGCCTTTCCTGCATTTATAAAAAGGGCGTCATAAGCGCATTCTCTTTTGCGTCTGTCGACCTCTTTTCGCTCAGCATAATGTTTGTGGGAGTCATGTGTACTTCTGCATGCGGTAGCAGATTATCACTGCATTACAACATCCCTCTGTGTGAATATACCACCATTTGTTTATCCAGTCTACTACTGATGGGCACTGGGGTAGCTTCCAGTTTTGAGCTCTTCTGAGTACCGTTTCTATGCATGTCTGAGTACATATTGTATGCGTTTCTGGGAGGAGTGTCCTAGGAGCGGAGCGGCTGGGTCACAGGGTTTTGCATTTGCTCAGCCTCAGCAGATCCGTAGTTTTCCAAAGTGGCTGAATTACTCTGCTTCCCCACCCCAGCAATGTGCGAGAGTTCCACTGCTCCCAATCTTTTCCATTTACCCCTTCTGGTGGATATCTGGTACATTTTTTGGAACAGAGAATTTAAACATCAAACAGAACACCGGTGGTATAATCAAGGCAATAATTTTTCTCCAGATGATCACGACTCTACCTAAAAGTCTTTTACAAAACAAAGCAATCTAAAATTCCAAAACTGCTCTTAAAGTATCTTCTTAATTAATTAAATCATCCTCATTTGATGCTGTGGCTGTATTTCTCACACATGACTGACACAGTGAATCACCTGGGATACGAGCTATAAATACAGATTTGCAGGAATTCTGTCAGGTCTCCAGAAGGAGAATCTCTTTGGAAAGGCCTTGTAATCTTTTCATAAGAACCTCAGGAGACTCTTATTATCAGGCAAGTATGGAAAACACTGCGTTCTGGGGATCTCTTGACATTAACACCTGTTTAAAAAGGAAAATTACTCCTTTAGGGATTTCTTTGGAGAGTCTCAGCCCCAGAACATTTCTGGATGTTGTTAACTTCTATAACAACTTCAGATGCAAACAGTATTTTAATAGTTGGATTAACTGAGTCCAAAGTGCCCTGAGTAATACCAAAATTATCATGGAGGGTTACATTTGATAGGCAGCCTTATTAACCTTTATCCTCTTCAAAAGAAATTAGTTTTTACTACTAATTGGGCTACAGTAAAGAGAATCTGGAGTTGCAAAGGGCTGCGCAGCATTAAATGGTAGGGAGAACGTGAGACCTGGCTTCAAATCCAAGTGCAGCTATTGCCTATGGGACCTCTGAGTCAATCAAAGTATCGTTTCACCTGTTTCCTCCTCTGTGACATGGAGATATTGCCCATCTTACACCGTTGTTGGGAGGGCAAAATAAGACAAATAAGGGCAATGAAGACACAGTAGGAAATTAACTGGTTTTTTTCCCTTTCTAATCTGTTTTCCATCTTCTAGGTTTCTTCTGTAATTGCTCACCTGTAAGCTTAACAGTTGTTTTGTAAAATGTTCTAATGACTTGTATATTGCAATTCAGCTTTTGTGAGAGAAGTACATAATTAAAGTAGAAATAAAAAGAAACTGTTTAATTCCATATTTCCAGTGTCCTTTACTTTCATCTCTGTTGGTAGAAACCAGCAGCCCTATAACTTACGGCTGAAAATGATTACAAACAATAACTTGGAAAAATGCAGTAACAAGGCGTAACAAGGTAACAGAAAACTATAATTTTAAAATAAAGTTCAACTAGTCCAAAACTAGAGAACATTGCTAAGGGCATTATACAATCGACTTTTTTTTAAACATTACTAAAACCACTTAAAAAGCCAACATTTAATCTAGTCTTTTAGATGGTTCCCTAACATCAACCTATTAAGTAGTCAAATGGCATTTATTCTGGGTGTCAAAATGCTTCCAGGATCACATTTCACTTGTAAGAATGCCTGTGAAAACCACTTTTATAAAAATAGACCTAATTCTGTATACTGAAAAGAAGCCTACCACATTTGGATATATGGCCATGAAAAATTACTATTGCCAATTACTACAATATGAAAAGTAATTAAGAAACGTTTATAAGAAGCCTCCTTCACTCTCTGCAGTTTGGCCCTTCTAATCTTAAAGCTCATTGAAAACTCTGGAAATTGAAGAAGCAGAATAAACTCCTACTGAGCAGAAAACTTGTAAGTAATAATTTGATGTCATACCTGTATTAAAATCCACCATAAAAAATGCGAGTAGGGAAGCTGAAAGCAACAAACACCTTGCCAGTGATCTGTGTCATCTGGGGCAAACCCCTTAACTCTTGTGCCTCAGTTTCCTCCTCTGTAAAATGTGGACACTGTCACTCCCTACGCCCCAGGGCTGTGGTGAGGTCTACATGTGAGTGCTGACAGCAGGGCTCTGCAGCACACATGCTGGGTATGTGCTGGGCCAGCAGTAGTAGCAGCAAACGGCACAGAACTTACGGGGCACCGTCACGCCGTAGTGCTGTGTGTCACTGATCAGCAGCTTTCGTTTCAGTTCATTCAAACCTACCCCTACAGGACCTGAAAAACAGGAAAACAGAAATTCACTCCTGAACAGAACACCATATAAACATTGCTATGACTGACATGATCCGTTAAGACAGACTGAAAACGTGTATCCAACTTCACATGCATCCCAAGTCAACAGATTATCTCTAGTTAAGTTGTACGTAAGAAAAAACTAGGAGTTATTTGCTTGATTTTCTTTGTGTTTCTTTATTTTTCCTGTTTTTTTTGTATTTCGCTTTTCTACTTTTTAAATTTAAATCCCCATCTTTCCATTAAAAAGATTAGAAATCTTTGTTTTAAATGAAACATTCAAGAGTATCTGAGTACATTAACAGGTAATGGTATCCCGAAGAGCTTAAAAAATAAGTGCACCTAAAAAAAAGGAATTACACAATTTTAAACGTTTTTGGATCCTAATAAAAGAAAATCTTTGAACCTTGATTTTATTTTAGGTGCAAACACCTAACCGCGCATTTTAAACTTGCAAAACCATCAGTGCAACGCCAAGCTCCTCTGCAGCACTGTTTATTCTCAGTTGGTCCTTGAGCCTTTGAAAACTTACACAGACCTGATGTACTTCAATCGGTGTGCACATACTAACACCTGTCGTGAACAAGGCACACAGTAAACGCTGGGAAGATTAAAAGATAAGTGAAGTCCGCCTTCGGAGAAAGTAACTGGGTTGGGAGAGTCACACAGAATGAACAGACTGGGGCCAGAAAACGAAGAGTGGTTTCAAATATGAGTCTGAAATCAAGAGTTAGAAGGGCACAAGCCCAGACGCCTAGCTTCTCACAGCCCTGCCATCGAGGTCTATCTGGTGACGGTGTCACGCCTTGAGCAGAACGCAAGTCGCAGGGCCAGACTGCCCTCCGTTACATGCCCATCCTCAACACTCCCTCACCTGGCGACACCCGTGCTGTGGTCTGAATGTCTGTGTCCCCCACAGATTCACATGTTGGAACCCTAACGCAACGTGATGCTGTTGGAAGCAAAGGTCTCTGGGGGGTTCTGAGGTCACGAGGGTGGAGCCCCCATAAACGGGCTTAGTGCTCTTATAGGAAATGTCACAGAGCCCCCTAGCGCCTGGCCATGTGAGGACACAAGGAGAGAAGGGAGCCCTCGCCCCCACTGCTGGCATCCTGAGCTCCGACTTCCAGCCTCCGGAACCGTGAGAAATCAATGTCTGTCGTCTATAAGCCACCTGGGCTGTGATATTTTGCTGGGTTGGCCTGAAAGGACTAAGACACTGGACACGTTCTCGTCCTTGAGCCCTGGCTGGACTTCATTCTAATCCTAAAAGGAACCATGCTCCCTTTCTTGGGCGGAATAATGAAAACCCACGTCTAGTAACTAGCACCGCACCCAGGTATTCAGGGGTTCATTCCCTTGCCTACTTACTCTTCCAGGCTTTGAAAAGCATGGGGTTTTATGCTGGACAATGGAGAACACCCAGGAGGACAGAGCAGAGCGGCTGGGGGTCTGGGTGGGGGCGAGCTGGGAGCAAGACGAAGGGGCCTCCGCCTGCACAAACTGACCTGCCCCCAGCTGGCCACTCGCCAGCGCCGTCCACCTTCCCACACGCGGCTGCGGGGGGCCAGCTCTCTGCCCCAGGACAGTGGTTCTCAAGTCTCTCTCTAAAATGAATACTCTGGGGCTTCCCTGGTGGCGCAGTGGTTGACAGTCCGCCTGCCGATGCAGGGGACACGGCTTCGTGCCCCGGTCCGGGAAGACCCCACATGCCGCGGAGCGGCTGGGCCCGTGAGCCATGGCCGCTGAGCCTGCGCGTCCGGAGCCTGTGCTCCGCAGCGGGAGAGGCCACAGCAGTGAGAGGCCCGTGTACCCCCTCGCCAAAAAAAAGAAAAAAAAAAAAGAATACTCTGTAATATCCCAGTTTTATCCTGAAATGGCATTCACAGCTGATATAACTTGCTAGTGCATATACTTTCTCCCTCCAAATTAATATAACGCCCTAGCTGTAATATATGAAGGATCAAAAAGTAATTTACAATAAAACAATGTGTATTTCGATATGTAAATGCTCGGGCATGACTGGAGAAAATGAAGTCAGATGTCTGCACCTACTTATTCTAAATAAGTCTGGACTTCAGCGTAATAAAAAGACTAGCAGCCATCCTGTACCAGAAAGAACAGGAGATGAAAGCCCAAGGATACAGGTGAACATCAGAATAAAGTCTAGCAACTCGATGGAAACACAGATGGGTTTACTGGAATATGATAAGGAAAGAGGAAAAAGCAGCCTCAATAAGGAAACAGGGATACAACACATCAAGGCTATCAAAGAGAAGAAAATAAAACTTTTACGAAGAACGTGCAGTGTATGCGCAAGTGCAGCGTGAAAATAATTCCCGAGATGGGACAGGTGAGTCATCTGTGAGCCCCTCAGCGCCTGGCATGACACTGGGAGGTCGTGTGGGATGCAGGACAGGCTTCTGTTCCATAGAAATGTCAGGTGTACATCCCCGGCGTCCTCAGCCATCTGCACAAAGAAAAGGTGCGCTCACAAAAGTCCACGGTTCTCCGCGGCAGGCGGTTCTGCCCCGTCTGGGACCACTGTTCTCGTCACCTCTGCACCCCAATCCTGCCGTCATCGGGGGCGACTTCAACACCCCTGCAGAGAGCCTACTTCCTCTCTACTTCACTTCAACCACAAACTACGCAAACCCTGACTCTGCCTCACTAGGAGCTATTTCATCACTACAATATTAGATTCAGGCTTCCCCGTGTGAGACCCCGATCCCTGATCATTAGCCCTCCCACTCAGTTATTCCTCCTCTTATCAAAAGGATCGCCAGTGTTTTCTTTCTTTTTGTCTAACAGCCCTTCGGGTCTTCACTTCTTTGGGCTGTGGTATCTCCCACTATCTTGCTAATACCCTCAAAGCTCTTACACGCTGGCCTTTATCACACTTGTCACGGAAACTTCCAGTCCAAGGTCAATCTCATGGCTGCTCTACACGTCTGCGCCTGGACTGGGAAAGCCCGTACATCGGGAGCAGGGATGCACACACTGTGCTCCCCACAGAGCTCAGACCTCTGGGCTCTCCAGCAGTTACCCAGTTTTCCTGATTGGATTTCCCGGGTCACCATGTGGTCCCATCCCAACCCTCTAATCTCCTCTCTCCTCACACCTAGAACCTCCTCTCTCCTCACACCTAGAACCTCCCCTCTAATCTAACAATTGTCAAAGGCTGTCGATCTTCCCTCCTGAAGATCCTCAGAGTTGCGACGCGCCACCGCTGGCACCCGAGCCCGGACACCTCATCTGTGCCCCTCTCCTGAGTCAGCCTCCGAGCAGCTCCCACCCCTCTGCTCAGCAGGCAGCACCGTCTTTCTGAGAACACCAGCACACGCACTTCCTCAGTCCTCTCCACAGAGCTGCGCGCCTACACCCAGCCGCCAGCCGCAGCCCCTCGTAGGGGGTCTCCTCCCGCGTCTTCACCTCTCCTGCACTCTGTTTCACGCTCCTTCCCATCAGTACTGGAAATTCACACTGTCTCCCACCTTAAAACAGCCGGAATGACCAAGAAAGCGAAAGGAACACCTTCCTTAACCTTGCACTGTGCACCGCTGTCCCCAGCATCCCGGCCAGGCTCCCGTCACTTCTCACCAGCACCTCCCACTCCTGCACTGGGAAGAGAACCCGACGTGACTCTTTGACAGGTCTGCCCGGCTTGCACGTTGGGAGCTGCGCCTCCCTCCCTAACCTTCATTCTCACCACTCCCACCTTGCACCGCACACCCCGGCTGCGTGAGACCCCTGCGCCCTGTAACGTGGCGGAGTCTTCTCTGTGCTGCTGGGTCCTCGTCACGTGCCGCTCAGCAAAAACACTGCTGTCCTTTCCTGGCTGATTCAGGCTGCGTCTTAGATACGCCCTAGGGATTCTTCCCTGACACTTTAAACGCGGGTCGGGCGCCCAGTGCTTGTGCCCCCTGCCCTTGCGTGTCAGAGGGCCGACTACACTCCATCATGATCGTCTGCATACTCGTCTTCACCCTCGAACAGACTTGAAAACAGTGATGTCATCTATCTGCTCACCAACTGTTTCCCTAGCTGGCAAACTGGAGGCACTCGTTAGGTTGTTTTATTTATTTAAGTTACGCTCGGTGACTCTGCTGTCATGGAGGTAAAGCTATTTGCCGAATGAACCAAAGGCATGGGAGTTAAAGCAAGAAGCATCTGCACCTAGAATGTCTGGACGCGATGGCTAGAGAACGTGCTCAACGTCGTAACAGGAGTTGGTGGGGCTCACGTTTGAACCTGGCTCCTTGATCTTAAGATCCAGAGAAGCAGAAGGGAAGGGGATGACTTTGGCGCTGGAACAGTGAGCCTCAGGGACGGAAATCCACCTGCCTAAACTCAGACAAGGACCGCGGTGCGCTTCAGACGCAGGCTGGGGCCTCCCTGTGAATGGAATCACATCAAGGTAATGCGAGGCTGCAAGATGAGGGGCGGGGGAGTGATAAGCATTGACGGGTTGTCTCCAAAGCGCCAGGCACCAGGCAGGGGCTCATGTGTCTTATCCACTCTGTAGGGACAAACAAGATCTGAGTAAGTGCTGAAACCTACTCTTTAAAATAAACAGAAAACAAACAAGAAAAACAAGGGGCTTTACAATGCTTTGCAGATGATGCAAACCCAATTCTATACAAGAAGCAAACAGAACACTACAACTTAAACAGCAGGTCCTGGCCCGCTCCCCACAGAGGCACGGAGGACTACGGGGGATGCGGATTCACTGTCCCTTCAGGAGGTCTGGGCCCTGGAGTACTTCCCAGAGTGTGAGCTAATTTGCTGAGTGAGAGTCTAGCATTTTTTTCTTTCTTCTTCTACCCATGCCAAAAAACCACAGTGATTTATTTTAGCTCTGGAGGAAAAAAGTAGGCATGTTTGAATTAGCGGGGGAAAGTATGCTTTTGCTCACGTGATGCCCTTAGACTTGGACTGTTTTCAATTTTAGCCCTTACATAAGCTAACTCTTACCAGGGACCCTGCTTTACCGCACACCCGCAGACCATGCCAAAAATGTGCAGTGGCAAATACTTTATTTTAAAAATTTCCCCTAGGTTAGGTTATTTGAAGCCATCATCTTCAAGGTGGGATCCTGTCACAAAAAGATTAAAACAGGGACATAATTTTAACCATTCTTCCTACAAAACTGCCGGGCAGACCACTCAACAGCATTTTCCCAGCCAGGCCCTTGGATCAATCCTGCCACCCACACAGGTGAAGTTATAGACTTTTTCCTCTTTTAGATCTTGACCTTAAGATCACATCTTCCATCCACACTCCCGTCCTGTGTCCTTTTTCTACGGTGGGGCCTAAGGTCACAGTTTTAGTTGGCTGGTTTGTTTAGACGACGTACACCGCAGTTGGTTTAGGGATGCACACTGAGTTAGGTCTATTATGTGTCTGTAACGGGACACATTCATCTCCTCTTCAATGTATAAACTTTTACCACAATTGGTGACACACATAAGTATACAAATAAGTTTCTCTAGAGTTTGTTTCCAGCTGTGCTTGTTCATGCTAAAGGGAAGCAGAGAAGATAACCTAAACAGCATGTATTTAAATCACAGACAGCAGGCTTTGCAAAAGTAAAGACAGTGATGACACAATGAGGTCTTTTTATGCAGCAGGCTTGTGTCCCATGGTTTACATACACCATGACTAATCCTCAAAACATCCCTGCCAGAAAGGTATAGTTATCCTCGTTCTACAGATGAGAAAACCAAGACAATGAAAGGGTAATTTTCCCAAGATCGCACATTGGGATTACGGCTTCACTGGTACTCAGAAGCCAGTATGCCTGCATTCCTTCCATTCGATCCATCATCTTATCAAAAGAATGCCGAGGACAGGACCCGGGCTCAGGTAGCCGGCTGCTCAGCTGTTTGTGGCTGTGACCCACAACTTCACAAAGTCCCTCACCCCATTCCAAGCTGTCCCACGCTTTAAATAGAGATGAAAGTTATGCTGGTGGAATACAAGACTCAGGCTACAAGAAGTGGCAGAAGTCAAATCCGGTGAACTCAAAACTCATCCTGTGCAGAGCCTCTGAGAACTAAGCTAAACCTAAGGAAGACGGCAAGCATCTCAGGCCTGGGCAACATACACAGGGCATGTCTATTAGGATTCTTGACTCAGGACTAAGGAAACTCAAACAGAATGATGATATCAGAGGAGAAGCCAAGAAAGCACGTTAAAAAGTCATTCTGGAGTTCACTAATGTGGAATTCACGCAGTGCACTGAAGAGGACGGGCTTGCTGGCTTTAAAAATAAAAAGAATCTTTCTATTTGAAGCAGAAACGTAACTATGTTTCTTTTGTTTTTTAAATTTCATAAGAATTCAGAAAATCACTTTGTGTGCAAATTCTGGAAAGAAAGAATAAAGCCATGAGCATCAAACTGCATTAGTTGAAATTCTTGTAAACAATACACCAAATGGATAAGGTAATTAGAAAGGCACATTACTTTTAATTATTTGTGTGCATTTAATTAGTAACTCCTACCTTACAGTAGGCAAATGTGTTGTGTGTGATTTTACATAAAGGCTCATTCACTTCAGCCACACAAATACAGCCCGTTTGGGGGTTAATAAATGATGCTAGAAAGTTTCTAGTTAAAGCTTTACATTTAGGCAAATATTCCCATTAACTAAATGTAAAAATGCCTTTATTTTTATCTTACAGAGATTTTGGAGGGAGTGGCCAAGACGGTGGAGAAGGGCCGCCCTGAGCCCACCTGCCCCCACGGGCACAGCAAAGTTACAAGTATTCACAGAGCGACTATCAATGAGAACCTGAAGACCAGCAGAGAAGATCTGACACAGCTAAAGATATAACGAAGGAACCACAATGAGATGGGTAGGAGGTGTGGAGGTGAGGTACAGTCAAGACCCACACCCCACAAACAGGAGGAAAATTAAAATTGCAGAGGTTCTCCCCAGGGACTGAGGGATCTGGGTCCCACACTGGGCTCCCCAGCCTGGGGGTCCTGCACCGAGAAGATGAGCCCCCAGAACCTCTGGCTTTACAGACCAGTGGGACTTGCTTTCAGGAAAGCCAGGGGGCCATGGGAAATAGGGACTCCACCCTTTTAAAAAAAATAATTAATTAATTTATTTATTTATTTATTTTATTTCTGCAGAGGTGGGTCTCTGTTGCTGTGCAAGGGCCTTCTCCAGTTGCGGTGAGTAGGGGCCACTCCTCACTGCAGTGCGGCCTCCCACTGTGGTGGCCTCTCCTGTTGGGGAGCATGGGCTCCAGGCGTGTGGGCCACAGTAGCCATGGCTCGCGGGCTCTAGAGCTCAGGCTCAGTAGTTGTGGCTCGTGGGCTCAGTAGTTGTGGCTCGCGGGCTCTAGAGTGCAGGCTCAGTAGTTGTGGCTTGAAGGTTCTAGAGCACAGGCTCAGTAGTTGTGGCACACGGGGTTAGTTGCTCCACGGCATGTGGGATCTTCCCAGACCAGGGCTCGAACCTGTGTCCCCTGCATTGGCAGGCGGATTCTCAACAACTGCGCCACCAGGGAAGCCCAAGACTCCACTCTTAAAGGGCAAATACAAAATCTCCTGCACTCCAAATCCCAGCACAGAGGCAGTAATTTGAAAGGAGCCTGGATGAGACCCTCTTGCTGGTCTTAGAGAGCCTCCTGGAGAGGCAGGAGACAGTTTGCACACCCCTGGGAACAGAGATGCAGGCAGAAGCCACTCGGGGAGCTCACTCTACCATAGTGACGTGCGAGCTGCAAGTGTCGTTTCGGAGTCCTTCCTCCTGCCTATTAGCACCAAGCACTGACCTGCCCAGTGGCGGGCTGGCACCAGCCATGCTGGGACCTAGCGCCGCACAACAGTGGGCTGACAGCCACCTCGTGAGGCAGGGCCGGGCAGCCCACTGGACTGGGGGTCAGCCCCACCTACCAGCGTGCCCACAGGAGTCAGCCCCACCACGACAGAAGGGCCCCCGCAGCACACACAGAGGCACCCCTAGAGGTGCAGCTCTGGTGACCAGAGACGAGTGTGCTGCGGGGGCCCACTGGAGTCTCCTACAAACAAACAGGAAAGGCAGTAGATCAACCCCTTATAAAGTTAGTAGGAAGATTAAAGAACAAAGTAGTAAAACCATCTTTATGCACAATAAGTAATTAGGGGATACACAAAAAGACGTAAAATATGCTGTCCAAAACATTAAACATGGGAGGAGGGGGAGTAAAAACGCAGAGGTGTTATGATGCATTAGAACTTAAGATCGTCAAGTTAAAATAATCATGCATATATATAGGTGCTTACATATGAACCTCATTATAACCATAAATCAAAAATCTATAATAGATACACATACACAAAATAGAGAGAAATCCAAACATAACAGTAAAGATAGTCATCAAATCCAAAGGGAAGAGAACAAAGGTAAAGAAAGGAAAAAAGAAGAATTACAAAAACAACCAGAAAACAATTCACAAAATGGTAATAAGTACATACTTATCAATCAAAAGACATACAGTATTACTGGATAAAAAAAACAAGACCCATATATATGCTGCCTACCGGATACTCACTTCAGATCTAAAGACACACACAGACTGACAGTGAGGGGGTGGAAGAATATATTCCACGCAGATGCAAACAAAAATAAAGTTGGGGCAGCAATGCCTATGTGAGATAAGACAGACTTTAAAACAAGCGCTGCAACAAGAAACAAAGAAGGATATGACATAACGATAGAGGGATCAACTCAACAAGAAGATATAACAACTGTAAATATATATGCACCCAACATAACAGCACCTAAATACATAAAGCAAATATTAACACACATAAAGGAGAAACTGACAGTAACTGAATAACAGTAAGGGACTTTAACATCCCTTAACATTAATGGACAGATTATCTGGACAATAAATCAATAAAGAAACAGTGGCCTTAAATGACATGTAAGAGCCAACGGTTTAATAGACATACAGAGGACATTCCATCCACAAAGCAGCAGAACATTCCTTTCAAGTGCACATGGAACATTCTCCAGGATAGATCAGATGCTAGGCCACAAAACAACTCTCAATAAATGTAAAAAGACTGAAATTATGCCAAGTATCTTTTCCAACCACTAGACTAGAAATCAACTACAGGAAAAAACTTTTATTTGCTACTTTTATTCAACATAGTATTGGAAGTCCTAGTCACAGTAATCAGACAAGAAAAAGAAATAAAAGGAATCCAAACTGGAAAGGAAGAATACAACTGTCACTGCTTGCAGATGACATGATATATACATAGAAAATCCTAAAGACGCCACCAAAAAACTACTAGAATTCATCAATAAATTCCGTAAAGTTGCAGGATATAAAATTAATATACAGAAATCTGTTGCATTTCTATACACTAAAGACAAACTATCAGAAAGAGAAATTAAGAAAACAATCCTGTTTACCATCACATCAAAAGAATAAAATACCTAGGAATAAACCTACCTAAGGAGGTAAAAGACCTGTTCTTAGAGAACTAGAAGTCACTGATGAAAGAAATTGAAGACGGCACGAACAGGTGGAAAGATAAACTGTGTTCATGGACTGGAAAAGTTAATATTGTTAAAATGACCATAATACTCAAGGAAATTACAGATTCAGTGCAATCGCTATTAAAATACCAATGGCATTTTTCACAGAACTAGAACAAATGATTCTAAAATTTGTATGGAGGGACTTCCCTGGTGGTGCAGTGGTTAAGAATCCACCTGCCAATGCAGGGGACACGGGTTTGAGCCCTGGTCTGGGAAGATCCCACATGCCGCAGAGCAACTAAGCCCGTATGCCACAACTACTAAGCCTGCGTTCTAGAGCCTGTGAGCAGAAACTACTGAGCCTGCATGCCGCAACTACCGAAGCCCACGTGCCTAGAGCCCATGCTCCACAGCAAGAGAAGCCACACAATAAGAAGCCCATGCACCGCAACAAAGAGCAGCCCCCGCTCGCCGCAACTAGAGAAAGCCCACGTGCAGCAACAAAGACCCAATGCAGCAAAAAAATTAATTAAAAAAAAAAAGAAAAAAATTCGTATGGAAACACAGAAGACCTCAAATAGCCAAAACAACCTTGAGAAAGGAGAACGAAGCTAGAGGTATTATGCTTCCTGATTTTAAACTATACTACAAACCTATGGTAATCTAAACAGAATGGTACTGGCACAAAAACAGACATATGCATCAGTGGAATAGAACAGATTTTTTTCCAAAGAAGACATACAGATGGCCAAAAAACACATGAAAGGATGCTCAACATCACTAATCATCAGGGAAATGCAAATCAAACCCACAATGAGATACTACGTCACACCTGTCAGAATGGCCATCATCAAAAAGAGCACAAATAACAGCTGTTGGCAAGGATGTGGTGCACCGTTGGTGGGATGTGAACTGGTGCAGCTGCTGTGGAAAACAGCATGGAGGGTCCTTAAAAAACTAAAAATAGAACTACCATACGACCCAGCAATCCCACTTCTAGATAGTTTTCCAAAGAAAACAAAAATATTAATTCAAGAAGATACATGCACCCCTGTGTTCACTGCAGCCTTATTTCCAATACCCAAGATATGGAAGCAACCTGTGTCCACTGATAGATGAACGGATAAAGAAGGTGTGGTCCATACATACGATGGAGTATTACTCAGCCATAAGAAAGAATGAAACCTTACCATTTGCTACAACAATGATGGACCTAGAGAGTTAAATGCTAAAGTGGAATGAGTCAGATGGAGAAAAACATATACCATATTATTTAACTTATATGTGGAATCTAAAAATCAAAACGAATGAACAGAAACAGACTCAAAGATACAGAGAACAAACTGGTGGTTGCCAGAAGGAAGGGGGCCATCGGATAAGTGAAATACGTGAGGGAGATTAAGAGGTACAAAAGTCCAGGTATAAATAGATAAGTCAAGGGTATGTAATATATAGCATAGGGAATATAGTCAATAATATTGTAACAACTTTGCATGGTGACGGATAGTAACTGGACTTATCTTGGTGATCATTTTGAAATGAAAAATATGGAATCAAAAATTAATTTATAATTTTTTTAAAGATTGGAAAACAAATCTTTATGTAAATTCTCAGTCTTTATGTAGGAGAATTAAGACATATGCCAGCTTTGACCCAAATGCCCCCGAAGTCTGTTGAAATTACTGACTCATTTTCTATGAAATCATGAGAGGTTGAGGTTTTCTCCATTGTTCTCTTTTCAGATTTTTTTCTTTTTATTCCATGAATATTTTTAGGGATTTATGATTTGTTTGTGTGTAGAAAATAAGAAATAAGCTTGTATTAGAATGCTAGCACAATATCCTTTCAAAATTAATAGTTAGTTGAGCATAAAAGTTTTTCATTCTGTAAACATGGCCCCCCAAAAGATCTACTTTCTGAATCTGAAATAGACATGTACAATTAAAAATTTTTAAAGGCTAAATGAGTGAAGAAAGCATTGAGGCAGTAAAACCAGTGCCTCCAATAGTGCTTTGAAACTGTAAGAACACCAAAAGAATGCTTTAAAATACTGGTATGACATTCGTACTCAAAAAAAAAAAAAAAAAAGGCCCAGCTCTATGACATTGTACTTTTTTTTTTTTTTTTTTTTGCGGTACGTGGGCCTCTCACTGTTGTGGCCTCTCCCGTTGTGGAGCCCAGGCTCCAGACGCGCAGGCTCAGCGGCCATGGCTCACGGGCCCAGCCACTCCGCGGCATGTGGGATCTTCCCGGACCGGGGCACGAACCCACGTCCCCTGCATCGGCAGGCGGACTCTCAACCACTGCGCCACCAGGGAAGCCCGACATTGTACTTTGAATCTTCAACCATCCACTTATTTATGTGTTAGCACAGATCCTGAGTCACTGAATAATTATTTACTAGAACAATAATGTATTATTATTGTGAAAATAATGTATGAAACGTGGTATTTTTTTTCAAATGACACTCATGTAGTCCTACAAAGAATTAACATAAAGTAATTTCTAATTTCTAAATATCCAGCACAGAATTTAATTGTAGTTTTTCTTAAGGCTGGTGAGCATCAAATTGAATTTAATAATGTAAATAAGGATGGGTGGTACCTTACATATAAAAGGTCAATATGCTAAAAATTACAGTATTAATTTGTTAGGAAACAAACTCCTCAAGTTTGTTTGAGAAGAGAAAGAGACACAGGTAGGTGGAGATTAGCCCAATTAGTTTTAACATACTATATATTCATGTAACAGACACAGTACATTAATAAAATCGATGTTTATTTATGTCTAATATTAAATTATATATTGGAAAGAAATCTGTTGCTCTGACCAAGTACTATTCACTTTTGCTGCTGACCTTTGAACACGTTGGCACAAACACAAAGATGGTCTGTTATGTGCAAAGCTGCTGACACAGATGCAGCTTTTACTATGTTTGTGTCCAGTGTACCTGCACTACCTAACATGACGATTCTTCCACATTTTCCCCCAGACATTTTATGCTATTGGCCAGACTTGTTACTCTTACTATCCAGTAAGAAATATCAGAATTACTGGAGACTGCAATAAATACTCAAACTGCTTTTGTGACCTAAAAAAACCACACTTACTCATCTGATTTATTGCAAAACATATCAAATGAAATCTCTAGGTATCCCTTAGATCAGACACGTTATAAAAAGTCTACTTATCATATTGCAGCACTATATACTATATTTGCTGCTCTAGGCATAAAATAAAAACAATCATGCTATTATATTTGACTCACAATCTTACAATGATCGCATTAGCGTGTGGCTGGATTTTTGTGTTGGAGAGTGACAAATCTGTTTAGAAAACCCTGGGAATCAAACTACAGAGAAAACGCAGCAACTTTGCAGTTCATAACAAACCTTGTTAGAGATTCTGATTTTCTTTCCTCTGTTGCTTTCATAATAGAAGAAAAACGCAATTAACGAAGCATCAGTTTTTATGCTGATGTCAGAAGAAGGAGGAGGAGAAGAGGAAAGAAAAGAAAAAGGAAGTAGGAGGCTTGTTGAAACGGCATTATTTTTTCCAAAGCAGCTATTTACACCAGACTTCGACTTAAGTACCTGTCTCTCCTCTAACTCAGGGCTAGACAAGAGTGCAGTAAAATTAAAAGGCAACATAAAACCATCCTTGGGTCTTCCTTAGCTAAGCAGAAGAGAGATGGATAATTCCCTTATCCATTCCTTTCCAGTTTGTTCAAAACTGCGACTTTTTCAGTGCGGCTCCCATGATCTCTATTCACAATGGCCAACGCCCAGGTCCCCTGACTCTGCGCTGCTTTACTTTCTTCTACACCATTTATCACCCTCCAAGTACAATACAACTGACTTTACTATTTATTGCTAATTTATTATGAGTATCTTTTCTGTCTGTATGTCCTTTCATTAGAATGTAAACACCCCAAGCGAAAAGAATGTTGTGTTCTTCGGTGATGAATTCACACGTCTAGAACAGTACCTGGCAGTCTGTGCCCCAAACGAACGTAACTGTGATTTAGGCCGAGGAAGTCATCCAGAGTGTCAACATTTAAGGTAGACCAACAGCCAACTGTGATTGTAATAAAGATCATATCTACCTCTTACATACAAGGATTATCATTTTAAATCTATCACACACTCATAGAGTCAATGATAACTTCTGGGTTTACAGTTGTCTGTCTAAAATCCTGCAGGGCAGACTCTAATTCCCACAAACCTTCAATCAACGTTCAACAAAAGCTATGGGAATCCTAATAAACATATTAACATTTACATTTAGTCATGATTGCTTACTTTTCTTTCTGCTTTATGGGGGAGACTTTTTGCTCTGCCAGTTTTATGGGAAAATGGCGACAGTCTTACAAATGCTGATTTATTCAAACTACTTCCACAAGGCAGTCTTTAGGCAACATAGGAGAGTCAGCACAAAGGAGGCAGAATAGGGCTTCACGCTGGAACGTGCAAGGTGAAACATACAGAAAGATTCATTGTCAGTTTCCTCTTCTGTCTCCTAACCAGAAAGAACAAGTAACAGACTGTCTGACCACCCCCAGAGATAAGCCTTGCTCTTTACTGCCTTAAGCCCTGAAGGGTTTTAGTAGCGGTCCCGGCAAACACACACACATGATTTGGTTTCATTACTTTACTTTTTAAAAAGTCAGGTTTCGCCGAAGATAAAACTTATGTAGAAAAATGTACTAAATGCTTGTCATTTGGTTTTAACATACTTTTTGGAAAATACTTTTAAATGCAGAAGGAAATATAACAGAAACCATCACTGAGATGTTTTAGTTGCTAAAATGTGGCTTGGAATAGCATCTTTCCAAAATGAAGAGAAAAGTAAATACTTCCAATCAAGGCTCAAAGTCCTCCCCTGTCATATTTTTGCCATGTTAACAACTTGGATAATTTTAACTTCTTGAACATTAAGTCTGAGAATTAAAGTCATGCAATATTATGGTAAAAATGTAGAGATAATAATTCTGGGTAGCTCCTTAATGATATTTATCTAACAGTTTCAGGGCGAATCCCGCTATTCCTGATGGCTTTGTGAACACTGAGAGAAAACAGATGAGGCTGGGGACCACGGTGCTTATACTCTTTCCGTCTTCCGTACACGTTACAGGATCCAAGAACTATTTTTTAAATATATAATCTTTACAATCAAGAAAAGTAAACAGTTAATGCAGGAACAATGAGAATTTCCAAAACTGGAGTCCACTGCTTGACTACCTCTTTTAGATGATAAACTGCTAAATAATCTCATTTATTCAGCATTTTGAACACTGAGCTTCAAAATCCACAGAGGCCTATTCATGTTTGAACACTTCATGTTTATCTTGTTAGTATTTTTAGCTAATATATAAGAGCTACATTTTATTAAAACTTTAGTAGGGCCAGGAATTGGCCTAAACCCTTTGCAAATATTTCATTTAGCTCTCAAACAAACCTCGAAAGCAGGTGATCGTATTATTTTCATTTTTTGGAGGAAGAAACTGAAGCCAGAGAAAATCTGAAATGTGCAGGTGTCACCAGCTACTGAAGTGCAGAACTGGATGGGGACTCAGCCTATCCTGCCCCAGAAGCCTGTTTCTTACCATCCACGCTATCCTGCACTATATCACGGGATCTAGTAGATGGAGAAGATTTCTCGAGACAATAAACTCTAAACTTCCGATACCTCAAATTGTGCCACACGGGACAAGCAGGAAGGCTTTCTGAGTGGTGACCACATAGAAGAAAGTGAATAATGGGAAATTCTTTAGGAGGCCAGTCTACAGAAGGCCACAGTGCAGGCAGAAGACAGAAGATATCCTCATGTTCGGTCAGTGACACCAGCTTAATGCAATTTCCAGCCTCCATCTGGCATTCAGGCATTCCTGATTTTGAAAAGTTTATAAATCCTTCCTTTAGTAGAAACAGGATAAGAAGTCTGTGTGAATTTAATATTTTTACGTGATTTTCTTTCTCTATTTTTCATGTAGACATACAGGATCTACTATCTGCCTGGGTATAATACGTACTCTAACACCACAGAAAAACAAGACCAATATTCTTCATTAAGTCTGTTCTGTTGTAATGCAATAGTAAAAAGTTCTGCATTCTTAAACATTACCTTTTACCAGCACTTGCTCCAAAACAGGGAAATGAAGTGTTAAGAGCTAGAGTTTCAAATAAACTTATTTTTCTAATAGGAATTTCAGAATAAAGGCTAAAAAATCATAAATCAGTTGCTCTAAACAGATAGACCAAACCTAAAATATTCCAGAATAGCAGATTAAGAAAAATCAGAAGTCTTCAAACCATCATTATAACGCATGCATATGCAAAAGCACAAAATGCAAGTGTGAGGCTAAGAAAAGCAGAAAACCAAAATAAATCGCAGGCAGCTGCCAACCACCACCAACGAACGTAACGGCAACTGAACCTGAGCAGAGAGGGCAACGGGCTTCCCCGGGGTGCACAGCGCTAGCACCTCAGTATGACCAGGAAGGGCAGGCAAAAAGCAAAATGCAGACTCTCTGGCCTCGCCCCAGGGTATGAGCTCAGAACCTGCATATGAACAAGATCCCCAGGTGAGTCAAATGCCTTTTAAAGTTTGGGAAGTGCCGGAGCAGGGGCTGCAGGCTACCCCGCTGGGGTAGCAGGCGCCTGTCTCCACCATCACAACACGGCTGCGGGCTACGGCTGAAGCCCGAAGACAGAGGAGACGGTCAAAGCAAGCCCGGAGCCCTTCCTCGGTGGCCGGGAGAGCTACCCAGGTGGGCTGCCCAACAGGTGAAGAGATCGAAGAGGAAAAGGGCGGGCAAATCTGCTAGGATACTTCAGGGAGGAGCTGGCAGACGTAAGGAGCAGGAAAGCAGACCAGTAAGGTAAGCGGACCCGTGATGCTGTGGGCAACGCGGGGCCCTTCGCAGATGGCGCAGGGAGGGCAGGCAGGGCTGGCCTGACCCCGAGGCCCCGAGTGGAAACGTGACTCCTGCACGAGAGACGCTCTTGGTAGACTCAGATCTAAACTTCCACAAAACATGGAGCTATGTGTCAGAAAAATGAATGGATGGGCCCTAAATCAAAGAAAGAAAGAGAAAAGTAGGATATTTGGAACCAGCAAACAGTGTCAGCACAGCCCTGATTTTTCAGATTAGAAGCAATATTCCACAGTGAGGTAAGGAACTAAGGCTCTGGTCTTGAACTGTCTGGGTCTGAACTGGTTCCACAGCTTAGTAGCTGGATCTTGGGCAAGTAACCTCTCTCCTCTTTGTGCTTGAGTTTCTTCTGTAAAATGGGGATATGAAAAGTATTACCTCATGGTCATGGTGGGGGCTGAATGAAATAATATAAGCACAGAACTGAGTACAGCGCCTGGCACTCGATACATATTGGCCACTGTTATT
This sequence comes from Stenella coeruleoalba, assembly GCF_951394435.1. Classification (NCBI taxonomy): domain Eukaryota; kingdom Metazoa; phylum Chordata; class Mammalia; order Artiodactyla; family Delphinidae; genus Stenella; species Stenella coeruleoalba. Next base: position 181,968,954 of record NC_137147.1, on the reverse strand, counting down.
ACACAGGGCAGAGGAAGGTCAGGGCTCACTTAAGAAACGAGTTAAAACTGAAAAACAGTTGGGACACTTTGAACGCAGTTGGGAACAGCAGAGAGTCATAAAACGCTATAGTTAGATCTTAGTCCATAACAGAGAAATCTAAGTCATAAACAAGGGTGTTTTGCTCGTTGTTGAAGTGATGCATTAATTACTCACTCAAGGCCTGGAAAACTCCAAAGAGCAAGGAAATGCTAGTGGGGGAGAAGCACACAGCACAGGAAATAAGGATCTTCACTGACGGCACCCCTTCGAAGCATCAACATTTAGCATCTCCAGTGCAGGAGCTGCGTGAGGGTAACACTCCTTTGGGGAGATAAAAGGGAAATTTCCCCTGAAAATCAGGCCTCAGAAACCTAAGGAATTGCTAGAAGGAGACAGAGAAAGAGCAGTTCCTGCAGTCTGAGTGACGTCACATGCTAAACAACTAAAATTAAAATGAAGAAGGCTCTAGGATCCTGCTGGGAATGTAAATACACAGTGACAAGAGCAAGCGGTGTGCTTGTCTGAAGACTAAGACACCTGGCCCACAAGACAGGGTCCACATTCAATTTAGAGACAGGAGCCAGGAACCTGAAGATCAAGAGGCAAAGGGGATTCAGGGCAAGACAAGTGCCTACAATTAAACTAACCTCTTCATTAAAGAGCTCACCCAGATATGTTTTAGTTCAATGACTGTGGATCTAGACAGTCGATACTCACGTAAAGCAGAAGCCAAAACACTGCAGGGCACTCTGTGATTTTGGGCTCACAGTGGAATGTTGTGATACATATTTCTGGGACCATTAATTTACCTTAAAAAGTAGCTGGGATGATGCTGTGTTTTTCTTCTGATGACCCTTTGAAACTGTGAGCAGGAGACATGAAAGTTAGGGCTGTGTCACCCCATTCTGAGGAGGCTGACTGCGGAGTGCCAGTCTGCACAGCTGTACACGCTGGGAGCTCTAGCTCCACTCCAGGGGGGTAAGCTCAGTACAGCCTACCTGGTCCACCGATTACAACGGAAACCGCTGGACGGCACACAGAAAGCAGCACTCTGGGGCTCTGGAAAAGCAAACAAAAGCGGGCAGAGAGTAAAAGGAAGCCAGGTCGGAGAGGTGACCCCCAAGGGGGTGAAGTCTCCCATTTTATTTTTTTTATCTCTTCTTGGGCTTTGCCCAGAGGGTGAGTCTCTCTCAGAGCTGAACCGTGGAGCAGTGGGCCGACAGTGGAGCAGTGGGCCGAACAGCTAAGACCCCACAAAGATGTGGTTTACCCTGAAGCTGTGCGTGAGTGAGATGAACCCAGAGCAGCATAACGGAGGCTTGGAAAAATGAACTAAGATTCAAACCAGTGCCTCTGACTACCCAAGTGCCCCACGCATGGCACAGACCCAGAGCAGCAAAGACCTGAAAACTGAACTGAGGCCTGCAGAGGGAGCCTAGTCAGGCTGACAGCCTGCTAAAAAACTCAGCATCTTCCAGCAGAATACAGTAAGACCCAAAGTCTGTACGAAATAATGTTCAGAACGTCCAGGGTGCTGAAAAATGATTCAACATACAAAGAACAAGGTAAAGGTGACGAATTTTCAAGGAAAAACGCAACAGATACTGACCCCAAGATGACCCTGATGCTGGAATTTTCCAAGACAAGAAAGCAGCTAAGCTTCACAAGGTAAAAGTAAACACACTTGAAATGAATGGAAAAATGAAATTCTTCCTACATAAACAAACACTATGAAAAAGAACTGGTAATTTCCCAATTGAAGAACATACAATACCTGAAAGAAAGAAAATTCGCTCAGTGGGCTCAACAGCAAAGCAGAGGTGATGAGGGAAAGAGTCAGAGACCTTGAAGATAAACCAATACAAATCATCAAATATGAGAAACAGAGAAACACTTGGAAAAACTGGTGAGACAACAGTAAAGGGTCTAACATATGTACTACTGGAGCCCCAGAAGTAGAGGGGAAAGAGGCTGGGGCACAAAAGTCTTTGAAAAAAGATGGCCAAAAATTTCTAAAATTTGGTGAATGTCATAAATTTTCAGATTTGAGGAGTCCAGGAAATCCTGACAGGTTAAACTCAAAATAAAAGATACATCATAATCCAACAGCTAAGAAGCAAAGATAAGGAAAAAACCTGAAAACAACTAGAGAATAATTACACATAGAGATAAAGCCAAAAAGTCATCAAATTTATTTAAATCAAATAAGAAAAAATAGTCACATAACCCAAAAGAAGGCAGAAATGGGAACAAAGAAAAATTTAAAAAATACAAATGGCCAAACAGAAAACAAATAATAGAACAGTAGACTTAAAACCGTTATTTAATATATATATATAAACGTATATGTTAAAGTTTAAACATATCAATTAAAGACACTGATGGTGAGATTGGATAACTAAAGTGAGACCCAATACTATGCTGTCTGAAAAAAAAAAAAAACGCAGAAAATAAACATATAGATGGGTTGAAGTAAAAAGACAGAAAGTGATGCACCAGGCAAATAATAAGCAAAAGAAAGCTGCAGTGGCTACATTATATATCATACAGAGCAGACTTCAGAACAAGGAACATTACCTGGGGTAAAAAAGAGTATCACATAGTAAGAGTGGATTCATTAAGAAAACACAGTACCCCTACATGTGTATCTACCTAGCAACAGAGCTTCTAAACCTATTAAACAAAGTGGACTGAGGTAAAAAGAGAAACAGACACAGCTACCGTTACAGAGAACTTAATTCTTTCCCCAACAATTAACAGAACAAACGGACAAATCATTAGTAAGAATACAGAAGGCCTGAATAACATTATCAACCAAGTTGACTTAAATAATATTTATAAAATACTCTATTCAACAACAACAGAACACATTCTTTTCAAATACACACAGAACATTCAACAACACAGACCATATTCTGGGCCAGAAAAAAAAAAATTCTGACAAACTGAATTGACATCATACAAAGCATATTCTCTGACTGTAATCAATACCCAAAAGGTACTTGGATAATCCCCAAGCATTTGGAAATTAAATAACACGTTTGCAAACAATTCACGGGTCAAAGAAGTTACAAAGGAATTTAGAAAATATTCTGACCTGAATGATATGTTATAAAAACATAACAGATCAGAATTCGTAGGACGCAGGGCTTAGAGGGAAATTTAAATTTACATTTATGCACAATTAACTGTGTTCAATGATCTAAGATTCAACTTGATAAAACTAGAAAAAGAGAAATTAAATAAATCCAAAGTAGGCAGAGAAAGGAAATAATAATAAAGAGCAGAAATCAATGAAATTATGAAAAGAGAAGTTTTTAAAATGTTAAACGTAAATCTGGTGCTATAAAAGACCGATACATTGGACAAAGAGCTAGGCAGGTGGACTCCAAGAAGGCCAGCAATGACCCTCACCTCCTGCTCTCAACACCCTTGTGTACACTCCCTCTCTGTGAATGTGAGTGAAACCTGTGATTTGCTTCTAACCAACAGAATGTGGAATGTGTTGCCAGGCCGTGTGAGGCTGTGGCCCCCAGCTCCGGGCTGACTCTCGATTACCTTCTCAGTTCACACACTTTGATGAAGCAGCTCCCAAGTGGGAAGGAATCAGTCACTAAGTTTGCAGTAACTTATTATACAACAATAGATAATTGATGTAAGAGTGAAGACACAAAGTATGATATCAGGCATGAAAGTGGGGACACTACCACAGGATACTACAGCCCATTCATGATAATAAAGGGATATCATGAACAGCTTAATGCTTATGTAAATGGCACCCTGGATGAAATGGACAAATTCCTTCAGACAAACTGGCAAAGCTCACTCAAGAAGATAACCTAGGGAGGACCTTCAAGATGGCGGAATAGTAAAGACGCGGAGATCACCTTCCTCCCCACAAATACATCAGAAATACATCTACACGTGGAACAGCTCCTACAGAACACCTACTGAACGCTGGCAGAAGACCTCAGACCTCCCAAAAGGCAAGAAACCCCCCACGTACCTGGGTAGGGCAAAAGAAAAAAACAAGAATAAACAGAGACAAAAGAATAGGGACGGGACCTGCACCAGTGGGAGGGAGCCATGAAGGAGGATAGGTTTCCACACACCACGAGCCCCTTCGCGGGCGGAGACTGCGGGTGGTGGAGGGGGGAGCTTCGCAGCCGCGGAGGAGACCACAGCCACAGGGGTGCGGAGGGCAAAGCGGAGAGATTCCCGCACAGAGAATGGGTGCCGACCAGCACTCACCAGCCCGAGAGGCTTGTCTGCTCACCCGCCGGGGTAGGCGGGGCTGGGAGCCGAGGCTCGGGCTTCGGTCGGAGCGCAGGGAGGGGACTGGGGTTGGCGGCATGAACACAGCCTGCAGGGCGTTAGTGCGCCACAGCTGGCCGGGAGGGAGTCCGGGGAAAAGTCTGGAGCTGCCCAAGAGGCAAGAGACTTTTTCTTCCCTCTTTGTTTCCTGGTGCGCGAGGTGAGGGGATTCAGAGTGCCGCTTAAAGGAGCTCCAGAGATGGGCGCGAGCCGCGGCCAGAAGCGCGGACCCCAGGGACGGGCGGGAGACGCTAAGGCTGCTGCTGCCGCCACCAAGAAGCCTGTGTGCGAGCACAGGTCACTATCCACACCCCCCTTCCGGGGAGTCTCTGCAGCCTGCCACTGCCAGGGTCCCGGGATCCAGGGACAACTTCCCCGGGAGAACGCACGGCGCGCCTCACGCTGGTGCAACGTCATGCCGGCCTCTGCCGCCGCAGGCCCGCCCCGCACTCCGTGCCCCTCCCTCCCCCCGGCCTGAGTGAGCCAGAGCCCCCGAATCAGCGGCTCCTTTAACCCCGTCCTGTCTGAGCGAAGAACAGACGCCCTCCAGCGACCTACACGCAGAGGCGGGGCCAGATCCAAAGCTGAGCCCCGGGAGCTGCGAGAACAAAGAAGAGAAAGGGAAATCTCTCCAGCAGCCTCAGGAGCAGCGGATTAAAGCTCCACAATCAACTTGATGTACCTGCATCTGTGGAATACCTGAATAGACAACGAGTCATCCCAAAATTGAGGCAGCGGACTTTGGGAGCAACTGTAGACTTGGGGTTTGGTTTCTGCATCTAATTTATTTCTGGTTTTATATTTATCTTAGTTTAGTATTTAGAGTTTATTATCATTGGTAGATTTGTTTATTGATTTGGTTGCTCTCTTCCTTTTTATATATGTATTTTTCCTTTTTCCCTTTTTATGAGTGTGTATGTGCATGCTTCTTTTTGTGATTTTGTCTGTATAGCTTTGCTTTTACCATATGTCCTAGGGTTCTGTCGGTCCGTTTTTTTTTTTGAAGTATAGTTTTTAGTGCTTGTTATCATTGGTGGATTTGTTTTTTGATTTGGTTGCTCTCTTTCTTTTTTTAAAAATTTTTAATGGTTTTAAAATTTTTTATTTTAATAACTTTGTTTTACTTTCTTCCTCCCTCCCTCCCTCCCTCCCTCTCTCTCTCTCTTTTTTTTTCTCCCTTTTCTTCTGAGCTGTGTGGCTGACAGGGTCTTGGTGCTCTGGCCAGGTGTCAGGCCTGTGCCTCTGAGATGGGAGAGCTGAGTTCTGGACATTGGTCCACCAGAGACCTCCCACCTCCACATAATATCAAATGGTGAAAGCTCTACTAGACATCTCCATCTTATCACTAAGACCCAGCTCCACTCAACAGCCAGCAAGTTACAGTGCTGGACACCCTATGACAAACAACTAGCAAGACAGGAACACAACCCCACCCATTAGCACAGAGGCTGCCTAAAATCATAATAAGGCCACAGACACCCCAAAACACACCACCGGATGTGGTCCTGGCCACCAGAAAGACAAGATCCAGCCTCATCCACCAGAACACAGGCACCAGTCCCCTCCACCAGGAAGCCTACACAACCCACTGAACCAACCTTAGCCACTGGGGGCAGACACCAAAAACAACGGGAACTACAAACCTGCAGCCTGTGTAAAGGAGACCGCAAACACACAGCTTTTCATTAAGCGAAATGAAAAGACAGAGAAACACACAGCAGATGAAGGAGCAAGGTAAAAACCCACCAGACCAAACAAATGAAGAGGAAATAGGCAGTCTACCTGAAAAAGAATTCAGAGTAATTATAGTAAAGATGATCCAACATCTTGGAAATAGAATGGAGAAAATACAAGAAACGTTTAACAAGGACGTAACAAGGCCGTTTTACGTTTAACGTAAAACAACTAAAGAGCAAACAAACAATGATGAATAACACAAAAAATGAAATTAAAAATTCTCTAAAAGGAATCAATAGCAGAATAACTGAGACAGAAGAACGGATAAGTGACCTGAAGATAAAACAGAGGAAATAACTATCGCAGAGCAGAATAAAGAAAGAAGAATGAAAAGAATTGAGGACAGTCTCAGAGACCTCTGGGACAACATTAAACGCACCAACATTCGAATTATAGGGGTTCCAGAAGAAGAAGAGAAAAAGAAAGGGACTGAGAAAATATTTGAAGAGTTTATAGTTGAAAACTTCCCTAATATGGGAGAGGAAATAGTCAATCAAGTCCAGGAAGCGCAGAGAGTCCTATACAGGATAAATCCAAGGAGAAACCCACCAAGACACATATTAATCAAAGTATCAAAAACTAAATACACAGAAAAAAATAATAAAAGCAGCAAGGGGAAAACAACAAATAACATACAGGGAATCCCCATAAGGTTAACAGCTGACCTTTCAGCAGAAACTCTGCAAGCCAGAATGGAGTGGCAGGACATATTTAAAGTGATGAAAGGGAAGCACCTACAACCAAGATTCCTCTACTCAGCAAGGATCTCATTCAGATTCGGTGGAGAAATTAAAAACCTTAGAGACAAGCAAAAGCTAAGAGATTTCAGCACCACCAAACCAGCTTTACAACAAATGCTAAAGGATCCTCTCTAGGCCTGAAACACAAGAGAAGGAAAAGACCTACAATAACAAACCCAAAACAATTAAGAAAATGGGAAGAGGAACATATATATCGATAATTAACTTAAATGTAAATGGATTAAATGTTCCAACCAAAACACATAAACTGGCTGAATGGATACAAAAACAACACCCGTATATATGCTGTCTACAAGAGACCCACTTCAGACCTAGAGACACATACAGACTGAAAGTGAGGGGATGGAAAAAGGTATGCCATGCAAATGGAAATCAAAAGAAAGCTGGAGTAGCAGTTCTCCTACCAGACAAAATAGACTTTAAAATAAATACTATTACAAGAGACAAAGAAGGACACTATATAATGATAAAGGGATCAAGCCAAGAAGAAGATACAACAATTGTAAATATGCACGCAACACAGGAGCACCTCAGTACATAAGGCCAATGCTAACAGCCATAAAAGGGGAAATCGACAGTAACACATTCATCGTAGGGGACTTTAACACCCCACTTTCACCAATGGACAGATCATCCAAAATGAAAATTAATAAGGAAACACAAGCTTTAAATGATACATTAAACAAGATGGACTTAACTGATATTTACAGGACGTTCCATCCAAAACCAACAGAATACATTTTCTTCTCAAGTGCTCAGAGAACATTTTCCAGGATAGATCATATCTTGGGTCACAAATCAAGCCTTGGTAAATTTAAGAAAACTGAAATTATATCAAGTATCTTTTCTGACCACAACGCTATGAGACTAGATATCAATTACAGGAAAAAACCTTTAAAAAATACAAACAAGTGGAGGCTAAACAGTACACTACTAAATAACCAAGAGATCACTGAGGAAATCAAAGAGGAAATCAAAAAATACCTAGAAACAAATGACAATGAAAACACGACGACCCAAAACCTATGGGATGCAGCAAAAGCAATTCTAAGAGGGATTTTTATAGCAATACAATCCTACCTCAGGAAACAACAAAAAATCTCAAATAAACAATATAACCTTACACCTAAAGCAATTAGAGAAAGAAGAACACAAACCCCCCACAAAGTTAGCAGATGGAAAGAAATCATAAAGATCAGAGCAGAAATAAATGAAAAAGATCAATAAAACTAAAAGCTGGTTCTTTGAGAAGATAAACAAAATTGATAAATCACTAGCCAGACTCATCAAGAAAAACAGGGAGAAGACTCATATCAATAGAATCAGAAATGAAAAAGGAGAAGTAACAGCTGACACTGCAGAAATACAAAAGATCATGAGAGATTACTACAAGCAACTCTATACCAATAAAATGGACAACCTGGAGGAAATGGACAAATTCTAAGAAAAGCAGAACCTTCCAAGACTGAACAAGGAAAAATAGAAAATATGAACAGACCAATCACAAGCACTGAAATTGAAACTGTGATTAAAAATTTTCTAGCAAACAAAACCCCAGGACCAGATGTCTTCACAGGCAAATTCTATCAAACATTTAGAGAAGAGCTAACACCTATCCTTCTCAAACTCTTCCAAAATACAGCAGAGGGAGAAGCACTCCCAAATTCATTCTACGAGGCCACCATCACCCTGATACCAAAACCAGACAAAGATGTCACAAAGAAAGAAAACTACAGGCCAATATCACTGATGAACACAGATGCAAAAATCCTCAACAAAATACTAGTAAACAGAATCCAAAAGCACATTAAAAGGATCATACACCATGATCAAGTGGGGTTTATCCCAGGAATGCAAGGATTCTTCAATATACGTGAGTCAATCAATATGATATCCCATATTCACAAACTGAAGGAGAAAAACCATATAATCATCTCAACAGATGCAAAAAAAGCTTTTGACAAAATTCAACACCCATTTATGATAAAAACTCTCCAGAAAGTTGGCATAGAGGGAACTTACCTCAACATAATAAAGGCCATATATGACAAACTCACAGCCAACATCGTTCTCAATGGTGAAAAACTGAAACCATTTCCTCTAAGATCAGGAACAAGAAAAAGGCTGTCCACTCTCACCACTCTTATTCTACATAGTTTTGGAAGTTTTAGCCAAAGCAATCAGAGAAGAAAAAGACATAAACGGAATCCACATCGGAAAAGAAGAAGTAAAGTTGTCACTGTTTGCAGACAACATGATACTATACATAGAGAATCCTAAAGATGCTACCAGGAAACTACTAGAGCTAATCAATGAATTTGGTAAAGTAGCAGGATACAAAATTAATGCACAGAAATCTCTTGCATTCCTATACAGTAATGATGAAAAATCTGAAAGAGTAATTAAGGAAACACTCTCATTTACCATTGCAACAAAAAGAATAAAATACCTACGAATAAACCTATCAAGGAGACAAATGACTTGTATGCAGAGAACTATAAGACACTGATGAAAGAAATTAAAGAGGATAGAAACAAATGGAGAGATATACCATGTTCTTGGATTGAAGAATCAACATTGTGAAAATGACTATACTACCCAAAGCAAACTACAGATTCAGTGCAACCCCTATCAAACTACCAATGGCATTTTTCACAGAACTAGAACAAAAAATTTCACAATTTGTATGGAAACACAAAAGACCCCGAATAGCCAAAGCAATTTTGAGAAAGAAAAATGGAGCTGGAGGAATCAGGCTCCTGGACTTCAGACTATACTACAAAGCTGCAGTAATGAAGACAGTATGGTACTGGCACAAAAACAGAAATATAGATCAATGGAACAGGATAGAAAGCCCAGAGATAAACCCATGCACATATGGTCACCTTATCTTTGATAAAGGAGGCAAGAATATATAATGGAGAAAAGACAGCTTCTTCAGTAAGTGGTGCTGGGAAAACTGGACAGCTACATGTAAAAGAATGAAATTAGAACACTCCCTAACACCATACACAAAAATAAGCTCAAAATGGATGAAAGACCTAAATGTAAGGCCAGACACTATAAAACTCTTAGAGGAAAACATAGGCAGAACACTCTATGACATACATCACAGCAAGATCCTTTTTGACCCACCTTCTAGAGAAATGGAAATAAAAACAAAAATAAACAAATGGGACCTAATGAAACTTCAAAGCTTTTGCATAGCAAATGAAACCATAAACAAGATGAAAAGACATCCCTCAGAATGGGAGAAAATATTTGCAAATGAAGCAACTGACAAAGGATTAATCTCCAAAATATACAAGCAGCTCATGCAGCTCAATATCAAAAAAACAAACTACCCAATCCAAAAATGGGCAGAAGACCTAAACAGACATTTCTCCAAAGAAGATATACAGACTGCCAACAAACACATGAAAGGATGCTCAACATCACTAATCATTAGAGAAATAAAAATCAAAACTACAATGAGCTATATCACCTCACATCAGTCAGAATGGCCTTCATCAAAAAGTGTACAAACAATAAATGCTGGACAGGGCTTGCAGAAAAGGGAACCCTCTTGCACTGTTGTTGGGAATGTAAATTGATACAGCCACTATGGAGAACAGTACGGAGGTTCCTTAAAAACCTAAAAATAGAATTACCATATGACCCAGCAATCCCACTACTGGTCATATACCCAGAGAAAACCATAATTCCAAAAGACACATGCACCCCAATGTTCACTGCGGCACTATTTACAATAGCCAGGACATGGAAGAAACCTAAGTGTCCATCGACAGATGAATGTATAAAGAAGATGTGGCACAGATATACAATGGAATATTACTCAGCCATAAAAAGAAATGAAATTGAGTTATTTGTAGTGAGATGGATGGACCTAGAGTCTGTCATACAGAGTGAAGTAAGTCAGAAAGAGAAAAACAAATACCGTATCCTAACACATTTATATGGAATGTAAAAAAAAAAAATGGTTCTGATGAACCTAGAGGCAGGACAGGAATAAAGATGCAGACATAGGGAATGGACTTGAGGACACGGGGAGGGGGAAGGATAAGCTGGGACGAAGTGAGAGAGTGGCATGGACATATATACACTACCAAGTGTAAAATAGATAGCTAGTAGGAAGCAGCTGCGTAGCACAGGGAGATCAGCTCGGTGCTTTGTGACCACCTAGAGGGGTGGGATAGGGAGGGTGGGAGGGAGACGCAAGAGGGAGGGGATATGGGGATGTATGTATACATATAGCTGATTCACTTAGTTATAAAGCAGAAACTAAGACACCATTGTAAAGCAATTATACTCCCATAAAGATGTTAAAAATAAAAAAGAAGAAAACCTAACAGTCGCGTGCGCGCGCGCGCGCGCGTGTGTGTGTGTGTGTAGAGATGAACTCTCTTACATGCTTGCTCGCCCTCTCTCCACCCCTTCTCTCTCTCTCCCCCCTCCCTTTTTTTTAAAGAAATTAAATTTGTAGTTAAAAACATCCCCCAAAAGATGGCTCCGTGCCCAAATGTGTTTTCACTGGAGAATTTTACCAAACATTTAAAAAAATAATAATACTAATTCTACAGAAACTCCCCAGAGAAATGAAGAGAAGGAAACAGTTCCCTACATGTTTTATGAATATGGCATTACCTTGATACAGAAGCAGACAAAAACATCATAAGAAAACTGCAGGCTAGATAACTGGAGTCCTGCAGGCGAGATAACTGGGTCCTGCAGGCGAGATAACTGGGTCCTGCAGGCGAGATAACTGGGTCCTATACAAAAGACTAATATGTCACGACTTAGTGGAGTTTGTGCTGGGAATGGCGAGGCTCATTCAACATTCAAAAAGCAATCCATACGAGTCAGCATTGCAACAGCTCAAATGACAGAAAACATATAATCATCTCAACTGACGCAGACAAAAACCACTTGACAAAATTCAACGTCAGTTCATGATAAATAGTCTCAGCAAACTAATAATAGAAGGGAATTTGCTTAATTTGCTAAACCGATAGCTAGTATCATACTTCCTGGTGAAAGACTGAATACTACCGCTGCCATTCACCATCACGCTGGGGAGCCTGCAGTGAGGAGGAGATACAGTAAGGCGAGAATTAAAAAATTCCTGCCAAGAAGGAACAAAACTGTCTCTATTCACAGATAACAGGATTAACTATTCCTGAAAAGTGTCAAGGAATCTACAAAATGGATACTAGGAATTTCAAGGGCTGGGGAATGACATCTGCATACAGTACCATTTCACAGAAACCCATGATTAATTCTATCTGTGTGAGGCCAAGCTTTCCCCACCCCCTTTTCCTTTGGAAGATTCTAGGGAGTGGCTATTTCCTTTCCATAATCACCAACTATGGTTAGTTGCTTCTGTGATTAATTTTATTCTTCCCTGGATTAGTATTCAGACTTATAACTTATCCTCATCTATCTCCCCTTCCTTAGCCCCAAGGAAAGGGTTTTTTTTTTTATTGTTAGCACCTAAAGGAAAGAAAAAAAGGCAAGGTTTATCCTACTTTCTTCTTTCAATTAGATCCCGTGGAGAAAACCAAAGGTTATATAGTTGTAATAATAACTCCTGGACTAGAGAGGGTCATCTAGATTTAAGGGGACGTAGGAAATCACACTATCTCTGCCCTTTTATCACAAAGTACACCTCCCCTCGGGTGAAGAGCAGGTATGCGACAGGGCTGGGAGGGACTCTGCAGGGACTGGTGCTGCTGAGGGGTGGCTCGGGGCAGGGGTGCTGCGAGGACAGGGGCAGGAGGTCCAAGGAGCCCGAGTACGAGGTAACAGGACTTGGAACTGGGGAAGGCTTGGGCTCTCGCTCGCTCAGCTCCACAAGGAGGGAAGCTGGGGCACTGTAAGCGCTCCAGGCAGCAAAAAGACCTATGGAGAACATTCTTCCAGGTGGGGTTGGAGAGGGGGTGAGGGTCCAGTATACACAGACTAGAAGGGGGCACAGTCACTAAAGGAAACCTTGGAGTGTGTGAATACGTATTTCTAAATAGTGCCAACAGTGGGAATATCTGGCGACGCCATGATCCCCTCCAGAGCCACTGGATGTGAGAAGCTGCATCCTTTCCTACGGGTCACCTACCGTCTGTTACGAACACGCTGTTACCTTCAAAGGAAAGGGGGATTCTCTAGCTTTTCCATCTATTCTCATCCGCATAACTGTCATCTTCAGTCTATAAAGGCACAATTAACAAGAGATAGACTCTAGGCTCCAGATTTTCCCCCCAAATCACTGGCTTTGATCCTTGAAGCCTATACACCCGTCACCACACTTGTAAAGAAACACAAACAAGGGTGGGGTGGGGACACGAAGGTTGTGTCTGCTCCTATCTTAAAGGCTGGACAAGACGTCTGCTAGGATGTTAATGCAAATCAGACCAGTATTTATGGAAATCCCCGCATATACTTACTTTTCGCAGTTTCGCTAACTCTCTAGCTTTAAACACCCTAGAACTTCATCAAAGATCTAAACCCATAGGAAGCTTATACCATGGCTACTGCCTCAAAATGAATCAAAGGAAACGCGATTACATTAAATTTTTTCATTTCTATTACTTAGTTGCCCTGATATGCTGAATACACTGTGACAGTGTTTGCTCTCCCCTGTCCCACAGAGGGTCCAGTGAGATGCCAACGCCGTGGCCCAGAGGTCTTGAAAGTCTCCTCGATGTCATAGGTACAAAAAGACTAAAGGTTTCATTTTAGAGGCCGAAGAAAAGGTGTTAAGGTGAGATTTTTTTAGCTTGAAAATTTCCAGCATTGTTCTCTTTGAGGTTAAATTCCCACTGTCTCACTTATTTCCTCAGCATCACACACAAAACAATCACTTACCAACCAAGACAACGAGTCTGTAGTTCTCATTCATCTGCCGTCGATAGGGTGTCACCTCCTCATATGTGGGCACATCGGCTGTGTCGTACTGGTCACTCTTCTTGCACTCATACATGGATTTATTTGTTTTCTTATCTTTTCTACTAAGACGGAAACTTCTTCTAAAACCAGCTGCAAATACAAAAAACTATTTTTAGCAATTAGAACTAAAAAAAGAGACCCCACCACAATACAGAAAGAAAACACCCTCAAAGTTGGGCTGGATTTTATTCACCATAATATCATTACAAGTGCACTTAGTAATAAAGGTAAATAGATGTTCCACTATTTCATGAAAACGACTGTTAAGCGAATCATCTAACATTTAATTATATAGTTATACTATCATAAATTTTATTCGGTTCCAAATCATAAAGAGTTCTTTTCCGAAATCAGGAACCAAAATAACTACGTGATAAAACAAATTAAGGAGGTCAGGCGTCATACAGAAAATTTTTCACAGACTGACTGATGAACACATTTGATAAGAAAAAGTTAAAAGCACTAAAATCACTTTAAATATAAATGCTGAATATTCCCACTCAGAAGTACTAGAATCTTTTATGCTATATTCTGAGCACAGCCTAACAACATACCTGTGCCACAGACAGCATCTATTGTTAAACAGAAAGAAAACTAAAGTCAGGGAGAGCACAGTGTCAAACAGGCCTCTGCACAGATCCGGCAGATAGAACCTGCCTGTCACTAAGAGCAAGTTACTTAACTGCTATGAGACCCCAGGGGGTGGAGCAAATGACCAAGCCCCAAGTTCTTCTTCTCCTATGGAAATTCTATGCTTTTATAATTTGAAGGCTACTGAAATTTGCAAATAAGTTTCAGAGCCATAAGTGTGCACTCTTATGAATAGACCATGTCATCTTTTATTAAACAGCTTTTCGAGTATTTAAATAAATTTCCTGTCTGCTTCAACGGTCCCCTCCAGCTCACCACTGTCACTTGAAATGTTGGCTTAGAAAAGCAGCTGCAAAAGTTCCTTTTCTCAGTCAACTCCCATTTCATTCTGCTTCTGCTTCATGTTGTTATATCATTCTGGTCTTATGCCTTTTCTAGAATAGTGATATTTACCATACACACCATTCAAGAATTCTTGGCCTAACCAACACTCTCAAAATACAGACTTTAAAGGGAGGGAAAACAGCCTGCTTATTAAGATATGATACATATTCTCTATCAGCTCTGTAGTACAAAAAAAGACACAAGTATAATTATAAAACATATAAAAATAGATTCTCTTTAAAAAGAATATTGATCAAATTTGATAAACAGAAAAAACTTTAATAAAGGTATTTTATAATAAAACATAATAATGTAATAACTGATCTGTGTGAATTTTAGGGTACGTGAAAAATAAATATTACTATTAGATTTAAAAATTAATAATATTCAAAATAAAGGCGATATGAAAAAACAATTATCAAATCACTCCAAATGTTTGGCCCAGAAATGGATCTAAGACGTAAATGCCTCGCCCACAATGAACCCGAAAGTGAAAACTGGAAAGATTCCTGATCCACGAATCCCAGCTACATCCTGAACTTCAGTGGAAGCGCTTTACCCAATGGAGTCTGTAGGATTAACTGAAGTTTTCACTTCCATCATAAACAATAATGAGATAGTGGGAGAAAGAGAGAAGGGAACCAGATTTCTAACGTGAGATCTCGATGGACATCAAGGATGGAGGACCCTGGCCTACAGGATGGCTTGGGGATGCGAGTTGTACAGCGCTTGGTACAGAATAGGTGCTTGATCAAAGTAAAAAGTAAATTTTCGAAACAGAATTTTAAAAAGGCAACCCCCAGAACTCTGCTATCATTCCTGCTTCATTTTCTTAACATGAATTTCAACAAAGGAAGCAGAACGCATTTGGTCTTTTCACAAGAGAAATGTAAGAGGCAGACAAAAGGACAAACCCTGCATCCGTGAAGGCTCAGGGCTGGAAGCAGCCCTGGGGAGCACGGAGCTGCTTGGCCCCTGCACCCGGGCCAGTGCATCAGGGATGTCACCACATGCGCCCACGCACCACGACACGGCCCTGACCTCGCTCACATGTTTTCCAGGTGGCCACGACCAGGCAAGTGGAATTCCCACAGGTTCTGAGGCTTGAGTACCTTGGCCCCGTGCCTCATGTACAAAACAAAGGGAAAAGCCAGCCAGGTCCATACGGATCCAATCGGAGCTCCGCTCCCTGAGTGTTAAAGGCTCAGACTGGAGGGGGACAGGCCTGGGTCGCTGGCTTACTTACTAACTGGGTGACTTGCCAACTGTTTGAAAACTTCTCTAAGGCTCATTTCTCAGCTTTAACATAAGGATACTGTCAACCCCTCACAGGGTTATTAAGGTTAAACTGTCCATGTGAAGCATTCGCTCAGTGCCTAGCATATGGCAAACGCCTTACAGACTAGACAGAGACCAGCACCTGGCTACGTCCCACCTAAACTTAAAGTCCTCGAAGGCAGGAGCATGCTGTGTCCGTTCCCACAGCACACGTCTAGCAAGAACGGGAAAAACAAATTAAGGGGCTTGTATGTTTTTAACTGGGTAATGCTACGAAAGACACAAAATAGTAAAGCCAGATTTAAATATGATAAATATTAGAAGTACCTTATTAAAGTGGTAAGGCATTTTTAAAGAAATAAAACAAAGACCTAAGTGTACCTTAACTATCCTTTCATTTTTTCTTAGATAACTCCTTCTAGGGCTGTGCTACTTCTGTTCCTATATTTACATCTACAGAGCATCCCTCCCTCCTGTCCTCCTTACCCATGATCCCTCACTTCCTCAACACACACCCCTATATATGGTCCATATTTACACCACCCATTTACACACACACATACGCATACATAGGCACACACGCATATACACGTGTACATACATATATGTGCATACACAAAAACAGAGTCAGAAAACAAGAAAAGAAAAATCCCCAACCCAGAACAACAGAGGATATGACAAAAGGTATGAAATCCAGAATACTTAACTTGCCTCTCAGATAAAAGCAAAACCAAACCAGGTGGCCAGAGGTAACGGCACACTGGGTCTGCCTTTCAAGGCAGCAAAGAGACCGTAACTTTCAAACTTCAGTGACACAGTGAGTGACGCGTCAGCACACCTCGGTTAAGTCTAAGCCTAAAGGAGAGCGACCTTTATGTCAGGAAAAGGGGTTCATAATTTCTGGCCTTCAGGTCTTAGGTGGTTCTCTTATTAAAAAGATGACCAAGAATGTGTACTTAAACTGAAAGCAAGCAGAAGGTTCTTTCCAATAAATGTGAATAAATAACCTAGAACGTATTTACTTCTAGTTTGTTTTCTGTGCACAAGTCTTAGCACAAGCTGGCTTTTAAAAAGAAGGAGCAGGAAAGAAGCAGTAACAAGGAATTTGGAGTAAGGGAAGAGTTTCGTACAAAATGTATTTTTCCTTATATCTCACATTTTTGTAATTTATAATTGGCTCAACATTTTTACGGACAGGCTTTTTCCAGGGCTCTTACCCACAGCTGCTAAAGATTTGTGTTTTTTAAGGAACAGCGTGTTTACTTTATTACAATAGGAAAGTGGCTTCACAGTGAGACTGCAGCTGCAGGTCAGCCCTTCATCACACGGAGACGCTTCTTATCTAATATTTTCCAGCAGGAATAATTTACGATGACTTTTAACTTATCTAGTTGTATGGTTCTGTTTTAAAGTAAATTTACTTTTTTATTATAAAAGATGACATTTAAGTTGCTTGTTATTTGCTCCTTATTTCAACAGGACAGCAATAAACATCCCTGTACATTCCTGTTACTCTATGTCACTGATGACTTTATTAGGGCAAATTGCAAGAAGCTTGACAGATCTTGTCCAAATGCTTCTCGGATTGGTTAATAACAGTGTACATTTCCAAGTACAACTGCCCCTATTACCATTCTCTCATTAAAGGACTTCTAACCATTTAAAAATCTGTAGTGATTTGACAAGTGAAAAACTGTGTATCATTTCATTTTAACTGATAGTAAAGTTGAGCCCTCCTTCACGTTTATTACTCGTTTGCATTTCTTTCTTCTGTAAATTGTTGGCTAACGCATGTTGGTCACTTTGTGATTGGGGTCTTCATAAATACAGATACACACACGTATCTGTTAAGGTCACAGCCCTTGGCCCTATTTGTTGCAAAGACTTTTTAAGATTTTCAGTTTTCCTTTTCAAAGACAGTTTAAAGGTTTATGTATTTGAATCTGTGAACTTCTTTGGTTTGTCATTTCTTCCACTGCTTTTATGACTTTCCTACCCTTTAGTCTGATAAATACCCAAATTTTCTAAAACTAAAAAAAAATAGGTTACATGGCTTTACACTTAATTTTTTAAATCCATCTGGAATTACTCAGCTGTGATTAGGAGATCAAGTCTGTGACGTGAGGCTGTAACTTTACAGTTTTCTAAGTAATTAACCAGTGGTCCCAGAAATACTTACTGAACAATCCTTTTCCTACTTTATAGGAATACATACTTTGTACTGAAGCACCAGATAGTTAATTATGATGTCATGACCAGAAAAAGGTGATTCTTGGTCTGAGTTTAGATCATTCCCTTATTAGTAATATTAATACCAAAACAACAGAAGTGGTGGTGCTAGTGGGTATTTGTGGAGAACTTACTGGATGACAGACACCATCTGAAGCACTTACGTGCATTAGTTCATTTAACTCTCACAGCAACGTATGAGGCAGGCATAACAATCTACAGGTTTAAGTAACTCTTCTTTTAGTGTCAGAAAAAGAAAACAATTGCCAAGGCCTTGGCTCAAATATTAAAAGATGAAAGAAAGTCAAGAACGAAGTTTGAAATGTTATTCCACACACATAGATGTATGAGAGAAAAACTGGTGAGCCTTCAGTGACTTTATGAAATAACAGGAAAAAGTTATCAAAGAGAAGCAGCAGTTTAATTTAGGGATTAAAAATTATAAGCTCTTTTTCTGTTAGAAGATATTTTTCAAATATAATTAAATATATTTTTGATACTCCTCTGTATTTAAGATGATGTGTAAAATACAAAATATATAAAACAGTGTCACTGCCCTCAAAGAGTTCCTGATCTACTAGGGGAATAGAAATTACTCCAAATACTTGTAATTTAAGGGTTTTCACAACATAGGCTCAGGGGTAGAAACTAAGATTTTTCAGCAAGTACTTCTAATCTGATTTGACTTTGACATTTCTCTAAAGTAAAAGAAAAAAAATTAAACTCAGGCAGTTGTGATTTGGTTATTTTCAAAGCTACTTCACTATATTTATTGATATAACACCATTCATCAAAAGGGTATTACATTTAATGCTTACGTATGTGAATTAAGACTCATTTGGTATTAAAATTAGCTTCAAATTGTAGATAAATATCCATCCTATAATTTCATGTAGATAAATAACCATCCTATAATTTCAAATGTTAGTGATATTTTTAATAGTAAAAAAAAAAAACTTGAAGCATCCAAAACATACAAAGTATGGGAATGATTAATTATGAAAAACACCTTTTCAAAGAAATGGGGCTGAGGACACGGCTATATTTAAAACACATAACCAACAAGAATCTACTGTATAGGACAGGGAACGCTGGTCAATGTTCCGTAATAATCTAAATGGGAAAAGAACTTGAAAGGAACGGATACATGTATACGTATAACTGAATCACTTTGCTGAACACCTGAAACTAACACAACAATGTTAATCAACTATGCCCCGATACAGAATAAAATATTTTTTAAAAACCTATACGGCACCATTAGAATTGCATTTGATATACTAATAAATGGAAAAAACTGGACATATACGGTAGTCATAGTTATACTATGAGTTTTACTTTTTACTAATATAAAAATTGGTATGGATACAGAAAAAAGTATAAAAGCAGACAATGACTGTATTAGGGAAAGAGGGCTGTAGGCAACTGTTTTGTCCTATTTTTTTTAAAGTTTCCATAATATTATGTAATTTTACAATTAAAAAAAAAAACACACAAAAACACCAAACAAATGAAATCCGGTACTGGTAGTTATATTTGTGTGGTTATACCAACATATAACAGAAAATACGTTTTGACTGTGTCTCAGAGGCAGGTTCCAGTCTTCTGTATTTTGAAATGATTATGGTAATAGATCAAAGTTTTATATTCTTAAAGGTTAGAAATAGCCAATAAATTAAAATACTTAAAAAGCAATGGAAGTAAAAACAATGGAAATTTTTTTTAATGAGAATACAGTATAAAAACTAAAGACCAAAGGTCAAGGAAAATAAATAGAGAACCAGCAGTCTCACCTAAGAAATGAAGATGATAAAAGAGAAGCAGTCTGGGTTTTGAAAACTTACAACTAAACTAATCAAATTGATAGGAAATTTTTTTTAAATCACAAATTGTTATCATATTCTTTGGCTCCCATAAATAACTTCAGTGTAAATTTTTATAATTTAAATAGTTATCATTTTAATGATCTTACTTTTTCATAAAATTTTGACATTTATGATGACATTTTATAAAAAAAAAAATACAAGATCATCTTATGGGCAGTCATCTCCATTAACACAAAAGGCACCCCCCCACCACCACCACCAGCAGAGCCAAGGTAACTCACCACCAACACCAAGAGCCTCAAAAACCACAGGTGTGAAGGAGAGTGCGACCTGCCTTTCTGTTAACTACAAGAAAATAAATCCTACCGTGTGACCGCTTGGATTTTCAAACGGCAGAGTTTCCATCTTTGGTTACATTTCTGTAACCAATCTGATATAATAACATCAGATATTATGCAGCCCCAATGTTTTTAAGACTATAAGCTCTTAATATGTTAAATGTTACAGATGTTGGTAGATTGGGAAAGAAGAGTTTCAGTGAAAGCTGCTTGAATTGTAACAGAGCAATATTGGTCACAGGCACCTCAAACATTAGAGGTCTATAGAAGGGTCCACTCTAAACTTCCTGATTTTTTGAAGAAATACATTTATTTTAACACAATCAAGAAAAGTGCTTAGTTTCTTAAAAGAAGGTAAAAATAAGCATTTTAATTATTTTTTTCTCACCTTAAATATACTAAAATGTGCTTTTCAAAAAAAAAAATTGGGAGAACTGCCAAAAACGTTGGATGAAAGTTATTCTCTTAACGCAATGGATTAATTTGACCAATCCAATATTGAATGAGTTCAATAGGCACCTTAACAAGGAAGAGGGACTCCCCTGGTGATGCAGTGGTTAAGAACCTGTCTGCCAATGCTAGTGACAAGGGTTTGAGCCCTGGTCTGGGTAGATCCCACATGCCGCGGAGCAACTCAGCCCATGTGCCACAACTACTGAGCCTGTGCACTACAGGCCGTGAGCCACAACTACTGAGCCCACGCACCACAACTACTGAAGCCCGCGTGCCTAGAGCCCATGCTCCACAACAAGAGAAGCCACCGCAATGAGGAGCCTGCGCACCGCAACCAAGAGTAGCCCCCGCTCACCACAACTAGAGAAAGCCCGCGCGCAGCAACGAAAACCCAACACAGCCAAAAATAAATAAATAAAATAAATAAATTTATCAAAAAAAAGGAAGAGAAAAATATTCCTATGAATTAACTTTTAAAGAAGACTTAAAAAAACTCATGTAGACATTAATAAAAACTAAGCGGCTGGGAATTATCATACAACAGGTTGGAAATTTCCATTAAAATCAACATTTTGAATATAATGCCCATCTTGTTATAATGATATAAACATAAGAGACATGTGAAGACTATGCAGTAACATTATCCTAAGACAAACTTACTGTTGAAGTGATGCTCCCATACTATGCCCGTCATAAAATTATCCCAAAGACAAAGAAAGATAATTAAGAACATCTTAAAACAACACACAAGTAAAAATCTTGGGAGGAAGTTTAAATTGAAAAGCAACGTGAACAGTAAACTATAAAAGTTACTGAGATCTGGAGTGGCTGGACTAGTCACCTTCTACATCCATCTTATAAAACAGTGTGGGGGGGGGGAAAAAAGAAACCTAAATGTTATCATGGATTATATTAACTAGCCATACATATGCTAATTTTGTATATAAAGGGGGAAATGGCTTTCAAACAAGGAAAATTCACCTCTGGAATGTCACAGACACAAAAGTTGCTTTCAGTTTAAAGAAATGTTCAAATACCATAATTACCCTTGAATCTTTCAACTCATCTCCAGCAAAAAATAAAAATAGAAACTCAAAGTACCTAATGAAATCATGGAAGCTAATATAAAATATCAATTTGCAATTTCCAAGAAAAAAAAATTACCTAGGTCTTAAAAAGTTTTCCTGATACCATAAACAATATTTTTAAAGCACAGCACAGCATTACCATTAAAAAAAATAGAAAAACCACATGAGAATTTAATCTTCCAGCCAGCTAATAAAGAAATGAGTTCTAACTTACTCTTTCAAAATTATGAGAAAATACAGTATGCACACATAAAAATTAATATAAAAATATAATTCTGAAAGGGGTAAAATTGGATTTGAAATTTTAATGTATTTTTTTAAGTTGAGTCTATGCAACCTAAAATTCTCCAAGCAGAAATGGTTTCTTTCTGTCCGAGAAAGTATTTCCAAGTAGTATTCCAGACATGTCAAGATTACGCAGAGTTCTTTCTTGTTCAAGAAATAACCTGTACCACTTGTGAAAGAATGCTTCTAAATGTTCTCTTCGTATAAATTTTATTTTTTTGGAAAAAATATTAAGGCAGTAAATTTTGACATAGCTGTAGTTACCTACATAGCATTCGTTAATAAAATGACTGAATATTGGAACAAATGGGAATTTTTGCTAGATTTATAAAATAGGCAATATAACTAGGGGCTCACTGGTGTTTTAAACACTGGACAAATAAGAGACAGGATTAGGAAGAAACACAGAAGTAGAGATGGATAAATAATAGCTTTTAAAAGAAATAACAGCAAATGGATGGTTTAGTTTTTATTGAACTTTATGGTAAACACTGTAGTTAAACAGAAGGAACAGTTTTAACTTATAGAAGTCCCCAAACTGATCTTGTTTTTTAAAAAAATACGCATGACATGCTCCAGCAGGGGCAGAAGGGGAGAAAAACTGATGATTTTTTAGGAGATCATTTGCAAGAAATTATGTTTGAAGACAGATGCATGATAAGCAGTGCTTTGTGACTTGTTTATAACACGATTTCTATAATGAATTATACAGAGCAAAAACATTCTGCAATTCTTACCAATCAAAGAAAAAACCAATTACTCTCCATATGGACTATTTTGTATTGTAGTAGGAAAGAGCAGAGAGAATCATTAAAGCTTGCGCTTCCGCCACTGAGAAGCAATCACCCTTCGGAAGCCAGCACGTGCGCGCGCGCACAGACACACAGACCAAAAACGCTAACTTTCACGCCATCCACCAAAGCTAAAGGAAGTTGTTGAGAGCTTAGAGCAGGAAATGAATTGCTTCTAATAATTCATGTGTGTGGGTATATATACACGTGTATATACTTTAAGTATGTAAATATACACACACACATTCAAAGGTGCAACTTTTGCAATTCATATTTACAGCATACTATCAATTTGCCTTCTTCACTTTATTAATTTTATGCAAACAATATACAACTTACACTGCCTAGTCAGTGAGCTTTTTCCTTCCTTCCACTAGTAACAGCCAAACCTCTTTTATTGATAAATACGCTGAACTTCAAGAAATGCAGCGTGTTACACTATAAACCAGTGTACATTCATATCAGTGATGGCTCACTAAATATGGTTTTAAGATATCATTCGTATACAAACGGACATTCAATTATTGGAGTGTTACAATGTTCCTTTTTCTAAAGAGTCAACTTTGATCATTTTGACATGGAATGTATTTTTCAAAAATGTAACCAGTCATCACGGAAGGGCTACTTATATATGCTGTTTTGTGCTTGATTTTACGCACATCAGAGAAAGTGAAAATGATCAAATGTATTCACTGAGTATAGGCCTCATTTAGATCAGCAGGGACCCTGGGCATTCCCATTTTGGGGTCCAAGGGTATTCTGTCTGCACGGTAATCCCTTCTGCTTCTCTTCTCCTTCTGTGGACTCAGGAGATGCAGTGTAGAGGCAGATGAGGGGCAAGGCGAAGGGTCTCAGAAATTCCTCTGTTTAAATAGTCCTTGGAAAAGACCTCATGAGATGGTAGCATTTCTCGGAACTCCCGTGGCTATGTTCCAGAGCGGACCTAGAACCGGAGAAGGTGCCCCGTGCTGAAGGCGGATGCAGGCGCATCCTGTGCACGTAGGTGTTCTGTTAGACGAGGCGCGCTACCGCCTGTGAGCGCAGTGGCACAGGCTGCGATCTGACGTCACCAGAATACTACGGGTGTTTCGTAGGACAGGCAGTAATCGACTGAAACGTCACAAATCCATTCCATGTTGTTGACTTGCGCGGTTTAAATGACTTCTTTTAGTGAGGGAAACATTTGATGCGGAAGACATATTAAATCTCCAAAGGGTAAATTTTTCCTCACTGCAATAATTACCACCGATATAGGTAAAGTAGAATGTGACGGTTAATCTTCTGTGTCAGCTTGGCTGGGCCACAGTGCCCAGACGGTCAAACATTATTCTAGACGCTTCTCGTAAAGGTGTTTCTTGGATAAGGTTAGCATTTAGATCAGGAGACTTGGAATAAAGCAGGTTACTTTCCATTATGTGGGTGGGCCTTATCCAATCAGCTGAAGGCCTTAATAGAAGAGAGACTAACCTCTCCCTGAACAACAAGGATTTCTGCAACTGTAACAGGGAAGAGATAAATGGAACGAACTCCACGTTGGATCTGTTTCTTTTACTTTAACCTTTGCTTTTCAGTTGCTTTTGTTGTTATAATCATACACAATGGCCTGCCTCAGGGAACCCTGCCCACCTGTGAATGGCTGCAAGAAAGAAGAAATTAACACATCCCCTCCCGGAGGCTGGTCATTTCAGGAGATGTTCTGAAAGACCAATGGCCCTTTTACTTTACTCCCTCACCACCTCGCCCTTGCTGATCCTATGAAAGAAAGTGGCAACCAGACCCCAATAAGATGGTTTTTCAGAGACACTAGTCTGCCATCTTCTCCATCTGCCGGCTTTGCAAATGAAGTCGCCTTCCTTGCCGCAGCACCTCGTCTCCGATTCGCTGGCCTGTCCTGCAGCCGAGCAGAGTGAGCTTGGACTCGGTGACACCCGCAGACGGCCTCTGGGCCCAAACTGCAACTCCTCCCTGGGTCTCCAGTCTGCCACCTACCCCGCAGATCACAATCACACGATCCAATTCCTTAAAATCTCTGTGTGTACGTGCGTGTGTGTATGTGTGTATATGTGTGTGTGTGTGTATGTAAACACATTCTGTTGCCCGACTAATACAAACGATTAGGAGGGAAATATTAAAATTTTACAATAAACGAACACTTCCTAGTTAGTGGAGAAATGAATTGCAACATTTCAGCATCCCTTAAAATAGAGAAAAGCAATAAAACCAAAAGTTGGTTCTTTGAAAGGATCAATAAAACTGACAAACTGTTACCTACCCAAATTATTAAGATTAGGAACGAACATTACTACTGACCTTGAAGAAATAGAAAATATTATAAAAACAAATTAGATAATCTAGATGAAATGGAAAAATTATTAGAGAGACAGAGACTACTGAGACTGAAAAAAGAAGAGAAAATCTGAACAGATTCTTACAAGCAAAGAGACTGAATTAGTAATCAAAAAACTTTCCACAAAGAAAAGCCCAGGACCAGATGGCTTCACTGGTGAATTCAATCAAATGTTTCGAAAATAATTAACACAATACTTTACAAATATTTTGAAAAAATATAAGAGTAGGGAACACTTCACACCTCATTGTATGAGGCCAGTATCATCCTGATACCCAAATCAGAAAAAGATACCACAAGAAAAAAAAAATCTACAGACCAATATCCCTTATGAATATGCATGCAAAATCCTCAAAATCCTAGCAACTCAAACTCAACAACATATTGAAAAGGACTATACACCATGAGCAAGTGGGATCTACCCTAGGAATGCAAGGTCAACATATGAAATCAATCAATGTTTACACTACATTAGTAGATTGAAGGGAAAAAGCTACATGACCATCCCCATTGGTGCAGAAAAAGGGATTTCTATATACAAAATGAAGTCATCTTCCAACAGCGATAGTTTTACGACTTGTTTTCCAGTCTGGGGCCTTTTCTTTCTTTTCCTTGCCGAACTGCTGTACTACCTCCAGCATCACGTCAAGTAAAGGGGCAAGAACGGTCATCCTCGTCTAGTTTCTGCTCATGGGAGAGCAGTCGGCCTTTCACCGTTAAGTATGCTGTTAGTAGATGCCCTTTATCAGGTTGGGGAAATTCCCTTCCATTCTTCGTTTGTTCAGTTTTTATCACGAAAGGGTGTTGGATTTTGTCAAATGCTTTTGACCCAACCAAGCTCCCGAAACTGCTCACCAGGCTGCTGTAACTCCCACGTTGCAAAGTCAATGGTCAGCTCTCTTTTTCTCCTCTTCTTTGACTCATCAGCAACATCTGTCAGAGGTGATCGCTTCTTCCTCCCTGAAATGTTATTTTTACTTCGCTCCTACAAAGTCACACTCCCGGTTTTTCTTCTACTTACCTCACTTTGGGTTCTCTTCTTGCCCGTATCATCACTCACTCCTTGGTGATCTCCTCTGGCTTCATGGCTTTCAATTTGATCTAATATCAACAACTCCAAATTCAAGAGCCTCAGTGCAAGAGCCGTCCCTGCAATCACCTGTCCGACATCTCTATTTGACGTCTTAAACGCAACCTATCCCCACGGAATTCCCGAAACTCTCCCCACCCCGATACCCGCCTCCGCTGTCTGGACCAGCTCAGCAAATGGTCACTCCGTCCTTGAAGTCACTAAGCTCATCCCTGATTCTCCAACTGGCCTGAAAATCCCGTCGGTTGTATCTGAAGGTACATCCAGAGTCTCCTGTCTCCTCCCCGCCTCCACCTATGACGTCTTGGTTCGAGCGGCAGGCGCTCCTTGCCTGGATGACACACAGCTGCCCGCTTCTGCCCTGGCTCTCAGCAGATCAGCCCGGGTGACCCTTAAGTCCACGTCAGGGCAGGTCACTGCTCTGCTCCAACCCCTCCGTGGTTTCCCATCTCACACAGACTAAGGGCCGAAGAAGTGGGCTGAGCGGCCCTCGCACCGGCATCCTGTTACCTCGCCAGCCTCGATTCCTGTCGCTCTCTCCTTTCTGCACTCCGCTCCGGCCACACTGCTCTCCTCCCTGCTCCACAGACGCTTCAGGGCTCTGCCTGAACGGTCGAGCTCCCTTCCGTGACCACCCTGGTGAAACCTGCGTGTCCTCACCTGCCCCGGCACCATTCCTGCTTCACTCTTCTTCTCACCATCGGATGTATCGTATAAATTATTTAGCTACCTGTCTCCACCCCACCCCCTTACAGCTACCTGTCTCCACCGCACCCCCTTACAGAAGCGCTACGAAAGGGGGTCTGTTTGGATCTCTGTTGAAACGCCAGCACCCAGAACAGTCCGGAACATAACAGGCGCTCAATAAATATTAGGAAAAAACGCTAGGAATAGCATTATAGGAAAGTTTTATTCTGCAAATACCAGAAGAAACTGTTAACCAGAGCTAAGTGGGTGTCTCTTGAGGGAGGACACAGCACTAAGGAGGAAGAGGGAAAGGGGCTCCTGTCTGTGGCTGCAAGACTTCTGACGCTACTTGACTCTTCAAACAATTTATTAAATAGAGCCATGGGAAACTGCTGACATTCTAATGCCTTCCGACCTACAAAAAACAGCAATTTCACACGCTTCAACCTAACGTACATATTACTTTGATAAAAATATAAATTAAAAATTTTTAATAATTTTGGTGTGGGGAATACAAACGAAAACTCAGAAGACAAAGGAAAGAATTCACAGATTTGACTGTGCAAAAATTAAAATGTCTACACGATGATAAACTTGGCCTTTAAAAAAGGTAAAATGCGGGCTTCCCTGGTGGCACAGTGGTTGAGAGTTCGCCTGCCGATGCGGGGGACATGGGTTTGTGCCCCGGTCCGGGAAGATCCCACGTGCCACGGAGTGGCTGGGCCCGTGAGCCATGGCCGCTGGGCCTGCGCGTCCGGAGCCTGTGCTCCGCAACGGGAGAGGTCACAACAGTGAGAGGCCCGCGTAACGCAAAAAAAAAAAAAAAAAGAAAAAAGGTAAAATGCAACCAAAAGACCAGAAGAAAATGCACACGGCAGAGAGAAGGTTAATATTCATGATAGAGAAAGGGCTCGTCACGTTAACAGGAGACTGACAAAGAACCTGATAGAAAAAAATAGGTAGAGAGAGGATTATTCAAGGGAAAAAAAGAAGAAAAGCTAATAAAAAGCCACAGTACTGCATTAAGTCACTATATTTAAAGGTGTTTAACAAATAATACTTTTACCAAAAAACAGCTTTGTCATCAATGTTAGCATGCTGCTATGACAGTGCTTCTAAAAATGCACAAAAATCTGTAGCATGTTGAGGGTTTGGCTTCTGAGGGGGAAAAACAATTCCACAAAACAGTCAATTTGCTCAGTCTATTTGTAACAAAGTAACTCTTTAATACTACAAAAAATATCCAGAAAACTACCATCAAACTTGTGTATTCTGAAAAAGAAACAATTTTCGATCTGTGGTCGTTAGTTGAAGGGCTTCCTTAAAAGAAAAATCTTTTATCGGAAACACTATTAATTTCTGTATCCTATTATGTCGTATCTTTTTTTTAAATAAACTTTTTTTAAAAATTAATTTATAGCTGCATTAGGTCTTCATTGCTGCACACGTGCTTTCTCTAGTTGCAGCGAGCAGGGGCTACTCTTCGTTGCAGTGCGCGGGCTTCTCATTGCGGTGGCTTCTCTTGTTGAGGAGCGTGGGCTCTAGGCACGCGGGCTCAGTAGTTGTGGCTCGCGGGCTTAGTGGATCCACGGCCTGTGGGATCTTCCTGGACCGGGGCTCGAACCCATGTCCCCTGCACTGGCAGGCGATTCTTAACCACTGCGCCACCAGGGAAGCCCCATATGTTTTAATACAAAGTCATCTTACTGTATGCTTCTCTTCTCAGATATCTGACCTCAGCTGTACCTAAATGAACCTCTAGGTGCCTTGAATCTGCGGACCTCTTGCTGCACATGTATCAGAACAAGCATTTAGACCAGAGAGAAAAGATGTCATAATGCACATCTGCTAAAACATGTCGACCATGCTTTCCTCTTGGCCACAGTCAGGTATGGAAAGGAAAACTCATTTCCAAGACCAGGAGTTGAATGGAGTCGATAGCGAGGCTCTATAATCAGAGTTTGCAAAATCCAAAAGCCAACAGAAGCTAGACGGCAGAAAAATCTTCAACTGCATGCTGTCAATGCATTTTGTACAACATTACTCCTCCGAAGAACTAGGTGGTCCCATTTCCCCTTAACTGCTCTTTGGTTATTTTTTTTTTTCGCCACATTTCAGGACAGGGATACAAAGAAATACTTCACTATTAAAGCATCAACACGACTGCCGGGGAGTGCTGGGGGACCCCTGTCTCAGTGCTGGCCAGCCCACGGAGCGGCAGGGCCGTGTTCATTTAAGGGGTCCCTTGTAACTCAGCCCCAGCTAATTCTTAACATTGCGAAATGAAGGCCTAGTTTGGTCAAATCTTTTGTCAAAGGAGCCAGAAACTTTTACATGAAATTTCTCATATTTGTGGGTCTAACAAAAATATATCCTTGGCCTAAACACAGCCTGAAGACTGTCTCTGAGCTCCCCAGGCTGATACCAATTATTACATGATCATGATATTCCCATTTTACCTGGATGGTGCCCTAGTTTCATCCGTAATTGGGGAGTGCAGAGTGGTGTCTTGGAAGGATGAAGCCCTCTACGTTTTCCAAAGAAATCTTTTCCTGGCACCTGGGGTATCTGCATGGTTCACTTCACCCCCTAATGCCAAACTCCTTAATCTAAGTGATTAAGATCCCATGGTCTTAATTATCCTCAATCTCATCTGCTTTGGGGCTTTGACCAACGAACTAGTTCCTATCTCAGAATTTCAATCCTTTATCATCAGTCCCTCATCTCTGCTACAGAAGCGATCCGATTATCCTCTCCCACTAAATACTCCTAACCCTCGACTACACAAACCACCTTGAACTCAGCTGACCTCTTCCTTCCCCGTCTACTCTTACTTGCAAGGCTTTGGCTCCCAGTAAAGTCATTGCTCAGACGCTGCCGGTAACTACGAGTTTCCAGACGCAGTGGCATTTTATCAGAACTCATTCCCTTTGAAGCCCGTCATGCTGACCACCTTTGCTTTCGTACTTCAATTCATATTTGCTGATTAAATATTAATTTTATAAAACTCTACATTCTATAAGATGTAAATTAAAACCCAGATTTCATTCTTTGGATAAAATTTTATACAAAGAATGAGTGCAAAAACCAGGCAAAACGTTAATAAAATGTGTAAAGTTACTTGGCCTGTCACTGAAGATCTCACGTTATCGAGCGCCATGCTAATTCTGCAGTGCTATCGTCTACACGTCACCCAAACTTAAGTACGCCGTGTGCTCTGCAACAGTCACCTCTGTCCATGCTCTTGCCTCTACCCTCATCCTCTGGTCTAAGTGTAATTCCACCTAAACCCCGGCGCCAGTTCTAACATCACCTCTTGTGGGGCTGAGTCCTCACTGCCACAGGCTGCCACGATCATTCCTTCTGAATTACAGCATTTTATGTGACATTCACCAAATAACGCTGCCTTATGCCACAGTCCTTCCCTGGATGGATATATACTTACCATCTAACAGACCAAAGATAAGCCCTGAAAGTTGGGGAGAATAGGTGTCCCTCTTTCTATTTTGGAGAGAGGCAGAAGCTTGCAGTGACGGCCTCTCCCTGTCTGCCAGCTCCCGGCCAGCCCCTCCCACGCCGACCGTGGCCTGGCCACGAGACCTGTTCTGCCCAATGGGCCATCAGAGGATGTGATGTGAGCAGAGGCTTCCTAGCACTTACATACTGGAGATGGTTTTCTCTGCTGTTCTCCAGAACCCTGAGACCACCACATGCGCAGCTTACTGGAGGGTGAAGAGCTACGTGGAACAGAAACAAGTTCGCCCAGCTGAGCACTCCTGTCCACCAGACCAACCAGACCCCAGCCAGACAGCCAGACTGCAGCAATTCGCCATGCTGACACAGAGCAGAGCCACCCAGCTGACCACAGAAACAGGAGAATAATAAACGCTTGCTGTTCAAAAGCCACTAAGCTTTCCAAAATGGGAAGGGCGGGGATCAATGGATACAGAGTATCTGGCACACTGTATTGTACTGAAATGAGAGAAGAATTATTGAAATTGTAACCTCTCTCTGATCATCCAGTTCTCTCCGTAAATTATAGTTTTTCTAGCCTAAAAATTAGAATACCCTATATTCTACATGGTTTTTTTTTTTTCAATTTGTTTTGTAGAATGAAAAGCTATAGGGCAGCATACTGTAAAAGACACAGTAGGTATTATATCTACATAGAAGTACATAGATATACAGGTATAGATACAGTAGGTATTATATCGACATAGATGTACACAGATATAGATACAGTAGGTACTAGATCGACACAGATGTGGATTTGAAACCAGGACGCACCATGTACTGTCTACGTAAATCCTTTCAGCTTTCTGAGCCTCAGTTTCCTTTTTGTAAAGTGGATAAAATACTCCAATCTCACCGTATAAGAGATAAGAGGCACTAAATACCAAATACAGTATCTGGCCCATTTCTTCAATAACCAAGAGATACCATCATCGTGTACATAATACTAATCTGAAAATAAGGAGGTTGAAGGATTTCGCTCTCAAACTGAGTTTCCACACCACTACCTCTCACTACTGCAGGTGGAGAATTTGTCAGTGTTCGAACACACGGCAGAGCGCGGAAAGGTCTGAATGGAGAGGAAGATGCTTCTGATGCCTTTAACAATTTCTGGATATCATGAATTTTGTTTGTAACATCGCTTGGCATCTCCAAACTGGAAAGTTTCTCTCCAAAACAGATGAGCAAGTTAATCATAAGGCTTAATTGTACTGGAAACTGGTCAGTCGATGGTTATTTTGGGAGTGTTATGGGGGTAATAAATCATTAGAAAACAGAACCAAAGAGTGCTTTAGGAAGACATAAGTTATTCAGAAGCTTCGAATAGTTCACAGCTAACCAGATAATTTAGAAAAGTCTGGATACAACGAATTCAGTAAACGGACTCAGCATATATAGATGCTTTTTCACCCTCTATCAAAAAATATATGACGGTTTACAAAAACAGAGCATCTGGGAAGCTTCCTGAAGAATAAACCAAAGCACACACTGACTCCCTTTGTGTCCAACCGATTGAGGCAGTTTAAAATAAAGATTCACGCTACCCCCCGCTGATACCAGAGCATGCTAATGAAAATATGCTAATTTAAGACAAAACATGGCTTTACAGAAAGCAACAGAAAGAAAGAAGTCCTCTTCCATGACCAATTGCTCACCTAGATAGGTTCCACTGCTGATACCACCATATTCAGCATCTTCTGGATGGAGTGTAAAAGCAGACAGAACGAAAGCCAAGAAACAAAGCACAACAGTTAGAAGCCCAGCCACAGAGGCAAAACAACAAATCACTTCACACAGTCATACAGCACAGCACAGCACAGCCCTCACAACGCTACTCTTAAACATAAAACATTTTGTTTTATATTTAAGTTTACAGTAACATTCTGAAACATCATGCAATTCTTTTTTCAAGCTTCTTTGGAAGTGCCTTTACTGCAGTTCCAAGAAAATTATAACAGACTTGCCTGATACGTTTATACTTTCACAGTCGAGAAAATTACAACACTTGATCCCCAAAGTAAATTTATTTTTGTAAATCAGGCTCTTCGATAATACGTAAAAGATAGCACTGATTTTGGCTCACTGGAGTAGACAGAAAGGTTAAAATGAAAATACAGCCTTTCTTTTGATAAAAAGAGAGTCCATGCGGGGAAGGAATAAAGGCACAGGACTTCTATTTTTATTTTGTTTTAAAAAGGATGAACAGATGAAAACATTTTAGAAGAACCAATGTGCTATTAATTATTTCCAGGAATTAAATGAATACTGGGTTATGCATATCTTAAAATTTTAATTTAAGTCATGGAGTCCTACTTATTTTAGGCTTCTAATCTTCATATAAGTATACTTCTCAAACTAACAGCACAGACTGCAGAAATCAAATAGCTGAGAAGACTCTCCTCACATCCTTATGTAATAGTAAGTCTGTCAGTGTATCTGAATAACATTGCTTTCTTCATTCATCTTTATTTGAGACTACTGACAGATAAAAACAATGTACTACATTAGAATACTGTGTATATTTCTGCTATATGAAGCAAAAAAAAAAAAGTGTACATTTCTTTCAAGAACAAAGTCCAACCATGACTGCTGGTCCTGTAACATTACGGTGAAAGTTGGGATGTACCATGATCTTTTACAAACTGCTTGCTGTGGTCAACTTAATTCTCTACACATGTGTACTGAACAAAGTTACTAGACTACGCAGGGAAACTTTTATACATGTACCTTTAATTTCCTCTGAGAAGCACACACACAAAAAAAGAGGAGAAAAAAAAAAGAGGATATGATTAACTGTGTAGAAAATACAATTAAAGTAGGAAGAGGTTACATCCAGGGACCAAAAATCCACCCACCACACTCAACTGTTGCCTCATCTTAGAAAAGCCAAAGGAAAAAACAAACGTATTTTACATATTTCAAAGTACTTAGTCAATGAATAAACAGAATTTGTGAAAAACTACATTTTAGACTACATGGTAGTTATGGTCTAAAAATAATGTATACACTTAAGCAGTAAAAACACAAAGTCTTCATATAGCTTATTAAATACCCCAAAGGGGAAAATAACCAGGAAAAAAATCAGTATTTTTTTCAAAATGATACCTTCAATAAGGGGATTATATTTATTTTCATGGAACAGTTCTGTTTCTAAACTAATCTGTTTAGAACTGAGGCTACTGCATGATGGAAACAGTGAAAAGAAGTAAACATTTTAGAAACAACAAATTTCGCCTTTAAAATGTCTATATATTCTGTAAATTTAACAATATCTTGACAACTGTCAACTTATTACACATATGAAATGAATCAGACAGAACCCTTTCTTTTCATTCTGTCTATATTACTTGATGAAAGGTATCTTAAGAAGTAATCTGAAATGATTCTTAAGTTACTAATAAGACAACATTTTATGAGTTAGGTTTGACCTAGGAGACACCATCTTCAGTCGAGGGAGGAAAAAGAACTGGAAATTTAACAGAAGCAAATTGTAACCACAAGTCAAGGTAGGAGGTATTTTGCTACATGACCTTCCAGAGCGAACAGGACCGATGAGAACAGTTCTCTGCTCACTTCTCCCTTCACACGCAGCACGACAGCCAAAGAAAACACTTAGGAGAAAGTGCACAACAGCCTATGTTTACTTTTCAAATACCTATGGGCCTTCAAACTGCATTAGCTCTAGTTGGACAGTATTTGCCGAAATGACAAGCAAATCATTATTATTCAGGCTCACAGTATGAGTCACTCAAGTTGTGAGTTTATTTACCCTCATTTCTTAGTAGCTCTGAAATGTCACGTGCATCTAAAACAAATTATTAGAAAACAAACAATGAATGATGTGACACAGGATAGCCAAGCCAGGCATCTAGGTAGAAATAACACAAGCTGTGTTTAAGACTGATCAAGCTGTGACCTCAGACATTTCTGCTGTAAAGCTGATTGTTGAACAGAGTGTATTTTCTGATAGAGACAGCAGGATAGCTTGAGGACTGCACTCATGATTAAAGACTCAATGTCACATAAAGCAGATGATAAAAGCCATGTCACACACACATGAATTAAAACACCAAAGCCAATCCACAAAATAGAATCTGTAACTGAAATTACATGTGGCATATGTATATTTCATATTCTAATAAGAGGTCCTAAACAGGCTCCATAAATAGGCAAAAGAGTATTTCCTCCTTGCCGTTCTTAAGTAGGAAGAGAATGGTATTTAGCACCATACAACACACGCAAATATCCAATAGCAAGCACATGCTTAATAGACATCCAGTAGGAAAAACAAAGGGGGAAAATACACAGAGGGTAAGACCTCAGGAGACAGCTGGGATAAGCGGCAGGACTGCCTTTGGTAAGGCACTGCTGCATGGATGTCAAACGCATAAACTTAATTTTCCAACAACTCTATGAGGTCGGAAGTATTCTCCCCATCTTACAGATGGGGAATGAGAGGCAGAAAGGGAGGGAGCAGTCGTACGTGGCAAAGCTGGGTTGTGGACCCACGCGGTCTGGCTCCAGAGTCTGAGTTTTGAACTACCATGCTACGCCACCACATCAGAAGTCACTTTTTAATACCTGGAGCTTCAAGCCAGAAAATGCACGTCAGGGGAAAGGTCAACGGAAATAACACATTTCTTTCAAGCTTCCCGACTACTTCCGTCCACCTTCTGCTGCTCCAGCCTCTGGCCCGCCCCGAAACATCAACCTCTCAGGTGTTTCTCTGCCAGGAGAGCTGGGGAGGGGCCCTCTCCTCTCCCGGCCACAGCAAGAGTCCATGCTACGTCACCAAGCACGGACGTGCAGGATGTGACAATTATAAAAAGCACAGAGAGAGGCCAAGGTCACGAAGAGAGAGACTTGCCGTCCTCAGAGAAAGGAGTGTGGAGGCTCACATGAAAAGCACTTGATGAGCTCTGCGCACCAGGCAGGAGGGACTTCCCCGGTCACTGGAGGTCACCCCGCATGGGACATGTCTGATACTCCTGACAAGTGGAGAAGCTGGTCTCTATCAGTGGGATAGTCTGGGGGCAAAGTTAGAGTCCCACTCTAGAAACTGCTTTCTCAGACCCCTCACCGCTCAATGCCATCTCCCCTAAAAGGCTGCAGTGATCCATGACCAAAGACCAGACCCCTAACCGCTGATCAATCCTCTTACCTGCATGACGTCGGGTCCCCAGAGACCATACGGCTTAGCACCTCTCAGATGGAAAAGCTAAACACACACCCTGACAGTGTTATCTTTATATAGGTAAGGATATCACAGACGAAACGTAAGCAGCAAGAAACGCCTTGACCTCAACCGTCTCATGGTGTGAACAGTCAGAGGTGCAGTTTACAAGTTAGTCCATCTGCACCTCTTTCTACAGGAGCTGCGATCTTCGGCACCCCCCAAAGAGCGTCAGGGGAAAGAAGTATTTCCAGTATTTTTAAAACCCCGTATGTTTCTGTTACACATGATCCCACCAATATTAAAAAAATGTTCGACACAGTTTTAGATACAGAAATTTAAGAACATAAGCAATCTATTTGCTCATTTCTGAATTAAATTTATGTGTGAACACAGTAAATAAACATTATCTAAGATGCCAGGAAGAAGGTGCTTATTCAACTTGGAAAGCAGTATTACAACCTGTAGAGCAATGATATATATCGTATGCTCAAAAGTCTGGTCTTCCACAACACTGGTGCCATGAAGAATGAATTCACTCTTTTCCTCAACGTTTAAATTCTGTTGTTGGTAGCTTGAGATCTTCAATCCACAAAATACTTGTCTTTGAGTGAATTTGGTGACAGCCTGTTTGAATGGACACCTCTTGCCTGCAGTCACATATTTTCTTTTTTACCCACATGATAACCATCAAAATCGGTTAAAACAAATTCTAAATTATTTTGTGTCTTTACCTTCTAATTTTTAAAAAGTCAATAAATTGTACATTTTTGATTTCTCGTTTATTTATTACTAGAATTCTATTAGAGCTATTTTGTAAAAGAAAATGTCTTCATTAATATTATTCAATCAGCGTTATTAGAAATGTTCAGCTATTTATACTTTGATAACTAAAAAAAGGAAACCAAGCACTGCAAGTAAGTATTATACTTGAACATTCTGCAGTAAAATATAGTACATGAATAAGAACTCGATTTAAATATAAGTTACATCGGATTGAAGTTAAAGTTAATGTTTATGCTACTAAGAAGCTAATTCCTAACTTACATACTTATGTTTCAATAGAAAGGGAACAAACAATATTTCAAGTAATCAAAGAAATTCATATTTCTTTTCAAAGGTTAGGTGCCATCATACGGCTCTATATATGCAACTGAACTGTAACAATAAGCTTTGGCAGGGAAGTCGTAGGGTAAATTCTATCGACACAAGAACTGCAAGCTACTAAGTGTCTGTCAGGAGAACTGCCCCTACGTGCTGCTTGAGACATGAGATAGGCGCTTACTTGGGCCCCAAACACGCACCCCGTGTCCTGCTGAGCACAATCTAAACGTTGGTCGCAGCGAGGAACACCTCGTTTGAAGAGCCTGTTTTCTGTATGTGCGTTAGGTACGCCAAGATTCCTAAGGAGAGGAAATAACCAAGCATCAAGGATGAACACCACCCACACTCAGAGTTCTGCATAAGGGTGCCAGTCGAAAAGCCGGAGGAGGTCGGTACTACCACGGCTTCTGACTTTTTAACCATGGAGCCCGGACCCAGAGTTCTAGCACAAATATAAAGGCAGAGATAACAGTACCGGGGTGCTCCAGTCCTTTCTGACCTCTGTGTGCACGCTAGCTGAAGCCCTACGGCACCAGAGCCATCTTCCATGAACTTTTCCTCCATGAAGACTTCAGTTATGATGATACACTGTGAATCAAATAAAGAGTAAAATCCTACTAATACAAAAGCAGTCAATTTGTCAAAAAAGTTAACTGGCTAATGACCTTTAAGTCATTATTCTAAACTCATTGCTTAACCAATATCTTCCTAGGTTTTAAGAGCACTTGTGAAATTTAGTGCAGAAAACTTTTATCAACATGAGTATTTTTCATAAATTTATAAACAGCAATGTGAGAGAATTATTCTTCTTTTAGAAATTTTATATTAAATCAGAAATTTTCTTAAAACCTATTCCATGACTATTCAATGTAATTAAATAGATGGATTATAAAATATATACAGATTTTTTTCAATAAAATAAAATATAAAAATAAAGGATTTTATATCAACTTTCTGCTTTTCTTCATAGTATTATTCTGTAATTTAGCAAAGGGCATGATAACAAATGTCCTATTCCAAAAACCTAAGTACCAAAGGTTGAAGTCCAGGAAGTGTTGAGTCAGATGGTCTTTATAAGATTTAGTTACATTAAAAAAAAAATCACTTTCAAATACACAGGTTACAAAACGAAGTGCTTTTAAATACTTATAAAAATGTTCAGAGCCAGGGACTTCCTTGGCAGTCCGGTCATTAAGACTCCGCGCTTCCAATGCAACGGGCACGGGTTTGATCCCTGGTCAGGGAACTAAGGTCCCCCCACGTGCCACGCAGTGAGGCCAAATGAATAAATTTAAAAAATAAATAAATACATGTTCAGAGCCAGTGCAATGATTTTTGTATAACTTTTGAGTTCAGGGGTTTATGAGACAACATTCAAAGAATTTCAAATGAAATTTCAATTTTTTGAGAAGACAGTGGCCTTTTATTTAATTTTCACGGAAGTATACGGTCTCTCTGAATGAGGCTATTTACTACACGCTGTATTTACTTTGGATAATATCGATCAGATTTATTTTTTTATTTAAAAGTAAAGAACATCTACCTCTGAGAACAAACAATGCATCTCTCAGTGAATCAAAATCTAGGTTAAAAATAGAAGAAAAGGAAGAAAGGGTGAAAGGACGACCACGTTCCATAAAGAAAAGCCCTGAAACTCAAACACCAGAGTATTAACAAATAAAAGAAATTATGTAAATTCATATTAGGGAAATGCAAATCAAAACTACAATGAGGTGTCACTTCACACTGGACATCATCAGAAAATCTACAAACAACAAATGCTGGAGAGGGTGCGGAGATAAGGGAACCCTCTTGTACTGTCGGAGGGAATGTATATTGATACGGCCGCTATGGAGAACAGTATGGAGGTTCCTTAAAAAACTAAAGATAGAACTACCATATGACCCAGCAATACCACTACTGGGCATATACCCTGAGAAAACCATAATTCAAAAAGACACATGCACGCCAATGTTCACTGCAGCACTATTTACAATAGCCAGGTCTGGAAGCAACCTACGTGCCCATCAACAGACAAACGGATAAAGAAGACGCAGCACATATATACAATGGAATATTACTCAGCTATGAAAAGGAACAAAACTGGGTCATTTGTAGAGACGTGGATGGACCTACAGACTGTCATACAGAGTGAAGTAAGTCAGAAAGAGAAAAACAAATATCATATATGAACGCATATATGTGGAATCTAGGAAAATGGTACAGATGAACCGGTTTGCAAGGCAGAATTAGAGACACAGATGTAGAGAACAAACAATATGGACACCACGGGGGGAAAGAGGGGTTGGGTGGTGGGGCGGTGGGATGAACTGGGAGATTGGGATCGACGTGTAGACACTGATGTGTATAAAATAGATCACTAGCAAGAACCTGCTATATAAAAAAAAAAAATTAAATTAAAAAAAAGAAATTATGTAAATTCAAAGACAAAATAGCCTCCATTACAATTAGAGTTCTACACACACACACACACACACACACGCTCACTCACACACATTTATCCTGAAACCAGCTTGGGGAGAGCTATTAAGAAGACAATCTCTCTACTTTGCACAGTTCTTTAAAACAAAAAAAATACATCAAAAATTTTAAGTAAGTGAAAATTCATAATTATAACCAATTACACATTTCTAAGTTGCTTAAAACTCAAGCAAATTAGAGTATGGATTCAGATTCGAGTAGAATCCCATTTATTTTATTTTCAAGTTAGACACATTGCATCCCCCAGGCACCAAATGTGTAAGCAATGTGCAGGCCCCCAAATGTAAAAAACCCTCAAAGAGCAGGTCAGGTAGAGGCCTCAGAGCTCCCTTCCACTGGATGAGTTGCCAGTGAAAATGCTTCACACGTAAGAACAATGCAACATTCTGGTTAAGCTTGAAGCTTTCGATGTCGCGGGACACGTGGCATTCTACGACAAGTGTTTTTTCCTTCTGCCCAGACTTAACAGGGCAAGAACAAGCAGGCTTTTGAGTCAGTGCTCTGCTTGAAGCTTGCTTGTGAGATTTATACTCGACTGCAGTTTGGCTCCCTTATAACGTGATTCCTGGGCTCTAGGCTTCTACGAACTGACAGAAATAACAGGAGATGGGAAAAAATGCAACGATACTAAAAACAGATGTTGGTGTGAAATTCCAGGACCATTTATTTGCTTATTTCACCTTTTAACGTACAATTTCTATGCTGAAAACAAAAGGGCTTTTTTTTTTTTTTAACTCTTAAACTACCTAGAACCATGAAGCAGAGAAGATAAAGTAGGATGGGGACTCACAAGAGGTGGGAGGTGAGAAGTAAAGAGAATCTGAGAGAAGGCTGGGTTAAAAGAAAAACCATTCTTTTCCAGTAATCCTACATCATCGGTTTTCTTATTCTTGTTTTCTTTTAATCTAGTTTGGTAATAACTCTGAACAGACCGGTTGAAGGTCAGAGTTACTGTGATGTCAAAATAAGCAAGGAAGAAAGTAGAACAAGAATGACTGTTTTAGGCACAATTGCTTTTGTGCCCTAGAAAGTGATGGATTTTTTTCCTCCAGTCTTTACCGAGAAATATCTTATCCAAACCTCCTAGCTTTAGAGAAATCAGAGTGCATTTTAGGTTACATTATAAAATACCTAAATTCAGAATCAAAGAGAGCTGTAGTTATTAGCTTTTTTCTTACAGAGTGAGTCATGGGTTTATTATAAACAACACCAAACACCCCTTTCTTCAAAAGATTCACTTTACTATTCCCACTATGAATTTGTTCCTTGTTGGTTCTTGTGAAATGATGATCCAAACGCTATCACAGGTAATAGGACCTCTTATTCTACCACAAACACCTGCTGTACAGTCAAAAGTAAACAGCAAGACTTAGTTACTCTGCGTTCTGATGAACACACTTACATGATTTCCTGTTGGAAACTTGCAGGGGCTGGACTAATATTTCTGGTCGTCTCAGAGCCAATCTCCTGGGGAAAAAGAAGGTCAATATGCCTATCAATTTTCAGTACAGATCCAAGATTAACTTAACACCAAAATATTAAAAGCCTTAAGAAAAAAATGGAACGTTGGAGGAAAAAATGAACACAATGCAATCTACTCAAATTAAGAAATAAATCCTCTACTTTCAAATTTTCATAAATTCTCCCCACTCTGAAATCACTCTTCTTTATTTTTCCATCTTTCACATCAATACAGTTTCAGATATTAATGTGCTATTTTCCATTTGTTTCGTAACAAAAACTGAATATGACCTGAGAGTGTCATATTATTTTTGGTCATTATTCATGCTTCGTTAGACAAAACAGAAACCCAAACCTGAGGGATAAGGAATTCTAAGGCAAGGTTTTAGTGCTTCTTCTATCACAAGTATGCTGGAATGGTACTTTGCAGAGAACAAAAGGTCAGCTGAAGACAGGCCATGATTCTGTGCCAGGAACTCACCTTTCCTGGAAATGCTTTGAGGGAATCAAGCCTGCTCTGGGATTGGCATCTCCTTCGTGCTTCGCCTGCCACCATGTTGCATCATCCTGGCTCATAATCTGAAGAATATCTCCCTTTTTGAAAGAAAGCCCAGCTTCCTTACATGGAATTGCTTTATCCTCATTAGGGTCATAGTCAAAGAGGGCTTTGATAAACATCTGGAAGAAAGTTCCGTTTCAGATGTATAAATATAAAAAAATAAATGTGAAGTAGCCAACATTCTTCTAACTCTGATTGATTTAAGAAATAGAATATTAAGATAAACTTGTTGTGTTCCATTTAGTAAATGGAAAAACATCGGTTCCCACAAAAAAAAAGGTTTCTGAGGAATGGTTACCTTGCCCTCCTTTGATGGTGTGTCCTCCTTGATGCTGGGTATAATCTTGAATGTGATTGCGCCCTGAGACTGAGCCTGATGTCAGAGGAAAGAAAGAGTTATAAGAAGACCGCTGGAGCCAAGGAGGAAGAAAGTCAAATAGGTAGAAAATGAAACGATTCTAAAAATTTACAAGCTTGGGGTTTCTACTCTTAGACAGAACAAACCGAGGAAACTATTTTTGTAGAAATTCCTGTAACGTGAGAGGCACTAAAGTTTGTCAAATAAGTTAAAAAACATTAACCACTAAACCACTTTTACCTCTTGTGCACTTTTAAAATGCCGATGAATGTATTACCATCCATGTTGAGTTACTTCAAAATAGAAAGAATATGCAGTGCCTTAAACAGGATTAAATGGCAAGAACAGACCGTGTGCAAGGTTCAGACCGCTGCATCTAAGGCTCAGCAGCCAGGTTTCAGGGACAAAATTCCTGCAACTACCAGTAATGTGGCTATAAATACGTGATTCAATTAGTTGCGATGCTCATCAGAAAAATAATGGAAAACACTCATCTCTATTATATTCTGGTTAGTAAGAGAAGTACCAAATGTAGCAGATTAATTAAAAGATGGAAAGAGTGTCTATTCTAATTTCATTAAAGCAAGCAACAATACCCCAAATTCTTTGCTGACTACCTCAGACAAGGGTAGGTCTTCCTATCAGGGACCTGCTGTGTAGCACAGGGAACTCTACTCAATATTTTGTAATAACCTACAATGGAAAAGAAGCTGAAAAAGGATATATATATGTATATACGTGTGTGTGTGTGTGCGTGTGTGTGTGTGTAACTGAATCACTTTGCTGTACACCTGAAACCAACACGACATTGCAAAGTAACTATACTTCAAAAAAAATTGTTTTTAAATTGTAGGTCTGCCTTTAACACACCCTTACGTCATTCTTTCTCTCTTTTTAGCATTTGTCATAACCATATCTGTGTAATTACTTACACAATTATTTCTTAATATCTGTTACCCTCACTAAATGGTAAGCTCTGTGAAAGCACTAAGTACGTATTTAGGAGGACAGGCGGACAGGGAGGAAAGGCGAGGGGGGAGGGGCGGTGGGCCTCCCTGAGGCTCTGGCTATCAGTGTGTGCTGGTGGCCAGGACTCCATTTTGTTAAGAAGGCCCTGACTGATACCGTCTGCCGGTTTCCATGGTGTGAATACTTCCATCACAGCCAGTTTCAATGTATCAGCATGAAGGCACTGAAAGCCAGGATGGGAAAAGCTGCACTGAACCAGCTTTTGTCAGCATATGGAAGCAGCTCCAGTGCAGCAGAGACTCACATAAAATGGGGGTTTAATAGTAGAAATATCAGAATTTTATAAAGGAGTGATTTCAAAATGGTAATATCACTGTTACTGCTTATCATAGAAGTAACTCACTAACCTTATTAAGAATTTATATAATACTAAATTGCATAAGTAGAAAGAAAGCAAGTCTTCCCTATAATCCCTTCCCCTTCTTCTAGTTTGTGTGTGTGTGTTTTAATGCAGGTGTCCCCGACCCCCGGGCCATGGACCGTAACAGTCCGCGGCCTGCTAGGAACCGGGCCGCACAGCAGGAGGCGAGTGGCGGGCGAGCGAGCGAAGCTGCATCTGTATTTACAGCCGCTCCCCGTCGCTTTCGCTACCACCTGAGCTCCGCCTCCTGTCAGATCAGCGGCGGCATTAGATGCTCACAGGAGCGCGAACCCTACCGTGAATCGCACACGTGAGGGATCCAGGCTGCGTGCTCCTTATGAGAATCTAATGCCTGATGACCTGAGGTGGAGCTGAGGCGGCGATGCCAGCGCTGGGGAGCGGCTGCAGATACAGGTCATCATTAGCAGAGAGGTCTGACTGCACAGAGACCGTCATAAATCAATTGCTTGCAGGCTCATAACAAAACCCTATCGGTGAGTGGCAAGTGAAAAGAAGCTCCCGCTGATTCTGCGTTATGGAGGCTTGTACAATTATTTCATTATATATCACAGTGTAATCGTAACAGAAATAAAGTGCACAGTAAATGTAATGCGCTCGAATCATCCCGAAACCTTCCCCCACCCCGTGGAGAAACTGTCTTCCACGAAACCGGTCCCTGGTGCCGAAAAGGCTGGGGACCGCTGTTTTAATGCACGTAAAGCCCTTAGAACAGTATCATTAAGGGCTCAATCAATGTAAGCAATTACTAGTATTACTATTATTACTATTATAAGTCATATCGGTCTATCAGCCATTGTGAACGCTTCACAGTAATCCATCACGTGAATGAATAATCAATTCAACCTTCTTGACAGTTTCTAAATATTTTTAAAATATCTTGTTTATACACGTTTGAAATTATTTCCTTTGGGTTAATTTGCAACAGTTGAATTTCCTGATTAAGGAGTAAGCACATTTAAAATGGACAGTTTCAGAGAGCCGTCTCAAAAGGTTCTATTAGTTTACCCTGTACCAAAAAAAGCATCTAAACATATCTATTCCCTTATAATCTGGCTAACTCTGGGCATTACCAAGCTTTTAAATAACCACCAATCCAATATGTTTCAGACATCGTGTCTCCTTTTGTAATTCTCTGTACATACACTTTGCTGATTTTTCTGTAACCGTTTCTTTCTTAATGATTTTTAAGAACTCTCTATATCCATTAAAATATGAGCCTTCTATCATATAAATTGAAAATATTTTGCCTACGACCTCATTTGTCTTTTAAATTTTATGTACAGCATCTTCTACTGTAGAAAAAGTTTTCAATTCTAGTCATCACGTCAGTTATTTTTCTATTTGAATTTCACATCAAGGTTAAAAAAACCTTTCTGTACTTTTTATGACTTTTTAAAAAACTTACTTGATTTGAGGGGATTTATTTTTGTGTGAGTTGTAAAATAAGGACTATTTTTTCTAACTGAATAATCAATTAATCCAATACCATTTATGAAATGATCTCACTGCTTTCACACTGATTTAAAATGCCATCTTAATCAT
The DNA here is from genome assembly GCF_951394435.1 of Stenella coeruleoalba. Taxonomy (NCBI): domain Eukaryota; kingdom Metazoa; phylum Chordata; class Mammalia; order Artiodactyla; family Delphinidae; genus Stenella; species Stenella coeruleoalba. The sequence continues at coordinate 181,924,172 of NC_137147.1, read as the reverse complement.
ACACTACATTTTCATATATACTGAGGTCTATTTTGAGATACTAAACTCTCTATAGGTTAATAACATGCTTTCATATGCAACAGGGACAGTCTCCCTTTACTCTATCCTTACAAATGAACTTGAGAATTTATATTGCCAAGGCTTATAATAATTTCGTTTTAGATTTCATAAGACATCTAAGTTAGTTTCACTTTTTTATATACCCGGAAAGCATAGCCCCTAGAGACAGAGATAAATGCATCCTCAACAACAGAGTATGTGCCATGTATTAAGGACCTAATCTGAGATGGGCCCTGTCAAACTCGTGATCTACATTGGCTCATTTAACGCTCCAGACACTCCAGTGAGAGTTACCACTTCTTATTCTCATTCTGTAGATGAAAACAGGGAGGAAATAAAAAGATTAAGGTATTTTCCAAGGACATAAGGGGGATTAAGTAACAGCACTGGGATCCAAACCCTGGACTATTAAATCCAAACCCTGTGTTCACAACCAGGTCTGAAATACAGTGATCCAACCTCATTTCCACTGCAGTTTTTAAGTAAATGTTCAGCTTACCAAGATCTGAATGATTTCCTCAGGGCTTTTATCCTCGACAGGTATCCCATTCACTTCCCTAAGTTCATCGCCAACGTGAATAAGACCTGAGAAATCGCAAATTCAGAAAGTAAGCAGTGTTACGTACGGTGGTTTGCAGTGTGCCCATCCTGAAAGCACCGTGTGGTACCCTCAGTGCACATCCCAGGCCTCTGAGGTTTCAGAGGCTGCGGCTCCAGCCTCGCCCAGGCCGTAACATCACAACGCTGCCAAAGCAACAGCAGAGGCATCTCAGTCTTTTTCTAGAGATGCACATTACTTTCATTTTAAGATAAATTTTTAAAAGGCTGTGTGCTTTCAGTAGTACTTTTCAAATCAGAAACACTGAACTAAGTCTTAATATAACCTTGGAAGCCTATATAAGCTAAGACCGTAAAGTATTCTAGAATGAAATTTACCATTTAAATAGGTTCCCACATTTTAACACAGAGTACGATATCTTATTCCTGTTTTGCTGTATTGTATCAAAAGACTGTTATCCTCTTAGCTACATCCCGGAAATGTGTCACATAAGATCCACGCGCCCCGTCCACGCCCGCCTAACGTTCAAACTCTCACCACTTCTGTCCGCAGCTCCTCCTCTCATGATTCTGGCCACAACCACGGCCCCGGTGGGCTCATCTTTCTTAATGGTAGCTCCCTTTTAAGGAAAAAAATAGTATTTGTGGGTAAATGTGTGTACTGGGTGGTAGGAAAGAAATAAGGACAGAAATAAGGACATTCATCTGGAAAAAGTAAAAACGCTACAAAAAGTAAAGGAAGGGGGAACAGAAGTCATGCCATTTGCTCACAAATACTTATCACTAGACACACAACTTTCTACCACACAGATCGTCTAAGGTTTTCAGCACAAAGACTTTTGAAACCTTTAATCTCTTCAGTACTATGCAAAGTGTACAAATATCTTCTTTCCATTATAATACCTTGTATTTGAATCCTATTTGCTTTTACCCTTTTAGAGCACTTCCTCATTTCAGTTTATCTTTACAATACCCTGTGAGAAGGTAGACTAAACAGAGAAGGTGAAGTGAAGAGAAAAAAGATTATATAAACTAGAAAACTAAAACCCAGATCACCTGACCTTTAGTTCAGTGATCCTTCTGTTACACTATTACATTACAGTAAAGGAACTCAGCAATGATAATAAAGAAAGTGGGGGAAAAAAAAAAAAAGATCTGTTACTCCGAGGTTTTTAGGTACTAGGACTGCACCTAGGTACAAATGGAACTAACATTTTGGCGTGAGATTAGGAAACAGTTTCAAAAAGAACCCAGAAATTCTTTACTTATGCATGTTCAGAAGCAAATTAACTGCATGCTGTTCGTCAGAACATCAGGTACACACAGTTACTCTGAACGCCTTTTCATGACTTTGCTTCCAAGAAACTGGCAGTGGTTTAGACAGGCCACCAACATCACACCACGCGCTGAAGAGGTGCACGTTAGGTGGAGGCAGGGCGCACCCCCAAGAAGGTGGAATTCTTCTCACGTTCGCCAATAAACACACGTACAGCATTACCAAATAGATATGGAAACAAAATTGGGAATCCATTTGTAGTAAGCGCTTTCTATATGACGTTTCATTTTGTATATGACAGCTATCAAATACATATCTAATAATAGCAAAAAAATTAAATAATTAAGTGTCAGGATAATTTTGTGGCATTTTTCCTCACCTACGCATGCATTCAAGGCCGGAGACTTGAATGGGTATCTCTCCATGGTCATAAACCTTAGACTCTTCAATTACTGGTATTTTCTGCTTTTCAACAGATAACTTGTAGCCAAGATGACTGGAAATGTAATATCCTTAATATAACTAATTAGTGTAATTAGATCAACTTTCACTTTCTTTAACAATGTGTCTCAAACTCTCCCACCGAAGTACGCCTAATGTCATAAGGGTCTAGTTATCTAATTTAAGATTACTTATCTGTATTTTATAGATGAGAACTTGAATGCCAAATGGTTATAATTTGCCTGAGATCAGACAACTAGTATGCAGTCACGTCAGAACCTGTCTAAGGCGCACTGATGAGAATCGCTTTCGCAACCGCTGCTTCTGCAGGTGCAGAGCATCAATTCCCCCTCTTGGTGTGCGCCTGCTGTACCCCCACGTCAAGTGGTGAAAGGGTTCTGGGGCACCTAAGGCTGTGAGGAGACTTGCAGCCAACTTTCTGGAACTCTTGAAATGCTGGCTCTGTGGGAAGTCAGCCACCATGGAAGAGATCACGTGTACAGCCACGCTGTGAGGAGGTCCAAGCCAGCCAGGTGGAGATGCCACTTGTTAAAAGAGATGCCTGACCAGACCCCAGCTTTCCAGCCACCCAGCCCAGACACCAGTCCTGGGGATGAAGTAACCCTCAGGTGCCTCCAGTCTCAGCCCCTGTCTAACTGCACAGGAGGGACTCTAAGGAAAAACTGCCCACCTGAGCCTGTCAACCTCCAAAACTGTGAGAGATAATATTATCGTTTTAGCTACAAACTTTGGGTGGTGGTTTGTAACACGAAATTAGGTAACTGCAACGAATGTCCTGCTCCACCATGGATGACAGTTTTTCAGTGTGGAACCATCCAGTCTGCTGTGCTCAGTGAAGTTGATAAATGTTTACTGAGAACCTACTATGTGCCAGCTTCTGGTCTAAGGGTTTCTGACACATTGCTGAAAAAAAAAAAGAAACCCAGGCGTTTCTTCCCCCTCATGGAGCTTACATTCTCACAGGGGAGACAGACAACAGACAGAAGATGAAACAATTAGATCTGTCCTACAGCACGTTAGAAGGTGGTAAAAACTACGGAGGGGGTAGGGCAGGGAGAGGGAAGACAGCATATAAAGACGCCGCTCTCAACGAAAAGGCTGGAAGGGGATGAAGGAGTTACCCAAAGCGAAAGAACAGGGCAAAATGGACGATCAGAGAAGCACAAAGAAGCCACTGTGTCTGGGGCAACGTAAAAGGGGAGAAGCAGCAGCAGGTGGGCCAGGGAGTCGGAGCGCGCAGCGCTCTGTAGGTCCCCGGGAGGATTCTGGACTGAGCTGTGAAACAAACAGGGAGAACCTGCACAGCGGCAGTGACATGATCCGGAAGGACCCCTCCACCTGCCGTAAGAAGAGACTGAAGGAGGGCTTCCCTGGTGGCGCAGTGGTTGAGAGTCCGCCTGCCGATGCAGGGGACGCGGGTTCGTGCCCCGGTCCGGGAGGATCCCACATGCCGCGGAGCGGCTGGGCCCGTGAGCCATGGCCGCTGAGCCTGCGCGTCTGCAGCCTGTGCTCCGCAACGGGAGAGGCCGCAACAGTGAGAGGTCCGCGTACCGCAAAAAAAAAAAAAAAAAAAGGCAAACAAGGAGGCGGCTGTCACAACAATCGAGGGCAAAGATGCTGGAGGCCTGGATCTGACGGTCAGGACGAGCCGTGATGAAAAGTGGGCCAGGTGTGTTGGAATACACTGGTAGGGCTGAAAGGATTTCCCAGTGGACCGGAAATGGGATGTGAAAGAAAGAGAGGTATCACAGGTAGACTCTATGGCTCCTGGCTGAATAACTGCAGAGATGGGATTGTCCATCATTGAGAGGGGGAACCACAGGGCTGGACCAGACTGCAGACAGTCTACTTGCAGACACGTGAAGACTGAGATGCCTGCTACGTCCAAATGGAGACACTGGGCAGACGGATGGACGTGCAAATTTAAAGATCAGACGAAAGGTCCGGAAGGAAAAGGGGCCTGGGGGTCCCTGGCACATAAATGGTTTTTAAAGCCAGGGGCTGAAAGAAATCACTTCCAGGGTGTGCGGAGGGAGAAAAGCACTCCAACACTTACAGGACTTGTTATAGGCCCTGAAATATACTTACCTATGGCTACAGATAGGACCTTGAAATAGACATGCTTGCACTCTGCTGATTCTACCTCCCCGTGCAGGGTAAACTACGGACCTGAGAAACGGTCTCTCACTTTCTACAGGATACCAGCACTTGACTCAATCTTCTTTTTGATCCCTACATTCTTTTTTTTTTTTTGAGGTACATGGGCCACTTACACTTATGACCAACCGCCATTTGCCTTAAAAACACAAAAATGTTTTAACTGGAATAAATGGGCCACAACACATTTAAAGCCAACTGCTAGGCTGTGACATCTATTTTCCTTTTGAATACAGTTTCATATGGATACACTCTGTACTCATGTCCTATTGCTGCTGTGAACAAAGGTCCACAAATCTAGTGGCTTCCTAGAACACAAATTCATTATCTTACAGGTCTGGAGGTATCGACAGGAAGGCAAAAATGGGTATTACAGGCCCAAATCAAGGTGCCAGCAGGGCGGCATTCGTCCTGGAGGATCTAGGGAAGAATCCGGTCCTTGCCTGTCCCGGTTTCTAGACACTTCTGGCGTCCCTTGGCTCTCGGCCACATCACTCCCACCCTTGCCTTCACCATCACACCTTTCTGTACCTCTGACCCCCCCGCTTCCCTCTTTCCCATTAATGAGAACCTCGTGACTCCCCTGGTGCCGCCTGATGACCCAAGAGACTCTCGCCGTTTCCAGATCCCTAACTAATCATGAAAAGCTCCCTGTGTCTTTTAAGGTAACATATCCACGGGTTCTGAAGATGAGGACACGACATCACTGCGGGCTGGTGCGAGGCATTAGTCGGCCTACCCCAGACCTTGACGTGGTTCAGCACTGTATAAATTCTGGGGCTAAAACAAATGGTTACATCTACATTTTGAAATATCGGATACCCGATTAATTTATCCTCGTCACTTTAAAATCCATCAGCTTTCTAGAAAAGCCATAAGCCATTATTTTTAGTTGCACTTCTAAATCTCACATCAACTGTAACTGGTGCACGTTATGCTGTCTTTTATAAATGTCAACAAGTCACATTTTCAAAACTATTGCTATTTATAACCAAAAGAATGCCTGCCATTTTATCTGGCTCCATTTTAATTTTTCTAAATCCTATTTCAAAGTTCGGGACACAGAGGAAGTACATTTTAAAGAGAGGAATCGGTGGTACGTGCCCATCAGACGTGGCTTCATCATGGCATCTACTCGTAGCTGAGCATAAAATGCAGCCCAGAACTCACCAGCGGTTCTCGGTTCTTGACCAGACGGATGATTTTCACCGAGTCTTCCTCATCATCAATATCATCAGGCATAGGAGGCAACACGGGATCATAGTTCTTCAGAGCCACAGTATCGTGCACAGAGAGCAAAGCCTACAAAGTCCAAGGGAAGAAGTGTTACAGTAGTTGGACGTGTTTGGCGTTTTACACTTGACCACAGTACGAGGAAAATCAAACTGATGCTCCAGTTCTGCCACAGCAGCCGTAAGAAGGCGACTACTTGGGAAGGAGCCTCTGCAGACGGGGCGAGGGGAAGCTGCAGAGCAACAGAGGCAACCCTACTCGGCCACAGGCTGCGGCAGGCGTCAGCGTAAAGCGTCTGCCAGCGTGAGCGTCCTCCGGTTCATCCGAACAGAAGTGGCAGCTGGGGGGTCGCCGAGGGACTGTTACTTCTGAAAGGAGGGAGAAAAAGGAGGCTACAGATAGACTGCCAACGGGCTGGCAGGTGTCAGGCAACGACGCATGTCTTTTTTTTCTTTCCTTCTGTTAGCAGAAAACACAGAAAGAACTGCTCAATACAGCTGACTAGCTTTCATTCTTCTGTGATTTTTCTCACTTTTAAATTTTTGATGTAATAGCCGACTGTGTGTATAAAAGAATAAAATAAAAGTATTTCTAGTCATGACGGCTGTGGTGGTGAAACTCCACAAGACGGTCATATTGTCATTAGAGACCAAAGATGAGAATAACGTGACATGTCACTATATTGGGGGTGGGTGGGTCTAGACTTTTAACCAATTTGTTCCCTAATCGGCAGCACCAGGATGCACCGATTACTCCAGCCAGAGCCTTGAAATCCCCCTTACCTACACCCCATCCTGTTAAATCTGCTTCCACAGTGTAAGCTAACATGTTATCTTCCCTCCAGTCCAGAGCAGACGGTGGCCAACTGTGCCACCTGTTTTCGTAAGGGAAGCTTTCCTGGAACACAGCCATGCCTGTCCACTGATGTGTGCCTCATGGCGCCTGCCATGCTACAGTGAGAACCTGAGTACAAGCACCAGACATTTTTCCATAAAAAAGCTGGCAGACCCTTGGTCTAGATCATTGATCATCATCTTTCACCTGGAGCATTTTTACCTGCAGCCTTTCAATGGTCCACCTGCATTCACCTTGGGCTCATTTTCAAATTCCTGATTCACAGTGTGTCCAGAGTAATTACTTTTTTTTTTTCCTCCCGTCGCGGAGCACAGGCTGCGGACGCGCAGGCTCAGCGGCCATGGCTCACGGGCCCAGCCGCTCCACAGTATGTGGGATCCTCCCGGACTGGGGCACGAACCCGTGTCCCCTGCATCGCAGGCGGACTCTCAACCACTGCGCCACCAGGGAAGCCCCCAGAGTAATTACTTTGAAACTCAGAGTAACTCACATAAGTGGTCTACTAAGAACTCTCCTACCCACCCACTGGTTTGGGATGAAAAGCAAGTCCTAGTCTTGTATTTTCCCTCCAACTCTGTCTCACACCCACTGTCCTCCTCACTGAGTTTAAATACCTGGCTTCTTTCTCACAGAGGCGTGGCCGAAACATCCAATATAAATGTAGACCCCTGGGTTACGTGATCTCATAGCACCATCTTCTTTGCCTTCATACATGCTCATAATTTTTAACCGTTTCCATTTTTATGTATCCGCTATCTACTGAAACAGAAGCTCCAAGACGGTGAAGAAACGGTACCTAAATTAAGCTTTCTTACTGACTGTAACATATACACGGAAGAGCTCACAATTCATAAGCATACGGCACGAAGAATCTCCAAAAATGAATATGTCCCTGTAAATATCACTCAAACAAGAAACACAACATTAACTGCGCCCCACGGGCCCCTAACATGCTCCTTCCTAGTCACCGTGGCCTCTATTCCGCTGAAGGTGTAGTTTTGCCGCTATTTAAATGCCGCAAAATGGGATCTTCCTTTTTTCCCTGACATTAAGTTAGTGAAGTTCACCCATGCTGTTACTAGTAGCCATTCCTTTTTTCATGGCTGTACAGTACTCCAACATGTACGTATTTCATAGTTTCTTTACCCATTATGCCTCTGAGGGACACTTAGGCTGTTTTCAGCTCCTGGCTATCATAAACAGTGCTGCGGTAAATATTTCATATCAGCTGATGCATACACACACAAATCTGGGTTAAGTATACTTAAGGGTGGAAGTCTAGGTCATTCAACACAGGCAGACGAGACCAAGTGGTCGTTCCAGCTCCTCTCCCCGCAACAGCTTATGTGAGTTCTAGCTGCATCAAGGGATCCACCAATTCACAGTAGTTTAACTTTGGCCATTCTGAGTATACAGTGTTATCTTCTCGTGGTTGAAATTTCACCTTTCTTATAACTCATGATATCTTTTTTCTTTGCTGTTCAAATGAAAGCATGTCTTTTTATAAACGTTTTTCTCCAGCCAGTATATCTCTAATTGCACTTAAGAAACAGAATTAAAAAAGAAAAAGTCTGTATTTCATCTTGTGCCAAGTTAAAAGAATATCCAGTAGCTTCCACTTCCTGTTTTAGGCTGTTATTACCATTACTTTATGTTCTCTTGGTATAAAAATATGCTTTAAAAAAATCCCAAACTAACACATAAACAAGCAACACAGGTACCAGCATATCCTTATAAACATAAACACGACCGACGCTCCCAAGTCAGGGAAGACAGGAATGGCATCTCGGGGTGGCTGATTCACGGATGGTGGCAGGCAGTGCAAGAATGTTTCTGGAAAACCGTCAGTCCTGGTTTTCAGCACAGGAGAACCTCTCATTTCACGGTGCACGTTCCACAATATTACAAAACCACCACCTTGTCTACTTGATTAAAACCAGGGGAAAGGGACAATGTTCCTGGGGAGCGACAAGGCACAGAAGCGCCCTGGGGCCCCACACGGCCAGCGGGCCCAGCCCCGCGGTCTGACCGGAGGCCTGGGACCCGCTGCCAGATGCTGCCCTCTGCAGACGCAGCAAGGGTTTCATGGACTTCAGGAGCGCGTGTCCCCGGCGCGGATAACACACTCTACGATGATCGGGTGGGGGAAGTGAGCTCCTCTGAATCGTGCGTGGGATCGGTTCCAGACTCAGTGGAACGGCCGTCCTCTCCAGGGCCTGGACCTCAGGTGACCGGCTGAACGGCGAAGGGTCTTCCTCTCTTGTCGGTGCAGTTTCTCAGCCTCCTGCTGCTGCTTCTGCTGTTCTAACTCCTTTCATGTAAATGTCAATTGTTTGCTGCCAACCGTGGTGTCCGATACACCTAATGTCCCATTTTTCGCTTGGAGTTTCAACAGGTCTTCGAGGGTTTTATTCATCACGATACCTTCTTTCGTGAAATGCCTGTTCAAGATCCTTGCACATTGTTCTGTTCCATCTGTCTTTGTCTTCTTGACCTGTAAGAGTTCTTTATAACACGCTGGATCCAAGCCTTTGTCGGCTACAGGTGCCACAAACGCCTTCTCCCACTTGGTAGCTCTCACTTCCTCATTAGTGTTCTCTGATCAAAAAAGGGTCCAAATGAATGAACCCAATAATATTTTTTTCCTGTATGGTTGGTGCTTTTCTTGGTAGCCAACAAAGTTTCAAAGGGACAGAATGAAGAGCATCATCAGATGATAAAATATTATCTGAAGGTATAATAGCTGCAAAGTTTTGACAACTGATGAGAAACACAGTCTGAAGATTCAGGAACTCCAATGGATCCTTTAGGAAGCAGGAACAATAAAAATTAACCCACGCTTACATACATCATAGTGAAATGACAGAATGCCAGAGACAGAAAGTAGTTCTTAAAAATATCAGAGAGAAAAACACAGATCATCAGGAAGGAAAGAAAAAAAGGTAATTGAGAACTGACTGATCAAGCAGCAAGACCACTGAAGAGAGTTAAAACACCTTGAAAGCGCTTAGGAAGAAAAGAACAGTCAGCCCAGAATTGTGTATCCAGCAAAAGTACAGCTCAAGAATGAGGATGAGGGGCTTCCCTGGTGGCGCAGGGGTTGAGAGTCCGCCTGCTGATGCAGGGGACACGGGTTCGTGCCCCGGTCCGGGAAGATCCCACATGCTGCAGAGCGGCTGGGCCCGTGAGCCATGGCCGCTGAGCCTGCGCGTCCGGAGCCTGTGCTCCGCGACGGGAGAGGCCACAGCAGTGAGAGGCCCGCGTACCGCAAAAAAAAGAAAAAAATGAGGATGAGAACCAAGGTGAAGTTAACAGGGACCCACTGGAGAAAACTTAAAAAAAAAAAAAAAGATAATGAAGCAATGGTTTTTGAAGACACTGGACATGATGAGACAAGGAAAGACAGTGACCACTGAGACATAGGAAACAACTGCGAACCCTAAGACTGCCCCAAGCTTCCTGTCTAGAGCGAATTTCCCGCTATGTCGGGGGAGAAGGAACCCAGGACAGCAGAGCTGGGAACCTAGGGAGATCAAGGGGCTAACGTTCTCAGGGAAGGGATGAGAATGGAGAGAGCTGCACAGACACAGAGCTCCTTGAGTCCTTAGCCAAGGCTCGCATACGGAACAACTGCCAGGAAGGATTAGAGCAGTAGTTGGGAACTGAGAGCAATTTTACTCCCCGGGAGCCATATGGCTGTCTGGGGACATTTTTGGTTTGTAACAATTCAAGGGATGCTACTGCTGTCTAGTGCACAGAGGCCAGAGATGCTCCGAGGTATCTGATACCACAGCAGACAGTCCCCTCCCCTCCGCCAAGTAAGTATCCAGTCCTCAAATGTAAATAGTTCCAAGGTTGAGAAGCCCTGCATTACAGGAAACAATCCCCGAGGCTTGCACAGGGCAGGAATAGCTCCTGTTCCCACCAGTTACAAGGAAAAGCCTCACCACTCACAGGGCATTGAGGAGAGTTAACAGAGAGGTACTTTCTTAATAGCAGGAAATAATTAGCCCAAGATTACATGCTGCTAAGATCTCACCTAACAAAGCTTAAAAGCAAGCCTCCAAATAACTTAATTGTGTAATTTAAACTCAAGAATATTATCTATAAATATATAAAAATATCCAGCATCAAAAAAAGTCAAGTCACAATGACTGACAGTCAATCAACGATTACTAGGCATGTACAAAATCAGCAACTACTATGCACAATGATGAGAAATATAAAACAAGACCCTGAAAAGTTAGATGACAGAATTATGTAGAACCAAATCCTGAAATTACAGAAAGATCACAGAAAAGGAAATTAACCGTTACTACTAATTCCAAATGTTCAAAAAGCCAGAAGAAGGGCTGAACAGCAGACTTGGAATATACAAAGAAGATTCAAACCAAGCTCCTACAGATAAAAGGTGAAAATACATTTCATTCAGTACACTGAATAAGATTAACACTTGTAGGCAAAGCAATAAAACTACTGAAACACATGAAACACAAAGAGAAAATATAATGAAAAATTATGAACATTTATTGAGCTGTGGGACTTCAATGGTCTATTATATGCACCGAACTGGCATCTCCAGAGACAGGAGAGGTGTTAAAAAAAATCTGAAGAAATATGGCAGAAAATATTCCAAATTTGATGGAAACAAAAAAGTCCATATGTTTAAGAAGCTCAATGTATCCAAGCACAATAAACAGAAAAGACATAACACCAAACTGCTTACAACCAGTGAAAAGGGGACTATCTTAAAATCAGCCAAAAAAAAGCACACCACAAGACAATGGAGCACATCTTTAAAATACTCAAGGAAAACTACTGGCAGCCTAAAATTCTATACCCAGCAAAAATACCTTTTAAAAAGAAGGAATACTGAAGACTTTGTAAAGACATACAAAAGCTGAAGGAATTCATCACCAGCGGACTTGCATTACCAAAAATGTTGTAAGAAGTTCTTTCAGACAAGAGGAATGACTGCAGATGGGAACACAGAAGAGCGCCAGAAATGGCTGTTACCTGTGCGCCTAGCGTAACTATGTTGCACACGGTAAGAACAACAGGGAATGCTAATGAATGTATTTCATAATAAAGTGAATATTACAGTCGATAGGCATTGTTAGAACACCAGCTATTACTTTTCCTCCTTAGCTCTGTACTTTCATATCTGGATTCCAAAATAAATAATTTACAGATATCAAGTTCATTATTTTTAACAGCTTTGCTTTATAAATAGTTTTGGTTAGCAACATTTTTCTTTTAGACAACTAAAAGTAACTTTGTGTTCCTTTTTCCTGTTTTAACTGCAGCAACTTCACTATACAGACATTCTTTCAGGAGGCAGTACCTAAATGAAAATTGTGTTTCCATATGCCACCGATCACAGCTGATGGGTTTACCTGTCGCTTAGAGGAATCTACAGGAAATTGAACACTGGGCTTTGTAACGCATCGGGCTCCCAAGCTCTCCCTGCCTCAGACCCCCTGGAGTCAACTCTATGCTCTAAATATCTGTCAGACCCTTAGAATTAAGTGTCTGACTCATAAGGATGAGTAACGCTGATTTATTCTTCCAGAAGGAAGCTTAACTTTGCCATTTATTATGCTTTAATGAAGTCTCATCCACTCCGCATGCCCGGGCAGTGAGTAATTTCTGGTAAGTGAATGTTTTGGAAAGCTGAAAAATTACAACACATCTTTCTATTTTATTGCCTTTTAAAAAATCTACCAAATTTTCCCTGACTTCCTAAATTATAATACCATGTTCTAGAGATGATGTCACCTCACTTTTATCAAAAATGAGCCGCTGAATGACAACTCAGAGAGGACGATTTGCCTTTAATGTGGCAATGTGATGCCTAGGAGTGGTTTTTATTGATTGATGATTCTCTTTGCTTTCCCCGGAAACAAAGTCTCTGTAGAGACCAACGACCCTTCCGCAGTGCCCCCTAAATGGCCCGTGCTCCTCCCCTACTGCAGCAAGCTTCAGAGTCTGTTACATCTACGCAGGCCTCTTGTGACTCTATCATTACCTTTTTCTCACCATGTGGTTTCTTTTATACTTTGTTATTTTTCCTGGACTGTAAGATTTGGACAATAAGACTGGATTTTGTAGACATTATTGAGTAATAATAATTATTTTTTTTGTATATGGCTACTGACCAATTCAAAGTTTTAAGGACTGGGTGTATTCCAATACAGTAAGTAGTGCATCCTATTACCCTACTTATAATGGAAAAAAATGTATATGTAATATTTCTGTACACAAAAAGGAATGAAAGGTAATGCAGCCAATGAAGAGTAGTCATCCCTAAAGATATATGAACACACAATTCACAGAAGAAATAAAAAGCCACTAAGCATATGAAAGCAATGCTCATCTTCACTAATAAAGCAACAAGGATAGGGACTTCTATTTTAAAATTTAGATTCAAAACACAGTTATGTATTATCCAAAATTCTTTTCTGTTTAATTTCAAAAGTTTTTATCAAGTCACTTTGTAAAAGGTAAAAATTAAAGTCAGAGTAATAAACTATCACATCTTATTAAAGACAATATCATAAATCAGTTATAAAGGTAAGTTATTCCTTCCAACCTCATGTATGGATTTTTTTTTTAACTTTTCGTGTGTGTGTGTGTCCATCTGCCCCTGAGGCTGTAAATGCTTTTACTCTATCCCATGATTATGGTTCAATTTTTACACTTCCATCTTTAATCTACTTGGAATTCAGTCTAGTAGAGGTCTTTCTTATTTTTCCCCAAATAATTAACCAGCTGTCCCAACGCCTCATACTGAATTTACATCCAATCCCACCCATCCCCCACTTCCTTGTCTCCATCCTCACATCCTTCGTTAGGACCACAGTCACGCTGCACCCAAATTATTTCTCCAGGCTCCCAGCTGCTCTTCCCACCCGGGAACTGCTGTGCATACCACACACAGAGTGATGGCATCGCCTGCTTATTTAAATCCTTCCAATGACTTTCTACTGCTCTCAGGATGGAATTCAAACTTTTTCATATGCTCGCAAGTAGAGTGGCCATATAATTTATCATCTAAATAAGGAAGCCACTGAAATTAAAAGGGAGGCTATTAATATTAACCACACTGGAGCTACAGGCAAACAGCAGGCCGTCCTGGGTAACCAGGAGGTCGGCCCCGACTCACAGCTCTACTGTCCAGCCCCTCCACTCCCTCTTTCACACGCTGCCGCTCAGCCACACTAAGTCTATGTTACGCCTCAAATGTGACAAGTGATTTCCTTTGTAGGACTTCATACCGGAAACCTTCATTTCTCACCTCCCCCGCCGACTCACCCCTCACTCCTCTGCCCCTCTGGTCACCTCACACCAGCCTTCAGGCGTCACCAGGCACAGACCATCTCCTCGGCAGTCCTCTTCAACCCGCCCGCACCCAGCCTGGGCGCCAGCTCCGCTCCTATGTGTTCCACACTATTTCTGGGTGTTCCCTCTCTTTATCCCCTATTTCTATCACCTTCATTAATCTTCATGTATCATCATACATCTTCTACAAGTTCCAGCTACAGGGACTGGCAGAGTAGATGCTCAATTTATGTAGGAATGAATGAATGAAGATCCAACTCTGGTGACATTTACAAACTACCAAAGAAAGTTTTTAGTTTTTTTTGCGGTACACGGGCCTCTCACTGTTGTGGCCTCTCCCGTTGCGGAGCACAGGCTCCGGACGCGCAGGCCCAGCGGCCATGGCTCACGGGCCCAGCCGCTCTGCGGCACGTGGGATCTTCCCGGACCGGGGCACGAACCCGCATCCCCTGCATTGGCAGGCGGACTCTCAACCACTGCGCCACCAGGGAAGCCCCCCAAAGAAAGTTTTAATGCTTTTCAAAACGAGTTGTCTACAGAAAGCACGTATTATCATTTCATAGTTGGCTACACACTTGGTTGTATATACCTATGTGTGTTTTTAAAAAAATCATTATTACTTTGCAGGTACATTTCAGGTTTCCTTTCAGTATTGTGAATTAAATATTCTAAATGGAAGGGCAATCTTCAAAAAGTAAATAATTAGTTCCCTTATCCACTAAAATTTAAGGGCAATATTCAAGTTAACACCTTGGAATTACATTTTTCATATTTTAACTGTCAGTTCAATGAACAATTCATGTATACATGTTATATTCTACTGTACCTTGCTTCTGCTCTTAAAAAAAAGAAAAAAGCAAATATTTTCATTTATTCTAAGACAAAAAGGAGTATTTGATCATATTCTGAAATAGCTTAAAACTTATTTGGGGACTGCATTTCTTAAAGTAATTACCTTCAAAAGTGAGATAGTGATGGTTGTTAACATAAATGATTTCAAGGAAAGCAATGTTAAATGTTAGGTCAAACTGGGAAGAAAAGTATTTTCTTCCCAAGACTGGTGAACTAGAAATTGCCATTGTCGACTGTACCGTCGAGTGTCCTCAACGTCAGCCACTTTCCACACGTTATTTCCTGAACATACACCTTTCACGCTGACTTCTCACCATTCCTTAGTCACACTGCTACGTACATGTGAAAACAGACAGAACTGTTTGTCTGAGGTATTTCTGCCATAACGAAGTTTAAGTACTCAATTAAAA
Organism: Stenella coeruleoalba; assembly: GCF_951394435.1. Lineage (NCBI taxonomy): Eukaryota > Metazoa > Chordata > Mammalia > Artiodactyla > Delphinidae > Stenella > Stenella coeruleoalba. The sequence continues at coordinate 181,908,968 of NC_137147.1, read as the reverse complement.
GCTGCATCCTATGGTGCTGCATGATGCCATCGTAAAGGGAAGAAAACCCACATTTCTTTCCTTCTGGAGGAGTTTCTCCTTCCTTGCTGTGTTTCTCTCCTGTGTGCTTCCTTTACTGCTCACACAAAACAAAATTCTGATCACCAAACGCGTGACGGGTTTTCTCAACACCAAGCAATTCTGTGACACCACCTGGGCGTCCTACAGTTCAACCCAATTCTGAGGTCACCTTCCCAGAGAGCGCGTCAGCTCCCACAGGTTGGGGGCTCGATCCTTGAGGACTGCCCCCCCCCGACACACTTCAGGCACCAGGCACCACTCCAGGCTGCCACCTGTGCTTCTGACCAACCAGCTGCAGATGTGAGGTTCCAACAACCCCCTGCTTGGGTTCAATTAATTTGCTGGAGTAGGTCACAGGGAAACACTTACAAGTACCGGTTTATTAAAGCATATGATAAAGGACTCAGATGAAGAGATACACACAGGGTAAGGTCTGGAGGGTAGGAGCATCTGTTCCCGTGGAGGTGGGTACATCACCCTCCTGGTACATGGATGTGTCCCCGAGCCTAGAAGCTCTCTGAACATCACACTTTGGGGATTTTAGGGAGGCTTCCTCAAGTGGGCATAATCAATTCTTAACTCCATTTCCAGCCCCTCTCCCCTCTCTGGAGGATGGTGGCAGGGGTGGGGTGAGGCTGAAAATTCCAAGCTTCTAATCGTGGCGTGGTCTTGCTGGTGACCAGCGCCCAGCCAGGGGCGCACCCAGAGGCGCCTCATTAGGACAAAGCTCCCCGTGCTCTAACCACTTAAAAATTTACAAGGGCTGGAGGGGACCTGTGTCAGGGACAGGGTCAAAGACAAAGAAATACAAGTGCAATACACGTTCCCAGTGTTCTTATCACTTAGGAAATTAACTAGGGTTTTATAAGCTTTGGGCCAGGAACCTGGGGCAGACACCAAAATGTACCTATCTTCTCTTATCTCATAACCACCTACGGTCACACACCCCTCTCCGGCCAAATACCAGTTTCCATCCAGTATAACCTCTTTATTATTAGTTGTTCCATTTCAAACACTCTTGAACGGAATACCAAAATCAGATCTTTTGTTTCTGGGGGGTCAGAAACATTCCTCTTTAATTTGTAAAATTGAAACCAAGATAACGCTCTCAAAAATGGAGCTTACCAAGCGCCTCGCGGGTACCCTTGCCATGCTCTGCGCCTCACGGGTACCCTTGCCACGCTCTGATTAACATCAACTTCCCAAGCGCAGTGTAAGGAAACTGAAGGAATTTTCAGAGCATTCACGGATCTCCTCCAAGCTGCTCACTGTCTGTGCACTCCGCCTTCAGCATCAGCGACCTTCCTGCACTAACCAGATCCTTATTCTTCTAGAACTAAAGTATAACCGATTTCCTCTGCACCAGTCAATTCCTCTCATATTATTAATCATAGTTCATTTACCCTTTACAGAAATACATTCATGTACTTTATATCTACTTACATGGTTTAGAAATCACGGTCCATACACGTTCTCTTTTATTTAATACTTTTCCGAATATCAGTTTAAGACCATATATAGCACAGTTCCAAAGGAGATTTTTCAAAGAAGGTAGAAATAATCAGTTTTTCCATCTAGATGGACATTTTCATTCAAAAGTCTATATGTGCTTAACAGAAATCACGACATAACTGATCATTTTGATTACATAATGACTGATCTATAGGTAATTCTGACTCCTGGACAATATTTCACATACAAGCGCAGTAGTATCAAGTATAAAATGTATGGGTCATAGAATTTAATACATTAATGACCTTAGAATTAACAGGAAAATTTCTAAATCACATCGTTGACTAATCACACCTGGAGGAAAAATAAGTGATAAACTTGTAAGAAAAACAGAGACTCGAAATGGATCTGCCAGTATTTTACTGGTATTTACACTGGAAAAATGCTTTGCTCTGTAGAAATGGTACGATGCATTAAAACACAAATTGGCAGAAGAGGGGGCAGGAAATGGGGAGAGGAAGAGGAATGCTAAGACAGTCCCACAGAAAAATAGATACTGTTGTCAAATCCACTGGCACACCGTTAACTAGCCAAGCAAAATGGACCTAAACAAAATCGCTAATAGGTTCTGTATCCTGTATTCTTAACTTCCTTTAAAAGAAAAACGACCTTGAAGCTCCATTATATTTGCCAACTTAAATCCTGAGCTTCCCAACTTAAGTATTTTATAGATTGTCACAACATTATCATGAAAAGCTCAACTCTTTTTCCTTCACAGGATTTGGGCGATTAAAATACTGTGCACTATTTGAAAACACATTTACTTGAAAATTGATGCTCGAAACAGAATTCATCTGAAGGCCCAGAAAGTGGCCCTTTTCGGCTATATTTATTACAGGTGTCACACGTCCTCACCTTCACATTGGGTTTTGACAGTAGTTTCAACAGCTCTCTGATCTCGCTGCTCAATGGCTTGTTCTGAAGCTCCTCCGTCAGCTGCAGGGGAGAGCACATTGACACGAGGGACAGTTAGTAAGAGCAGGGGAGCTCCACGTGCGGCAACTGAGAATCTCTCTTGCTACTTTTTCGGTGATTAAGCACAAGTCAGCAGGAAAGAAAACAGACTATCAATCGCTGCTCTTCTTCTGAGGCTCTTAGTAGCCCTGATCCCAGCCCAGGCTCTCAGCTGAGTACAACTCAAGAAATCACATCGGCTAGATCACCTTCTGATTCACCGCACAGGGGGCAAATCCCAGCACTTCCTCTACGACATGGTCTTTTGCATGCAGACAAAGGACCACCTGGAAAAGGCAGTGGATCAGGCTTTGACATTGTACAAAAGAAAAACACAGAAAAGAGAACTTCTGAACGAGGTGGTGAAATCCACAGAGTTTCTAAACCCCAAGTAGCTTTTGCTGTTTAGAGCTGGGGTAGAAAGAACTAGAATGCCTCTGAAAGAGCAAATGATCGGAAACCTTTATTATGCTCACCTACACAGTCTGTTAAATATAAAATAGGTTAATCATAAAATGACTTATAATAGGTTGACAACTACGCTGCTACCTCAGATGCTGACTGTTCTCTACCAGGATTATAAATTCCCATTGCCAGTTCCAGCTGAAGCTGAAGAAGAAAGGGGTGGAGCTTGGAACCTGCCTTGTGCTCTGCATTAAGAGGCCTCTATCAAAATCTCAATCTTAGGCTATAAGAAGGATCATATCATTTTCATACGAAGAAAAGCAAGAGTCACATAGAAAAAAGATTAGAATTATGAAAAAATACAGCACAGAATGCAAAATATGTACATATACTTTCATTTAAAAACCCTTCTCGGGCTTCCCTGGTGGCGCAGTGGTTGAGAGTCCACCTGCCGATGCAGGGGACACGGGTTCGTGCCCCGGTCCGGGAAGATCCCACATGCTGCGGAGCGGCTGTGCCCGTGAGCCATGGCCGCTGAGCCTGCGCGTCCGGAGCCTGTGCTCCGCAACGGGAGAGGCCGCAGCGGTGAGAGGCCCGCGTACCGCAAAAAAAAAAAAAAACCAAAACAACAACAACAACAAAAAAAACCCTTCTCAAAACACTGCATGAAAGTTCCATTTGCCCCTACTATAGTTTCTAACAAACCAAAAATAATTGCTCTTATCTCTGGAAAGGACTTTTCTCTAAACGAGGGGTGTAATATAAATTATACACAAAAAATAAAACCAGATAAAATTGATATATTCACTGACTACACTTCAAAAAGTGCTTTTCCTTTCTCAAGGTAACATTTTTTTACAGAATTTTTAACTTACAAAAAGACACAAAAGGCTCTTTGCACTCTTGAATCAAACATTTAAATATATTGCTCTGATGAATTACAAAATGCTAAGTTTATATTTACATAAAAATCTCTAATTAAAAAAATGCAATATTGTTGTAACATGACTGGGCCTTCATTACATTGGTTTATAAATAAATATTTCCCCAAACCCTCAACAATAAATGTTCTAAAACCGGTTTTCAAGGCTCTCTCAATCGTCAAGTGTTTTGGTTCTGCAACACAGAGGTAAAAGCTCCTTCACAAAACATGTATATTGCAACATCCTTGTAATCTCTGTAGAAATGGAAGGAAAAAATGGGGACTAAACAGGGAACACACAACTTGGAGATACATTACACATGCTTTATTTTCTAAACTAGAATACACGGTATTATCAAAGAAAATCAACCCTTGAAGATGGTCGGTTTTTCTCATTATACCTACAGCTCTAAAATCTTACTAAGCGGAACTATAGTTTGTTTCATTGTAATAACGTAAAAGATTAAAAAACAACAGAGAGGCTGTAGGGTGTCACTAAAAGCAGCCTCCACGCCACATGCATTTCTTGCCCAGCTTAGTGTCCCCTGTAGTTCATCCAGGTCTGTGCTCAGCTCATCTGAGTCCAGAAGTCAACGGGAGAAACAGCGAGTTACTTCCCTGACCCAGATTTCAAATAAAATTACAGCTACGGGAAATTAACTACTCCATCAATGCCAGCTGCTGCTCAAATTTATTTTTCGGTTATGAAGGTAATTTGGAAAGGTCTAATACCCATAAATCTCTACTATGCTTTACAATCCACTTAAAAAACAACCCTGACTTTTTATGTATTTCGTCCGCCTCATTCCTATGCCAGCGTCTGTCAGTTTCAAGACTGGCAGCGACACAGCCGTCTTGTCTCTATTTCTCCAAAGCTTTTCTCTTGCCTGGGACTTTCTCGGACTCTAACAGCTGATAGCATCTCTCCCCACAGAGGCACAGACTAAAATTTCTATTTCGTAATTACCAAGGCAGGACAAGAGGGTTATCTCCATGCAAAATCTTTAGGACAGGAAAGTGAAAAAAATCAGCCTAGTGTCAGCGTCAACTCAGGGATGACAGGCCTTTCGGAGACATCTGCAACTTCTTCCGGTTTTCACTCCTAGGATCACACGTCTCTGTCTGCACTAGGGTGAGCCCTGCCCCCAAGAGGCCGCGAAGGACAAGTACCCCTGAGCTCAGAAAGGCACACTTACGTCACCAGCTAAGGCTGCCGCACCCTGGAGGATGGGCGTGGGATTCTGCTTCTCGTAGTAGTGAAGTTTCTCGTGAATCTGGAAGGAAAGCAAATGCACGTAAGCTCACCTGCCAGCAAGCAGCCTGAGACATTCAACTACTTGGATCGTTTCACCAGCAACCGATCTACTGAACACTCTAAACACGTTTCTGTAAACCTACAGATGACGAAGAGGCGCGCCTAGTTCACCTACTGCCGTGCTTTCACCAGCAACCGATCTACTGAACACTCTAAACACGTTTCTGTAAACCTACAGATGACGAAGAGGCGGGCCTAGTTCACCTACTGCCGCTTCAGTGTTTGTAACAAGAACTCAAACGGGGGGTGGGACCATCATTAAATAGAACCCACGCAAAAGCTAACCTGTGTTCCCCAAACAAACATTAGCTTTATAAAACCTTTAATTTGTAAAACATAATTGCTTCAATACTTCGAGCGGTGGTTGTAGGTTATATACCTGCTAAAAACACAAGTTATGATTAAAGCAAAGCAAGAAGCTGGCAGCCGTGTTCTGACAATTTGGTGTGTAATAACCACCCAGAGCAAAGAACCAGGTGTCCTGCAGACCGAGGGCCAGCGCTCCCGGAAGACCTCACGGAGCACACAGCTCCCTTCGCTTCTCGCTTTTCCTTTCTTCCAAATAGTCAGCTTCCCCCCACCCATTCAAATTTCTACAGAAAAGGGATTTCTCAAAACTAGAGACATCTCTCCTAACTATTCAGCTTCAATTTTTCATTTTGTAAAACAGTAAAATTCTATTAATACAAGATAATTTTGTCCGTTTCCCATCACCATGACCAAAGAAACACAAAGGCAAGAATACATTTCAATGCATCAGAAGACTAACTGAGTTCATTTAAAAAACCTAGAATGATAGCTAAGAATGAGGGGAGCTTTGACAAATTTGTAACTGTTGGCACCTAGTTTAATCGATTTCAGCTCTTACACAGAGGCCCTTAAATTTTTTTTTGAATTATATATTTTTATACAGCAGGTTCTTATTAGTTATCTATTTTATACAAATTAGTGTATATATGTCAACCCCAATCTCCCAGTTCATCCCCTCCACACCCGTTTCCCCCCTTGGGTACCATATGTTTGTTTTCTACATCTGTGTCTCTATCGTTGCCTTGCAAACCGGTTCATTTACACCATTTTTCTACATTCCACATATATGCATTAATATACGATATTTGTTTTTCTCTTTCTTACTTCACTCTGTATGACAGTCTCTAGGTCCATCCACACCTCTACAAATGACCCAATTTCGCTTCTTTTTATGGCTGAGTAATATTCCACTGTATATATGTGCCACATCTTCTTTATCCATTCGTCTGTTGATGGGCATGCAGGTTGCTTCCATGACCTGGCTATTCTAAATAGTGCTGCAATGAACATTGGGATACATGTGTCTTTTTGATTTATGGTTTTCTCTGGGTATATGCCCAGTAGTGGGATTGCTGGATCATATGGTAATTTTATTTTTGTTTTTTAAGGAACCTCCATACTGTTCTCCATAGGAGCTGTATCAATTTACATTCCCACCAACAGTGCAAGAGGGTTCCCTTTTCTCCCCACCCTCTCCAGCATTTATTGTTTGTAGATTTTCTGATGATGCCCATTCTAACAGGTGTGAGGTGATACTTCATTGTAGTTTTGATTTGCATTTCTCTAACGATTAGTGATACTGAGGAGCTTTTAGGTGCCTCTTGGCCATCTGTATGTCTTCTTTGGAGATCTGGAGATTAATCCTTTGTCCGCTGATTCGTTTGCAAATATTTTCTCCCATTCTGAGAGTTGTCTTTCCTCTCGTCTTGTTTAAAGTTTCCTTTGCTGTGCAAAAGCTTTTAAGTTTCATTAGGTCCCATTTGTTTATTTTTGTTTTTATTTCCATTACTCTAGGAGGGGTGTTAAAAAAGATCTTGCTGTGATTTATGTCAAAGAGTGTTCTTCCTATGTTTTCCTCTAACAGTTTTATAGTGTCCAGTCTTACATTTAGGTCTTTAACCCATTTTGAGTTTATTTTTGTGTACGGTGTTAGGTAGTGCTCTAATTTCATTCTTTTACATGTAGCTGTCCAGTTTTCCCAGAACCACTTACTGAAGAGGCTGTCTTTTTTCCATTGTATATTCTTGCCTCCTTTATCAAAAATAAGGTGACCATATGTGTGTGGGTTTACCTCCGGGCTCTCTCTCTTGTCCCACTGATCTATATTTTTGTTTTTGTGCCAGTACCATATTGTCTTGATTACTGTAGCTTTGTAGTATAGTCTGAAGTCAGGAAGTCTGATTCCCTGCATCTACTGAGATGATATCATTTTTATTCTTCAATTTGTTAATATGGTGTATCACACTGATTGATTTGCACATATTGAAGAATCTTTGCATCCCTGGGATAAATCCCACTTGATTGTGTATGATGCTAAATTTAACGTGTTGTGGGATTCTGTTTGTTAGTATTTTGTTGAGGATTTTTGCATCTATATTTATCAGTGATAATGGCCTGTAATTTTCTTTTTTTGTAGTATTTTTGTCTGGTTTTGGTATCAAGGTGATGGTGGCCTCAGAGAATGAGTTTGGGAGTCCCTTCCTCTGCAATTTTTTAGAAGAGTTTGAGAAGGATGGGTGTTAGCTCTTCTCCAAATGTTTGATAGAATTCACCTGTGAAGCCATCTGGTCCTGGACTTTTGTTTCTTGGAAGATTTTTAATCACAGTTTCAATTTCATTACTTGTGATTAGTCTGTTCATATTTCCTATTTCTTCCTGGTTCAGTCTTGGAAGGTTCTAAGAATTTGTCCATTTCTTCCAGGTTGTCCTGTTTATTGGCATACAGTTGCTTGTAGTAGTCTCTTAGGATGCTCTGTATTTCTGTGGTGTCTGTTGTAATTTCCCCTTTTTCATTTCTAATTTTATTGATTTGAGTCCTCTCCGTTTCTTGATGAGTCTGGCTAAAGGTTTATCAATTTTGTTTATCTCCTCAAAGAACCCGTGTTTAGTTTTATTTATCTTTGCTATTGTTTTCTTTGTTTCTATTTCATTTATTTCTGCTCTCATCTTTACGATTTCTTTCCTTCTACTAACTTTGGGTTTTGTTCTTTCTCTAGTTCCTTTAGGTGTAAGCTTACATTGTTTGACATTTTTCTTGGTTCTTGACGTAGGATTGTATTGCTATAAACTTCCTTCTTAGAACTGCTTTTGCTGCATCCCATAGGTTTTGGATCGTTGTGTTTTTGCTGTCATTTGCCTCTAGGCATTTTTTGATTTCCTCTTTGATTTCTTCAGTGATCTCTTCGTTATTTAGTAACGTATTCTTTAGCCTCCCTGTGTTTGTGTTTTTACGGTTTTTTTCCCCCTGTAAATTTCAAATCTCATAGCATTGTGGTCCGAAAAAATGCTTGATATGATCTCAATTCTCTTAAATTTACCGAGGCATGATTTGTGACCCAAGATGTGATCTATCCCAAAGAATGTTCCGTGTGCACTTGAGAAGAAATGTAATCTGTTGTCTTCAGATGGAATATCCTATAAATACCAATTAAATCTATCTGGTCTATTGTGTCATTTAAAGCTTGTGTTTCCTTATTAATTTTCTGTCTGGATGATCTGTCCATTGGTGTGAGTGAGGTGTTAACGTCCCGCACTATTATTGTGTTACTGTCGATTTCCTCTTTTATAGCTGTTAGCAGTTGCCTTATGTATTGAGGTGCTCCTATGTTGGGTGCACATATATTTATAATTGTTATGTCTTCTTCTTGGATTGATCCCTTGATCATTATGTCCTTCCCTGTTCCTTGTAACATACTTTATTTTAAAGTCTACTTTATCTGATATGAGTATTGCTACTCCAGCTTTCTTTTGATTTCCGTTTGCATGGAATATCTTTTTCCATCCCCTCCCTTTCAGTCTGTATGTGTCCCTAGGTCTGAAGTGGGTCTCTTGTGGACAGCATGTATATGGGTCTTGCTTTTGTATCCATTCAGCGAGACTGTGTCTTTTGGTTGGAGCATTTAATCCATTCACATTTAAGGTAATTATTAATATGTATGTTCCTATTCCCATTTTCTTAATTGTTTTGGGTTTGTTTTTGTAGGTCCTTTTCTTCTCTTGTGTTTCCCACTTAAGGAAGTTCCTTTAGCATTTCTTGTAGAGCTGGTTTGGTGGTGCTGAATTCTCTCTTAGTTTTTGCTTGTTTGTAAAGCTTTTGATTTCTCTACTGAATCTGAATGAGATCCTTGCCGGGTAGAGTAATCTTGGTTGTAGGTTCTTCCCTTTCATCACTTTAAATATATCCTGCCACTCCCTTCTGGCTTGTAGAGTTTCTGCTGACAAATCAGCTGTTAACCTTTTGGGAGTTCCCTTGTATGTTGTTTGTCGTTTTCCCCTTGTTGCTTTTAACAATTTTTCTTTGTCTTTAATTTTTGTCAATTTGATTACTATGTGTCTCGGTGTGTTTCTCCTTGGGTTTATCCTGCCTGGGACTCTGCACTTCCTGGACTTGGGTGGCTATTTCATTTCCCATGGTAGGGAAGTTTTCGACTATAATCTCTTCAAATATTTTCTCAGGTCCTCTCTCTCTCTCTTCTCTTTCTGGGACCCCTATAATAAGAATGTTGGTGCATTTAATGTTGTCCCAGAGGTCTCTTAGGTTGTCTGCATTTCCTTTCATTCTTTTTTCTTTATTCTGTTCCATGGCAGTGAATTCCACCATCCTGTCTTCCAGGTCACTTATCCGTTTTTCTGCCTCAGTTATTCTGCTATTGATTCCTTCTAATGTATTTTTCATTTCAGATATTGTATTATTCATCTGTTTGTTTTTTCTTTAATTCTTCTAGGTGTTTCTCCTTTAATTCTTCTGGGTCTTTGTTAGACATTTCTTGCATCTTCTTGATCTTTGCCTTCATTCTTTTTCTGAGGTCCTGGCTCATCTTCACTATCATTATTCTGAATTCTTTTTCTGGAAGGCTGCCTAGCTCCACTTCATTTAGTTTTTTCTCTGGGGTTTTATCTTGTTCCTTCATCTGGTACTTAGTCCTTTGCCTTCATTTTGTCTATCTTTCTGTGAATGTGGTTTTCCTTCAACAGGCTGCAGGATTGTAGTTCTTCTTGCTTCTGCTGTCTGCCCTCTGGTGGATGAGGCTATCTAAGAGGCTTGTGCAAGCTTCCTGATGGGAGGGACTGGTGGTGGGTAGAGCTGGGTGTTGCTATGGTGGGCAGAGCTCAGTAAAACTTTAATCCATTTGTCTGTTGATGGGTGGGGCTGGGTTACCTCCCTGTTGGTTGTTTGGCCTGAGGCGACCCAACACTGGAGCCTACCTGGGCTCTTTGGTGGGGCTAATGACAGACTCTGGGAGGGCTCACACCAAGGAGTACTTCCCAGAACTGCTGCTGCCAGTGTTCTTGTCCTCATGGTGAGACACAGCCACCCCCCGCCTCTGCAGGAGACCCTCCAACACTAGCAGGTAGGTCTGGTTCAGTCTCCTATGGGGTCACTGCTCCTTCCCCTGGGTCCCGAGGTGCACACTAGTTTGTGTGTGCCCTCCAAGAGTTGAGTCTCTGTTTCCCCCAGTCTTGTCAAAGTCCTGCAATCAAATCCCACTAGCCTTCAAAGTCTGATTCTCTGGGAATTCCTCCTCCCGTTGCCGGACCCCCAGGTTGGGAAGCCTGACGTGGGGCTCAGAACCTTCACTCCAGTGGGTGGACTTCTGTGGTATAACTGTTCTCCAGTCTGTGAGTCACCCACCCAGTGGTTATGGGATTTGATTTTATTGTGATTGTGCCCCTCCTACCGTCCCACTGTGGCTTCTCCTTTATCTTTGGATGTGGGGTGTCTTTTTTAGTGAGTTCCAGTGTCTTCCTGTTGATGACTGTTCAGCAGTTAGTTGTGATTCCGGCGCTCTCGCAAGAGGGAGTGAGCGCACGTCCTTCTACTCCACCACCTTGAACCAATCTTGGTGCCCTTAAATTTTTATGCTTGAAAACTTACTTTAGCCCCTTCTTATTTCCAGTTGAGGAGATTGCCCCCCACTATATATGAAAAACAGTTGTACCTCATGGTTTCCTGTTTTTAACAGGTATCAAGTAAAATACTCTTTTAATTATGCTCAAAGCTAACCAAACTCTCTTGTAAAATGTCTGGAAGATAGATTTTATTTTGATTAGGCAGATGCTATAGCTAAGAGAGGATTCTATTACCTTTTTGGCAACCTGGTACCTAACGCAAAGCATCAGGGAAAGAGTTTTGACACTTATGATATTACCAGAATGATCAGGGCAACATTTTTACTTAATATCTTGGAAGCTTTCAACATTTATCATATTACGGAAATAAACACATTTTACGGAATACAAGCCATGAAACACGTAACAGTCGATTTGAAGAAGCTAAGAAAATATAATCTAAAATGAAACCAACTGTCCTAAAAGCTAAATTAATTTTGCTTAAATAATTATCAAGAATTAAAAAAAAGAAAAAAGAATTAGGTCACCTGAACATATACTATCATAGAATACTAAACTTACCTGCTCATAAAACTTATCTAACTTTATTGCAACTACCTGTTTAAGTGTCTGCCTTCCTGCAACAATAAGCCCCGAAGCTCATGTGCCTGTCTGTATTACCTCAGCCTAGTTATCAGGACTCTTCATAACATGGTCTTCAATGAGTTTAGTGTTTTAATTCTAAACTCACAAGAACACTAAAAGGTAGATATTACAGATAAACACATACACAGTTAAATAACTGGCTATGGTCCCACAAATGGCAGAGCTGGGATTTAAAACTCAAGCCATCTGGCTTAGCTTCAGGGCACTTAATCACCCCACTGGCCTCTCAGATCTCGTCTGCGTTCTCCACTGACCTCATTCACTGTTGAATGAATATGACAGAAAGGAGGCTGGATAGAGAGGTGACAAATCACAAGGGCTGTTGCCACTGACAACAGGATGATTGACGGTTCCCATCCACCCCTCCCCCCTTGGTTCTTCCCTTCCTATGGTTTCTACTTTTTCTAGATTTATCAAACTACTATAATTATAACCTAAAACTACATGCCCCAATTAAATACGTTATTTCTCCACTTCATTTGCTTCTTCTGAGTGTCTTTTAAAAACAGCTTCCTCTTTCTCCATCATCCTTCCAAGACCCTCACTCAAGGATACAAGAGCCCACCCTCCCCTGCCTGTCCCTGGACTTTGTACTAAATCGAGAATATTTTAAATGTTCTCCTAGAATTTCCAGATGCTGGCAACCCTTTGTCTAGATGTGTTTTACTTCAGTACATAATTTTAAAATTTAAGTTGGTTAGCAAAGTAAAAATTACTCTAAATAATTTTGAACTGTTCACTGTTTCCAAACATCTTGAAATTCTGCTTTTTCCTAGTATTTATAATACTAGGAAGAAAAATTTAAAACCAAACTGATGTAAAAACTCTAATATAAAAGCAGGTAACATGTACAGCCGTGACCCCAAGGTTGCTCAACAGCATGTTCTGACGCTGGACCCATACTCTGCTTGTTCGCTATGCTGAGTCACCAGCTGCGTGGCTCCTGGACCGAGTGCTTGGACCGTGGCTAGTGGGCCTGAGGAACTGTATTTTTAATTTTAATTAATTTAAATTTAAACATCAGTGTGTGGCTAGTGCCTTCTATACTAGATGACATGGCATCGTTTCATGCTATCCACTATGTAATTTCCCTTTACACCCCAGAAAAGTTCACTCTGATAAACAGGTTGGCAAGTTTCCCAGAGGGGTAACGTTCTGGAATCCAAGAGACAAATATATAACCAAAGTCGTGGCTTCCGCAATAAGGCAAACAGCATCCCTCACTAAGTATTATGGATTCGCCAAATGTGCAAAATCTCATTTATTTTAAATAAACGTTTCCCTTTGCAGATCCAACCGCATAATAAAAGTGTACTTCATTTTTTCTCCCTTGAAGAACAAGAAGAGAGTAAAACTGGAAGGAATTGAGGAGAGAAAGGACCTGGGGTAAAAATAAAAGAGTCTGGGGAGAAGGGGAGACTCTGATTACATTAATTTCATGTGATAGAAAAATATGCAATTATTCAAAACCAAGATCCTAAAAAAGAATGGCATGTGCTAAAATGTTTAAAATACACTATGAAGAAAAAAGGACAACTCAAAATGTATATACGTTTATGCTCTATTAAGTAGTGTCCATAAGGGTTTGTTTTCTGTAATTACATTTCTAGTCAGAAGAAGTCAGTTAAAATAAAATTCATTTGTATATGTAATCAAGGCTTATACGAAAGCTATAGGTACCTTCACTTACATTCACATCTTGAAAATAAATGTTCAATTTCTATAAGGAAATCTGGTGCCAGTAATCTAATTTCGGTACACGTACAGTAGAAACTGCCTTAAATGAAGCTTCAAAACAAAAGTATAAATAAAGCTTGACCAATCTCAATGCAATCATTTGTTTTAAACCTCTCAATGATGTGTAGAGGTAAACTGAAAACCACCATCAAGGTTACCTAAATGGTGATATTAAATGAACCAAAGCTGTAAAATCCTTTTGCCTTCTATTATGAGTATTAAAAAGCACAGTGGTTTGACTCTCTGCTGTGTTTGTCATAGTACCCAATCTAGAGATGGCACATGTGCACACACACACACGCACACACACACACACGCACCGCTATCTCCCTCCTTTATTTAAAAGCATGAAGAGGAGGGAATTCGGTATTAAAAGAAGATCCGTGCATCACAATGACAACCTAGCTGAAAATTACACACTATATTGTGTAAAGGTTGCAAAAGTGAAAGTCTTCTAATGGCTGGGACCCTCTTTTAAAAAGAATAATTTAATCTTTCTCCAAAAGGAAAACAAAACAAAACAAAAAAACTTTAGCTCAAGAGAAAAAAAGGGACAAGAAAGAGAAGGGTAAATTTAAAACTGAAAAACAAGAAAACAACGAAGAGCAGAGGCAGTAGTGCTAACTGTATGTCCTCCTCTCCGTCTCCTACTACTCATCTCCCTCTTTGGGCTAATTTTCTTGGCTGACACCTCCAGAAAAAAATTTTATAAAACTGATGAGAGCTGACATTCTTGTTTTGTTCCTGTCTTTAACGTGATAAATTCTGGCTTCACAGCGCCACAGATAAATATTATCTCGTGAAATCAGGACCGATGCATTCTAAATTTATCAAGAGTATTTTTAAAGAATGAATGCTCAATTTCACAAAATGTTTCTCAGTATATACACATTGTGTTTCCTATCTGATCCGTTAATATGCGTGCTCTTTATAAATTTCCAAATACTAACCCATCCAACCCACAATGAACTTCAAGTGTTACGATGTATTTTTCTTCTAATGTGCGGGGAATTCCACTGGCCAATACTTTACTTAGAATTTCTGCATCAATATTCATAATTAAGACTGACATTTCTTTTTGTCCTGCCTTTACTGGGTTTTGATATCAATGTTATACTCATTTCGTTATTTTAAAGTTATGGAAGCTTTCTACATTTTATATGCTCTGGGAACATCTAAATACCAGTGGAGTGCTCTCTTCTTTAAATATCTGAAGGCATTCCCCTGAGAAACCAGCTGTCTCTGATATATTTTGGTATTTTATTTCTTCTGGTTCGTTTACAGCAATTTCTCCAGTTAGGTGTTTCTATCTCTCCTAGTATCAGCTGCAGAAAATACTATTTCCTAGAAAATTATCCATTTTTGTCTGGCTTTAAAAAAAAGCTACCTGAAGCTACTTAAGCAAAATAGTCTCTTAGAAGTCTTTGAATTTACTCCATATTTTTTTCTTTGTTACCATCTCTTATTTGGTGTTTGTAACTTTATTTTCACCCCTCATCCCTACGTTAGTTAACTAATACTGATTTTACTGTGCTTTCAAAGAAACACCTTCTAGATTCATTAGTTTTTACCATTTTTGTTTTCTAATATTTTTCTGTTCTTATCTTACTTTATTCCTTCTTTCTTTACGTGACCCAGCCCCACACGTACGTCATACGAACGACTGGGGACAAAAGAAAAGGTACGCTACTCTAATCGGAGTTTTACTCATTCATAAAATATTAAATGAAATAAACACCCATCCCAGGAGAAAGATACTCCGAGGCAATTTGGAAACAACATATGGCAAGAGTGTAAGTGCTTCTAAGCCTTCTATTTAGAAAGGTAACGGGGGAAAGAGCTCAGAGGGCGTAATCACACAAAGGGGAGATTCAGGAGATCTGTTTAGGCTAAAATATGATTTGTCCCTCTTCATTATTCATTAATTGAAGAGAGGAGAAGGAAGACATTCTTGCCCGCTTTCGCTGCTGCACACTTTAGCGCTCCATTCACAGTGCTCAGTACAGGGTGGTACATCAGACCACCCGCACTGCTGGTGGCGTGAAGGCGACAGAGGACTCGCTGTTCGTTCCCTCTGTCCACTAGGAAACTGGAAGTGAGAGCATGTGCTTGCCTCTCCCTCTTCTCATCTCTGCCCTCCTTTCAGGTGATGCTTCTAATGATAAGGAATGCCAAAAGTGGTTTTCATGTGTGTTTTTAAAAAATTTTAGTCATTGTGTATAGTGCACTATTGCTTACTTCTAAATATTTTCTTTTTTTACTGAAGTGTAATTGATGTACAATATTGTATAAGTTATAGGTGTACAATACAGTGATTCACAATTTTAAAGGTCAAACTCCATTTAGTTATTACGAAATATTGGCTATATTCCCCGTGTCGTACAATATCCTTGTAGCTTATTTTATACCTAATAGTTTGTACCTCTTAACCCCTCCCCCTCCCCCATTCCCTCTGCCCACTGGTAACCACTAGTTTGTTCCCTATATCTGCGAGACTGTTTCTTATTTGTTATGTTCACTAGTTTGCTGTGTTTTTTAGATTCCACACACAAGTGATATCATACAGTTTTTGTCTTTCTCTGTCTGACTTATTTCACTCAGCATAATGCCCTCCAAGTCCATCCATGTTGTTGCAAATGGCAAAAATTTCATTCCTTTTTATGGCTGAGTAATATTCCACTGTGTATATGTACCACGTCCTCTTTATCCATTCCTCTGTCGATGGACAATTAGGTTGTTTCCATGTCTTGGCAACTGTGAACAGAATAGCACGGACTGTTTATGGATGTATATGTGTTTAAAAATATGAGAGTGTGTATGGGAATATATCCAGCAGTTTCAGCACGGGCCTCTAGCCACGCCTCTTACGATTTATTTCATACGGTATCTGAAGCAAATATACGAGGTTAATAGCGCTTTAATTCTGATGCTGGGTGTGCAGCTTATTTATCATATTTTCTTATTTTTTATATGTCTGAAGTGTTTTAAAATGGAACATTAATAATGAAAACATTTTCAACAATTTTAGATGTTAGAAATAAACAAATGGGACAAATATATATGTGTGTGTATAAGTGGATCACGTTGCCGTACACCTGAAACCCTGCAAATCAACTACACTTCAATTAAAAACAACACGTTCTATTATCGTTTTAAATGTACATAAGTGGCACTGCTTCTGTTACGACTGGAGTTTTCATTCAGTACAGTCTGCCATGTCTGTGTTGATACACGCGGATCCAGTTCGTTCATTCTGACAGCTGAACGATATTCCATCATATTAATCAACAGTAGTTTATATGCCCACTTTTCAATTGAGGAACACTCTGGCCCTTAACACATTTTGCTATTAAATATCCACTCACGGGACTCCTTCCTGCCCTGCCTGGGTGTCTGGAAGTGTGTGCGTGTTCCCCGTGGCCCCAGGACCCTTGCTAATACTTGGCATCAGCAGACATTCTGCCAGTGACACGGCTGTGAAACGCAGTCTCCCTGAGGTTTCCCTCTTCACGATAGTTCCTGCGGCCGACAGCTGCTCTCCGACACCAACCCTCGCCCTCCACGGGGACTCCCTGCGGGCGGACAGCGGCGGCGGGCCAAGGGCCGCACTTCCGAGGCCGTCCACTCCTCCCTCGCCTTGCAGCCTGGTGAACGCGTGTGATCAGCCGTCAAGCAAGGACCGTAAGCGTTACGTTCTCAGTGAGGAAACCGGCTGGTTTCCCCCACCCGGGTGTGGGTTAAGAGAAGGGCTTAAGAGACAGCAAAGCCACCAGATGGAAGGAAGCTGGGTCCCCAAATGCCTCAGGAAGGAGGGTAACACATCCCTAAGGCAAATCCCTCCAAGTGATGACTGAGTGAGAAATAACCTATTGCACCTAAACCAGTCCAGCTTTTGGACTCTCGGTCCATTGCCGATCCTACCTTAAATAAATAACTGGTGGCCCTAGGCAAACAGAAGTCATTTTAACGCAGCCAGAAACATCTAGCTCTTTCTTTACGGCTGTGCATTTTCCTTCTTAATAAAACACTCCCTATCCTAATGTAATAACGAGATTCTCCTGTGACTACTTTAAAGTTCTACTGCGTTACTCTGAACACTGAAGTCTTAACCCACACCCACGAGGAGCTCTCGACCTTTATCTTTCTCCAAAAGGACACAACGTTTAATCCTTTCACACTGACAGGTATTACTACCCGTGACTTATGACACTCCCACGTACAAGCGTCTGCATCTGAGCTCTCTATCCTGTTCCGATTGGTCTCTCTAAGCCGATGCCGTTACTATAGTTTTATCGACACTTTTGATATTTAGTAAGGCAAAAGTTCTTAGCCCTTTATTCTTATGCAAAGCATTATGGATCCCATATTCCATGAAAAACTGAGTTGGCATGTCTTAACCTCTTCTCTCTCTGCATTCTGGGAATTTTCCCGAAATCTATCTTATTTACTCGCTGTCTTAGGCTGTGTCTAATCTCTGAGGAACCTAGCCACAGAGTTTTTTGGGTGTTTTTTTTAATGACTGTACTTTTTATTCCTATAGTTCAAAGAGTTTGACAAATCTTTCTGTTCTGTTTTCCTAGCACCTAGTGTTCTTATGACTGAGGCCTTCCTTCACGCTAATACCACTTTAAGCGTACTTACTTTATAAGCCGTAAGATGTGTATTATATAGACTGCCTAGGTTTTAATCTTGCTATCGGTGGTGTCTGCTGACTGCAGGCTGAAGGGAAACTGTTTTCTCAAATGCTCTGTAACCTGGGGCATTATATGAGGGAGTCCTGGGTGCGAGACACACCTTTTCAGAAATACTTTTTTATTTGCTTCCGAGGGCACTAGCTCCTTGGCTAATTTCACAGCTCAGGACTCTTGGATTTTGCAGATAAAAAACTCAAACCCCAAGCCGTGGACCAACAGATTCGTGGTTACAAATTCTTAGAGTAGACTTTCTTCTGTTCCTACCTAATCCCAGGATGAGGCCGACCAGATTCTTCACCATCTCCCTAGAAAGCGACTTGGCGTCTTCCACTCCTTCCCAGCCGCTAACAGAGTAACCCTAGGAGAGTAGCTGTCTTCTGCGTTTTGTGTTTCCCAGCCGTTCGTGCAGCTGGAAGGTCAGGACAGTGACCCGCAACCCCAGCTCTGGCCAACGGCTCCATCACAGGCACAGCAGAAGCTCAAACGGTCAGTTACCTGCAGAGCATCTGGTTCCCACCTCACTTCTAAAACAAGGGATTTCCCTTTCCTTCTTACAAGCTCAGAAATGCATTTCAAAGAATGTTTGCAATTACCCAGAACTTGTAAGAATTTCTTGTAGGAACTAGAAGGCTGAGTTGGTCAGTTAATGTGAATTAATTCTGGCCTCTAACAAGGTAGCACCCAGTTCCCTTGTGCAATACTATTATAAAAGGGAAAAAATCACTTTTTACTTCTAGGAGGAGAGTCTAAGAACCTTTATATTTGAATTTTCATGAGTAATTAGGTTCATTTGGCTGGCGAGATCCATTTTGGTCAGTGTTTCTACCTGATCTTAATTTTTTTTTAAGTTATAAAGAACAGTTCATCTAATTTGGAATTATTTTTTCATGGCTAAAGGAGAGATCCTTATAATGTCTTTGTCTCTAGACCCTCCTTCTCTACGGCGTGAGTTTATGGTATACTTGTGCTTATAAGCACAGTCAACAACAGAGCTTTGAGGCTTTAACTTTACTCCAGGGATACAGCCAGAAGCGGGGTGGGGGGAGCCTTTCCACGGGAGGCCACTGGGAGCCCCTGGTACTTTGCCTGCAAGTCACGCCAGGGTGCTTGCAGCATTGCTACAAAGATTCTTATAACGGACATGGGATAAAGTGGTTATAAGCACCAAAAACAGTTTTTAGGCTTAAGATAAATTATAAAAAGCAACAAACCATCAACCTTTTGATTCTGGTTGACTGTGTACTGATTCTATTTGAAATCACTTCCCAGAACTTTCTCCACAGATCAGATTCCTTTAGTTCCCAGAACAATATTCTAGAGGGAGTAGCCACGGCATTAAAGTTTCTTTGGAATGTGTTAGTAATTCAAAAAAAATTGAACTTGAATTATTCACTCCAGAAGTATATAAACTGTCCAATATTTGTACATACCTCTTTCATTTCTGCCCTCATAGTGAAATGATCAGATTTGCCATTAAAAAAAATTTGTATTTCAATACTAATTGAAAAGCTGGGAACTGCTCAATTTATAAGAGTGATGGTGGATGTTACCATGAATGGCAGATGGGGTGGTGTGAGATCATGGAACTTGGGCAGGTCTCAACGTACAAGTAGCGGTCCACTGTGTTCTAGGCTTGCTTGCATTGGGTTGGCCAAAAGTTTCGTTCGGTTTTTTCCATAAGCTGGCTCTAGTGGCACTTAGCTGTCTTTAACTTCATTCGGAACAATTCTGTTAGATTGTACGTGACACCTGTCATATCAGCGTGCGTTTAAAAAAAGACTTATCAAAATCGGTGAATTTTCATGTAGCCATTTTAATATTGAAGATGGAAGAAAAAAAGCAACACTTCCAGCACATTATGCTTTATTATTTCAAGGAAGGTCAAAATGCAACTGAAACGCAAAAAAAAGATTTGTGCAGTGTACAGAGAAGGTGCTGTGACTGAGCGAACATGTCACAAGTGCTTTGTGAAGTTTCGTGCTGGAGGTTTCTCGCTGGACGATGCTCCACGATCGGGTAGACCAGCTGAAGTTGATAGCGATCAAATCAAAACAATAATTGAGAACAATCAACGTGATACCACGCAGCAGATAGCCGACATACTCAAAATACCCAAATCAAGTGTTGAAAATCATCTGCACCAGCTTGGTTACGTCAGTCGCTTTGATGTTTGGGTTCCACATACGTTAAGCGAAGAAAACCTTCTCGACCATATTTCTGCATGCGATTCTCTACTGAAAGGTAATGAAAACATTCCATTTTTAACACAAATTGTGACGGGTGATGAAAAGTGGACACTGTACAATAATGTGGAACAGAAGAGATCATGCGGCAAGCGCAATGAACCACCACCAACCACAGCAAAGGCCAGTCTTCATCCAAAGAAGGTGATGTTGTCTATATGGTGGGATTAGAAGGGAGTCCTCTATTATGAGCTCCTTCCGGAAAACCAAACGATTAATTCCAACAACTACTGCTCCCAATTAGACCAACTGAAAGCTGCACTTGACGAAAAGCATCCAGAATTAGTCAACAATAAATGCATAATCTTCCATCAGGATAACGCAAGACCGCATGTTTCTTTGATGACCAGGCAAAAACTGCTACAGCTTGGCTGGGAAGTTCAGATTCATCCGCCGTATTCACCAGATGTTGCACCTTCAGATTTCCATTTATTCTGGCCTTTACAAAATTCTCTTAATGGAAAAAAATTCAATCCCCTGGAAGACTGTAAAAGGCACCTGGAACAGTTCTTTGCTCAAAAAGATAAAAAGTTTTGGGAAGATGGAATTATGAAGTTGTCTGAAAAATGGCAGAAGGTAGTGGAACAAAAGGGTGAATACGTTGCTCAATAAAGTTCTCGGTGAAAATGAAAAACGTGTCTTTTATTTTTACTTAAAAACCGAAGGCACTTTTTGGCCAACCCAACAGTTTACATTTTAACAAACAAGCACTGGAATTACAGCTTTAAAAGAAAATCTTTTAGGAACAAAAGATGGCATCAGCTGTCTTTAAAAAGTGGCAAACTGCATGTCTAGGGTCCACGTTATGGGGTGGATGGCTCTCAGCAGATTGCAGCCTCCTGGAAGCCTATGCAAATTGTTTGCATGTATTTTTCTAGGAAAGTAATCCAAAACTCTCACCAAAATCTCAAAGGGACCTATGATCCCAAGAAGGTTAAAAATTCTTATTTCAGGTTCCCAAATACAGATGGATGATTCGTGCTAAGAGGCTTAGACCTCACCCTTCCCAAAAAGCCATTTAAAGAGGAACTCCAAGGCCGGATTTGTGCTGCCCTCCATTCTCCTTGTAGAGATCGGGGGCGGGGGCGGGGGTTGCTCTGGAAACAGGAAACCAGTTAGGAGGGCGCCACTCTACTGCTAAGAAATCCCCGCAGACCTGGCGCTGCTCCGGTGCAGGTTACGTTGCTGGTTCCTCGGGCCCAAAAGACTCCATCCCTTCCCAGTAGCCACCACTACTGCCTCTACCCCCAAGCCTGCTACAGGATGGGATAGACAGACACCCCTCAGTAGCCGCAGGGGACTGGTTCCAGGAGCCCCTGTGGGTACCAACGTCTGCAGATGCGCAAATCCCTTATATAAAGTGGGGGGGAGCAGGGAATACAGCTGGCCCTCCCTATCCGCAAGCTCCCCGCCCGTGGGTTCAGTCAAAACCTCCCAGCTGTTGTTTTTCTTGCTGCCCCCAAAGATAAGCATACAGGTCCACGATGTTTTAGGGACTTTACGGCTATTCACATGGGGGCAAAGGACAAGGGCAAAGAAAAATAAACATGAAGAATTTATAACGTTCTCACGGTTGTTAAAAATGAAGTATCAATTTAATTTATTAAGAGCCTTGGATCCAATTACATCTGAGTTTAAATCCCAGTTCTGCACCTTACTTGCCAGTTAGACAATTTACTTAACTTTTGCAATGGACTGAATGTTTATGTTTCTCCTCAAATTCATATGTTGAAACTTACTCCCCGCCAATGTGATGGTACCAGGAGGTGGGTCTTTGGGACGTGATTAGATCATGAGGGCAGAGACCTCCTGAATGAGGTTAGTGCTCTTATAAAAGGGAACCCAGAGGGCCCCTTTCCCCCTTCCACTATGTGAGGACACAGAACAAAAAGAGCGGTGTTGATGAACCAGGAAACAGGCCCTCACCAGACCTCCAATCTGCTGGCGCCTTGATCCTGGACTTCCCAGCCTCCAGAACTATGAGAAACACACTGCTGCTGTCTGTAAGTCCCCAGTCTATGTATTCTGTTAAGGCAGCCTAAAGGAACTAATATAACTTCCTAGGCCTCAGTTCCTTCATCTTTAGACTAGGATAACAATAGTACCTACTACATACGGTTATTGTGAAAATTAAAGTAACCATTAAAAGACCTTCACGCTGTCTCTGGAAAACAGAAAATACCCCATCAATGGTAGTTTATGTCCTGATTCTCCTTCAGACCCTCCACTGACATTCCAGGGAGAGGACACGTTACTTCCTCCTTGACGACAGACATCACATCGCACACACATAAGATATGACTGATGCCTAAAGATAACACCAAAGCAGAATTACCACCTCTGCTCAGGCAGAGAATACACATTTCTGACTAAATGCCACCCGCTTTGGCATTTCTTCAAAAACAGTCAAAGTAAACGAAGAAAAGGACTTGAACGAAGGCAGTGGCCACAGGGTTAAGAAAGCCTGGGTGGAGGCAGAAAAGGCAGATGTTAATTCTGACCACGGCAAGCAGCGAACGATGGAAGAGAGCGCAAAATCAGTGAGATTTCCAGGCACGATGTGGTTTGCGATGAAAAATGTAGATCGACACGTTTGTTAACATGTGCAAAAAGGACTTGTCTTAAAGCGGCCATCACCCTAGCTGCCCTATTCCCAAAGGAGGAAGGTCTGTCTTTGGGGAGAAGGAAGGACAAACTCCTCACACAGGAAAAAGTTTAACAGCTGGATGCAAGGGTTCTCGGCAAAAACAGTAACCATCAGAACTACTTCCGAGACTAGACCAAGCTGGCCATCACTGCCAGCCATCACCTCCCTGCGGGAATTTAAAGACCCTTTGCCCACAATCTCAAGTTCTGTTGACGTTGATGAGGAAACGCATAGTTTTGAGATGAGGTAGGATCTGGTAGGGAAAGCAGAGCACATTCCACTGTGACTGTATGGAAAATGAGTGTTAGACAGGAACCAGACTTCACTCACAGTGGAAATATCTAGCAAACATAAATTAGTTGTCACTTCCTTACTCAAATCTGTCAATGCCTTGCCACTGCACTTGAGATTAAGGGTTTGCTTGTCAATGCACTTCGAAATTCAAGATAGCTGGGGTCCTGCAGGACGCAGCCCCTGTGGGGTTCCAGCTCAAGCTACTCTCCCCCAAGTGCCAACCACAGGGATCTTCAAGGCTTTCTCTCCGCCTGCAGTGCTGCTGAGCTGTGCCGGGTCCCCACACTCACCTTTGGGTCCCAGCTCAAATGCCACTTACACAAAGACACAGTCCCTAACAGTCCCACCCAATCACGTTAGCACGCCCCCATTACTCGTCCTGATAGATCCCTATTCTTTTTGATTATCACCCTTATCAGATTTCGGACTTGCGGATCCATGATAATGAAATTAATACACTAGGGACGATGTCCCTAGAGTTCCCACTATATCCCTTGCTCCTAGCCCAATACCTCCCATAAAACAGAAGCTCAAAAGTTATAATTATTATTAATTAATGCACCCATTAATTAATGATATGCCCACGTATGATTATGCCCACGTCATAATAATTAATTAATTATGCCCACGTATGATTTTGTAGTTCCAGGCACTGGGCACGTGGAAAACTGTGCTTCAATGAGTTATGCGAGCTTTCCAAATGTTTACACATTTCATGGTACAACAACAAAATCATGTTTGTTAATATCACCACTGATGTCATCCAGAAGGGAAAGTGGCAACCTCGCAGTGGCAGATACAAGGTCTTCAAGGTTCTCCTAACTGCGTGAAAGCTTGGATTTCATCACTGGCAACACTATGGCTGCCTGCTGTCCTTGAAGCGACAGGCTCACTTCAATTATTTGAGAAGATGTTTTCCAAACATCACCTAATCTGGATTAACACTGTTTCTGTGTCAGTCATTCTCAGAAGTACAAAAGGTACCCTATGGAAAAAAGGCAGCTGGTTTAGCTCTCGAAACACATAGTCCTGCAATTGCTCTGATACCTGGCAAAGTGCTGAGCACATCCCACGTCTTCTATGTTACAAGGACTTGAGAGCAGAAAGACATGGCCTCAATGGTTACGATTTAATGCAATAAACCGTCTTTTCTGCTTCATCAAGCACAGTCTTAATTAAATCTGGCGTTTGTTTTTTACTGTGAGTGCACAGCGGTAAGAACTTAGTGACGACCAACTAGTACCATTTGGGGCCACTGCCCTGACTTGCTGTGGACGCACCAGCTGTCTTACCCACTGTTGCTGTTCTCCATCAGTGCCACTGCCAATCCAGTGATGAAAGCAAATAACATCATAATATTATTATGAAAATAGTTTTGACCTTGCGGACCCCTGAAACAGTCTCCAGGACCCTCGGGGTTTCCACGGACCACACTCTGAGGGTCGCTGCCGTTTAAAATTCTGAGTGCACATAACAAAGGAAGCAAAGCTAATACTTCTCTGTGGCTGCACCCACATGGCGAGTTACACGACTCTAGCATAGGAATGTTGATATTTTCTACCTTATGCACACTTTCTTTGGGATCTAGCATTTGACCTAAAACCACGGGTCCAGGTTCATGATACCTGTTACTCTCAGAACCAGGGGGTACTTTTCTATAAAGCCGCACGTTCCAGGTCTGCAAAGTGGTGACGGGAAGCTTTAAATAAAAGACTAGTATACTTTAAAGAGTTAACTTAAACACAGACACACAGGTTTCAGCATTCCATGAAAGCTAACTTTGCTCGATCCCTTCATGTTTCATTATTCACATTTTTTCAAAGGTCTGACTCTGATGTCTTGCACGCTGGCTTGTTGCTGCAACTGTTCGTACATTTAAACCTAAGCGATTTATAACAGTGTCCCCGACCAAGTGCCCCTGGCGGCAGCCCAACACTGCTTTTATCATCTTCTTTATTTATTGCACCGTTTCAAAACTGTCCTTTCTCTCACACATTTGTATAAATTTTTCGATTTTATATTTTTTCCCTTTACGTATTTTTATGTGTAAAACGCTACGCTATTTGTCCGCTTTGTATAATAACATAAAAAGGCACCTGCTGGCTCTACTACCATCACGGCCGGGACACCTTAACTCGCTTAAATAAGTGTAATTGCGGCAAAGCTAACTGCAACTGTACCACAACTTAAACAATGGCATTCTTTTCTTCCCCTCTACGCTTTATATAAAAACACAGCTCACCACTCCCCTCCTATTCCTGGCAGAGTTACCGAAAATGTTTATCTTTCTATGAAAAAGCATTTTTAAATAGAAAAACAAAGCTGCTATTATATGAGACTGTGCAGACATGAGTAATCAAATATACCTCTTGGTCAATAAGAAACAAAAACTTATAATGACTTTGCTTATATAGGAAGATGGCCCTTAGGTGGGCAGGAGAAACTTGGACCAAAATTAACCGTTTTAATCTTGTTCCAAAACAAAATTTTCCTACCACCTCAAAGCCGAACGTCCTAGGCTTCTAAAGTGTAAGTTTAAGTATTTATAATTTATTTCTAGTAAAAAAAAAAAAAAAAAAAAGAAACCTCAATTTTCCAAGATTATTTTCCAACTTTTCACTCAATTAAGTCCTTAGTATTGTAAGGGTATATGTGAAACCACTTTATAGAAATGGAACTGTAAAAACTGTATGCCTTTCCACTAGCTTTAAAACTATCTCAGATACCAAAAGGTAAATAAAATCTATTTTTAAATGGCAGAGGTGAAAACATAATTACTGGTTTAGTTTAGGCCTCCAAAATCCCACGTCACAATTCACAGTGCAGTTGAATTCCATCTTTAGGGCCGAATCTGTCAAATCTTACTACTCTGAGATCAAGCTGAACTTCCCCCCCCCCCCCGATCAATTAAAACAAAGTATTGTTCAAAACCTGAATGGAAGCAGCTGTGGATCTCAAGAGATGAAAGGTATAACTCTTTGAAGGAGCAAAAGAACAGTTTTGCCATCAACTTAACATTTACCTGTGGGAACCTCAACAATTCCACTCCAGGACAGAAGCGCTTCCTTGAAAACACAGAACGAGCCCTTCCAGTTCTGAGAGTGTGAATTGTGTCCATAGATTTATCACCCTTATTACTCAGGATCCCACTGAAATGACCAAATAATGTAGAAAAAAATTTTTAATGCATGGTAGCAGAGAAAAAGGCCATCCAGAGATCAGGCACCACTGGAACACTTCTAGAAAATATAAGGATAAAATAGTAGGAAAAGCCTATCTGTATCATCACGTTCTGCACTCACAGCCTAAGAGGGACCCGAGAAGGGAGCGGCCTTGTTGCTGTCAGAGGTCCGAGGAACCCCAAGCTGTGGGAAAAGAGCGAGGAGGAGATTATCCTATTCGTTACTCAACAACAACGCATGAAGGACTGTGGGAGGTTGCTCGTGAAGTGACTCAAAGATCCTTCCCTCCCTGTACGGACTCTGTCGTGTAATCATTTCCCCTCGTGTGTGTGTGCTGCACCCAAGGACGTGGCTGCAATGAACAGAAACAGGAAAGAGGGATGGGGCGTCACCGCTGAGGCTAGGTCGTGTGAGACCGTGACTTCTGGCTTGCTGGCCACGCACGCGCGCACACGCGCGCACACGCACTCTCCTCATCCCCCTTCATCCTTACAGCTCCTTCTTCACTGACCCTCCTGCTTCCCTATTACAAGGATCTTGGGGCTACCCTGGACCCCCGACGTAATCTAGGATTATCTCCGTATCTCAAAATCCATAATTCAATCACACCCGAGTCCCCTCTGCCTTGTGAAGGGACACATCCAGAGGTTCTGGGGGTGAGGACGTGACAGCCTGCGGTGAGCAAGCAGCACTCCGTCCACCGCACCGGGCTCCGCTGCTCCCGCGGCCTGGCCCCAGCTCCTGCGCGGGCAGCTGCCCGCCGGCCCCGCCGGCCCCGCCGGCCTTCCGCCGCTCCGGGCTCTGCACCCGACTCCCTGTGTCTACAGAGCGCCCTGCACTCCCGGTCACTACGGACTCAACGAAAACATCAGCCCTTAGGTTCGGGTCTGCGACGGGCAGCGTGACGCCTCTAGTGAGTAACACCGTATCACAGACGTGAAAGCTGCTAAGACAGTGAATCTTAAATGTTCTCACCGCAACAAAGTCTTGTGAGGCAATGGAGGTGTTAACTAGCCTTACTGGAGTGGTCGTTTGGCAATATATACAGATATCAAAATGTTTAATTCAATAAATGAAAACAATACCGCCTCTTCGAAGAGGTCTTCCACGATCCCTATCACCGTTTCTCACACCACCCTGAGTTACTGCTTTCCAGGCACTTTTCACTACTGGAAATGACCCTTCTCGTTTACTTGTTACTTCTTTAATGTGTGTTCATGAGAAAGGGACGCCTAGGGCCTGGAGCTCTGCAAGAGCCTTAGCCCAGGCAAATATTCACCAGACAAATAAATCACGCAGAATAAAAAGCACCGGGGGTCCGGCGGCCTCGGGTCGGGGCAGGAGTTGCCCAGGACGAGCCCACGCTTCCGGAAGAAGGGGCGCAGGCCGCCGTCAGTCCCTGAAGCACAGAACTGCCAGCCCAGAGGCAGCCACGCCGAGAAGGAACGCGGCCGTGGGACTCCACGGGCCCGGCTTTCCAAGCAAAGACCGACGCTGAGCGCCAGGACCTGCAGGGTCTGGGGACGGAGGTGGCAGCTGCAAGGACCCGAAGTGCAGAAATGCCCCCAGGGGAAGGGGCACGGCTGGCCACAGGCAGTGGCCCCGGTCAGGTCGGCGGGGAGGCGGAACCCGGGAGGTCCCCGGGAAGAGGAGTTCAAGGCTATTTATCAAGAGACACAACGAAGGAACTCCGGAACTGAGCCGGCACCTCCGCCGTGGGCTCTGCTCGGCGACTAAGCAGAGTGTGGCAGCCGGGCTCCACGCCCAGGAAGACAGGCTCCCATTCCCAGGGGGCAGGGGCAGGGGCGGGCAGGGTGAGGACACCCTTGTCTACCTGGTGATCCTCCCGCCAACGCCCAGGGCTCCCAAGGAACACAGGGGCAGAGGCCAGAGGAGAAAACGCGCTGGACAGCTAACCTCAAGGGTCCGTATGAGAGGGACACAGGAAATGAGACAGAAGGAGGCTACGTGGCGATCGAAGCGGAGAGAAAACACAGTGGGACACAGGCCACAGGCACGAGGACGGCATCTAAAAGCTGGAAAAGGCAATGGATTCTCCCCCAGAGGGTCGAGAAGGAAGCACCCCGTGGACACCTTAATCTTAGCTCAGCGAGATTTCTGGTCTCCAGACTGTAAAAGAATAAATCTGTGTACTTTCAAGCCAACGAGATGGTTGTAATTTGTTACAGCAGCAACAGGAAAGCAGTATAGGGCACAGATTAAGGAAGCTTAGGAAGCGCACCAGTGAGCAGACTGTGGCGTTTGCTCAGAATATTTACCTGTACAGACAACAAAGCACCCCAGGTCTCAGAAACCCTCCCATTCCCACCACCCGCCCTGACTGGAGGGACCAGAAGCTGGATGACCTCCCAGGCCCATTCACCCTAGGAAGCCTACACCCACCACGCTTACAAGGCAGATGTGGCCAAACCAAACGTCTGCACTTGTCAGACTGGACCCCCATGTTTATAAACGAAGACTCACCAAATAAAAGAGGAAAATCGAGGAAGGACAGTCATTGGAAGACATGGTTCCAGTGGGTTACATTAAAAATGAGCCCCCTTCTACAGTATAAGGACCAGATGACTTGGGCCTCAAACATTTTTAAGGCAGCCATTATCAGCTCATCACCTCAAACACGAAAGGACAGGGCATGACATCTTCCAAAAATCATTTTGGTGATAAGCACTGACCCTGTCAGACCGATCAAAATAAAATCAGACCTGGAATTTAGTTTCCCACATGGTCCTGAAGGTCTTTATCTTCCAAGCAAACCAACAAAATCTTTCCACTTAAAAAAAAACCCAACTTTATAACTTGTATGTGAATGTTCCAATGATAGAGCATTCACAAAAGTAACATCAACCTGTAAGCAGTTTTCTGGGACTTGCTTTCCTCCCACACCCAACGTTATGTTTTGAAATTACCCGTTTTGTTGCACGTCTTACAGATTTTTTTTCACTGCTGCGTATTACTTCATTGTACAAAAAAGCCCAAATTATTATCCATTTTCCTGTGAGTGGGCATCTGAGTTACTTCCAGTTGTTCCGCTGTCAAGAACTCTGCTGCTATAAACATTCTTGCAAACGTTCCCTGGTACACAGATGTAAGAGACTCCCTAAGGTGTATTCTTAAGAGGAGAATTGCTGGGTCAAGGAGTATAATTAACTTGATGAGTTAATGTCAAATTGTTTTCTAAAATAGTGGTATTACATGTAAAATAGATAGCTAGTGGGAAGCAGCCACATAGCACAGGGAGATCAGCTCAGTGCTCTGTGACCACCTAGAGGGGTGGGATAGGGAGGGTGGGAGGGAGACGCAAGAGGGAGGAGATATGGGGATCTATGTATACGTAAAGCTGATTCACTTTGTTATACAGCAGCAACTAACACAACAATGTAAAGCAATTATACTCCAAGAAAGATGTAAAAAAATGAAATAAAAAAAAGAAAATGGTGTATTTATTTACACCCCCATTAGCAAAAGGGCAAAGCTGGTCCACATACTCAACCAATACCTGCTTTTAACAGATTCTTAATTTTTGCCCATCTAGTAGGGGTAAACAAATAGCTAGTTCACTGTGGTATTAACCTGCATCCCATGGTTACTGATAAGATTACCTTTTCTATGTCTCTTGGCCCAACGAACTTCTGTTGTTTTTATCACTCTTACGGGTGGTTCTTTATATTTTCAGGAAATGAAACCTTTGTCGATTTTAAGTCTTATAACTCCTCTCCCAATTCATGGCTTGTCTTTTCACATATATATGGGATAATTTGACAAACTGAAGTTCTTAGTTTTACTGTAGTTAAAATTTTCACACTACTTCTATGATAAATAGAGTGATATTCTCCCATCGCATCTTCCAAAACTTTGAAGTTTTACTTTTCACATTTGGATCTATAATCCACTGAAAGCTGATTTTCATTAAGAAGTGAGACAGAGACCCAAATCCATTCTTTTTTATATGGATAAACTACTTCGAACCCGTAACTGCAGGTCTGTAACCAGGAGCTCCTGCATCCTGTGTCCTACTCCATACCCGTGCCAATACCAGGCCATCTTCACGACGCAGACCTTATGATAAACCTTGAGCCCTGGTAGAGAAAGCATCCCCGGCCCCGGCCCTTACCATCTGCATCAGGAGACGCTGGCTCCTGTGGGCACTTCGCTGGTCTACGTAAACTGAAGCTGTACAACACTGTGGAGACAGGTGGCATCTTTACAGTCCTGACTCTTCCTACTCATGAACAGGGCATCACTCTCTGCTTACTGAGTCTTCTCTAAAATAGTTCAGTAAAGGCTCATCATCTCTTGTGTACAAGTCCAACATTCTTGCTCCATTTATTCTTAGGAATGCTGCAATTAACAGAGCTAAAAAATTCCTTTGTTTCATTTCCTGTCGGTTGCTGGAGACTATAAACTGATCTTTGCATCGATTCTGCAGTCAGCCACCTGTGCCAACCTCTCTATTAACAGTCTGTAGATTCTTTTGAGGTTGTCTCTGTGGGGACAATCATATCATTGGTGAATGATGACAGCTTTGTGTCTTTTTTTTAATACTATGTTTTAGAATTTTTATTTATTTATTTAGTTAGTTAGTTAGTTATGGCTCTTTGTTGCGGCGCAGGGCTTCTCTCTAGTTGTGGCCTGAGGGTTTTCTCTTCTCCACTTGTGGCCCGCAGGCTCCAGGTTCCAGAGCACGTGGGCTCTGTAGTTTGCGGCACACGGGCTCTAGATGAGGCACGTGAGTTCAGCAGTTGTGACGTGCG
Organism: Stenella coeruleoalba; assembly: GCF_951394435.1. Lineage (NCBI taxonomy): Eukaryota > Metazoa > Chordata > Mammalia > Artiodactyla > Delphinidae > Stenella > Stenella coeruleoalba. The sequence continues at coordinate 181,877,706 of NC_137147.1, read as the reverse complement.
GCCTTAGTTGCCCCATGGCATGAGGGATCCTAGTTCCCTGACCAGGGATGGAACCCCCGTCCCCTGCACTGTAAGGCGGATTCTTTACGACGGGACCACCAGGGAGCCCCGGCTTTGTGTCTTTTTCCCACTCCGTCTTCCCCTTCTCTTGTGTTACAGCTTTGATTAGGATCTCCACTATAAAAAAAATCTTTTAAGTGATGATAGAAAATACTTTTTATTTATTCCTGACTTTAAAAGAATGGTTTTAATTTTCCACGTGAAGAGTATGAATTACTTGTAAACTTCGGTAGGTATCTATAAGAAAGGTTCCTGCCATTTCTGTTTCGTAAGAGTACAGTCATCCCTCAGTATCCACGGGGGATTAGTTCCGGACCCCCGCAGATACCAGAATCTTCAGATGCTCAAGTCCCTTATATAAAAAGGCAGAGTCTTTGCACATAACCTACGCACATCCTCCCACATACTTTAAACCACCTCTAGATGACTTATAGTACCTAATGGAATGTAAACGCTATGTGAATAACAGCCTGCCCGCAGCAAATTCAAGTTTTGCTTTTCGTAACTTTCTGGATCTTTTCTTTCTTGAACATTTTGTGATTTCCAGTTGGTTGAATTGTAGATTCAACCTCATGGATATGAAGAGCGACTGTATCTTTCCTTATTTACTTCATAAATGAAGGTTATATTGTTGCCTTTCCCTCATCTATCAAAATAATTATACGCAACAGTTACACTTATAAATTGTCTAATGATACATCCAATTCGATCGCGGTATATTATTTTTTAGGTTCACTACCGGTTTCCAGCGTGCTAACATTTTTGCCTCTATTTCATGAACTGAGGTTGGCCTGTAACTTTCCTTCACTGTACTGATATTGTCTGGTCTGATGTCAAGGTCGTATCAAGTCCCATGGGAGGAGAGAAGCATACTCCCTTTATTTTCTGGAGGAATCTGCAGAGGACTGGAATGACCTGCTCCTTGACACTTCGGTAGAATTCATCAGGAGAGCCATCTGAGCCTGGTGATTTCTTTATCTCATTTTGACTTCCTATTTCTTCCTGACAATGCTATAAGTTGTGCTTTTCCAGAACTTCTTACATTTCACCTAAGTTTTCAAATTACTTGCCCTGAAATTGCTCATCGCGCTGTCCGTCACTGCAATCTCTGCTGGACCTGTAGTCGTGGCCCTCTTTTCATTCCTAATACTGTTGTTTCGTACCTTTTTTCTTCTCCCCCTCAATCATTCTAGCCGTAAGACTGTCTATTCCATTAGTCTTTAAAAACAACAGCAACGAGAAGTTCTGGTCTCATTGGTCATCTCTATTTTCTCTTTCACTGATAACGACTCTTTACGATTTCCTTGCGAAGTGATTATTCTGTTGCTTCTAAAACTTCTTAAGCTGACTGTTCAGTATGTTTATCCTTTCTTTTCTCCTAATATAAGCATTTAAGGCATTTTATGAAATGTCTCCTTAACAACAGTTCACCTTTTACTGCATCCGCCAAGTTTGGATATATAAGCCCAGCATACTCAGTTCTAAGTACTTTTTACCTCTCGTTGTGATCTCTGTGTGGCCCATGAGTTACAGGACCTCATTCTATGCATTTTTAAGTTTAAAATGTATGGGGATTTATTCTTCCTATTTATGACTAACTTCTACCTTAAAGGCATGGGGTCTGTGTCAATTATTTATCTTTTTCTCAGCTCTTTGGTGGGAGTACTGGAGCCAGCGGACCAGATTCCCCAGACCCCCTTGCCTACTGTCTTCCTGTTAAGACTCGGCCAATGGGAGCCAATGGCTATAGTAATATGTTTGCTATCACCGCTTTAATTCCTTCAGCCTTCTAACATGGACGTAACCATTCCCTCTATCGAATCACCTCAGTATGAATTACTTATCATGGTTTCTGTTTTCCTAAAAAGACCCTGACTGATAAAGGGCCAGAGAATAGAGTCTGTAGGACACCTAGCATTTGACAATTGTTGAGACTCACTTTATGGACTTATATATGATCAATTTATATATGTGACCCATGTGTTGAAATCCTACTGTAATGAACCTGTTGAATTATCTCTCCTTAATCAATTTTTGCTTATTTGTTTTGAGGTAACTTTGTTGCATGTACACAGGTTCAGAAGTGAATGGTTGGACTTCCCTAGTGGTCCAGTGGTTAAGACTCCACTCTTTCACTGCAGGGGGCATGGGTTCAATCCCTGGTCAGGGAAGTTCCGCATGCCATGTGGTATGGCCAAAAAAAAAAAAAAAAGTGACTGGTTTTCATCATTTTATAATAACCTTCTCCATCTCTAATACTATAATGATATTTATTTCAAACTCTACTTTGTATGACATCATTATAGTTCTCTTCACTTTCTTTTGGTTTAATATCTGCCCTAATAATAACTCCCGACCTTTTCACTTTAACCTGTTTCATGGCCTTATGTTTTAGGTATGTTTCTTACAAATAGCATATAACTAAACTATCTTGTTAACAGTCTGTATGTGGGGTTTTTAACTCTCCTTTATATCTACTGTGACTACTGATACGTGTGGATTCATGTCTACATCTCACGTTTTGTTTCTTTTTGTAATACTTTTCTTTTTCTTGCGTTTACTTTGTATTGACTGCCTCATTTTGTGTGTGGTGTTGTTGTTTTTTTCTTTTGTTTTTCTTCTTTTCCCCCCTCTCCTAATGGTTTAAAACTTACGATCTCTGTCTATTACCTACAGAGTCACCTTACATTTTTCCATGCATGTTTAACATAACGGGAAACACCATCTATCACAAACACTACACGGACTTTAGAACACTTTTAACTCTTATCATTTCCCTCCCAACTCAAATGCTATTGTGTCCAAAAATGGTACTCACAGTATCCTAGCTCTGCCTTTATTTTAGACCACCAAATCTGACCTGTTAGAAGTCATTTTACATAACCAATGTTGTTTAGATGGACACATACGACTATTTTTATTTGATCATCACTCCTTCTTGCATCTCAGGTCACCCATCTCCATTTGGGATTCCGCCTGCCCCTAAATTCATCCCTTAGAAGTTCCTTCAGTGTGAGCCTCAGGTCGTAAACTCTTTCAGTTCCCCTTATCCCGTTGACCCTTGAACAACGAAGGGGTTAATCCACATATAACTTACACTGTGCCCTCGGCGTCCTTGGATTAAACCAACCACGGACTGTAGTATTTGCTATTGAAAAACAGCAAATATAAGTGGACCCGGGCAGTTCAAAGCTGCACCGTTCAAGCGTCAAGTGTACAGCACTTCTACGCACCCTGGTTCTTGAAGATAGTTCTGCCTAGACTAACAGTACTTTTCTTTCAGCACTTTGAAGATTTTTACTATCTTCTGCTTGTATTTTCGTTTTTGAGAAGTCTACTGACACTCGACTTGTCATTCTTTGTCCTTTCTCTCTGGATATTTTTAAGACCTTCTCTTTTCCTTTAGTGCTCAGTGTTTTCACAACAATGCATCTAGACACAGAGATATTTTAAAATGTTTTTTATGTACATTTTTGGATACACCGTGCTTCCTGAATCTGTGAAGTCACGGTTTCCTTCAGTTCTGGAAAACCTGTAGCCATTCACTCTCAAGTATCTCCTCTTTCTTCAGATCTGCTTTAAAGTTCACTAATTCTCTTTAGCTGTATCTAATTCACAATTTAAGCCATTGAATCCACTGAGGTTTTTAATTCAACAATTACCTTTTTAGAAGTTTCATTTTCTACCCAAATCTGCCTGCCAATTCCCAATAACCTCTCACTGTAGCTCATCTTTGGGACAGCATCCTTTGTACCTTTGCTTTCTCCCTTTCAGTTTCTAGCTCAGGTAGTGGCTTGGGAAGGTGTTCTCTGACATCATTATGTAACAGTCACGTAATAAAATCAGTCCGAAATGATTTAAACAACTTCAGCATTCCACAATGGCCGCAAAAGATAAACTGTTACAAAAATTCTGAGAACGTCATACTAAATATAAAGATACAAATAAATAAGCATGTACTAGGTGTCAAGCAATGTGACACATCACGATCAAGGATACTCAAGGGACGTAAGACAAATACGATACTTTCTTGAAGTTTATAGCATACTGCTTGGAGGGACTGATAAGCAACTAACTACAGTTGTTTTAAATTGCTTTTTAATCCATTTTCTCCTAAAGACAAAAAAAGAAACAGATATAGACCAAAAAAATAGAAATTAATGAAGTTAATAAAAATCAGACGCAGGAAAGTCAGGGAAATTTCTGTCCATGCTAACCTCTAACTTGTCTTCTGTTTATTTTTAATCTCAGAATCCTATGCTGTGGGAAAAGACTACTTTCCTTCTGGTTTTGTATGTTAATAGCTGAAGAAAAAAGTTTCTGGTTAGGCTTGGTGGCAATAAGTGAAGGAGGCCAAACTTTGGAGTCAAGTTAAGAAGTACAATATGTCATCTCAATGGAAAGAGCAACGAAGATTTAGCTGGGTCTTCTCTACACGTATACTGAAGCTTTCTAACAGGCTGTGGTTAAAAGAGCATGCTTGGGACCCAACTTTTTAAGTATACCATATTTTCAACTTGGCAGGTGAAGTAAGAATTTTCTGCAACCCTCAGACAAACAAATCATCGGCAATGCTTGCACACCATCCATGTAAATCTCGATTATGATATCCTATGCTTGCATTGCAATTCTGTAGCTTTATTCAGTCTTTCTACACAGTAGACTTTCTATAGTGTTGTAACATCTTTCCTTTCTGGCTCACTTACGTCTTGCTCATGTCCTGTTCCAGAGAGGGTCTCATGAGAAACAGAAAAGAGGGGAGAATGGCTGGCCTCCCTGTCTCATGCAGTCCGTCAAGAACCAAACATCTTTCCATCCCAGTGGCTCCACCATCCCCGAGACCCTTACAGTCCTTCCCTGGACGCGCTCAGTAACTTTGCCAAAGCAGCAGTCATCACTATCCCGCAGCACGAGGGAGCATGTGCAGGCTGCCAGACCCAGATGATGCAATGGGCTTTCACTGGCCTACAGAGAGGGTGATGTCATGGACCTCAGCAGCACAGTTTCACCAAGTTGCAAGCTACCAAATCAAACTGTCCTAATGAATTGCAAGAGTATATTTTACTAAAATGTAAGTTAGGACCTCAACACACCATGGATAATTTTTTTTAATATAGTAGAAATAAATACATCTCCAGGTAAAATTTGTGATTTAGAAATAGATACTGCTGGAACTGTATGAAAAACCTTAAAAGAAAAAAAAAAGCTAGACGTTATTCAATCCTCTCCCACTTCTGATTTATATAGGAAGATTAAAAAGCTCTGTGTAGCACATGTACAAATCTTATTTCACTCTAGACCCTTGTTCTGCCCTAGACATACATGTATTACATTTCTACTTCTGCCGAAGCAGCTACTGTTCGGGTATCAAGGGTCTGTGACACCAAGATAATGTGGGCATAACCAATATTTGCCAATGAGAGGCAGCAGAAAATTGCTTTTCCAGCTGAGATGAAATAATGCTTTTCATCAAGTTTTGAAGAAGAAAACTAAATCTAATAAAATATTAAGGAATGCAATAGTCCCCCAAAAAAGGGCTTTCTGAATTATAGAAATAATACCAATTATACTGATTGCTCCTTGTATATCTAATTACACACGTTCACCAAACGAGTCAGACTAGTAATAAATTAGTCTTATTCTCTTCATTTATCTTTTAATCACTACCAACTTTAACACTGTATTCAAATAGTTACTTATTTTGTTGAATGTATGAATATGGCATTTACTAATTATTACTAATAAGACCAACCAACACTGAGTGCTTACGATAGCCTGACACTGTTCTAGGCGCTTCAGGGGACTAGCTCCTCTAATGTTTTCAATAATTGTATAAGCATTATGATTTCCCACATTATGGACTGTCTGCATATCATTAGGTTTGGTTGAGAGGACAAAACATTTTTGAATGATTTTTTTAAAATAAATATAAGCCAAGGGGAGGCAAGATGGTGGCAGAAATTCTTACGCAAAAAGAGAGACCACCAACAGAAAGATGCTGGAAACAGAAGCGATGTGAGCAGGACAGGAAGCCTGGAGGTGCGGGGCAGAGACGGTGCCGAGCCCGTGCAGGGGGGACCAGAGAGGGAGGACTGTACAAAGGATAAAATGGTACCTGCACCAAGAGAACCTTTTTTTAATATTTCAGAGCAACAGACAAAGAAGCAATAAGAGGCACGAATCTAGAAACGTTACCCTCGAATATCACCCACCCTCACACAGCTGACCTCCCTCTATCCTCCCAAAGGTATAAAGAGACTCATTTCACTCAAAACTGGAGGGAGATGAGAAAAACAGAAAGAATTAATAACATACAGAAACACAATGAAGGCACACCAGGAAAATATACTGAAAGCAGATGAAAACCGCAGCCTAATATTTCAAATTGAGTTAATGGAAATAAAGAAAACATTGGAAGCTATTAGAAAATGGCACGATCGGTATTAGAAAAGCTCAGAAATGAGACGGTTAGAAAACAGGATGATATGAAGAGAAGTGGAACACACGAGAAACATTTTTTTCAGTAACAAGGACTAATCTAGAAGCAACACAACAGGCATGGAAGCTACCGTTAAGGGAAATAAATGATACAATGAAGAAATAAAATTTAGATCAAGTAGTAATGAAGAAAGATGGAAAAAGAATTCATGGGGAAAGAGACAAAAAGACTCGGTATTATAATGCCCATTTAACAATGCCCTACAGGTCCTGGACTGAACAAGATGGTGTAAATACACAAAAAAATAAGTGGCTGATAGATGGATAGATAGTATAAGGATTATAATGGAAAAAACAAAATCACCATCATTAACAAAAAAATTATACTAAACTAATCAAATTTCTAAGTGAATTTAGTAAATTGCAGGGTACAAGGACACTATACTGCATCAATATATTTCTATGTACCAGCAGCAAACAATTAAAAAATAACATTGTAAATACCTAGAAAAAACTAATGAAAGATAGGCAGGACATATAAAATAAAATTATAAAGTACTACTGAGAGAACTTAAAAACCTAAATAAATGGAAAGATAGGCTGTATCTGTGAATTATAAGACCCAATATTGTAAAGATATCTATTCTATTCAAATTGAACTATGAATCCAATGCAATAACAATAAAAACCCCAACAGATTTTTCTGTAATTAAGATAGTATGGGGTTTCCCTGGTGGCGCAGTGGTTGAGAGTCCACCTGCCGATGCGGGGGACACGGGTTCGGGCCCCGGTCCAGGAAGATCCTCCATACCGCGGAGCGGCTGGGCCCGTGAGCCATGGCCGCTGAGCCTGCGCGTCCGGAGCCTGTGCTCCGCAACGGGAGAGGCCACAGCAGTGAGAGGCCCGCGTACCGCAAAAAAAAAAAAAAAAAAAAAAAAAAAGATGGTATGACACTGACATAAGGACAGAAAGACAGAAAAGAAGAGAGAGCCCAGAAACAGACCCATGCATATGTGGACACATGACTAATGAGGAAGTTAGTGCTGCAGAGCCGTGGGGAAAGGCTGGCCCTTCCTCAAATCGATTCCTACCTCACACCATATACCAAAATCAACTCAAGAGAGACGGTAGATCTAAATGTGGAAGGTAAAATAATAAAGCAACTAGAGGTTATACAGGAAAACATCTCCATGATCTGAAGCACATATGGCTTTCCTAAACAGGACACAGAAAGCAGGAACCGCCACGGGGAGGATTAATAAACTCTGCTGCGTTACAGCTGGGGGCTTCTGTTCATCAAGACCCTGTTTAGAAGAAAAGCCACAGAGGGATAGGAGATATCTGTAATACCCAAAAGCGGGAGAGAACCGGGCCAAAGACCCGAACAAGCACCTCATTGGAAAGGACACCCAAGTGGCCAACAAACCCATGAGGAAGCGCCCAACCCTACAGTCATCCGGGATCCAAATGTAAACCCACTGAAGCACCATCAGAACCCACCAGCTGAGTTTAAAAACAGAATGAAACAGAACCCCTGCAACAGCAAGGCCTGCTGAGGGTGCGGATGGAGCCCTGCGCTGGGGTGCGGATGCGAACAGGAGCAAATGCTCTGAACAAGACCCTACTGCCTGCTGCTGCCATCGCGAAGCACACGCACTCCAGAAGAAGGTACATAAATAGTTCAATGAGAACACTATGTCCCGACGGATTCCTAACTACGCTTCCAACAGAAACACATCCAGGTACGAACCAAAGACCTGTAAGCAGCATCATCCACAGTGGCCTAAGTCAGAAACAGTCAAATGTCTACCAACAGCTCAATACACTGTGGTGTGCTTACAGAATGGAACATCCTTCAGCAACAGAGTGAGTGAACTATCTACTGACAATATAAGTGAACCACACAACCACCATTTGAGTGAGAGAAGACAGACACAGACACACAATTACATACTGTGAAGTTCCATTAAAACTTCCAAGAATGGGCAAAACAATCCGTGAAAGTTTAAAGTGAGAACAGCGGTTTACCCTTAGGAAGGAGAGACGCGCATGAGGGGTATTTGGGGGGCGTTTTAAAAACCACCATAAGATAAACCACGTGAACACGTGATTAAAAGGGCACACTGAATACTTGGGAAAACTAACACAGAAGAGTTAACACTAAGAACGATTCTCTAAGGATTTGAAAACGAAAAGACAAATATCCTTTAACCATCAAGACAAGAACACACATAAAGGAAAGAAGTTACACTGGCATCAGACTCGGGCAGGAAGAGGAAACATACTTAAGATACTCAGAAAAGAAACTGAAACCCAGCATTGCAATTTCAGACAAACTGACCCTCAAATATGAATACAGAGACCACAAGAAGAACTTTTAGGAAAATTGTTCCCATGAGCCCTACCCACGAGAAAGCTATGAGAGGATGAATTTCTGAAACAATTACAGAAGCTTCAGGATAAAGATGGTTACAAGCGACTTAGTTAACCAGGCTAAGGGTAAAAAATAGATCTGGAAATGCACTCCAATACAAGCACCAAAAATGAGAAAGAGAAGGGAGAGAATGAATGGAAAATACACAAGCGCACTGACCACCCAACAGGCATTAACTGGAAGCAACAATCAGGATAAAGTAAATGAGAAGCTGGGAGGACCTACTGGTCACTGCTAGGAACCAACAGACTGTATCTGAAAAAAAGAGTCCCATTTCTGTGAATCTCTCTTAAAACACACCAGGCAGGAAGTGTGTAAAATAAGCCTGACACACCCCGTCAGGCTGAAAAGCAAAAGGGCACAATCAAAGTCCAGCGGGGCTGTGTCAAAAGCCCCAGCAGCCAACTTGAAGGGGCGCCCACGGGTCAAAGATGCGGTGACGCGACCACCGAAAAGAATGACTACGATGGACTGACACCTCCCAGACAGAAAAAATCCTTGAGTTCATGAGGATACTTAAAATTAAAAAAAAGATTACTGACGAACTTTGGAGACTGCTAGGGCACGGGAACAATACTCTGCACACTTTAAGTTAAAGGAAAGACTCCAGCATTTAGTCCATGGCTCCACCATTAGCTGTATTTCAGAGTCACCTACGAACTGATAGAAAAACTTCTAACTCTAAGGAGATGACTAAATAAACGCTGGTGTAAGTAGCTGACGGATTACAGCAGTAATGCCGCTGAAGTTTATGGTTACGAAGTTTAGTGATTTACAACAGACAGGGATCTCTTCCTCAACGTCAGACGCACTAAAATGATGTTCTTTTAAAACAATGAAAAACCGTGGGTATGTGTCCGTCAGAAGACTAGACGACGACTTTCTAGAGAGGGGAAGCCAGAGCACAGAGTCAGAGCGACTTGGGAGACGGCCCAGGAGCCTGTGATGCTCAGAGCGCCAGGCACAGGGGTGCCACCGCCCAGGCCCTGGCAGGGGTCTCTTCCCCCCGCCTCCTCAGAGCGCCGTGCAGCCGGCCACGTAGGTGCCAGGGAGCAGACCCCAGGTTCCGATGACGGAGAACTGGAAAGCCACAGGGGAAAAGACCTCTACCTTCCGTACTCCGCGACCTCCTACGACCAACAGTAGCTGATTTTTCATCCCTTCACTCCAGAGCTGGGTTTCCCCATCTTGACACGACCCACATTTTAGGCTGGATACTGCTTTCTTGTGGGAGCCTGTCCGCGTTGGAGCAGCACCCCTGGCCTCTATCCACAAAGTGCCAGCAGAACCCCTCCCTTCAAACCCTGACACTCAAAAATGTCTTCAGGTATCGCAACCCCCCCCATTCCCTCCAGATCCCCCCTCAATCCGGAAACCACTGTTCTAAAGAGAAGTCCGCCGGTCACCAGGCCCTGGAGGCCAAGGAGCTTCCCATCAGCCTCTCACACCTCACTAGTAAATACAGGCAGATAACCAAGAATTCAGACATTGGACAGAAGCCTTCAACAGGACAAACACCAAGCCAACTAACAGAAGAAAGGCCCAGAGGAAATAAGGATTTATTAACAAAACAGCAGAGAATTGAAAACGAAATCAAAACCATTCTACTGAGTAGCCATCAACCGGCAGAATAGCTTGTTCTTTTTTTTAACTATAATTGAGTTACAATATTGTGTTAGTTTCATGTGTACAGCAAAGTGATTCAGTTTTATATGTGTGTGTGTGTGTGTGTGTATTCTTTTTCAGATTCTCTTCCATTATAGGTTATTACAAGATACTGAATATAGTTCCCTGTGCTATACAGTAGGACCCTGTTGTGTACCTATTTTATACACAGTAGTGTGTATCTGTTTGTCCCAAACTCCTCATTTATCCCTCTCTCCACCCCTTACCCTTTGGTAACTGTAAGTTTGCTTTCTATGTCTGTGAGTCTGTTTCTGGTTTGTAAATAAGTTCATCTGTCTCATTTTTTAGATTCCACATATAAGTGATATCATATGATATTTGTCTTTCACTTAGTGCACTTAGTATGATCATCTCTAGGTCCATCCATGTGGCTGCAAATGGCGTTATTTCATTCTTTTTTATGGCTGAGTAACATTCCACTGTATATATGTACTACATCTTCTTTATCCATTCATCTGTGAATGGACATTTAGGTCGCTTCTATGTCCTGGCTATTGTAAATAGTGCTGCTATGAACATTGGGGTGCAGCTATCTTTTCGTATTAGAGTTTTCATCTTTTCCAGGTACATGCCCAGTAGTGGGATTGCTGGGTCGTATGGTAGTTCTATTTTTAGTTTTTTAAGGAGCCTCCACACTGTTCTCCATAGTGGCTGCACCAGTTCACATTCCCACCAGCAGTGCAGGAGGGTTCCCTTTTCTCCACACCCTTTCCAGAATTTATTTGTAGGCTTTTTGATGACGACATTCTGACTGGTGTGCGGTAATAAGTCATTGTGGTTTTGATTTGCCTTTCTCTAATTAGCGATGTTGAGAATCTTTTCATGGCCATGTGTATGTCTTCTTTGGAGAAATATCTATTTAGGTCTGCAGAATAGCTACATGTTAAAGCCACAGAACTAACCTGGGTTCCAGGCCAGCTCTACCACTTAACTGCCTGTGTAACCTTAGTCAAAGCAGTACCTTGCTCTTCTAATCTTCACAACGGGGATAAAGATTAGTACACATATCTCAGAGTTGCTAGAAGAAGTAAACAAGGAATTTAAAACTTTGAAAAGCACATGGCGCACAGTAAGGAATCAATACATAAGAGGTGGGGCTTATTTTGGTTTGCTTTAATTATTCTTAGATTCTACAGTATATCCATGGGAAAGGACTAGGACGTTATGAAAAAGGAACAGTAACGCACACACAGACACACACACAAACTTATTGGCAGCACGTAATTTTGACAGCACGTTCTTTAAAAATTAAATAGAAAGATGGAAAGTAAAAGTTGAGGCTATCTCTCCAAAAGCAAGAGCAGAAGAAAAAAAATTAGACTACTAATCCAGAAAGACCAATACACACCTAAAATAACTTCCAGAAAGGTGGAGAAGGAAAGAGCTGAGGGAAGGAAATTATCGAAGAAGTAAGAGCAGAAGAACAAAAGTCTCCAAGCTGAAAAGGCCCATGGGATCCAACGACTGCAACACTGAGGTGCAGACAGAGAACCCCCAACACAGTAACGCTTATTGCGAAATTCCTGCCCCAACCCACTCTTACCTGGTTAGTTCTCAGGCAGCCCTCAGACCTCATTAACTAGCTCAGTAGTCACTTCTCCAACAAAACGTTCCCAAAAGTGAGCAAACACTCCCACCACCCCTATTACACGCTCTAAGTACCAAAAACCTGTCTGCATCTCGGTGTTAATGTTACCCTTATTTAAGTGATGCTTTGAGTACTGATTTCAAGAGTCACACAGCTAAAGAACAGACCACCACGTCTATTTTTTGCCATCGTATCCCAATTACCTAACATAAGGTACGATAAGCATTTAGGTACTTTTTGTACGAATGAGCCATGTAATAGAAGCACTGCTTCCTTGTAAATATAATACATTATTAATCACAACTACCTCTGCCACAAAGCTCTTTACATGACAGAAGGACATTTCACAAGTTTCTCATACCGTTTTGGCCTGCATTTGCTTCTTTTTATTTGTAATCCTTCAGCGACATAACTGACAAGTTCCTTGAACTAAATCTCAGATTTCCTAAAGGAATGAGTGTCACCTGGTGGAAGGACATAAGATTAAAAAGCAACTCGAGGCAATTATCCAAAGTTTAGCAGGCACAAAATAGAGACCTAGCAAATATTTACTCAAATTAGAAACTAAAGATGTATATCAACTTTGTCAAGTAATGAAAATCAAATTTTTATCATCTGCACAATGTAAAACATCCCAGTTTAAATAAATGAAATTTATAAATAAAATGTATTTTTAAGTTGGCAGTTAACACCATTGAATTTAGCTTCTAACTGAACTAAACACAGAAATGAAAAAAAAAGCACTTACAGCTTCTACTCTCCCAAGGTGCAGAAGAAAAGGAAGTTACAATTGAAACACTACTTGCGTATGAAATACATGATCTGATGTATTAAAGACCACTTTTTTTTAATTAGGAAAGCTCTTTACCAGAAGGTGTGTGTGTGCGTGTGTTTTATACTTTGATCTTGAGAGCCTGCGCTTGTTAAGCCAAAATAACCTCAGGAAATTTAGTAAGAAAACAAGGGGACCATGAGAAGAATAAGGACAAAGCTGTCGCGATGGGAAAGAACGGGAAATTAGAGACGGACGATCGAGGACGGCACACCCCACCGCACTGGGAAGACCACAGACATAGTGAGACTAAAATACACGCCCACTCTTCTCCAGAGGGACGTGCGTGTGTATCAAGAAAGAAAACATGACTAAGTTTTGACAAGAAAACAAACACTAACTTTTTAAGGTGCAACTGTCAGATCAACAGCAACCACTTAAAGTAACGAACTTCATTTACCTTCACCGCTACATCACTGAGCTGTACGTGAAAAACAGAACAGAAGTACCACACGGTGAAGGTGCCTGTTGCGAGCCAGTGGGGTACACGGGGCGACAACCACCCCCAAGTCTTTAGTGGCTTCTAACAGGGAAGGCCTGTTGTCGCCTGATACTACAGGTCCTGGGGACTCTGCTCACACGCCCACGTACCGGACTGGGGAGACGGTGCCCCTAGCATCTCACACCCCGTCACCGAGGGGGCCGGAGACCAGGCCAGCTCCGCACCTGCTCCTCGGGGCTTCTGCCCTGCAGCCACACCTCACCTCCACTCACATTTCATCGACTCCCCAAGTTTCATGGCCACGACTAACGACTAACGTCAAGGGGCACGGCTAAGGTGACTTCACAGGTGCCTGCGAACTGTATTACCCTAGGAGAGATGCAGGATGGCAGGAAGGATGCTTTTGTGATTTAGAATGAAATCATTTCAAATTGATTAAGTCCATTTTATATACACAAAAGCCTACGATTTCACTTTGAGGGGGTTTTTTAATAATAAATTTGCATTAAAGTCTTGGTTTATAAAATTCCAATAGAGCGTTTTAAACAACATTTTGAAACTTTTAAAAGTACTTAATCTGAAAATGTTAAGGATTTTCTAAGTATTTTACGTGAAAATGTAAAGAATTATAAAATCAACAGTACATGATTTCCAAATCATGACCACCAAAGAACACCCCTCATTCCTACTATCTTCACTGACATATAAAAAACATTAACTAACATTAATTATTTTTGTGTGTGTGTGGTACGCGGGCCTCTCACTGCTGTGGCCTCTCCCGTTGCGGAGCACAGGCTCCGGACGCGCAGGCTCAGCGGCCATGGCTCACGGGCCCAGCCGCTCCACGGCATGTGGAATCTTCCCGGACCGGGGCACGAACCCGCGTCCCCTGCATCGGCAGGCAGACTCTCAACCACTGCGCCATCAGGGAAGCCCCTAACATTCATTTCAAAACAGATGGATTAAAAATCTTTCTTTACTGTCATCTACCTGTGATAAAGACGACACAACTTATGCAACAACTTGAGTTAACTGAAACTGATTTAAAAAAACCAACTACATCTTCAATTATTTACGAAGGACCACAGTATTTCAATAAACAAAGCCAGTGGGGTGTGAGCAGCCCTTACTATGCCCTCAGCAAGCACTCAAGTATTCGTGAAATAAATGGAAACCAAACTGGGAAAGACAAAGCCTGGAAGGGAAGGCGCCCAGTCTCCCCTAATAGCCGCCTCCCTTGAACGCCTACGTCACTTGTAAGCCACGTGGAATATGCAGGGATGAACTACACACAGCTGCCGCCCAAAAGGACTGGCTTCAACGAACAACTATCCCCGTAATTACAGCAGGTGCCAGAAATACGCTACATGGACGCTCACAACCAAAGGGAATATTAGATCAGTGCAGACAGCCATGGAGACCCTCTCTGGAACCAGCATATAAAAATAAATCAGACCTCAGACTTGGCTGGGGGCTGCATACACCTCACACCCTAACACATGTTCTCCATAAGATCCACGAGCTAAGGGTTTTGTACTGGACGGTGGGTCTGTCCAGGATGCTTCCGTCTTCTGCATTTAAGACAAAAAGAATCTGTGTGTATGTATGCTGTAACACAATAAACTATCAGAAAACGTAGATGGGACACAGACCGGAAGATCCTTAAAACGCATATAAACAAAGATCCAGTATCAGATATATAAAGTAATTCCTACAAATCAACCAGAAAAAGACAGATAACCAAAGAGAAAAAGCAGGCAAAGGATAGAAAAAGGCATAAAAAGGAAATTGGAGAAGCTCAATCTCTAATATTCAAATAAACAGAAACTAAAATAAAGGGACAGTATTTCAAATTGATCCTGTTGGCAAAAATTAACTCCAAGCGTTAACGCAGATGTAAAGCAATTGGGACTCTCCTTCTGTTGGTGGGAGTGTGAAAGGAAACAGTCTTAGAAGAGCAACCTGGTAACACCTAAAAAAGTGTGAGATGCACCCCAGTGTCGGTGCATTAACAAAACGTTAAGCAAAAAAAAAATGCAAAAAGATGTAAGTATGATTCTAATTATAAAAAGTTTTCAAACAGAAAAAATAATACTTCATATTTTTTAGGAACAGAAGTTCAAGATAAGGTGACCTCTGGCAGGTGAGGGATAGGAATGGAAACAAGAAGGGGCACTCAGGCTTCAACCAAACCTGCGGTATTTTCTTTCTTAAGCTGCGCGGTGAATATGTGGGTATTCAAGCTATGGTTCCGCCGTTTTTAATGCCCAAAATATTCTATGACATTTTTAAAGTGAAGGAAAAGTTAGAAAACACATTTAGCCAACTCAGGAACTTTTTCAAGAATTTCAAATCATAGACTGTATTAATTTCCATTTTGCAATTTTACAGAGAGAAAGGAAATAAAAAGGCAAGAACAAAAGTTTATTAAGGCAAGAAAACATCATCCTGAAAAAGCAGAAGTGCAGCCAAAGGGATAATGAGAAAAATAGTGAAATCCTGGGATAAAGCACGGAACACAGCTAACAAGAAGAAAGCAATGGAGGAGGTTTGTGGTGATAATAATAACAACGGGACTCATGTACCAGGTCCATTTAAAGCATGTTTCATATGCTAATTCCTTCATTCCCGGTAAGAAGCATACAAGGTAGGCACTACCACTGTCTCCATTTACCATGTAAGGAAAAGGAGACACGGTGAAGTACAATCCTACGATTGCTACTATCATCTTACTGCTGGCACAGTGTTCCTGGCACAGCGAGAATCTGAGGCCAAGCAACACGGCTCCACAGTCCCAGCTCTAAGCCACTGCCTCAGATGTGTACTCACAAGAGGGGCCAGCTGGGTACCTGGACACACAGAATACGCCTCGATATTCGCAAGGCAACTAGACAAATGCAATGAGAATGGAACGATTGCAAAAGCGAGAGCAAAAGGGAAAAAGAAGCAACAGAAGGTCCGAAGTTAACCTGAATGATGAAGTCGTCCTGGAGGTTACAAGACGCCTCCCTCTAGAAATTACCTTGGTCTCCTTCAGCCACATATGGAAACCGCTCGTTGACGTAATGATTCTGAGCAGAGTGCCTAACGTACCAAAATAAACTTCAGGGAACATTACCCAGTCCCTCCCCCCAAATCAAATGGAGTTTACACCGGAAGTTTACTTGTGATTCTCATTTGTTTAGATCTGGGGACACATACCCTAGAAATACTGTTTAAAATGGCAGCTAGGTCTCCAAGCCAGCCCACAAGAGCATGTGAAATTTCCCTTGAACCTGGAGTTCTCTGTGAACAGCGTATGTGTTCCTGTACACCTTCCGACACAACCTAGAGAAGTGCGGACCTAGCTCTACGTGACCCTGCCACGTCATACTGCGTCAGGGCCCTGAGGAACAGCCTGCTCCCTTTTCCTCTCTGAGTCCACAACCATCGTCGGTCAATGTACTCTGAGAACCAATTCAGAGCATCAGGACCACGCTCATGGCTCAACAGCATCCCGGCAAGAGGACGCGAACTACTGCCTGCCCTCACGTTAAGGTAAGGCCTCCAGAAACAGCACAGTCCAGAGCTGGGGTGATAGGGAGGGATGACCCAGGGTACTAGGACTGCAAACACAGTTCACTAAGCCAGGCACTCCCCACCCGGGTATGTCCAATCACCTGCAGAACAATTCTGCAAACCCTAACCAAGGGGGGACAGGCACCTCTCTGTGCCCAGCAACGCCACTGTTAGGTAGAAAAACCTAGAGAAGCTGGATGTTTCCCTACTGGAATTAAGTCTCTGAAATTGGAGAATCACGGGAGTCGCCTCCACAAGGGAAGTGAGAGGGTTACTGACGTCCTGGCCCCATCCATTCTAGGGAATGAACTGTTCTTGAGTCAGGTAGGATACCCTGCACATTCATGTTTGTGGAGAATGTACGTTCTGTCAGTCAAATACGAATAAATGCAAATTCAGATGACTGTTCTAAAGCTAAGCATATTCAAATAAATATATAAATCTCACAGTAACTTTTTTTTTTTTTTTTTGCGGTATGCGGGCCTCTCACCGCTGTGGCCTCTCCCGCTGCGGAGCACAGGCTCCGGACGCGCAGGCTCAGCGGCCATGGCTCACTGGCCCAGCCGCTCCGCGGCACGTGGGATCTTCCCGGACCGGGGCACGAACCCGTGTCCCCTGCATCGGCAGGCGGACTCTCAACCACTGCGCCACCAGGGAAGCCCCTCACAGTAACTTTTAAAAGATGCTCTTCCATTATATTAAACACAGACCCGGCAGGAGGAAACAGCCCCATGGACTATCCATGGTCCTTGCTCCTATTCACCCATCCCCAGTCCCAAGCAAATCTCTGAAAAGGGTTACATATGGCCTCTGTTTTGAGAGAGTGAATTACAAGGGCAACAATTTACTCAGGGTCTCAGGAATTCCTATCTTCGGCAGACCTTACATATTTCTGTGCCTGAAAAAATGTAAGCTATAACGTAAGAAATAACTTCGTCTGGCCGCTCCAACAGAGCTGGCCGAACAGTTACCTTTGATTGGCCAAGGAGCGTTACCAGCTGCTGACACCCAATTCTCCGCTCTGTCAGACCAGGTGGCCAGGGATCATTTGCAATGTCGGCTGCCTTGTCCTTTTCCTCCCACCCGAGGCAAATGGTATTGCAGAGACAAGTAACATAACCTCCCCAACGGGTTTCCTCTCTGAACCTAACACCCCCTCTCCTCTCCAAAATCCTCTCCCCTCCAAAACAGCACAATTTGTTTCTGCAGAGCCCGGGACCAGTGTCTTGTTAAATAGCCTTTCAGCCTTGAATCTGATTTACTACCGTGTAAATATCACCTTTCCCCCCGTATGATGCTTTTCGTTGCTTCTAGATTAAAGCAAGAGAAAAACATGGAGTGCCCGCGTGATTATAAAACCACAGCTCAATAAAATTCTCTCTCTCTCTTTATAGCTTGACTGTATCAATTATCCTGGAAATAACTACTCTCCAAGCAAGTCTCATGGTGCTAATGATTAAGAAAACTGGAATTAGTGAAAGATTAAGATCAAGCATTACCTTCCAGCTGGTTTTTCGTTTCCTCAGGTTTCCAGGTTGGAGATATAACATTTTTAAAGTACATTCTCATTCACAGGTTGCTTTCTGAGCATCTGCTCAAGACTTATTTTCAGACTCAAGATTAAGATTTTCACTTTTAAAATTCTACCTAAATTCATGAGCATAAAAACTTCACAAATTCATATTAATATGGAGACTGAAAATAACCCCCCGCTGAGTTATCCCTCACACCTTGCTCGCACTTCTCAGCTACTCTGCCCACGGTGTCATGCGTTTCATTAAAAACAAAACTGCAAGACATCTTTCAGAAGAGAAATCGAACATTTCCAATTACAAATGTAATTTGGTAAGGAGCTATTATCCAAAATACATAAAGAACTCTTACACATCAGTAATCAAATGACAGCCAAATAAAAAAGATGGCAAAGGGAGATTTCTGGTTTCAGCTCAGACAGGTAAGGAGAATGGGAGTTGCAGGACACAGTGCCACTCTGAAATCAGGACAGACAGGAATGCAGAGTCGTGGCTGAAATCAGCAGGGACAGATGTTACTGGGGCCAGAAACTTGTAGGGACCCTTAACTGGTGACATTGACAAACTGATGGTGGGCAAATGTGACTAGTCCAAGGGTTAAAAACTCCTGGGGACCCAGTCTTGGAGGAGACCCTTGCACTTCCCTCCGGGAGGCCCACCAAGTTCTCATGGTGACAGGAGAAAATCCCCTATTATTTCAAGCAGGGGAAGGAGAAAGGTAATCATTTTGAAATACAAAGGCCAAGAGCTTTCTCCATAACGAAGTCCTCCCCTCTAATGGAGGGGAGCTTTATTTGACCTGGGGAAAGGGCAGTAAGATAACTCTAGCCCCCTCTGGCCTTCCTGTCTCAAATAAGGGGAGAAAGGAAAGAGAAAAAAAAAAAAAGAGGCTAAGAAATGTTTCTGAAGGCCCTCAGAGCCCAGAAGCTGATATTTAATCAGAAGATTATATAACAATTCCTCTCCCCTACAACTCACCACCATCAACAGGGCTCTAGTAAAGTAACAGTGGATTGTAACTGAGAGAGCCATAAGACACTGACTCCAAGAGAGTTCTTAAGGAAAGACAAAGGGGACAGGGGAGGGGAGACACTGAGAGCTACAGCCAACATTGAACACAGCCAGGTCAACATAAAAACTCACATGAAAAGCCTAATTACCTCAGTACCTATTACCCAATACATCATGTCCAACTTTCAACAGAAAATCACAAAGCATGATAAAAGGCAATAAAAACACGGTCTGAAGAGATAAAGCAAGCATCAGAACTAGACTCAACTCTGACACAGACTTTGGAACTATGAAACAGAGAACTTGAAATACGTGTGATAAACAGGCTAATGGCTCTAATGGAAAAAGTGGACAACATGCAAGAACAGACGGAAAATGTAAGCAGAGAGATGGAAACTCTAAGAGAGAATCAAAGTGAAATGCTAGAAATGAAGAACACCATAACAGAAATGAAGAATGCTTTTGATGTGCTCATCAGTAGACTGGACATGGCCAAGGAAAGAATCAGTAAGATTGCAAGTATGTTAATGGAAATTCCCCAGACTGAAACACAAAGAGAAATAGGATGAAAATTTTAAAAAGGAACAGAATACCCAAGAACTACAGGACAATTACAAAAGGTGTTACATACACATAATGGGAACACCAGAAGGAGAACAGAGAGAGAGAGAAGAAATATTCCAAGTAATAATGGCTGAAAATTCTCCAAAATTAATGACAAAACACCAAACCACAGGCCCAGGAAGCTCAGAATACATCCGACAGAATAAATCCCCAGTAATCTACACTTTGGTACACCATACTCAAACTGCAAGACCCAAAAATGAAGAGAAAACCTTGAAAGAAGTTCAAGTGAAAAAACACCTTACCTATATAAGACAAAGACAAGAATTACATCAGACACCTCGTCAGAAACTATGCAAGCAGGAAGAAACTGGAGTAAAATATTTAAAGTGTTGAAAGGAAAACACAGCCCCCTAGAATTCTACATCCAGTGAAGCTGTACTTACAAAGTAAAGGAGGAATAAACAAACAAATTTGAATTTAAGAAATCTGCTGTCAGTAGACCTGCCTTGCAACAAGTGTTAAAAGAAGTTCTTCAAGAGACAAGGAAAGTGATGTAGGTCAGGCACTCGGAAATACGTTAAGAAGAGAAGAGCATCAGAGTAGGAGTAAATAAAGGTAAAACAAAACTTTTAGTTTTATTATTCTTAAGTGATCTGATAACTGTTCAAATAGCAGCAACGTGCTGGGTGACTACAGTCTATGGATAAGTGAAATGAATGACAGCAGTGTTATAAAGGATGGGAAAAAAGGAATTAAGAAGATTCTTTATAAGGTACCTGCAACTACCTGTGAAATGGTACAGTGTTACTTGAAAGTAGACCTAGATTAGTTGTAATGCATGCAGCGAATTCTAGGGCAAGCACTAAGAAATCTTTGATATGTTAAGAAAGAATAAATGGAATCATATAAGGTGTTCTACTAAAAGCAGAGAAGGAAGAAAGGGTGATAAAAACGTAAAAAAACCCAAGTGTTATGAATAGAAATCAGTGGCAAATATGGCAAATATAACTCAGCTATGTCAACAATCACTTTAAATATGAATGGTCTAAATATACCAATTAAAAGACAAAGACTGTGAGAGCAGATTAAATAAGGAAGAACCTACTGCCTACAAGAAACCCACCTTAAATATAAAGACACAGATCGATTAAAAGTAAAGGAATGGAGAAAGATAAACCATGCAAAGAAAGCTGGAGCACCTGCATCTATTTCAGACACAGCGGGAGCAGAACAGGGATATAGGGATATAAGGGATAAAGGAGGGAATTACATAATGGAAACGGGGTTATTTCTCTGAGAAAACATAACAATCCTTAACGTGTATGCACCTAACAAGACAGTGTCAAAATACATGAGGCAAAACTGGTAAAACTGCAAGGAGACGACTCCCCTGGTGGCACAGTGGTTAAGAATCCACCTGCCAATGCAGGGGACAGGGGTTCAAGCCCTGGTCCGGGAAGATCCCACGTGCCATGGAGCAACTAAGCCTGCGTGACACAACTACTGAGCCTGCACTCTAAAGCCCACGAGCCACAACTACTGAAGCCTGTGTACCTAGAGCCCGTGCTCTGCAACAAGAGAAGCCACTGCAATGAGAAGCCCATGCACCCAATGAAGAGTAGCCCCCTCTCATTGCAACTAGAGCAAGCCCACTCTCAGAAACAAAGACCCAACACAGCCAAAAATAAATAAATAAATTTATTTTTAAAAAATTGCAAGGAGAAATGAACAAAGCCACTATCATACTCAGAAACTTCAACACTCTTCTATCAGTAATTGACAGATCCAGCAGGCAGGAAGTCAGGAAGGATATGGCTGAACCAAACAGCATCATCAAGCAACTGAATCTAACACGTCATCTAACAACAGCAGTATACACATTCTTCTCAGGCGCACACAGAACAAGACCGACCACATTCCGAGCCATAACACAGCTTAGCAAATCATACAGCATGTGCTCTCTGATCACATGGAGTCACAACAGAAATCAACAGGAAGCAGTAAAATCGCCACATATTTGGGAATTCACCAACAATTCTAATAACACACGGGCCAACGAAGACGTCTCAAGAGAGAGAAATTTTTTAAATACTTTGCAATAAATGAAAATACAACTTATCAAAATCTGTGGGATGCTGCAAAAGTAGTGGTTAGCGGGGAAGTATAGCATTGAAGGTAAGAAAAACAGAAAGAACTAAAATCAGTAACTTAAGTGTCTACCTTAGGAAACTGAGAAAGAAAGAGCAAGGAGAAAAAAAAAAAGAAAAAAATACAAGCAAAAAGCAATAGAACTGAAACAAGAAACAGGAAAACTCAATGAAACCAAAAGCTGGTTCTTTGAAAAGATTAACTGATAAGCCTACAGCCAGGCTATCCAAGAAGAAAAATGAGAGAAACACAAGTTACTACCAATAGCAGAGTCATCAGCATTATGAGTCCCATGGATGTTAAGAGATAACAGAAGATTATAAATAATTCTATGCCCTCAAATTTGATAACTTACATGATTCCACCAATTCCCTCAAAGATACAAGAGACAAAAACTCTCACACAAAGATAAACAGGTGATCTAAGTAGGCTTCTATCTATTAAAGAAACTGAATCAATAATTAATAACCTTCCCAAACAGCAAGCACTAGGCCCAGATGGTTTCACTGGTGAATTTGAGGGAAAAATCATCCCAATTCCCTACAAGCTCTTCCAGAAAAAATAAAAGCAGAGAGTGCACTTCCTAACTATACACCTAACCATATACCAAGCATTGCTCTACTACCAACACCAGATAAAGACATTACAAGAAAGGAAAACTACAGACTAGAATCTCTGATGAACAGAGACGTAAAAATCCTCAACAAAACATTAGCAAATCAAATCCAACAATGTATAACACGAATTATATACCAAAACCAAGGGGCATTTTTCCCAGGAATGCAAAGGCTGGTCCAATATTCAGAAGTTATAATGTAAAATCCACCACATCAACAGGATAAGCAAAGTCATCTGATCATATCAAGAGATGCAAAAAATCATTAAAAAAAATCCAGCATCCACTTATGATAAAAACTCTCAACAAACTAGGAATAGAGAGGACTTCCTCAACTTGATAAAGAATATGTATAAAAATACCTACAGCGAACATCATACTTAATGGTGAAAAGCTAGATTCTTTCCCCCTAAGATCAATAACAAGGCAAGGAGGTCCCCTCCTGCTCTCCATTCATACGCAATACTTTACTGAAATTCCTAACTAATGCTGTAAGAAAAGGAAACAAAAGGTATACAGATTAGGAAGGAAGAAATAAAACTGCCTCCGTTCATAGATGAAATGATTATCTATGTATTAATAGAAAATGCCAAAGAATCAACCAAAAAACCTCTGAAACCTACTAAGCGACTACAGCAAGGACTCAGGATACAAATTTAATATACAAAACTCAATTACTTTTCTATACACCAGCAATAAACAACTGGAATTTGAAATTAAGTTAGTATCCAAAAATTAGGTATAAATCTAACAAAATACGTACAGAATATAAATAAGTACAAAAACTCTGATGAAAGAAATCAAAGATGATCTCAATAAATCAGAGATAGTCCATGCTCATGGGCAAGAATACATAATATTAAGATGTCAATTATTCCCAGTTTGGTCTATCTATTCAACATAATCCCAATCAAAATTCAAGCAAGTTATTTTGTTGATATGACAAACTGATCCTAAAGTTTACATGAGTAGGTGAAAGACCCAGAATACCTGAAACAATACTGAGAAGAGTGAGAGGATGGACGCCACCCAACCTCAAGACTTACCATAAAGCTACAGTAATCAAGCTTCCCTGGCGGCACAGTGGTTAAGAATCTGCCTGCCAATGCAGGGGACACGGGTTCAAGCCCCAGTCCGGGAAGATCCCACATGCCGTGGAGCAACTACGTCCGTGCGCTACAACTACTGAGCCTGCGCTCTGGAGCCCACGAGCCACAACTAATGAGCCCACACGCCACAACTACTGAAGCCCACGCGTCTACAGTCCGTGCTCGGCAACAAGAGAAGCCACCGCAATGAGAAGCCCGCGCACCACAACGAAGAGTAGCCCCCACTCGCCACAACTAGAGAAAGCCCACACGCAGCAACGAAGACCCAACACAGCCAAAAAAAATTTTAAAAAAGAAAATAAAAGCTACAGTAATCAAGAAGGTAGTATTGGTGAAAAAACAGACAAATAGATCAGTGGAACACAATAGAGAGCCCAGAAATAGACCCACACAATAAAAATCAACTGACCTTTCACAGAGGAGAAAAGGCAATTCAATGGAGACAGAATGGTCTTTTCAACAATTGATGCTAGAAAAATCGGATATTCAATATGCAAAAATTTGAACGTAGACATAGAAGTTACACCTTTCACAAAAATTAACTCAAAATCAATCACAGAGCTAAATGTAAAAATTGTAGAGGATGGGCTTCCCTGGTGGCGCAGTGGTTGAGAGTCCGCCTGCCGATGCAGGGGACACGGGTTCGTGCCCCGGTCCGGGAAGATCCCACATGCCGCGGAGCGGCTGGGCCCGTGAGCCATGGCCGCTGGGCCTGCGCGTCCGGAGCGAGAGGCCCGCGTACCGGAAAACAAAACAAAACAAAACAAAAAAAAAAAATTGTAGAGGATAACAGAGGAGAAAACCTAGGTGACCCTGGGTATGGCAATGAGTTTCTGATCCATCTCCAAAAGCACGACCCATGAAAGAAAACTTAAGAGGAACTTTATTAAAATTAAAAACTTCTGCTCTGTGAGGACACCATTATGAAAATGAAGACACGTCACATGCTGGGAGAAAATATTTGCAAAACACATATCTGATAAAAGACTTGTACCCAAGAAAGACAAAGAAATGATAAAACTCAACAATAAGGGGGAAACAACCCATTTAAAACACAGACAAAAGATCCGAATAGACACTTCAACAAAGAAGATACACAGATGACAACTAAGCAACGAAAAGATGCTCCACATCACGACATAAGAGAGCTGCAACTGAAACAGTCACGAGACACCATTACACACTTACCAGAACGGCCAACATCCACAAAACCGACACCACCAGATGCTGACAAGGATGCAGAACAACAGGCGCCCTCAGGCACCGCGGGCGGGAACGCAGAACAGCACAGCCGCTTTGAAGGCAGACTGGCAGCTTCTCAGGAAGCTCCAGTCTTACCACATGACCCAGGAACCATGCTGCTCGGCCTTCACCCAGATGACCGGAAGACTCAACGCCCACACAGAAACCTGCACACAAACGGTTAGCGGAGTTGCATTCATAACTGCCCAAGGCTAGAAGCAACCTTGACGTGGGTGAGGAGAGAACCTGCAGCCCAGAGGAGCTGGCAGCCTCCATCCTGAAGACGCGAGCTTCACACCTGCCTCCTGGTGTTTGTACAATACAGTTATTTCTTTTGCCTGACCGCCCCCTCCTCCCGCATAAATCCTTACCTGAGCAACTCGGATTCAACATGCAGGTTTTAGCTTAAACTACCGAATCCTCCTTGAGCACCTCTCAGAGGCCAGCACTGAGGGAGACACCTCGCGTGTCCCGTAACAGCTGTGAACACGGGCAGCCCCGGGATGCTGCAACTGCCCATCGCTGCATCTACAAGCCCTCTGGGGGGCTGGAGACGCCAGAAGACAAGGGGCTGCACCCGCCCTGCCGGAAAGCTTAGCCCTGGGGACCTACACGGTGTCTGGCATACAGTAAGACGTCAACAAAGACAGCGCCAACAAAGCAATCAATCATCGGAAATTAAAACTACGTAACGCAATGTTATAAGGGTCTAGCGAGTTTTATCCTTACTTCTGTAAGACTGAAATCACAGAAATACACACAGTAATTCAATCACATCAGGAAATTTTTCTTGAAAATAATCTGTTTGCGTTTTGTTGAAATACTTCTGAATCCCAAAAGGGTAAAATTCAGATTGCTACCTTTTTTTTCTCCTGTCCCCATACATGTATGCAACTATTTGAAAGGGGAGAAAAAGCATACACAGCTATTTAAAAGGTACTAAAAGGTTGATATTCTTATCCTAGAAATCCAACACAATTGTGAAATAAGAACAAAAATTTCTTGAAGAAACAAAACTACCAGGCTTCTTTACAATAAATATAATACAGTTATGGAAGTCTTTAAGCCACATCTTGTTCTAAAGTGAACTGAAACCAGAGTATAAAAATACATACAACGCCACTGAATAAAATAAAATGTAAGGTAAGTAAAGGAATCTCAGTAGGAGAAAACACAAGGATGGGAGATAAATTTAGAAATGAGGTTCAGACACAAACTACACGATTCATGGTTCTGTGTATTTGCAAAACGTGGGTCCAAAATGTGGCTGTACGCTGACTGATGATCTATCAGCTTCACTAGGTCATGTGAAAATGGATACCCTTGTCTTGCCTCACATTATATATGGTATTTCCTAGGTCTTCTACCAGTACCATCTTTCTTCTGACCTCACCCTCAGCCTAACCCTTTTTCAGGATCTCGTGCTCAGAGTTTTTATTATTCAACTTTTCTATTTAGAAGTTTTTCTTTAAAAAAAGAAATCCGCAGGTAACACAGTATAGGATCATCATAGCTCTTTTCCAGCGACAAGCTCACAACCTCCAGTACTGCCCCAGAGTGGAGCTCAAATTCCTACGGTGGCATGTGCTACACCGGCCACAGACCCTGACACCAAACCTACCTCTTCTTAAGCATATTTTACATCAGACCAGCAGGCTGTCTGCATTCAAAACCGTGTGGTGATTTAACAACCACTTTCTTTTTCACCTAAAAGAAGATGAGAACTGTGAAAAGCTGGGGCTAGCATAGAATCAGGTTTTACGTCCACCCAGTTCTAACCCATATACCAACAGCGTCAGCTGCAGGCAGAAGAGCGTAACATCAGAGCACATTATGATTCAGTCTAAAAACAACTCTTTTCAAACAAATTCCTTTTGCTCTGCTGAGATTTACGTCCAGAAGCCGAAGCCTTCTCTCCTCCACCCTTCAGTAGAGGCACTTGGAAGCCAGCTAAGCAGGCTGTCCCGGCTGTTTAAACTACTGTCCCATGAGACCTCCCTCCTGCAGGGCATCCTAGGCTTTCCTACTTGAAAACTAACATACTGGGTCAGTCGGAGGACACCCTGGAGTCCCCAGTGGGGAGTGGGGAGTGGTTAAGAAAGGGAGGACGTACTAGAGTTACACACTAAAGCTGATTTTAAAAATACACTTTACGGCAACTACTGAAAAACGTTTGGGACAGTACACACGCTGTTATGCTATTTAGAATACTAGCAATATCAATTCATTTGCTGCACTGTTTTTATAAACCAGATATCGATAACAGTTTGCTTCCTAGCCACTTAATTACGGACACATCCTTGGAATAACAACCTATGCTGAAAACTCAACAACTAGTGTAATGAAAAAATTTTTTACACATTAGTCTTATTCTATTAATAAAAATAACAACCATCTCTGTCAATTCTTTTTGGTCCTTCACATGCTATGATAATTGATTTTTTCCTTAATAATTATATTTGCCTAACCTATATAACTACAAAAAGAACTAAGACCTTCGCTATCTTATTTGAAACTCACAAACAACCTTGTCAATAAGTATCATAATTTCCATTTTATAGGCAAGGAAACAGATAGTAGTCACGTTATAAATACATACAAACACACACACATCCATTGTTTGGGGGGCGTGTTTGTTTACTGATTAAGGAGTGATGACGCCATGTGAAACGTGTTTTATTCCTTCTCTCAAGAGATCAAATCAATCTAATCAAATCCATAACTATCCAACTTCCAAACATTTAATACAGGAATATTTTCATGACTGCCTCAGGAAGTGATAAACTTCATCAATTATAAGCCCAAAACCATTTCTACCACATCCCAAGAGAGCAACTAAAAGACCTAAAATTATTCAGAATACAAAGGTATCTTGGCAATTATAGAAAAACTAAATAAACCAATAAAGCACTCTTTAAATGTATCGCTATGAGAGTGCCGCATATCAACACGCTAACTTCTTGAGAACCGCCACTGCCTGAAGCCCACGACCTGCAGCAAATCTGACAAGAGAAAAACACAGTAAGTATTGTCCTGTCCTGTGAAGCAACCGTCCCTCAGAAGTCACTCACTTCCAAATACTATACATCGGTCAAAAAGCCTCTCATCACAACAGACAACATAACAGGTCGAGCTGAATGGAGGACGGGACCAGATACTGTTGAGGCGTAAGTGTCCAGCTCGTCCAGCCTCGAGTAAGACTCTAAATTTCTTTCAGCTTGAGTTAAAAGAGAGAAAATGCAACTCGTATTTCCAGAAGCAAGAGTGGCATATTTTCCAGTAAGTTCCTTGTTCTCGTCTTGCTATTTTAAGAGTCCTGCTCACTCCCAGCATTGCTGTGCGGCAAGATCTGGTTTCTGGTGGCTGATCATTTCCACGGCGTGACGCGCGGCTAAAACGGTCTCCCACACACTGCTTTTTATTCCTACTTAGCGTCCCTGTATTTATGCACAAAATTCCGTTTCAGTGGCACTGTGCCAGGAGAAGAAACAGCTTTGCTAGAGTTTCACTTGACTTTATTAGAGGAAATTATTTTAAATTAATGTAGCTGCTGAACAGCTGTCATCCTCAACCTCAGAAAATATATTCCTTCTAATTTTTGCTGCGAACATTTATTTATTTAAGTTAAATTCCAGCTCATGAACGTTGACCATGAGGAGTCTAACCCTTCCTGCTACTATTTCACATTCCTTCTCTAAACAAGGGCAAGCACGGGCACGCTCCATCAGTATGCACAGCCAGATCACCACCATTAAGTGAAATCATCGATGTATTTTTGGTGGAATCCTTTTAACAACTTCCACGCCCGGCAGTGAAATGGAACAAGGCTGTTTTGTTTTCAGAGGGCAACAATTTGATCTCTGGTTTACTAGATGGCGCTCAAAATATTTTTCCATATGTTTTTCCGCGAAGATCATCTGACAACAGCATGGTTTACCTTGACTAGTGAATGCAGGCTTTTTTCACCAAACACATCCCAGAGGAAGGTCAGGTCTTCCTGGCTGTCCACATGTGGCCGCAGCTGGGCTGGCAGAGCCGCCAGCAGCTCATACAGACCTATAAAATGGAAATAAAACACAAAGCGTCACCGCAGAGTGTGATCTCATTAATTTCGCTTAAGGTGTGTGAAACTGACAGCTGGAACGTGTCGCTTTTCCCGGATCTGTACTCTGGCCCATCAGGCAAAGCTCTTCTCCAAAGAAGCAAGGGAAGCTTTTGGGTTTTTAAATTCCAAAGATGTACGTATTAACAGGCCTGTTTTTACCTTATGCGGTGGTCATTTTACAGTCCTCCAAGTTTACATAACCCGAGACAGAAAATGTGTACAAGCTTTCAAAAAAAAAAAAGAAAATGCATACATTCCTTTCCTTAATCGTTATTACATTTCCCTCAATGTTAGCCAAAAAGTGAAGTGAGTCATGAATAGGAAAAACTTCTTTAGAAGAGAAAATTGATAGCATGGTCCATTAAAATGGTTTTGTGGTTTCCAAAGAGTTCCTAATAATATATAGCTTCAAAAACATTTGCGTTACTGAACGTCCAAAATCAAGTTCCCAGAAGTAAGCCAGAACAAACCATACTTGGTGTGGCACTATTTGTAGCCACGCTTTTTTTTTAAAAAAAAAACAATGACAACAACAAACTGCGTAGCACTTAGGCTAAATGAGACTCTAATTTGGAGGTACGTGATACCCCTGGAAAGAGTCAAGGCAACAGATACAGGTTGCGCGTGCTCCCACTGGAAGCTCCCTGCAAGCAGACAGTAGCGCAGTGTCCTGGGAGCAGCCTGCACTGACCATCCGTCTCGTCCCCGGGACGGCAGACTCCTGTCCAAGAAATGCTGCAGCAGTGCTTGCCCGGGACTCTTCAGGGAGGTGACCTGGCAGAAGTCAGCATCAACTCAGAGCTCATGTTTCATTTTCCAGCGGGATTCCATGAGGTAAAAAGGACAAAATTCTTTTTATTTCTGTCTGCTGTCTACAAAAACACCGAGACCTCCTGGGGTCTACAACACATGGGACTGTTGCTATTTCTGGTCTGAATAAGAGCTGCTGTTCATTAGAAAGACAGCTTTACAAGATATTTAACCAGCGAAAACTCATAAATTATGGACTTCTGATTAGCGTGTCTGTTATCTTTCCAAAGCCTTATAATATTCTGATAACCAGTGATGATTCACAACCACATGCATGGGTACCACTTTGGAAGTCAGATACGAAACTTGAGAGATTTGATCAAACTGAAACATTCCTTGGGCTGTATTTGGCCAAAAAGATCCAAAATACTCCAGACAGGATAAAAGAAAAAAAAAACCCTTCTCTCAACTGCATTCTTAAGTATTCTTGGTGGTTTATATTTATTCTCATAAAAACCTGGCATCCTGCCTAAACTAGCTCTTATTTACAATTCAGCAAAAATATTTTTACGGTAGCTCAACCTAAGTCAACGTACAATGACACAGGTCTCACTTTGTACAAATATACACACACACACACACACACATGTAATGCAATCACAATCGCCAAGATCAGAGATTCGAAACATGAAATTATGTAAAAAGAACGTAGTATTTCACTATTTTATTATGGATTTCAAGAGTGGTAAAAATGATTACCTATTCCTTAGTAATATCATTAGGGTGGAAAGACACTAATTCCACTGTGATATAATTTATGTGGTACAGTTCATGGGGGATTCAATAAGTTTAAATAAGTTAATACACTTGAACAGTCCTGCACGTGGTACTTAAGTACTCAATGTTTCATATTGATGGTGAGTGTGACGGTGAGTGTGATGGTGAGAGCGATGGGGAGTGCGATGGTGGGTGCGATGGTGGGTGCGACGGTGGGAGCGACGGTGAGAGCGATGGTGAGTGCAATGGTGAGAGTGATGGTGAGTGACGGTGTCATGGTGAGAGTTATGGTGAGTCATGGTGAGTGCGATGGTGAGAGCAATGGTGAGAGCGATGGTGAGAGTGACAGTGAGTGTCATGGTGAGAATTATGGTGAGAGTCATGGTGAGTGCGACGGAGAGTGCAATGGTGAGAGCGATGGTGAGTGTGATGGTGAGTGTGATGGTGAGTGTGATGGTGTGATGGTGAGAGCGATGGTGAGAGTGACGGTGAGTGTCATGGTGAGAGTTATGGTGAGAGTCATGGTGAGTGCGACGGTGAGTGCGATGGTGAGAGCGATGGTGAGTGTGATGGTGAGTGTGATGGTGTGACGGTGAGTGTGACGGTGAGTCATGGTGAGTGTGACGGTGAGTGTGACGGTGAGTCATGGTGAGAGCGATGGTGACTGTGATGGTGAATGCGATGGTGAATGCGATGGTGAGAGCAATGGTGAGTGCAATTGTGAGAGTGATGGTGAGAGTAATTGTGAATGTAATGGTGAGTGTGATGGTGAGAGTGACGGTGAGTGTTATGGTGAGAGCGACGGTGAGAGCGACTGTGAGAGCGACGGCGAGTGCGATGGTGAGTGTGATGGTGAGAGTGATCGTGAATGTGATGCTGAGTGTGATGGTGAGAGTGATAGTGAGTGTGATGGTGAGTGTGATGGTGAGTGCAATAACCATTGGGTTACTGATTTTGACTGTTATTCATCATTAGCATTACTAAAAATGCAGAAGTTCGGATCAAACAGACAGACCTAGATTCAAACCCCAGGTCTATACGCATTTCACATCACTTATCTGAACCTCGTTTCCGTCACGTGTTGAAAAAGAAATGGTAATGTACACGTGGTAGAACTGCACAGAATACACACACACACACACTCACGAGCACATGTGAAACCGAGGACATCTGAGAAACGTCAACCGATGGCATGGATGACGATCTCCGAGTTGTGACACGCTACTACAGTTATGCAAGATGTTACCACGGGGGGAACTGGTGAAAGTACACAGGATTTCTTTGTACTATGTCTTACAACGTGTGACACTGTAATTATCTCGAAATAAGGCTGAAACGTGCAACAGTTGCTGTAAGAATTCAATGGAACGACTGACAGGGTGGGCACTTGATTAAAATAACGATGCTCTTCTTTCCGTAGTGCGTCTCCTTGCAGCGAACGTCTCAGTGCATTGCTTCCGAGGGAAAACAACAGCTTAGAGACACTGCCAACTGGACATGACACCATACTCAGAAAAGAAACCACCCGCGTCTTTTCCATATGGGAGTTGTTCACTTTCCCCACGTACACCTTAGCTTCTTGTGGGAATAAGCCATGTTGGGTTTAATTTTCAAATTTCTCTGTTAGTCAAAGCTCAGAAGCCCGAGCGTTCTGTGCTCCAGCTTTATGCAAATCCTCATTCGTATGGTCCTCGAGCGGCGGTAACACTTGCTTCTCTTCACCTCCCACATGTGGTGCCAGAGGACAAGGCCAGAAGAGACAGGACGATGCCGATCATTTCTAAATTTAAAAGACGGTTAGAAGAGCCCCTAGGCCAGGGCTGTATGTAGTGTCAACGCAGGCAACGAGGAAACCACCACTTCCACTCAAATCAGCAATCCAGGCCCCAGAAAGCACCTCGGTCCATGTCTAAAGCTGGGTCTGTGATTCCACGTGTGCTTTAAAGCGTTCCTATATTCAGTTCCCAAGTCCCAATCATGAAGAATACTATGAAAGCCAAATAGTTTGGGTCCTTGAGATTCAGAGGGCCAGTAAAGAGAGCTGAGACAGCTCGGCACGTCTTTAAAAATTTTACCTAAATCCACTTGTTCCCTGCGCCATGAAACTTATCCTGTGCTCCTCTGTGGTCACCCCAGTTCATTCTAATAAACGTCTACGGCACCTGTGAACCCAGCGCATCCCTAGCTCTGAAGGTCTAGGACAAATCGGACGTGATTCCTGTCTGCAGGCGTCTACAGCGTAGATGACACCACAGGCTATTAGCAAAGCGAGTGCAGGACAGGGTCAGGCTGTGGAGGCAAGGGAAGGGGCCAGTCCCTCCAGGGGAGGGGACAACCTCAGGAGACCCTTCAGCAGGAACAACGCCGAGTCAGGGCTACGAGGGCTGCAGGCCCAAGAATCAGTATGCGTGAAGCTCTCAGAGCTGGAGCCCTGGGGACAGCACTAAGCGTAGAACATACCACCCTCTCCCCGGGGACCTTACAGTCTCGGATGACACAGAATGCATCTCACACACGAGCAAACAACAAGCAATCCTATTGGTCCAGGTAAACAGCCCAAACGTTTTCCCTTCCAAGTGAAATAAACAGATGTTTAGGCAGCTGAAATAAATGAGTCATTTTCAGGGATGTCTCTAACATTTAAATTGTAATTTAGTTAGAAACATACACTTTGAATTATCTATTAAGTAAAATACATTAACTCAGATATTTAGTTTTTGCCCCAGTTGCCCATTTCACGCAACCATTTTATTTAAATTCTTCAGAGTGAAGTTCCTCCTCATCATGAGATCATGTTCGCTTCTAGGTCAGTTGAGGCACAGCACTGCTTTGAATGTGGGAGACGCCGTCACTGAGAATCTGGGTGAAGTTGATGGTTTTTCATTTGTTCTGTGGCTCTACGTTTTTGATCAACAAAACCACTTACCTGCTCTTTAAAATTCTATCAACTGCAAATGCGAGGTTTTTAACCCCTCTCCAACGAATAACTAGATCTGGTTTAAACCAGATTGTCTCCTTTTATAAAAAACAATTCTGCCAAGGGAGCTCTCAATAATCCCCAAAATTATGAATTTCGGTTATATGTGAGTAATTTTGGCTTCTCCATTCAACACACATTTTTGTGCACGTAAATACACAGAGAACGCTCTCTCTAAGAGATTCTGTAAGGACCTGAATACACGCCAGCTCTCTCTCCTCTACGAGATCGTTTTACAGAGGGAAAACCTCACCTTCTACTTGGGCACATACGATAATAAGACACTGTCAAGGATGCCTGTGGATTTCAATAAACTTATTTCATAAAAGTGTTCCAACAGAAAAAAGCAGTATTTTTAAATTAGTGTATTTTATATATTGAGAGAAAAGAAATCAATAAGAGCAAAACTTAAATAGGTCGAGGGTGACTCGATTAATATGTGCAATAATTATTCTAGGAATTTTAAGAGAGCAATCAATGAAGGTCAGAGAAGCCTCTAATGGAGCTGGCAGGATAGACCTGAAGGGGGGAACACAGGGCCCAGAAGGGTGATCCTAAATTGAGGGCTAATGAATGTGTTCACAGTAACAGGAGCCAATCGCAGAGAGATGCGAAGATGCTTCGAAGATCTCCGAGTTGGCTCCTGAAGCCTACTGTCTAGGAACGAAGTACTGTAATCTCTTCTCCTCTTTCCAGAGGAAGGTTAGATGGCAAATGCTGGCTGTCTGACGTCACGAAGAATAATATCGTAAGGAGAATGCTTTCCGTACAGTATAAACTGCCCACCCTGCGAGCCAGTTCATTGAGTCAGAACTGTCAGACCCACAATCTGACTTCATTGAGTCAGCACATGTGTGGACCACAATCTTAATTTAATCACTTACGTACTTGATTGGAGCTCCATGTGCTACCGCTGGCTCCTCTGCAGCCTTGCTGCACTGCAGGGTAAAATACTTGTCATTTTCCTTAAAGATAAAAAAACTACAGTCGTCCCCTGGCATCCGTGGCTCACTGGCCCCAGGACCCGCCTAGGATCCCCAAATCCATGGAAGCTCACATCCCACAGCCATCCTCCCTATCTGTGGTTCCACAACAGCAGATTCAACCAAACGCTGACCACGCAGCACTGTATTTACTGAAACCATCTGCATATTAGTGGACCTGGGCAGTTCAAACCCATGTTGTTCAAGGGCCAAGTGTAAGCACTTTTTCTCCCTCAACAAAACCTACGGTCAGAGTATGTTCTTGATGCCTTCCGAGGCAACACAGTGACAGACGGTCAGCAGTAGTATTTTACAGACAGATATTAATGCTTTGGTGCTTCAGCAACTTCAAGTAAGTTGGCCTGCAATTTTTTTTTTTGCAATATCTAGATAAGAGTAGCACTGTAAAGCTGCAGCCACACCCCCCTCAGGAGCCTGAGTGGGTAACAGGCAGGGGTTCAGCCAGGGGCTGCGGGAGGCAGGCAGCACTGGCCCGACGCACCCGAGGCCACGATACACTGACCAGAAGATGAAGTGTCATCACCCTGCATGAAAACTTCATGACTTCATAAGATCACCAATTTACTTAAATATATGATAGCAAGTTTAACTGTGGGCAAAGCTTCCTATCATCATAGTCAGACCCCTAGCGATTTTCACCCTGCCTAATAAAACTAGCTATTGGGGCTTCCCTGGTGGCGCAGTGGTTGGGAGTCCGCCTGCCGATGCAGGGGACGCGGGTTCACGCCCTGGTCCGGGAGGATCCCACATGCCGCGGAGCGGCTGGGCCCGTGAGCCATGGCCGCTGAGCCTGCGCGTCCGGAGCCTGTGCTCCGCAGTGGGAGAAGCCACAACAGTGAGAGGCCTGCGTACCGCAAAAAAAAAAAAAAAAAACAAAAAAACAAAAACAAAACTAGCTACTGAATATTAAAAATTGCGTTTATTTCTTTTGTCCCCCCTTCCTTAATCTATCCTTCCTACCACCAACTCTTAAAGCTTCCTAAAACAATACTTAGTAAAAATTATTACCAGTAGAAATTCCTAGTAGTGTTCACCATACCTAATACTATGGTATAAGCTATGGTAAAGTGCTTTACAGGATACCTCGTTCCGTGCTCTCTATAAGCAGGTCCTATTACTGTCTCCATTTTACAGGAGGAAGTACCTTGAGCCTAGGAAGTGGCATAGTCAGGACTTAAACTCAACTCTGGCCCATGTCTCCCATATAACCCCATCATTTAAATCTTCTACTCAAAACCCGCCAAGAGCTCCCTGGAGAAAAGTTAAATTTCCAACTGGACACCCAAATTACAGATGGATCAAATATTTCAAATATAAACTAGAGGACAATCTCAGAGAATATTTTTATCATCTGAAGTGCTTTTCTCTGCACACAAAGAACCTAGAAACCACAAAAAGCAATGATTGACAGACTTTGTGACAAAATTTTCATGCATCAAAAAAACCGAAGTTTGCAGAGAAACTGCTAAAAATTCTTTGCAACAAGCAAGTGATGGACATTAAGCATAATAAAAGATCAGTAAACCAAGAGAAAAATGGGCAACGGCGCATGAATAGGCCTACGGTGGTGGAAGAAGCAGGTGACCCCCCCCAAAATCAATACAGAAAGCACTGTTCAATCTAAGAAATAATATAAAGTGATTCTTCAGAGCCAAAGCATATCACTTTTCTTTCATCAATTTAGGAGACAATTAAGTTTGCAAATACCCAGTCTTAGGAGGGGCACGAGAACAGGCACCCAGCAGCCATTTGGTGGGATACACGCTCGTTCATTCAGTCAGCATCCACTGACCACTGTAAGTTCTCTGGGCCACATGCTGTTCAAGGTGTTCGGCTAGATCAGTGAACCCACAAAGATCCCGCTGTCGTGGAGATAACACTCCATGGGGAAGACAAATAATAAACGTAAGTCAGGAAAGTACACAGTGTGTATCAGACACTGATAGAAAAAGAGAAAACCAAGCAGTGTAAGGCAGACCCGGTGCTGGACCGCCGGCACAGGCCACGACAGGTGAGGTGGCCAGGGAACCCAGAGCCAGGAGGACGGCGAGGGACAAGGAATCCAGGCGGGGGGGTCAGACAGCACAGAAAGCCCACCTCTAGGTCCGGGTGCCCGCAGCGTCTGAGGAGGGCAAGGCACCCAGGCTGACTGGGGCAGAGGGAGGGAGAGATGGTCCAAGGGGACAAACGAGGACCAGGTCGCGTTGGCTCTTGTAGGACAAATACTGCAAAGCACTTAACTTTTATTTTATAGGGACAGAGCCACTGCCGGGTTTTTGAGTCAAGGCGTAAAGCGACTGGAGTTACATCTTAAAAGCACCGCTCTGGCTGCTGCCTTGAGAAGAGGGGGCGGGGGGGCAAGAGCAGAGGCGGAGAGCGAGTCAGAGGGTCAGGCAGTGACCCGGGCGACGGAGGACGGCGGCCTGCACCCAGCAGCAGCGGGCGGGAGCTGCGAGGAGCGTTCAAGTTCTGGAGAGATTCTGAAGGAAGAGCCAATTATGAATCTCTGTCGGAGTGAATGAGGGGTATGAGAAGAGAAGAAACAAGCATGGCTGCCGTCAAGGGAGACGGGGACGTTCGGTCTGGGGCCCGGTGAGCTGAAGATGCGGACGGGACGACCAGGTGGGGATGAGGTGGGCAGCTGGATGGAGGAGAGCCGGGAGCTCCGCAGGGAGGCTGAGCTGAAGACGCGCACTGAGGTGCCCTGGGCACGAGCCGGGGGAGACCCGGGGACACGAGTGTGCACACAGAAGAAGGAGAGGCCGAGGACCGAGCCCCGGGGTCTCCACGGTGACCAGACGCGCGGGAGCACGGAGGCCTGCCGTCCCGGAGGCCCGGTGTGGCGAGGAAGGGTGACGGCCGGGGCGTGAGAGGCCACCGTCGGGGAGGTACACCAAGGCCCGAGGACCGCCCGTCGGATCCAGCCGCGTGGAGGTTGCCGACTCTGGCAGCGTGACGGGCGATGACCGCAGAGCATTAACGATATCGAGTGACACGTTGGAAAGAGCAAATATTGACGCTTAGCAGGAGGGTCGGTACAAAACAGAATCAATGTCTGTCAGGTGCCAGGGAAGGGAGGGGTAAAGAAGTTGCTTTAGGATGAGAAACACGGCCCGTGTGTGCGCTAAGGGCATCGATCGGCGCCCCCCCCCCCCCGCCTTGAGGAGGTGAGAAGGCACAGGGTCAGGCACACGTGGCGGCACGGCTGCGACGGCGGCATGCGCGGGTCTTCTGCGGCTCCAAGGAGGACGGCAGAGAAGGGGGCACGTGGCAGAGAGACCGGGAGGACCCTCCTACCATCACAGCGGTGTTTGCACCATAAACTATGAATCCCGTGGGGAGTGACAGCAGGGAATCAAGCGTCTGCGTTCGAAAGAAAAGGCTGGAAAGAGTCCCCTGGGAGAATGGAAAAGTGAACAAAGCAGGCAGATCGTAAGTCGGCACTGTCCTGGCAACACGAGAATTTCGAGCCTACACGTGTGCCCTTTCAGCTCCTGCGTTCACTCGTCCGTTCCATTTCTAGGGAGCCTGCATCTGCATCCAACCCCACCAGCGTTTAACCAGGAAGAGAAACCAGAACGAACGGGAAGTCATTCCTTTCATTTTCACTCTATGTGTGTGTGTATGTATATTTCATATTTTATATATATATATATATATATATATATATATATGTGTGTGTATATATTTCTGCATTGCTTGAGTTTTTACAAAATAGACGTTACTTTCACAATTTCAGAAAATTTCACTTCTGGGTACTATTCTGACAGAAACCTTTTCCCAGCACGAGGGCTCACAACCTCCCCCCTAATTCCGTTCCAGCCACGGTGGACCGCTATTTGCTATCCCCTGAAAGCGTGACTGTTTCCATGCAATCTTACACCAACTCGCTAGATAATTAACTTCCTGGTGATCACGACTGCTGTCACAGTCCCCTCCGCCAGGACCCCCGAGATTATCTGGAAGACAAAACCAGCGTGGTAACAGTCTGACCTCAAAGTTTCACGAACAGGTTTAGC
The DNA here is from genome assembly GCF_951394435.1 of Stenella coeruleoalba. Taxonomy (NCBI): domain Eukaryota; kingdom Metazoa; phylum Chordata; class Mammalia; order Artiodactyla; family Delphinidae; genus Stenella; species Stenella coeruleoalba. The sequence goes on along the minus strand of NC_137147.1, from coordinate 181,838,811 downwards.
ATAACACACTTGACAACGTCTCAAGTGCGTGGAGGAAGCTGGGAAACTCCCTCTGCGTTTCAAAATTGCTCTGGATCCTTTCCTGACCCCACTCCACAAATACCGAGGGCCACCCTGTGCCAGACTGCTTAAAGCTGGGGATACCAGGCTGAGGGAGAGAAAGGAAAGTCATCCCCCAGTGTAGTGCGGGAGACGGGCATCAGACGTCGTTGTGAGGATAAGGGCAGAGCTGTAACGGAGAACACGCTGCACGGGAGGGAGGCATGGCTGGGGAAAGCGCAGCACATCCCCGAGGGATGTGAACAGCCTCAGGGAAAGCTTCCCCGGGGGAAGTGACGCTTGTGCTGAGATGGTCCAAGTACAGACGCAAGCTGGGGACGATGAAGTGGGGAGTAGAAAGACCCACAGGAAAAAGAAATGCACATACGAAGGCCCGGGGGTATAGATGCTTAGACTCCGCAGCCGATGACATAAATACAAATCCCAACTCTGCAACTGCTAATTGGTTAACATTTCCGTGCATCCAGTTTTTAAACTGTATAAAGGCATAGTTGACCTAGCCTTACTAGGATTGTAATAAGGATTAAATGAGTCATCTGTAAAGCTCAGAATGATGCCTCATTTAACTGTATATCCTATGTATTTAAAATAAAACTAAATTCCAAATTAAACCTAAAACATATGCATATGCCGGAGCATCAAGGAGACAGCATAGAAAATGTAAGTTTATGCTGCTGGAGAAAAGCTCTCCATGATAGGCAATAAAGACGGGCAGTGATGGACCCCATGTACCGAGTAAAGTGCAAACCAGTGAGAAGAGAAATGAAGAAAGTGATCACATACCCCTGACTCAGGTCAGTCTAGACATCTGCATAGTAGATAAGGAAAAGTGGGAAGAAAGATGACAAATGGTCCCAGCTCTAAAACAGCATTAAAACCTTCAGGATGAACGTAACGCAACAAATACTTGCAAGAAGTGGCACTAACTCTCATTGTGGTGATATCCATGTCATGTATTCACTGACAAAGTTCTTGCAACACTGGCTTGTGTAAATTGTGTTGATGCATGGTCCTAATTCAAGATCCAAACCGAAGCTCCCAGGAACCAGTCACTGGTCATTCCCACTAGCGTGCTGAGCAACTGGACTCGCCTTCCAGTGCTTCAAGTGACTACAGAAGAGTAACAGTAACCCCTTCACTGAGCTAATTCTAAACACTCCCCACTCTCTCCAGCCCGCCAGGGTTAGACACAACAAGGAAACCCTCCGGAGATGAAGAGCTACCCCACGCCGCAGTAGCCTTGCGAAAACAAACGACTCAGAGCAGATCTGACCACAAATGCTCATTCCAATTGTTCGATCACTCTGGACCTCTGGGCCGCTGCCTCCTGAAGTGACAATGGAAAACGGTGCCTCAGATACAGGATCAGCTTGTCATAAAATCACTCATATCCTCCTTCTTTTGGCAAAACTGAGCATCAGGGAATCCTGGCTGCACGCAGAGAAAGTGCCAAACCAGCCAGCAGGATAATTCATCTCAAGAGGCGGTAGTTGGTTTTTTTTTCAAAACAGATCTTGTTTTTGAGCCTTTTAACAACGGGTCTTGCAGCAATTTTCCCAAGAATTCTTGACATAATTAACGTCTTCGTAAGAAAAAAGCCAAGAATTCCTGTTTAGACTGTCAGTGCTGAGACTTTTTGAGAGACTTTTATCTTCCATTTCAAAGCTACACAGTTCTATTGAGATACAAAAGATTCTGGAATCTGCAACTTCACAAGGACATCCTTCACAGACAATACAACATCCTCAGAGGTCAGAAGAACTGCATCGGTCAAGAACTCACACCAAAAAGTCACAAAAAGACTTCACCGCTTGGCACAGATCACTTCACCAAACTGATCTTTATTGTCAAAATTTTCTTCTGAATCACTAAAATAAGGTGGTGGACAGGGAACACGAACAATGGACTGAAAAGAGAAATCAGGCAACGTACTTATTTCCTGCACAGATGAGGAAAAGTCATAACGCTCTGTAAAAGAGGAAAATGACCAGGGCTGTCACATTTGTCAAACAACACAGAAGTTTCTTTTTATCAAGGAGACTATCAAGTGTAGACACACCATCTAGACTACATCAAAAATAATCCAAGGGCAAAGCAAAAAACAGAAGCCTCTAACCTACTCAAGTGAGAAGTTCAGAAAGTCTAAAGAGACGTGGGCAAGGGACGGGAGCTACGGCTGTACCAACTCATCAGATGGAAGATGGTTCGTAGCCGCTGGGCAGACTTGAGGCCTAAAGTCCCTGGGGGGCCAGATCAGAGCGATGAGGAGATCACCACTCAACGCAGCACCGATGACTAACCTTGCGTCAGTGGGGAGAGGGCTCCCGCAGTCCGCCTGCCAAGTGGCCACGGGTCACCTGAGACAGTGATGGAACTGGAGCATCGCTGGGCAGCGCGAGGCTTGGTTAGAACACGAAGCGTCGTGACTTAGGGGAGGGCGGAGGAGTCTTGGGAGTAAAGGACAGATAGGACACTAAGGCTGTTCGCCCGCGGGAAACCTGTGCTCCCAGCGAGTAACAGGCTGTGGGCGGGAGGCAAAGCCACAGCCCCATCGCCCTGTGTTTAGCCTGAGCTGATGACGGACAGCAGGTGAGGTAGACACACGCCGCCCGGACGCCGCTAAACTGAGGAGAAGAACATCTCGTCTAAGCGAGCCAACTACCGAGCTGTACACCTGTAGCAGGATCACAGAACTCGAGGACGAGCGTTCTAACCAGAGGTTCTGGCTCACGTCGCAGGCAATCACACCCACCTGCTGTAGTGATCAAACCAGCCTCAGCAGTACTACCTCCAAACACAAGGACAGTAGAACACCAAGACTCAGGAGTCTACCTCAGAGTAAACATTCACTAAACAGAGAAAAAGGTTGTGCTGTCCTAAACACACACACACGAAGAAACTTCTACCAGCTTAAACTGGCCGTAAATACCCAGCATGATCCAGGGCTAATTGGAATCTTAACTCCTGATCTGAGAAATGTTTTCACCAAAACCAACAGAGAATTTCGCACATTCCTTCCCTCCTCTTTCACAGCAAGTTTGTAGAACTACAGCTATGCCATGACTAGGGGGAAGGTATCGCTACACATGTTGCAGATATACTGAAAATTCAAGAGCACAGATGACAACGCATGTATCACAGATTTACCTAGATGAACTGTAAAGAAACCTTTGTTTAGGACAATTTATTTTCTATTGTTATTTTACTGTATTTGGACAAATATAAATAATTATTAAATCAAAGGAAATTAATGATAAAATGTGACATTTTATCACAAATAAAATTCTCAAAACAATAACATCTAAAAAAAATACAGAAGCATGAAGAAGTGAAGACATTTTTCCAGTTCCAGCAAAGTGCTTCTATAAAAATATAACATTCTGTACAGGACAGTAGTTCCTAAGAGAATAAACGGCTCAGAATTTGATGACAGTCTTCCCACAGCAAACAATTCACTCTTCTCGCAGATTCCAGATGCTCGGCATTCCTGCCATCAGGATGGAAAAATTTACTGTGAGTCTAGAGAAATTTAATATCACCATTCTTGTCATTTCCCTCATAGCTTCATTATTACAACAAGTCTGGGGAAGCTATAAACCTATGTTAAATGATAAAAAAGATGTGCTCTGTGTCCAATCATATTGACCAAAATACTGAGAAATCATATAGAAAAAGACTTGGGAAAGAGAAATATATGTATTCGATTTTCCCCTTAGTTTTGATATTTGTGTTCTATACAGTATGGCCAGGCACAGGACTAAAACGTTTTACTATAACCGTGGGCTAATAAACACTAAAGAACATATATCGACGCCCAGAACAACAATATAAAACTTTATTGTATTAATAAAATGGGATACGCCAAGCTTTCAATTTTCCACTGTGTCAAAGGTAAAATAATCAGCACGATTCAGTGCCGCTCACAACAGGCCTCAATTTTTCTCCTTCAAACTATGTTTTATTTCCCAAACTACCTATACTACTAAAATATTTTAATTCAACCCCGATAGAGGCATTCTCTTTTTTACACTCTCCCTCAACTGCAAATAACTTGTTAAAGCATTCGGCAGGCTGAGTTTTTAAATATGCAAAATAATTTTAATAATTACAAAATGGCAGATTGCTTAGTTCCAGCTTACACAATGACAAGCCTACCTCAGAGACACTACGGTTCAGTTCCAGACCACTATAAGACAGCGAGTATCGCAATAAACTGAGTCGCACGTTTTTTGGTTTCTCAGTGCATATAGAAATTATGTTGCACTACACTGCGGCCTACTAAGTGTGCAACAGCATTATGTCCCCAAACCCAACGTACATAACTTAATTTAAAAATACTTTATTGCGAAAACACGCTAACCATCATCTGACAATGCAGGGTTGCCACAAACCTTTCATTTGCAAAAACGGTATCTGCGAAGCGCACTGAAACGAGGTATCGGGTGCCTTAAAGTCTATAAATCAGGGTGAGTTAACAGAGGGAAGCGCACACACCTGCACAGAACTCCCACGTTTAGTTGCCGCCTCTAAACCTACGTCGGGTCCAATTCCTAACGAAGTGCACGCTGGCCGTGGTGGCCTCGCAGACGGCGTCCTCCACACCCGTCAATGTAACAACACTTTGATTCCAGAAGATGAAGGCATAGCAAAGTGAAAATTACTTGTAAAACTCTTGTAAAGTACGGCCGATAACTGTCTTCTAAAAACTGGATACACACTTATACTGTACTTAACCAGTTACAGGGCCTCCCGGCCTGGAACAGTTGGCTACAAAAGCTAAAGCGCTGTACTTGTTTTACTGCAGTTAATAGTACAATAGGATTTACTTCCACTTATTTCCATATTTATAATATATTTAAAATTTAGCATAACATACAGTGAGACCAAGCCAAATAGTGTATCTGGGTTTTAACTTACACTGCAGGACGGCAACCTAATCTTAACTTCATATTAACTCTAACTTCCGTAGCTACTATTCGGTGTATTACATGGTAAACAGTGAACACACCAGTAGGTACCAACATCCATCAGGAGGATGAGGATCTGCAAGAGAAACCAAGTGAGCAGCAGGCAGTTCACTGATTGTACAGAAGGAGAGGTGAGGCCTTCTCCCAGGGCTACTGCAATGATCGGCAGAGATAAAGAACGAGTGCTCCGCAAACTAACACCTCCCTGTTTTACAAATGAAGGAATACAAAGAACACCTGGCACCTGGGCCGCCCTTAGTAGCTGCACAGTAGATGCCATCATCTGTTTTTATCATTTCCTCTTGGAGGCTTGTTAGTTGAATTTAATAAGCAATTAAGTGAAAGGAAAGCAGAGTTCAAGAGAAAGGATCACTTCAATGGCTTTCTTTTCAATCCTTTTCAAGGATTCTCCTGAAATATCCTTCATGACATCCCCAAGAACAATCTGCTCCACGGTAACGCAACAGCTGTGCTCCTGAGAAAACCTGTGTTATCAAAAACATACAAAAACCCTGCTTCCGGGCTTCCCTGGTGGCGCAGTGGTTGAGAGTCCGCCTGCCGATGCAGGGGACACGGGTTCGTGCCCCGGTCCGGGAAGACCCCACATGCTGCGGAGCGGCTGGGCCCGTGAGCCATGGCCGCTAGGCCTGCGCGTCCGGAGCCTGTGCTCTGCAGTGGGAGAGACTACAACAGTGAGAGGCCCGCGTACCGCAAAAAAAAAAAAAAAAACCTGCTTCCATGGGGAAAAGATGTGGTAGGTGAGACAGTTTCCAAATAGTGATGACAATGTACTTCCATGCATGAATCTTATAATAAATGGAATAATCTACTAATCTAATAATCTATTTTAAGCTAAAAATAATAAATTGGTGGCTCAAAACTGATAATCACCGACGTAAATGCTTCCCACCCTTCCAGCCTACACAAATCTTTAAACTGCTTGAAATTTTGTCTGTAACAGAAATCATAATCATCAGGGGTAAACCGCACCCTCAAAACTCCAAGAGTGGCCAGTTTAAAGCTGCTGAAATGTAAGAAGATCCGGAAAGAGACCTAGTACACGTAAAGAATCTAGTATAAGATAAAGGTAGCATTTCAAACCAGGGAAGTAGTGAGAAATTATTCTACTAAGAGTGCTGCATCCCTGGATTACCTTTTCAGGAAAAAATGAAATCAAATACGAAACTAGATCCCTACATAATGAAGGCAATCCCAAATAACATCTTTGCATTCAAACTGTGTCATAAAAATTCAGTCTAAGAAATAACCTGCTATCGCAAAAATCCTTTCACAATAATTACAAGAGTGATTTTTTCCACAATCCTCACTTGTCAAGAAGCATTACAGACTTTAGTTACTCTGTCCCGTACCTTAAGACACGTTCACATGCACTTCTTGGACAGTATTTAAAAATTTAGGAGGTTCAAGTGCACTACATCAGAAAGAGAAGTTTAACATTTAACGTGAGTTTTGGCAAATAAAATATTTTTTAAATTGTACTGATTCCAATAGCCTTATAATAGCTGTTCAGTTACATCTTAACAACATAAAGCCATCTTCTTGGTTTTGTTACCAAGGCTGTTGCCCCAGAATCACACCCCCGCCCCTCCTCAAAGGGAAACCAACTGCTCTTACCTAAATTTCAGGGGGAAGCTGCGAGAGAAAAACAAGAACTGGCTGGAACCAACCAAACCCAAGATGGCGGAAGATGTGACCTCCTGTAGACCCTAAGCCTCATTACATGGTCATCGTGATTCATCAGCTAAATGACCCAGCTACCAGCCCACGACAGCTGACCGTTGCCAGGACAACCAGAAAAGCCCATACGAGGACTGAAAAGGAGAGCTCCCTCAGTTCTGGGTCCAAGCCACACCCCTGTTCTTGAATAACTCAGGGATATTCCTCCCTCTTCCCAATTCCCTCCCTTTCACCTCGACCCTCCTATGTATGTGGTGTCTCCACCTGAACTGGGTGGAGAAGTTGATTTGCAAACTAGGTTCCCGCTTCTCCATCCTTCGAAGAAAGCTGGGGCTGGTTCCAGTATCAGCACCGGTTTCGTTACTGGCTGCATGAATCCAACTGGAAAAAGAACCTCCCTGGCTGGGATGCGGGTCCGGCCCAGGCTAGGACCCTGACTGGGTCCAGTCGACCAATTCAGTAACAGTTTGGTCTCCATTTTTACTATAACTGCTCACTGTGTATCTCTCAAGGTCTCTTCTAAAAGGAAAAAAGAGTCACATCTTTTGGATGCCAAGTTCCAAGAATATAAACCCACTAAATAAAGTTCTTACTACCAAAGAGAAAAGAATATTTTGTAATGAACAATTCCACAGCAGCAGGGATTTAAAATCTACCAAGATCACTCAAACTGCCAATAACCCCCTTTTAAAACTAAACCCTGGGCTTCCCTGGTGGCGCAGTGGTTAAGAGTCCGCCTGCCGATGCAGGGGACACGGGTTCGTGCCCTGGTCCGGGAAGATCCCACATGCCGCGGAGCGGCTGGGCCCGTGAGCCATGGCTGCTGAGCCTGCGCGTCCGGAGCCTGTGCTCCACAACGGGAGAGGCCACGACAGTGAGAGGCCCGCGTACCGCAAAAAAAAAAAAAAAAAAAACTAAACCCTAAGATTGTATTAAGAATTTTTTGTAAAAGGCAAAATCTCTTTTGTGATAAGGAAGAACATTGCAAAATAAAGCCTAGTGATTCAGCTAATTTCAGTTAGCATGTACACACACAAGCACATATGGAATTTGCGTTATAAAAACAGACTCTTGATATAACAATTCTCATTTATTTCATAGGAAGAACACCAAAAAATGCCCCCTTTAATTTAAATGTCACTTAGCACAGCACGTTCTACCAATCAAGAGATTGCCAGGGGGGCAAGGAAGGGACTTTTCCAAATGTGGAACTGGGCTTCAAGCCTCTGAGGAAACAGTGCAAGAGAGCAGATTCTTTTTTATTACTGTTATTGAGATAAAATTGACATACAACATATATAACATGGCATTAGTTTTATGTGTACAACGTAATGAAAGAGTAGATCAATTCTTGATTCTTAAGTTGCCACCTGCTGACAATTACAGGGTCCAATGGTCCCTTACACGGTCCACAGGCACTTGTTCCCACTGGGAATTTAGCACCGTCCAAGGGGGAAAAAAATCAAAACTCTGTTGACCTATGTTCAAATTTGCAACAGGGTGATGATTTTTGCAGAAATCCAGTGCTGTCACTGTTTCCTAGGCCACACAGGTGCTGCAGCAGTTATGCCTGTCAGAATCCTTGTTCCTTCTCATCAACTTCCATGGCATCTCCTTATTGCCATTTGTGTTTGGAAAATTATACAACTATAATTATGTCAAGTCATTTGTTCAAATTCGCTCACAGAAGCATAAAACAGTGACAGAAAAGAGTGATACAATCACAGGGGTTCCCAGTCTTCTGAGTATGATCTGAGTACCAAATGTCACAAGGCTACAAAGGCAAGTGAACGTGACGATATTCACTAGTAAACCCACAAAGCACAATATTAGCCCTCATTCAATATCCCTTCCTATCAAACACACGCCCGCTACACTAATGTCACTGGTTTTTATCTTGGATACCATAAACTGCAAAGCTATAGGATTTCACAGGGCTGACAAAGGCAAAGGTGAAAATGTGCTTCAACCACCAGAAACGATGGTGATGAATGAGTTTCCGAAAGAGGTCTGTCTACCAGTTACCAACCAAGGAAGAAAAACCTAACAGGCCTGGCACTGCATGACGCTTCAAGAGGGAACAATCTGAACACCAAACTTTAAAAAAAAACTTCAGTAGAAACTGAAGACTCCAAACAGTTTTGTTAAAGTGCACTTTTTATTATCCTGCTGGAAAAGTTAAACAGTGTTGTTACAAAATGTTGTCAGCCATTTTATGGCAACAAAGAAAATTTCAGCAGGCTCCATTCTTCGTTCATGCTAAGACTAGCACAGAGTTGCAATTATACCCTAAAATGTTGTTAATTAAAATGTGGTCACAAGGGGGCTCAAGCCCATGAGATCTACCAAGGCTGTGGGAAGCTGAGAAACAGTCCTTAAAGGGCCCCTACACAGACTCACCCACCACGTGGCCCAGTGCAGAAGTAGCCCTTTGAAAAATCACCCAGACTTTAAGTGAAAAAGACTCATTTGCTATCTTTAAAGTGTTGGTCTGGGTGGCAGGGGCCTACTCGAATTCTCTGCAAGGACAGTGGCTAGTGGGGGCCATATCCCTGCTCTCCTTTTTCCCTGTGTGGATGGAGAATGTCACCTGCCATGTCAGTAAACAAAGGATGCTGTGGCCATCAAGCCCTCAGCCACGGCAGCCCCCAGCGGTGCGCCCCGAGGGGATTCAGGATGGAGAAAAGCAGGGTCCTGGCCCTAGACAGTTAAAGTGCACATCAACGGAATGACTTCAATGAGGCCAGACTCTTGCAACCTCCCATACATAGAAAAGCGCTAAATTCCTTAACTTGAGGTGTCTGGTTTTCTGTAATGAACAGTAATCTTTTGAAGTTCCGACAACCCGGTCTTTGTTGCAGAAACTCCTACAGATCCTGGCTCCCCCCGTCGCCTCTTCACAGCAGCTCCTCAGAGCACCCGAGAGGGTGCCTCCTGGGCTGAAGTCCTCGGAAAGTTCGCCAAATAAAACATAATTCTCAACTTTTAGGTTGTGCGTCTTTTTCGGCTGACAATTGCTAAAGGCAGCAGGTGCCGCTTCTTTCTCCCTTCTGGCGGGGGTCGTCTTCCACTCTCCCTCTGCCTTGCTAAAACCAGTGCACGCCATCTTTCTTTTCTCTTTACTTCTTTTTCTCATTTTTTCCTTCTTACGGTAGATGCCAACTTTGTCCACCTCGTTCCGGGCAGCGTGTGACACCTTCACGCTCTCCCTCCCTCTGTGCTGCTCCGGAGTGCCAGCATCCCCCCGAGGGAAGCTTCTACGTTCATCTGGTGACCCAGTTTTTGTGCCTGGCTCTCAAGGCCACAGGGGGGCTTCCATTCCTGGGTCCCATGACGTAACCGTCATAGAGTTCTTGGCCAACTCCCACCCCAAGGGCACCGCACGGCCAGCACACTGAAAACACACTCCTTGCCCTTCTGTGAGCGAGGCCAACCTGCTTGCTCTGCAGCCTCAGCCTCGGGCGCAGGGGCTCCAGGGGTGTCACGTGCCTAGAGGCAATGGAGGTGCAGGCCAGGCACAGACACCTGTTTGTTCTCCCTCTGCCTCACTACAGCTCACCAGTAACTCCCAGAAAGGAGCTTATACACTCATCTGGAGCCCTGACTTTTTGGCTGCCACCCAGAGGACCCCTCCAGATCCTCTGGTCTGTGGACAGCAGGGCTTACGCTCACAAGACTGGATACGTGTTTGCGTTCTTTAAAAGCTGCTGCCTGAGGGTCTGGCTTCCAATCAGCCTGAATCTAGTTGCTGAGATCCTCTCCTTTGGGACAATGGCTGGTCTTAGCACACCCTCAACTACTGGGAGCCACTAAAAATAAAACAGGATGGCTGGAAAATCACAAAGGTTTGAGAGACACCAGTTAGGGCAGGGTCGAAAAATAAGGTTCATCTCCTACAGAAGGCCAACCCTTCACGCTCGGAAAGGTAGCTATTTCATCTAATACACAGAAACCAACACAGAGTCAAGCAAATGAAGATGCAGAGGAATACATCCCAAATGAAAGAATAAGGTAAAACCTAAGGAAAAAGCCTTAATGAACAGTGGTATGTAATTTACCCCATAAAAGGGAAAACGTAGTGGTGATAAAGATGCTCACCTAACTCAGGAAGAGAACTGATGAACACAGTGAGAACTGCAACAGAGACAGAAAATACAAAAAATACCATAGAGAAGTAACAGAGCTGAAGGATAAAATAACTGAACTAAAAACGACACTAGAGGGATTCAACAGCTGACTACACGAACCAGAAAAAAAAGGATCAGTGAACTCAAAGGCAGAGAAGAGGAACTCAAAGAAGAAGAAAATCAAAAAAAGAAGAAAAAAAGTAAAGACAGCTAAGTAACTTATGGGACAACATCAAGCAGACTAACACTCACAACATAGGGATCCCAGAAGAGAGAGAGAAATGGCAGAAGAGTTATTTGAAGAAATACTGACTGAAAACTTCCCTCACCTCGGGAAGGAAACGACACCCAGGTCCAGGAAGCCCAGAGAAGTCCAAATAAGGTGAACCCAAAGAGAACCACACCAAGACACACTACAATTAAAACATCAAAAGTTAAAGACAAGGAGAGACTCTGAAAAGTAGCAAGAGAAAAACAACTTCTTTCATAAAAGAGAACCCCCATAATACTATAAGCAGGTTTTTCAGCAGAAACTTTGCAGGCCAGAGGGAGTGGCATGATATATTCAAAGCACTGAAAGAATAAACCTTCCAACCATGAATATTCTACCAGGCAAAGTTACCATTCAGAAAGGAAGTAGAGGTAAAGAGTTTTCCAGACAAGCAAGAGCAGAAGTAGTTCATCACCACTAAATGGGCCTTAAAAGAAATGTTAAAGGGACTTCTTTAAGCTGAAAAGAAATGATGCTCCTTAGTAAAAGGAAAATATGTAAAAGTAGCAATCTCACTGGTAAAGGTAAATACATAGAAATGGTAGTGGATTAATCACTTATAAAGCCAGTGTGAAGTTTAAAAGACAAAAGCAGTAAACATAACTGTAATCACAATAACTAGTTAAGGGATACACAAGATAAAAAGATAAAATGTAACACCAAAAACATAAGAGTGGTGGAGGAAGTAAAAACGCAGAGCCTTAGAATGCATTCAAACATAAGCTGCTATTAACTTAAAATACGGTCATAAATGTAAGTTGTTATAGGTAAGCCTCACGGTTACCACAGAGGAAAACAATTATAGGGGACACACAAAAGACAGTGACAAAGGAGTCTACACGTACCACTAAAGACAGTTATAAAACCACAAAAGAGCAAGAGAGGAAGAGAGGAAGAGAGGAAGAGAGGAACTACAACACAGCCCTAAAACAATTAACAGAACGGCAGTGAGTACATTCGTATCAATAACTACTTTGAATATACATGGACTAAATTATCCAATCAAAAAACACAGACTGCCTGAATGGATTAAAATACAAGACCTATCAATAGCTACTTGCTACCTACAAGAGACCCACTTCATACGTAAGGACACACCCAAACTGAAAGTGAATGGATGGAAAAGATATCCCATACACATGGAAACCGAGAAAGAAATCTGGGGTAGCTACTCTTACATCAGGCAAAATAGACCTTAAAACAAAGACTGTAATAGGAGACAAAACAGGTCATTATATAATGATAAAGGTGTCAATCCAACAAGAGGACATAACATTTGTAAGTATTTATGCACCCAATATAGGAGAAAGCAAATATTAACAGACCTAAAGGAGGAAACAGACAGCAACACAATAATAGTAGGGGACTTTAATACCCCACTTACATCAGTGAATAGCTCATCCAAACAGAAAAGCAATAAATCAGGAAACACTGGCCTTCAGTGACACATTAGAGCAGAAGAACTTAACAGATATATACAGAACATGCCATCCAAACCAAACCAAACCAAATATACATTCTTCTCAAGTGCAAACAGAACACTTTCCAGAAGTATCATATGTTAAGTCACAAGATAAGTCTTAGCAAATTTAAGAAGATGGAAATCATATCAAGCACCTTTTGCACCTCTGACTGCAATAGTATGAAACTAGAAATCAATTACTAGAGAAATACCTGGAAAATTCACAAGTACGTGGAGATTAAATAATGTTACTGAAGAAATCAAAAGAGAAATCAAAAAACTAATAAAAATGAAAATACAACATACCAAAACTTAGGTAATGTGGCAAAAGCATTTCTAAGAGGGAATTTCATAGATATAAATGCCTAAAACTCAAGAAACAAGAAAAATCTCAGATAAACAAACTTTATAACTCAAGGACTAGAACAAAGCCCAAAGTTAGTAGAAGGAAGGAAATTTTGAAAAGATGACAGCAGAATTAAACGAATTAGAGACTTAAAGACAAGAGGGAAAAAAAATCAATAAAACCAAGAGCTGGTTCTTTGAAAAGATAAAACTGACAAACTCACCAAGAAAAAAAAAGGAGAGGACTCAAATAAATAAATCAAGAATGAAAGAGGAGCTGTTAGAACTGATACTACAAAAACAAAAGGATCATTAAAAGACTGCTTCAAACAATATGCACCAACAAACTGGACAACCTAGAAGAAACGGGTAAATTCCTTAGAAACATACAACTTACCAAGAGGGAATCATAAAGAAACAGAAAATGTGAACAGACATTACTAATAAGGAGATTGAATTAGTAATCAAAAACCTCCCAACGAACAAAAGCCCAGGACCAGATGGCGGCACCGATGAATTATAGCAAACATTCAAAGGAGAATCAATGCCAATCCTTCTCAAGTCTTCCAAAAAATAGAAGAGGGACCACTTCCAAACTCATTTTACAAGGCCTGCATTACCCTAATATCAAAACCAGGCAAGGACAACACAAGAAAAGAAAATCACAAGCTAATATCCCTGATGAACATAGCTGTAAAAATCCTCAACAAAACATTAACAAACGAAATTCAACAATACATTAAAAAGGTGATGCACCATAATCAAGTGGGATTTATTCCAGGAATGCAAGGATAGTTCAGCATCCGCAAATCAATCAATTTGTGATACACCACATATACAGAATGAATAATAAAAATCCTATGATCATCTCCATAGGTGCAGAAAAAGCATGTGACAAGATTCAACATTCCTTCATGATAAAAAGTCTCAACAAAGTGGGTATAAAGGGAACATACCTCAATATAATAATGGCCATTTAAGACAAACTCACAGCTAACATCATAGTCAAAGGTGAAAAGCTGAAAGCATTTCTTCTAAGACCAGGAGCAGGACAAGGATGCTCACTCTCACCACTTTTATTCAACAAAGTATTGGAAGCCCTCGCCATGGCAATCAGACAAGGAAAAGAAATAAAAGGTATCCAAATCAAAAAGGAAGAAGTAAAACTGTAACTCTTTGCAGATGATGTGCTATTATATATAGAAAACCATAACGACTCCACCAAAAAAAGTTACAATAAATAAATGAATTTATTAAAGCTGCAGGATACAAAATCATGTACAGAAATCTACTGTGTTTCCATACACTAAACTATCAGAAAGAGAAATTAAGAAAGTAATCCCATTTACAACTGCAGCAAAAAGAATAAAATACTTAGAAATAGATTTTACCAATGACGTGAAAGACCTGTTCACTGAAAACTTTAAGACACTGATGGAAGAAATTGAGAAACGCAAATAAACGGAAAGATATTCCACACTTAAGGATTGGAAGAATTAATATTGTTAAAATGTCCATACTACCCAAAGAAATCTACTACCCAAAGGATTCAGTGCAATCCCTATGAAAATTCCAAAGGCATTTTTCACAGAAATGGAACAAACAGTCATAAAATTTGTATGGAACCACAAAAGACTGCAACAGCCAAAGCAAACTTGAGAAATAAAAAGGTGGAGGCATAATGCGCCCTGATTTCAAACTATATTACAAAGCTATAGTAAGCAAAACAGTATGGTAAGGATATAAAAACAGACACATAGATCAACTGAACAGAATAGAGAGCCCAGAAACATGCATCTGTGGTCATTCAATTTATGACAAAGGAGCTAAGAATATACAATGGGGAAAGGAGAGTCTCTTCAATAACTGGTGCTGGAAAAACTGGACAGCCACAGGCCAAAAAAAAAAAAAAAGAAAGAAACTAGACCCACTACCTTACACCTTACACAAAAAATTAACTCAAAATGGATTAAAGATGTGAATGTAAGACCTGAAACCATAAAACTCCTAGAAGAAAGCATAGGCAGGAAGCTCCTTTGACACTGGTCTTGGCAATGATTATTTGGATTTGACACCAGAATCAAAGGCAACAAAAGCAAAAATAAACAAGCAGGACTACATAAAACTAAAAAGCTTTTGCACAGCAAAGGAAACCATCAACAAAATCAAAAGGCAACCGATAAAATAAAAATATTTGCAAATTATATATATCATAAGGGGTTAAAAAGAAGGCAGATTATCTGAATAGACATTTTTCCAAAGAAGACATACAGAGGGCCAACAGGCACGTGAAAAGATGTTCAACACTGCTAATTACTAGAGAACTGCAAAGCAAAGCCACAATGAGATACCACCTCACACCTGTTAGAATGGCTACTATCAAAAAGATAAGAAATAACAAGTTCTGGTAAGGATGTGGAGAAACGGGAACCCTCATGCACTGTTGGTAGGATTGTAAATTGGTGCAGCCGCTATGGAGAACAGTAAGGAGGTTCTTCCAAAAAATTAAAAATAGAATTACCATATGATCCAGCATTTCCACTTCTGGGTATTTACCCAAGGCAAACAAAAACCACTAACTCAAAAAGATATATGCACCCCAACGTTCATTACAGTATTATTTACAATAGCCAAGATATGGAAACAACCTAAACGTCCATCGACAGATGAATAGATAAAATGTCACACACACACACACACACACACACACACACACACACACACAATGGCATATTATTCAGCCATTAAAAAAAGAATGAAATCTTGCCATTTGTGACAATACGGATGGACCTTGAGGGTATTATGCTAAGTGAAATGTCAGACAGAGAAAGACAAATACCGTATGATCTCACTTACATGTGGAATCTAAACACAGCAACAACAAGAAGCAGCTCACAGGTACAGAGAACAGACTGGTGATTGCCAGAGGTGGGGGTGGAGGGCGGGCAAAATGAGTGAAGGGAGCAAAAAGGTACAAATTTCCAGTTATAAAGAGACATGGGGATGTAATATACAAAAGTATAAGCAATGTAAGAGAAAACTGACCTGTGTCACTCAGGGTCAGCTGGTCATGGCCAACAAGCCCTGAAAAGATGCTCGACATCATCGGTCATTAGGAAAATGCACACAGAAACCACCACGAGCTACCACCTCGCCCCTACTAGGATGACTATAATTTCAAAGCTACGTAAAATAACAAGTATGGGGGAGGATATAAACTCCCATACACTGCTGGTGAAAATATAAAACGGTGCAGACTAGAGAACAGTCAGGTGGTTCCTCAGAGAGCTGAACACAGAATCCGAGCAGGAAACTGTGTTCCTAGGCACACACCCAAAAGAACTGAAATCAGGGGTTCCAACAGATACTTGAACAACAACTGACATTGCAGCATTATTCACAACGGTCAAAAGGTAGAAACAACTCAAGTGTCCACCAGCAGAAAAACGGATAAACAAAATTCAGTGTGTACATACAAAAGAATATTCTTCAACCGTAAAAGGGAATGTAGTTCTGATACATGGATCAGAACATGGATGTGCCTTGTAAACATTATGGTAAGTAGCGTAAGCCAGTCACAAAAGGACAAATATTACATGACTCCACTTACAGGAAATACCTGAAATAGGCAAAATCGAGAGACAGAAAGTAGAACGGTGACTGTCGAAAGCTGGCAGTCGGGGGCAAGTGGAGTTACTGCTAAACGGATACAGAGTTTCTGTTTGGGGTGATGAAAATGTTTTGAAACTAGACAGTGGTGATGTCTGCACAACATTTTGAATGTAATTAATGCCACTAAACTGTACATTTAAAATGGTTAATGTGGCAAATTTTATATTATATACATTTTACCTCAATTTAAAAACACTTAAAAGTGGAAAAAAACCCCAAACTATATAGACATCGCTAAATACTGCATTCCTTACAGCTAAAACAGAGGTCACACCATTGCCATAAAGATTCTAAAATGAGCCTCAGAATGAAAGACAAATATTATGCAATGAACGAAAATTACTGGCGAAATTCCTCCATGAGATGACTCCGTGGGACTCTCTGTAGCAGCAGAGGTGCGCCCTGTGGGAGAGCCATTGCCATCGTGGAGGCGTGTTGGCACATGCTGACTGTGCCCTTTGGAGGAAACCACCAGCAGGACAGAAGCTGAGACACAGTCTCCACCTGTGAGCCACTGGGAGAAATGCCACGTAGTGATTTTTCTGTTAAACACTGAAAAACCCGTACTACCTGGAGAGAAACCTCTTCACTTAGTTCATCAACAGTTTGTGAGCAGAGACGAGGATGGAAATAAGTGTACTGGTTCAGTCTAAAGGGAGCACAAGCTCTATGCTCTAAGAAGTACACTACTACCAAAAAGAAAAAAACTTGTACCCAAATGTGGGTTCACACACTGCTTTTTGTTCACACTTAGCAGCTACCCATCAACCACATGCCTAATGAGCTCAACTTGCTGAGGCAAGGAACTGTGACAATATGGACGTGGTCAGCTCAAAGCTACAGGGTATACACACTTCTTTTGGGGAACTATCAGAAGAAAAGAGCAGCAAGGTCAACAATGAAACGTACAAACAATCAAGGGGGGGAAATGATCATATTAGCCTTTGAAGTGAAAGATGAGAACAAAACACTTCATGACAGACAATGCTAATGAAGTCTTCTGTTATTTCAAATGGCTTCCTTTCGTGGTGTATCTCAGTGATACACTCAGTATCTCCAAGAACGTGAATCTATCACTTTAAAGATAAAAACATCATGATTTTCATGTTGGAAATAAGGTTAGCCAGATTTCCTAACAAAACTGATCTATGGTGCAAACAACATTTTCAAGAACTAAACAACTTATTTTTTAAAAACTTTTTAATTAATTAAACACTTAATGCAGGGATGTAAAGGGGATCATATACAGCTCCAGAAAGAAGGATTAAAAATGGAAGACAGGTGAGAGTTACTCAGAGAAAAGAATGAGAGTGCCAAGAGAGGTAAGTCCAGAAGAGTGACACGAGAAATAAGGGTCACGGAAAGAGCCTCGCACATATCTAACCGGCACACAGAAGAGAGATGAGAGGAAGAGTGGAGGACAGGGAATACCTGAGCGATAACACAGAAAGAGAGATGAGAGGAAGAGTGGAGGACAGGGAATACCTGAGCGATAACAACCGAAAAGTTTCCAGGATTCATGAAATACATGAACACATACATCCAAAAAGCCAAAAGAATTCTAAAAGAATAGAAAAAAAAGAAATTCTACTTAGACACACAGCAAGAATAGAAAAAAAAAATCTTAGAGAAAAAAGATAGATTACTTTAAAACAGAGAGTCTGACAGCTGATTTCTAAATAGCAATTTTTTTTTTTTTTTTTTTTTTTTTTTTGCGGTATGCGGGCCTCTCACTGTTGTGGCCTCTCCCGTTGCGGAGCACAGGCTCCGGACGCGTAGGCTCAGCGGTGGCTCACGGGCTCAGCCGCTCCACGGCATGTGGGATCTTCTCGGACCGGGGCATGAACCCGTGTCCCCTGCATCGGTAGGTGGACTCTCAACCACTGCGCCACCAGGGAAGTCCTAAATAGCAACTTTAAAGATATCGTTTCTTCATCTTCTCGTTCTTAGTACACTGAAAAAATAATAATGCCAACCTAGAATTCTATGCTTAGTAAGAATACCTTTCAAAATGAAGGCAAATGAAAGCACGTCCGACACGACAACAGAGACAGTTGGACATCAGCAGACCTTCAATAGTGGAAATTCTAAAGAGTTTTATATTAACCAGATGAAAAGTCATCTCGGATTAAAATGCCAAGTTGTAAGATGCTATGAAGCTGACATCTTCAAGGTTTGGGTTTTGTTTTTTAATAGAGAATCAAAATGCATGACACAATAGCATATAAACGGGAGGGAAGCATACAGGGTAAGAGTGTAAGGTCTTTAGATTGTCCAGGATGACGATAAGGGCACAGATTAACGGGGGATTTTATAATAAAGGGCGCATGTTGTAATTTCTAAGGTAGCCACTAAAAATAGAGAGAGAGAGTGTATAACTTCAGAATAATTAAGGGGAAATCTAAAATGATAAAAAGAAGTGTTCTAATGAACACACAAGAACAGAAGAGAACAGGAGTAAAGCCTTTCCAACACACTACGTGACTGTGAAAATCTGACGAGAGAATGAGAAAGGAAAATTACAGGCTACAATCACTCATAGACACAGATATTAAAACTGTAGATAAAATGTGAGCAAGCCAAATCCAGCAGGCTATATGAAAGGGATAAGAAATCAGCAGCAAATTGGGCTTATCCCTAAAATGCCAGTTAGCTTAACATTCAAAAATCAGTGATATTTGCTATATTGAGATGTACAGGAAACAAATCATATGATTACAGTGAACAAATAAAACGCACTTGACAAAATTCAATGGCTAGTGATTTTTAAAAAGTTTTCTGCAAACTAAGAATAAAAGGAAACTTCCTTAATCTAATAAAGAGCATACATGAAAAAAACCTAGAGCGAGCATGACAACGAAGAAATGCTGAAGTAACTCCTTTTGAGATCCAGAACTAAAAACAAGGACGCTGAGTCACAATGACAGTCAACACTGTAATCAAGGTCCCACATGGCAGCTCTGCCCGCAGGGGAGAAAGGACAGTCTTTACAGCGTCACGGCGGGACAGCTGGACATCCACGTGGGAAAAGTTGATCTGTAGCCTACTTCACACCTTACACAAAAATCTATCCTAGGGTATTAAAATCAAAATGTAAAAGGAAAAATGAATAAGTTCCTGACCATAGGCTGAGGAATAGTTCATGAATAAAATACAGAAATCACTCACCATAAAGGACGTGGTGATGAGCTGCACTGAAGTGTGTGACTCCTGCACGTGGACCAGGGCAGGAGGCAAGGAGAATGAGAAGACAGGCCACAGAACAAGAGAAGACGGCTGTCAGCTACCAAGCTGACGAAGGACGGAATCCAGGACACAGAAAAATGCCCTACACAGAAGACCAGGCAATTGAAAAATAAGCAGAAGATGTGAGTCGGTACCTCACGAAGCGAACATCGAAACGGCCAATGTGAACATGTGCTCAGCCTCATGGACGACCCAGAAGTGCACACCAAAGCTACCACGAGCTACCGCTACACATGGACCACCGTGAGCAACAGATACAGATATGGAGTGACAGGGCCTTTCCCACGTCCTGGAGGAGGAAAGGGGCTGAATGTGGAGTGAATAAATGGCTCACGCCCATGGGATGAAGCCACCATAGAAATCCCAGTACTGCGGCGTTCAGCGAGCTTCTGTGTCGGTGAACACTTCTACACACAGTGGGTGACGGTCCCCAACTCCCACAGGGACAGAGTCTCCTGATCTCTGGACCCTTCCAGACCCCCCCCTACGCATCTCCTCATCTGTATCCTTTATCCTGTCTTTTATTACACAGTAACCTGACAAGGGTGAGTTACATCTTTCCCTTAGTTCTGTGAGCTGTTCTAGCAAAGGACAGAATGCAAGGAGGCGGCTGTGGGACCCCACTTTGCAGCCACGCTAGACAGAAGCTGTGGGCAACCTGGGGGCCTATTACTTGTAACTGGTATCTGAAGTTGGGGCGTCTTACGGGGACTGAGCCTGTGAGGTCTGCGCGACCACCAGCGTGTGTCAGAACCGAGCTCTGGGACACCCAGCTGGTGTCGCAGAGAACCGCTCGGTGTCAGGGAAACCCACACACCTGGAGTGAGAGCTACTGAGTGTCAGGAGTACTGTCTACACAAGTATCCCGCACTTCTCCTTTGCAGGCTGGACCGCCTTTCTCTTCTCTTGAAGTAAATATTGCAAAAATCACCGTCATAGGAAGAGGCAATCAAAAAGTAGACAGCCAAAAAGTAAAGAAGGAAACCAAGTATAGAGGTATGTCGGGCAGTTCACTAAAATATTATGCTTTTCCCCTGGATGCTGTAATATTTATTTTATGTATCCACTTTTAAAAATTCGTAATTTGTTATTTTTTCCCTCATTCTAAACAGTCACCACTAACCTAAAAAAAGTTCATGTGGTAAAATTCCACTTATAAAGCTCAACAACGGGCGAAATTAAACCAGAGTGCCTAGGGGTGCTTGAAACACACGTTCTGTGTACACTGTGAGGCAGGATCCTCTTGGCTGTCCGTCGCCATGGCGGCTGGGGAGGCAGCGAGTGGAGGAAGCGCACGGGATGCTCTCAGGGGTTCAGCTTCTTTCCTCAGGTGGTGACCACATGGACGTTGGCATTATAATCACTCTTAAAACTGTGCTATGGAAGCTTTATATGCGTTTCTGTATACATATTATATTCCACATTATACGATATTTGTGAAATTCAGACCTAATGAATTTGTAAAACTAACACAGGTACTATGCAGGGAAAGAACGAGTCCATAAGATTAAAAACAGAACGGTACTATCACAGGAACGAAAACAAGATCAACTCTCTAGCTGATAAAAGCTGTGTCCCAAGGAGGAACAGGTAACAGTTTGGACACTACTACACACGCACACTGGGCTGAACGATTCAGTAGACAGATGGCGCGTGGTGGGTGGCGGTAGCCAGCGGGAGTTTACAGACAAGGGCAGGAGGCTAAAATGATCCATTTCCTATGGTTTAGAGCTGGAGACACCAGTAAGAACTCATATGTAGCTTAATATACTTACAGACGATTGCACACAGAAATGTTCATATATGTGCATATATACACGGGTCAGTACACACACATGTATTCCTTTGCTCTGCCAGACGAGAGGGCCTAAAAGAAAAACCACTGTGCAAACCTACCATCCAGATCTTGGTCTCTAATCCCATTCCCTAATAAAAGGAGCTGGTGGTCCTTTGAGAAATGGCTGATTCTAGACGGGGCACTGCAAGATTAACCTGGAGCAGCCCGTCATGCCCAAAGTAAGGAAGCGTTTAAAACACGCCCCTGTGGATAGGGATACGTCAAAGAAACCAACTGAAAAAGCTCCCAGTGGCCCCAAAGCTGGGACAATTTGAACAATCAAGTAAGTGAAGTAGAAGTGAATTATGTCCCGAAGTGTCAATAAACATCCAAGAGTCCACACGGATATGAAAAAGGATTGAATAAATTAATGGGAGAGAAGAGAGAAAGTATTCCAAATAAGTTACAGGGATCCGTCACCCTGAAGGAGAGGACACACGCCCTTCGAATGTGAGAGGCACGCAGACGTCCTTCCCCAGAGCACAGCGGGACAGGGTGGGCAGACAGAGTCACTGTCCAGTGGGGAGGTGGGGCGAACATCACATCAGCCACTTAGTCAGCATCAACAGTCATAAACCAAGTGGACAGCATGTCCCCTTAATATACAATAGGACGACAGTGGCACTTTACATCAGACAAATTCCAACAGAGGGAATTCCACTACATATCTGATCAGTACTACTCTCGCAAACGGTCAAGGTCGTCAAACACGAGGAAAGTCTAAGGAAACTGCACAGCCAAGAGGAGCCTAATGAGACGAGGTCAACTAAATATAATGTGAGACCCTGGACCCAAAAAAGGATATTAACGGAAACTAAGAAAATCTGAATAAAGTATAGACTTTAGCTAATAATAATGTATCAGTACTGATTTTCTAATTGAAATGAACGTACCAAACTAAGGTAAGATGTTAATAATCAGGGCAACAAGTATAAAGGATATTGGAACTCTCTGTCTTATCTTCATAATCGTTCTCTAAATCTAAAATTACTCTAAAAATAAAATTTAAAAACAAATTTTTTTAAATAAGATCACCAGATCATAACAGCTAAGAAAGAAAACCCAGAACATATGTATACACCAGAGGGGCTAATACACATTTATGTAAAAAGGCTGGGCTATTGAGTGAGTGATCTGGGGACTACTGGCTCTTCACGTGGGAAATATGTTAAGATTTGATTACTGTCTCATTCCACATGCAAACTAGTTGGACTGAAATTCCAAATGTGTAAAATCAAATTTTTAAAATCATTATTATTTTTAGGCCACACCATGCGGCATGCGGGATCTTAGTTCCCCGACCAGGGATTGAACCTGCGCCCTCTACATTGGGAGCACGGAGTCTCAACCACTGGACCGCCAGGGAAGTCCCAAAATTTTTTTAATTATTAAAAGAAGATCTTAGAGACTATCTTCTCAATCCTGCCTAAGCACAAGGAAAAAAGCATTCACCACACAGAAAATACTGATTTGTCCATATAAAAGTTTTCAACTTCTATTTTAAAAATGATACTATTTAAGGAAGAAAAAAAGGACAAATGACCAGAAGAAATGGTGTTCAACCTAAAATGACCCAAAGGGTTAATACACAAAATACAAATAAATAGGGCTTCCCTGGTGGCGCAGTGGTTGAGAGTCCGCCTGCCGAGGCAGGGGACACGGGTTCGTGCCCCGGTCTGGGAAGATCCCACATGCCGCGGAGCGGCTGGGCCCGTGAGCCATGGCCGCTGAGCCTGCGCGTCCGGAGCCTGTGCTCCACGACGGGAGAGGCCACAGCAGTGAGAGGCCCGCGTACCGCAAAAAAAAAAAAAACACCAACAACAAAAAATACAAATAAATACTGCAAATAAATAAGAAAATGATAAACCAATAGAATGGGAAAAAGATAAGAACAAATCACAGAGGAATAATGGCCATTAAACAAAGGGAATGTGCTCAATGTTGGTAGCAATGCACACTTCACACTTAAGATACCGTATTTTCCCCATCAGATTGGTAAAAATTATAAGGACATAATATCGAATATTGCCAAGAACATGGGGGAAACGATTCTTGAGGTGCTGTCCGTGGACTGTTCAGTGGTTCAACACCTCTGGAGGACAATTTGACAGCATCCATTAAATGTGTACATCTTTTCTCCTAAAATATTACAAAAGGAACAAAACCAGGGCTTTCATCAAGGGTAGTCTGGTTCACTACACAATGTACTGTGACACAATGGAAAACTATGCATTAGTTGGAGAGAATCTGGAGTGTCTATGTTTATATATACAGATGTATGCACACACACACATCATAGAAACACCTCTTCGAGACATTGCTTCGTGTAGAAAGAAAGTCACAGAACGATCCATAGAGTATGACAGGATCTGTGATTAAAAAATAAGAAAAAGGACAAAACAATATACTTATGTACACACACATTTACTTACAAAGGCACATAAGCGTTTAATGTACAGAAAATTCTTGCAGGATACTCATCAAACAGAAAGAAAAGGAGACTGGGGGAAGGGGAAGAGCGGGTAGGAAGGGTTTCTTTCCTTTTTTTATCTGTGTAGTTTTATGTATTACTTGTGTAACTAACTGCTCTCAGAGGAAGAGGAAGTGGTGGAAGTTTACACAGCAAGCACTTCCCCACGTGAGCACCACGCGTGCACTGGGGCCACTGTGAGTTGCACCCGCTCCCACTGCGTGAGAACCGCCCTTCAGCTATGCTAACGCTGTTCCCCTGGAGACCATCGCTAAGCAACGCTGCTGACAGTAACAATGACCCTTGACTGATCGATGGCATCTGGTCTACAAGGAAGGACAAGGGAACGTGGCATCTGATGGGTGCCCACACCCTGGGGTCCCCCTAAATGCTGTGACTCTTAAAACAATCTCCTCTGCCCAACTCAAACCTTATTGGGACACACTGGTCAAAAACGATCGCAAAGCCGGGAGTGAGTCGCACCAGTATTTTAGATTTGCACCAAGCGGGCCAGCTAGGCGTGCTAGAGTCCTTTTTTTTTTTTTTTTCCGGTACGCGAGCCTCTCACTGCTGTGGCCTCTCCCGTTGCGGAGCACAGGCTCCGGACAAGCAGGCTCAGCGGCCACGGCTCACGGGCCCAGCCACTCCGCGGTATGTGGGATCTTCCCGGACCGGGGCACGAACCCGTGTCCCCTGCATCGGCAGGCAGACTCTGAACCACTGCGCCACCAGGGAAGCCCTACAGTCCTTTTTCCATTCTAAACAGCCTATGGTATTTTTCACGACTGACGCCTAAACTGCCACTTTAATCATTCCCCATGTTAGGTGTAATCGACAATATTTTGCATTCAATTAAACTAAGACATTTTTTGGTGAACGGCAAGGCAGAAAACTTATTTACTACATAAACTGTAGTAAATTTATGGTTCAAATAAATTTTATCTATAATTTCCCAAACCACGACAGAAACTTAAATCATTCATTCTATATAGTGGAACACAATGTGGGCCTATATAAAAACTGAAAAGAAAAAAAAATTTTGTCCAAGGGAGCTGCTTCCAAGTTCATGTCTTGAGAAAAAAAGATTTTTATGTAATTTAAAAATCAAAATCACTTCCTAAGAAAAACTAATCCTCAGTGTAAATCACAGTAGAAAAACATCATTCTTGATGGATAAAGACAAGAAAAAACTTGCCAAAGAGTAAGTACGGCTCTGCTTGAAACAGCAAAGAACGGTACGGGCAAATCGTGCACGTGACAAGGCCAGGGTCACCTAACACAACACAAAATCACATTTGTGATTCAGCTCTTTAAAAACTAGGGTGCCAGTGGCTGTCCAGGACAAGACATATCTCAGCTGGTTACAGAAGGGTGTTAATGCGACCAACTCAGTGTGGTCAGTGCAACAGAGCCCATCCCTTTAGCCACACTCTGTGCCACGCCCTCTTCTGAGTGGTCTTAAAAATGCAAGCTACAGCTCCCCAACCCCACTCGCATTCTGTTTAATAATTCTGAGGAGGGCCCAAGAATCTACATTTTTCTAAAGTGCTGATTCCGGGGAACCCCGGGAAAGGGCTTCAAAGGGGCACTGACCACCCCCATCCCACCTTCTAACTCAGGTCAGAAAGAGGCGATTTCACACATACATACATGCATGAGGTTTTTTCCCTTTCTTGTAAAGCTTTAAGTATCACTAAGTCTTACAACTGATAACAATGTGCTTGTTTTAATTGAGTTCTTTAATGACATATATCAACTTCAGAACAGTTTTCACCTCTGGACAGAGAGAAGAAAATAGAAAAATGGGGGGAAAAAATGAGAGGTCTGAGCAACTACGGCCAAAAACATTCATCGCTATGATTAAAGTAGAGGGACAGGTAATACGAGTACCACGACACTTCCCACACTTCTCTGTATCTTTAAAATACTTAATTTTTAAACAAAGAAATGTAAATGTACGGCAAAACAGCACAAGAGCCTCAGCAGGAGCCCTCAGTGCCCAAGAAGCGGTCCTGCCCTCGCCCTCCAGTAACGTTTATCCTGAGGCTATGATGGCCCTCACTTTGGTTTCAGAAAGACAAGCCTGTCTGCAGTCGCTTAAAGCAATGCTGGTTTTCACTGTGAACTGGATGATTTGTAAGGATGGGAGGAAAAGTGCCCCTCACGGGCTCCATACCTGTGTCGCTCCCCGAGCCTGCGGACAGCGCGGGCATGATGCAGGATGCGGGATGCAGGATGTGGGATGCGGGATGCAGGATGCAGGCTGAGCTGGGCCCTGAACTGCCAACACGCTCCGTTCAAAGGCGGCAGGGATGCCAACCCTGAGGCCTGCAGCCACGCTGTCTACCCAGATCTATGTCTCCTGCAGTCCGTTTCTACAAAGAAAAGGAACACATTAAAAATAGAAGAGGCAAGATTACTAAATAGCAACTTTCTGTAACTAATTCAAAATGCTGATTCCAACACATTATTTAGGGAGATCACAATCTTCACAATTTCTTCTACAGACCACAGACAAATATGAAATGGGAGAGTTTTTTATTTCGACGTGGGATTTCTAATTAAAAACATGAAAGTTCTTTGTGAATGTGTCAAGGTTTCCTTAAAGATTTTTACAGTTGGTTTGAGAACCACTGACTGCATAGATGGAGAACTTAAGGAAGCTTTTGTAAGCCAACGTCATTCTAAAATGCCTCCCTTCTGTTAGAATTCAAAACTGTATTCCTAAACGTAGAGCAGAGATTCTCTAAATTGTCAACAACTTATAACTAATTGTAATTTTTTTAAGTAACTCATCCTAATACGACAACTGCAAAGTTCTCTAACGAGATTACAAACAACCTTGAAAGAATACTAGAATTGAAGCAAGATATTATTATAGATTTACAGGACGGCTGATAATCTACACTAAACCTAACAATCCAAGCTAATATATGAAAATAAATTGTTTTAGTAAAAACTCAGCTTTGATGTAGCTTGGAAAATATCAGTTTTTTAAATAACTATTTTAAGTAACTTTTATCCCAAAATAAGCAGTAAAGGCACTATTGTACAGTAACTAAAAGCAAGGGCTCTAGTGTTTGCTTAATCTCTAATCCTGCTAGCTCTGTGATCTTGGAAAAGTTATTTAATCTTATTAAGCCTTAATTTCCTTATATGCAAATGAAGAGAACAACAATTTAGAACTGCTGGATAATCCAATGAACACCCTTCAAACAATGAATGCTAACTATTACGACTGGTTTTTTTTTAATTCAGGTAATGAGATTATAAAATGAAAACATAAAAGTAGCAAGGTTAAAATTTACATTGGCCTACACCTAGGAGGACGCCATGTGGTTTAAATTTGGACCACGGCTGCCTAATAACGGAAAATACACTGCATTTACATTTTTCAGAAATCAGAAGAACCACACAACATGTTTAGATTCGCTTTTTAATGCATTTTTCCCAGTTCTCTATAAAGCAAGTTCGGTGATTTAAAAGCATATTTTAACATATATTAACAAGAAAAACAGATACTGTAAACATCTGAAAAACTGGCTCACTTCAATCCCTAAAGCCTTTAAATTGCTGATTCATATTACAGAATAAAGAAAATGAGCTTGCCAAATTCCTCATGAAAAAATTCAAACTATGAGATTCTATTAAAGCCTCCTAAATTAGCTTTTTAATTATCAAAGTAAACGTTAGCATAGAAATATTCACCATCAAATAGACTATCTTGGACCAGGCAACCCGGTGCAATGTCTTGAGTTTTGTTTTACATTACAAAGGTTGACGTAGTTAAAATACACGTACAAATTCATAGAGATCCTCTGTGTTAATTAAAAATATGAAGGCAGTTATTTTAAATATAAATCACTAAGCTAAAAATAAGACAGAAAAAGGTAAAGCAAGCCTTCATTAGTGCCCGTCTCTGACGCTGTTTTCCCTAATAATTCTGAAAGGCAACTCTGCTTTGCTTTCATAAGTTATCCTAACAATCAGGATTAAGATTCGACTACATAAAGTGCTCCTCGACTCAAACGCAAAGAAAATAAAAAACAGACCATACATAATTTAAAAAACGCATTCAATTAGTAAACTTTTGTTCTGCTGCTGAGAAAAAAGGGAAAAACGGTTATAACTTGTAAAGTATATGCACACGTATTTCTACCATTAGGGCATAAGGCATATACGCAGGTATGTAGACAGGTATTTATTATAGTGTGTATGTATGTAATTTAGGCTCTTCATGCCATAAATCGTAATTTGTACGGTACAGATGACCTAACTACAGAAATACACATACTATATAATCTATACCATGCAAACTACAACTTCCTTCAAGCCTTAACGAACTTACAATGCTTCAATTTCATAAACCACATACAACATATAAGCCGATTTATGCTTAAAACAAACATCCTATTAATACTAAAACCACCTTACATTTCACATCAAAATATCCTCCTGAGTTGACGCTGCAGCTTTCCACGTATGCCATATACAAAAGATTTTATCACAGTATTTCTCATCTTTTATTTCACAATAAACACTCAAGGTTAAGTTTTTTCCAAAGTTCTATTATTTAAGAAATATATGCTACAAGATAATTATCTTCTCAGAACATACACAAGTATATTAATTTAAAAAAATGGTTTGATAAAATCCCAACCAGGAAAATGGTTAATATTCTGTGGAACGAAGCAGAGTTGCTGGGTTTAACTTTCAAACTGAGCTAAATTTCTGTAGTAATCATGTTATTTTCTTTGGCTAAACTTATTTAAAATGCTTTGGAATTTGTCAGAATCCAGCCATGATTATTACTGACTGTTGTATGGAATCGATTTACTGCAACACAAAAATACCAGCTGTTACAGTACGTCCTGAGAGGGATTACCGAATATTCTTAAATTGAAGTTCAATCCATCTTTCCATAAAAAAGAGAGCGACCCAAACGCCAGGAACGAAAGTGCAGTGTCAAGTGCACCTGAAGCATTTACGATCCCCAACAGAACCATTACGACCCCACTTTAAAAGGGCTTATTTTTGAAATTTCATTATTCCAGTCATACCGTGCTTCTATATATCACACTGTATCAGGTTCTTCTGGCATCCGTCATATGGAAACAGTGAACTATGCGAAGGTCTAGAACCTACAATGTTCAGTTTCTACCCGCCCTGGGCAACCCTTAGGACTCCCGGGGCACTCATGACATCTAGTGGTCAACCACAGAAGTGCAAGTGTCTGTAGCAGAAAGTTTTTTGAGTTTTCCCTAAAAAAAAAAGTCTTAATTGCACCCAGTGAAACAACCATCTGCAAAAACTTTTATTAATAAGTGTGTGCGCACTCACACACTCACTCACACACACACACACACACACACACACACACACACACTCCTCCTGTGTATCTCCTCTATCAATACTTCACTTCCGACAGCAGATGTGGTTTTCCACACCCCAGGCAGAAATGTGACACCAGCCGGGTGACCTACAATTAAACTCAGTTCTGACACTGTCTACCTGGAGATAGGGCCAGATACCACAAGGTAAGGGCTCAGCCCCACAAGACTGGCCCCCTTCTGATGTCACCTGCAAACCCAGGTTGTCACCTGTGCTTCTCATCGACTGACTACAATCAGAACTTCCCCCAGCTCCCTCAGGCTCACTGAATTTGCCCGAGGGGCTCACAGAACTCAGGAAAACATTTACTTTTTAGGTTACTGGTTAAGTGTAAAAGGAAATGATGAGGGACAGCCAGACAGAAGGGTTGCACAGGGCGAGGTGGAGCTCCCGCCCCTTCGCTGGGAGCCGCCCTCCCCCCAATCTCCACGTGTCCGCAGCCTGGAAGCTCTCCAGACCGGAGGCTTGTCACACAGGCATGGTTGATTAAATCACTGGCCCACTGGCGCCTGAACTCACCCTCCAGACCCTCTCCCCTCCCTGAAGGTTGTGGGGTGGGGCTGAACGCTCCAACCCTCCAATCAAGGTTGGTTGCCCTCGCCACCAGCCCCGGCCATAAGGGCTTCCCAAAAGTCACCTCGTTAACATAAAGGCATGGCTGTAAGTAGTTAGGAAAAACGGAAGACACCTTTGTCACTCTTATCACGTAGGAAATTCCAAGGGTTTTAGAAGCAGAAAGGGTTACACAGAACACCAACTATATATTTATTATATAAATCACAATATTTCACACACACGCACGAGGTTAACACAGATGAATGAGAAATCAGGTACTGGACCTAATTTTCCAAACTCACGCCCTCTCTATTTGGAAGAGTATTCAAGAATATGAAAACTTTTAATTAACTGTCATCATAAATAAACTGATAATCATACTAAGATCCCATCATTTCAAGAGACAGTAACTGTGCCCAGTAATCCAACTGTGGATTACTTCATGAGTTACAAATACTCTCAACTTACACTTTCAAAACCTAATAGAGCAATAACACACACAAAAAGGGTAAACCCTTTTTTAACAAATCTGACATAAAACAAAAAAAACTCTACCTGAAAGATGCATGAGTTGTATTAGCCAATGGAAGCAGCAAATCTTCATAAATTACAATTGTTAGAAAATACAGGAAGCAGTGCAGGTAGGTGGCATCAATCTGCTTACAGAAAATGGTACTGAAACCTTTTATACCATCAGTTCTCGGAGTTTGGTCTGCAGACACCAGTGGTCTCTGAGTTCCTTTCACAGGCGCCACTGAAGTCAAACTATTTTCATAAAACCATCAAGATGGTATCTGCCTTCTGCAATGTGTGGACATTTGCACCAATGATGAAAAGTACTGGTGGACAAAACCATGGGTACCTTAGCAAAAATCAAGATAACAGTACCAAATGGAAACTATTCGTCCTAGTTAATTCTTCACTACCAAGCAGTCTCATTAAAAAAAAAAAAAAAAAAAAAAAAGACGGAAGGGCATTGACTTTAGAATGTCCTTAATGAAGTAGTAAAATTAATAATAACTGACTCTTGAGGCATTGCTAATGATAAAGCATAAACACTCGAGCAAAAAACCAGAATTTAATAAAACCTGTGTCCACTAGAGGTGGTCCTCGCTTTGCAACGCACCGTGTTAACCGAAATGCAAGCATCCTGAAACCAGCTCCCGCTCTGCGCAGGTCCACCAGCTTCCCAAAACCCACTGGCTCTTCCAAGATCAGTGGTGATATGAGCAAATGTGATTTTTTTTATATTGTGTCAACCTGTGGATAGTGAACCAATATTTTTGAAATTATCAATGCATAATATTTTAAAAAATAATGTGTGAATAAAAGATCCAGTCAAAACGCAGGACAGACCAACAGATTTGAAAGTTCCAATATGATACGCCTGTTGATGTATTTTCAGATTCCACACTGCAACACTGAGACTACCACATGTGGAGCTTTGAGGTACAGTTGACCCCTGAACAACAACGGGTTTCATCTGCATGGCCCCACTGATACAGATTTAACAGGACTGCAGGATCCGCGGCTGACTGAATGCACGGTTATAGAAGGCCAACTACAAGTTATACGCGGATTTTCAACTTCATGAACAGTTATCGCCCCTAATCCTCACACTGTTCAAGGGTCAAGTGCAGTAACAAAGAACATCTACAATTACCTGAACAGGTTACTGAAATACTCCTCCCCTTTCCAACTACAGATCTGCGTAAGACTGGTTTTTCTTCATATCCTTCAACTAAAAGATAGAGCAACAAATGAAAAGTATACACATCTGAGAACGTAACTGTCTTCTATTCGGGCAGGCATTAGAGGAGTTCCCAACTCACTCATGTTTTTGTTTTTTGGAAAACAGTTATTTTTCATAAAAACATGATTTACGCTAACATATAACAAGTTTAATATTGTTCTTTTTAAGTGAACTGAAACGACTTTTTTAAATTTCTCTGTTTCAGTTTCCAATACGGTAAATATGAATATCACACACATAAACGAAACACTTCGGAGCCTTCAACAATTTTGAAGAGTCTAAAACGGTCCAGAGACCCCAAAGTTTGAGAACTGCTGTCTGTGGCCAGAGCAGGAACAAATGTCCTACAAAAGGCAGACAGTAAACATTTTAGGTTTTGTGGTCTCCAGGCTCAACACAGACAGTACGCAAACGAGTGGGTGTGACCCTGTTCCCACAGTATTTTATTTCCAGGAAAGAAGAGGGTCAGATTTGCCGACATCATCCTGTACATTATACCCTATCTGCCACTGACTTAAGGGTCCAACAGTAGCATGCGTTCCAGCAACTTCTTTATTGGTAATTCTTTAAATATTCAAAGAAAGTTCAAATTTTTGTCAGTTTTCTATTATGCAGAAATGTATATGGAATTTTAACCTATGCAATTCCTAATCATAAACAAAATCACATTTCAATGTTGTCTATGCCAAGAATCTTAGACTCTGTCAGACAACCAAAAAAACTGTCTATAATTTCTGTCTACACACTGACAATAAAAAAATATGCTGACAACTGGCAATGCATTAGGGTACCATATGTACACAAATATGCTTTATACAACCAAACGCAGAAAGTCCTGATTTCAAAAAAAGGGGACAGTTACAAAAAATTAAAACATCTCACATTTTACAAACTCACCAGGGTTCAATTATTATGTAATACAAAACTTACATATCACAAATGGAAAGGAGAAAACCAAAGCGACAGAAAAGAGGACTCCCACTGAAAGAATTTTATAAACCTTTGAAGACATAAGAGAGGAAATGAGAGAAACGATGCTTTATAACCCCCAGGTCAGGAGACTCAGGCTTCAAGGCTGCCGGGAAAGTCGCAGGAGCCCCGGGACCCCAGGACCTCACCTGCCGGGAAGGGGCACTGGGACGCCCAGGTGTGAGGAACGACCTGGGGCTCACCAGCCATGACCCCACGCCAGACGACCTGAGCCACCGACCGCAAGCAGTGCACCGCAACCCTGTGCCGGTTCTCAGACGTCCTCAGGAAACTCAGCAGCCTCCCAGTGCTGTGCACAGTCCCGGCCCCACGGTGAGCCCGCCCTTCTGACAACGACCTCTTCTCGCTATATTTATCTTCTCCCACCCACTGGACAGTCTTCGAGATTACGCTATCAACCATGAACGAACCACTTGTTCGCTGTATTACATAAATTCTTTCCTCTATTTGATGGGGGCAGGGGAGAACAACAACTTCTGCACTGCATCTTCCTTGCCTAATTCTCAGTTCCAGACCCTCCACAGCACTCCACCAGCATTCCCTGAGTCCCCTCTACTGAAAAGACGGATCACTTTTGATAATTAAGATACATCGATGTAATTTTGCATCTCTGTTGGGCTTACAATCCCCCACTAGATCTCCTTGAGGTTGGAGCCTGCATCATCATATGTCCTCAGAACTGCATCACAGACCCCTGGTCAGAAGTGCTTCTGTATGTGACCAACTCCAGCCTGCCAACAGCTCTGACCTGATCCTTCAAGGTCAGCGTAACCTAATTATTTTACTTACGGGGAGACAGCGCAGCCTCATGAAGAGAGCGCAGATTTGGACACAGGACAGACCTCGGATGAGAGCCCAGCCCTGCCTTCCTGACTCCATGGTCTTGGCCAGACGATGTAATGAAATGAGAGTACATGCAACGACGTAAGCAGAACACCTAACCCACAGGAGCCAATCAACAGGTGACATCTTTTATGAATACCTTTCAACCACATTTTCATCACTCTCTACTTCTCACGTCCTCTAATCTAGCAAGCGTTTAAAGGTCCTATAATGAAAAGAATACAGGCTTTGGTGGGAGACAGTCCAGTCTCCTGATTCTACCACTTACTACACACACAACTTACAAGATATGAGACCTTGGGAAACCAAATAAAACAATTAAAAGAAAAAATACACACACACACACGTGAGCAACAGATAACACTGAATGCACCCAATTTCCCAGACATTAGGTTAAGAACTCAACGTCTCATTTAATTCTCACAATAATCTCATCACAGAAGGACTATCATCATCGTCCTACAGATGAGGGAACTGAATTCTAAGCAACTTGCTCTAAGCCACAGCTTGAAGGGATTCTCACATCAGCATGTGTGTGAACCAGCACCCGCGCTGGCAACCACACGCCACACAGGGCTGCCTCTTCACTCTTAATTTAATCCCGCCCATTCAGTTCCCTCTGGCGTCAAACAGAAATCATTTCTATGACTCATTACGTCTTGTGATGACCAAATGAGACATATCTGAAGCACTGGGAACATAACAGATGCTCCAATATTAGCTCCCCCACTCTCTCAGTCTTTTGCTTGATATCCTCCTTTTATTTTATCCTCTTTATTTACAAGTAAGAAAACCGCGCATTTCAGATCCACATCCTCTAGCTTGCTCTTGGGCCACCAGGCTTCACGCCTTCTCCGGCAGACCCCTGATGCCTTGACCAGTAACACGAAGGAAACAGGTTTGCCACTTCCAGGAAGGTGCACTTAACAGCCACCATGAGATCCGACGCCTCGCCTTTCACAGCTGTCCAGCGTTCCAGCTGCCTGACAGAGGCCGTCACGGAGCAGTGCCCCCTGCCAACACGCGATGGACACACTGCATGAGCAAGAGATGAGCGTGGTGTTGGAGCCGCTTGCTACTGACGCTCAACCTGGCCCTTCCTGACGGATAAACTGATCATGTAAGGAAATCACTGGTATAATTTTTAAATAACATAAATCATGTAAGCGTTTACACACTGTTACTTACTGGGTACTAATAAATACTGTGTGGTTCAACACAATAGTTGCTTAACATGTAGCCTACTAAAAACATCTCTAATGAATCTGGACACTGATAAACATGATTTCGTTTACTGACAACAGAAATCATACGAACTGTCTACTTTCATCAGTTTCTCAGGCCCTACAACAGAACCATCAAAAGATAAGCTTCCCAGATATCAATTCTTATCTGCAAAATATTAATTATGTCATGCTACCAACATTAACTGTATTTTCTAAGTAAGGACAGGACCAAAGAGTGAAACTAAATGTAATACACAATAGTTAATGCATATTTAATTTTTTAAAGCTATCATAGATAGTGACAAAAGCAAATATCTAATTCAAAAGCCCTGTTCATTTATAATACTGACAACTTTGTACTGAATTCTCCTCCACGGTGGTCTTAATACTCTTAAAGGAAATCCTCACGTTCTTGCACATGAGATTTATTCAAGTCCCTATATGTCCTATTTTCTTACATACTCATCTACTTTATTTATTTGGGCGGGGGGGGGCATTTCCACAAATGAAGTAATTTTATTCACTCAGGTTGTAACTAAATGCTTCAGGAAACAATGATGTCAGTTTCAAGGTATTGAAAAATAAATAGTAAACAGTATGTATTTCAGTTTTTAAACAAGGAAATTAGTTAACTTTATTTACTAATAAAAATAAAAGAAGCCTCTAACCTGAAGTATAGCCTGATCATTTATTTCTCTATAAAGAAACACAAATTGGATTTTTTTTTAACAGCAAAAGGACAAGACCCACAGCAAGATAAACTCCTCTGCCCGCTGGGGCTCCAGGGATTTCCCCAGTTACTGACTGATTTGGGTAGATCTGCATCACCACTGCAAGCCTGACGTCATCTACTTTAATGACATCCAAAGTTGAAAGCAAAGAGAATAACCTGCGTAAGAATCATTCAAAACCCTAACGTTACATTGTGCGGAAAAACGGTGAATCCTACATTGATGAACAGAGTATCTGTTCTGTTCTGGCCCTTCAGGTATTAAACAGCAGAGAATCTCACACTCAGAGTCAGTTACACCCAAGGGTAATTAACTTTGAGTATTTCGTTGTTCATATACCTTTTAATGTTATTTTCTTCAACTACCTCAATGTTTAAACCATTAATATTAGTTGCTGGAATCTACTGACTATACTTTGTAAATTTTTAATCTGCATATCATAGCTCTGAAAAGGATTATTTTCATTTCCAGGACGAAATGAATGAACAGAAAAGAGAAAAAGCTAACATTTCCCAAGTTTCACGTGAAGAAGGAACAAAAATTAAGTTGCTAAGGGAAGTAACATGCCAGTCATTGTTCAGAAACCATGGGAAACGTTTACACAAAAGAACATTCCACAGAACTCTGCAAAGCCTTCGAGGGGTCCTGTGGGCACACTGTCTTGTACTAACACACTCTAGGAGGCAGGCCCTGGCAGAAAGAGCAAATGACACAGACTCTGGGCACACGGGCACAGCTCCCGGGCGGCCTTCGTGGGTCTTTCCCCAAATGGCATCTCAGTGGACTCCCTGGGCGGCCCCTTTGCAGAATCTCCCCACAAACCCCACCCCGACTTGATGTTTCTTCTTCACGCTCATCACAGTCTAATCACTATGTGTGTTTCATCTAGCTAGTCGACTGTCTGTCTTTCCTGCTAGAATGTCAGCTACGAGAGGCAGGGACTTCTGCCTGTATTGCTCCCTGAATTCCTAGCGTCTGAGAACAGAGCCTGCCATATACAGTAAGAGGTGGCTCCCTAGTGTTTGTTGAATGAATGAAAGAATGAATGAGTCAACAGTGAACCCATTACCAATTCCTGCCATGGTATTTTGTTGGTTTGTTTTGTTTACTTTTATTTTGTTTTATTTTTTATTGGAGTCTAGTTGATTTACAATGTTGTGTCAGTTTCAGGTGTACAGACAGTGAATCAGCTATACGTAGACATACATCCACTCTGTTCGATTCTTACCCCATACAGGTCATTACTGAGCAGAGTTCCCTGAGCCACACAGTAGGTCCTTAGTAGCTATCTATTTTATATACAGTAGGGTGGGTATTATATGCCTCTGCCCACCCCCTTGCTACTTCTCCTGCCCAAAGGAGGGAGAGCTGCGAAGCCCACTGATCATGATGTAAAACACTTATTACTAGATCAGAGGACGCAGATTCCCTACCAATCAAACGTACTAAGAGCTCAGCGTCCATGCCCAGTGCCCGCGGGCACTTCCGGCTCCCCGCTTGCCCCAGCGTCCCTACCCCG
The DNA here is from genome assembly GCF_951394435.1 of Stenella coeruleoalba. Taxonomy (NCBI): domain Eukaryota; kingdom Metazoa; phylum Chordata; class Mammalia; order Artiodactyla; family Delphinidae; genus Stenella; species Stenella coeruleoalba. The sequence goes on along the minus strand of NC_137147.1, from coordinate 181,801,648 downwards.
AGGCAGGCAGGCCCTGCAGGTGCCAGGGCCCTGCCAGGCGGGATGCACTGTCTCCCCACACTCGCACCAGGCACACACCTGCTTCCTCACACAGACTTCCAGTGATCTGGGCCTTCGGCCCAATCCAAGGGCCTGGCCCCTCTTCCTCCTTGAGGGGAGGCTGGCCAGCTTGTCTGCAGTGACCTCCCTCTCCTCCCCGGGAGAAGCTACCTCACCCAAGAATGCCGGCCTCTTCAACCACAGAGCACGCTTGAAGCTTTTTCTGATAAAGAAAACTTTTTTTTACAAGTTTCTGTTTAAAATGTAGCAGTGTTCACCATATACCCACCTCCCAGAGTCTCAAAAGGAGAGGTGGAAAATGCCAGAGAGCCTCAAATGAAGCAGAGTAAACCAAGCCTTTGTGCCTCTGTGCCACCTCTCACAGGATGTAACAGGACCTCGTATCTGTGCGCCCAATCCTAAGCTTTCCAGACTGTATCCCCCTGAGCACCTCTCCCCTGAGGCCACTCTGGAGGGATGCTGGCTGATGTACCTACGGATGCACAGTAAAGACACCTGCAACCTACTCCCAAGTACTTCAGAGCAGGGGCCGGGGCACGCAGGGCAAAATGGTACCAACTGTTGGGCCTAAGGTAGACTTACGGGTAGTCATTGTACTATTCTTTCTACTTTTCTGTATGTTTGAAGTTTTTTGGTAAAGTTTTGTTTGTTTGTTTGTTTTCACAAACCAACCCGCCATGTAACCAGCTTCCCAGAGCTCTGTCTCTCTCTCTGGGACCCCACTCAGCAAATGCACTGATGGGCGAATTGCCCTGTCCCCACCTCCAACCCACAGCATCATCTTTCTAAGATACTCAAAGGATTGTGTTACTGCTCTAAAAAAAACTATCTGATGACTCAACGGCACATTCATGATAAAGTTTAAATTCCAAAAATGATACCTGCCCTCTGTTCTTACTAGTTTCTTTCACTGCAGAGATCACATGGACACCCTCTCTCAAATTGTCTATCAAACAACCCTGAACACACCTGGCCTCTGTTATTTCCTGCCTCTGTGGACTTGTTCACTCAACGTCTTCTGCCCGCTTCAAAATATGGGTTTAATCAAATATCCGTCATCACACGGCCCAGGGGTGACCAGTGTGAACAAAAAGGGCCACCGTATAAGGGACAAGAAAGTCTAAAGTACACATCTATACATTCTCTTATTCAAACCTGCACATTCCTATCCAGCAACTCCTTTCAAATTCAGCAGAGGGTGCCCTAATTTCACTTTTAAAAGAGAAAATTTAAGTCACAGGAACAAAAGCAACTTGCACGACTTAAGCTCTGCTGCAAGCCCTGAAAATTACATTTCTAATAAATTAGAAATTTGAAAATGAAAATAAACATCCAACATTGATGTAATGTGAACAAATGTCTTTCCTTCCCATTTAAGAAAGAAACTGCATGGTAATCCACCAGAATTCTAAGTGTTTACACCCTCTGAACTTGTCAGCAGGAATTTACCCCAAGAAACAAACACGTATGCAACAATGGATCAATGTACAGTACAGTACACGGGGACGAGGTCCAGGTTTCCAGGGACAGTATCTTCACCGCAGTCACTGCTCCACGCACAGCATCAACGTGGGGCCGACCCTAACGCACAGGGTCCTGGCTCCAGCGCGTCTGCACTGACACACACGGCACTACGCCCACCAGCTCTGCATTCACACCCCGGTGGTTTGTTTCACTTTGGGTCTTCAGGTGTACAGTTTCCTAAACTAGTGCCTAATCCATTTTTAGTTTTGGTTTTGCAATTCCAGCACTTTTGCAACAGTTACACAAAGTAGACCAGGCAATTGTGTCCACTTGACTGTTGAAGACATCTTTTCGCTATTACTAAAAAGAGATACTTTTGCTATGCCCACTCCTGTGTGGACTGTCCTCAGTTGCATTGCAATCTCTTTGGATTAAAAAAAATGTGACAACGTCTCAGATCCTTTTTACTCTCCCCTAAACCACTTGTGAACATTTCTAAAACCATTAATTTCACAAAGGAGCCAAGATTTCTAACAGAAAAATCGCAGCTGTATAGATTCTGAAAATCTTGCTAAACGCGTCTTGCAGTTCAAGGGCGGTCTTTCCTGCTTGTCTTGTGGTTCAAGGGCTGTGTTTCTTTGCCCTAATCCCTGAAGAGTAAATTGCTATAGACAGGAAAGAGGGAAGGAACCGGCCCAATCAAATAAAAAGTTACCATGTGGAACGCAATGACATCGTTGTAACAGACGTTTCAGGGAGGGAGGGATTACCTAAAACCATTGGGCATCTGCTCTTAAGTACTAATTTTGCAAGGCTATGATAAATACAACTAGCAAAATAGTACCGAATCATCCTGAGCAAATATCTGATCTTATCTTTTTAAATATCAAGGATTCCTAGATTTATTATACCTTAACTAGTAAATAAAAAGAGAGACTAGAGATAATACCTACCCAACAGAATTACCCTGGGTGGAAATAATGAGTATTATGCAAAGAACCATAAAAAACATTTATCTCAAAATGAAACCTGGGGCAGACTGTATCTGACTGAGTCTCTCTGCTGCCCGTATACTCTCACCGGGTCTCCCAGCCACAAGGGCAGGAACGGCCGAGGAAGAACGAGGTGAAACCCGCTGTCAAGGTCATCAACAGCAGAGTGCTGGCTGGGGACCTCGGTGTCCCGCCCCGGCACAGCCGGCTCGGGAGGACCCTGGGGAGCACCGCGGAATGTACACAGAGAAGCCTGTACAAAAGTAAGGGGTCCACACCTAAGGCCCCCATAAATTGCTACGTATCGCAGGTTGGAAAACAACTGAATGATGGTGGGAGACGGGGAGGGGAGGGGCGGGGCGGGGGGAGGGTTCCAGCAGGCATCTGCAAACAAACACGAACTTGTTGCAACGCGGAATCCGGAGAGTCCTGAACTTTTAGCGCTTCCCCCTTTTATTTGCAAATTATGGTGCTCGTTCGAACGCGGTGCAAAGGTACTTTGAAGAAAAATGTATAGGAAAGAGGTAGGAACTCATTTTTTCCTAATTCTACAAATTATTACTGAAATGCTTATTCCTGGTCGATTTTAATCAGCTAACAAAATTCTGACCACAGACCATCCCGACCCAGAGAAATACCTCATACCTCATCAACAACCAGAAACATTTCTGGGTGGCGCTAGCTATATCCCAAAAAGTTTGCAGAGAAGCACTGGAAGTAGGAGAAGAGAGGGAAGAGACAGGAAATGGGACATTCCAGCCCAGGAATGTCACCTCTTTTAGGACGAGGGAAACGTCACCCTGTACACTCTCTGGCACTGATGGAAGACCCCGGCCATGGGAACCGGGCCTGTGACCAAAAGGTCCAAAGGGCACGAGGACTGAGAACAATCTGGGGAAGAGCATGTCTAGACGGGGACAGGAGGGCAGCGGTGGCTCCCGGGGCAGGAGAAGAAGGTGAGGGCCCAGGTGGGCAGCTGCAGATGAACCAGGGACAAGTGCAGACACCCCGCAACTCCAGACCTCCGCAGATGCTGCCACCAAACCACGGGGACTGCGGTCCTCCTGACGATTTCTGCAACTCAAACGCCCACAGCGTCCTGAGTTCTTCGTTATCTTTAAAAGAAAAGCCTACTGACTCCAAGGGTTCCAGTGACAAACACACCAGAGAAATAGTCTTCAGCCAGGATTCTACTCCTAAGAATTTTCACTAGAAACGTAATTCACGTGTGTGCAAATATATACGTACGAGGGAACCTTACTCAGCATCACTGATGACAAAAAAAGAGAAAAAACCTAAAATGTCCGTCAATCAGGCAATGGTTTAAAAAATGAATGAAAAGTGGAACAAGGAGGGCGGGTGGGGTATAAAATGGGAATAAATGTTTAGATTGTGTTTAGTTTTTTAAATTTCACAAGTACTTATTCAATTCTTATATAATTAAAAACAGAAAAAAATCATACATACTATGGCAATCTCTCAAAATTTCACAATTCCATTGTGGGTCTCAAGGCCTATTTAATCTATCACCGTACTTAAACATTTATGTCAGTACCTGTGTGACTTTCCCCTCCATGAAATTATAAATTTCTTAAGAAATATAAATTATATTCCACAATGGCTGGCACAGAGATGCTCATTAAATGTAGGCTGAGTGGACAAATGAGCAAGTACACGTGTGCCCTAAGGTTACCGGGGCAACCACAGGCAGCTAAGGTGATGACTATGTCAGCCTGACCAACAGGAAGGATACAGATGGTTCTCAAGAAACTGGACACATTTCAAAAAGCTCCACGATCCTGTAGGAGGTTCTAGGTTCCCTAGATGGAATTCATCCCTCACCAAGACCACCCACTTAGATGAAAAACTAAGTGGTCCATGGTGTTAAAAGGCAGCAGATACAGTTCAGTGTTTCATGTCATGGCACAGACTGGAAATATTTTTCTGATGCCTGGAAGTCTGCTCTTGGTGAAACAAATCAATTATACTTTCTTTATATCCTATAATTATGACCAGCAAACTTAAATACAAAGTATTAGGGAAGATATTAAATCCAGAATTTATATAAAACTCCCAAAGAAAATGTGCTCAGATTTTTTTCATGAGAAACCTAAGCTTGTTTCTATGAACAAACTTTTTTTACACTGAGTTCTGTGCTTGTTGATGACGCCCAGATGAGCTCTTCCAATTTCAGATGGAGCCCCATCCACAATAAACTTGGTTCACACGAGGTAATACATTTAAAATCATTTCTACTGTCATTCAAAATTTTTAATTGGATGGCACGTTTCCTATTCTTTCATGCATTTGTGACTTGAATGGACTTTAAATCCAATCAAACTTCCCTAATATAGACTACAGACTCTGGTTGATAATGATGCTGTGTCGGTGTGGGTTCCTCGACTGTAACAAACATACCATCCTGGTGGCGCTGTCGACGTGGCGGAGGCTGTGCACGTGGGGGGCGAATATCTGTACCTTCCACTCAACTCTGCTCTAAACAGAACTGGTCTGAAGAATAAAGTCGATTTTCAAACATTCTTCTCCTTGAAACAGGAAAAAACTCTTTTATATTCACTGAACATCATTAGGTGGCCACTTTAATCTTACTTTTACTAAAGCGAATTTTTACTCTGAAGTGTCACTAAAAAGTAATACATATCTACACAGTTCTTGCAATTTTCCACTAAGTTGATTAAGATGTTCAGTGATATATTTTTACTTAAGTAAGCCATCTTTCAACTTAACAACTGTCTTTCTACAAATCCACAAAGTGAGAACCACTCACACACACACACACAAAAGTTAACTTAGCTCTTCTTCTACGCAAACTCTTGACAAAACCTTTCTTTTGGTCTTCTAACACTTGAAGTGTGAAAGGGCAGAAATTGCACACGGATCCCATTTCTTTGTATAAAAGTCAAGGAAAGGGGATGGGGGAGACGAAGGGCCAGAATTAAACTTTAAGGGCTAGGATGCTGTTAGATTCACTACCTTCTATAACATCAGTTAATAAAGAACTCAGATTTATAGCAAACTTTTATATAAAAGCTTCTCTGTGAATAAAATAATACGTAACTTGAATCAAAGTTCTTTTTTCAAAACAACTTTACACTTTTGATCGGGGCCACTTCACTATCAGTAAACAAACGTGATTGTTTCTACAGCGTCTTACTTGCTTTGACTTGTTCACTGATCATTAAGAATATTTCAAGCCCAGCAGTGTGCTGGTAGTAGTGTGCAAATAGTGTTCTTCCAGGTGTGTGTCTCCAAGGATCCTATGGAGTGCTACTGGTAAATCTTAGTTAATAACGTGTGTTGATTCATCTTGAAATTTCCTGTGATTTCATAATCCTCTGGATAAATACTGCCTCCATGTAATCTTATCATCAAAAAGTCTACTAAAAACATTACCCAGAAGTAAAATGTTTTAAACTTCTTCACTAGCTCCTGACCCAGTGTTCAGTTTCCTTGACAGGCCAACAAATTAAGCAATTCTGCGCTCTACAATAACGATGTATTTGAGTTTTAGTGACAAACTGTGTAACTAGCTTCATGACTCAATCTAAGGGTGATACTGAATTCAAAAAAGAATTCTGCTTCTTATTTTGCCTTTCTAGACGTTTGAAAAATTACCCATCTATGCAGCATAAGAAAGACACTTTGTTTTAAGGTACCAGAACAGTCTGCTTAGTACCACTGCTTCATGTAATGACATTCCATGCAAAAAGGTATCTAGGTAGAGAAAGAGAAGAATTATCAAGGTATGCAAGTTCAAATGTGAGATCATCTTTTTTTTTTTTTTTTTTTTTGGCAGTACGTGGGCCTCTCACTGCTGTGGCCTCTCCCGTTGCGGAGCACAGGCTCCGGACGCGCAGACTCAGCGGCCATGGCTCACGGGCCCAGCCGCTCCGCGGCATGTGGGATCTTCCCGGACCGGGGCACGAACCCGTGTCCCCTGCATCGGCAGGCGGACTCTCAACCACTGTGCCACCAGGGAAGCCCATGAGATCATCTGTTATTATGTTGCCTAATTAATGCCAAACTCTTAATTTTAGGCTTCTATATTTATCTTGTTAATTACTTTCAGGCTTTAATTCAAAAGCTTTTCGTTATGATGGGAAAACAAGTACCTTTAATTTAAATCATTTACAATAGGAAGTACTTAAAGGAATTTTCAGTATTTACAGTTTCTGGATATCAATTTTTCAAAATACTTTTAGGTAACTTTCAATCTAAGAATGTTTAAAATAGTCTCGCAGTAAGCAAACTAGAAATAGATAAAATGTTCATTTAACTGAATTAAAATTCTGGGAAAGTAGTAAATTATAAAATTACATTCATATATAATCAAGACTTCGGGAAAATTACTTTTATAAAGCTTTAAAGCTAATGGTCCCTTTAATGAAATCTAATTAAGTTCACTTATTTATTTTTAGAAATAAGCATTTTTATTTCTTTAAAAAAGTCATAAAATTCCATCAAAATCAGACCTTGGCTAATTGTCAACTTCAAAAGCCAAGTACAAATAAATGCAGCAATTATAGAAATTAATAAAAACCATTTTATGCTCTACCTAACAACTAATTCCAGATGACAATGATGGTAAGAATAAAAAAAGAAAACTAGAAAGCATGATAAACTTTTTTTTTAACTGTTTGAAAGCTAAAAAAAAAAAAAAAAAAAAAAAAATCTCCCAAAGTAGGACTTGAATGGCCAAGATCCTGCAGAAAAAGGATCTTGAGATGTACCCAATGCTGCTTTCTCCCACTTCCCAATTCATAAGCGGTGTAGACGGAGAGGTTACGAAGATAGGAGAAGACGACTGTTAAAAAGAGGAGTTAAGGCAGCCTCGGCCACTCTGACAGCCCTGGGAAGACAAAAAATGGAGTTGAGGCCTAGTAAGGCAGCTAGGACTTGAGAGGCCAGAAGTCCTGCAGGAAGAAAAGCACGAGCACAAAGAAGTGAGTCCAGCAGTCTGAGCTGCTTTTCTTCTCAAAGCATTCACGGGTTCATTAGCAAACCAAGCCACAGGATAGAGAAGTCAAACAATGCAGCTGCGGAGTGACTGAGAAGCTGAGCAGAGATACAGTCCATCTCACCAGGCTGCAAAGATAAAAACTGGAGTCTGGGGCTCAGCAAGGTAGAGGAACATTACCAAACCTCACCAGCTTTCAGTTGGGACCCCAAAGGCACCGCACCACTACAATTTTCTATAATGTCCAACATTCAACCAAAAATTACTAGACCTATCAAGAGACAGAGCCAACAGAAAAAGACAAAAGAAACAAACTAACAGGTAATTCAGATACTGGAATCGTCAGACATGAACGTTATTAATCACAGTTAGTTTATACTGAAGAAAAGGTAAACCATGAAGGAGAACTTCACCAGCACCCGTAAAGGTTCCCCCAGTGAATCAAGTGCACAGCCAGGGTGAACAACCAATGGGCTTTTGAGTCAATCAAACCTAGACTCAAATCCAAGCTCTGCCACTTCTCAGCTTTCTTTTCCCCTTAAACAGAAATAATGATATCTTAAAGTGTTCAATGTAATAATCAAATGCCTTTCACAGTACATATAACAGTCAGTAAACATTAAGTCGTGTATCACGGTCAATAAATGGTCCATCAGAACTACCTTATCCCAGCACCAAGTAAGTTTCTTGCATACTTTCTTTCAATGTCACAGAAAATAATTCACCACTATCAACTCCTAACAAAAGTCTCTTTCAAAGATGAAAAGAATTATGTTTATTTTGTTTTTAAGTCACCAATAATGTATTCTGGATCTACCAATGCTCTTCAGAAAAAAATATTATATAAACAGTAAAAAAAAAAAAAAAGTACTTATGAATTCATACTCTGACTCCTTCCCCCAAAAAGATCTGAGGTAGCTTAGAGAGACGCCAATAAACCAGGAGGTGGGCTTCTGTCTGTGCATGGGGGCTTTGTTTCTGCTTTTCCTCAAGGAAAGGGCAGACCGCTTACGTGTGGGAGGGGTGGATACAAAATTTCTAGGGAAGGTATTTATAGTCATGTGCTGACACTTAAGAGTAAAAACACACACTCCTGTGGGTCCTGGCAATACTGAATATTTACACAGCCATGATTTCATCTGACCCACGACCCTCTGCGGCAGGTTACGCCTCACCTCACCATTCCTGTCCCAGACCCACATACCGGGATGAGGACAGACCCAGTGGTCCTTCCACTCTCACGCTGCTGCTGTCTTAAGCAGAGTCAAGGTGACACCACGAGGAAGACAGAAAAGTAAAACAACTTCACGGTGCGGGGAGGGGGGGGGAGATTTGTTTTTTTTTTCTTTTTGAGCTACCAGTACCAAAAGTCTGCAGCTTGCCTATTCATAAAGCTGTCTGGTAATTTGGGGGGTGGGGGAGGGACTGCTGTTTTAACTTAGGACTAATTAAATATCTGGCTTTACACCTATTAGTTTTATTGAATAGCCACATGTCTGAGTCAGCAACTACCAGGCACTGTATCATCACAGATGAAGATGATATAATCCCCTCTCTGAGAGCACGCTGCGTATTGGGGGAGAGAGTTCCACGCAAAGCAGAAAAGCGGAACGGAGGCTGTGGAAATAGCAGGTTACTGCTACGCAACAGCTAAGGGGAAATAAGAGCCTGCAACGGACAATGAAAAGGCTCCGGGCTCAATTTCAACAAGTGAAATCGCTCCTCAAATGTAACACCCCATCCTACTCCCCAGTTCACTGATTGATACGCTTTAAAATATATCAACTCAAAGTTAAACAGAAAGCTGTGTATCAACAATTAAAATCAGTAGTTCCCAAACTTCGCTCATTCATATATCACCCTGGCAACATTTACATTACATAAAACACAACTCAACATTTTTCTTCAGTCCAGTCTTTCTTAACTTAAATACCTACTTTGGACCCTTTTAAAACAAAGAGCAGTGAAACCCTGAGTTTGATGAGCTAGTTATGTTTTCTAACACACATGAAAATAAAGGCACAGTGTTTAGAACAAAAACTGTTCATTAGAATACTGCTAACATTTCCCTGCATGCCCACACCCAGGAAAGACCAATTTTAAAAAAATTTTATCAGCTACTTATAAATTCCTTATTTGTAAAAACAGTAAATGTTTATGGCCTTATTAGATGACTACATCAGTGTCAATTCTTTTTTCTACTTGTTAGTGTATGTTTTAACCTAAAAAGTAATCAATTATTTCCAGCTGGAAATCCCTTCTATTTCAGTCTCCCAAGCTACCAAGGAATGTACTGTCTATATCTAGTTATTAGTGATCTGAATAGTTACAGCAATCTTCCTCATACCTAGAGACAGACGGTTCTTTCCTTCAATCGCCTATCAAGATAGAGAAATTACTGAATAAAAACATATGAAAACAACTAGATAACATATTTAACTATTTTAACCAAATAGTATCTCTCTTCTAATGTACTTAAAATAAAAATGCTGTTTTCTATGTGATATATTTTAACTCAGTGTTGAGACTTATTCTATGCCCAATTCCTATTAAAGAAAGAATTTAAATAATTTTTGCAATTATAGTTGCCTAAAGAAGTTACACTGTGAAATTCTTTAAGTAGCTTAGTTCCTTATCGAAGCAAATTCGTTTTCTTAAGTCAATTCAGCAAATTGCAAAGCCAGATGGATCTTCAATTCAACTAAGAGTCTTTAACCTTCCAATGAAGAAAGAAAAATTGCTCTTGTCTACTATCTCACTAGTTCCCTGTCCAGAACTGACCATTTCAGCAGTCAGAATGGTTTACGCTCATTAGCAAAAGCAGGTCTGACACACAAGTGAGCAAACAAAGAATTAACTGAGAGCTATTACACTGAACCATGACTTATGTAAGATTCTGCAAGTCACTCACTGGGGTTGGAACTCTACGGTGTTTATCACAGATGCACCTGCCCATCAGCACAGCAGCTCTGCATCCCCTGAGCAGTGCTTTTTATCCTGGAACAAGTGATAGGTCAGATCCAAGGCAGACACCTTCACAAGGACTTCGGTAAAAGGCAAATCGCTGTCCCTACCATTAGGTCCTAAAAGTGGTCACACCAGCACTGAAGCAGCCAGGCTGGGCCCACGATGGAGTCGCTTGTGCAAAGCCCCACAACAGCAAACCAACAGTGAAGATCCTGTGCTCAGCTCTCCCAGGAAAGGCAGGCCTGGGCCAAGCAGTCAGCGCCAAGCCTGCCCTCTGCTCCACCCAAGGAAAGTAACCCTGCTTCAATCACTCAGCCAACGTCCAGGTGACTTCTGTGCTCCCGCCATAACCGTGCTCCGTGAAACCTGTCGCCACGCACAGCTCTTCAGAGCTCACTTCTATCTGCCGGGTGGATGCTGCCTGTTCATGAATCCCTGGATAAACCCAATGAGATCTTTAAAATTTACTCCATTGAATTTTGTCCTTAACACGAGGAACCAGCAGAAAGTCACAGCACTTGCTCAATGTCAACACCAGCTCCATTCTCCCTCTGACCTCCAAATATATTTCTCCTCCCCAGTAAATTAAGGTGAAACAGCACAGCTCAAAACTTGGCACCATGCACTCACTACGCTAGGCACCCACCATCACAGGTCCCAAATCAGGCACTTTTAAACAGTCACCGTGGTTTACGTTACCATTTCAGTTACATAAATAATACCGTAGTACAACGGCCTTCGGCATTTCAGGAGCCACGGATATTTTCGGATCAGATGAAAACCACGGACCTGCTCTGTCCGCAGAAACGTTCACAAGATACACGGAAAGCTGCACCTGACCCAGGCAGACTGTGGAGCCAGAAGACCCTGAAGTCTGTCCGTGCACCCAGGTCAGAACCTGCTGGATCTCACAGGTGAGACCAGATGCCCCAGGCTGCCGCTTCTCTGCATATCTAACCACCTGATCACATCTAAGTCAGAGGCAATGATAAAATACTGTCAAGAAAAGCTGAAATTCTTTGGTGGCAGCATATTCAAATTGCTTTTTATCTAAATACACTGAGAAGGCCACCAGGGGCTCTTGGATTTAAGGAATTAGGGGTGTGATGTGATGGGGACGGGCGGAGTCCCAGGTACTGAGACTGAGTTTGCACAGCTCTCCAAACAAATATTAAGAAAACGGCAATTGTTCACATCAAATAACGGGGGCGGTGGATTATAGCACACCTCTCCGGTCTTGGTTCACCACTGTCAGTGGGATCTTACAATACTACAATGCTGCATTTTTCCATCACTGTTTATTACGATGAAAACTTAGATCTGCTCATGAGACATACACAGAAGACCTTTAAAGTCAACACTGGAGTATTTTCCTCCTCAGGACCTGGCTGTGAAGCATAACCCAAGCAGCCAGGAGTGCAGGGGAGGGCTCTTGGGGCTGCCCCTCCTCAGCAGTGGGGAGGGAGGGGGGATGGGAGGGGGAGGGAAGAGTGGGGGAGGGGGAGGGGAGGGGAGGGAGGGGAGGGAGGGGAGGGCACGGGAGGGGAGGGGAGGGGAGGGGAGGGCAGGGGAGGGGAGGGGAGGGAAGGGCAGGGGAGGGGGGCAGGGGAGGGCAGGGGGAGGGGGCAGGGGAGGGCAGGGGGAGGGGGGCAGGGGAGGGCAGGGGGAGGGGGGCAGGGGAGCAGGGAGATGAGAAGGCCCCCAGCTCAGACTTCCAGGAGCTGCAGCTGAGAGCATAAGGAAGATTTTCTCATTAACCCAACTCACCTCAGGACCCCCTGAAGTCTTTCTCAAGCAGGCCTGACTCCTGGGCCCCCTGCACTGCACAATTCTGGCAAGAATCCCTATCAGCCAGTTTAACCAGAACCCCTCACCCTCAGTATCTGCTCGGGCTCATTTCCCTCCACCCCCAGGGGAGGTCCAATCGCCCTGGCCCGCCTGCAACGGGAATCCTACTAGGTTGCTTTAGACAGAACCCACCGTACCCAGGACGTTCCTTTTAGTCAATCTCCGCACAAGGACATCCATGCTGACCCATGACTTTGGCTGTGAGTTCCCACGTGCCCAAGCTGTCTGCGGACTTGAGCGCAATCCTCCCCGACTCCACGCCCCCCGCCACAGTGGTCTCTCCACGCATCACAATGGCCTCTCTTGAATAAAGTCTGCCTCACTTTCACGAGCGTCAGGAATTTTTTTTTTTTTTTTTTTTTGCGGTATGCGGGCCTCTCACTGTTGTGGCCTCTCCCGTTGCAGACCACAGGCTCCGGACGCACAGGCTCAGCGGCCATGGCTCACGGGCCCAGCCGCTCCACGGCATGTGGGATCTTCCCGGACCGGGGCACGAACCCGTGTCCCCTGCATCCGCAGGCGGACTCTCAACCACTGCGCCACCAGGGAAGCCCAGGAATTTTTTAACAGTTCAAATACTATCTTTTCTTTAACAGGAGCAAAGCAAAACGCCTGACGACTGTGGGAAGCCTAGTCCTAATTCAGGTGCTGTAACCTTCAAGAGGGGGCATGTGACACTATGATTTATCATCGACATATATTTGATCTTCCTCCCGTACCTGGCACAGAGCTCCCAAAACCCTTGAAATTTCCTAAGTGATAAGAGCAATAAAAGTGTCTTCTGTTACTGATCATACAAAAACTCCTTTCAACCACACCTGAGCTTATGGGAATAAGGTGACTTCCGGAGAGCCCCTAAGGATGGGGGCTGGTGGCCAGGGGACCAACCTCAATTGGGGAGTAGGAACCTTCAGTCCTGCCCTGACCTCCAGGGACTGGAGAGGGGCTGGAGACTGAGTTCAGTCACCAACGGCCAATGAGATTAATCAACCGGGCCTGTGTCACGAGGCCTCCATAGAACCCCAAAAGGACAGAGGCAGGCGAGCTCGCGGGCTGGTGCAGGGCAAGTGGAGCCTGGACAGGGCACGCCAGCCCTGCCCTTCCCCAGACCTCGCCCTGTGCGTCTCTTCCATCTGGCTGTTCCTGGGTTGTATCCTTTTCTAGTGGGTGATCTAGTCACTAAAATGTTCCTCTGACTCCTGTGAGCCACTCTAGCAAATTAACTGAACCCAGGGAGGGGGTCGTGGGAACCTCCATTTATTTATATACATGTATATATATATATATATTTTTTTTACATCTTTATTGGAGTATAATTGCTCTACAATGGTGTGCTAGTTTCTGCTGTATAACGAAGTGAATCAGCTGTACGTATACATATATCCCCATACCTCCTCCCTCTTGTGTCTCCCTCCCACCCTCCGTATCCCAGCCCTCTAGGTGGTCACAAAGCACCGAGCTGATAACCTTGTGCTATGTGGCTGCTTCCCACTAGCTATCTACCTTACATTTGGTAGTGTATATACGTCCATGCCACTCTCTCACTTCGTCCTAGCTTACCCTTCCCCCTCCCCGTGTCCACAAGTCCATTCTCTATGTCTGTATTCCTGTCCTGCCCCTAGGTTCTTCAGAACCTTTTTTTTTTTTTTAGATCCCATATATATGTGTTAGCATACGGTATTTGTTTTTCTCTTTCTGACTTACTTCACTCTGTATGACAGACTCTAGGTCCATCCACCTCACTGCAAATAACTCAAATTCATTTCTTTTTATGGCTGAGTAATATTCCATTGTATATATGTGCCACATCTTCTTTATCCATTCATCTGTTGATGGACACTTAGGTTGCTTCCATGTCCTGGCTAGTGTAACTCGAACTGCAATGAACATTGTCCTACATGACTCTTTTAGAATTATGGTTTTCTCAGGGTATATGCCCAGTAGTGGGATTGCTGGGCCGTATGGTAGTTCTGTTTTTGGTTTTTTAAGGAACCTCCATGCTGTTCTCCATAGTGGCTGTATCAACTTACATTCCCACCAACAGTGCAGGAGGGTTCCCTTTTCTCCACACCCTCTCCAGCATTTATTGTTTGTAGATTTTTTGACGTTGGCCATTCTGACTGGTGTGAGGTGATATCTCATTGTAGTTCTGATTTGCATTTCTCTAATGATTAGTTATGTTGAGCACCCTTTCATGTGTTTGTTGGCAGTCTGTATATCTCCTTTGGATAAATGTCTATTTAGGTCTTCGGCCCATTTTTTGATTGGGGGTTATCTGCTTTTTGATATTGAGCTGCATGAGCTGCTTGTATATTTTGGAGATTAATCCTTTGTCAGTTGCTTCATTTGCAAATATTTGCTCCCATTCTGAGGGTTCTCTTTTCATCTTGTTTACGGTTTCCTTTGCTGTGCAAAAGCTTTGAAGTTTCATTAGGTCCCATTTGTTTATTTTTGTCTTTATTTCCATTTCTCTAGAAGGTGGGTCAGAAAGGATCTTGCTGTGATTTATGTCATAGAGTGTTCTGCCTATGTTTTCCTCTAAGAGTTTGATAGTTTCTGGCCTTACATTTAGGTCTTTAATCCATTTTGAGTTTATTTTTGTGTATGGTGCTAGGGAGTGTTCTAATTTCATTCTTTTACATGTAGCTGTCCAGTTTTCCCAGCATCACTTATTGAAGAGGTTGCCTTTTCTCCACTGTATATTCTTGCCTCCTTTATCAAAGATAAGGTGACCATATGTGTGTGGGTTTATCTCTGGGCTTTCTATCCTGTTCCATTGATCTATCTTTCTGTTTCTGTGCCAGTACCATACTGTCTTGATTACTGTAGCTTTGTAGTATAGTCTGAAGTCCAGGAGCCTGATTCCTCCAGCTCCATTTTTCTTTCTCAAGATTGCTTTGGCTATTCGGGGTCTTTTGTGTTTCCATACCGATTATGAAATTTTTTGTTCTAGTTCTGTGAGAAGTGCCATTGGTAGCTTGATAGGGATTGCACTGAATCTGTAGATTGCTTTGGGTAGTAGAGTCATTTTCACAATGTTGATTCTTCCAATCCAAAAACATGGTATATCTCTCCATCTGTTTGTATCATCTTTAATTTCTTTCATCAGTGTCTTACAGTTTTCTGCATACAGATCTTTTGTTGTCTCCTTAGATAGGTTTATTCCTAGGTATTTTATTCTTTTTGTTGCAATGGTAAATGGGAGTGTTTCCTTAACTTCTCTTTCGGATTTTTCATCATTAGTGTATAGGAATGCAAGAGATTGCCGTGCATTAATTTTGTATCCTGCTACTTTACCAAATTCATTGATGAGCTCTAGCAGTTTTCTGGTAGCATCTTTAGCATTCTCTATGTATAGTATCATGTCGTCTGCAAACAGTGACAGCTTTACTTCTTCTTTTCTGATTTGGATTCCTTTTATTTCTTTTTCTTCTCTGATTGCTGTGGCTAAAACTTCCAAAACTATGTTGAATAATAGTGGTGACAGTGGACAACCTTGTCTTGTTCCTGATCTTAGAGGAAATGGTTTCAGTGTTTTACCATTGAGAATGATGTTGGCTGTGGGTTTGTCATATATGGCCTTTATTATGTTGAGGTAAGTTCCTTCTATGCCTACTTTTTGGAGGGTTTTTATCATAAATGGGTGTTGAATTTTGTCAAAAGCTTTTTCTGCATCTATTGAGATGATTATATGGAAACCTCCCATTTATTGCTGGAGAGTCAGAAGCCCAGGTGGCCGCCTGGACTTGCACCCGGCGTGAGGGGGAGGGCGGTCCCGTGGGATTGATCTGATGCTGCCTTCAGGTAGACAGTGTCAGACCTGAGTTAAAATGCAGCACCCGTCTGGTGCCACAGGACGGAGCATCTGGTGCTGGAAGTGAAGTGGTGTCGTAGTGAGACACTGAGAGTAGAGGACACACAACAGGGAACGGGTCTTCCTGGGCCAGGTAACGATCTCCAGTCACGCAGATGCTCTAAAGCACCTGGGCAACAGGTGTGTGTGTTCACCCTCCAGGAAGGCAGCTCCACAGAGCCCTGAGCCCCAGACTCCACCAGAGCTTCCATCCCCAGAAAAGGAGGGTTGAGTAAGGAAGAAGCCCCATCCTAACAGGGACTGGCTCTCAAGAGCAGCAACTGAGCCGGACGAGCCCCGATCCTGATCTGGCCAGCAACCAAGTACGTGCAGGAAACCTGCGCCCAGACCTGAAATCAACCACCAGAGCCAATGGACGGCCCAGAGGGCCAGCGAGGGGGCTCAGCTTTTAATTCTGCCTCCTGGTGCCTGCTGGGACCACCAAATTAGAGGGGAGACAAGTGAGACAGACACCAATCCTGGCCTCAGAGAGTTCTTTGGAAATAAAATACCATTTCTGAGTGTTAGAGAAAAGCAAGGAGAGTCTGCGGCGCCCGGCATGAATCTCTGCCGTCTCCCGACAGCTTGAGCAAACATATGGGAGTGGGAAGCAGGAGACACGTTTGGGAAACTGTTTATTACAGTTGGGATAAAACACAAGGTAAGTGTTGGAATGAAAGTGGGAGATAAGATTAGGGAAGAGGGATCCTGAATGCCAGCCCAAGGAGTTCACAGGGGGCAAGGGCGTGCCGGATGGAAAGGACATGCTCAGAACCGGGTCTAAAAGAGGAATTCACTGGCACCACTGCAGACGTCGAGGGGGAGGGAGTTTCAGGAAGAAGCCATCACTGCATCTCCAAAGGCTGTCGATACTCAGAGATACAAAAATACTGCTTAGAAGACACTGGCTGTATCAGTTTTATTAGAGTGGAGGGTGGGGGAAGGCAGGTCGAGGGCAGAACCCAGCAGGGACACAGCTGCAAATAGTAATGGTCAGGAAGGAAAAAAACAAGTTGTTTTCACGCACCCTGAACACGTCCTGAGGAAACAGCAGCGCTCAGCACACACAGCCCACCGGGAAGTCAGGCATGAAAAGAGGAGAGAGAGTCCCCGGGCTCCCATAGAGACACTGGGCTTTTAAAGACAGGTAGACCCGAGCCAACAGATTAAAGACGTAAAAAATAACACTGGGTAAAAGGGACAAAACAAGGAGCGCTGAAAGGAACAGGGTCATGAGCCCAGTTCAAATGAAAATGCCTTTACGCCTAAAAAGATTAATTCTGCTTTGAATCTTTTCCTCATGGATAGTTTCCCAGTGTAAAATCCCTATAAATTTCTCAGTGTGTTAACGCGCCGGTTCCATTGTTCAACCACCAAGAAACAGATTCCATAGCTTTTTTAACCTTATCAAGTCAATTAATAAATTTTAACACAAATTGGGCTTTTCTTAAGTGAAAGGTCATGCGCACAGTAAGGGCAGTACCGGGGAGAGAATGGGTTTTTAAATTGTCCAGACCAGAGATTCAAAGGCATTTTTAGTACATCAACACGAGCACCTCGTCGCCTGGAAATTTACAAGCGTCAGTGTTCTGTGTCAAGTGATTTCCAAGACTGATCTGATCTTCACAGTCACCCTCTGAGTTCTACGGTTCAACAACTGGCCCAAGTTGAAAGAAAGAGGCGGGGCTTCCCTGGTGGCGCAGCGGTTGAGAGTCCGCCTGCCGACGCAGGGGACGCGGGTTCGTGCCCCGGTCCGGGAAGATCCCACATGCCACGGAGCGGCTGGGCCCGTGAGCCATGGCCGCTGAGCCTGCGCGTGCGGAGCCTGTGCTCCGCAACGGGAGAGGCCACAGCAGTGAGAGAAAGAAGGAGGGCAGGACCTGAACCTGAGTCTGACGCCAAAATAACCCTTCACTGGACCCCGATTCCCGGAGCGTCTCAGCCTCGTAACACCTTCTCCAGCGTTTTCCCGGGGAGAAGTAAAACAGGTACCGCACGGGTAGCCCTCAGCACACGGCACCCACCGTATCGTCCCGCAGCCTCGACGTCCCCAAGACCCACAGGCTGTGTACCCCTCGCAGCGTCACGGCCGGCTCACCTGCCTGCTTCTGCATGTCGGGAAGCCGGGTCTCTGTGTCCTAGTTTCCAGCGCGTCTGGCACACAGTCAGCGCTCAAGAAATAATTCTTGTTTCAGTTAATTCTGGTCAACACGCGGCTTGAGTGCGCCACGCGCTCGGGCTGCCTTCGGTGTAAGACCTGAGTCGGAAGGGACCTAAGCAGATAATGTAGTCCCAACACGCTAGCTGTTCTGAGCCAGCAGACTACAGCAAGCTGGCCGTCTCTACAACAAGGTTCTACCCGCGCACAGCCCCATCACCCACACCGTCCACGGCCACTTGGGGGCTGCGACGGCAGACCCGAGGAGTTGCAGCCGACGTCACAGAGCCTGCAAAGCCTAGTGCGACGCCTGCCTGGCCCTTTACGCGGAATCTTTGCTGAGCTCTGCTTCGGCTGGATCCACTCAGTGAGTCAGCAAACATTAGAAGGTTCCCTAGGAGGCCGTCCCTGCCTTTCGGTGCTGGGTATGCCGCGGTGAATAGAACACATGGCCCGCCCGTGTCTGCACGGAGCCGCCGGCCTAGCAAGCAGAAAAGACAAAGCACGTACAAGTAGTCAAGTGACAAACTGAGCAATAAACGAACTAATCAGGGTGATGAGGACTGGAAAGGAAAGGGAAGAGTATAATTAAGAGAAGAACGAGCGTAGGAGGGAGACACGGCTTCCAGTGGGGGGAGAGCACGTTTCTCTAAGAATGTGAAACTGAACAGAACTGAATCATGGGGGGCGGGGGGAGGACGGGGGCTGAGCACATCCCAGCAGGGGATCCAGCACAGGCTTAGGTTCCGGGAAGAAGAGACCCCGACGCGTTCAAAGGAAGCTGTGGCTGAACACACAGCGCCGGAGCGAAGCTCGGATGAAACCAGGAAGGAGACGCAGGCCGGAGAGACCCCGCGGCACCTCTGAGCAGCACCACAGGACCCGGGCCCTTTAGCAGAGACGTCCCTCCGCCACCATCCTGAACTACACATAAATCCATCATCAACTATCCGGAGCAATCGGTCTTCAGTGTCTGAATGTTTTAAACCGAAAACTATTAAGCAGGGCTTCCAATTACATAAAATCAAATCATTTCACTTTGAACTTTGATTAACTTACTGGGCGTAAGATTGAGGAGTTCAAAAAGGACAGGATACTAACGTGGACTGAAAACAATGCATGAACTGGGAGTTGAGAACTGTTTTATTCTTCCGCAGACCTGCTGAGGACTTCAGCCCAGGAGGCAGCGTCAGGCAGCCCTGAGGGACTAAAGAGGCTGGGGGGGGGGGGCAGGATATGTGGGAGTTTCAACAACAAAGAGGCCGTGGGAACATCAAAAAATGGCTGTTAATTAAAGAAAACCAGGTATCAAGTTAATGACGTCAGCACTTTTCTGTGTATGGGAAGGTGCAAGAGTCTGGGCTCACTGAAGTCATTCCTTTGATGTGCACCTCAGCTCTCTGGGGCCAGCGTCCTGCTTCTCTCCATCCTGAATCCCCTCGGGGCGCACCGCTGGGGGCTGCCGTGGCCGAGGGCTTGACGGCCACAGCATCCTTTGTTTACTGACATGGCAGCAGGCATTCTTAGCCCAGGAGAGAGACCTGAGCTGGAGTCACGGAGAGGGCTCTTGTCCTGGTCCTGAGGTTCTCCGGGTAACAGTGATGCATGCTCAGGCCTCCGCTGGGGTCTCCAGTCCGAAGGGCTAACTAGATGAATGCCAGTATCTCCAAGACCCGTTACAGCTGCTCCATTCGATGACTCAACACCGGGAGGTGCCGCTGGGCTCTGACATGACCAGTTAAGAGGGTGAAAAGCCTCGAGGCTCACGGGATGGGTGAGCTCATCCGTGAGGGGTGTGCGGACTCCAGCGTATGCAAGGATGAAGTTGCAGCAGGTCCAGCTGAGAGCATCATGACTGCACTTTCCTTCAGCACAACGTCTGTGCTGCTCCTCTGAGGCCACTGCAGTCACAAGACACAGGCACCCGGCAGTTCAGAGGCTTTAAGTGACATTTAAAGCCATCGTTTTAATAAGAAGGGGAAGGAGGGAGGGAGGCAGGGTGGGAGGGAAAACAGACAAAGAGTTCGGGGAGGGGCGCACGTGTCGACCTCGCAACTCCGTTCCCAGGCACTGCCACTGTGCGGCGTGAATACCCTCCATCTTATTTTCTTACATGTTCAGTAGGAAATGAAAGCGTTTATTGTAAAAGATGTATAAGAATACCAAGTGACCGCAAGTTAAACACGTCTCTGAGGAAGCGGCTGGACTGGAGTTGATCAGATACCAGCAGCTGTACTGCTTGGGCTGCTGGTTTTGAGGAGAGAGCTGTTTGGAGACGCAAGTTCTCTGGAATAAGCACACGCTACTTTTCCCTGAATAACACGAAACGACGCCGAGGATGGGCTGCCCCCAGACATCTGCTTTTTGGAAGTTTTAGTACAACAGTAAACAGCCAGCAGGACCAGGAGGAGCAGATTCATAGCAACTAAGGCAGAGCTGTTCTACCTTGTCACAAACGGCAACCGGTGTGCTTTCATCTTTTAAAAAATTATATTAATCCAGAGCGCCTGGAGGGGTGGGATAGGGAGGGTGGGAGGGAGGGAGACGCAAGAGGGAAGAGATATGGAAACATATGTATGTGTATAACTGATTCACTTTGTTATAAAGCAGAAACTAACACACCATTGTAAAGCAATTATATCCCAATAAAGATGTTAAAACAAAAAAAAGAGCCAACATTCTGTAATAACTGTAAATGAGAAGTACCCTTTAAACATTGTATGAAAAACTCTTTAATTTTTAAAAACATTATGTTGAGCAGAAGCAACTAGTCACAAAAAGAATATATATTGTATTATATCATCTACATGAAACTAGAGAAGACAAATCTAATATAAAGTGACCGAAAGCAGTTGAGTACTTGCCAGAGCTGTGGTGGCAGGACCCACTGGGAAAGGTCTTTGTGATGAAATGTCCTATGTCTTGACTGATGGTCTAAATTTGCCGAAATTCACAGAGAGGTTCACTTAATTACTGTAGATAAACAGTACCTCAATGAAGCTGATTTAGGAAAAAAGCTCTTGTTTGGGGGGGAAATGATAAACACTCATTATCAACAATGTAAGCAATGAGGAAAAGGAGAGAAATAAACATCACCCCAGATACTAATCTAAAGTGGGACGCTATTGATGCTCAGATAAAACCACGAGTCACCAAAGAAAAGTTGTGTTAGTCAAAATGTTGCACAAAGTGGGTCACAGACCTCAGTGTAAAATGCAAAATTATAAAACCCCTAAAAGATAACACGGAAGAAAATCTAGATGATCTTGGGTGTGACAATGACTTTCAGGTACAATCCCAAAGGCACAATCCGTGAAGGAAACAGGTGACAAGCTGCACTTCATTAAATGCTTCTGTTCTACGAAAGATGACGTCAAGAGAAGCCGAAGACAAGCCACAGCGAGGTATCCACATCCTAGGTCATCAGGGAGATGGAAGTGAAAGCAACAGTGAGATGCCACGACACACCGATCAGAGTGGCCAGACCAGAGCACTGACACCACGCGATGCTGGCGAGAGGCTGGGGAGCAACAGGAACGCTCATCGCTGCTGGGGGGGCGCAATGGTGCAGCCACTCTGGAAGACAGCTCGGGAGCTCCTTACAAAACTAAACACACTCTTACCGTAAAATCCAACAGTTACACTCCTTGGTATTTACCCAAAGGAGCTGAAAATGTATGTCCACACAAAAACCTGCACACCAACGTTCACAGCAGCTTTATTCGTAACTGCTAAAATCTGGACGCAACCAAGATGTCCTTCAGTAGGTGAACAGACTTAGGAACTCCGGTCCATCCAGACAAGGCAATATTACTCAGAGCTAAAAAGAGATGAGCTGTCAAGCCACAGAAAGACATGGAAGAAGCTTAAGTGCGTATTTACTAAATGAAAGAGGCCACTATACTGCATGACTCCAACTATATGACATTCTGGAAAAGGAAAAACTACGAAGACAGTAAAAAAGGTCAGTGGTTGCCAGGGGCTGAGCTGTGGAGAGGAATGAAAAGACAGAGCACAGAGGACTTTTAGGGCAGTGAATATACTCTGTACGATATTCATAACGATGGACACGTGTCATTATACATTCGTCCCAACCCGGAGAATGCACACCACCAAGCGTGGACCGTATGTAAACTACTTGAGTGATTACGACGTGTCAGTGTAGCTTCTTCGACTGTAACAGATGTATCCTCTGGTGGGGAGGCTGTGCATGTAGGGGTGGGGGGTACAGGAGAAACCTCTGTAGCTTCCCCTCAGTCTTGCTGTGAAACTAAAAGTGATCTAAAAAAATTAAGTTTGAAGAAAAAATTACTTTTTTTTCATGTGCTTAATTCAGGAAGACACAAAGGTGCTCACAAACAATTTCTAAGCAAAGGGGATTCAAGCCACACCTGCCAGGTGCTCCCGGCAGATACGCAGCCTATCCTTTTGGAAGGAGCACGGAAACCGCGGAATATTTCACTTAAGTACAGACAACGGTCACAGACTCTGAAACCCATTTGCTTCATCTGAGAAGGTAAACTAACAGGTGATGTGGCCAGAGAATCTGTAACATGTCTAGGGGACTTCCTGACAACACCCGCCAACATCACGCCAACTAACAAGTCAGTAAAACTTGGTCTGATACATGATACAACGATGCTGTGCTCAGGCTAATCTGGCTTGATCCAGGAGTGTATTTTAAAATAGCTAGCGGGACTTCACTGGTGGCGCAGTGGGTAAGACTCCACGCTCCCAACGCAGGGGTCCAAGTTCGATCCCTGGTCAGGGAACTAGATCCCACGTGTGTGCCGCAACTAAGGAGTTCACAAGCCGCAACAAAGGAGCTCACAAGCCACAACGAAGACCCGGCACAGCCAAAAATATAAATAACAAAAAATTTTAAAAAATAAAATAAAATAGCTAGTATAATGTATGATCTACATATCCTCTCAGACGCCTCCCAAAATACTACTTCTTTCAAACAAGACTTTAACAAGACTTTTGTGAGACGTACACAAATCCATCTGCCCTGATAGAAGCCTGAGGGCAGGGCTAAGATTCTCCCGCGGAGCTTGGGAGCAAAAACAATGCCCTTGTGAATAAAAAGCCCACGCACCTCAGCTTCAGGGCAGCTGAAGGAGGCGCGGTTAAGACTCACCTCTGACACTCAGGCCGACTCGACTAACGAATGAGCAAGGTTCTCACCCACGTAGCTTGACCTTGAGCGTTTAAGTCAGAAAAACACCCGCGATATGAATATCCAGACATCTTCGGCCAAACTAAAATGCACCTCTAGATTCATGGCTCAATCAACGCTTCTCCCTGTTACACAAACCAAAGATTCAAACACACTCAAACACACCCGCTATTTACACAGGTGTGTCCAACTTGTGAAAATTCACGGCACTTTTCTCTGTGGCCTTACCTGTAAAAGTTTTATCTGTATCTGTACATACATTACATATGCATGATGGAAACTCACATACATGTATGTGTGCATATATATAAAATAATTAACAGAGGTAACGTCAGGTATTGATAGACCCTCAAATAATGAAAAGAGGTGACATTTCAAGGAATTGCTATTTGCAACCATCTAACAGCTGGAAACACCTTCTAGACAATAATTTAGTTCCAGCAGCAACTGCTGATGAATCATCAAATACAGGGAAAGGCTTCCCTCCACTAGATTTCATCTTCTCATTAACTGAATTTTCATAAAGATTTGCTTGGATTTTAATGTTGTATATACTTTTACTTTTAGAAACACACCGACATTTTTTTAAAACGAAAGAAAGAAAGAGAATTGGAAGGTGAAAGGCTACCAGGACACTTATGCCTGGAGGTGCTGGAGCAGTTTCAGGTGTTTCACACACTTGTTACATCTTACTACCTACAACTGCCTCCTATGAAAAATAATGGTTTTGTCGTCAGCCAAGTGAAACAACCCACAGTGTCATTTTATGAACAAAACTACCTGGTGTAAATGGTTCTAACGTTACCTGAAGCAGCCTGAAAGAGACGGGTAAGTCAGCGCCACCTAAATTAACCAGGAGTCTTTTCTGTATCATCTGGTACAATCACAGAAGAATTCTATCAAGAGAAAGACTACAGCCTAAGACAGAGTAAAAGCATTCAGATCGATGCATCTGTCGAGACTTCTCAGGTGGACCCTTTACCGGTACAGCTATAAGGGAACGGGAAACAGCCATAAGCAGTTACCCCGCACAGCAGGAAGAGCAACCTCAACGACATACAAAAACCCACCCACCTTCACGCCCAGTTCACTCACCCACACGCACCCTGACGCTTAAGGGATCAGCGTGAGGCACCTAGGAAAGCAGAGTCTAAAGTCTTCCGTCTACTTACAGGCAAAAGGCACCGAGGCGACGGCGAAATGCAGACGCAGTGAAGCAGCTCCTCTCCACCAGAACGCAGCACGCTTTGCATTCACAGCTGAAAGCTCTCACAGATCTTCATTCCCAGCCCCGCGCAGATAACCGAAGCCACAGAGATACAGATCTCAGAACTCCGGTGAGAAAGCACTGCGTCTAGGGTCACCAAGCCTCCCTGACTCTGCCCCATACTCGTCCACAATCAAAAGCAACAACATCAACACCATGGAAGCAAAGTAATACAGTTACATAAAATACGCCAACTTTCTAGTGGCCTCTCAACGGACCAGAACTCTTCGGCTCTACAACCAGTAATAAACCCGGTTTACAGCACCAGCACAGCCACGCATCGCACCCAGTGTGCTCGTGCAGGGTCCACGCCACACAGACCCAGGGGCCACTGCTCTGCCCCAGAGCCTGCCTGGACAACCCCGTCCCTGCTTCCTGCTACCGAAAGGGAAAGAGACCTGCCTTCCTGTAAAACTCAACCATCTTGCTCACCACACCCTGCCAGTTTCTGCACACCTTCAAATCCTACACCTGAATAATCAGCAAACACAGCTACCCTCGCTATTTGCCTTTGTAATCATGTTCCATTGTGCTTTGCTCAATTTTTAGGTAGTTTATCTTTAGACGTTAAAGTCCCAAGAGGAAAACTAGATATTCTTCTTCTTTGCATCTGCCCAGAGCTTAACACTGTAACTTTTAAATGACAGGTACTCAACAAATCTCTGCGAAACAGTCAGCCAAAATCGTTAAGTTCCATACCTAAAAGGTGTCGTTGAACCTGAAAACGCTGCCACTAAAGAGTAACGAGTTTGGCTGCAACTGTCACCTGTAAGCGGAATCTCTAGTCCTTCCCCCGGCCTCCCCCCGTCCAGGATCCAGCGTGTGACCAAGGGCCGCCCCCGCTTCACGCGCAGAGGCCCCCTCCGACTCAACACGTTTAAAACTGAACGTCTTTCCGCTACTTCCCAAACCTGCCCTGACCCCCGCACCCTGGCATCCACACAGATGCCCACGCCAGACCCTCAGAGTGGCTCCCTGCCCTCCTACGTCGAGCCCATCACCGCGTGCCATCGCCTTCCTGATGTCTCTGGGCTCAGCCCACTTCCCGCCCTGCGCCGCTGCAACCGGCCTCACTGTGGACCTACGGCTGCCCCCGCGCAACGCACTGGCTCCGGGCGACTAAGGGGCGATCGTTAAAAGGTATGTGCGCGCGCACGTACACACCCACACACATCTGTCCTAAAAACTCATCAGCTCCCTCCCTACCTGAAAACTGGCTCTTAGAATCTAATCTAAAAATCCAGAATGTGGCTTGAGAAGACCGTGGACAACGTCGCCCCTCGTCCCTACCTCACCAGCTCGCCTGGGACCGCGCGCCCCTTCACGTTCAGAGCCCCAGTCTCGGATAAACAGCAGGGTCCTACGGTAGAGCACAGGGAACTGTACTCAGTATCCTGTGATAAACGGTACTGGAAAACAATATGAAAAAGAATGTGTGTGAATATATATATATGTGTGTGTGTGTGTAACCGGGTCACTTTGCTCTACAGCAGAAAGTAACACGACACTGTAAATCAACTAGACTTCCATAAAAAAGATTTAGAAAAAAACAAAACAGAACTCCAGTCTTAAGCACTTCTAGTCCACACCACGCCAAGCTCTGTCTCAGCTCCCCTTTCCCACGTACGCTGTCCCCTCTGCCCGAAACACT
Organism: Stenella coeruleoalba; assembly: GCF_951394435.1. Classification (NCBI taxonomy): domain Eukaryota; kingdom Metazoa; phylum Chordata; class Mammalia; order Artiodactyla; family Delphinidae; genus Stenella; species Stenella coeruleoalba. The sequence goes on along the minus strand of NC_137147.1, from coordinate 181,775,231 downwards.
GTTCCAGGTCCCGCAGGCGGCCGCGCTCAGCCTCTGTTCAACCACCACTTCCACAGGGTGAGCCCTGGACTAGTTCCGCTTCCTCTGCTCCAGCTACGACCGGTACCTCCTGTGCCCTGCGAAGCTCACTTTCCTCCCAGCTCGTGTGTGACGGCAGCCTTCCCTTCAAACGAGCAGAAGCCCCGTCCATCGTACACGCCACCCTACCCGTGCAGCACAGCCCTGCTGAGCCCACACATATCAACACTCACTCACGTGCGAAGCGGTCCTGCCAAAAGGAGTGCCGCGGTTTTTACCCCGCGCATGACTGTTATCAAGTAGCGCGCGTCATCAACACGTTATTAAGCACTCGGCAATGGTTAGGCTCCAGAGAAGCTCAAAACAGGGGCCCAGCCCAGAGGGGACTCACGACTGAGGCAGGGAAATAGCTTCTACATAAAGGTACTCAACCCACAAGAGGGTGCTGTATACAGAGAAACAAAATAATCCACCGCTGTAAGTTAGTGTTGGAAAAACAGGAAAATAAAAACAAAAGAGGGTCTTTGAGTTCGATTATTAAAGGATGGACAGAACACAAACAAAAAGAAAGACATTACAGGTGGAAAACTCTGAGGCACCCAATCCTGCGGGTGTATTATGTATTTACAGATCCCAGGTTTACACGCATGCAAAGGTCTGATTGGAAGGGAAGGGGTTAAAGTTCAACGAGATGATCACACAACCAGTTCATAGTTTTAGAAGGTTAAAGTTGAATATTTAGAGAGTAGCGCAATACGAAAAACAATGAAATCTGGGAAAAGGGATTAAAAACCTGATCTGATTAGGAATAAGTGCCCGAACATTGGACCGTGCCAGCTATTGTACTTCCAAGTGTGTTCTCTGACTTCAAGCCCTTGACAGCCCTCTACCCTAAACACTTGTTACTGCCTCAATTTACACATGAGGAAACTGAGTCTCAGAATACTGACAACATATTCAAGGTCATGTAGTTGGTAAGTGACAGAACTGGGGCTTGATTATAGCAACTTCAGAGCCCTTAAGGGTCCATGAGGGCGAAGTCCTCTTTGAAAACAGTGTAACGTGGGCAGTGTTTTTAAATCTGATAACTGGGTACAGGGGACACCGAAGGCTGCATGCTCAGCAAAGCAGCAGCCGCAGTGAGCTAAGTCAGAGGTGAGCAGACTTGAACCAGAAGGACGGCAATGCCATCAGAACACAGGAGATCAGTGCAGCAGAATGTCGGGGGGTGAGGGGAAAGCAGATCTAAAACTGAAAACTGAAGAGACGCTGGAATTCAAAGATGACTCTCCAGCTCCTAATCTTAGATAGGAAAAGGACAGTGACGCCATGAACAGGAACTGGGTACGTTTAAAAGTGGACCTGTTTTTCCACTTTGGGCTTTGCCTGAGGTCAAGAGGAGCGATTCACGTGCAACGTCCACCAGACAGTGGGGACAGTGACATCGGAGCTTGCTGAGAAGAACAGGCGAGACTCGTAAGTACTAATGTTATATTTAGGTATACTTCTTAAACCAAAGGAGACATGTTCTAATATTAAAAAAACTAACAACTGTTAGCCAAAAAAACGGAAGCAACATTTAATAACACACTTCCCCACACAATCCCACCTTCCCTAAGCGGCCCTAGCAACAGCGGTTCTACATGTGTCAGCTCAAGACAAAAACTCCCAGCCACCCACTCATCCCCTACCAACGATTCCACACCCAATGCAGTATCTCCGCAGCATCTTTTTGAAACACAGAATATTGAGACCATCTGCTGAAGTACATGTGGAAATTTTAGCCACAAATTAGGCTTTCAACTTACTAATGGTAGCAATTTTTTAAAATTCTAATCAATTTAAGGCATTACAAACAAATAAGGATTTCTATTAAATAGCAGGGAACCAATGACGGATTTCCATTAGCAATTTTAGGTACAAACAGAAGACATCTGCAGACAATACAAAAAATTAGAATGGAAAATGTCATCTGATCTCCGTGTCTCCACGGCTAGCTACTCGCACAACAGACAATTTTTTAAAAACAAGTAACAGAACAAAACATGCAGTGTATCTTTTTTGCTGATGATCATTTTAACACCGGATATGCCCTTAAAAGGACAGAAACATCCATATGAGAAAGCACATTTAGAAAAAGATGGAAGGATACAAATTCATATTAGCAATTGCTTGTGGGGAAGAAAAGGCAAGAGAACTGAGAAAAGGGCAACAAATTATGATTCAACTTTATCTACACTGTTTCCTTTCTTTCATTTAAAAAAAAATCTTAAACAAATATGCCAAAATGTTAACATCTGTTAATCTGGGGTGAAGGTCATATGGTATTTACCCTGGTCTCTTTGCCATTCAGCATTTCTGAAATTTTACCAAAATTATTCCAAAGGAAAAAAGGATCCAACCTGTCACCTAATGAAAGTACCACACAGAGCATGTCTGACCTGTCTTGCCTGGAGGACCCCAGCTCCACTGGGTGAAACTCACTTCACCCAGCAGCCAGCTTCTTTGGGGATGTAGTTATTGAAACGCAAGGGCCTAATTAGCAGGTCTGAACCCTGGGCTCGGTCCCCTGAAAGTCCTCTATCTGGTGGGCCTTAATCACGGGTGAGTCCTCAGGGGCGACAGCTAGGAAAGAGCACTTGGCCTCCGTGTCTCCTAGGGGAGCTGAGAGGAAGATTCCAGAAGGAAGAAGAGGCTGCTGGAGACAACTCTGGATAAGTGCCCTCCCCACCCTCCCTCCCCCCTCCTCCAAGGCCCCGCGAGGTGCCCGGCAGCACAGGGGCAAAACCCCTCTGGAGCAGCGCCCTCATTTGCTCACTATGAGACGCACAGCGCATTCCGGAGGAGAGCCATGCGTTCGCTCCGCCCTCCCTCAACCCAGATGGCAGCAGCGAAGCAAAGAGAGGGCAAAGCCCCGCCCTCAAGGACATGCTGCCTCCTCTCGGTCTCTTAATCTTAAAATGCCCCCCCCCCCGCCCCCCGCATCAAAGCCAAGGAAATTCAATCCCACCCGCAGCGAAAGGATCCCCTAAGACTATCATGACGTAGGATGCGGTGCGGGTCAGGCCACCTGAATGGACAAAGGCCCGGGAGCCCCGGCTTCCCCGCTGCGCCCTGAACACAGCAGGGGCTGGCACGGCTGCGTCCAGGTCAGCAGGGATTCCAGACAACAAGGAACAGATGAACTCGTGCATCTTACATTCCCCCCACTTTTTTTTTTTTTAACCAACAAGAGATTCAGTTTATCCACTGCCAAGATCCCTTAAACTAAGAGAACAAAAATACATCAAAAGGAAATACTACTGTGCACCCACTCAACACTTGTGAGTTTTAGGAAGACTAAGACATAAAGAAGCAACACAGTGATGCTGCAGCTCACATCTCCGGGGGCGAAACTCCTTTTAACAGGGTTTAGGCATAAAGGAGACCGGCGGGGTTTCCAGTGCTCTGGACTCTAGAGTAATAACAGCAACAGAGTAATGAAGCTTCTTAGACTCTGGACCTCTAAAGGTAGGCCAGGGCCCAGCCAAGACGGGGGTGAGGACTGAGGCCTGAGCATCTCCGACCCGGGAGCCCTGCACACAGCAACGTCACGACCGTCCGTGACAGACGGTGGGCACTTGCAGCAAAGCCAGGATGTCAGCAAGGACAACACAGAGGACGGCGCACGTCCCGGGACACGGCCCTACGTGTGACCAGAGTCGGGGGCGGGTAAGAAAGAATAACACGTGGGCCTGAATACGACAGGCTTTGAAAGTCCCAGGGGGGAGAGCCAGAGGATGGACGGCAGACCGTGCGTGCGCCGCAACACGGAACGTGGAGAGACCGTGAAGGGCGGGGCGAGCTGTCACAGCCACCTGCATGGGAGACCAGGAGGACGAGCTCTCCGAGGCGGAGGCGGCAGCAACGGTGCCACGAGACACCGGGAAGGAAGACATGACGGCATCTGCGCGCTGACGGACGGCAGAGACGGGAAACCGGCCCCATAGTGTCTCCAACCACACTGCTAACTAACAAGGCACAGCAACTGCCACTTGTGGACCTTCGCCTGGTGCCAGACGTGACACCAAGGGCTCTCGCCACCCTCGCCTGAGGCAGGCCCTGCCGCCAGGCGGCTTCAGGCAAGAACACGGAGGCTTAGAGTAGATAACGTGCCTTCGTTCATAAGACCAGCAATGAGCAGAGCTGGAATCTGAATCCAAAAATGTTTAGAATATTATTCAGCCTTAAAGAAGGAAACCCGGCCATTTGACGATGTGGATGAACCTGGAGGATATTGTGCTACGTGAAACAGGCCAGTCACAGGCAGAGACGCTACACGGCACTGCCTCTGTGATCAATCTAAACAGGCAGACTGACAGAGCAAACAGTGGAGCGGTGGTCTCCAGGGGCTGGGGGCAGGGGGACGCGGGGACGCATGAGACAAAGGGTACAAAGTTTCAGTTACACGAGGTGAAAGTCCCAGAGATTTGCACAGCACAGCGCCTACAGACACAGCGCCACACGGTATTCTTAACCTGCTCAGAGGGCAGATCTTAGGTCAAGTACTCTTACCACAAAATAATAATCCAGAGAGCGGGAAGAAATTTTGGAGGTGATGAACAGGTTCATGACGCAGAGTACACCAATGACGTCTCAGATGTACACTTACCTCACAATGTACACTCATTAAACTGCAGACGTGGAGTACGCTCAGCTCTTTGTATGCCAGTCATACCTCAACCAAGTGGTCTGCAAAAAAAGGTTTCTGTTTTACAGTCTACATCCTTAACCATTAAGATATACGTATATGGCCTCAAGGCTTTCAGTGACAGGGCAATAAATACCAACTAAACTAGGAAGCGAGTTGGAGAAACAGACTCTCCAGGACACAGGAGGCTGGAGGTGTAGTCAGCATCCAGCACGTCAGCCCGGCAGCTTCACGAGGAGGCTTCTGGCCTTGGAGAAGCTAAGCTGAGTTTAAAAAATCATAGAACCTAGCGTTTACGCACATTATCGTAAACGGAAGTACTCGACTGTTCCCGTAGATCTGCTGGAGACGCGACGTAAGCCCTGACGTTGTCGCAGGCAGACGCACGCTTCACTGGGAACCACGGGCCAGAGAAAGGAATTCCAGCTCATGCCGCCTCGGCTCAACCTTCCAGCGAGTGCTGCCCCCTTGGCTGATTAAACAGGGATCTGAGAGGGACCCACAGTGGACATGCAAATGTTCTCTTCCCGCCCGTCTGTAGACGGCCTAACAATGTCACAGTCGGTTTCCGAGGGAAGAGCAGCTGAAATCAGCGCTAACTCTGAGACACTCAAACATCCAGGGGATGCCACGAAGCAACTGCAAACGGACGCCCGCAAACAAGGCTCCGGTGGGCTCAGTGGACCCGAGCTCGCTGGGCCAGATGATGGGCAAAGCCACGCTGTGCGTGTGTGTGTGCACGCGTGCGGGAGGTGGGGGGTCTGAAGACAGATATGGACGGAAGCCACTCCCACAACTGAGGGACAGTAGCAAGAAGCAGAGCCAGCAGCAGGAACAGAGAAGAAATGACACCATCTGAGAAGCAGGAGAACTAAGCGCCCCACCCAGCCATCGGCCCACTCAGTCTCCGCCCGAATCCGCGTCCAGCCCAGCCCTGCCGCAGCTGCCCCCCGACTCGCCCCCTCACCAGTGTCCCCCCGCACCGCGTCGGGGCCCTCCGGCCCTCCCGACCTCACCACGCCAACAGGGAGAATTACCCAGGGCCCACATCTGGCCAGGGCATCTCTGCAAGGTCCCACAGACTTCCCCTCAAACTGAGGTCTCTTGTGGAGGATGAAGGGTGGGCGTACAAATGACACATCTTCCCGGAACGTCAAGTGACGTTTAACCTATCAGATCCAACATAAACTTCAGAACGATTTTATGCTTGTGGTGGGCTACTCTCTGAAGAGCCCTCAGACTTCTCCCGGGCCAACTTCTGTCCCTGAGGGGTGCGCTTTGGTGCAAAGTGTTAGACTTGCGCTTGTCCAGATTAAGAGGAGAAGCCAGAGAAAGAAAGACTGAAGACGTTGTATAAGGAGAGAAAAACGCCGGTGCGAGTTCAGATCATGCGATGCTCTCACACTCTGTGGTCTCTGGTGTTTGGAACAACAGGTGACGTGGGTTTGAAGCCAAGCTTTTACCACTTCCTAGTCATATGACTCGGGGCAAATTATTTAACTTCTCCACTACTTGGTCTTTTCCCATTTGCAAAATAAAAATGACAATAACTTAAAGGGCTGCTGTAAGAATTCGGCATGAATATCTAAGGAGAGCTGGCTCAGCACAGTGCCTGGCTTTCAGCAAGGGACCGATAAACGGTGGTGATTGTTTGTAAACTCCAAGCCCGTCCCAGCCGGCTAAAGCATTCCAAAGCTTTTGCTAAGTCCACAATTATTCTCAGACAGGAAACTGTCTATTCTGATAAGCAGTCCCGCCTTACCAGTCACAGTCTGTCCCTGACGGATACTGTAGGCTCCATATGCAAGAGAGTAAATTTAATTACCCAGTTCTGGAGTCCTCTGGAGATCAGAACCACGGAGACACCAGAAGCCAAATCAAAATCACTTTAGTTGTCGTCTACAGAGTGTGAGACACTGCACTGAAGACAAGGTGACAAACCTCAGTCCCGAAACTATGTGCATCAGTAATGAAATAAAGCACTTTGCTGAGGACACCAACCTGAAACACACACGAGAGGAAGGGTACAGGACGGACTAGTGAATGAAGAACACCCCACTGCTGATCAGGGCGTGAGTCAGTGCCCGGGGGGGTTGCACAAACGTCCAAATATTTATATAACCTTTTGTCATCTAGGTACCAAGTAGCGTGCATTCAGCAATCACTCAAATTATGAGAAGGAATGCGGGGAGGAAAGAGCAGCTAGGAACCAGCCTGACCTGAAGTAGAAGGACCTGTTCCAAGCCAGCCACAGTCGGCACCCGCAGGAATCTGGGTGAAAGTCTGCAGGCTAGGACTGGAGGCACCTGCCTCTCCTTTTTCTCTCACCCGAATCCAACAGATACTCCAGTTCCATTTAACCTGCTCCTCAGATAATCAGTTTCACCTACTGCTTTGGTTTTTCCAAAGAAAACTTTATCTTCTATCATCCATTTCTCAGCATTATAAATTTTTAAGGGGGAAATACTGTAACCCACAGAATGCCAGTGACAAATTTATATAAACTGTCAACTTTTCACCTATTTTATTGCACCATCAGCACCTTCAAGGCAGGATGCCTTATACACTTTCAAATCTGCTCTCAGAACACGATGTTAAGATATGTAAAAGGATAATTACGTGCGATAACTACATTATTCTAGAGGCAAGAAAAATCTTGGTTTAACTCAAAAAAATTCCAGTTCCTTTAATAGCACCAAGATGTGTCTACTATTATATTTTATTTCAAATGAGTTAAGCTACTTTAAGAATACAACAAAAGGACTTTTCTGTTAATAGTTTCCTTTGGATTCACTTACTTCTACAAACCAGTGCCATTTAGCTTGGTGTTTCAAAGAAAAATGACAGACCAATTTCTTCAACCTGAACATACTTGAAAACTAATTTTTTCTAATCGAACATTTAAGCTGCCTTTTCTCTACTAACTACATCTCAAATAATATACTTTCTCTTTATTAAGATATCCTAATAAATTAAAAAGACAGAATTTAAATATCACGATTTTGCAAACCCCTAATAAAATAATGGATCTAGGCAATGATTATCAATGACCGTGAACATCACAGAGAGACAACCAACACTGCCGGAATCCAGCTACCAGTACACTCAACCACCTATGAAGCAATTTTGCCGAAAAAATAGAAACTGAACCAAATCAAGCTCAGATTAGCCTTTACAGGAAATAAAAGAACAGAAGAACAGGTTAAACCACACATTAGATCGAGAGCATCACAACAGGTTACTACCTGTTATAATTCTTAATTATGATGTTACCGAGCAAATATTTTTTGATACACGCACAGGACATTTCTTCCAGGTCTCTTTGTGATTATCTCCATCTAAAAAGATAAGAAAAGTCAACAAGTAATAGCGTGTTTGTGGATGTGTTTACTGTGTTAAGACAGCAAAATGCACACCTTCACATCCGTCTGGAGCTGCTGATCTCAGAAGTACTTGCTTTCCTAGTGTTACTAAACTTTCTTTCACTGGGAAAAGTACAGCCGAGCTGAGCGAGAAGTGGCAAGGCCCTGCTTCTAAGAAGATCGCTTTAGGCGTAAGGAGGCAAAGAAGCTGGGTCTGGTTCAGCCCCGTCAGGGAGACGTCAGAATGAGGGGCTGGCCCCCGCCTGCGCTGGAGGAGATGCCAGGTGCCAGCTCTTTGCTCTCAGGGTCCAGGAAACCCGGGGACTTCTCAAGAACCTTTCAGGACGTAAAAACTCTTTGTGTAACAGCACTGAGAGGTTGTGCTTTTCACTACACTGACATTTGCACTGATGATATTCAAGCCAGGGCGTGTAAAATCGCTGGCACCTTAGCACAAAGCAGGGCAGGGGCACCAACTGTGCAGGTCAACACTGCAGTCCTCACCAAGAGGAACTCAGCGGGGAAAAAGCACCAGTTTCACCTAAGAATATCCTTGAAGAAACGGTGAAAACTAACAACTGGGTGAAATCTTGACCCTTGAGTGCATGTCTTTTTAATATTCTGTGTGACGAAATAGGAAGTGCAGAGAAGAACCTGAGCTGTCCACTGGAGAATGACGGTCACCTCGAGGAAGAGAAATTGTGCCAGCTGCTCTATGTGTAAGCCGAACTAGCAACTTTTTCTATTCCTCATGGAGTAGTAGTATTCTTATATAAATACCTGGAAGACAAAGCTGCGTATCTGGTAAACATCTTCTCAAACTGAACTCAGTGAGCCAGACGCGTCAAGGAAAACACCTGAAGTGTTTGTTGCCAGTAATAAAATTCAAGCTTTCAAGCAGAAATTCAGTTTTTGGAAAAATTACACCTGCCACCAGGAACTTTCACGAAAGCTTTCTCGGTACTCACAGATTCTTCTGATGGGCTCACTGCTGATCCTACAAATGGTTGTTTTGGTTTTTTTTTTCAAATGGTATCATAACACATGCCAATATTCGGCAGATTTCTATAACTCCGTGAATGAACATTTCCTCAATCACGTATGGGTAAAAAGATTCAAAGTACAAGGAAGACCGACAGATTTAAATGTAACAGAGCGAGAAAGCTTTATTGATTGGGGTTCAGCTTCTACTCTGCGACTCAACTTTAAGACTACCACTTAACAGAGTTTTACTGTAGGATCAAAGAATGACTACCTAAAAAGAATACGAAAATACTCCTCTCTTTTCAACTGCAGGTCTGTAGAAGGTGGGATTATCTTCATATATTTCAGCCAAACAATAAATCACAACACACTGAATACAGAAACAGATTACTAAGCCAGACATTAAAAAGAGCTGCAAAAATGTAAAACGATGTCACACTTCTCAATTATTTTAATAAAGTTATTTTTCATAAAGCAGTTATTTATGTTAACATATAATGGGGTTATTATTTTTTAATGAATTTATAAATAAATTTTCCTGCTTGAAGTTCTAACCCAGTAAATATTAATAGATACAACCCACACAGACGAAACATCCTTAATAACTTTTAAGAGTGTGAAGCGGTACTGTGACCAAAGGTTAGAAAACAACAGCTGCGAGAACTGGAGTCTAGGTCATGCTTCTTCAAAGCTCTCAGACATGACTTTGATTTCTCCTTCGAACAAAGATGGGAGCCCAGCACGAGCCGGGTGACAGGGAACCCAAACTACTCCCCAGTTACAAGTCAGGATCAGGAAAATGCGGAGGCGGACGGCCCCTGGGGTCCTGCAATGTTCTGTTTCTTCACCTGAATGCTGCTCACATAAGTGTGTTTGCTCTGTGAAAATTCAGGGAGCCGCACACTTAGGACAGATGCATCATATATGTCTAGGTATATGGTGTAGGCATTTTTCTAGGTATATCTTACACTTGAATAAAGTTTTTAAAATTCACGGTATAAGATGCATAACAACTTCTGCTTTGTTTTTCCAAACCCACGATGGCTTTCAGCTAACCAGAGTCATCGTATACAACTTACCTTGGAAAAGCCTGATGAAAATAATTCAAATATTTAATTTAAAAACCTCAGTACAGACAACTGTAACTTTTCAGGGTTAAGAGCTAAATACCATCTAGGTCAGTTTCCTTACAAAGATCAGGAAGAGCGTTCTCTGCTTTTACTTCTCCAGCTTTTCGAACGACAGTGAAGTCACAACACATTTTTCAAAAATGAAATCAAATACAATTTATAAAAATGAAATCTCCCAATTAGAGGCAAAACTAAGAACGAATTCCCTTTAGGGTATTAAAGTGATCAAGCAGCCACTATCTCTGCTCATCTTCAACACATCGGCGCAAGTCTAGACAAATACAGTGAGGCAAGAACACACAGAGAGCGCGAACTGGAAGGAAATGACACATGAACATTATGTAAAGATGAAATCATCCTCTTCATGGAACACCCAGAAGAAAAGCTAGCCATTAAAATACCACAGATTGCTCCCCCTGCAAGACAATTAAATACAGATAAATATGTCAGTGCCAGTTCACAGAAAGGGAAACCCACACACTTAATAAGCATCTGATAAGATACTTAACTGCACTAGTAACCAGAGAATCGCAAATAAGAACAGTAATAAGAACAGTAACATGTGTGCCCAGACGCTCCATCTGGGGCATCAGGTTAGAAAAAAATTATAAGCTCAGGAATTATCAAGTACCAGCAAGAATGTGGGGAGCGTAACCGAGCACAGCCAGCCCAGCAAGCATGTGGGGAGCGTGACCGAGCACAGCCAGCCCAGCGAGCATGTGGGGAGCGTGACCGAGCACAGCCAGCCCAGCGAGCATGTGGGGAGCGTGACCGAGCACAGCCAGCCCAGCAAGCATGTGGGGAGCGTGACCGAGCACAGCCAGCCCAGCAAGGATGTGGGGAGCGTGACCGAGCACAGCCAGCCCAGCGAGCATGTGGGGAGCGTGACCGAGCACAGCCAGCCCAGCGAGCATGTGGGGAGCGTGACCGAGCACAGCCAGCCCAGCGAGCATGTGGGGAGCGTGACCGAGCGCAGCCAGCCCAGCGAGGATGTGGGGAGCGTGACCGAGCACAGCCAGCCCAGCGAGCATGTGGGGAGCGTGACCGAGCACAGCCAGCCCAGCGAGCATGTGCGGAGCGTGACCGAGCACAGCCAGTCCAGCAAGAGTGTGGGGAGCGTAACCGAGCACAGCCAGCCCAGCGAGCATGTGGGGAGCGTGACCGAGCACAGCCAGCCCAGCGAGCATGTGGGGAGCGTGACCGAGCACAGCCAGTCCAGCGAGCATGTGGGGAGCGTAACCGAGCACAGCCAGCCCAGCCAATAACCGGGCAGGACTCAAGGAAACGACACCTATGCCCGAGAGAGGGGGCTGTGAGGAGAAAAGGGGGAAACGCAATAAAGTAACACGAGAGGCTCTGCGTGGACCGGTAGTGACAGAGGACCACTAACTCGGGTCTGCACACCCGATCTGGGAGAGGGGTCCCCATCTCACACGCCCCTTCACTGAACCGGCAGGTCCCTGTTCACCAGGCACTGCGCCCGTGCTGGGGACACAGTAGGGAAGATTAGGTCCCTGCCCTCGGAGTTGACGTTCCAGTGAAGGAAACAATAAAGAGGAAACAGATAAAGCTACGGTTACGCGTGTGATAACTGCTACAATGGAAATAAAATGTGTGATTGTGACAGGAAGTGATGGGAAGGGAGGGGCTCCTATCCAGGGGATCGCCAGAGAGAAGAAAGCTCTCAGAGATCCGTGGGAAGAAAGGGAACCAGGCATCCCGCAAGCTTCGGAAAGATCTCCAGGAACTGCATCGAGGGCATCAAGTTCAGTCACCACTCTCCAGGGGAGACTGCAGATGTCCTGAAGAACATCCAGGTGCTGCCTTGTAACTGAACCCCAAGGAACCACCTTTAAGACTCCTGTTCCATAAAGTATGGACCACAGTGATTACAGCTAGCGTCCAATATATTTTGACCAAAGAGTTCAAGCTTTTTAGAGGGGGAAAAAGACACCAGCGACGTAAATGTTCTATGTCTCTGAAAAGGTTTCTGGAAAATTATTAGGATCCACAAACTTTCCCTTCATTCATTAAACAGAAGTTGAGTACTCATGTTTCCTTCCCATAGCACCCGGCAGCGAAATGAGGATAAAGACAGAAGTTTCTGTCCTTAAAGAACAAACCGCAACTCCACAAGGTTCAGGATTCTAGTTATTTCATTCACTAGTTGACTTTTATGATTAAAAGCCAGCATTGATTGCATGCTTGCAACCCTTCAGGCAACGTCCTACGAGTTTTTATACACATTTGAGGTCACATAATACTCCCAACAACATACTGCTACATTATTTCCACTTTAGAAATGAAAAACCAGAGGTAAGAAAGTTGCCTGATGTCAAAGAAGGAAGAACAGGCAGAGCAGGGATTCAAAGCCTGGGTTCTTAGCCACATTTCTATTCCCCCCTGGAATCCTGTCAGTGGTTTTCCCCGGACCAGAAGCACCACCGACCGTCACCCTGGAACTTCTTAGCAATGCATATTCTCAGGGCCCATCCCCAGACCGGAGGAACCAAACTGTGGGAGTGAACCAGCCACCTGAATTTTAACAAGCCCTCCCGGGGCTTCTGAGGAATGATAAAGTTTGACAACCTCAGCCTCAAGTTTTCATACTCAGCTGTATGTATGTTAAAGGTGAAATGACTACCATTTTGAAAATTCCAAAATGCGAAATTGTGACCCTATTCTTACAAGATCTAAATGATATTAATTCATTTCCTCGTTACCCACAGCACAGCACCTCCTCCCCCCTGGACTCTGTACCCTGATTAGACCGTCTAAAAAACAGTCAACTCTGATGGGCCTTCCTGGGAACTGAGCTACATTCCAAACATGAAAGGGAGCACAGAGGTCCAAACAGAATCTTCACAATTTGAATCCCAAGCCATATTAGGAAGAGGAAAAAAAACTATTTTGATTATCAGCTACAGAAGCTTGGCAAATCTGGGTCCACGGCTCCACAATCCTTTTCATCCTTAGCTCCACTCCAAACTTTTACAACCTCATTTTCACAAACTTCCAAGCGCCAAAAAAAGAAGTTTACAACCCTCAGAAATGTTTGATTCTCATGATTCACATTGCTGTAAGTACACATAAAGAGACACTGTCTTGCAAAGAGCAAGTTTTTAATCACGAGTAAAGCTAATCAGAGGCTTTTACTGTACAGGCTACAGCAGTACGTCCTAGAGTTTTCCCTGCCCCTTAGCTGGACCAGCCCTCTAGGGCACCCTGCCTGACCCTTCTCTGCTCAAAGAAGTATTTAGACCAGTGCCTTCTTTTGTCCCCAAATCAACTGCCCAATACGAACACCCCAGCTCCATGCGTATTCAAGGTTTCCTATTTCTAATAACGCCTTTTTCCAAAGGGAATGGAAGACCGGGTATCAGAGGTAAGTATGTTCAAGCACCTACCATAATTCGAGAACCTAACACATGCCAAGTAACTCTCTTAAGCCATTCACTTGCAAACACAAGTCATTCATTTTACCAAGTTCAGGATTCTACTTATTTTACATAAATTCGAAGCCAGCAGCATTAAGCAGCCCGAGCCTGGACCACGGGACGTCTGTAAAGCTGACTCAGTGCTCCCTGACTGGGGGAAGCCCACACTCAGGCAGTGTGCTCATCCGCCAGCTGCTTACACCGCCCACCGCCCGGCCACGCTCCCCCAAGGGCGGGCAGCCCCGCCAGGAGCTTCCTTCCTGGAAGGAGCAGCACCTACGTATTTTCCCCTCCCAAACCACCATCAGCTCCCCTGAGGACCAGAGCTGGTTCCAAGAAGCAAACTACCAAAGCTCTCCTGCCCACACAAAGCTCAGCGGAACTGGATCATACAGACACACACCAACCGCCCACAGACCTTCTCACCTGAGTGCTTGCGCTGCCCTTTAAAAGTCCAGTGTTTTCCACAAAACATCTCACAACATGCAGTCACCCTGGCTAGTCCTTACTCTGCACTAACCCTGCCATTTCTAACCCTAAAACGGCAAGCATTTTACCAAAGCTGCGTCTGTGTTTTCTCATCTCCTTTCTGTAACCATCAGTGACAAGCAATTTAACCAGTAACCAGGCCAGTAACAAGCGAGCTCCCGCCACCCAAGGGAGAAAGAAAGCTCCCCGCTCTTTCCTAAGTGAAGCTGACAATCATGCTTTCCCATAAGAACAGAAGGATTTACGAAGTGAGCCTTCAAGGAATAAAAACTGTTTTACACGCCTGGAAAAAAAGATGTTTACGTATTCGTTCAGAGCAGGTATCAAATACTCTTGCTACATACAGCCACTTCGTCCTACCTCTTCGTTTAAAGAATCAGGAAGCTAAGAAGGCAAAGCACAAAAGCACGCTCCAACAGCTCACCAGAGCTCACGTAAGATTTCAACAAAACGCAAACCAGTTCCAGGGCACACAAATGAGGACCCATAAATTCACACTCTGCTCTAGGTTCTGTTGTTTCTAAAATGACTAACAAGTTCCCTCACTTTAAATTAAGCTGCCATGTCCTTCCAAATGATCTCATTTAATAAAACTGACTTAAATCACTGATTGCAATTGTTTGAATTTCAGTGATGACAGCTGCAGCACATTTGTATCTTTGTCAGTGAAATGCTTTCAATAAAAACAAAAAAAACCTGATTGAAATCTCCAGTAAGCAGCACCCAGTGCACCATCTAGTGGAAGCTGCGTAACGTCGTAATTAAATCTTTTTTGAAGGGTAGAAACCCTGAAAATTACACGGGGGCTACAGGCCCTATAGCTAAGAATACAGGTAAACACCCTACAAGCGGCCTAAATCTCTTTCCAACTTCCCACACTGCAAGAGGTGCTCATCGGAAGAGATCTCACTTTCTGTACAAATTAGCAGATGATAAAGGTTTCTTTATGGAATGTTCTGCTTGGGTGCTAGAAATTTTAATTTGACCAGAGGAGTAAAAATTAAGTAAAGACATTAATGCAAAAACAAATGAGTAAACAGAATCAGAGCCGAACGGACAAGCCCTATGTAAGGGATGCCTTACATGACAAATAAGTTATGTCAAAATGTACATGTTCCACCCAGCAGAGCACCTGCCATGAAAACAAGATGTCGCTTCATGACTAACAGCTCCATTCAGTAATAAATGAGACATTTCTATGTTCCTGATGACTAATAAATTTAACATAACCTAACAACTCCCTGGGTTCCCCAAGCCTTGACATCATTCAAGGGGACCCTCTCAACTACCCATCTAACCCCACTTGCCATTAACCCCCAAAATCCCTTGAGTTACTCTCATCAAGGAAGAGATGATTTTTACATGTTCGACACTTCTAAATTTATAGTAAAAACTTCCTGAACAAAATCATAACCAAAATGTGTCATGCTTCAGTTTTACTTACGTTATGAATATTAACTAGTTCAATTCAGAAAGCAGTACTCAAGTCCAATGCTAAGCCAGAGACGCAAACAAAGAAGATAAGGTTTTCTAACGTGGAAAACCTCCCAAAACTTAAAATAGGGATTTTTTCACATAGCACCGCTAGGTTTTCTTACCTGTGTGAAAAATCACCTTTCTGGTGAAATTCAAACTATCTTAGCAACCTAAGAGGAAAAAAAAAAAAGCCTAAGAATATTTTACTTGGAAATAACCATCTCCACCTCTGACTGGTGTACATGGGAATCAAATCGGTATGCAGAAGCTTGCTTGACGGTGGGAACCGTACTGGACCGTGCATTAAACCCATAACAGGTATATAATAGCAGAAGTCTACAGACCTGGGGCAGAATTCCCTTCATCTCTAGGGCTCTGAGCTTACATACCTGCAAAATGGGCCTGAGGTGCACTACCTGCTTCTGGAGAGTAAGAGGATACCAATATTGATGCAGTGCAGTGAGCTTCTCAATTAAAAGACCTAAACGCAGTGCACCTGGAAGGGAGGACCTGCTCCAAGAGTCTGCCATTTCCGCTAAAACTCGTGACCTTCATTTCACTTGTGAACAAATGGTGAATGAGAAAAAGCTGTTACGCAAGTCAAAGAAAAGGTAACAGCAATTCAAGGTTTTTCATCACAGGTAAATCACATCACTGTAGTTAACTGCCTAGGACTCGTCTGCAAAGTACGACTGCGTGGGTAGCAGGTGCAGCCCTAAAACCTAAAGCCCGGAGGCTATGTTTAGAAAGGCTTTTTTCTAATTCGAATGCTAATGTTTAGAAAATAAGAAAAAGAAAACGAATCTCAAGTCTACACCCACCCACGAGGAGAGACAGAGACAAGGTGCCACCCCCAGACTCTTGCACACTAGCTCGGCATCGCCATCCACGTTGCTCCCCTCGTCCCCACCGCACGGCCCGCACTGCAGCCCAGACAAAGGTGAGTCACACTGCTGGGTCTACTTGTCACGGAAGAAAAAACCTCCAATAAGTTCACGTTAAAGGCTGTTTCGAATTTTAAAATAATAATAAGTAAATCATGTTCCTGTCTAAACGCACTGCAAAGCGCCCGTGTCCATGAAGGCTGTAACTCACACCACCTAAGTACAGACACCTTTCCCACTTAAAAAAAAAAAAAAAAGCCACTTGGCTTATCGTTCCTTATCAGCAGGTCCCCTGCGCCGCGAGCCGGACTGACTCAACTCCGCGTCTCCCCTCCACCTGCAGGGCTCCCCGCCCCCGCGCCCCGCCAGGTGCAGCGGCCGTGCGCTCCCAGCGGAGGCGCCCCGAGGCGGGCGGGAGGCTCCGGGAGACGCGGACCTGCCGGCCGCGGCTGCGGGAGAGCCAGGGAGCCCGCCCCGCGCCCGGGCTCGGACAGGCGCTGCAGCCCCGGCGCCCCTTACCTGCTCCGGGCGGCCGTGGCCGCGGGAGGCGCGCTCGGTCCGGCGCAGGCAGCCCCGGCCGAGGTAAGGAGGCTGCTACCGCGGCCGCCGCGAAGGACAATCAGCAGCCTGCGGACTCGGCACCGCCGCGGCGGGCGCAAGACGCACGAGTCCGGGAGCCCGGGCCCCGCTCCAGCCCGCAGCCCCGCGGCGGGGCGGGGCCGAGGCCGGAGGGGAGGGGCGGGGCGGGGCCGCTCCGCCCGCGGGGCGAGAACGCGGCGGACGCTGTGTAAGAGGCGCCTGCTGATTGGCTGCGATAGGGGTGCACGTCTCCGATTTGAAGACAGGCTCGCCAGCAGCGCTCCCTCATTGGTCGGTACGTGAAAACAAAGCAGAGCCCTGATTGGTGGAAGCCCTGTAGCTCCTTTCCCCCTACCCCAATCATCGAAGCTCCGCCTCCGCCCGCTCCGCCCCCGGGTGGCTGCAGAACCAGCTGTTTCGTGTACCAGCTAGCTGCCTTCCTTAAGGGAACCCCGGGTGCCCAGGTTCCTTTGCTAGAAGCGAGCTTCCTTATTCCACCAAGAGTCTTTGATTTCCGTATGAACTTGTTGAATAGCAGCTAATCCTTAACATCGCTTAGATTTAGAGCGACCTCTTGGGTGTTTTTTAAAATGCTGCCTAAGATTCACAGGGAAATTGGCATATGCAAAAAGAAGGTGTGAAATGTTTTCACCCCTGGCGAGATTATGCTGTGTTTTTTTGTTTTGTTTTGTTTTTTTTACCTTTCCGTGTTCCATATTGAACGTGTATTACTTGTATAATTAGAAAAAAAAATGTTTAATAGGACATGAATAAGTTACACAGAATGATAAAGGCAAACTTTGAGGATATCCGTGGGAACTAATCCTTCCACAACAGAAGAAAATACAGTAATAAACGCAACACCTGAGGGCCATCAAAAAAAGTACACCCTTCAGCTGTCTTAAAGAACTTTATAAATATGACTGAGCTGTCTTAAAGAACTTTATAAATACTCTTTCCATATAACTACTATTTACCCAACATATAGTGTATAATGAACTGCCCAGTGAGCAGATTCATAGCAAGAAGTGAGAATACAAAATACACAATAAAGCTTTAACCAAAAAATTAGACTACAGAAAGAAATTTAGAAGATAAACTGGAGAACTCAGCTAATGGAGGGAATTTTAAGAAAGAAAGGAACATGACAGCCCTCGGAGATGAGACTTAGATTTTGAAGATTGAAGCAGAGGGAGGAGGGAGTGGAGATGAAGACCTACAGTCATCTGAGCTCTCAGACCACGCCAGCCAGTCTAGAAAGGGGGCGAAGTATATCTCACCTGGGGACCACACTCGCTTAACCCTCTCTAGCTGCTTTCCTCTTCTATTTGTTCTTTTTGTCATTCCCACGAGGTTCTGAAATAGGCTATTTGAAGTGAAGCACTTCACCCAACAGCTCCATAAAACTTATAGTGTTGAGAAAAAATGCAGATCGGCAAAAGTCAAGCGTAAGGAAGGAAAGGAATGTTAAGGTAAACTTGAACTTGAAGTGATGTAAGGACAAGAAACCTAATACAAAGAATGAGACAAATCTTTTTTTCTCTCATTTCTGGAGAATAAGGTAAAGCTCTTTGGAGGACAGAGTAACCTCATTACCTAACAAAGACTTTTTTATAGAACCCTTGTAAGAAATGGAATTCTAAACGCTAGTCTGAAAATATGTGTCCCAGAGTATTCTGAGAAAGAAACTTCGTGTTGAGATCTAGTTATGTTTAAAAGAAGAAGAAGGGGGTGCGGAGGAGGGAGGGATGAGAAGGGCTTAGCACTCCTAGTGAAGTTTATTCCACAATAACACCCAAGGTTCTGTCACTAACATTCTTTCTTTGAGATCAAGTAATTTATATCAAAGATTATTCTTTTATTCACTTACTCACCAAACATGTAATCAATACTAATTACCAAGTACTACTAGTTGCTGCCGTGAACTAGGCACTCAGCTAAGTATAGTCTTGAACAAGACAGACTGGAAGCTATTTATCAGTTGGAGAAGACAGATAATGAACCAGTGAACAGATAAATTACAGAAAGGGATCAGGACAAAGAGGGAAACGGTGACCTGAGGGGTGGGGGAGTGACTGTAAATTGGGAAAAGAGAGAGGAATACTCTAAGGAGAAACGCTCTAGGAGAAATGCTAAGATTGGAGGCGCCACCTAAGTGAGAAACCACAGCTCTACACAGCTGCAAGGCTACGACATTCCTGGCAGAGGAAAGAGCAGGGCGAAGGCCCTGAAGGAGGAAGAAAAGCGACGTGTTAGAGGAACAGAGAGAGGGCCAGGTGGCTAGGCTGGTGCGGGAGGGGGGTCCCAGATGGGCAGAGAGGACGGTGGGGCCTGGTAGGCAATGGCGAGAAGTTTGAATTCTATTGCATGGATTCCTGATGTGTTGCTCAATACTTCAAGCGTCAGTGAAAGGTAGGCCTTCCCTCCACTTCCCCAGGTGGGCTGTTTTCTTCCAGAAAGGGGCAAAGGAGATTTCTTTCTCTTAAGTTGCTAATATTGCAATAAGATCATTAACTTTTTAAATGGGCGCTCATTGACTATGTCAGTCTATCAAGCATAGATCTATGAAGAGCGGACTATTTGCCAGGGACAGGCCGGGTGTGAGACACAGACCCGGGTGGGGCTAGAGGCAAACTAGCTCTGCACAGGCGATGGGGGAGCTCAAGGGAGCTCTGAATCAGGAGTCATCCCAGTGACAGGGGACAAGGTTCCAGATCCAGAGGCAACGGCAGATGAACACTGGGCAGCAGGCAGGAGGAAGGGAATCTGATGCGAAGCCTTAGAGACCATGGCACACCAAAAAGTCAACTCTCCGCACATCACAAGCTTGCCTCGCATGGGTGGACCCAGAAGGTGGAAACAAAAACCCACTGAGTGACAACATTCCGAAGGCATATGGGGGCTGACAAAGTGTGAAAATAAGCTGGTCGTCGTTTCACATCATCATCTCCTTCATTTCTTCAACAAAAGTCATTAAAATTAGCAGATACCCACTTTTCACTATGACACTCTTTTTTGGATAGCAATGGGTTAAGAGTGTTAATCCTATTCGACCAGAATTAGGACAGAGCTAAAGCCCCTGGGGTAGAGATCTGCGCTGCTCGTTCCCGCCCTTCCCTGTGCTTGCTGGTGCGCTGTTTCTCAGTTGAAGTTACAATTAGCAGATATCCGTAAGGGAAGAGAGACAGCCCCTGCCAATCAGAGGAAAGCCTGGGAAATGTCATAGAATCTCAGTACATCTGACTGATGGCGCGTCAAAAGATACAGCAACTAAGAAATTTTAAAATGCAGTCTTTGCAATGTCTGACACAGTGCTTCAAAGCCACTGAAGAGTAATTCCTCTACCTTAATAATAGAGTTCAAAAATTAATTATAAAGATAGAGGGGTGTCTTATAGAAGCCAAAGATTGGTCTGGCCAAAAATTTCGTTCGGGTGATGTTGTGGGAAAGCCCGAATGAACTTTTTGGCCAGCCCAGTATAAGCAAATTAAGCCAGTCTTCAGGAAGGCTGGGAGCCAGAGACGGAAAAGCCATGAGAAACTCAGCTGAAGTTTTCTCTGTCTTCAGGCCTGCCTCTCTCTACACTTCTGCTCTATTCTTCTCCAGAAAACAGCTTTCCAAGCTCCTGTGTCCGTAAGTAAGAGTAAAGCTACCCCAGACACACACACACACACACACACACACACACACGACTGAATCAACTCCCTTGACCCAATCCCAAGTTCTACGGAGAGAAGATATAACTGGCCCAGCTTGGTCTCCCCCTCCCCCCCATCACCTATGGTGTGGGGAGGATGGAGGTCACTGGCATGGCTGCTAAGTAGCATCCCTGTTGATGGGCAGAGATGTCCAGGTGAACAGGCACTGGGTAGATGACCAGAGAGGCCTTCATCGTGTCCCCCAGTCAGTGAGACTCCATTCTCTACTCAGTGACAGTCTTCCCCTGTCCTTTCACACTGACGTAGAGGCCAGCTTTCTTGATATCTCCCTACTCCAGGTGGCTTCCCGACACCAAGTACCCTTGTCTCTTCCAGTTTCAAGTTGCCGTTAGCCTTCTACTAATTCCAAATCCCCCTGTCTGGAGGATACGTCTTGACCTCAGTGTATTTAAGGAACAAAAGCACTTGCCAAGTTGGTGACCTTGCTCTCGGCTCTGATGAGACCAGCGTGTAGGGCAAGCAGAACCTCGGGGCTGGATGGAAGCGGAAGGCGAAACTTTGCCCAGCACTGTCCCTTCAGCATGCCCTCAGAGGGAAGCCTGCCCCTGCCCAGATGAAAACCTGGATGGTCTCATCGCTGTGCTGATGGCTGTTCAGTATTCAAACCCTTTGATCAGTTTAAGCCACAGGATACAGTTTTAATTCAGAAATTTTAATACAAATGCCAACATTTTGATCAACACTTCGAGCTTCATTGACCTGAACTTGAAACATCCGACTGTGCCTCTCACGACCTAGACAATGCAGTTTTCTCTGGCTGCCACCCCCGTAGTTTCTGGTCCCTGAAGCCCACCTTCCACAGGTGTTCCCACTGGAGAAGACCCCTCCAGGTATTGTGACGTCAGCATCTCCAGCGCAGCTCCCTCCTCTGGCCCTCAGGAAACGCTCATACACGCTTTACGGGCAACAGTGGTGGGCGTGCAGCTGCTCCCAGAGCACACGGGTCCCCCTGCCCTGCCCTCTCTCTCTCTGAACGGCTGCCTCAAGCTGCTACCTTCAGCCTCTCCGCTTTGGATGCCTCGGGTGAAAGTCAGGCATCCAAACCCCGGAGGACACAAATCAAGCTGCCCTGTGGTGCTTCTGACGCCCCCTCTCCTGTGAGATAAACAGGAAGAGCTTGGACGCGTGGTTATGTGGGACTCAGCATCGCCTCCCTCAAAAACCTTCATAGGTTCTTCCCTGCACTCTACCGCTGCCCTGTTATCCGACTTTGAGTGAGGGATTCTGAAGAGGCCTCAGAGGGCTGAGCTATTTCCTTTGAGATTTGCTTCTGGCTCTGGTAACTTTTAGCATTTTACATCTATCGTCTCTGGGTGCCTCAGTCAAATTTTTACAGCTGCATCTTGTCGTACTAGTGTGAGTCTCCGAAAACTGCTTTCTTACCACCAAGGACACAGAGCGATAAAAACTTGTTCTCTAAAATCATAGGCTGTCAGAAACTTAGCTGTTTGAGTGTCAGTGAGAATGGAAGAGTCACTCTTTCCTGGACGATGGGAGCCTGTGTGTCCCTTTGACACAAGGACGCAGCCTTGATTTCCTCAGGTGCAGACCTTCGGATAAGAGATCTGGGGAAACAGCATTCCATGTTTATCTTAACTTTATGGTTACCAAGGAAATAGGACTCTGAATCCACCTTTCAGCTCATACTTGATGTCAGCAAGAATATTACTAAATGTTAATAAAATATGACTGACGGGCTTGCTCTGCTCTGAGTCCATCACAACACAGTCTCACCTAAATCTGACCTGAACTCCACCCTTCCCACACGCCCTGCGATAGCGCCGCTCTTCCTCAGTCTGGGGAGGTCCTCTCCGGGCTCCCTTGTCACAGGATCAGAAGCCTAACTACGCGAGGCTCCAGGTTTGTCTCTGATGGTGTTTGACTGCTGGGCTTTAGCATCAATGACCGATTCTCCCCAGATCAGGTCACTAGCTCCTAGGTCCCCAGGTTCTGTTTTCATGCCTGCATCTCCTTTCACTGCTCCAAGCCCCACACACTCACTGCCACCGTTGCGCATCACCGGTCAGCCCGAATCCTGCGGCTACAATGATATAACACACAAAACAGCATAAACATAAGCACCTGCAGATACTCACGTCTGCTTGCTCCAGAAGAAGAGCCAGCGGAGGGTATCACAATTACCTGAAGGGCTTTTGAAAGTTACAGAAGCCCTGAGATACTGATACGATCTCGCCTGCTGTTCTCTCCCCAAATACGCATCCTTGACTAACTCATTCCAGCAGTGACCCTGTTGGTGAGGGGCGAGTACCTGCAGGTATGTTCGGGAGGTCGAGAGACTCTGCTTTGTCCTTCACTAATCCGGGGCCCTTCGTCAAGATTCTAGGTCTATCAATTTGGGGGAAACTTTTTCCTCTGAGCCCAGAGCACCAGCTTGACATTGCTTACGAGTGAAAGGAAAGAAGCTGTCCCCATGGTGACAGGGACTTTGCCGACTTATTCACCAAGTCTGGCACAGGATCGGTGCCCAGTGAACGTTTGCTAACTGAATTAACCTGGAACTCATTTTAAGATGGGAAGGTTTCAATCCACCAGTGGTACCTGAGCAAGAAGCACCCCTCCAAACGACTAGCAGTGACTGTGGTCGATCCGGCAACTTTTCCAGATTGGATTCTGATGCAGTTGGCAACTGACTTTCTCCTCAAGGGCTTCTAGGTGTGAACTGAAAGCTGTCTAATAACGCTTAGCAAGAGGGGTGAGGAGTGACAGCATGATGTGTGGGTGAATGATCCCATGAACACAAGGCTGCACGTGGGCCTCCATAGCTGTCACCAAGTGTGTTACAGTAAGACAGTTAAGGACCTCTGGGCTAATGAGACACGTTAAAGAGACTGATAATTGCTTCAATGCCGGGGTGCTCACCTGAGGAGCCTCAGCCTGTGTGTGGTCTCAGGTGCGCCTGTAAGACATGCCTATCTGACGGTCACACACACACGTGCACGCGCACACGCACGCACACACGCACACACACGTGTGCACGTGCTCACACACACATGCACGCGCACACACACGCGCGCGCACACGTGTGCACGCACACACGCGCGCGCGCACACACACACGCACACACAGGCGCGCACGCACACACGCGCACGCGCACACACACAAAGTTCCTCGTACTAAATCGAATATGCCTTCATCCTCCCAAGTTTGGAAAGCTGTTAATTTGGAGTTTGGAGTAGTTTTGAAACACTCTTCAGGGACTTCCCTGGTGGTGCAGTGGTGAAGAATCCACCCGTCAGTGCAGGGAACATGGGTTCGAGTCCTGGTCCAGGAAGATCCCACATGCCGCAGAGCAACTAAGCCCACGCGCCTAGAGCCTGTGCTCCATGACAAGAGAAGCCACTGCAATGAGAAGCCCGCGCACCGCAACAAAGATAGGTCCTGCTCGCCACAACTAGAGAAAGCCCGCGCGCAGCAACGAAGACCCAATACAGCCAAAAAAATATATATATATATATTTATAAAAAAGAAGAAGAAAACACTCTTCAATCCATGGCATTTGAGGTGAGCATAAGACAAAAAAATTTTTAATTGCATTTGGCATTTTTGAAAAAGACCAAAACTCTTTTCGCCATGATTATGAAGTGAGAACAATGATAACATACCCCAAAATGAGTCCTGTCTCTATTTAGCCACACTCATTGTGCAAGAACAGCCCCAAGGTACAAAGAATACCTTCACTTTGCAACGCTTGTGATTGGAATAAGTGTTTTACATTGAGAAAGAAACGCACTGATAGAAAAGTTGAGAAAAAACAGAGAGAGTGAAATGGGTTGCTCAGAACTTATACTTAATTAATAGTCATCTTTGTACTTACCTTGTTGAGCTCACAAGGGAGAGAGTCACAAGCACAATCACTCTTGTTCTACTTTTGTTCCCCAGAGCCTACGATCCACCATCCTTCGTTAACTAGTGCTGACCTGGAAATGAGAAGCTTCCTCATCAAGCCACTTGGAAACTGAGTGACTCCTTCTTGCACACAGAAGATTAAGAAATGCGTAAGGAGGAGCCATCGCGGAATGGAGAGCCTTGGTGCTGCGGCAGGAGAAACCATCTGCGGGTGTGCACACACAGACGTCGCTGCCAACTAAGACGGCGCCTGAGGAGACGGCACTCTTGTTTTGTTGCCTCTATTTTCTTAACTCGTGTAGTTTTCTCATGACTACCCTTTATCCCCAAATTCCCTCTCCCTGGTAAATGAGCAGGAAACAAAGGAACTTAATAGATAAGTCTCTGAGATCTGAGTTTAAATTCTAAGATTAAAAAAACAGAAACCATGTAAGCAAAAAAAGATAGAGACAGACACACTAAATAATAATAAATTTGAGATTACAGACCTGACTGATACCACCTCAGGCAGGTGATCAAGGCCAATGTCAAGAGTGATGACAAGTCATGTTGACAGTGTGTGTGGTCTTCCTTCCCAGAACCCAGAACCCCCATCTAAGCATGGGAGAAACAGCAGACAAATCCTAACAGAGGAGCACATGCTACAAAATAGTTAACCAGTACTACTCAAAACTGTCAAGGTCCTCAAAAACAAGACAGGTCCGAGCCCGTCACAGCCAGGAGCAGGTTAAGGAAACGTAACAAGTAAACGTAATATGGTAGCTTAGATGGGATCCTGGAAGAGACAAGCAACGCCGTGTAAAACTAAGGAAAGCTGAATAAAGTATGGGCTTTGGTTAATCACAATGTATCGATATTGGTTCATTAATTGTGATGAACGTGCTAGGTTCCTAAAAGGGAAAACTAGGTGTGTGGTATATGCGAACTCTCTGTACTATCTTTGTTATTTTTCAATAAAGGTAAAACTGCTTTAAAAATGAAGTTTACTTTTAAGAGATTATATATATGTATGCGCACGTGTATATATGTATACACGAAGGATACTGAAGTAGCTCAAGAGCTCGTGGAAGATCTGGACACCCAAGGTTGGGAAGAAGCAGTCAGGTCCGTAGCCGCCCCTCTCAACTGTGGCACTGCATTCAGTGCGACTCAGCTCTGTCATCCCTCAGGCACTGTGTCCCTTGGTCCCACGTTTCAGTCTCCAAAGAGAAGAGCCCATTGCCTGCGCCTGGCTGTCTTCACCCTGCCCAGGTTTTGGTGCTAGAATCATGGCTGCTGTCCCCATGCCTGTGTCCAGGCGACCAGTTCATAAAAGGGGAAGCTGTGACCCAGGCAGGTCCCTTTCTGGAAATACTGAGTCAGATGCTGTAAGTTAAGAAGAGGCTTAGCTGATAAAGTCAATAGCCTAAAACTTCAAGGCCAGATGTCCCAAAACAAAGGACAAAGGAGCATCCTTGTCATTTGCATTTGCCATTTTACATGCTAGAAAAGCTCTTCTGTTGATTACTACATTTTACGAAATCAAGATTCATAAAAACTGATTTCTAAAAGAAATTGGTTTAGCCCCCAAGGACTCACGCCAACTCTCCTGACTTCTAAATACAACTCCTTAACTTTTTAAAAAACTATTTTAAGGAAAGTCTGCAAAGGTTCACGGTGATGGAAACCATGGAAGTTTTGCCACATTGGTGCAGAGGCAGGGAGACCAGTGCAATGGAGACCCTCCTAGGAGAGGCCTGGGATGGTCAACGACTGAAGGGCTGCCGCCCCCCAGCCTCTGCTAGGCCACGTGGCTGGTGCCTTGGCAGAAATTAGGAAAAGACACCACTCTTCAAGATACTTCACTTCCGTTTGCTGGAAATTTGCTGTAATATGCTGCTTTTGGTAGAACAAGACACTTCACTCCCACCTGCCAGGACTAATAAAACTACAAACGTGTGACACCTGTGACAGAACCACGGTGGCCTGGGTGCTGCCCAAGCTACGCGACCCTGTGATGTCACTCTGGGCGCCACGCCTGCTACGAGCAAGTGGCATTTATTTAGAGCTTGGCAAGCTTGAGCTCACTTTCATGCCTCCTTGTATACGATTCTCCCAACAGAGTGGGCGTTCCAGCTGTCACAGGTAATCGTTATTTTGTTTACCTTGGATTGAAATAAAGAACGCAGCTCTTGCACTGATCCTGTAATTGCAATGCCTTTAACCGTAACAGTGGGGTAACAGCAGTTGTGGTGCTGAGGTGTTATGATCTTTAGGTGGGAAAACACCTCAAAGCACTGTGCCTGGGACCTCACAGACCACAAGGTCTCCCTGGATTCCTGGTTCCTTCTTCCCCACATAAAAACATTGCATGGCTCACCAGAGCAGGCTGGATTCTCTGATGAAAAGCCGTAGGACTGTTCTCCCGGAAGTGCTCTCAGATACACAGGACTCCATCTCTGTGCGCTGGGACACGGAACGGTGTTTTACCTGCCCAGATCCAGATAAACACCATCAGTAGGCAGTGTGTGTTTGTTTTTCTGCGAAAATTGTACTGCAAGAAGCAGGCTATGACTTCTATTTATTCACTAGAGAACCAACTTCTCCATGTAATGTAATGAAGCTTTAGAAATCCCTTTCAAAGACATTTTCTCCTTGAAAAAGATTTGCTTGCTTCATTTATTTATTCAGAATGAGACTGTGTCTTAAATTAGCTGAATTTTGAGTTATGTTTGGTTACACTGAAGTAAATAAGGACATAAATTCAGAGGGGGTATTTAAATATTGAAAATTCCATTCATAAAAATACACATTTATCCATACAAATGAACCTTCTGGCGCCCTTCGCTGCCTCCAGAAGGGAAACTGCTCTGCTTAAGGCACTGTGGGGATCATTTGTTTACTTCTTTCAGTCACATCTGGGACTTCTCCATGTAAAGGAATCAGTCAGTATCTCTGGAGGGGAAAAATCTGAGAGATGAACATGAATTGAAGGAAAAGAAATGAGTTGAGGGAGAGAAATGCCTTGGAGGAGGGACTTCCTTTGGGGTCCAGCATAGTTAAACTGTTTGAAGCAGCAACGAGCGATATATGTTTGCAGAAGAATGAGGATACCAGCTGGGATGGAAGATTTCTGTAGGGAAGGGTCGGACAACGATGGGATGACCTAGATTTCCAGGCTGAGAAAGTTGGATCAGGTCTGAAAGCCAGCAGGAATTGCTAAAGCTTTTTAGCTTGTGAGGAAAATGGTATTTAAGGAAAATTAATCTGGTAGGGGAAAAAAGACTGTTTCAAAGTAAAATCATTGAAATGATTTTTTATTTTTTGCAATACTAGTGAGAAAGAGGACCCTTACAATCAGCCTACTTCAAAAAATAGACTATTGAAGTGACCAGATACCTAAGGATAGTGGAGCTGGGCATGCTGAAATGACTGCATATTCTTTTCATACCCTCTTTGCCTTACATGCTCTTAATACTCAGGGTGAGTGCCAAATCTTTGTTTCACAGTTGTTGATGTATAGTTGTATTTTTTTCAGTAATTTAAAATGATTATTTCATTTCTATTCATTTCTTTTCAAATCATCTATTTCCACATGTTCAACTTCTCATGTGTCTTTTGGTGTGTGTGTGTGTGTGTGTGTTACAGTGGTTTGTTGTAAATGAAGGCCCTGGGAAAGGCCCGTGAAGCAGCTTCCCCCCTCACTGTAACCGGAAGTGATCTTGGGAAAACAGGGCTCTCCCTGAGCTCAGCATCCTGGGAGGAAGAGGCCTGCCCTGGGATCCCCTCAGGGCCCAGAGCCCATTGTGAAACACTCTGATCAAGAAGCTTCCTTCCCACAGGGCACCCAGGAAGCTCACCAGTCCCAGATCTATGCCTCACCCGAACTTGGATCTGGAAGGTTTCAAACCTTAATGATGCTGCTAGAAGCCAGAAAGAAGAGCTGGCATTTCACATATGTAAGCAGTTTTCTATCCTGCAAAAGAGAGAGACCAGAATATATCTTTGGGGCAGTCTGTTTTGGAAAACCAGAAAGAGGTTAATTACAGATCTGTAAATAGACACCAAATGAGAAAGACCTTTTCATACTATTTCTCTGTACATCTAAATTGCTCCCTGTTAAGTAAGAGTAATAGTGAACACCTGTTAAATATCTTACCTGGATTCTGGCATTCAGTCCTCACAGTAAACACCATGGGATATATATTATTATCTCTATTTTACAGATGAGAAAAGTGAGGTTAGTGTGATTATGTTAATAGCCCCCTTTTTTTTTGGTCACACCATATGCAACTTGTGAGATCTTAGTTCCCCGACCAGGGATTGAACCCATGCCCTTGGCAGTGAAACCGTGGCGTCCTAACCACTGGACCACCAGGCAATTCCCAATTGCCCAAATTTAGATGATTAATAACTGGCAGAGCTGGGGATTAAACACGTCTGCCTCATGTCAAAGTCAAAACCCTCAACTGTCATTCTTAACCCTTCGGATTACATTTTCTTTATAGAATTTTTTTAAAGAATTTATTTAGACTGCACTATGTTTGCAAGCCATTACTTGTTTTCATAGATATGTGTGTTTAGCTTTGCAGATACTCATGGAAGATAAAAAAAAACCCTGCTTTTCTGAAAAATTTAGAGAAACACAGGATACATTTTGGGCCACTTCTGGGCCACATGATGAAATGAATCGCACAGCCAAGGAAGGAGCCAATCTTCCAACTCATGTAAGGAGTCCTGTGCTCCGGGACCTGGGACAACCTAGCAGCATTGACCCTGACAAGGAGAAGCAGAGCAGGAGAAAGCCAGTGGAGACCTTGTGTTGACTGACCACATGAAAGTTGGAGTGTATGTAGTCCCTGTCCTGAAGAAGTAGTATTGAGCTAACCATTAGCTCAGAGGCCTAGAAGTTAACGTTTTTACTATGTGTCTAAAGGAAATGCTCGTGACTCAAGAGTAGGGAGAGAGAGGGAGGCAAGAAGTTTTGTGTGACAAAACTTTGAAAAATCCTCCCACGCCCACCTCTGACCTCCATTCTCCACAAACACAGCAGGCAGTCCCCAAACCTCTCTCTGTCACTCTCAGCTCTCCCTGGCACCCAGGCCTGGTGGCTCTTGTCTCTCCTTGACGCAGTCTCTTCCCTTTGATTCCTACTCACCCTCCTCTCCCGTGGGTGAAACTCCATCCTTGCTGGAGTACATCCCTGCTGTCACTTCTCCATTTTCTCTAAACCCAAATCCAGCACCATAAAAGCCCAGCAACTAAGCTGAGAAAGACAAAATTCCCTTTAGCAGGTGTAAAAGGGGAAAAAGCCATGAACACTCACCTGTTAATGGGACTTTACTTTTGCCATCTTATCACGTGAGGACCAGGTGAAACTTGGGTCCCCCAGTTCTGCATGAGCTTCTCCTTCTGCTTCTGCTAAGACGTCTCAGGCAAAACTAGGCACAGCTTTTCCCAAATACAAGCCCTATGCTGGGGAAAGACTGCCGCTTGAAGAGTTATGAAATGACCAGGAAACGGCAGGTGAGGAAGTTCAGTCTCCAGCCCTGGAGCCACATGGATGGGGCTTGATGACGTAGGTGCTGGTTGACCACGGACGTGTTATTTCACCTCTCAACGCCCTGGTGTCCTCATCTGCAAAACTGGGATCTGGACATTCAGTAAACCAATATTTATCGAATGTCTACTATGTGCCACGCCCATGTTAGGTTCTGGGGATACACAGTGAGCAACACAGAAAAACAATCCCTGCCCTCATAAGCATACCTTCCAGTGGGATGATAATAGCCATATTTACCTCTTAGTAGTTACTGTGAGAATTAAATGAGATAATAATAATAACACTGAACACCTATGTCATGATTATTATGTTCAGAATGACGGTAAGTACTTGGCATGTTTGTTAATTCAAGGAGACTTTACTTTTTCTTGGCCATCTAGTGGAGCCTATCAGGGATGGGACACAAGAGAAACAAAACATACTGAGATGGTTGCCCAAACAATGAAAAGTTATATGATAATCAAAGTACGTCTTTTTTCTTAACACATTAAATAATAAGATCCAGTGACACGTTTAATGATACCATAACTTTGAAGAACTAACGAGTCCAGATGTAACTAATTTCCGCATTCAAGTTCACAGGCATCCACTGGCTTGTAGACCCCAGGATTAATTCAACCATCATCATAACCCTATGAAGTAGGTATTATTATTCTTATTCCTTCTTACGGGTGAGGAAACTGCAGCACCGAGAGGTT
Organism: Stenella coeruleoalba; assembly: GCF_951394435.1. Taxonomy (NCBI): domain Eukaryota; kingdom Metazoa; phylum Chordata; class Mammalia; order Artiodactyla; family Delphinidae; genus Stenella; species Stenella coeruleoalba. The sequence goes on along the minus strand of NC_137147.1, from coordinate 181,744,356 downwards.
ACGTGGCTTGTCCTCGGCTCCTAAGTGATGGAGCTGCGATCCGCTCCACGGCCAGCGTTCTTAACACAGTGTAAGGTTGAGGTCGGGGCTTGCCTCATGGTCAGGGTCAATACCACTGGCTGGGAGTTGAAAGGAGTAATTGAATACGTAGTAGAAGCGTTAGTAAGAGAGTGTATCTAGGGGATGAGGGATCGTCTGAACCAGTATTAAGAAAACCCTTAAAGGGAAAAACTCCACTGTGTAGCGATGAAGACCAGGTAGGACACAGTGCCTACCTTGACTCTGAGTCTCGGAGGCTCGTCCAAACCCAGTGCTGCCTGGCTGTGAGCTGAACACCAAAGACTCTGGGGTATGTGACGATGCAGGGGAATGTTCTTGGGTTGATGAAAGCCTCTTATTTTTATTTGTATAGTCCCACATTAATTATTGGGATGTTTCTGTACTTCTAGTAGGTACTGTCACCAAAAGACCCTAGCACCTAAATCATTGTGGCAGAATAAAAAGAACACTTTTCATCTTGCAGAGAAGGGTGGCTGCTCTTCTCCCTGCTGTCATCTGGAAACATGAGAGGTCAGAGGTGCAGGGATGGAGGAGGTCCCCCAGGCCCCCTATAAATAGTCATTGAATTGAAAGGTGTTGAAAAGGGAAAGAAACTTACACTTCTCCAAATGGTGACAAGCCACACTTCAGCTGCAACTTTTGAAAAGAAAAAGACCAACAAAAGAAGTCCAGATCGTTAGTGCGGAGAGCTTACTGCCCAGGAGGAGTGAGCGCACCCCGCCGAGGCCGACGGAGCAGCATGAGACGACCTCCTCTTTCCCATAAGTCTGCCTTGGAAGGCATTTTTCTAATTTCTGTCCACAGCACATTTTTACTGTGACAAGGCACTTGTTCCTTAACATTCACCTGGCACACTGCTCTCATCAGCAAGGCAGAAAACGTGGCAGGGTGTGCCCTGTCCCACCATGAAGGTACATGCCCATCGATTCACCAGACGGTTCGTGACCCCCTGTCCCAGCCTCTACCTACAAACCTCAGGACGAACGTGCAAAAGGGAGTTGAAGTGCTGGTGGCCACCCAGCCCAGTGCTCAGCCTTGATGGCAGAGTATCAGCTAACGGCAGAGGGTACGATGACGTCAGAGATGCCGGAGCGTCTGCACACATTCCTCTCCAGGTCATCAGCCTTGACTTGGGAAAGGAGAACATGTGACCAGCTGCACTGAAAAAACACCATCGTGAACCTTCGCAGAGAAACCAGATGGCTCCAGGCCGACGGTAAAAATAGCTCGTCACACAGCACAGCCCAAACTAGAAGCGAGGCAGTGCTTTAGGGCCTCTCAGGTTTTGATTTCAACTGGCCAAAAAGGTTAAAAAGTGTTTTAACTCAACGGAGAGAAACTGCCTTGGAAAGAGAGGTTAAAAATACAAGTGTTCTGCATTTTACCTGCTTATTTCATATTCGACTGTCACCAGCAAAAGAATGAAAAGTATCTCCAGCTAGATAAAAAAAAAGTATGTGTCTTTCTTCTTGTTTGACCATAATAAGAAAAACTGGCGGATCAGCGTGCAGCTCAGTAAAGAACTTCTGCAATACGTGTGCTAACGGGAAGGGTGGACATGAAAACTTGTGCTTTGTATTTAATGATGTTTGAAGACTCAGATTTACAGACTTATTGGAGCTCTAATTTGTTTATTTTGTTACTTATTTCACAGAAGCTGTTTAATCCATCTCCCATTGCTCCAGTGAGGTTTCTATTTCTACCAATGGGGGTGAATCACCCTTGGCCATTTAGGGATACGTTTAGAACATGATTTTTCAAGTCAGGACCCAAGTGAAAGTTTGATTCCCCAACCAGAGCCTAGAAGCTCAGCACACTAGCAGCCATTGTGCTCTGCCTTGGTGTTGGCCTTGGTGCACTGATTGTATTACACAGAATAGAGGTGATTGGAAGAGTTCCACAGACCAAAAATAGCTCGGATAATAAGTCCTTACAGGACAAGAGGAAGTGAGTGGCATTTGACTTGGGGTTCCCTCTGTCCCCTGACCTGGTGAACAAGAACATGCTTCTGTATCTTTCAGTTGTTGAAACTGACGTGGTCTGGGTCCACATTCAATCAGCAAAGAAGTACTTGTCCTCACACACAGTGTTGTTCTGTCCCGGGAACCGTGAATGCTTTTCTTATTCGACTTAAACTTCTAGTGCCTCGTTAATAGAATAGACCCTTGATGCCTGGTTGCTAAAAAATCTCAGCTCTGTGGGGATTTACTTTTGAGTTCTCAATAAAAGATAAAAATAAGTAAAACTGAATCTAATTAGAACGTTCACCTACATGCCATAAATAGTTTCAGTGTTCAATTCCACATCTTCAAAAGTATAGAATAATTGTCCTTGAAGGTCTATTTTATAGTTTTTAAAGTGTGAATCCCTTGAAACTGAACATTATCCCTAGTGTTCCTTTTTGTTCAGTAGGGCAGAATTTTAATACGACAAGGATGAGGTTTGTGAATTTATAACAGCCCTGGTAGGATTCTCAGCTTTTTCTCTCTGAGTGTCAGGAGTTAGCTCAGAGTCATTTCTGAGAAAAGAAAAGTAAAATCCTTCCACCCACCTTGAGACTTTTCCTTAACTGTTTTTTTGATTAAAAGTTGATTTCCATTCCAAAAAGAGAAACTCATAGTTCTGATCTTATTTTTCTACCTAACAGAAGAAAAGTTTACATGCTTTTCTCCTCCATTGGAAGACTTCCATAATTATAAATATTTTGACCCATGTTTTCTTGTAATACCTCGTGGTTCTATTTTTAGCATTTACATTTTCTATAGAGCTGGAATTTATTTTGGTGTAAAGAATAAAATAGGGCTTCCCTGGTGGCGCAGTGGTTGAGAATCTGCCTGCTAATGCAGGGGACACGGGTTCAAGCCCCGGTCTGGGAGGATCCCACATGCCGCGGAGCAACTAGGCCCATGAGCCACAACTACTGAGCCTGCGCGTCTGGAGCCTGTGCTCCGTAACAAGAGAGGCCGCGACAGTGAGAGGCCTGCGCACCGCGATGAAGAGTGGCCCCCGCTCGCCACAACTAGAGAAAGCCCTCGCACAGAATTGAAGACCCAACACAGCAAAAATTAATTAATAAACTCCTACCCCCAACATCTTCTTAAAAAAAAAAAAAAGAATAAAGTATAAACCCAGTTCTGTATAATGGCTTTCCATTTGTCCAAATACAATGTGGCACTGACTTGAAACACTTTTATTCCGTACTAAGGTTTACGTACACGGCCTCTCTGTTCTTTTCCATCGCCGTATCTATTTTAATTACCACAGTTTTCACCAGTGTATTTTTTATGTTGCCACATTGTTTTAACCACTGTATTATATATCATAACACATTTTATATTTATTACGCCATATATTAAAATGTATTATAAAGAGATACTGTTCATCTTTTCTCTTCTTTTCCAAAATTGCCCTGGCTACTCCTTGAACCTCTTAATAATCTGTGGCCTAATCGATCAAGTCTTCTGGCCGCCTCCCTCTCCTCCAATTGGCTGGGGTATCTATTATTAATTTAGATAGTACAAATATTTCAAAATGTTCCTTGTGCTGAAGCATAAAAGTATTCAGTATTCCTTGAATACTTCCTCCTGAAGTTTATTCCTAAGTGCTTAAGGTTTTGGGTTTGTGGTTGTGACTGAGTGAATGCTCTCTCTTACTTGATATTTTCATTTTCTTTTTTGAGTTTAGGAAAGTATGGATTTTTTGCACATTACTTTTAAAACTAACAGCTTTGCTATATTCTTTTAATATTTCTAATTGTTTTTCAGTTGTGAAACTTTCTTTAGTAGATAAAGCAAAACTGAGTCACATTTGTACTTTACATCATCAAAATATAGAGTCTGAAATAATGAAGTTTTGCTGTAACTGAGGACATGCACATTTCTATCCATCTTTTTAGCTTTCATATCTTTACAGATTTGAACCTTGTCCAACAGGAACAAAATAAAAATGAAGGTGTAGGGCCCACTCTCAGCCCATTGGCTAAAATACCCTGATCATAAGCACTTTTTCCCATTCTCTTTATTACAGGTTTTCGCTTTTGTACAATGGAAAGAGCGATAATTCCTCTTTTCTCCCTACTTTGAGGTGATATGAGGATGAATGAGACAATGAAGCCAGGTGCTGTGAATAGCTTCCCGACAGATACCACACTGCATCCACCAAACACATCTGCCAGTACTCACCAATAAAGCTGCTACCTGCAGGTTTTAGCGTTGGTAAGAGTGGAGTAGCTTGTATTGTACTTGCCTTACTTTTGATATCACAATTATAAACTCTGAACTTTTTTTTTAATGATTTGAAGGCACTGGGGAGAAACTGGTTGAAGGCGTCAGGCAGTGTGGGGTGGCTGGGAGTCAGGAAGAAAGCCGAGACTTACTGGACTGAGGGGTAGAAGACGGAGAATGGGGCAGTGGAGTGGTGGGTACTGAGGGTAGAAATCCTGGAACAGAGGGAGCCGCAGAGTCAGAATATAAACTCCTCTCAAACCCTCTACTGACTCAAACTGTGCATCTGTTGGGTGGACTGCAAAACATCTAGCAGAAAACAAAAGGCACAAGACAAAGAGATGAGGAGAGATTCTAGCTGTTCCCACCACAAAGCAAACAAAGTTTAGAGTTTTGAAACCTACCAAGTTAGAGGGGTTCGGTAAACACCTCAGAGTTATTCTGAAACCATAAAAGGGCCCTCCCTTACAGTAAACGTTATGTCCCAGGACTGCAGGGTTCACCCCAGGAGTAAGAGAGAAACCAAAACAGACCTGCCCTCAATACATGTTAAACCAAGACTCCACAAGTTAGAGTAGGTCACTCAGTACTTTAACCGCCTGCTATTCCACAAATCAACACTCTTCAAGGAACATAAGAGATTCCGTAGTGTCTACAATGTGTCATCTACAATGTCCTGTATACCATAAAGAAATTACTATACATGTGAAGAAACAGGGGAATGTAATCCATAGTTAAGAGAAAAATCAGTCAGTCGAAATATATTCTGAATGACTAAGATGTTGGAATTAGCAGATATGAATTTTTTTAAAGCAGATGTTATAAATAAGTTCCAAAAAATAAACGATAAGATGGCCATAAGGGGTGAGCAGATGGAAAATCTCAGAAAAGAAATGGAAACTATACTTTAAAGAGGAGGAGAAGGCAAGAAGAACCAAAATGAAACTCTAGAGCTGACAAGTGTAATATCTGGAACGAAAAAAACTTCCTGGATGGGCTTCACAGCCAATGAAGAAGCAGAAGAAAGGGTCTGTGAATTTGAACACAAATCAGTAGAACTTATCCAATCTTAAAAAACAAAAACAAACAAACAAAAATAAAACACCTGAAGAAAAAGAGAAAAGGGATCCAAAAAAGGTCAAGGTAAAAGGTGTAACTGGGTATCTTTTGAGGACCCCATCCAAATCAAGGTTCAATCCATGGCTCAGTGAGCTCTCGCAGAACTGCTTCCAAAGGCCTCACTTTCTGGATGAACAGCTTAACTTAGGCCACCTCTCCACGTCTTCCCAGCCCCGTGAACCTCAGCATCACCCTTGTTGATCCAGTGGAGACTATCCTGACGGAAGGGGAGGGTGCCTGGAAGCATCTGTCAGTTTTTTGGAGGTGGCCTCCTAACTGTAACAATGAAATGACCCTTGACTTCCCCAGTAAGGTGGAGCACTCTACAAAAATTAGTTGAGTGAATGATTGTACAATCTGAAGGAAGAAGAACATGGGAGACTGAGAAGGCTCCTGAGAAAGTGGCTCACGCTATTGACCTGCTGACCCAACAGGAGCCAAAGCATGGCCAGAAGAAGATGGATGAACTGAGCCAAAAACCAGAGGTTTAGAGAGCGGAGGTTTCAGAGAGATCCGAAACAGACGTAGTTGGAATAAGGCAGTAAAGGAACTGGAGGGGAAAAAGGCTCTGCTCAAAGAGTGAGCACAAGATTCAAGAGGCAATCTACTTACAGGAGATGGCAGGACGCAGAACTGCCTAGCCAGTCCAGATCCTTCAAAGGAAATCTGCGCATCCACGCAGACCCAGCAGGGGAGCTCACAAAATCAGCAGAAGCACTGGCTCTTCGTCTTCTCCAGAACTGAACTCGATTTCCTCCCCCATCTTAGCAAACGGCGCCTCCAGCTGCCTAATTATGTCCTATAGGAAACCTGGGAGTAATGTTTTATTCTTCCCTTTCCTCGCTCCCACATTCAACCGCTCGAGAACTATTGGTTCTTCTGTCTCCACTGTCACCACTCTGTTTCAGGCTGTTATCACCTTTGTGCCAAACTATTGAAATAGATGTTTATTTGATTTCTCTGCTTCCCACTCTTGCCCACCTTCATCTTTTCTCTACACATCAACCCCTGTGACCATATGAGAATATAAATTGGATCATTACTTCCCTACTTAAATCAATAGCTTCCATCACACCTGATACAAAATTCACATTTTTTACTGCACAATCGAAACCCTATTTCCCCAATCTCATTGCTCACAACTCCTCACCTAGATCATTATATTCCAGTCTCCCCAATATTGTACAGACTAACACTAGTATGGCAAACTCCTCCCTCTTCTAGCTGGACACCTTCATGGAATATCTTCTTTCTCTCTTTGTGAAGTGATCTCCTACCTGTATCAAATGTCTGACTCCTTCTTTTCCTGTGGCTCTCCACTGAGAAGGCCACTTCCTCAGAAACGCCTTCCCTTACTCCCTTGTCTGAAGTCGATCTTGGCTACTCTCCCACTCAGCACCCTATTCATTTTGTGAGACTTACGCCAACTTGGAATTAAGCATGTTTTACTTGTTTGTTTACCATCTTCCTACTAGAATATAAGTTCAGTGAGGGCAGAGTCACAGCAATTTTGTTCAGCTCAGGACCCAGCACACTGTAGGTGCCCCACAGATATTTGATAAATGACTGAATGGAGGGAGACATCTTCAGAGTTCATGTAGACCCCCTCCCACTTCCCAGCTCCTCAATGAGTAGACCTACCTTCAATCTCTTCCCCACACTAATCTCACGGAGAACAGGGGCCTCAAGCAAGTAAAGCTATAAGTTCCTGATGTAAAGTTCTGGGGAGGTCGTTAGAAACAATTTTAAGTAAATTTAGCTAAAAATCATGATAGGGATTGTAAGGCAAGAAACCACATACTCAATACCATAGTGTACTCACTATTCAATCAAGATATTTCAATTCAATCCCGATAATTGGTCTTGTTCACCCATATTTTAGCAAATCAGCCTGAGATAAAAATGATCATACAAACAAAAGATGCTATCCCCAAAAGTGATCTTCAGTTTGTAGTTTTAAAAATATTATCTTTACCTAGAAAACCAGAACAATTTTTATTCTCACATTTCATCTCTTGGTGTTACTGAGGTCACGGACACAGGCTTTAGACATTTAGAAATTATACGTTCTACCCTCGATACGGGAGTATGGTGCCACTGACTCACGTTAATTGAGCAGCCATTTGCCCTGTTTATCCAGCTGTGGTACTGGCTTGGGTTACCCCATCTACCCTTTCCTTGAGTTCTCTTTCCAGCTACCCTAGGAGCTTTTATTCTTCTAGAAATTAAGTGACCTGCAAATCTTGGTTTCATTAGCACCATGTTTTAAGAAATTTAGGTAGTATTTGAGACACATGCACTGCCAGTGTGTCCAATGTGTGTCTGTGTGTGTGTCTTCGTGTGATTAATAAATTACAGGTGGCTTATCTTGATACAGTATTTCTACTTCCCATCCATTCCCTGAGGACTGTCCTAACCCTATCCTGCCCTCACTCCATTTACGTGACTTATGATGTAAATTAAAATTGAAAGGACATCATTAAAATAGTTTTGAAGCATGTGGGAGTTTAAAAGTTACTGCTTTACAGTTTTGTTTTGTTTGGCAGTTTAGATACATTTTATAACCTAAATAGTAATTTAGAATAGGAAGAGTATAAGCCTGTTAGAATTATTATAGCTAGAAAACTTTATCATAGTATGTCGTGTGTATGTACAAAATCAACATTATTGAGCACTTAAATTGTAGTATATATTTTATAATATGTTACCGCATTTAACCCTCAAATTATTCTGCAAGGTACATGTTATCATTTGCTTTTTACAGAGGAGGAAACTGGTGCAGAGAGAGATTAAGCACCACACCAAATGTCCGGCAGCTGATACATACATCCAGGATTTGAACTCATCCACAGTGTCTGGCTGCAAAGGTTGTGCTTGTAGCACTGTGAGAATTCTACTAATTTAGCAGAATGTGTTAAAATTCCAGTATTCTGGAATGTGTTGTTCTAATTCCTGAGTTATGCAGTTATACGGCCCTTGTTAGCACATGGGTCATAAATTTTCAACTGGAGTAAATCTTTCACTCAGAAGAAACAGGAAACGGTTACACGCAGTTCTGTGATGCTCTGTTTTGCAACATTATACATTTGTGAAACTACCATCACACAGGAAATAATGTAACCAAAGTCTGCTAAAAATATGGCAGTACAAACAACTTTAATCTCCTTTCTTAGAATGTAATTTTTTCAAGCATTTTCAAAGAAACAGTTTCCATCTGAAGAGAGGCCCATGTAGACACGTTTTAAAGAGAGACGTGGAAAGCACCTGGAATTGATTTCTGTTAAGTCTATCTAGAAACAAGGAGAAGCAGAGGGCTCCTCCCAAACATCTGAACTCAGATATATACATAAAATATCTTTGGGCTGGGAGAAACGTGTGTGTGTGTTGGCGAGTTGGGGGGCCCTGAGGGAGGGGAGCGGGGGTGGTTATGGGGGTCACCAGGAAGGAGTGAAGGAGGAATTCTAAGAACAAAGTTTTAGAACAACTTAGGAAGAGGAGTTTGAGTGCAAGTTCCAGTTCAAAATACTAAACATAAGAAAAACTTAATCTAGATAAAACAGAAGAAAACACACCTGGTTGTGTTTTTCCCTCTAAACCCTCAACTGTTCACCACAATTGAATCCAGGATCAGATGATGGCATGGTGTCTGTTTGAAGCTGAGGTTTTGTTTCTTTTTCTTTAGTTGCCAAGCAACGTGTTTGCTTAGATGTTCTTTCCCATTACGTTTATGTTCATATGCTGGATGTTTATTTGCTCTGATACAAACCATGTACAAACTTACAGGGGTTAAAATATTTTGTGCAATTCTAATATTGATATTTTCCCTTTATGGACCTCTATTTCTCTCAACCTTTTTCTATTTATGAACATACACGTTTTGTCCAAATAGCTAGGGAATATTTTAAGTGAAAGAGAAAGTGGGATTATGGCTCAAGACAGATGGAACACATGCATTTTCTTTTGCTCCTTTCCAAAATCTATCTATGAGATGAAATGTATTTCAAAATTATGTTATTTACGGTTGTGGAGCAAACTTGGGGGCTTAAAGCAACAAACATTTTTTTGGTGTCCCATAGTCTGGTGGGGATTAGGGAGCATTTTACCTGGGAGTTTCCAGCCGGGGGTCTCTCACGAGGCTGTAATCAAGATGTTGGGTGGGCCGGGGGTTGGGCTGCAGCCATCTGAAGGCGGTACGGACCTGGGGTTTGTTGCCGAGCTCCCTCCCGTGGCTGTTGGCAGGAGGCCTCAGCTTCTTACCATGGGGCCTCTGCGCAGCGCTGATTGAGTGATCTCCTGACGTGGCACCTGGCTTCCCTCAGCTCGAGTGACCCCAGAGATGGAGGGCAAGGCGGAAGCCAGCGTGTCTTTCCTGACCTAGCCTCAGAAGTCCAGCTTCTATTAGTCACACAGACTAACTTTTTTTTAAAGTGGGGCGTAGTTGTTTTAAAATGTTGTGTTAGTTTCTACTGTACAGCAAAGTGAAGCAGAGTTCCCTGTGCTCTGCAGCAGGTTCTCATTAGTTAATCTATTTTATACATATTAGTGTGTATACACGTCAATTCCAGTCTCCCAGTTCATCCCACCACCACCACTCCCCACGCCCCTGTTTTCCCCCCCTGGTGTCCATACATTTGTTCTCTACATCTGTGTCTCTGTTTCTGTCTTGCAAACCGGTTCATTGGTACAATTTTTCTAGATTCCACATACATGCGTTAATATACGATATTTGTTTTTCTCTTTCTGACATACTTCACTCTGTATGACAGTCTCTAGGTCCATCCACGTCTCTACAAATGACCCAGTTTCATTCCTTTTCATGGCTGAGTAATATTCCATTGTATATATGTGCCACATCTTCTTTATCCATTCATCTGTCGATGAACACTTAGGTTGCTTCCATGACCTGGCTATTGTAAATAGTGCTGCAGTGAACATTGGGGTGCATGTGTCTTTTGGAATTATGGTTTTCTCTGGGTATATGCCCAGTAGTGGGATTGCTGGGTCATATGGTAGTTTTATTTTTAGATTTTTAAGGAACCTCCATACTGTTCTCCATAGTGGCTGTATCAGTTCACATTCCCACCAACAGTGCAAGAGGGTTCCCTTTTCTCCACACCCCCTCCAGGATTTGTTGTTTGTAGATATTCTGATGACGCCCATTCTAACTGGTGTGAGGTGATAGCTCATTGTAATTTTGATTTGCATTTCTCTAATCGTTAGTGATGTTGAGCATCTTTCCATCACACAGACTAACTTTAATACAAAGTAGGGAGGAGTTGGAAGGGATGTGAATACGAGGAGAAGGAGATCACTGGGGGCTTATCTCGGAGGCTGGGCACCACAGAAAGAAAAATCCAAATCAGCACAGTAGAAGGGACATGGTAGCCATCTGAAGACCAGAAAATAAGAGGACTTTCGGGAGGGTAGAAAGCAAATGGAACTATAGACTATTGATAGACAAATAAAAACAAGAATCCTGGATATAAAAACCTATGGATGTTGTCAAATGAATAGTCAGAGGGAAATTTATAGCCTTAATTCATTATTAGAAAATCCAGAATATGGAAAATATATTAACTAAACATTTAACTCAAATAATTATAGAAACTCATTAATTTCAGCTTTTGTTTGACGTAAGAGTTTTTAAAAAAGTACTTATGAACAATAAAACCACAAGCTGTTTCTCTAAAAAGACCAAAAAGTAGCAAAGCTTTTTGAAAGTCTGATCAAGAACGAAAGAGGAAAGATATATATAAAAACTAAAACTCAAATAAAAACTAAAATGAACCAACCCACAAATCATGAGAAATAATAAATCACAGTTTTAAGCCACAGAGTGTGGTGGTGGCTTAGTACACAGCAATGGATAACGGAGACACATAGCTCGTAACCTCGTCCCTCCAGGGGCTGCGGTTGGGTCAGTGGCACTCTGGCCAATTCGAAGAAAGAGTGGCACACGTTTTCCATCGTGGGCGCCAGATGTAAGTATTTCAGCCTTTAGGGGCCAAATGATCTCTGTTCAAATACTCAGCTCTGCCGCTGTAGCACAAAAACTGCTATAGACGAAATATATTGAATTGTGTGGTGTTTTCCCACAGAACTTTATTTACAAAAACAATGCAGACTGGATTTGGCCCACGGGTTGCCATTGCCAAGCCCTCAACTAGAGCAGCACGTTTCTTGGCCACGGGTTTTGGTTCAGGGAAGGGCACGTGGTGCAGTCAGATCCAGTGGGACTCAGAACTAGAACTCTGTGACTCTGTTAGGAGGAGAAAATCACTGTTTTCTCCTGTGGTTGTCAACTGGAAGAGGGAAACGTGGAGATGCTGCCGCTTGTCAACTAGAAGAGGGAAACGTGGAGATGCTGCCGCTTGTCAACTAGAAGAGGGAAACGTGGAGACGTTGCCGGCGCCTTGAGGCCATGAAGGGACCGCAGTCTAACATGGAGGAATACATGGCCCATAGCTGGAGAGAGGAGGACCTGTGACAGCATTTGAACTCCTGGCTCCAGGGGTGCCTGAAGCTACATTTACCTCTGGACTTTTCAAGTACTTGAACCTCTATATTCTTTTATTTACTTAAGCATATTTCAGTTGAGTTATTTGTAATCAAAGGAGTCATTTCTTTCCTTATTCCTTCCTTCATTCAACACACATGGATTGAGTCCTCCTGTATATAAGGCACTGTTCTAGGATCTGGGAATATACCAGGGCGTGAGGCAAACGAGTACCCTGATTTTATGGAGCTTATATTCCAATGGAAAAATTCAGGCAATAAACATGTTAAATAAATAAGTAAATACTGTAATTTCAGATACTGTTCAGTAGGGATGAGGAAATAAGCCAAGGGTGATGGACAGTAGTGATCTGGATAGGGCAGTTAGGAGAAACCTTTCTGAGGAGAGGCTAGAATGCTGAGAAGGAGCCAGACACATGACAACTCTGTAGGAAGAGGACTCCAGGCAAGCTTAAAGCCCGGACGCAGGAAAAAGCTCATTCTGTTTCAGGACACCTAGTGCAGAGAAAGCATGATGAGTAGGGCAGAGGGGATGCAGTATGAGACTGCAGGGACAGATGGGAGACTCAGCACGCCACCAGAGAGTCTGGAATGGTTTTTCCTAAGTATAACAGGATGCCACAGAAGATTGTTTCATTTTTTTTTTGCACAAGGAATGACATGAAATATAGATATATTAAGTTGCTAAAGGAATAGATCTTGAAAGTTTCATCACAAGAAGAAAAAATTGTAGCTATGTGTGGTGATGGATGTTAATTAGACAGTGTGGTGATCATTTTGCAGTATACATAAATAGCAAAACATTAACTAATGGAATGCCTTATGTCAGTTACAGCCCCAATATATATTCACTCTGTGGTTGCCGTGGACAAAGGAAGAAAGAAAGCAGAGACAACTCAGAGGCTACCGTAGCACGCAGAGAAGAAATGGGAGCAGGGTCTGGACTGAATGTGAAGGGATGCTGACGGTGAGCAGTGGCTGGATTGGGGGTGTATATTAAAAAGAAAAGAACACAGTACTTACTGAAGGTTGTGTTGCGAAGTCTTAGGTGGTGGTATGAACTAATACCACTCATTGAGAAAGGAATGGTTACAATGGAGTGGATGAGGGGAGGGGGCTGAGGACTGCGTGTACGGTCTGGGCTTTGTTAAGGTCGAAATGCTGACGAAATATCCGCACGGATATAAGAGTAAGTATTTGAAGACTCTGGACAGGAGCTCACCGAAGATCTCAATGTGGTAAATCACCAGCAAACATTTTGCTCTCAAAGCCATGGAAGTAGATGGAGAAGAGGGCCGAGGACTGAGCCCCGGGTCAAGGAAGAGGAGTAAGCAAAGAAAACCGAAAAGTGGGTAATGAGGTGGGAGTAAGACCAGAAGAGCATGGTGCCCAGATGCCAAGAAGAGACAGGGATTCAAGGAGAGGTGGTCAACGGCACAATAATAATACTGCTGAGAGGAGGACAGAGGGTTGCCCTTGGAGTTGGCAAAGTGGAGCCTCTGTGACTTTGGCAAGAGTGGTTTCAGTGGCGCAGGGTTTGGGGTGAAGACAAAAGCACGAACGCGGTGGGCAGAAGAGAGACGGCAGGCTGGGAGGTAGAAACAATGAGCCTAAGCGAGTTTTTGCGGGAGCCATAAAGAGGTGTTGTGTTTAACGGTGGGATTGTGCCGAATGCTGCAAGGGCTCTGGAATCCATATGGCCATAAAATTTTGGAAAGAAAATAGAGATTCGTAGAAATGGAAGAATTTTTTTCAAACAGGAAATTTTACTAAGAACAGGCTGCAGAAGTTTCCTATTAGTGTGTAGGAAAGTATTCAAATGAAATTCCAGAATTCTAACTAGTATCTACCAGAAACCAGAGTAAACATCATTCTCAATGAGAAAATAGAAATCTTGATATAAGGATCAAATCAACAATGCCAAGTAACACCTCTGTTATTCCACATTGTACCCTGCAGTAGGTGCAAAAAAATGAATGAGATGTAATTTTTGAAAGGAAGAGAGACGTTCATTATTTACGTTCTTTTACATCAGGAGTGTGGTGATATGTGTGAGAAGGTTCTCTAAGTGTAGTTAATATAGATGTTTTTGTTTACATCAATGGGTAAGACAACTTGGGAGGGATAAATTGGGAGTCTGGGATTGACATATACACCCTACTATATTTAAAATAGATGAGATAACCAACAAGGACCTACTGTATAGCACAGGGAATTCTGCCTAATATTCTGTAATAACCTAAATGGGAAAAGAAGTTGAAAAAGAATAGATGTATGTATATGTATAACTGAATCACTCTGCTGTACACCTGAAACTAACACGACGTTATAAATCAACTATAGTCCAATATAAAATAAAAATTAAAAAAAAATAGTAAGACAGCTTGTCCTAACTACACTTGTTGGCCCACAATGTGAGCTTCTTGATGAAACTGAAAAATAGTTTTTAAATACTGCAAGAGTATTTCCCCAATTTTTTGGTACTATTCACAATGTAATGATAACAGATGTAACACATTTTAAAATTTAATCTCCATTATTAACATTTTCTCCATGACTTTGTTAAGGCTGGACAATTAACGAAACGATTAGTGAAGAACTGATTTGTAGTGTTTGTTGATTTTCACGCTGTCAATACTCTCGTCGTGGTTCCTTTCAAGCTACCGATGTGAACTCACTGAACGTGAGGTTGGAAGAGGTCCGCAGTAGCACACACTTACAAAGAATTCCCATCGTACAGAAACATTTGAAAAAATTAGGAGGTTGGGAGTAACATTTAACACTACTATATATAAAATAGATAATCGACAAGGACCTCCTGTAAAGCACAGGGAACTCTACTCAGTATTCTGTAATTACCTATAAGGGAAAAGAATCTGAAAAGGCATAGATGTATGTATATGTATAACTGAATCGCGTTGCAGAACACCCGAAACTAACACAACATTGTTAATCAACTATACTCCAATATAAAATAAACATTTTTTAACTAAAAAAGTTTTTAAGATACTAAAAAAAAAAAAACTTTCAGCACATAGATAAGAGGCGGGTGAGACCTGCACCGAGGGACAAGTCACTGGTGGCGCCCAACCGAGCAGAAGAGGGCAGAGCGCGGGGCTGGATGGAGGGATCTCCAGGGCAGCGCTCCGAGTCCTTGTGCCCTTGACCCCAGGCGGCTTGGAGGAGGGCATCTTTTCCTGGTGCTCCGGGCCCTGAGGACCTGCGCCCCTCGGGGCCATCGGAAGGGAACTTGGATATGGAAGCCTTCACCGAGATGATGCGGGCCAACGTGCCCGGGCTTCGCCCACACCCCAAGGGGGACCCTAGGGGACGCAGTGCAGAAGCTTCAGGGCAGTTGCGCGGTGCCAGGAACAAAGGGAAGCTGCAGCCACAGGGCTCTGAGGTCCCAGTTCAGGTATCCATCTCTCCAGGGCCCCGGCGAAGCTCCCAGAAGAGACTAGGTCTTCTCATGCTGCTGCCGGGGACCCCAGGGGCAGGCAGCCGGGCTGCGGAGGAGCGCCCCCGGGCGGGCGTTCCCCTGGGCTCTTCCCCAGCTGTTGGCTGGCGCAGGCCCAGGCGCGCTGGCCGAAGCCTGGGGGCTTCGGAAGACGCTGCGCGGACTGTGGGAACGGGGAAGGAGGAGGGCCCGCAGCCTGGGGTGGCCCGAGCCAGGAGACCCCCGAGGGACGAGCCGCTGCCTTCCGCCCGCAGGAGCAGCGGTGCTGGGGGCCAGAGGACCAGAGCACTCCCCGGCCCCCAAAGAGGCCCCCGAGCAGCCGCTCCCATGCGCGGACGAGCCGGCTGTGAGCCCGAAGGGGAGCGGTTCACAGATGCGCGGGGCCCTGAGGCCGAGGAGACGAAGGCCAGAAAGCACGGCTTCCGCGGAGCACCTACCAGAGCCGGCCGGCCTTCTGGGGTCGGGGCCCTACGCCCCACGCGGTGGGTTAGGGCCCAGGCCCAAGCCTGACTCCGCCCCCTTCTTCACCTGCCCCTCGACCCCGTGTCCACCTCGTCCCCGAGCTGCCAGGGCACAGGAAAGGGGGCGGGGGAAGAGCGTAGGGAAGCGAAGTAATTCGGACATGATGAGTTTGCGCGTTTATTATCTTTGTTTTTAATATGATCTGCTTAACCGTAGACTTATATAATTTAATTTTTATTAATGACTGTATTTACCAATCACCCCACCAGATTCCTGAAAACTTAACAATTGACCCTCTTGAGCTAGTAGGATCAGCCAGCCCTAGTACTGTATATCAGATAATCGTGTATTTAGAAAAGCAAAGAGAATTAAGTGAAAAACTAACAGATCCAAAGAAGGTTAAGTTGTTGGATACAAAATCAACATAATTATGAAATGCAGAGAAAAAATAGCGACATTGATTCACGACGGCAACAGGAACAATAAAATAATTAACAAAAAGCCTGAAACATAATGAGCAAGGCATATATTAAGGAAAGTGTAAAACTCTACTGATGGACTTTTTTTTTTGCGGTACGCGGGCCTCTCACTGTTGTGGCCCCTCCCGTTGCGGAGCACAAGCTGCGGACGCGCAGGCTCAGAGGCCATGGCTCACGGGCCCAGCCGCTCCGCGGCATGTGGGATCTTCCCGGACTGGGGCACGAACCTGCGTCCTCCGCATCGGCAGGCGGACTCTCAACCACTGTGCCAGCGGGGAAGCCCCCTGATGCACTTTTTGAAAGACATGAATAAATGGAGAGATGTATCTTGTTCCTGCTTACATGTATTTAATATTGTAAAGGTGTAAGTTCTCTCCTAAAGTAGTCTATACACTCAACACAATCTGAATCAAAATTCGAACAGGACTTTATGTCGACGTTGGCAAGCTGATTCTGAAGTTTGTTGGGAAAGAACATGCCCATGAATGAATTCTTGAAAAAGCTTAGTCTCCTAAATATAGAAACAATCTCTAAAATGTTGGTATTTAAAATAGTGAGATTCTGGTGCAGGAATAATCAAATATATTGGTGAGATGGAAGAAAGAGTTCAAAATGTTTCACCTCTTACAGAAATATTGAATTACATGGAAGGAAGCAATTCATTTACATCAGTGAGGAAAGGAAGGGGTGCAATTCTCTATCCTATGATTTAATAAAAAGTTTTAAAACTTGCTATCTCACATCGAACAAAAAAAATTATTCCAGATGCCTGAAAGAGGCAACCATTAAAGAAAGAAATGACTTTACAGAAATACAGGAAGTTACTTTTGTAATCTGGACATGGTGAAATATTTCCTCAGCAAGACACAAAACCTGGAGGCGATAAAGGAAACAATGGACAGCTTCTTAAGAACAATTTTTGTATGGCAAGAAACTCCATTATTCAAGTTAAAAATTAAGTTACAGACTGAGAAGAAACATCTGCTGCAAATACAGTGGTCAACGGATAGGTACTAACAATATATCAAGAGCTCCTATAAATCACTAAGAAAAAGATAATAACCCACCTAAACGAAAAATCGAAACCATCTCCTGTCCAGCAGGAATATCATGTGAGCTACATATGTAATTTAAAATTTTTCAGTAGCCATATGAAAATTATCGAAAGCAGCATGTGTATAATATTATTTTAACATGTTATCAATATAAAAATATTAATGCAGTATCTTACACCCGTAGACTAACTCTTTGAAATCTCTTGTGTATTTTGTGCGGATAGCACGTCTCTGTTCAGGCTAGCACATTTCACGTGTTCGATAGCCACACTTGACTCGTGGCTATCATGTTGGATGGCACAGATCTAGACAGTTCACAGAAGAAGCATAAATGGCCAACAGACTAAAATATGCTCCACCTCGTTCATAGGAAGGAAATGCAAGTGAAAGAAACAAGGAGATCGCACATTTTACCCGTCACATTGACAAACCTTGAAAGAAGGAAAATTGTTAGAAAAGAAACTTGGGTACAAAGAAGTTTATTATAGAATTGTTTGTAACAGCCAAAGGAAAAGAAGGAAAGGGAAAAAATGGGGAGGAGGGGAAAATGACAGCTCAGGGGGCAGACTGAGTTATGCACGTTAGATGCCTTCATGCAGTAGAGACTGCAGTGACTAAAGGGAATTAGCGGAACTGCGCGTGCTGGCATGGAAGCTTCTCTAAAAAACAATAGAAAGAAACGAACTTGTGGGAAATTTTATGTGATAAGATTTATATAACAAATTATTTTTTAGTTTGGTTTGTATGTACACATGTTTCTGAATGCACTGAAAACTCTGAAAGGATATAAATGGAGTATTACCAACAGTACTCTCTGGTGGGAAGTGTGGTGGACAGGCTTATGGACGCTGGGGAGGGAGAGTTCTCATTGAACAATGTGTAAATTTCTGCGCTAAGCACATGCTAGATTTGAAATTGGCAAAAGATTTCTTTTTAAACACGGGGTCTCCCTAAGCCACCACTGAGAATTCGAAGTTCTCGAGGATCCAGATTCCTCGGAGCTGGTTCTCTCACTAGCGTAGCCTTATAAATACACAGAGGCCATCCCAGGGAGGGCTAGCTTAGGATATATATTTTTATAGTTGCTGCAGGTACTGGGGGGGGGGGGGTCAGTAGTTATTTTTGACAATTCCAGTCTAAAGAGCTCCACATTGGAGGTATTTCACTCTATGCAAATTTTCTATGTCATCCAACCATCTTTTTCTGAACACATCCTTGAGGGCAAGTCCTCACATTAGGCACTGAGAGAATACCAGGATAAGAAGATAGGAGCCTGACTTAGGAGGACACATCCCACTCTGAGGGTCATTTTACGGGACAAAGGAAACCAGTTTGGTCTTCCTAACAGCAGAGTGTGGTCCTGCAGCCCTCACTTTTCAACAATCCAAGTTGTTAATAAAAGGTAAGATTTTGTTGGCATGTGCTTTCTACCCTTTACCCTTCCCCATTTCTTTGAACCTGGAATAAAAATATGTTATCTCTGAATAGAGGACAGAAAGCACAAGCTAAGGAAGGTATTGAAATCCCCCAAATATCACCAGGCAACCTGTTAATATAGCAACATTCAGTTGATTAGAACGCGTTGCAGGAGGGGAGCACGCCCCCTTGACAGTCTCAGCAGAGAGTCTTGATAAGAAAACTGTTGCTGAAAGTGACCTGTTTGCCCAAGTGAGCAGACTGTGGCCTCAGATACACTGACAGGCAGAAATTTCCGGAAGCAACATTGGTTAGTTACTTCCTTGGGCGAAGTTTTCTAGAACCAACAACTAAGCCATGCTTGGTTGAGCATTTCCACATCCAGTCTTTGTTCCCAAATTCTCATTTTTTTTTAAGCCAGCAGTTGACACGGGTGGTCCCCGTTCTGAGTCCCACTCACTCTACTGTAGGTGGTTGCAGTTTCTCAATGGCGAGTGGAAGCTAAGAAGAAACCTGAGTCCATTACAAACCGAGAGCTCAGCGAGCTCTGCCCACTTCTAGATTCCTTGCTATGTGAGAGAAAAAAGACTATTTAAGCCAATGCGAGTAGGTTTGTGTTTTCGGCCGCAAAATTCACCTCCTAATCAATGAACCTTGAGGAGGAAGAATTATCTTGTGTCAAGGAGCCCCAAGCTCTGAAGGGATTTTCTGAAAAGAGAAGCAAACGTGGGCCAGAGATGAAAGTCTTTCTAAGCCATGCTGAGGAGAGGGGTTTTATCTGTGGCGGGATGGCGAGCCTCTTCAAAACTAGGCAGGAAATGATGTTACCAGATTTGTGTTTTAGAAAACTCTGGGGGCATTTTGGAGACTAAATTAGAGGTGACATTGGAGCCAAGAAGACCTACAAGAAGGTTAAGGACCTGAGCCGTGACGGTGGTGTGAAGAGTCGTTCCTTTACTCCTCCATCCCACCTATGTATGTTGAACGCTCACTATTTGCCAGGCACGGTGCTAGGCATTGGAGAGTCAATGGTAAATAACCAAAACAGTCCCTGTGGGCTTACAGTCTAATCCATGTCGAGGTCCTACCATGTGCTGGTTGTTTTATGTTCATGATCGCATCTGCTTTTCAAAAACACCGTGGGGTGTGTGTGTGTGTGTGTGTGTGTGTGTGATGGGATCATGGACACTATTATCTTTCATCACAGATGAAACCCTGAGGACACTTGGGAAGTGTGAGAAAGGACAGATATGAAGGAGGCTGAGCAACTTGATTTCTTCTAACACAGAGTGTTGCTGACCTAAGCTAGTGGACTGCTGCACGTGAGGAGTCTCAGACACCTGTACATTTTCAGCGAGTGCTTCCTACAACCCTTGCCCTGCTGGGTGGTCAGCAAACACTGAGTAGCTTCATTTCCAAACCCACCCCTGCTCTCGTCCTCAAAGCAGCAGTTTTGTGTGAAGCAACTTAACGCTTGCTTTTCTCAGGATGGGTACTGATGGAGACATATTATTTTTTAATCTATCCACAGTCTCTCTCTACCCCAGGTAATGCATCCCAGAAGAATCCCACTTCTACTCACCATGGTTCTTCTTCACATGTACTTTCCCCTCTTCACCCTGTTCCTGTTCATTCTCTCACTCCACTGAGGGAACTCTGCAATTCATTTTAGCTACTTAACTACGAAATCTTCAGCAACCATTTCACATCTCAGTGATAAGAAGAGAGACTCTGTCCTCGGCAGTCCCCTGGCATTGTGACAGCCTTCTGCCAAGAGTCTTCCTCTTTTCTTTTAGAGACTCCTTGAGCAATAGATTGGAATGATCAACTCCTGAAATTCTTCCCCTTTCATACTCTGCATTTGGGGCCTTGTGAAACTGCCTCTTGGAATCATCCCACAGATCTTATGATTAAGATTCTACAACCGACCTCTTGGGAGCTCATTACAAACAATGAACTGTCCTTTGAGTCGTCCCACGGTCTGTCCCCTTTCCCTCCCTCCTCCCCGCCTTCCTCTTCCTCACATCTGTTGAATTCCTTTTATCCACTTGGAACAACAATGGAAGCAGCAGACAGCAGACCCCGAGCTACTTCCTCCAACTTTCCCCGTTCCCTCTGCTCATGCAGCCGTCTGTGCATCATCTCCTCCGCGATGGCCTCATTCTCAGCGCCGTCCCTCCCCAGCGCGAGCCTGTGCCTGCTTTCCCACACTCCATAGCCGCTGCCCTGCCCAAGCTGCCAGATCTTTCTTCCCCGTGTCACCCCAATTCCTCCGCCATCCTCAGTCCTCTCAGAACAGATGTGAGCTCTTTCAGGTCACCCCCCTCTTCCCCAAATAGGCAGCACACTTTACTCTTATAAAAATAGTAAAGAATATGGTCACGAGGGTTATAACATGATGTCACATTACCTTTTAAACAAACAGTTTAAATCATTTTCTGCTATTATTCATAAGTCTACAGAATTGAACAGAGGAAAATACTCACACAGACATATGCCTTACATTATAATAAATTATACTGAATACCTGGACACTTATTTTTCAATGGTTACTTTCATTATTCTAATCTTTCAATCACCTTTAGAAGTCATGAAATGGAGTTATTGATTCCCACCTGCCTACCTTGTTAACTGGGAGATTCAAATTGTCAAAATGATTGTGAAAGTTCTTTAAAAACAGCCAAACTCTGTAGAAATGTGATGCATTACTGCCTAACTTCTCCCACCTGTCACGTGACAGACCTTGTACTCTCACAATATCTCTGTATTACCCGTGGAATCATTCCCATTTTATAGATGAGAAAACAGGCAGAGATTATCCACAATCAAAAGTCAGACAAAGGGAGGGAGACGCAAGAGGGAAGAGATATGGGAACATATGTATATGTATAACTGATTCACTTTGTTATAAAGCAGAAACTAACACGCCATTGTAAAGCAATTATACCCCAATAAAGATGGTAAAAAAAAAAAAAAAAGTCAGACAATTATGGGCTTCCCTGGTGGCGCAGTGGTTGACAGTCCGCCTGCCGATGCAGGGGACACGGGTTCGTGCCCCGGTCCGGGAAGATCCCACATGCCGTGGAGCGGCTGGGCCCGTGAGCCATGGCCACTGAGCCTGCGTGTCTGGAGCCTGTGCTCCACAACGGGAGGGGCCGCAGCAGTGAGAGGCCCGTGTACCGCAAAAAAAAATAATAATAATAAAAATAAAAATAAAAGTCAGACAATTATATAAGTGGCAAAATACCTCCTACTTCTAGTCTTCCCTGTTTTTATAAACTTCCTGTTTTGCAACGTGGAGCTGTAGCAAAATCATACATGGAAAATGCATATGGTCTAATTTGTTCAAATCAACTTCTTTCAGTGCAGCATAAGTGTTACAGTGCTACCATTTAAACTCTCAGCAGCTGGATAAAATATCTACATATATGCAAATTAAGTGACAGAAAGCACTAACCAAATATAAGGGCAATTTTGTTGTACATCCTATGATTATAGGTTGCCAGGACCCAAATCAACCCCCTTATTCTGAATAGCCAGGGATATGCCACTATGGGGCATCGACTCTTACAAAGTAGACAAACACTATTTAAAATATTGATATCCATTAATATGATACATTTGAGCATTTATTTGGTAATTTGTGGAATGATGTGCTTCTATGAACACAGATTGAAATGTAAGGGAAATTAAGGAAATTTTAAATCTTTGAAGCCCCAACTAAAATATACTTTATTGATAAACTCAATCATTCATGTTTCAGTGAACCAATAAAAGAAAACCATTTCCTCTAGTTAAAAACAGCAGAGTCACTATTCATACTATTTTTTTAACATCTCTGTTGGAGCATAATTGCTTTACAATGGTGTGTTGCTGCCGTATAACAAAGTGAAGCAGCTCTATGTACACATGTATCCCCATATCTCCTCCCTCTTGCGTCTCCCTCCCACCCTCCCTACCCCACCCCTCTAGGTGGTCACAGAGCACAGAGCTGATCTCCCTGTGCTATGCGGCTGCTTCCCACTAGCTAGCTACCTTACGTTTGGTAGTGTATGTATGTCCATGCCTCTCTCTCACTTTGTCCCAGCTTACCCTTCCCCCTCCCCGTGTCCTCAAGTCCATTCTCTACATCTGCATCTTTATTCCTTTCCTGCCCCTAGGTTCTTCAGAATCATTATTATTTTTAGATTCCATATACATGTGTTAGCATACAGTATTTGTTTTTCTCTTTCTGACTTACTTCACGCTGTATGACAGACTCTAGGTCTATCCACCTCATTACAAATAGCTCAGTTTCGTTTCTTTTTATGGCTGAGTAATATTCCATTGTATATATGTGCCACATCTTCTTTATCCATTCATCCGATGATGGGCACTTAGGTTGTTTCCATCTCCGGGCTATTGCAAATAGAGCTGCAATGAACATTTTGGTACATGACTCTTTTTGAATTTCGGTTTTCTCAGGGTATATGCCCAGTAGTGGGATTGCTGGGTCGTATGGTAGCTCTATTTTTATTTTTTTAAGGAACCTCCATACTGTTCTCCATAGCGGCTGTGTCAATTTACATTCCCACCAACAGTGCAAGAGGGTTCCCTCTTCTCCACACCCTCTCCAGCATTTACTGTTTCTAGATTTTTTGATCATGGCCATTCTGGCTGGTGTGAGGTGATACCTCACTGTGGTTTTGATTTGCATTTCTCTAATGATTAGTGATGTTGAGCATTCTTTCATGTGTTTATTGGCCATCTGTATATCTTCTTTGGAGAAATGTCTATTTAGATCTTCTGCCCATTTTTGGATTGGGTTGTTTGTTTTTTTCTTATTGAGCTGCATGAGCTGCTTGTAAAATTTGGAGATTAATCCCTTGTCAGTTGCTTCATTTACAAATATTTTCTCCCATTCTGAGGGTTGTCTTTTCATCTTTATGTTTTCCTTTGCTGTGCAAAAGCTTTTAGGTTTCATTAGGTCCCATTTGTTTATTTTTGTTTTTATTTCCATTTCTCTAGGAGGTGGGTCAAAAAGGATCTTTCTGTGATTTATGTCATAGAGTGTTCTGCCTATGTTTTCCTCTCAGAGTTTGATAGTTTCTGGCCTTGCATTTAGGTCGTTAATCCATTTTGAGCTTATTTTTGTGTGTGGTGTTAGGGAATGTTCTAACTTCACTCTTTTTACACGTAGCTGTCCAGGTTTCCCAGCACCACTTATTGAAGAGGCTGTCGTTTCTCCACTGTACATTCTTGCCTCCTTTATCAAAGATAAGGTGACCATATGCGCGTGGGTTTATCTCTGGGCTTTCCATCCTGTTCCATTGATCTATATTCTGTTTTTGTGCCAATACTATTTGTTTTATGTAATATTTTTCTTTTCAGGATTGCAAAGGCTGCTTTACCTTCCCCCTCCAAAAAAGCCCCATTAATCCTTTTGAGACATTTGGTAGATAGATTATCAAATATTGATTAGATTATTTAAAAACAACCCCCAATAAAACCAAACATCAATCTCTATTAAAAATTTCTCCAATAATGATCGATTAATCTCCAGTAATGGTTTGTCCAATAGTGTGAGTGATAATCTCTTTAAAAAGCCTTCTATTTTTAAAATTAATTAATTAGTTTATTTATTTATTTGGTTGTGTCAGGTCTTAGTTGTGGCATGCAAACTCTTAGTTTCAGCATGCATGTGGGATCTAGTTCCTGACCAGGGATCGAACCCCAGCCCCCTGCATTGGGAACACAGAGTCTTATCCACTGTGCCACCAGGGAAGTCCCCTATTTTTTTGTTGAACTACCAAACAAAACCCATTAAGTTCCAGAATAAAAGCAGGACGCAATCTGACAAATTATTAGAACTGAGTAGGAAGCCCATAAATGAAGCCAGACATCCAGGGTCAACTGATATTCAACAAATCACAATGGTAAATTAGTGCAAAAATGATTTTTTTTTCAATGAAAGGTGCAGGAATAATTGGATAATCATATGCCAAAAAAAAAAGAACTTTGTTTCGCATCTCATGCCATTAAAAAAAATTCCCTCAAACAGATCATCGGCCTAAATGTAAGACATAAGACTATAAAACTTCTAAAAGAAAACTTCCATGAGAAAACATTAGTGACTTTAGATTGGGCAAACATTTCTTAGATATGATCATAAGAGAAAAAATGATAAGTTGGACTTGGTTACAATTAGGAACTTCTGCTCTTTGAAAGACATCATTACAAAAATTTTAAAAACGAACCACAAACTGGGAGAAAACATTAGCAAATCACATGTCTGATAAAGGTTTTGGATCCAGAAAACATAAAGAACTCTCAAAACTCAATAAGAAAACAAACAATCCAATTTTTTAAAATGGGCAAAAGAGTTGAACAGACATGTCATCAAAGATAAACGAAAATGCTAAACAAGTATGTGAAAGACATTCAAATCATGAGTCACTGGCAAAATGGAAATTAAAACCACTATGTGGCCATGAGAATAGCTAAAATGAACAATACTGACCACAGCAAGTGTTGGAGAGGATGTGTCTTAAGTGCAACTCTCATACACTGCTAGTGAGGATGCAAAATGGTACCGTATGGTTCCACTTCTATAAAATTCTAGGAAATGCAAATTCATCTATAGTGACTCAGAAGCAGATCAGTGGTTGCCTGGGGATGGGAAGTGAGGAGACAGGGTGGGAGGGAGGGATCATAAGAGGATGCGAGGGAACTTTTGAGGGTAATGGATATATTCATTATCTTAATTGTGGTGAGGGTTTCATGGATGGATACATATGTCAGAAGTTATCAGATTTCCTAGAATTTTACATGACTGGAGCCATGCAGTATATGCTCTCATTCAACATAATTATTCTGAGATTCATCCATGTTGCTGTGTGTATCAATGGTTCATTCCTTTGAAATGTACACTCTGAAATGTGTTTTATTGATTATACCTCCATTAAACTGCAATTTTTATAAAGCCAGAGTACTTTTTAACATCATCCTATTTAATTCATCTGAGAAGAGTGTCTGCTCTTTAACTGTAATTTGCAATTTGTTTAATAGTCTTTAGTGAAAGTTTGTATATTCCTGATTTATTTGACTTATTTTTGTTCATATGTAGTAAATGTCTTTAATCAATATAATTAATTGATGCTGAAATATCACTGATTTCCCTGTACTCTTCTGTATCTCTCTCTCTTGTATTCTTGAATAAAGTAAGTCTTTATTCCATATATTCATTCATAATTTATGAAGAGCCTATTACGTGCTGGATCCTAGCAATGCCTGAGGATACAAAGGTAAGTGAGTCCAACGATGATTCTTAGGATTTACTGCCAGCATTATGTTATGCAAATATCTGCTAATTTCAAACTATTTTATTTAGGTATTTTCTTGGAAGATGACACCATATATTATTTAATTTTTATACTTTTCTTAGTCTAGAGACAATTCCTATGAAGATGAGGAATGTATTAGACTTTCCACTGCAGGCAAAAGGACAATTGTGCAAAGAGAATCTGGGGGCTTCCCTGGTGGCACGGTGGTTAAGAATCTGCCTGCCAATGCAGGGGACACCGGTTGGATCCATGGTCCGGGAAGATCCCACATGCCACAGAGCAACTAAGCCTGTGAGCCACAACTACTGAGCCCGCGTGCCACAACTACTGAAGCCTGTGCACCTAGAGCCTGTGCTCCGCAACCAGAGAAGCCACCGCAATGAGAAGCCCGCACACTGCAATGAAGAGCAGCCCCCGCTTGCCGCGACTAGAGGAAGCCCGCGTGCAGCAACAAAGACCCGATGTAGCCAAAAATAAATAAAATTAGAAAGAAAAAAAAAAGAAAGAGAATTAGGAATGTTTACCTGGACCAACAGAATGCTGAGGGCCTTCAGGATTCACAGTTAGCCTGTGGTCTCACTGGATCCTGCACTGCTAGGGCCCAGTACAGACAGGCCCCGTGAGTAAATGAAGAAGAGTGGTGGTCCCATCTGTATCAGTCAGGGCTCTCCAGAGAACCAACAGGATAAAGTATGCATACAGTTATAGATTTAGATACAGGTTCGATAGAGTATAATATATATTACATATCATATATGTGTATAAGGAGCATTATTATAGGAACTGGCTCATGTAATCATGGAGGCCAAGAAGTCCCACCATCTGCTGTCTGCAACCCAGAGGACCAGGAAGGCTACGGCATAATTCAGTCTGAGTCCAAGGGCCTGAGAGCCCAGAGCACCCAAGTCCAAAGGCAGGAGAAGATGACGTCCCAAGCCCAACAGAGAGCAAATCTGCCCTTCCACCATCTTTCTGTTCCACTCAGGCCCTCAAGGGCTTGGCTGTCCACCCACATTGGGAAGGGCCATCTGTTTTACTCACCAAGTCAAAGGCTACTCTCTTCTGGAAACACCCTCACAGACACACCCAGAAGTCACGCTTTATCTGCTCTCTGGGCATCCCTTAGCCCGGCCATGCTGACACGTGAAATGAACCATCACACCGTCCAAGGCAGGAATATGGAGGATTGTAAACAAGGGGCAAGGGGCTACCCAGGCAGCCGTAAAAAGGTGAGGGAACGCTGTGCTCAGGACCAGCATTTCCCGTAGGCAAAGGAGCGGCTATCCCAGAATGGGGTGAGAGGGCACTGCCACAAGAGTAATAACATATTCCAAGAGAATAAAATAAAATGTGCTGTCATTCAACTACTAACATCATCAAATAATTTTTTTAATTATGACCAATTAGCCAACTTAATGATTAGAATTAAGAATTGTTTTCTAATACAGAGGCTGCTGTGATGGTCTATTATACCAATTATTTTGAAAAATTAAAAAAAAAAACTAATGATAACCTATAAGGGAAAAGAATCTGAAAAAGAATGTGTATATATATGTATAACCAAATCACTTTGCTGGAATCTGCAACCAACACAATATTGTAAACCAACTATACTTCAATTAAAAAAAAGAAAAAAAAAACTAATGAAAAAAATTTGAAAGGTAGGGTAAAACCTAAATCCACCCATAAGTGTGAAGCTACCAGGCATATTTGTATCCTAGCCTCGATTTTGAAATAATACTGAGATATTTATAAGCCAAAAATTCTTAAATTATTTTTAATAACTGTTATGACAGTGTAATTTTTTTAAAAAATTCTAATGCAAGAGGATTACATGGAGACATTAAAATAGGCTTTATCCTATGCATTTCCTCGGGCCCCTGTACATGTTTAGAAAGCCTCAGTTGTTGCTACCACATGAACCAAAGTGGCTTCATATCTCTTTCCAGTCTCAGGTTGTATGACATGAAATCCAGAACTTTCTCTTACTATCTACAGCTGGGGGGTGGGAGTGGAGGGTGGAATTTTGGAAGAAAGGGAGTCTAAAGGAGAAAATAAGGAAAGAAAATAATAAGAAGAAAGATACACAAGGAAGGAGCTGGAGAAGAAAAAAAAACAGGATGTGGAAAATAGAAGAGAAAAAAAATTGGATGAAGGAGAAAGAGAGGGATGAAAACAATGTAAAAGGGAACTGAAAAATGAGCTGCTTATGCAGATAGACTGTTCACAACATAATTTGCTTCTCTCTTTACAGATCAGGGCACGCGACCCAGTGGTTTTCAAGGTGTGCTTTAACTGTTACTGCTAAAAAGCTAGAAACTCTTATTTTCTTTTACTTCCCAGCCTCTTCTCACCCATCCACAACGCTGATGTAGAAAAAGCGGAAAGAGAGAAAGAAGCAGATGGGCATCTAGTCACGAACAGCTTGTGGTTGTTACAGAGGACACTTGCTGGAGAACATCTGCCTGGAAAAGCAGAGCCTGATGGAAACCGCCCGCGGTGGACACAGCTGAGACCACTGCCAGCTTCTGAAGTGTGGGGCAAAGGGACAGAGACGTGGCCTCTTCTGTCCTCGCTTTCTGGGCGGTTGTCACCTATCTGCTCCTGACAGACAGGGTTTCCTTTGGAGAGTCAAACCTCTTGCCAAGCCTTCTTTCAGCCAAAACTCCTGTTCCTCTAATTTACAGGAAAAAGAGGAAGGCAGAATCCCACCCATCCTTTTCTGAGCTGATTATTTTCCATTTGAAATTAACGAACTTCCCACAGTGAGGCCAAGTTGCTTTGCCCAGATAACGAAGTTGGACTTTTGCTTCACACGAAGCCGTTCAAACTGGCGTGGATCTCGGCCATTAAGGGACAGAGTCCTTCCCATGGCCGAAAGGAAGGAATGCAGCTGTTTGATGGAGATCAAAGTTAGACCCAAGTTTCTCTCGAAATTTATCTGCCCCTTGTTAACAGGCGAATTTACAGTGAAAAGGTTAATAGTCAGTCAGGGTTTTTCACATGGGGTCTATAGTTTATGTGTCTTCCAGGGGTGGCCAAGTGTTTCCGAATATAAGCTGAAGATGGTAAAGAGTGGTGATCCTGGACCGGGAACCCGACACCATCCCGGATCACACAGAACGCTAACCTCGCAGGAAGAGCCACATCCCTGTGGTGCGGCATCAAGGAGCCTGACCGTTAAAGACTCACAGCTTTTCACAAGCAGCAACTGACAGAAAAATATACAGCGAGAGTCTCCGTGGTATAAATCCTTCTATAGACCTCCCGCCTCCTGGGCGTCCTTAAAGTCAGGAGACTTCAAAGGCAGAGCTACAAGTTACTCCTGTGCACGAACAGAAACTACGGCGTTAGGAGAATCGGAAGACGGGGCGATTTGTCTACTCAGGCTCACGTTTAATGTAAATACTCAAACCATAGGGACTAGAATGGCTTTAGCTTCTTGAGAAAAGAAAGGAGATGGCGAGCGTCTGCTTCTCGCCCACCTGCAGGGCTCCCCAGACCTGGGCTGAAGGGCAGGGGTTTGTCAAGAAGGTTCAGAGAGAGGGGAATAGGGCCAGTGGGGGAAAGATCGTGGCGGGTCAAGGTCAGGGGCGAGACTGGCTCTTTTCCACATATTGACTTGGGCTCTTGGAATGAAAACTTAGAGATTAGTTTTCAGATGATTGAATTAATGCAAAATGTCAGCATTTTTCATTGCTAAGCATGAGTTTTAATCTGAAGAATTTGTCTTTTTGCGAGTGAAGATGAACAAGGCAGGAAGTAGACATTTTTACATTGATGAATTTTAAGCGAAAGGGTTTTTTTTTTTAATAAATTAATTTTATTTATTTATTTTTGGCTGTGTTGTGTCTTCTTTGCTACACACGGGCTTTCTCTAGTTGTGGCGAATGGGGACTACTCTTTGGTGCGCGGGCTTCTCATTGCAGTGGCTTCTCTTGTTGCGGAGCACGGGCTCTAGGCGCACAGGCTTCAGTAGTTGTGGCTCACGGGCTCCAGAGCACAGGCTCAGTAGTTGTGGCGCATGGGCTTAGTTGCTCCGTGGCATGTGATATCTTCCGAGACCAGGGCTCGAACCTGTGTCCCTTGCATCAATTAGCAGGCAGATTCTTAACCACTGCGCCACCAGGGAATCCCAAAAGATTTCATTTTTTTGTATGTCTCACTATACCCTGGTCATGTCCTTAAAGATGGTGACACCAGGAAGAAGGGGACCAGGAGAAATTCTGAAGTGACACACTAGTCACCCTCACCTTCACCTCCATGCAGGCCAGGGAGTAAAATTACAAAAAAAAACCAAAACAAAAAACCATGAAACACCTAAGCACCTTATTGTGGAAGGCATCTTTAACATGAAGATAGAAGTTCATTCATTCAACAAATATTTATTGAACACCTACTATGTGCTTTAGGCAGTGGGTACCGAAGGTGCAGCAGCTAACGGCACAATGTTCTTATACTTCTAGGCCTTTGTTCTAGTCAGGGAGACAGAGAGCAAACAAATAAACAGTACGGTGTTGGTAAGAAGTAACAGGGATAAAATTAAGCAGAGTGGGTATGAAAGTATAAGCGTGATGGTCTTATATAGAATGATCAGTGTAGGAAGCCCTCTCTGAATAAATGCCTTTCCAGCCAAGACCTACAAGAAAGAAGAAGATAGACATGTGCGGGTGAAGGAAACAGTGCGTGCAAAGGCCCTGAGGTGGCAGATATAGGCTTGAGGGGAGAAGCATATGCAGGATACAATATGCTCGTGCAGGGCTGGAGAGGAGCTGGTGAGGGTGAGTTCATTCATCTGAGGTCCCCCTTCTGTAGTGAAGGAATTGAATGGCAAAGAGCTTAATTCCCGAATTAATTGTCGTTTTGATCCAAAAGGATTACTGGTAACAAACCTGGAGAGTGAAGTGACTTATGTGAGTTCACCTCATTGGTTCTTGGCAGAATCAGGATCAGTCTTCTAGAACTGCTGCTGGTCTGTCTGGGACCTTTGGGCAAATTCGGAAAAGGTGTCTCTTCCTCTCGGAAATGCCACCCATGCCAGGGTGAGCTCCCTGGCAGGTCGGCCTGGCCAGGATTGCAGCTCTCACTCACCTCCTTGGGTGTTGTGTAACTCGGCCCAGTCTGAACAAGGACACACAGTGGTCCAGGATCAATAGTTTCTTCCTATTCCACAATACCTCCCCTACTAAGGATCCTACAGGCTCCAGGTCATTGGTTTCATGTTTGAACTCGAGTTAATTCTGATTACACAGCTCACCCTGCAGTAGCTGTGCAGCACGATGCTCCTTTGAGCCCCTGGGTCTGTGTTGGAAATGGTGGGCTGCCGGGAGAGACCGGGAAGCTTGGCCACAGATGGAGTGTGAGATGGGTATTAGTTTCCTGTTGCTGCTGTAACAGATTGCCACAAACCTGGTGGCTTAAGGCAACACAGACTCACTGTCCTCCAGTTCTAGAGGTCAGAGCCCTAAAATCGAGGGGTGGGCAGAGCCACACCCCTTCTGGAGGCTCTAGGGCGGAATCCACTTCCCTGGCCTCTCCAGCTCTCGGAGGCCGCCGGCATTCCTCGGCTTGCGGCTCCTTCCTACCCTCAAAGCAGTAGGATGGCGTCGTCGAATCCCTCTCTTTCTGTCCCCTTGCCTCTGCTTCCATTGTCAGCACTCCTCCTCTGACTCTGACCCTCTTCCAAGGGCCCTCGTGACTGCACTGGGTCTGCCTGGAAAATCCTGCATGATCTCCCCATCTCAGGATCCTACATTTAACCACATTTACAAGATTCCTTTTGCCGCGTTAAGTGACATGGCAGCTTCCAGGGATGTGGACATGCTTGCAGGGGCGTCACTCCATCTAGCACCAGATGTAATAAGAAAGTGCACTCGTGGAAGAGGCCCTTGCTCAGCACTGTTCCTGGCCTTGAAATTTCTTTCAGAGACTCATTCTTCACCCCTCGAAGCCTTCCTGATTTGTCAAGAAGTCACTGATGAAATATAAATGTCTGCTGGGAGACAGGACATGTTAAACCTTACCTGCAGAGATTTTAGCAGGAGGAGAAAGACCCTGGGAAATAATTAGAGAACATGAGGAGGGGCGTTTGAGAAGTATAAGCTGGAAAACCCATATTTCCCAGTTTTTGCTAAGAGCTAAGTTACTCTTTAGAAAGAGCACATGACTAGGAATCTCAAATTCTAGTCCTTATTAGCTATAAACCACGGAAATTGCCTTTAATGTGTTTGTGTCTCATTTTCCTCACGATATGGAGGAATCATAGCCGCCCTACCTAAACCACAGGGCAGTGTGGATGACATCAAGTGTAACAGACTAGATCAGCTAATATTCCTCCAGTGATAAATCTCTGACACGCATCACCTCCTTTCATGCTCACAACTGCTCTATGAGGAGGCGCTTTGATTACCCACAGTTAACACGTGAGGAGACTGAGGCGTGGGTCAAATAAGGTGACCACGGTCCCACGGTGAGGCGGCAGCAGGGCTGGGAAGTGAACCCTGATCCCTGGAGTCCAGGGTCTCTGCCCTTCATCACTGCAGACTACCCTGCCTGCAGAACATCCGTGGGAAAAGCGCACACCAGCCCAGGGTCAGTACCGGGCATAGCATCAGCACGAGGGCCCAGAAAGGAGGCAGAGAAAGTAAAGCCAGGCTGCCTTAAAAATTACGAAAGGCAGTAATTTCAAGGCAAGTGAGGTCTGTGAAGGAAAGGATCATAGTTTCAGGGTTGACATTAGGAGCCACTTTAAAATTCCGGCCACTGAGATGCAAATTAGCAAAGGCCAGCCCTTCATTCTCTCCCTCTGACCCTCCCTGGCCCTGAACCTCCAGCTGGGGGAGACCCAAACAAGGCCGGTTTCAGGAACCACACAGCTACTTTGTTCTTAAAGTATTAAACACTAACCTCAATACTTTAGAAAAAGAAGGAAAGAAAATCATAACATCCTAACGACATGAGAAGGAGAAAAGCAAGGTGATTTAAGAATGAACAAGTTAGAAACGAGGGAGTAACTTAGGTTTATAACCCCATTCCAGTGGGGTTCCTTTAATAAGAAAACTGCCCACCAAAATAGATGAATCCTGAAATGTTCTTTGAGAAAAACACAAATGAAAGAAGAAAGGAATAAGAAAAGCTACGGAATAGATTGAATAAATGAGACCGTTATAAACACTTGAATATATATTTTCACTTAGACAAATGTTCTTTCCCCAAAATTGACAACAGAAGTGCTGCAAAATGGGAACAGACCAAACAGGAATGCACTTCCTGGCCTGGGTCCCATTAAGTCCTCCCGTGAACACCGGAGAATGCTGTTTGCATCTCTGCACCCTGAACTCCTACCCTCTGCTTCCTCCTTCCTTTCATCTGCCCCGTCCCCCCGCCCAGACCCCTTCCTGGGTCACCACCCCTGTTCCATCCGCTCCTCCCCGGCCACTCCTGTGCCTTGAGGAGTCAGGCTCACTTCTGAACAAGCTTCCCTACAAGCTAATGTATTTCTCATTAGTTAGTTACTTATGCAATTATTGTGTTAATTTTGAACAAAACAGACCGAAATCCCTGTTCTCTGAGAACTTACATTTTTAGTGGAGGAAGGCTGACAGTCCGCAGAGGCAATAAGGGGAAAAAAGAAAAGTGAAGCAGGCCCTGAACTTCCCGGTACAGAATGTCTGTCTTGATCGCCGTCAACACTTGCAAGACAGGTTTTCTTCTGCCCCCGTCACTAGATTTTCCCAAGATTATCTGACGCACCTTGGTCCGATTATCTAGACCAAAAAGAGTTAACACGTAGCCTCAGTCATGCATTTAATCCTCAGAGCAAGGCTACCAGGTAATACACAATATCATCATCACTTTTTTTTTTTTACAGATGCAGAAACTGAGATGCAGAGAGATCAGGAAACTATCTCCCAGCTCGGAAGGGGCTGAGCTGGGATCTGAACCAGAGCGTCTGTCCCCGGAGCTCGTGCCTTTATCGCTACAGGTCTGTCTACACTTCAGACCAAAGTCGTCTCACAGGGACTCCTTCCAGGATCCTTCCTGACGATTCCAAATTTCTATGTGTTTGCAGGCTTCTCCGTATTTGTTCAAAAGTTGTCCGTCCTCTTGCCAAGCTCCCCACTGCGGCTGCCCCCTTCTTGCACCTTCAGAGACCTTTCACACCTCCAGTGGTAGCCCCCTGCCCTGTGACCTTTGTAAAACAAGGAACAGAGCACGAGTGTGAATGAACGTGCTTTCTTTCTGTCCTGCTCAGGACACAGACCTTCTCAATGTTGTTCGGAGGCATCAGTGAAGCAGGAAGGAGATTATGACTGTTATCAAAGGAATGGCAGCAGTTCCTAAAGGGGCGGCGTGATCACCTTAGGACACACAAAATAGTAGCGTTCTTCCTGATTCCTCCCCACCTCCATCACTGCCTTTAACCAGCGGGGTTCCACGGGGTCACCTCTTCAAGTTCTCCTGTTGTGCGGGGGGGGGGGAACCCCAGTCGGAGGAGGCTTGGCAGGGCTCCAGGGAGGCAGAGTCAGAGAATGACATCACCATTCTTTGTGGATTTCCCTCGTTTCCATTTTGAGGGAAAATCCTCAAAACGTCTCGCACACGTTTGCAGTAACTTTGGTTAGTACCTAACACAGGTAATGATTACTGCGTGCTGGATATTAAGGGCTTCCCATAAGCTAACTCATTTAATCCTCCCAACAGCCCTATGAAACTGCTATTCCTATCACTACATGTTATGGCTGTGGACACTGAGGCAGAGAAGTTAAGGTCACACGGCTAGTGTATAGCAGATGTTGGGATTTGAACCCAAGCGGCCAGCTCTGCAGGCTGTACTCTTAACCACTATCCTATACAAAACTTCTCACTAGACAGTAAGTGAAAAACTGATACAAAGCTATCTGTATCATGTGATCACATGTCAAACATGCGATGTCAAACAAACAAGCAAACAAACAATCTAAGTAACTAGGTAGAGAGAAAAGACTAGAAGGAAATACACCGAGAGATGACTAGTGATTATTCTGGGTGCAGAAAGGGCTGAGCAATTTTATTTTCTGTCCTCTACTGTTTTGATTTTCCACATTTCCTCTTATAATGTTTATAATGAAAACTAATACATTTCACGTTTCAGTTTTGAATGACTGCAATCCATTGAAACATGGAAAATACAACTGCAGTGTACTTCCTTCGCCCCAGCAGAAAGATAATTTACACAGCCAAATCTTCCATCCCATTTCCCCATCCTGGCCCCCTATCTCCCACCTACATATTGACTTTTATTTGTATAACCATCCTACATGCCAGACCACTCTTCTTAAGGCAATATTTTCTTTATATCACTTCCCTATTAAGAGGATTCTGTCTTCCTGTTACTCATGGAGTTCAATTAAACTCTTTAGCCTGGACTTCAATTTGTCCACGATCTGGCCCTA
Organism: Stenella coeruleoalba; assembly: GCF_951394435.1. NCBI lineage: Eukaryota > Metazoa > Chordata > Mammalia > Artiodactyla > Delphinidae > Stenella > Stenella coeruleoalba. Next base: position 181,708,813 of record NC_137147.1, on the reverse strand, counting down.
ACCTTCTCTGGAGGCTTTTCTTCCATTTTTTCCCCCTGTGTGTTCCCTGTGACTCACGCAGTCCCATTTCAATCCTCTACCTGGCTCTTTCCTTGCTCCAGGCAGCTCCAAGGTGAGCGTGACGGAGCGGACCAGCAGTGTGAGCCCGGCTTCTGCACCGGCTTGGAATTAGCTCCTGCCTCCTATAGACGACGTCCCGGGCTGCTGAGCCTTGCCCTGCCCGGGGTCCGACAGCACCGGGAGCCAGGGACCCCGAGGAGGTCTCAGCACGCCCAGCCCTCCTTCTAGATGAGCACTCAGGCTAGCACGTGGGCCTCTTCTGCTCTGCATTTGCCGCTGTCCGCCGATGAGCCGGTGTTCTGCACAACCCCGGCTGGCTTTAAGCTGGACCGCACCCAGCCCTCTTGACTCCTTATTGGACTGACAGCTAGATTCCCCAGCACACTACTCTGCTCGCTGAATTAGACCTCCTTGAATCACCTGACCCCCCGCCTGAGTACCCTGGGTCCTGGAGGTGACCAACTCCTTGGCGGTCCACACTGACCCCGGACTCCACTGCCTCACCCTCTCTCCCAGACCTGTTCCGTCACCAGCCTGTGGGCCTTGTGCTGCCAAACGTCACATGAGGTACCTGGGAGTGTTTGAGATTTGACAGTTTCTGCCCAAGAAAAAGCTCCCTCAATCTCTTCCGCCCTTTAGCCTTTGGTTATACTGTTCCTTTTGCCCAGAACCTCTGGTGAACACGAAGTTCCTACCCATCTTTTTTTTTTTTTTTTTTAGTGTGGTAAAATATTTATAACATAAAATTGACCGTTTTAACCATTTTTAAGTGTCCAATTCAGTGGCATTTAGTACATTCACAGTGTTGGACAACCATCACTTTATCCGTCTCCAGAACTTTTCATCACCCCAAAGTGAAACTCTGTCCCCATTAAACACGAACTCCCTGTCCCTCCTTCCTCCCAGCCCTGGACACCAACAGTCTACTTTCTGACTATGAATTCGCCTTTTCTAGGCTCCCCATACAAGTGCATCGATAGGGATAGAGTAGGATAATTAGTTCGTTTAGAAATCCCACTAGGCGGTTAAAAACAGAAGAGGAATTTTAAGGGAGTCTGGGAGACTGTTGTAAGCTCGTGACCACTCAGGAAAAGAATCCAGTAACCTAGCAACAATCTACTCTACCTTGAAGGAGGACCAGGTACATCCAAGTGCCAGGCACACTCAAGCCGCAAGTCCTGAGAGTTAAAACACAAGACAATAGATACGGGGCCTGAATCTTGTTACATGAAGCCAGGGAGTTAATGGTCCTTGACAAGTAGCATATCTGCATGTAGCCAACAGCACTATAGGTGAAAGGGGACATTATACAGAAAGCTGAGACAAATTACCATATTTTAGTATATGTTACCACCCTTTTCTAATATACGTACGATTTAAATAGCACCATGACAGTCCCAGTTACACCAAATAGGGTCAAAGGAGGAACCAATGCTGTAAGCTTTGATGTCTGCCCAAGAATGAGGAAGAAGGTGGTCTTCTCCCCTCTCCACTCTTTCTTTGGTTCTAAAAATGTCGCCCCCTTTGTTCTCAGAGCTGCGCTCCCTTGCTGGCCCGCTTGTATCTCTCACCAGCGTCCTATGCTAATAAACTCACTCTTTGCCTTTCGCTTTGCCTCACACTGAATTCTTTCTGTGACAAGAAAAAAGAAACTGAGCTTCAGTAAGTCCTGAGACCAGGCAAGCAGTTTCAATTAAAAGACATTGGATTTGAGTCTCAGCCCGAGGGTTCGAGTCCCAGTCTGGGTTTTGGGTGGGTTCAAGCCCCATCCAAGCAGGAGTGCGGTTTCAGAATCATATAGTATTTGTCTTCTTGTGTCTTGCTTCTTTACTTAGCAGAATGTTTTCAAGGTTCATCCATTTCATAGCAGACTCTCCTTCCTTTTTATGGCTGCATAATATTCCTTTAGTGGATCTACCACATTTTATTTATCCATTTGTCTATTAATGGATGTCAAAGATCCATTTTTTAAATTGTTATTGAAGTATAGTTGATTTACAATATTTACAGTATTGTGTTAGCTTCAGGTGTACAGCACAGTGATTCAGTATTTTGCAGATTATATTCCATTATAGGTTATTACAAGATAATGGGTATAATTCCCTGTGCTTGTTATATACTTGCTGCTTACCTATTTTATAGGTAAATTTAACATGTTTGTGTCTCATTTGCTCTATTAATCACATACCCCTAATTTGTCCCTTCCCCCCTCGTTTCCCCCTTGGGTGACCACAAGTTTGTTTTCTATAAAGATCCCCCCGAAAGGCCACATCCTCCGGTGGACCCCACTACACAGGAAGCATCTGAGAAAGGACCATCTTTCTATCCCCACAATACCCAGCACAGTGCCTGTCACCTAATAGATACCCAGCAGATACTTAACGTGTTGAATACAAGAATGAGAAGTTAATAAGGGAATATAGTAAACACAACTAAGAATCCTTCATTTTTTCTACCTTTCTGTTGAAAATAACTAGTGTTTACTTACCAATTTCCGCAATTTTATTATTTAAAGAAAAACTCTTTAAGGAAGCACACATACACTGTCTATATATCATCTTACCAAAAATAATGATCCCTTGTAATCATCTAATTATCTAACTACTACGTAAATGTTCTATTAAGTTGAAATAAGCCAATGATTTTGACAGGAGAGAGAACTGACCCTGCAAGTATTTATTTCCAGAGTGTTACTTGACTGCGTGATCAGATATCTGATCTTTGATAAGGGGTGGCTTTAATTCTCAGACAGCCTCCTGAAAAGTCACACTCTCGGCAAAGTTATTTAATTATGGAAAAAGAAGCAGCCACGGGTTTACTGCACGGAATTCAAAACCTTGCCTCCTGTGAATGCTGCTCTACAAAGTTTCAGATTTCACAGAGCAAGTGTTCCCCAGAAACACCCAACTACACACGTTAAACATTTTTTAAAAGCTTATCAGAGAGCGAATGGTGTGGAAGAAAGAGGAAAAAGACAGTGACTATTTCAGCTGGAAATAGACAACATTCCCTGTGCATTTGAACCCCATGATTCAAATTATGTAAACTGTCTTTTGAGCTGAAAAAGTAAATGTGAAAAAGAATCCCAAAAGCAGTTTAAAAGGTCTTAAGAGAAAAGAAAATCTTAAGTGAAGACAGAGAAGAGAGAATTATGTTGGAATGTCCACCTCTGCCTTAACTGTAACGTCGCAATCCTGTAATTATCTCAGGAACTCCAGGAAAAGACCAGGCACCGGCCACTGCCTGTCTCAGCAGACACAGGGGACTGATGTTTTCTGCACCTCTTCCCTGGGCAGAAACTGACTGTATGAGGTACTAGGCTGCCATCTGCTGGTTTCCCACCAATACTGATGGGAAAGAAAGGGTGACATTTGCAGAGGCCCCCTTCACTTTCTACCTCCTTCTCTTTGGTGGACCCTCTCCCAGAAGAGACCACGGTAAACCTGAAGAAGGAAGTGCAGAGCCCTTTTCTCTCGGTACCCGGCGGTGGACTTCAGCCTCTGAATTCTAGAAGGAGCTCTTGAGTGAACAAACAGGACACTTTAATTCTAGTGAGGGGCAACAAAAGTCCTCTGCGGCCTAGAGAATTCCGAAAACAAACCAATCCCGTTCTGGTTTCACAGCCCTGACAGTAGAGTTTCCAGGGAGGGGCCGTGGAGCATGGGGCACAGGAGGCAAAACAGACAATTGCGTCGCCCTTGAGTTCAGCAGTGTTTCACAGGCTGTTCTGTGAAACGGGACCACCAGCAGGACACGGACAGGCATTCCCGGCTGGAATCGGGAATGTGCGCTGCCGGGCAGGCGCTGTGTGTCGTTCCGTCCGGGTCATTCTCTGGGATTCAGGCCCAGCAGCTGGACCTGCGCTGGGCAACGCAGTGGCCACCAGCCATGGATGGAGACTATGCGCTGGCAATACGGTCCGTCTGAACTGACTTTTGCTGTAGGTATAAAATACTCACTGAATTTCAGAGACTTAGTATGAAAAAAAGAATGTAAAATATCTTGCTAGTTATCTATATTGATTACATACTGAAGTGATAACATTTTGGATATACTGAATTAAATATTAAAATGAATTTCACCTGTTTAATTTTTTCAATGTGGCTACTAGAAAAAGTTTAAATTACACACGTGGCTCATGTTATTTTTCTCCTGGACAGTGCTGAGCTCGGCCAACAATTATGGCCAATGTTTTCTGAGAGCTTACTGGGTCCTACGCGTTACTTCACGTGTGTATTATGCTAACAGCTGTATGGACTCTGGTTTTTCATCTATTCTTCATAATAGCAGTATTAGAAGTTTTACAGGTTAGGAAACTGAGACTCAGAGACAAATAGGAACAAGGCTACATAGTTGCTGTGACTGTGGACTTGAAGCCGGATGACTAAGAAGCCAAATGCAGACTGGTCTTACCCACAAGGCACAGACCCTGCAGCTGGGCTCTCCTTGGTGTTGGCTCTGATGAAGGCCATTCCTTGCTCTCATTCCCTGATCTGTCCTGTGGCCTTTGTCGTAAAGCTTCTTTTCCCCTCTGTCGGACCACCTTACTATAAATTCTGTAGTCAGGTAAAGAGAGGTTTCCCTCCTTAACAGGTTTTCCTAGCCCCATATTAAATAACAAATTTAGAGGTGGAATGGTATATAAAGGTAACTTCTTTCCAACGACGCCTAATTTTTGACCATCTTGGCTTTCCATGTCTCGAGGTATAAAATTTCTCAGACATTATAAATCCTTGAGAAAGTGCTCTAAGAGGTTTGAGACACAAACAGATTTTCCAGATTTGCCTGGAATTCTAGCTTTTTGCAAAGAGAGAAAATTCTGTCTATGCCAAAGCACTAGGCAGAATTTCTATAAGCCTCAAATCCCTCCGTTACTCGTGTACATGGAGGCTACACACACACAGACACACACACACACACACACATGCACACACACCTGCAGAAGGTCATTTATAATCTCTCCTACACGGAAATTAGGCTTTGATTTTTTGTTTTTGTAAAGCAAATCTGAAATTTCTGAGATAAGTAAGAGCTGTTATTTCTGGAGTGATTATTCAGGAACGGACACATGTAACTTCCTCCCCTTGTCCAGATACTTCTTGCACCACCTCAATTGTTCTGCTTCCTTCTGATTGTGAAGTGCCGAGAACTTTTCAGCGCGTCCAGCAAAGTCCAACTAAACCCTACATGAAGTAAGACAGCTTTCAAGTGCAAGCAGTGAGAGCAAAGACCAGATTTTGTAAGACTTATCCATCCACCCCTCCATCCACCCATACACCCATCCATCCATCCATCCACCCACCCATCCATTCATCCATCCATCCACCTGTCCATCCATCCATCCTTCCACCAATCCACCCACCCATCCATTCATCCATCCATCCATCTGTTCATCCACCCATCCATCCATCCACCAATCCACCTATCCATCCATTCATCCATCCACCCACCCATCCATTCATCCACCTACCCACCCATCCATCCATCTGTCCATCCATCCACCAATCCACCCACCCATCCATTCATCCATCCATCCATCCTTCCACCAATCCACCCACCCATCCATTCATCCATCCATCCATCTGTCCATCCATCCATCGTTCCACCAATCCACCCACCCATCCATTCATCCATCCACTCACCCATCTGTCCATCCTTCCACCAATCCACCCACCCATCTATCCACCAATCCACGCACCCATCCATTCATCCATACACCCACCCATCCATTCACCCATCCATCCATCTGTCCATCCATCCATCCACCAATCCACCCACCCACCCATCCATTCATCCATCCATCCATCTGTCCATCCATCCATCCACCAATCCACCCACCCATCCATTCATCCATCCATCCATCTGTCCATCCATCCATCCACCAATCCACCCACCCATCCATCCATCCACCAATCCACCCACCCATCCATCCGTCCACTCACCCATCCATCCACCCACCCATGCCAGGCATGGAGAATAGAGATTCAACAATAAACAAAACAGAACTCAACCCTGACCTCATGGAGCTTATACTCTTATGGGAAAGGCAGACCATAAACAAGTAAACAAGCTAATAAAAACTACAAACTGAGACAGGCCCTATGAAGGAAGCAAATAAGGAGCAGAGATAGCGGGCAGCTGGTCAAGGGAGGCCCCTGCTCTGTGGGAGCTGGTGGGGGAAACGGTGCAGCGTCCTGGCAGGAGGAACTCCAAGTGCTGTCAAGAGCGTGCAGTTTTGGGAAAGTGGTGTGAATGCTGACGATGCAGTGAGTGAAGGCCAGTGATAGGCGCTAAGGTAGCAGCAGCAGGCATGGGAGAGCTCACCCAGGGAATTCAGAGCGAGTGAGGAGGCCGGGTTTTATTCAAAGCCCTGCGGGAAGCTACTGAGAGTTTCCAAGTATATGAGGGACACCATCAGACGTGCAGTTTGTAAAGAGTACTCTTTAAAATCGTGGCGGAAAGTAAACAGAAGAGGCAGGAAGGCGAGTGTTCCTGACCTGGAGCATCCTTTTCCCTCCTGACATCACTCTTCCCGAGGTTTGCACTGGTAACAACTGTGTTCCACCAAATTCTCAAATTGCTCCACTTTGTTTTCCAGGTTAAAACCTTTTCATTTTCCTTCTTGCTGTTTTTGTTTGCTTTCTGTCTGCACATCTAGAATCTCTGAACTCTTAAAAGAATACTGTTTCTTTCCTGGGGCCCATTAAACATCTCCGTGATGTAACGGAGAATGCAGCCCTGGTCCCAGGTGTGCCCAGGGTACCAAGGACCAGGCACTGGCCCAGCATCCGCTTGGAGCCTTGGAAACTCTCCCTGCAGCATTTCAGGGCTTCTTACCGCTAAGCACTCTAGCTTGTCAGCAAAGGTCTTTTCACGATGATGACGAAACAGCGCTGTGATCCTGACAGAAGCTTTGGAGGACACCCCCTGCCTCCGGCACAGGTTCTGCCCCAGGGGGACCCATCAAGACACAAGACCCGTCACCTGTCCCAGTGTGCTCCCCGCTGGTCATCCCCGGGATTGTCACGCTTCCGCCACCTCCTTAGGGTGCTGGTTCACAGGGTGGACGGCGGTGACGCCTTTCTCAAGGACCGGAAATACTTCTCACCCTGGAGATCTTCCACTCACCCATCTCAGCCCTGCTCTGAGCCCCAGGGGCCACCCTGCAGGCACAGCCCGGGGCTCCTCTGGCTTCCAGCTGGGTTTGGCCATCGAGAAGTCCGGCAGGAGGGGAGAGGGAGGAGAATGGGGTCAGCGTTCTTCCTCGGCCACTTCCTCCCAGGAGGGGGCCCAGAGCAGACGGTTCCCCATCCTGCCCCCCGCCCAGCCCGTGGCCCCTCCGCCTGAAGGACAGTCATGGCACCCCTGCTGTTACGGGTCCTAGGACCCTCCACCTGCTCACTTCTGTCCCTTTATTAAAGGCTCCTAAAATTACCCCAGGTGGAATGCGCTGCCTCTTTCCTGACACATACGACGTTCTCCTTGAGGGTCCCTCTTGCCCTCCTACTGGCAGGATGTAATGGCTCTGACCTCTGACCTTCAAGGGAGTGACCAATGTCTCACACCACCCTCTCGCTCCTTTCAGCTGGAAGCCCTTCCCAGCAGGACCGCACCCTACCCTCCCGGCCTGTGAGACCTCCAGAGTCATCCCCACTGAGCACCAGTGCCCCAGAGAAGCAAAGCAGCCCCACCAGAAACCACAGGCTACATGGGCTGTTCGTTCTCCTTCACTCTTAGTGAAGACAGAAATTAGGGTGCGCACCTTAACCCCTAAAAGCATAGCAATAACGCACAAAGAGATGCAAGTATGGTGAACACATTATCGTTCAAGGACAGTAATGACAGCTCATCAGCAGGCGCTGGTCTAAGTCCTTCACACGTATTAATTCCTGCAATCCTCACAGTGGTCTTCAGAGACAGGGACTACTGCCATCCTCGTTTTATAGGAGAGAAAATCCAGACACGGAGCGGTTACATAGCTTACCCGAGGTTACACAGCCTGTAAGTGGCCGATCTGGAATTTGCACCAAGGCTGGTTGGCTATAGAGTTGACGCTCTTAGCCACAATATTGTAAACAATTAAAGCCGGCTGTGAAATCTGAGCAGGGAACCCTACATCCCATCGCTTTATCCCTTGTTATTAAAATATTGGTAAAGAGAAAATAAAATAGGGACTTCCCTGGTGGTCCAGTGGTGAAGAATCTGCCTGGCCGTGCAGGGGACGCAGTTGCAATCCCTGGTCAGGGAACTAAGATCCCACATGCCGTGGCACGGGCAGCTAAGCCCGCGTGCTGCAACTACCGAGCCCTTGAGCTCTGGAGCCCGTCTGCCACCACTAGAGAGAAGCCCGAGCGCTGCAATGAAAGATCGCACGTGCAGTAACTAAGACCCGACATAGCCAAAAATAAATAAATAAATTTTAAAAAAGCAAAGAAATACAAGAAGCCTATATAAGAAGAAAAGGTAGAAGACAGACTGCTTAGAGTGTTGAAAACAAAGCAAGAGATTTTAAAATACTGTCAAATAATCTGACATTAGAACACAGGGTTAAGGCAAGAGGCATACTTTAAGTTCCTTTAATTGTTCACTTTGATAGAACAAATTTAGATTTAAAATAGGTTGCTGAGGAAGGTAATTAGACCCCCTCAGATGCTTCCTTTTTATAAAAGGGGGTGTATTCATTTATAGTAACGGTTCAACTACAGTGCAACCACAGTAGGGGGCTGTCAGACAAGAAGACCCTTGGGGCCCACATCAAACTTCTGAAGAGGAATCCCCGAGGCATCCTGGTAGGCAGGATGATGGCCCCCCAAGGCATCCACATCCGAATCCCCGAAACCCGTGAATACGCTTCCTTACATAACAGAGGGGACTTTGCAGATGTCATTGAACTAAGGTTCTTGAGATCAGAAGATTATCCTGGATTGTCTGAGGGGCCCAAACTGCTTGCAAGGGTCCTTGTAAGTGAAAGAGGGAGGCCAAGAAAGAGCTGTGACAACAGAAGCAGAGGACGGAAACGAGGGATGCCAGTGGCCTCTAGAAGTTGGAAAAGGCAAGGAGACATCTTCTCCCCTAGAACGTCCGCAAGTCACGCGCCTGCCTGACTCTTCCTTGACTCCTGATCTTCAGACCTGTAAGACGATACATTTGTGTCCCGTTAAGTCTCGAGGCATGTGGTCATTTGTGGCAGCAGAAACAGGACACTCGTGCAGGCGCTTCCTGCTTCACCATGGTTCCACTTACGAATCGACTGATGATGGTGTGAGAGCAATACATATTCAGTAGACACCGTAGTACTTCCAATTTTGAATTCTGCTCTTCTCCCAGGCGAGCGATATGCAGTAGGATACGCCCTCAGGATCGGAGCTCCCAGTCAACCACGTGACCAGAAGGCGAACCACCCCTACACTTACAGCCATTCTACTTTTCACCCTCAGTACAGCAGTCAGTAAGTTACACGCGACGTTCAACACTTTACTGTAAAGCAGGCTTTGTGTTAGATGATTTTGCCCAACTGTAGGCTAATATAAATATTCTGAGCACGTTTACGGTAGGCAAGGTGAAGTCACGATGTAGGTTAGGTGTTTAAAGGCGTTTTCAACTTAATGGCATTTTCAAATTACGATGGGTTTATCGGGATGTAAACCCATTGTAAGTCAAGGAAAAGCCGTACAAGGGTTAGCTCAGTAATCTGCATTCGTAACAAGTTCTGGGTGATTCTATTGTAGATGTTCTTTGAGGAACACTGCCTTATAGGAAGAGCCTAGGTACAGGTCTCTGGCAACAGGAGAGATCAATAGTTATCCAGCTTTTCCTTTTTAAAAGGAGCACTCCCCCCACCTTTTAACATTTAAAATAATATTCTGGTCTTTTATTTTAAAAATATAGGTCGTTGGTTTACCGCGTGTATTAGTAACTGATCATGATATAGGCACGAAAGGGAGCGTGGTTACAGCAGAAAAAGGACGGCCCTTAGAGCTGGCCGCACCCGGGACTTCTGAGCTGCACAGTGGTGTGCAAGTCCCTTCGCCTCCCTGAGCCCCTGTGGTAAACTCTACGGCGTAACATTATACGGTACAGACACAAGTCACACAGAGACAAAACCAACCTCTCTCTCCTCCTTTTTTTTTTTTTTTTTTGTGGTACGCGGGCCTCTCACTGCTGTGGCCTCTCCGTTGCGCAGCACAGGCTGCGGACACGCAGGCCCAGCGGCCACGGCTCACGGGCCCAGCCGCTCCGCGGCATGTGGGATCCTCCCGGACCGGGGCACGAACCCGTGTCCCCTGCATCGGCAGGCGGACTCTCAACCACTGCGCCACCAGGGAAGCCCTCTCTTCTCCTTTTTCTCCCCCTCCTCCTCCCTTTCTTTCTCCCTCTCTGTCCCCAATCCCCCAATTCAAACTGTTGACATGAGAGACCCTGGCAGGCCCATTTGAGTCAAGGACCCACCCAGTCCAATAATCACCAGGATGCCAGAAGTTCCCCTGCTGAATTGTGAGGGGATAGGCAGGTGGGAGCGTTTAATTTGGGACAGGGCAGACATTCTAGAAGCTGTCTTCTATAAGAGCAGAGTGACCTGATTCTCTCGCTGTTCAATATTTTTTTATTGAATTGGACCAAGAAGAGAGCTTTCAAGAGTTTAATAATTCTTGCAATGATCTATTTTTGGAGTAAATGTCTTTTTGGACAGTTCCGCAATAGGAGTACCAATAACCAACATTCAGTGCAATTTAATCAGGTCATCATTTCGCCAGTCGTCATCCCAAGTTGTAACTAAATACTAATACAGTGATAAGTGGAAGTCCACGTGTTTCCTTAAGAAAAATATTCAGATTTTTGGACGAACTAAAGTAAATTTCTTAGTCCTTGGGGCAAAAAAAACAAAGGCTTCAGAGTTTGTTAGGAAACTTGCAAGATTCTTGGCATTCAAATCACTTTTACAAAGCAATACTGGGATGAGTCAAGTGTAATTGAATCAGGAACATATGGATTAAATTCTCCCGTAAATACACATGGGTATAAATACGAAGGGGAAGAGAATTTGCCAGATGGGTTACCAAAACAAAACACTTTCAAAATAACTCAAGATCGTCAACAGACCCCAAACACAGCTGTGTTCTCTTATGTCTAAAAAATGCATTTTCCCTTGGATGTCTTGATAGGTTAATTTAATTTTTGCTGAGTACCTACAGCACATTGGATACCCTAGAAAGCTCACCACGTCTGCAGGAAGGGCTTCCTATTTGGAAACACGGATTCTTCATGAAATGATCAGCGTAATTCTCTTCCTGCTTTTCCACATCTATCTGAATAATTGTTTACGTCTGTGCAGTAATGGACATCACTGACAGTGCTGTCTCTGCAATGGATTTTTATGGCTTTGACCCACTGAACAGGAGTAAACTCCTTGGAGAGGGTGAACTTTGATTCGCTTTTTACTAGGGAAGTGCTGGATGGCAAGGGGCTGTGCCCTCAGGGCCAGAGGAAGGGCCAACACCAGTTCTTACAGACGCCAAGTTTGCTGCGCTGTTTACTGCTGTGGCACAGTGATCAGAGCTCAGTTTATAAGTGTTGACTGTACTTTTTCGAAGACTAGAGTTTTCTCAGTGAGTCAGCAATTTTCTGAGGTTCAGAACTTTCCCATCATTTCCACGTTTGTCTTTCAACACAGTGAATTATAATTTGGGTCGTATCACACACAAGCACTCTCCAGCTCTCCTGAATGCTACACTGGGGACGTGCAGCCCGCCAGGCAGAGATTAGCCGGCTAAAGCAGGCTTCCAGAAGGCGTTGCTTACTTCACTCACCAGATTCCTGTGGGAACCAGTCATCAGGGTCCATCCAGAGGCCAGAGGAGTTTCAATAACAGTATCTCAGGGTGTTCATTACTCCAGGACTTACAAAGGCAACAAAAGATAGGTTGGTCACAACTGATGATATTCCATTATGTCGTAAAAATTGATATAATTTTTACTATGCAAGAATGACAAGCTCACATATCTAACCAGACCTTGCCGGCAGTGAGACTACGATGTGAATTCCCAGCTCCACCTCACCAGGAATCCTCTGGAAACCTGGTCAGTATGGCTAAGAGAACTGTCTCTCCTCTAGACCAAACTCCTTGGCCTGCTTTCTCCAGGTTCTGCTCACGTTTGTCTGTGTGTTCCTGAGTGAGTCTGCGCAGGATGTTATCCTCCCTGGCATCGGAGCCCTTACTACTCTCGGCACAAAACATCGTCCTCTGCCTGTACAGCTCCTCGAAAACTGCAGCTGACATAGACTTTGATCAGCAACGTTCCAGCGCTGACCTGAGAAGTCTGCTTTCTAGAAAGTGATCTACCGAAATCATTTAGGTGACCACATTCCTCCAGGACAGTCTCTCTCCACTGGCGAGGTCCTCCCCCGCCCCCTGGCTGTGTGTGACCTGCCTGCTCTATTCCGCACGACTTGTCCTGCTCTGTCGGGCTCTTCCATCCTCGTGCTGCCGGCCCAACGGTGCGGCAGAGACGAGTCTACCCACGAGGCAGCCCCGCAAGAAGATGGGGGAACAAACCTCAAATCCACCTCCCCTGAGGGCAGGGGCTCAGCGTGTGTATGCGATGAAGCTGAGGCATGGAGAGCGTGGGGAAAGGTGACTGGAAATAGGAAAAAGGTGAGGTCATCGTCGTTCCACACAGATGCACCTAAGCGGCGGCTTCTTCACGGGTCACGTGCTCAGAAAATGGTGGCGTTAGCAGGTTTTGAGGGTGGAGTTTGGGACCCTCTGACGTCAAATGTCACCGAGCGAACACTAGCCATGCCCAGTTAGAGGATCAGGGGTCCGAACCAGTCTTAACCGGCTGGGGCTTGAACTGGACACAGCTGACTGCAAGTTCCTGAAAAACAACTGGGCAAACGTCTTACTGTTTAGGCTACGTGCCACTTGGAGTTCACGAAGTTTTCTGCAGCAACAACTAAAGGCGCCCGATCAGTGAAGGCAGGTTACAGGTGTGACAGATCTAAGGGACGATTACGCTTGGTGTCACGAGAGCGATGAAAACTGTGTGAGCATAGGAAGAGTCACTTCTCCAGCTGAAAGCAGACTGTTCTCCCCATCACTCGCCTTGCTTTGCTTTTCACCCTGTGGGGAAGTTCAACTCAGTAAAGATTTATGGGGTGTCTGTTACGTCCCAGGCACTAGGCTGGGTGCCAGGGTTATAGCGAGCAACAGGACATGGTCTCTGCTTTCTGAGAGCACGTGACCCAGTGGGGACTTTAGAAATGGGGGGCGGGTGCAGGGAAGGGCGCTCAGCCCTGGCGGGGCCGGTGAGAGCTGTGCTGGTTCTCTGTGGGTGCTGTAACAAACAACCACAAGCTACGCATCTGTCCTCCTACAGTTCTGAGGTCAGAAGTCTGAGACAGGTCCCGTTGGGTGGAAACCCAGGCATGGAGAAGGCTGGCCTCCGGGGCTCTCCTTGCTTCGCCAGCTTCTAGGGCTGTCCCCTTGCGTTCCTTCGCTCGTGGACCCTTCCTCTATCCCCAAGGACAGCATCGTTAGCATCTTCAAGTCTCTGTCTGCTCCATCTTCACCTCACCTCCTCGTCTGTGTAGTAAAATCTACTCCCTTCTTATGCAACTGTATTTAGGGACCACCCAGCTAACTCAGGATAATCTCTCTATCTCAAGACCCATAACTTAGCCACATCTGCAAAGTCTTAGGACCTGGATATCTTTGGGGGCCACCCTGCAGCCAGCCTCAGGAAGCAACCTCAGGAAGCTGGGAAAAGTATTCTGACAGCAGGAATGGCCGAAGAGGGCACGTGGCCTGGCTCAGCTCGGAGCCGTGGGAGCCGTTCACAGCGTGCTGTTATTGGAGCCTCACATGTAAGGTAGGAGGGAGGCGCCGGCTTGCGGAGAATGACAGGCACCATGCGAAGTCACTGGGTTTTATTTCGTAGGTTCTAGGAAGTCTTTGAAGGTTTTCAAGTAGGGCGATAATGTGGTCAGATTAGCAATTTAGAGAGATCATTCAGGCAGGCAGATACAGCGAGAGGTCATGAGAGTCTGAAACAACATGGGGATTAGGATGGGAAGATCTACTGAAAAGGAGAGTTTTCCAGGTATAACATAAAGAGGAACAGTCACTAACTGAAAGGTGGGCTGAGGGAGACAGAGAAATCCGGGATAAGCCCCAAGTTTTTTGCTCAGGTAGACAGTGGCACCATTAAATATGATAAGTAAGAACACAAGGAAAAAATATGTCCAAGGAAGGAAAAATTGGCATTTATCAATAGTTTGACAGTGTATAATTTGCAAATAACCCGTGAGCGGGACCAGTTTCAGGGGCCTGTGACCTGTGTGGTCACTCAGGGTCCCACACGTAGAGAAGCCTCACGCTTGGTTTAATGCCCGGCTGTTGCCATCTTGAAAGTCTTAAACACTTTATAACAAAGGGCACCATATTTTTATTTTACACTGGGTCCCACAGATAATTTAGCGAGTTCTTTTCTTTTTTTTTTTTTGCCACACCACACACGGCTTGCGGGATCTTAGTTCCCTGACCAGGGATTGAACTCAGGCCCCCATAGTGAAAGCGGCAAGCCCTGACCACTGGACCGCCAGGGAATGCCCTAGCCAGTTCTTGTGTGCTAAGAGCCCAGTGTCAGAGCTACTGTCTGCAGGGAAAGATGTGAACAAGGGCAGAAACGTGTATTCCCTGTGTCTCCCAGGAGCACGGTCAGACTTTCTCATTCCCAGTTAACCACTTCAAGCCCAACAGTGTGCTCCCCGAGAGAAAGCCAAGTACTCCAAAGTGAAGGGCTCTTGAGTCAAAACCCAGTGAATAAAACCGGCCCTCATCTGGGCTCTCTCTTCTCCAGCAGCCTCAGCCCAGAGGCTCAGGGAAGTTAAATGGGGGAGGTTTTATGCGAGTAAAGCTGCTGAGCAGGAGAGAGAACTCTCATGGAGCTTGCTGAGCCCTCCCCACCGAGTAAGCAAGCGCCTATGACACCCTCCTCGGCGACGGCAGGGCAGAAATTAACATGCAGGGGAGAAGAGGCCTAGGTGAATTCTGGTGTCTGGAAAGCTCCAGAATCCGGGGAAGGGGTGCTGCCCCCACCCCCAGCTCTGCCTCCTCAGCCCTCCTTCTGCCCCGACTGGGGGGCCCAGCTCACCTGCCCCTGCAGAGTCGGGCTTCCCCACAGTCTCAGAGTCAGTTCCAGCGTGGGAGAAACCTTTGCTTTGAAAGGCAGCTGCCTAAATGTCTTCGCTTTCCCTAGGCAGTGAAATCATGTCAGCCTCTTTTTTCCAGCTTTCAGATCTTGGGCTCCTGGCTTTAGTTCTGATCCTGCCTTAATTGATTTTCTGGGCTTAATCCTTTGCCTCCTGAAGGGCTCGGGCCTGTCCCACTCTGAGCTTCACTTTGCTTTTTTTTTCTAATTCCATCTCTTTGTTTATTTATTTTCAGCAATGCCTTTTTTTAACTTTTTATTTTATACTGGAGTATAGTTGATTAACGATGTTGTGTTAGTTTCAGGTGTACAGCAAAGTGATTCAGTTATACATACACGCGTCTGTTCTTTTTCAAATTCTTTTCCCATTTAGGTTGTTACATAATATTGAGAAGAGTCACTTTGCATTTTGAGTAGGTGACACCGAAAGGTCGACAGAGACCCATGGGACAGCAAAACAGTCACCTGGTCACCGTGTTTCAGGTCCCACTGGCTTCCAGGTCCAGAAACTCTATTTTGAGAGGAAACTCCATCTCAAAATTTACAGATGCGTGAACCAGAAAGAGAACTTATTTAAACAGTAGTGGCGAGACAGGGAAGTAACCAATTCCTTTCTAGTGACAGGAGTGCTGGCAGCGTCTGACTCCTTTTGGATATCAAGGTAGGTAGGACATTAAATTATTTATTAGAAAGTTGTTGAGAGCAATGGGAGATAGATTTTCCTGAGGGATATTTTATCGTCCAGGACATGGTGAAGCTGAGATCCAACCTCGAACCATAAGCGAGTAAAAGACGGGCATCTGCCAGATTCAGTATCTTTCTTCCCTGGGCAGTTGGCAGACACGGTGCTGTGGGGTTCCCTAAACCAGCTAAGCTTCCTTGTAGAAGATTCTGCAGAGACCCTGGGCTGGAACCACTTTTGGGAAGCCTGGATCCCTCAGTGACCACATGGGGACCCACCCCCACCCCCAACAGACTCCCAGGGGGACAGGGGACCAGGCTTTATTGTGTTCAGTCACTAGTGCAAGACTGTTGCCTACAGTTAACCTCTCTTGACTCAGACAGAAAATATCCAATAAGCTCAACGAAACATGTACTTTTAGGGGATCCGCTATGAAGGTCGTGCCAGCAATTTCCATTTTATGAATATGTTCTTTTTCCAGACAAAGCAAAAAGCAACTGAATCATTTTATACTTTAGCCAATTTCCCATTTATTTACTACTAATAAAATTAATTGACGACTCCCTCTTGCGAGAGCACTGGAATCACAACTCACTGCTGAACAAGCATCGAGAGGAAGACAGTGGAACTCACCAGAAAAGATACCCTCATCCAAAGACAAAGGAGAAGCCGCAATGAGACGGTAGGAGGGGCGCAATCGCAATAAAATCAAATCCCATAACTGCTGGGTGGGTGAGTCACAGACTGGAGGACACTTACTACCACAGAAGTCCAGCCACTGGAGTGAAGGTTCTGAGCCCCACGTCAGGATTCCCAACCTGGGGGTCTGGCAATGGGAGGAGGAATTCCTAGAGAATGAGACTTTGAAGGCTAGCGGGATTTGATTGCAGGACTTCGACAGGACTGGGGGAAACAGAGACTCCACTCGTGGAGGGCACACACAAAGTAGTGTGCTCATAGGCACCCAGGGGAAGGAGCAGTGTGGGACAGGATGGAGACCGAACCAGACCTACCTGTTAGTGTTGGAGGGTCTCCTGCAGAGGCAGGGGGTGGCTGTGTCTCACCATGGGGACAAGGACACTGGCAGCAAAAGTTCTGGGAAGTATTCCTTGGCATGAGCCCTCCCAGGGTCCACCATTAGCCCCACCAAAGAGCCTGTGGGCTCCAGTGCTGGGTCACCTCAGGCCAAACAACCAACAGTGAGGGAACCCAGCCCCATCCATCAGCAGACAAGTGGATTAAAGTTTTACTGAGCTCTGCCCACCATAGCAACACCCAGCTCTACTCACCACCAGTCCCCCCCATCAGGAAACTTGCACAAGCCTCTTAGATAGCCTCATCCACCAGAGGGCAGACAGCAGAAGCAAGAAGAACTACAGTCCTGCAGCCTGTGGAACAGAAACCACATTCACAGAAAGATAGACAAAATGAAAAGGCAGAGGGCTATGTACCAGATGAAGGAACAAGATAAAACCCCAGAAAAAACAACTAAATGAAGTGGAGATAGGCAGCCTTCCAGAAAAAGAATTCAGGATAATGATACTGAAGATGATCCAGGACCTCAGGAAAAAAATGGAGGCAAACATCAAGAAGATGCAAGAAATGTTTAACAAAGACCTAGAAGAATTCAAAAACAAATACCTAGAAGAATTAAAGAAAAAACAAACAGAGATGAACAGTACAATAACTGAAATGAAAAATACACTAGAAGGAATCAATAGCAGAAAAACTGAGGCAGAAGAAAGGATAAGTGACCAGGAAGACAGAATGGTGGAATTCACTGCCATGGAACAGAATAAAGAAAAAAGAATGAAAAGAAATGAAGACAGCCTAAGAGACCTCTGGGACAACATTAAACGCAGCAACATTTGCATTATAGGGGTCCCAGAAAGAGAAGAGAGACAGAAAGGACCCAAGGAAATATTTGAAGAGATTATAGTCAAAAACTTCCTTAACATGGGAAAGGAAATAGCCACCCAAGTCCAGGAAGTGCAGAGAGTTCCATGCAGGATAAACCCAAGGACAAACACGCCGAGACACATAGTAATCAAATTGGCAAAAATTAAAGACAAAGAAAAATTAAAAGCAACAAGGGAAATAACATACAAGGGAGCACAAATAACATATACACATACAAATAACATACACATAACATACACGTAACGTACACACATACAAGGGAAAACAAATAATATACAAGGGAACTCCCATAAGGTTAACAGCTGATTTGTCAGCAGAAACTCTACAAGCCAGAAGGGAATGGCAGGGTATATTTAAAGTGATGAAAGATTACTCTACCCGGCAAGGATCTCATTCAGACTTGACGGAGAAATCAAAAAGCTATACAGACAAGCAAAAGCTAAGAGAATTCAGCACCACCAAACCAGCTCTACAACAAATGCTAAAGGAACTTCTCTAAGTGGGAAACACAAGAGAAGAAAAGGACCTACAATAACAAACCCAAAACAATTAAGAAAATGGTAATAGGAACATACATATCAATAATTACCTTAAACATGAATGGATTAAATGCTCCAACCAAAAGACACAGGCTCACTGAATGGATACAAAACCAAGACCCATATATATGCTGTCTATAAGAAACCCACTTCAGACCTAGGGACACATACAGACTGAAAGTGAGGGGATGGGAAAAGATATTCCATGCAAACGGAAATCAAAAAAAGCTGGAGTAGCAATACTCATATCAGATAAAGTAGCCTTTAAAATAAAGAATGTTACAAGAGACAAATAAGGAGATTACATAGTGATCAAGGGATCAATCCAAGAAGAAGATATAACAATTATAAATATAAATGGACCCAACATAGGAGCACCTCAACAAATAAGGCAAATGCTAACAGCTATAAAAGAGGAAATCAACAGTAACAAAATAGTAGTGGGGGACTTTAACACCTCACCTACACCAATGGACAGATCATCCAGACAGAAAATTAATAAGGAAACACAAGCTTTAAATGACACAATAGACCAGATAGGTTTAATTGATGTTTATAGGACATCCCATCTGAAAACAGCAGAATACACTTTCTTCTCAAGTGCACATGGAACATTCTCCAGAATAGATCACATCTTGGGTCACAAATCAAGCCGGTAAATTTAAGAAAATTGAAATCATATCAAGCATCCTTTCTGACCACAACACTATAAGATTAGAAATAAATTACAGAGGAAAAAATGTAAAAACCACAAACACATGGAGGCTAAACAATACGTTACTAAATAACCAAGAGATCACTGAAGAAATCAAAGAGGACATCAAAACATACCTACAGACAAATGACAATGAAAACACTGTGATCCAAAACCTATGGGATGCAGCAAAAGAAATTCTAAGAGGGAAGTTTATAGCAACACAATCCCACCTCAAGAAACAACAAAAAAAATCTCAAATAAACAATATAACCTTACACCTAAAGGAACTAGAGAAAGAAGAACAAAAAAACCCAAAGTTAGTAGAGGGAAAGAAATCACAAAGATCAAAGCAGAAATAAGTGAAAGAGAAGCAAAGAAAACAATAGCAAAGATCAATAAAACTAAAAGCTGGTTCTTTGAGAAGATAAACAAAATGGATAAACCTTTAGCCAGACTCATCAAGAAAAAGAGGAAGAAGACTGAAATCAATAAAATCAGAAACAAAAAAGGAGAAGTTACAACGGACACCACAGAAATACAAAAAGCATCCTAAGAGACTACTACAAGCAAGTCTACACCAATAAAATGGACAACCTGGAAGAAACAGACAAATTCTTAGAAAGGTATAAGCTTCCAAGACTGAACCAGGAATAAATAGAAAATATGAACAGACCAGTCACAAGTAATGAAATTGAAACTGTGATTAAAAATCTCCCAACAGGGCTTCCCTGGTGGCGCAGTGGTTGAGAGTCCACCTGCCGACGCAGGGGACGCGGGTTCGTGCCCCGGTCTGGGAAGATCCCACATGCCGCGGAGCGGCTGAGCCCGTGAGCCATGGCCGCTGAGCCTGCGCGTCCGGAGCCTGTGCATCCGGAGCTTGCACGTCCAGAGCCTGTGCTCCACAACGGGAAAAGCCACAACAGTGAGAGGGCCGCGTACCGCAAAAAAAAAAAAAAAAAAAAAAAAAAATCTCCCAACAAATGAAAGGCCAGGACCAGATGGCTTCACAGATGAATTTTATCGAACATTTGCAGAAGAGCTAACACCCATCTTTCTCAGACTCTTCCAAAAAATTGCAGAGGAAGGAACACTCCCAAACTCGTTCTACAGGGCCACCATCACCCTGATACCAAAACCAGACAAAGATACTACAAAAAAAAGACAATTACAGACCAATATCACTGATGAATATAGATGCAAAAATCCTCAACAAAATACTAGCAAACAGAATCCAACAACACATTAAAAGGATCATACACCATGATCAAGTGGGATTTATCCCAGGGATGCAAGGATTCTTCAATATATGCAAATCAATCAGTGTGATACACCATATTAACAAACTGAAGAATAAAAACCATATGATCATCTCAATAGATGCAGAAAAAACTTTTGACAAAATTCAACACCCATTTATGATAAAAATTCTCCAGAAAGTGGACATAGAGGGAACCTACCTCAACATAATTAAGGCCATATATGACAAACCCACAGCAAATATCATTCTCAATGGTGAAAAACTGAAAGCATTTCCTCTAAGATCAGGAACAAGATAAGGATGTCCACTCTCGTCACTCTTATTCAACATAGTTTTGGAAGTCCTAGCCATGGCAATCAGAGAAGAAAAAGAAATAAAAAGAATACAAATTGGAAAAGAAGAAGTAAAACTGTCACTGTTTGCAGATGACATGATACTATACATAGATAATCCTAAAGATGCCACCAGAGAACTACTAGAGCTAATCAATGAATTTTATAAAGTTGCAGGATACAAAATTAATGCACAGAAATCTCTTGCATTCCTATACACTAATGATAAAAATCTGAAAGAGAAATTAAGGAAACACTCCCATTTACCACTGCAACAAAAAGAATAAAATACATAGGAATAAACCTACCTAGGGAGATAAAAGACCTCTATGCAGAAAACGATAAGACACTGATAAAGAAATTAAAGATGAAACAAACAGATGGAGAGATATACCATGTTCTTGGATTGGAAGAATCAATATTGTGAAAATGACTATGCTACCCAAAGCAATCTACAGATTCAATGCAATCCCTATCAAACTACCAATGGCATTTTTTTTACAGAACTAGAACAAAAAATCTTAAAATTTGTATGGAGACACAAAAGACCCCAAAGAGCCAAAGCAATCTTGAGGGGGAAAAAAAGGAGCTGGAGGAATCAGACTCCCTGATTTCAGACTATACTACAAAGCTACAGTCATCAAGACAATATGGTACTGGCACAAAAACAGAAATATAGATGAATGGAACAGGATAGAAAGCCCAGAGATAAACCCACGCACCTATGGTCAACTAATCTATGACAAAGGAGGCAAGGGTATACAATGGAGAAAAGACAGTCTCTTCAATAAGTGGTGCTGGGAAAACTGGGCAGCTACATGTCAAAGAATGAAATTAGAACACTCCCTAACACCATACACAAAAACAAACTCAAAAAGGATTAGGGACCTAAATGTAAGACCAGACACTATAAAACTCTTAGAGGAAAACATAGGAAGAACACTCTTTGACATAAAACACGGCAAGATCTTTTTTGACCCAGCTCCTAGAGTAACAGAAATAAAAACAAAAATAAACAAATGGGACCTAACGAAACTTAAAAGCATTTGCAGAGCAATGGAAACTATAAACATGACGAAAAGACAACCCTCAGAATGGGAGAAAGTATTTGCAAACAAATCAATGGACAAAGGACTAACCTCCAAAATATATAAACAGCTCATGCAGCTCAATATTAAAAAAACAAACAACACAATCAAAAAATGGGCAGAAGACCTACATAGACATTGCTCCAAAGAAGACATACAGATGGCCAAGAAGCACATGAAAAGTTGCTCAGCATCACTAATTATTAGAGAAATGCAAATCAAAACTGCAATGAGGTATCACCTCACATGGGTCAGAATGGTCATCATCAAAAAATCTACAAACAACAAATGCTGGAGAGGGTGTGGAGAAAAGGGAACCCTCTTGCACTGTTGGTGGGAATGTAAATTGACACAGCCATTATGGAGAACAGTATGGAGGTTCCTTAAAAAACTAAAAATAAAAGTACCATATGACCCAGCAATCCCACTACTGGGCATATACCCAGGGAAAACCATAATTCAAAATGAGTCATGTACCACAATGTTCATTGCAGCTCTATTTACAATAGCCAGGACATGGAAGCAACCTAAGTGTCCATCGACAGATGAATGGATAAAGAAGATGTGGTACGTATATACAATGGAATATTACTCAGTCATAAAAAGGAACGAAATTGGGTCATTTGTAGAGACATGGATGGACCTAGAGACTGTCATACAGAGTGAAGTAAGTCAGAAGGAGAAAAACAAATATTGTATATTAACGCATATATGCAGAATCTAGAAAAATAGTACAGATGAACCGGTTTGCAAGGCAGAAATAGAGACACAGATGTATAGAAGAAACAAGGAGGGAAAGCGGGGTGGTGGTGGTGTGATGAATTGGGAGATTGGGATTGCCATATATACACTAATATGTATAAAATGGATAACTAATAAGAACCTGCTGTATTAACAAAAGTAATAATAAAATTCAAAACAAAAATTGATTGAGCTGAGGCTTTGTGCTTATTGGTACAGCCCCCTAGTCACCCACTGGGAATCTTGGCTCTGGAATTAGCTCAGCTCTCTGGTCTCTGGGGTTTCAAGGGTTTTTTCCCAAAATTAAAAAAAAATTAAATAACTTCTTTTTGAAATTAAATAACTTTTTAAGGAATAGAATATATAAAAACATGAAGAAAATGAAAGTCATTCATAAATCCATAACCCAATATGTTAGTGAATATTTTCTTTCTCCTTCATATACATGCATGCATACCAATGGATATATACGAATACATACACGTATCTACATACATGTATTTACGTATATACATACACACAAATACGGTGACTATGTATTGTGTGTATGTGCGTGTAATTTTATCCTTTAAATAAAGTGGGCTCTTACTACTGCTTTCTAACCTGCTCTGCCACTACTGCTGCCCTCAACATTGCCCTGTGGATATGCATGTGGGTATCTTTCCTCGTAGTGAACATGACTCTATATCATACTTTTCCAAGGGTGAATAATATTTCATTTTATGTGCCTGTCAGTTATTTAACAATTTAACATTTAAACTATTTTTGTTTATTTGTTTTCATTTTGCTATTGCAAACAATACTACACTGAATATCCTTACACTTCATCTTTGCATAACTGTGGGGTTATCTTCTAGTGATAAATTTCTGGAAGTGAGAATGATGTATCAGAGGATATGCATGTTTTATATTCTGATAGATATTGCCAAGCTGCCCTATAAAAATGGAACAGCTTGTAGTACCATCAATATTCTATGGTACTGTACACTTTACCACACATTTGCCAACAATGGGTTTTATCAAAAGTATCATGACAAATCTGATAGGGAAATGCTATCCTGACTTCATTTTCATTTCTTTGATCTTCAGGGAGTTTGAACATTTTTCATATTTTTGTTCGTAACTTTCCTATTCATATCCTTTGCCTATATTGCTCTTGTTCTGTCTTATTAATTTGAACGAGCTCTTTGTATGGAAGAGAGAGTAACCCTTTGTCTCACATATCTGTTGCAGGTATTTTTTCCCATTTTTTTATTTTTTAACTTTGTGGGTTTTTTCCATATTAAAGATGGAACAAGTGTATTAAAGATGCAAACAAATGTATCACTTTTCTTGGGCTTCTGGATATCATGTGATGCTTTCAACCTCAACTCTGTGCTTTTTTTTTAATTCTTTTATTTTCATGTTTTACATATGATTTAATCTCTTTGAAATTTTTTCTGGTATAAAGTAAGACAACTAGGTTGGTTTTTCCCACAAGTCATCATTAATTAATGTTACTACCATTTGTTGGGCATTTACTCTGAGCCCAGGACTGTTCTAAGTGCTTTGAATGAAACAGATTATTCAATCCTCATAAACAATACTGTGAGAGAGGCTTTACTATTATCTCCATTTTAGATGTGAGGAAACTGAGTCAAAATAAAGTTAGTAACTGGGTCACTTCTAGTGACAGTAGGGCCATGATTCAAATCTAACTGCCTTTAGGGCCTCATGGTCTTAACCCACCTCCCCATTCCACATCTCTAGTGCCAAATCCTGTTTAAAGAAAAAAAAATATATATATATATATATAAAAAATACTTTTTCTAGTTTGTCCATTTGCTTATTAATTTTTGTATTGGGGTAACTGACAGGGAAGTTTAATTTTTTTTAATTAAAAAATAGATTGATAGCCAACTCTATAATCTATTTCCTTTACAATTTCTTCTTTCTATTTCTGATGGAAAACAAACAAACAAACAAAAAACCTCAAATAAAGGGAATGATTAATAGAGTGAACATTTCTGTAAAAAAAAAAAATCCAAAAATCAACTTGAAGAATTCTATCAGAATTCTGATCAAGACACAAAGAGAGAGAAATTATCAGAGAATTACCATGGAAAAGAAAAGAGGACATGGGACTTCCCTGGTAGTCCAGTGGTTACGACTCCGTGCTTCCACTGCAGGGGGCACAAGTTCGATCCTTGGCTGGGGAACTAAGATCCCCCACGCCAAAAGGCAAGGTCAAAAAAAAAGAGAGAGAGAGAGAGAAGAGGATACACGCTTAGTGAGAGGAGAGGTTGTCAGGGGTTGGCGAAGACCCGGGCTGAGCCCCCAGAAGCCCACACCTCCCTACAGCGGCCACGGTCAGGGCCAGGGCACGTCCGAGTGGCCGGGGGCTAGCTGAGGGCAGGTGGTCCCAGTGGGTGACGGCCCTCCATGGGTACACGGCCTGTCCTCCACCCTTGCTGGGACCAGCTCGCAAAGCCTAAACTTTTATCTCCAGGAGAAGGACAGTTTCTCTGGGATAGAGCTGTGGAAGGTCTTTTCCTGGCTACGTGGATTGAGCTACATCAGCGGGGAACTAGGAGAGAGAAACAAAAGTATTAATACCTTTCTAGAATTCTTTATCAATTTTTGACCCTCCCTGAACATTCTGGAGGCATCTTTCTGTCCTCTCCATTTAAAATATTTATCGAAATTGCACAGTACAGACATACAGACCCATAATTACTACTGATACTTTAGAAACGTCCACGTTTGCTGACTATACTTCCCAAGTCTTGCTCGACATCATCTGCTTTATTCCTCCAATGCCTTTCACTTTGAGGAAAGGACAAAAATATAAAAATAAAGAATACAAGGGAAATATAAAGGAAAGTCATCAGAAGTCAGGACCAGAAGAAGACGAGCCGTTTTTCTCCTCCTCCATACGCCCCCTGCCCCCTCCGAGGCTCCAGCCCTCCTGATAAGCTGGGTGTGTCTCTGTGATACTGAACAGGTACAAAGAGAACGCAAAGGGCAGTGTTCAGGGTTCAGTGTGAGCACGGTCTGTGCCTGATCCCACGTCAATGTTCTTTAGGAAAGAACACTGTAGGAGCAAATTATGATGTGGGGAAAGCTGGCTCTGTCTCTGTGTCTGTCTCTTATCTCTCACCTCCCAACCTGTCCCCTTCCTGCAGCAACTTGTTCTCAGCTAGCTGCTAGGAAACAACGCCCAAGAATTCCTCTGGTAACAGCTTGAGCATGTATTCTCTCTTTGGAGGTACTTTCAGAATTAAAAATACACATCAGGACCGACTGGTGAGAGACCGAGCAGTGCAGCCTGCTCTGTGCCTATAACATCACTCACCTTGAGAGCCACTTTCTCCAAGGGGAAAAAATAGCTAGAAAAATCACTGTGTAAAGTTTTATGTCCAGCATGATTGGTGCAAGGAGAATTAATCTTTACTAAAAGAATCATGCCCAGAAACTGGGGCTTGGATATTTATCATTTTCTGAATATGACATCTCAGTAGTGGTAACGAAGGTTTCCTGGTTATGTTGATGGGGAGAGGGAAATGAATTTGGGCAAAAGCTAGGAGTTTGCGGGGGCAGGGGTACCGTGGATTCTAAAAAGCAGAAAGTAGAACATAACAGAGTTATGAAGACACCAGGAGGTGCATTGATGGAAATTATGGGGTCTGTTTTGCAGAGGTAAAAACAGAAAGAGCAAAAAAGATAATGGAGAAATTTTTCTGTGCGATTTCAAGTGGCTGGCTGGGTTATATTTAACTGAAGCTAAAGGTTGGGTCTTGGATTGAAAGAGAGGAGGAAAGGGTGACCCACCCAGAGAGGTTAGGATCAGAGCAGGGCCCAAGGCGGGGGATGGGGGAGGGGGGAGGGATGGACTGGGCGTTTGGGATGAGCCGATGCAAACTAGTATATATAGGATGGATAAACAACAAGGTCCTACTGTGTAGCACAGGGAATTATATTCAATGTCTGTGACAAACCATAATGGAAAAGAATATGAAAAAGTATATAGGTATAACAGTCACTTTGCTGTACAGCAGAAATTAACACAGCATTGTAAATCAACTAGACTTCAATAAAAATTAAAAAAAAAGATCCAAGCAGGGCCGAGGCTCCCAGGCCTAAAAGTCTGCACTTACAGGACAAGCCTACATTGCTTAGGACAGCTGGCGGGGCCGTCATAATTTGGTCCCTGGTTGATTTCCACCCCACTCACCGCATTTCAGCTGCATCTACCTTTTCAAAGATTTCTAAACACAGCACGTGGCTATGCCTCACTGTCTGCATAACCCATTCTCCTGCCTCAGCAGGTCTAAGCACCCTTCAGGACGTAACCGAAACATCTCCACCACTGAGGCTCCTCCGTGACTGCACCTTCCTGCAGGGATTCACCCTGGGCCATGCTTATGAAATACTGGGTGTGTGGTTGATTAATATTTACCACTTTTTATTACACTCCTTTGATATGAACCCCTCAAGGGCAGGGAGCACACCTGCTGTATCTGAGTGCCCAGCCCTGCTACAATGCCTGGAAAGCAGTAGGTGTCAATACAGTCGAGATAAATGAGGGGGCTTGGGAACAGGAAGATTCCGGAAGAGGAAGGGTAATATCCCGTGACATGCTTCGATGAAACTTGTGATACATACCTTTGACTTAATTTTCTTTTTCTCTTCTTCGAGGTGGTGACAGTGAGAAGCGACTTAAGGGAAGGATTGGCCAGTGGGTGACCTGGTTTTGGCGGGGGGACACGCGCACGCTGGCACCTGGGGCGGGCGTGGCGCCGAGAGCGTGGCCTGGCTTCCCGGGACCTTCCCTCCCTCCGCTCGCGCAGGCAGGGCGCCCGGGAGCAGGGCCTCCAGCACCGTCCTGAGAAGCGCCCGGCTTGTGGGCATGAAGCCTAGCTCGAAATCAATCGGTGGTTCTGACCCAGAGGAGATCTTGCTCCCTTCCCCCAAGAGATATTTGAAAATGTCTGGAGATGCTGTCGGTTGAAATAACTAGTTTGGTTGGTGTTCCCGGCGCCCAGTGGGTGGAGGCAAGGAGGGATGCTGTTAAACGTCACAGCGCACAGGCCAGTGCCCAGCACGGGAGTTCTGTGATACTGAGCCGGAGAAGCCTGCTTTCCTGATGATGTCATGGGAGAGCTCTCTCATCCTCGGAAACACCAGGCCTGCCTCTAGGCTCGAGGGCACCCCGCCGGGTGACTCGGGCTCCCCACGCCCTGAGACGCACAGCAGCCTCTTCGGCAGGTGCCGCTCAGGCGAAGAGGCGCAGTGGCCGCACCGCGCGCTGTCCCTCACTCTCAGGGGGCCTGACGCCCCGTCACCGGCCACCCAGCCCAGTCCCTCTGGGCTTTCTTCCCCCTCCCTCCACCTGCAGCAGCACCTGCTCTGGCCCGGGCGCCTTCCGTCTCCGCGGCTGAGGTCCCCGCCTGGACCTGCAGCCCAGCCCCTCCAGACTCCACCAAGATCTTCCCCCACGTCCCAGCCCCCTTATGTCCAACCTCTTCAGAATTTCTGGCTCCTTCCCCAAGTCAATAAATATATGTAAGATTCTGTATCCTTTAAAAAAAAATTAAAGAAAGTTTTCTTAATCCAAACGCTCTCAAGTTTTTACCTTATGTTCCTCCATCCTTTTACCACCTGTTATTTCATTTACCTGAATACATACTCTCATTGTAAAAAATTACCAAAAATTTGAATAAAACTCATCTGCCGGGCTTCCCTGGTGGCGCAGTGGTTGGGAGTCCACATGCCGATGCAGGGGACGCGGGTTCGTGCCCCGGTCCGGGAAGATCCCACATGCCGCGGAGCGGCTGCGCCCGTGAGCCATGGCCGCTGAGCCTGTGCGTCCTTAGTCTGTGCTCCGCAACGGGAGAGGCCGCAACAGTGAGAGGCCCGCGTACCGCAAAAAAAAAAAAAAAAAAAAACCTCATCTGCCTGTGATTCAACCCATACCAGCCAGCCACAAAGTAAGTCTGGTGCTTCCCTCTAGACTCCGTCTGTGTAGTTCTTCAACTTTATAATTAGATTTATTTTGTGAAGATTTTATTCTCCCCTAAATGGCATTATTTTGTGCATATTGTTCTACGACTGCTTTTTGTTGGCTTTTTTTCCTTTTTTTTTTTTTTTTTTTTTTTTTGCGGTACGCGGGCCTCTCACTGTTGTGGCCTCTCCCGTTGCCGAGCACAGGCTCCGCACGTGCAGGCTCAGCGGCCATGGCTCACGGGCCCAGCCGCTCCGCGGCATGTGGGATCTTCCCGGACCGGGGCACGAACCCGCGTCCCCAGCATCGGCAGGCGGACTCTCAACCACTGTGCCACCAGGGAAGCCCGTTTTTTTCCTCTTCTGTAGATTGACTGTTATCTCAGTTCCTTCCTATGCTCTTCCAGCATTGCAGGGCTGGAAACCTGCAAAGTGTGCTTCCCAGGCTCCCTTGCCCCATGTTTCCAGTTTAGCTTCCATTAATTTCCAGCCCTTGCTTGAGATTTGGAAGGTGGAAGAGAAGCAGAGGCCATTACTTCTTTAGAAACAAGGCTGGACTAGTGGGCCTCTGCGGATGCAAGCACAGATTCTGGACATGATGCGGCTCCTCCCGGGAATCACCTGTCTGGACGCTGCAGGCAGCTGGGATCGTCACGGCCGTTTTCCCGTGGCTGCTGAACTCCTGATTCCCCAAGTGCTGGCACTGCGTCTCCTGGCTTTGGCTCCTGTAGTCCTGTCAGCAGGTGTGTGAGCCCCCAATCCCCTGAGCTAAGTGTTTTCTGGTTAAAATCACCTGAACGATGTGTTTTCCTGACTGAACCCTGGCTGGTAAAGTGTTTTGTCCAGAAATGGTATCGGGAAAGAGGTCCACAAGGATGGGGCTCCAGGATTAGGTTTGATCTGGTAGACTCAAAGGCTGTGGAAAATGGAATACTATAGTCCACGGCTTGGAGTAGCAAGGGCATTTTCAAACTATCACCTGAAGCTGTCTGGAATGAAGAGCATCTTGAGAGGGAGGCTGCTGCGATACAGCAACGATAGAAGTGGCAACTAAGGCATTGCAAGTGGGCCGGCCCCGTGGACTACCCTGCAGAGGGAAAGAAAGGAAAAGGCAGGCTCAGAGCTTGGAACTGTCAACTAGCGTCTGGTCAGAGGACCAGGGAGCTTCTGTGATGGACCTAAGGGGTCTCTGGTCTCATAACCGTGAAGCCAGGGTGTGTGAAAAACAGACTCAATGTCTGAGACTAGAGATTGCAAAATTACAACCTCCGCTGAATTCACAGCTTCTCTGGGTCTTTTTTATGCTAAAATTATGGACCTGGTTTGGAAAGAGTGGGATCCTAATGATTACAGAGAATCTGAACAGAGTTGACACCCCTCGACAAGGAAGCAGCTCCTTCCTCTGTCTGAAGAGAAACCTCCTCTTGCTTGAAGACCTGGCAGAGCCCTCATCTGAGATAGTTTTCTTACAAAGAGATGCCACATTATCCTTGGAACTCACTCTTCCACCTCTTATGACCTCTAGACCCAAACTAGAATCAGATCCCCACAAACCTTGGAGGGCAAGTGCAGACAGTAAGCATGGAAAAGGCAAGCAACACTCTGGAGGGATCAGACTTTGGTCACAAATATCCAGGGAAGCTGGGGGTACGGGTGTGGGCACGGATTCTAACAGCCTTCGGGCACAGACTGTTCACCAAGTTCATTGCTCGGTCTCCTTCCTCACAACTAGACCACATTCCCAGCTACCCTTGCAACTAGATGAGGCTGTGTGACTGAATTCTGGCCCATGAAATATGGGCAGAAGTGATGGGTGTCAATCTAGGACTGATACCATAAAAAGTCCCTCCAGGGGTTTCTTCTGTTTTCCTCCAACTGTTGGCTGGACAAATGCCCAGGGAGACCTGAGAAACTCTGGGTGAAGGTTGAGACACTGTCAGCCGGAAGCCCTGAATGACGGCGTGGGGCAGACCCACCCTCTGCTCTGCTGTTCACTGTAGTTTGTATGAGGAAAGAAAACAACTTCCATTGTTAAGCCACTGAGATTCTGGAATTTACCTCTAAGAGAATTTAGCATTTCTTGAACTAATACATTCACCTGAGAATATATCTTGGAGATATTTTCTAGCCAGTACAAACAGATTTACCTCATTTTTTTAACTACTACCTAATATTCCACAATACAGGCATACCGTCATATACATTATTATTTTTCTATTTTCAATCTTTTTGCTATTAAAATGTTGCAATGAACACCTTGTGTATGCCTCTTTGAACACACGTGTTTCTTCATATCGTGAACGGATACAAAGAAACGGAATTGCTTAGACAAAGAGTAGATCCATGGTTGGTTTTTTGTTGTTTTTCTTTGGTCAGTGCTGCCAATGTGCCCCCAAAATGCCCATGTGCTCTATCCCACCATCAGCAGCGCATGAGAGGAACCGCCCCCCTGGCTTCTTGCGGACTTCAGTAATAGGGATAAAATTTTGAAAATATCAAGCAAATGTCTTTCGTCAAATTTCTTCCTTAAATCACCTTAAATCACTTCCACCTCTAAGGCTGATGCATGGGGCTTAATGCCCTAGGAAAGGAAGGCAGGTGTGCTGGACAAAAGGTTTTAATCAAGTCCGAATCTCATATCTGACTTTCTGATTCAGAATCAAGTCCCAAAGCCAGTCTTTGGCAAGGGAGTTCCTTAAATCCTATTAATAGATTAGGAGCAAAGCCTAGACAGCTGCCTTGTCAGTTAGCTCTCACTGCTGCAGCACTTACTGGTTTCAAACAACAAGCATTCATTTGCTCTTGATTCTGAAGGTTGGGGATTTGAGTGGGCCTCAGCTCTGCTCCATGTCACGTCAGTGGGCTCACTCGTGCATTTGGACCTTGGCTGACGGCGGTGGGCTGCTGGCGGTTCTTTCCATGTGCCCTCATCCTCCAAGAGACTGGGCCAAGCTTTTCCCATAAGTGGCAGGAGAGTTCCCAGAAGCAAGAGAGGGCAAGCCCCAATGCCCCGGCATGTTTGAAGCCTATACTTGCATCCTTTTGCTGTTGTTCTATTGGCCAAAGTCATATGGCCTACCCCAGATTTAAGAGTTGGAGAGACAGACCCAGGTCTTGATGGCGGGAACTGCAAGGACACATAGGGAAGACCATCACACGTGCCCCAAATGTCCTTTCCCACGCCTCCAGCCCATGCTTCCTTGTCTCCCATCTGTCAGTCCTTTTCTTTCAGGCTCTTGATCAGCCAGTCGGGCGGTTCACCACTGCCTATGAGCTCATGTAAATTCTCACCTTGGACTCCTTTCTTTCTACATGAAGTGGATGAAAAGGTGATGACTCAAAGTTCTACCCATTGGAAAGATTTCTCCCTCAACACTCTCTTGTGACGTTACACCTGAGTGAGTGTAATGCCTCTGCGATCCATTTTAAGCTTGCACCCACATAACAAGACAATCCAGTTCAATCCATCCATAAACCAAATTCCAGCTCTCCCCCCTTTCAGCATCTCCTACTTTGCCCTATATGTTCAAATGTGCCATATGGAAAAATGCTTTTATAACTCCGCTGGGGAGAAGGGGAGTCTGGGCTTAAGAGTGCATCTTTTTTTTTTTTTTTTTTTTAAATATTTATTTAGCTGTGCTGGGTCTCAGTTGCAGCATGCGGGATCTTTTTTTTTTTTTATTTTGCGGTACACGGGCTTCTCGCTGTTGTGGCCTCTCCCTTTGCGGAGCACAGGCTGCGGACGCGCAGGCTCAGCGGCCATGGCTCACGGGCCCAGACGCTCCGCGGCATGTGGGATCTTCCCGGACCGGGACACGAACCCGTGTCCCCTGCATTGGCAGGCGGACTCTCGACCACTGCACCACCAGGGAAGCCCAGCATGCGGGATCTTCATTGGGGCATGCAGGATCTTTTAGTTGCGGCATGTGAACACTTAGTTGTGACATGTGGAATCAAGTTCCCTGACCAGGGATCGAACCTGGGCCCCCTGCCTTGGAAGCATGGAGTCTTAGCCACTGGACCACCAGGGAAGTCCCAATAGTACATCTTAATAGTACTGGTCAAACTCAATCACTGAGATGATACAGCACTTCCACCTTATTATGCATGGTTGCCGGGACCCCCAGACTTAATGATTGGTAGATTCAAGAGAACCCAGCCCACAATGAGCAGTTTCTGACATATGGGCCTCTCAGTGCTCCATGGTAAAGCATTCTGCCTCTACCGGGGTCCTGTGACACACCAGGAATTATTTCTAGAAAGATAAAAGAGCTATTCCTCTTGAACTTGCCTTAAACTCGTTATAGCATCTTTTCTCCCCACCTATCCTTCCAACACTGCAGGGTCTGCCATATTGAATGGCCAAATGTCAGGACTCCTGTGGTGCAGCCCGGACCTGCTACAGAGCCCTTTCCTGCTGCAGAGTTGACTCAAAGCTGCCAGAATTTCAGACCACTCAGTACATGACTGGGAGCTGTGTGCCTAGGCATAGAATGTGAAGAGCCCTGAGAGGGGCAGTATTTTCTTCTTTGTGGGAAGAGATGCAAGATGAAACAATTTGTCTTTTAACCCTGAAGGGATGTCCCGGTTTGCCTCAACCCCCAGACACACTCAAATTTTTTACCACAGTGGCAGGTTTGTGAATCTTCATAGCAATTATCTCCTGTTCCATGGAGCGCAATGGGTCTTGCCAAGTTCTCTGCTGCCAGCATCTCTTGTTCACCCTGTCCAATGAGCAGATATCATCAGTGTAATAGGTCAGTTTGTAATAGGTCAGTATGTTCCACAGGATGTCCAGGTGATCCAGATATCTTCTGATTGTATCATGACAGTCAGCGGGTAAGTTAAGTTAGCCCCAGGGAAAAACTGTAAATGTATCGCTATATGGTTGATTCCACATAATTGCAAACTGTTTCAGATCCTCTCTTCTGACTGGGACGGAAAAGACATCTGCCAAACTAACGGCTGCATAACATAAGCCATGTTAATCTTCTCTAACAAAGATGTGAGAGGAGCCCCCCAGCTATACGCTTGAGATCCTTAAAGGGGCACTAATGTATCTTAGCTAATATAGTGATTGTATCAATAATATGCTGATATGCATGTAAGAGAATGCAATGAATCATGTGATATAACATCTATATATTGTTAATAATAGTGTACAGATGGATTACTTAATGATGATTATGTATAATAGTGTGATTATATTAACTATTAATATTTACAAAAAATCAGTTGATACTTTATTAATTTATTTTATATAACTAATAATAACCTATTAATGTGTTATTTTAAGTAGAATTATATTGATATATTATTAATATATGTCATGAATATTTATTGATTTTCTGTTGTATATGTTGCTGAACTTTTTTAAAATAAATTTTAATTAATTAATTAATTAATTTATTTTTGGCTGCGTTGGGTCTTCATTACTGCACAGGGGCTTTCTCTAGTTGCGGTGAGTGGGGGCTACTTTTTGTTGCGGTGTGCAGGTTTCTCACTGCGGTGGCTTTTCTTGCTGCAGAGCACGGGCTCTAGGCGTGCAGACTCCAGTAGCTGCAGCGTGAGGGCTCAAGAGTGCAGGCTCAGTAGTTGTGGCACATGAGCTCAGTTTCTCCGCGGCATGTGGGATCTTCCCGGACCAGGGCTCGAACCCGTGTTCCCTGCGTTGGCAGGCGGATTCCTAACCACTGTGCCACCAGGGAAGTCCCTAAACTTCTTTCAATAGAAGTGAATGTTGAATTACAATGTTGTACACCTGAAACTTACATAAAAAAATGAAGTCAATGTTCATTGCTTTTATTACCTAACTTCTCAATATTTCAATAAACCTCTTATGATCTGGCTTCTAACTCTAATATCCTACAGAAATTCCTTTCGCTAAAGTCTTGAATGATCTTCAGTTAAATCCAAAGATTCATTTTCAGTCTTGATCTGACTTATGTGCAGCATCTTGCTCGTCCTGAAACACTCCTTTCTCAGTGTCTAGCGCCTGCTCTCCGGGTTCCGCTCCCAAGTCTCCAGCAATCACTCATCAGTCTCTTAGACTCCGCCCCCTTTGACTTCCCCTAAGTGTCTGCATTCTTCTCGTTTCTTTGTTTCTGTCCCTGTGGTTGTCCCTCACAGTCTTCCTTGGTGGTCTTGTCTAGCCTCAGGTTTCAACAACCACTGAAAGATGGTTGCAAACCAAACATATTTTTTGCATTCAAGACATGTCCCTCCAGCTACCCCTTTTCGTATCTGATTCTTCTGGAAATCTCCACTTCGACACCACACAGGCATCCCCAGTTCAATCTGTCCAAAATGGAAATCTCACCCCTTCTCAGCCAATCTTCTCGAATTGCCTACTTTCACAATTAAAGTTGTGATGAATGTAACAGTTTGTTATCGTTGTGACGAGTGTGATAAAGGCAACGCTAACTGGCACCAGGAGACCATGTATTGGTGAGCCCTAACCTGGCTGAGAGAGTGGCAGTGGCTTTCCTGAAGAAAGGGACTTTCCTGAAGAAAGTGAGCTCTGAAGAATGAATAGAAATTTTCTACACAATGACAGAGTGGAGAGTATTTCAAGCACAGGAAAGAGCCAGTGTGAAAGCTACAAAGCAGCAGAGAACTTAGTGGGATAAATGGACTGAAAGGGGTTGAGTGAGCAAAAGAGAGAAGGTATGAGAAGAGGATGGAGCAGTGGGCAGGTGGGGAGGGACCATACATAGCACGGAAGGACTAAAACACTGGTCTTCCCAAAGCCAAAGTCAATCCTTCCCAAAGTTAATTCTCATCATCTGCAGATTCTGTTACTGCAAATTTGCCTACTTGCTGAAATGTATTTGTGACCATGATACTGATACTGACGGCACTTTTGCCATCATTTGAGGACACGTACAGTCATCCTGTGCACACATTTCCAGCTGAGACTGAACGAGGCAACACTGCCTTCTTGTTTGAGCTCACACTGGACAAGTGTCCTTTCTGCAGCCTTTTTAGTGCCATGTCTTTCACATTTCTGTGCTTTTGCTTGGTGATTGTTCTGTTTGAAATGGCCGCCAAGCAGAGTGCTGTCTGATGTTCCGAGCACAAGAAGGTCGTGATGTGCTTTTTGAAGAAAATGCATGTGTTTAATAAGCTTTGTTCAGGCATTAGTTACAGTGCTGTGTCTGTAGGTTTAAAGTTAAGGAATCAATCATATGGGACATCCAGGAAAAGGAAGAAGAAATTCTCTGATCTGTGCATTGGGCCACTCCAGGAAGTGCTAACATAACATCTGTAATGTGTGATGAACCTATGGAAGAGATGGAAAAGGGGCTAACCTTGCAAATTTGTAGCAGAGGAAGAACAGAACTATCACCATGTTGGGAGTGCCTCCCTCGTACTTCAGCCTCTGTGTTCTATTACTTTAGCTCTGCACATAAAGAGTTAAATACTAGAGAAATGTTGCTCGTGCTCAAACAGCTCATTAAGGTCCCCGAAGAAAGTTCCCATAACACGGGCCAGGGTTAATTATGGCTGCTACATGTAGATAAGTTTGCTTTCAGCCTAGAAGCCTTGCTAATAAGCCGAGATAAGAGTGTACAGTAAAACTAAGTGCTGACAACTTGAAGTTTTTGTGGGAGCCTTGTGATCCAGCCTATATGAGCAAGTGGAAGAACAGAGAAATGTCATGCTTCCCTTGAAGGCCAGGTGTCTCCAGGAAGTCTGCAATCTGCTTTTACCCTTTAATCTTGAACCCTCCTGCTTCCCCTTTTCCCTCAGCATAAAAGAAGCCTGGATGCTATTCAGCGCTAGGATGGTTCTTTAGGACATTAGTCCACCATCTTCTCGGCTTGCTGGCTTTCCAAATAAAGTCGCTATTCCTTGCCCCAACAGCTTGTCTCTTGAGTTACTGCCCTGTTGTGGGGCAAGCAGTACGAGCTTAGATTTGATAACAGATTCAAAAATGAGGACTGATTAAAAAAAAAAAAAAGCATAGTGCACACCATTGCTGTGAGGCTGAAAGCTGAAGAAATTTACAATCACACTACCCAGGGTCAGGAGAACGTTAATTAAACTCTTCCGGGCCAGTGCTGGCTCACACATTTCAAAAGCCAGTACAGCATGAAAATGTGAAACTTGCCGGCAAGGCAGGTTCTGCAGGTCAGGAGGCTGTGGTAGTTGTTTTCAAATGCCTGCTAAGTGTTCTGTGGATGAGAAGGCTTTCAGGACTGATGAGATGGGCTTGTTTTACAAGGATGTTGGGAAATACAGAATAAGCGTGGTATACTGATGACATCACTGAGGCCAGAAGCTTGTAGGAACCTAACCCTGTTTTCCTCCCTGGAGCAGCAACTCACTATTAGTGGATTCTGTGTTAGTGGTGACTTTATAGAACATTATTACCCTGAAGAATGAAGCATGTGTAGATGGGAAAAGTGAGATCAGCATCTCCATTTTTATACCTAAGAATCCCCTCAATATTTTTGCTACAATCTTCATGATTCTAGGTACTGATGGTTTAGGAGTCAAACACCCAAGGAATGAATTTTTCTGCCAGGAGATACAATGACGGTCTCTCAAATTTTTTTTAAATACTTTATCAGTCACTGCTACGGGTACCGTGGTGAGTGTGTGTGTGTGTGTGTGTGTGTGCGTGCGCGGTGAGGGTAACGAGTCTCCCATGAACTCACAAGGTCATCTACACTGCTGGTCACTGCCATTCCCTCCTAACCTCTGAACTAGTGTTCACACCTCTTACTCCACTGAAAATGCTTGTCAGCTTCACCAACGCGCTCCTTATTGCCAAACCCAATGTGTCTCTGACCTCAAATTTCTCCAACTCTCAGTAGCTTTCGACTTAGTTGACCACTATCCTCTTTTGAAACTCTTCTTTGCAATTAATTCTATGATACCTTATTCTCACTCTGCTCTACCAGTTTCTCCTTTTAGGTCTCATTTGTTAAGTTCTCCTTCTCTACTCAATCATTAAAATTTGAACCTCCTCAAAACTTGGTCCTGGGCCGCCTTCTCTTCACTGTCTTCTATACCTAATATTCTCATCCACTACAGTATCTTCCCTTACATTATACACGTCACGACTCCTAAATGGATACCTTCAGCTAAATCTCTCTCCCCAGCTCCAAAGTCACACATCCAGCTGCGCATGTAGCATCTCCACTGGGTGTCCCACAGATGCCTCCAGGCCCATGGACTCCTGTCACGCCACAGCTCTGGTTTCTTCCCCAATCCCCCTCCTGGTTCTCCCCCATATTAACAAATGCTAACACGTTCATCCAGGAACCAAAGTCAGAAATCGAGAAGTTATTCTTGGCTATCCTCTTGCTCATCTCTCACCTCCAGCTCAATCTTTCAGAGATTCTGCTTCCAAATATATTTCAGCTCCATCTCTCTCCCTCCACATTTACTCTCCTGGGTGTCCACCATGACACGGGTGGCAGAGAAAGGATCGTGGAGAGGGTCAGGCTTCTTAATCCCTAGAGGAAGGAGAGAGCTTCTCTCTCCCAGAATTTACACATAAAATCCCAGGGAAGTGGCCAGGTTTGGGTCATCTGCCCATCATTTTGACCAGGGAGGTGTGATATGGTGATTTTTCAGGCCTGTGGCCAGGGACCCAAGGTACATGATTAGAAGCCCCTGGAATCACATGGAGGCGAAAGGGCAGTTTCCCAAAGGGAGAGTGGTGCTGTTATCAGAAGAAGACAAAGAAGACGATGTCTGTGAAGAGTGGAGGCCAGTGGTGGAGACTGTCACCTCCCTTGTTAGTGCTTTGCTGTCCTGTCTACGTTTCCCAGGTGCGCCAGAACACTGGAAGTACTTGGCTCTTAAATGAACTGGTATCACTGTAATGCTTACGAGTTTGAGGATTTCCTGGAATGGTGTTGTGTAGAGCTTACAAGTCAAACGGAAGCTTTGGGACTCTGAAAGCACTCTACAAGGTTTTGAGTGAATGGGTCTGGTAATAAATGGAAACTGTCTACTTCTGTGTTCTTTTTCAGTCTCTCAGGATGCTTACAGCTCTGGGTTCCCCAGATTGGCAGAAGACATTCATGTCCACTCTACTCCTTGCATTTGTGATGTAACTACAGTTATACATGTGAGAAAATCCATAGCTGAAGAGCCAAACAGTAAAACATATATAAAAACAGGTCAAGCTGCTTTTCTTCCACCCGCAAGCCTTATATCCAAACACCCTCAGTAATTCACATTGACCTAACCCACTAAAACGCACATTTTCTTTTAACATTTTTAGAATTAGGGAGTGCAACTGGAATTTTGATTTCGCAAGACAGAAACAAGTTAAGAGAAATCTCTCAGGGTCAGAGTAGTTCTCATCATTCATATTCTTCTTCCAAACAACCAGCAGAGGGCGAACAAGATGACAAATAAAACGAGAAATGGACAAGGCTGAGGAGGGCTTTTTGTGAGTTTATTGAGTTCACACAGAACCCAAATGCAAACAGGATCCCTAACTCAAGAGCTGGGAAAAGAGTAAACACAGTCTTGAACAGTAATCTGACTTAACCCTGGCATTTTCAAGTTGTTTCTAGAAGATTTATCTGTGGTAAAGACTAAATCCTTTGCAGCCGGGACCCACTCAGATCACAGTCTCCTGGAGACCAGTTTGGGGAAGATGTGGAGAATACCAACATATTTCTATTCTAATGATAGGACTTTGCACGCTTGTAGCAACTAGAACCTAACCTCCCCAGAACGCTTGAGTAATCACAGTGTCCTCAGATTTGAAAAGGAAAGAAATTGATTTTCATATACCCTAGGCTCCAAATGAAGGCACATAGAAGCATTATGGAAAGAAAAGAAAAGAATTTCATACATCTTGATGTTAGATAAAGGTGAAAACATTCTATTAAAAAAATTAAGTGTATAATGTATGGCATCTGCTCAGTTTGGTTGCCTTGTGGGTTTTTTGGGTAAAGTATTCATTATACTGTAATCCAGTGTGTTAAAGATCAGTTACATTCACCTATGAGAAGAAAATTTTTTTATTATAAAGTCCAGTTTGGGGACTTCCCTGGTGGCACAGTGGTTAAGAATCCACCTGCCAATGCAGGGGACATGAGTTCAAGCCCTGGTCCCCGAAGATCCCACATGCCACAGAGCAACTAAGACCGTGCAACCACAACTACTGAGCCTGCGCTCTAGAGCCCACGAGCCACAACTACTGAGCTCGCGTGCCACAACTACTGAAGCCCGCGCACCTAGAGCCGGTGCTCCTCAACAAGAGAAGCCACCGCAATGAGAAGCCCGCGCACCGCAACGAAGAGTAGCCCCTGCTCACCGCAACTAGAGAAAAGCCCGCACGCAGAAACGAAGACCCAACACAGCCAAAAAAGTAAATAAAAAAAAGAAAATCCAGTTTGGGCAAAAGTCTGGAGAAATGAGTCATCCTATATACACTGTTGGCTGGCGTGTAAAATTGGTACAACTTTTCAAGAGCGGTTAGGCAAACATAACTCTGTGTGGACTTCCTACATAATCCCTCATTCTCACTTCTGTAGAAACACTAGTAAGTGTTCAAAAATACACGTGCAAGAATGTTGATCATAGCACTCCTTGTACTAGTCACACTTTAGAAAGAGCTGACAGCACTCCACTGAGGAAATGATGGAGGAGGTGATGGATACAGTGTACTTGCTGGCGGGTCTTCTTGTCTCACCTGCATTAATTCATTTAATCCCCACTGAAAGCATTTTATTACAACACACTTTACATTAGTTCATGCTCTTACTCCCTGCACTCTACTGCTCCTCTCACTGTGCTGTTGTAAAAATAATGAGGAAAATGTGTATTTACTGATGTGAAAAGATACCCACAATACACTGTTAAGATTTTTTTAAAAATCAGCCATTGACTGATTTGAGCCAAAGCTCATTTCCATGGAAGTGCAGTGGGTCAACTGAAATTTTTACTCAGTTACTCTTCAGATCTGGATTTGAATTAGCAACACAGAGTGACTAATTGACCTGACACTCCCTGAATCAACTAATTTTATATCAAATGCTGATTCTAAATCAGATAGTTGGGAAGGGTTGTATCCACATGTAATTGCTAAGAAATGAAAACAGTATAATCCCGATCTGATCGAGTACATTATGCAACCCATGAAGCTTGTTTTCTAATGGCATTGGAATTCCTTAATTAATATAAATGTGAAATATTGTACATTCATAATTGACCTTTTGTTTCTCCTTTTCCCATTCATGTGGCCACTGTGATGATGACAACTGCCACTTGAAAAACTGTCTTTGAAAGACAAATGCCATATGGTATCACTTACATGTGGCATCTGAAATATGACACAAATGAACCTAACTATGAAACAGAAACAGAATCATGGACACAGAGAATGGATACACAACAAGGTCCTACTGTAGAACACAGAGAACTATATTCAATATCCTGTGATAAACCAGAATGGAAAAGAATATTTCAAAAAGAAAACAATGTATATATATATATGTACAACTGAATCACTCTGCTGCATGACAGTAATTAACACAACATTGTAAATCAACTATACTGCAATTCTTTTAAATTGATGGGAAAAGATCACTAAAAAAAGAAAAAGAAAAGAAAAATTCTCTTTGCTGCAGCATGAAAAATGGCAGCTTTCAGGAGCTGACTAGTTACGGTTCATCCCTGGCCCTTGAAAGGCCCTCAGGGGAAGTTCTGGTCAGCCCTCCTGTTGGCAGCCCTCACAATACATCTTCCTTCTGCTTCTGCGGGATGCTGTGAAGTAAAAGTCTTTCTCTTTCTACATATTCACCTCCTGCTTTGCAGCTAACAAGCCATGGATGTGGGG
Source organism: Stenella coeruleoalba (assembly GCF_951394435.1). Taxonomy (NCBI): domain Eukaryota; kingdom Metazoa; phylum Chordata; class Mammalia; order Artiodactyla; family Delphinidae; genus Stenella; species Stenella coeruleoalba. The sequence continues at coordinate 181,667,491 of NC_137147.1, read as the reverse complement.
CATGTGCTGTGTGCCAGGTACGGGGTGAGGTGCTTGTCATACATTTGTCACCTCGTTCTAACGACACTTCAAGACAGGTCCTGGGACCCTCCTTCTCCCAGTGAAAGAACAGATTCAGAGAAGCTGAAAGCGGGCCTCGGGTCACGCCACCTGTGAGTGTGTCTGGCCCTGGGTCTGCTGGCCTCCAAAGTCTACACCTTTTCCAATAATCCACACTTCAGCCAAAGATGTATTTTCTGTTTACATCACTCACTGTCTGAATCTTTCCACAGCAAATGCTTACAATTTACAGAGCAATGAAGTCCTGTGGGCAAATGTTAATCTAACCCCACTGCCTTTTACTCAGCTTCTGTCCAAACAGAAAGCTGAAAAGTTTCCTGAACTGGAGGACTTTCCAATACGAAGACCACAGGTTTATCCTGTTCCAGTAAAAGAACATTCGTGCCACAGGATGAATTCTAAAGCAAAGACATTTGGGGACTTCCCTGGTGGCCCAGTGGTTAAGACTCCATGCTTCCAATGCAGGGGAAGTGGGTTCCATCCCTGGTCCGGGAACTAAGATCCCGCATGCCCCAGGGCACTGCCAAAAATAAATAAGTAAATAAAGCAGGAACATTGAAGGCTGTGGTGGCTGAAGGCAGAGGGGGAGGGGCACTGACTTCTCAGCCCCAACCTGGTAGCTAACCTTCCAGAAACTCTCGCTTTGGTCCTTCCACTTCCTTGGAATGCGAATGATTTTTAACCTGAGGCTGGAATTCTGTCTCAGGAAGGGAAGAGCCACCAATGCATTCTTAACCAGGATGCGATAATGTAAACAGAAGGACAGCAGTGTTTTAATGCTGCTGACACTGCCGATACTTACACTACTAGATTTGCCTGAGTTTAGCACTGAAGTCCAAGAAAGGAGCAGTGTATTTCCCGAGTTTAACAGGAGCGTACAGGCACGCTTAAATGGAAAGCAAGTACAGCTCTTGAAAGCACCAACTCTCAGTAAAATCACCGTGCTTTTCAAGGTCTGGATTAAACACTCACGACTTCATTCAACCTCAAATACAAGACTGTTGTTTGCAGCTCTGCTTTTATTGATGAATTCAAGGATCCCCAGTTTTCTGCTGGGATATAACCTTGACCGAGAACTCACAGTAATGACGAGTGAAGAGACTAGATTGTTTTATTCCAAGACATTTTTTCTTTGTCTTTTCCTTAAAAATAACTTCTACTGCCTTTGTTGTTGTTCATCTGGAGATGGTGCATGTCCATTGAGAAGAGTTTGAAAAATATCGAAGAGAATAAAGACAAACACAAAAATCGCACTCACTAGTACCCACAAGTGACTGCTCAGCGTTCTGGTGTCATCTTCCTAGGTCCATGTGTGTATAAATATACTCATGGCTTGCTTTTTAAAATCTGGATTATGCTGAGAATGCTATTTTGTTAGTAGCCCTTTCCACCTAATTTGTTTTGAAAGGTTTCTTATGTTATTAAGTACTCTCTCCCATACTAAGATCAATGAAAAAATGGAGATATAAAACAAAATGCTTTATTTTTATGATGTAAACATCACTCATACAGAAACGAACCTTTTTCTGAAGCAGCATCTCAGGTCCATCCATCCTGAGTGCTATAATTTTGACCACAAGCCACAAGGTAACTGAGCTGTGTCCCGTATCACCAGCCTCAGGTCCAAGAGGAGAGCAAATCTCTCTCAATGGTCTAATCAAATTTCTCTGAAAACCCATCTCACCAGCTGAAGAATTTTTTCTTCTCTCCAGGGGTCTTCTCTCCCATGATAACACAAAGAACGCCAAGAATGCTTTAGGCAGGCGATCAGTCTTAGCTACTGCTGCCTCAAGTAATGAAAAGCGGAAAGCTCGGCACTAGCCAGGGACTGGCACCTGCTGTAACAAACCCACCGTCCCAGCGGCTGAACCCAATACAAGGTTATTTCTCATTCACTTAGGAGTTCAAATGTGTCCTCCTTGTTCGGGGGTCAGGTGATGGAGAGCAGCTCTGTCTTCGGTCACCTCCCAAGGTGACCTTGACATCCAGCCAGCAGAAGGGGAAATGCTCTCAAGGGAGACCCTCAGTCAGAAGTCGTGACATGGTCACAACTCGCTGCCAGGCAGGCTGGGAAATGTGGTCTGATCGTGTGCCCGGAGAGAAGAGAACAGGGTTTTGTTAAGCGCTACTGGTCTCTGCCACCTGTTCCTCTTGGCACCAAATAATTACTCGTAGCCCCCTTCCTACACCATAGAGCACAGCCTCCCATCCGTCCCCCCAAAGCTGTTAGTGGAAAGCGCCACCCAGCCCCCGCATGCAGCCCATGCTCCAGAACCTCTCTCTGATGCCGTTTCCTCCCTCAGATTCGGATGCGGCTCTCTGTGGTCTGGTGAGCCATGAACTAAAATAAGATTATCCCACCCCGTCCCTCCCATATACACACTGGACACACAGCGCTAGAGCAGGGTCATGTCAGTCACCACAAAAGCTCCCACTTGGAAGCGGGCAGGATGGCAGACAACCGTGAGTGACCGACTCACAGCGATGATGACGTGCGTTGGGCAAGACCCCTGTGCTGGCGGTGGAGGAAGCTCCCTGCTTCGGCCCGGGGCTGCCAGTGGGGAGGAGCTGCCTTGCCCCTCGCTCTGCACCTAAGGGGCACAGGGTGCGCATCTCCTTCAGAGGCTGTAGAAATGACGGCTCTTCCACTTCAGGGCAGCCAAGGGTCGTTTTAAAGCACAAGGCTCTGTTTCGGTGAGGTTCTTGGTGTGCCTGAATCTGTAATTTCCTCGGAAAACGTAGCAAACCTCTGGTTTATTTCTTTCTCAAGACTTAATCCTCAGGACTCTTACTGACTTCCTTCCTTGTGTCCATGTCTTCTGCAGCCCTGCCCGCACCTAACAGGGGCTACCTTGAAAATATGAAATAATAACCGGATCTTCACAGCAGGGTTGAGTCCCTCTGTTCAATTAGGAAGTCTTAGGGCCTTTGTCTCTCGAAATCTTTTTCTGTCTTATTTCCTCCTGTTGGGGTCCAGAGACAGGTGGCTTTTCAATCGACATCTTCCTTTTGCTGTCATCAAAGCTTTCCTTCACGCTCAACGTTCAAACTCCCTCAACTATGGTGTCTTCTTCGTTCTTGTCTCACACAGGCAAGTGCACTGGGATGGGGCATCTTTCTGTAATCACATTTTCATTTATTTGGCCAAAATACTTTAAGCAACCACTCTGTGCCAGGCACTGGACACGAAGACAAACACAATACAGTGCCTGACTGAGAGGCCCGAGAACACACCGTTCTCCTAAACGCATGTGCAGGGCTGAATGAGAGCCCGGGGAAGGAAACACAGGGGTCTGGGAAGGTCAGAGAAGGTTTTCTGGAGGAAATGATGTTGAAGTTAAGTTGAAGACTGAGTCAAGGTTTTCCAGAGGTTCACAGATGCAAAGGACGTTCCAGTCTAAATAAACAGTACGTACAAGGTAGTACCAGCTGATTACACAAAGCTTTTCTCTCTCTCTCAGTAACTGCTCAAAGCTCAGATTTTAGGTACTGAGGGTCTATAAATTATCCTTCGACAGGGAGGCTACCTCAGTTCAGAATGGTCGTGTCTAATACCTTAGAAGCTTTCCCCACTCACACCCTATCGTGCAGGCACCGCTAGAGTACACTTGAAGGTCCTGGCAGGGACACAGACACCAGTGCACGTCAGTGGAGAAGCGTCTGCCTGTCTGGGAAGGTCCGCCCGCTCCTTCAAGCAGCCATGCGGGGAAGGAGGCATGTGCCCTGGGGGCATGCAGAGAGTGCCCACCCCGACGTGCAGCAGCAGCCCCGGCCGTGAGCGGAGAGACGGACGTTGAGGTCGCATCACCCTTCCACCAGCACCCTGCTCTGGCTCTAGCTGTTCCCACTCTTAATGGCACAAAAGTTGAGGAGGCCTGTCTTCTAGAATATTCCGCAAAATGCCTGTTGCCTGGTAGGTTCGCTATCTCTGCCCTCAGTGGAAGACCTTTCGCGCCCGTCTCTGACCCTATCCTGGTACCGCAGTGAGCACGGTGCTGTGTGGCTCTTCTGAAAGAGATGCAAGCCTGCAGGTGGGGGCCTCTCCCCATTTGTGCCCCTCCTGCTGGTGTCGGCTGAGCTTTGACTCCTCAGCTTTCACTTGTGAATGTTGCCCGTGCACATCACCCCGTGGATTTCTGCTTATTCTTTAATTGACAGATGGGAACACTAGAGGGTTAATGTTCACCTAGCATTACCAAAGCATTTTATTCATTTTTCAGTGGATCTGGACAAATTCTTAGAAGGAAGTAAATTATTGAGCTGAAGTCAGGATCATTTGGGTACAAAGAACAGAGACTAAGTTACCTCAGGAATAGGGGGGCTTAATGACGGGCCCCAGATTGCAGGGGCCTGGGGACAGTCTCAAGGGCGGGAACGAGGGGTCCCCTTATCTCCCCAAATCAACGTCCGTTTCCCCGTTCCAAGTTCCCAGGAGAGGAACTAGGTCAGCTCAATTCACTTTTCCCACCAGGTCACAGGCCTGCCCTGCCAGGTCTCCTCCCCTGGACAACCAGCTGCGGCCGGGGGCATGGGAGCCCAAGGCCGCCCCCCCACACACAAGGGGAGCTGGGGGAGCCACCCCCAGACACATCTGATGCACCACAGGACTGAGGGCGGCCGTTAGGAGCTGTATACTGGACCCAGAGGGCCTGGTATGAGGTCGGCTCCACCTCTTACCAGCTGTGTGACCTTGAGCAAGTTACTTAATCTCTCTGTTCCTCAGTTTCCTTATCCTTAAAAGAGGGCATGTAAATGGTATGTCCTCATGGGATTGTGGTAAAGGACTAAGTGAGACAAAGCAAAAACAGCATTCGAATCTGTAAACAGCACACAGGGAAAATTCAATGAGTATCGCTAGGATCATGTTTTCCCCCAAACAAATGCCCCTTCCTCAGTTTTCTGTTAATGGCATCATCATTTTCCCACACATCAAGACGACAGTCACATGTCCACCTCCATGTCCTGTGCCTTCTTCCTATGGTAAGCTCTTTATTTTATTTGCTGATTCATTTATTTATCCGATTTTTAGGTTTTGAGCATCTGTTTGCTACATAAAAATAATTTTGTCCTTCCCAGTCTAGCTGGCATCTCTCCATCTTAAGCCCTCAACACCTCTCACGTGCACCGCTACAGTTAGTGTTCTAACTGGTCCTGCATCCCACAGCCAGATTCACTTTGCTAACCTGCATTCTGACCCTGTTATTTCCCCTCTCGACACTTTCCCTCTTGTGGGACACAGTTCACATTTGAAAACTCAACATTCAAAACACTCTACAGTTTGCAACAGACTTGTGGTTGCCAAGGGGGAGGGGATGTGGGGGAGGAGCAGATGCAAACTATTACATACAAGATGCATAAACAACAAGGTCCTACTGCAGAGCACAGGGAACTGTATTCAATATCCTGAGATAAACCATCATGAAAAAGAATATATGTGTGTGTAACTGAGTCACTTTGCTGTACAGCAGAAATTAACACAACACTGTAAGTCAACTATGCTTCAATTTAAAAAAGAAAACACTCTACGGTTTGGATCTGACCTGCCTTGTAGCTTTACTTCACATAGCTTCCCAAATACAATCGCACTCTGGTTAACTGGGCCGTTCTTGCTTCTGGGAAAGTGTTACTCTTTCCCGTCTCCGAGCCTCACCCGTGCGGCTCCATCCACCTGCAAAGCCTAACCCCTTGCTCCGTGGACCAGAGCTTCAGCGTCACCTGCCAGCTTGTTAGAAATGTCCCACCCAAAACCTACTGAATCAGGATCTATATTTTAACAGGAGCCCCAGATGGTTCATACACCTGTATTTTTCTTATATTTCACAAGACAAACTATCTTATTTATTAATTTACTGATATCTTGTAAGTTATAGGTTGATCCATTCCATCTCTCCTCCTATTAAAATGGTACCCTTGTCTCAAAGCCTGGCTCAAATAATGTTGCCTCATCCAGACATTTCTAACTGCTAGAGCTGAAAATCATCTCTTTCTTCTCTGAATTCCCATTGCTGCTTTCTGAATTCTCTGAATTTCCCACAACTGAATTTTTTATACCTGCTTATGGGAATCAGCACATACTTTTTTTTGAGTATGGGTTAATGATTCTGTAATGTCCTTTTTAAGTTGAGATACAATTGACAGATAAGTTTCAGGTGTACAGCATAACGATTTCACATTTGGATGTACTGTGAAATGATCACCACAATAATTCTAGTTAACATCCACACACAAACATTTTTGTGATGAGAACTTTTTTTTTACATCTTTCTTGGAGTATAATTGCTTTACAATGGTGTGTTAGTTTCTGCTGTATAACAAAGTGAATCAGCTACACGTATACATCTATCCCCATATCTCCTCCCTCTTGCGTCTCCCTCCCACCCTCCCTATCCCACCCCTCTAGGTGGTCACAAAGCACAGAGCTGATCTCCCTGTGCCATGCGGCTGCTTCCCACTAGCTATCTATTTTACATTTGGTAGTGTAAATATGTCCACTCCATTCTCTCACTTCGTCCCAGCTTACCCTTCCCCTTCCCTGATGAGAACTTTTAAGGTCTACTCTCTTAGTAACTTTCAAACATACAGTTCGGTCTTAGTACATCCCTAGAACTTACTCATTTTAGAATGGAAATTTGTACCTTGGACCTCTTTGCCCATTTTACTCACCCTCCACCCCCTGACTCTGGCAGCTGCCTATCTGTTCTCTGTATCAAGGGGTTTTATTTTTGTAGATTCCACATGTGTATGTGTATATGTACGTATGTATGTATATATGTATGTGTATACATATACCTGTATGTACGATCTCACATATGAGATCATACAGTATGCCCTCAAAGTCCATCCATGTTGTCACAATTGGCAAGATTTCATTTTTATGGCTGAACAATATTCCATTGATATATATATATATACCACAACTTCCTTATCCATTCATCCATGGATGGACACTTGGATTGCTTCCATGTCTTGGCTATTGTAAATAATGCTGCAGTGAACATGGGGGTACGTTTATCTTTGAGTTAGTGTTTTTGTTTCCTTCAGATACATACTCAGAGGTGGAATTGCTGGATCATATGATAGTTCTATTTTTAATTTTATGAGGAACCTTCATACTGTTTTCCATAATGGCTGCACCAATTTACATTCCACCAACAGTGCAGGAGGGTTCTCTTTTCTCCACATCCTCACAAACTCTTGTTATTTCTTGTTTTTTCGATAATAGCCATTCTAACAGGTGTGAGGTGATACTGTGGTTTTGATTTGCATTTCCTGATGATTAGTGATGTTGAGTACCTTTTAATGTACATGTTGGCCATCTGTATGTCTTCTTTGGAAAAATGTCTATTCAGATCCTTTGTCCATTTTAAAATCAGAGCATTTTTTTGATATTGAGTTGTGTGAGTTCTTTGTATATTTTGGATGTTAACTCCTTATCAGATAAATGATTTGCAAATATTTTCTCCCATTTTTTTTGTTGCCTTTTCGTATAGTTGATGGTTTCCTTTGCTGTGCAGAAGCTTTTTAGTTTGAGGTAGTCCCATTTGTTTATTTTCACTTTTGTTGCCTTTGTTTTTGGTGTCAGATCCAAAAAACCATCTCCAAGACCTGTATCAAGGAGCTTGTGATTTCAGGTTTCAGGTCTTACATCAAGTCTTTAATCCATTTTGAGCTAATTTTCATGTATGATATTAGATAGGGGTCCAGTTTTCCCAACACCATTTATTGAAGAGACGTCCCTTTCCCTATTGTATATTCTTGGATCCTTTAATTGACCATATGTGCGTGGATTTATTTCTGGGCGCTCTATGCTGTTCCATTGATCTATGTACCTGCTTTTATGACAATGCCATACTGGGGTTTTTTTTAGTGTTAGTTTCAGGTGTACAACAAATTGACTCAGTTATACATATACATATACCCATTCTTTTTCAGATTGTTTTCCCATATAGGTTATCACAGAATATTGAGTTGAATTCCCTGTGCTATACAGTAGGTCCTTGTTGATTACCTATTTTATATATAGTAGTGTGTGTATGTTAATCTCAAACTCCAAATTTATCCCTCCCACATTTCCCCTTTGGTAACCATAAGTTTGTTTTCTATGTCTGTGAGTCTGTTTCTATTTTGTAAATAAGTTCATTTGTATCATCTTTTTAGATTCCACATATAAGTGATATCATATGATATTTGTCTTTCTCTGTCTGACTTGTTTCACTTAGTATGATAATCTCTAGGTCCATCCATGTTGCTGCAAATGGCATTATTTCATTCTTTATTATGGCTGAATAATATTCCATTGTATACATGTACCACATCTTCTTTATTTATTCATCTGTCGATAGACATTTAGGTTGCTTCCATGTCTCAGCTATTATAAATAGTGCTGCAATGAACATTGTGGTGCATGTACCTTTCTGAATTATGGTTTTGTCCGGATATATGCCCAGGACTGGGATTGCTGGATCATATGGTAGCTCTATTTTTAGTTTTTTAAGGAACCTCCATACTGTTCTCCATAGTGCCTGTACCAATTTACATTTCCACCAACAGTGTAGGAGGGTTCCTTTTTCTCCACAATAATGCCATACTGTTTTGATTACTCTAGCTTTGTAATACAGTTTGAAATCAGGGCGCATGGTGCCTCCAGCTTTGTTCTTATTTTTCAAGATTGCTTTGGCTCTTTAGGGTTTTTTGGGTGTATGTGTGGTTTCATACACATTTTAAAATTGTTTGTTCTATTTCTGTGAAAAAATGTCATTGGAATTTTGATAGGGTTTGCAATGAATTTGTAGATTGATTTGGTAGTATGGACATTTTGACAATATTAATTCTTCTTTTCTTGACTAATTGCTTTGACTTGGAGTCCCAATACTATGTCCAATAAAAGTGGTGAGAGTGGGCATCCTTGTCTTGCTCCTGATCTCAGAGGAAAAGCTTTCAGCTTTTCACTGTTGAGTATGACGTCAGCATTGTGCTTGTCATGTATGGCTTGTATTATGTTCAGGTACGTTTCCTCTACACTTACTTTGTTGAGAGTGTTTATCATAAATGGATGTTGAATGTTGTCAAATGCTTTTTCTGCATCTATTGAGATGATCATATGATTTTTATTCATTTGTTGATGTGGTGTATAATGGTTGACTGATTAACAGATGATGAATCATTCTTGCATTCCTGGAATAAATCCTGCTTGATCATGATTTATGATCCTTTTTTACATAGTGTTGAATTTGGCTTACTGATATTTGAGGATTTTTGCATCTATGTTTTATCAGGAACATTGGCTGGTACTTTTCTTGTGGCGTCCTTCTCTGGTTTGGGTGTTAGAATGCTGGCTTCATAAGATGAGTTTGGAGGTGTTCTCTCCTTTTGCGGGGGAAGATATTGAGAAGTACTGTATTAATTCTTCTCTGAATGTCTGGTAGAACTCACCAGTGAAGCCATCAGGTCCTGGACTTCTGTTTCCTGGCAGGTGTTTGATTCTAATTCAATCTCCTTTCTAGTAATTGCTCTGTTCAGATTTTCTATTTCTTCATCAACCAGTCTTGTTAGGTTGAATGCTTCTAAGAATTTACCCATTTCTTCTAGCTTACCCAATTTGTTAATGTATAACTGTTCATAGTAGTCGTTTATGATCCTTTGTATTTCTGATTCTTTGTAATGTCTCCTCTTTCATTTCTAATTTTGTGTCTTGTCTTGGTGAGTCTAGTTAAAAGTTTAGTCAGTTTTGTTTATCTTTTCAAAAAACCATATCTCAATTTGATTTTTTTCTATTGTCTTTTTAGTATCTATTTATTTCTGCTGTGGTCTTTGTTATTTCCTTCCTTCCACTAACTTTGGGCTCCACTTGTTCTTTACTAGTTCCTTGTGCTGTAAAGTTAGGTTGTTTGAGATCTGTCACGTTTCTTGAATTGGGGATTTATCTCTATGAACTTCTTTCTTACATCTGCATTTGCTACATTCCATATGGTTTGGTATGTTGCATTTCCATTTTCTTTTTTATCTCAAGGTATTTTTAAAAAATTTCTTCTTTGACCCATTGGTTGTTCAGTAACATGCTGTTTTATCCACAAATTTGTGAATTTTCCAGTTTTCTTGTAATTGATTTCTAGTTTCATACCACTGCAGTCAGAAAAAAACCCTTGATATGATTTCAATCCTCTTAAATTTATCAAGACTTGTTTTGTGGCTTAACATACAATCTATCCTGGAGGACGCTCCTTGTGCACTTCAAAATGTATAGTTTGTTGCTTTGGGATGGATTGTTCTGTATATATATGTTAAGTTAATCTGATCTAATGTGTCATTTAAAGCTGATGTTTCCTTATTGATTTTTGATTCCTGACACGTTACAACATGGACGAACCTTGAGGACGTTAGGCTAAGTGAAATAAGCCAGTCACACAAAAAAAGTGGAGTATATGATTCCACTTATATGGGGCATGCAATCAATTTCATTGAGAAGGAATGGTGGTTTCCAAGGACTGGGGGGAGGGGAAATGGGATGCTGTTTAATGGGTATAGAGTTTCAATTTTGCAAGATCAAAGAGTCTGGAGATTGGCTGCACAAAGATGTAAATGTACTTAACACTACTGAAATGCACACTTAAAATTTTACTATTTTAACCATTTTTACGTTACGCATATTTTATCACAATTAAAAAAAAATTTTAATCACTGTGTGGAGAACAGTTTGTAGACCAGAAAAATTAGAAGCAAGCTGGCCAGCTGGGATGCTATTGCAGTGGTCCAGGTGAGACAATAATGGCCTGGATTAGAGTGACAGAGGCAGAGGTGGATCTGGGATGCTATTGCAGTGGTCCAGGTGAGACAATAATGGCCTGGATTAGAGTGACAGAGGCAGAGGTGGATCTGGGATGCTATTGCAGTGGTCCAGGTGAGCCAATAATGGCCTGGATTAGAGTGACAGAGGCAGAGGTGGATGAGAAGAATTCAGATTTGGGGGCCATTTTAGAAGTAGAAACAGTAGTACCTGCTGGCAGATTGGATGTTGAGTGTGAAGGAAAATGAGAGAGAACTCTGAGGATTTTAACCTGATCGACTGAGTGACCAGCGGTGCCGTTTAGTGCAGTGAGGAACTCTGGGGCAGAGGCCAGCTGCCGGGTGGCAGGCTGATTGCACTGGCCACTTTCCATCAGGGAAAGGGTGACTGTTCCCTTTGGAACAGGCACTTTTTCCCGATTTGGGTTTGGTTCCCTGCCTGTCATCACGCTGCTGCCAGCACTCTCTCTACGGACTTGCTGAATGGCTTATACTCTGTCATATTCTCCCACACGACATCACTTCTGACCATGGAACTCATTTTACAGAGAAAAGGCAGGCCATAGGCTAATGCCCATGAGACTCCCTAACCTTATTAGGCATCCCAACACCAGAAGCAGAGAGCTCAGCAGTACAGAGGGATGGCCTGTTGGCAGCCAGTCCCCACACCAGCTGGAGAAACACCGTACAGGGATGCAGCATATGCTCTCCCCAGTGTTGCTGGTTCTCCCTTTAGGGACACTCCCAGAATACATTTGGCCAGGGACCCAGGGAGTGGAAGTGGTGACGGTTAAAATTATACCTACTGACTTACCCAAAACCATTTGCCTCCTTCACTCAAAGATTCTCGCTGGCAGATTTTGGTACCTGGAGTAGAAATGCTTTTGCCTGGTGACAGTCTTCCAAAAATGACTGACTGGGACATCCTGTCAGCCAAGCTAATGAACTCTGAGCCAGACTTGATTTTATGTAGAAAAGTAAAGAAAAGGATTTTCTTATACCTAAGTATCATGGAGCTCTTCACACTCATCATACGTAACCTGCATTTCCAGGTTCCACGTCTACCCAGAGTCCCTGAAACGTGACCCTCCAGGGCACCCACGGCCGAGTCTGCCTGCTGATGTGCCCCTCCTTCCCAGCCCCTCGCTCCTGTCTGATACCTACTGCCCACCAGGCTGCCCAGAGGAGCCCATGTGCTGCCCTTGCGCGAGGTCACCAGTATCCCTGCTGGCTGCCCTTCAACACAATACCCCAAGGGACCGGGGAGGGGCTGGGACCCACCCTTGCACTGTCGCCTGAGCCACTGCAACACTGCACGTCCCTACCGCTCTCCCAGAGTCTCTCTCAAAGCAGACACTTCTGTATTTTATTTTGTTTCTTGCCTGCAAACAGCAATCAAAACGCTAATAAAAACCCTTTTCCACAGGAACTTGCACCAACTTCATTCCCACAGCCAAGCCCCTCCACCCTCACACTCTAAATCAAGACAAACGCCACTCGCCCAGATGCACCCAACATCACTAAGCCAGAGCACTTTTCATCACCTGCCAGGGAACGGTGACGTCCCTGCTTCTTCAAGAGTAACAGGGCTCCTTTCGTAGTAGGAAAGGGTCTGTTCTAGTACACTTCCTAAAACAGAGTGGGTACCAGTTACTCAGGCCTTAAAGTCAGGTGTACAGGAAACGTAAAATTTTATAGCAATGATGTTTTTGTCTCCAACAGTCGCCACTGACCACCACTCCTCATTCCGTAGGGTGGTAGAAATGAGGTCTTAGCCAATTCAGATCATGATTTCTCAACAGTTCATGTACGCCCGCCCCTCCTGGGGCTGCATCTCAATTCTGGGAATTGGGGATGGGTGGGACTTGCAACTCGCAGTAGGAGAAGTCTGATCCCCCCGGAGCCTCACCCGAGGCATCCCCAGTCCTCCAGGCTGGGCCGCAGCACCCTCTCGCTGGCCTCCGGCCCTCCCGGCTGCAGTCACACTGCCCTCAGCCACACAGGGACAGGCTCAGCTGCTCCAGCATCCTTTGGGACCCTCTCCCTTTCACCGCTCCCGAGCCACGCTGCGTGGAGGCTCCCAAGGCTGCTGCCCCATGCCACCCCCAGATCCTGGGCCTCCCGGCCAGGTCTCCTCACTTACCTGGGAGTTACTACTGGCGAGTTTGGAGTGTGGAGCTGCAAGTGACTGCCTTTCCTTAAGGGGAGCACTGATGCAGGTGGATTCCTCAGCCTGATGCCCAGCAGTGCCTTCTCCCCTCCCCCTCCTTCTGGGCCTTGGCTGTGGCGGGACAGGGAGAGGGGGCTGAGCCTGGACCCCTGCAGTCTTCGGGGTTCCTTCCAGTTTGCAGAAGTCCCCACACCCACCTTCGTTTCTGTATGACAGTCCACCGCCCGATGTTCCGTTTGCCGCTGACAAAATCAAGAGAAGCAGAGAAGGCATTTGTTCTTCTGGAAACTTTTAGAGGTTGTCTCAAAACAAAAAGAAAAACCTCATCCCCTTTAGGATGGGGAATGCTTTTCCCTTCTGGTGTTGGAAACTGGGATCGTCCTTCAAAGCGCAGCTTGTCTGCAGTGGCTTCATGGCAGGTTAAAGGGGGCCAGTGTGCCTGCAGTCTGGGGTCCTCCACCTGGGTGGTCGGAGCTGGGGTCCTGGAGGTGGAACTATGAGCTACAAGATACAAAACTCATCCCTTTCTGGGACAATGTTCAGTTCACTTAGGAATTCACAGAATAGCCTTTACGTGCTCCTTTTCTCACCTCTAAATTTCTTTTTGCCGACCATACTGCATAGACTCAGAAACAATAGCACTTTTTTCAAAAGCATGCTCACCCTGGCCCACTAACACTCTAAGTCAACAAACTTCTGAGAAGTTCGCCTCATCTCCGCACACCAGTTTTCTCACGTGCTGGGGTGACCCGTCCCAAATTCCATTCCAGGGTTTGTCATCAGTCTGTAAGGCCAATGTGTCCCTTGACCTTGGACAATCCTTTAATCTCCTATGTGACTCAACTGCCTTCTGTAAAATGGGGTGAATCGTATCTATAACATCACAGGTAAAGCCCTTAGGACAGAGCTTGGTACATAGTAAGCCATCGATAAATAGTACTATTATTATGACTATGTCAATCCCACATGAATCCCGACATGCAGCGGGGTGAATCTCAGGTCACAGCTCGGATATGCAAAAAATGTAACTGGCTTTATTTTCCCCTAAGTCTACTTATTTTTTAATGTTTTGTGCCCATTGCACTAGGTAGCAGAAACTTCCTTCCAATTAATTCAGGGTGATCTCACTCAGTGTACAGTCTCCCTCTTTCCAGCAGCGTCCAACTCCTGGGCCTTTGTGGGACGCTAATGATCTGGCATCTGGCCAGCTGCTGGCTGAAGTCATCCTAGACGGTCCTGGCCCAGTGCCCCACCGGGTCCCTGCAGTGGAACTGACTCCCCAGGGAAGCCAGCTTCACACAGGTTACTTCCTGGGGAGGGGGTAGCAGAGAACAGCTCTGAGAGCAGTCAGCTTCCTCTAGGGGTTTGGGGGGAGTGACACAAGGGAGGGTGTCACAAGGGGACACAAGGGGAATGACGCAAGGGTGGGTATGTGTCTAGATTCCTATACCATGTGTTTCTCATTACCATAGTTTATTTTTATCCAATGCCCTTTACCAGTCAGAGTCCACTGTGAGGCGACCGTCAGACATCCCAGGGAAGGGTTAGTACATCAGAGAAGCAGAGGAAATGCTTTTTGGAGGTTCACACATCTTGGCTTTTCAGTATCAAGAGCCTGGCCTTGAAAGAGTCACGGCATCAGTTTTACACCAAAAACACTAGACTGGAAAGAATATGAGGTGATGGTGCAAGTCAGGGTTTCCAAGCTGAGATGAGACACACATTCTCTATGTTGGAGGAGGGGAGAGAGGTGAGATACAAAGGAAACAGGGAAATGAGATTCTGGGGTTGGGGGCGGGGACGGTGACCCTATAGATCAACAGCCAACCTGGGACACTTGGGAAAGTGAGAGAGAGTGCTACGGACAGTGATGCTGGGACCGCAGGCACCAACCAGGACTGGACCAGGGAAGCCGCACAGACGGACCTGGATTCACCCTACACAGGGTCCAGCTCCCCGCTCGGAGCCCAGGAGCAAGCCGAGAAACCACAGACGTGCTGGGGAAGCCGGGGGGCCCTGCTCTTCCTCCTTGCTTCGAAGAAAGCGCCCAGGCGCCCACTACGACTTTGCCTACGCTGCCAGGCAGAGGGGACCTGACAGAGAAGTGAACTGGCTGTGAAGACGGTGACGGATCCTGCACCCCTTGAGACGGTGAGCCGAGGTGAGCGCCCGCCTTACAGTGCATCAGAGGACCCGAGGCAGAGGTCCAGGTTCTTGCCACTCGTAACTAAAAGTCCCTCTTTTTGAAAAGACTGCCTTGTGGCTAGTCTTCCAGGGCGTCCATCATATATACATGAGTATCTACACACAGGACAAGGGGGAGACACTTCCATGGTGTCCATTAGAACAATACCCGCAAATGTGCTGAAGCTTCTCCAGGGTTTGAATTTGCAGCATCTGTCTTAGGAAACTAATGGTCCATGCACATTAAAAGGGGTGTATACAGATTTTTAGTTATGTTGTTTATAAGAGTGGAAAATTGGAAATACCCAGAATGTCAGTCGATAGGGGAGGGGTTAAATAAACAGTTGCATCTCCACACTACAAAATACTAGGCAGCAGGTTTTTTAAATGTGTTACAGTTTATATTGCTCTGAAGCAGAAAAATCCTCATATATCAATTTTAAATAGCAAAATATGGAACAATATATACAGTATGATATCACTTATGTAAACACACATATACTCACACACCCCAAATCTATGCATGAGAATCTGTATTTGTCCATATATTCTTATGCGTAAGTAAATGCAAGAAATAAAAATCTGGAAAGATATTCACCAAATTGAAAACAACAGTTACCTCTGAGGCGAGGATTCCAATTAGGAGACTGAAAGTTAAGATACATGTTTTCACTTCATGGGTATTGTTCAGTTTTTTTTTTCTTACAGCACGAATATATTCAGGTATTACTTGTGTTACCCGTTTTTTAAAATTGCCCCCCTTGCAGCAGCCAGGAAACGGATGGTATGACCTAGGATGATTTGAGGAGGGTTTAATGAAGGGACAGTTATAAAGTTACGGGTTCAGGAGGACCACTTAGGACAGTGATGTTACCGCCCCAAACCCAAAGGGATGAGTGGGAGGGAGTCCTGGGGACCCAGATGGGGAGAGTCACGCAGAAAGGTTTCCCGGAGGAGCACTTGGGACGCAACAACGAATCTGGGGAGTTAGGAATCCACTTCCCTGACCTCATTCCCTCCCCCCTCCCGCCAGTCATCTGCTGGAGTCCCCACTGGCCAAATCCAACAGGAAGCCTGACAGTAAGGGAACTTGATGTTGTTCATACAAGGGGGCTCCTGGGACAGAGACTTGAGAGCACAGTGGCAGAGGGTGGATTTGGAGGAGTAAAAGGAAGATAACAGGCGTAAAGCCATCCTCCCTGGACTCCTGTTGAAAAAAGGGGGGGACGTCTACAACGATATACACCACAAGGTCATCTCTGAGTTTGGGGATAATGAATGTTTTCAACTTCTTCCTCTTGCTTATTTATATTTTCTAATTCTTCTATATTAAACACTTAACTGCTTTAAGTTTTTTAAAGTTATTTGGGACATTGCTAGTAGTCAGGTGATGGTGCAAACATGAAAGACAAACATGAAGGTGGAGATACCTCTGATTAACTGAAGAATGTAGGAGCAGGAACAGTTAATTAGTATCTCAAATTTGAGGCTCCTCTTGGGTATTAGAAAAAGATCTTTGATAAAAGAAAGGTTGGGGGCTTCCCTGGTAGCGCAGTGGTTGAGAATCTGCCTGCCAATGCAGGGGACACGGGTTCGAGCCCTGGTCTGGGAAGATCCCACATGCCGCGGAGCAACTAAGCCCATGTGCCACAACTACTGCAGCCCACGCTCTAGAGCCCGCGAGCCACAACTACTGAGCCCGCGAGCCACAACTACTGAGCCCACGAGCCACAACTACTGAGCCCGTGTGCCACAACTACTGCAGCCCGTGCACCTAGAGCCCGTACTCCGCAACAAGAGAGGACACCGCGGTGAGAAGCCCGCGCACTGCCACGAAGAGTAGCCCTGCTCGCCACAACTGGAGAAAGACCAAGTCAAGCAACAAAGACCCAACGCAGCCAAAAATAAATAAATTTATTTAAAAAAAAAAAAAAAGGAAAGGTTGGTTTTTAAAATAAACAGTGCTGGCATAATTGACTATTCATCTGGAAAAACTAAAAAACTGGACCCCCTACTTCAAACTACGTGCAAAAGTAAGCTTCAGATATATTAAAGATCAAAATATAAACACTGAAATGCTAAAAGAAAATTTAGGAGAATGTGTAACTTTTGTGTGGGAGAGGCCAAAAAAGAAAGGGCCAACATATTTGACGACACAGCAATTAGACACTTATGTAAAGGGAGAAAAACCATTAACAAAGTCATGACAAATAATATACTCTGAGGTACATGAGATAGAATTATACCTAATAGAATTATACCCAATATACAAAGGGCTACCCTCACGGATAAAAAAGGACAATTCATTAAATGTAGAAATGTGTAAAATAAAGTTCACATTCTATAGCAAGAAAAATTTAAACATAAAACAATTTTTCTCTGCCCTGTGGCCTCCTCTCTCCCCCGCTGTGCATTTTGTATCTGCCTTATGCATCGAAAAAAACTCCCCCGCTGGCAGAAATACCTGCTCGCACCAACAAGACAACTCCCTAAAGATAACATTCCTTCCTGATCTTGTCAGGGGGTCAGGATGACCCAATACTTTGTACTTACAGATCTGGATTGTGTGAACTGTCAATAATACGTCATCTAATGTCTCTGTCTCAAAAATTTTATGTAACTGTGTTTCAACTTCTAACAGACAGAACAGCTCTTGGAGGTTTCTGAGGGGCTGTTCCCCAGTTATAATCCTCCAATTTGTCTCAAATAAAAGTTTCCTTTTCTTTCATAGATTGACTATTAAGTTTTCATTAACATATGTCTGAATAAACGTTATCTCACCCCCTTTCTGACTTGAATTCTGAGCAAACAGATATATGACAAAAAGTAAGGCAGAAGGGCGCCAAACACCACCTTTGGCTGGACCAGCAGGTCTGGTGGCAGATGTGGTCTAGCGTGAGAGAAGAAGGTCCTCCTAATACTGGATATGCGACTCCTACAACACGTGACGGCCAGAGCAGTGCTGCCCCAGCGCAGACCCCTCCCCACGAGGGAAGGGGGAGAAGATGCGCAAGGACCAGCTGAAGTCTCCTCATTCTATCAGGTCACGTGGGCAGAGAAGCCACGGGAAAGAGTAGAGAAGGTTCACACCCCTCGCAGGGACTGAACCATCCATCGCGAGGGGGAGGACGTGCTCCCCCCTAACAACTCAGAGGAACAAAACATTTACCTCCAATGAAAGGAAGCTGACAAAGGGAGGGAGGAGGAGACACCCTCTCACCGCGTGTGTTTCTGCGGCCGGAGACAGCGCGGAAGCTTCCTCACGCGGAAAGCTTCACACCGGGCGAGCGAGAATGCTCACTTTTTCCTCATCAATTTGTGCATCGTTTAATGTGTTCTGGATAGAGAGGCTGTAATTTTTAAAAATCCCAAGAAGTGAAAACGCTGGAGTTACTCTTCTAGAAAGATGGGGAGCGTTACCTTGGTGGAACGCCAGTGGCACTGAGCGCTCCGGACGGCAGGACAGCGTTGCCCGCCCCGCGGACCGTGGACCGGCGGTTCCAGCCCCAGCCTCAGCAGCAGCAGGGCGGCGGGCCCTCGTGGCCCTCGTGGCCCCCAGCCCGGGGTCGCCGAGGCCAGGGACTCGGTAGGCAGGGAACACGACGCTTTCCAGCAGCTGGCAACCGAAAGGGAAGCTGGCCTGGTATCTGGAGAGAAGGCGTGCGCACAGGTGTTCCTTTACTTCGGAGACGTGAGCCTATTCGCGTGCAGTTGACGAGGCGGTGGCCCAGGGAGAGAGCGGAGCCCGCAGGAAAGGGCTCCCGTGAGGCACACAGGGACGTCGCGCCCTCTGACTCGGTGGGCCGGAAACCAGGTGTGCGCACGCGCAGCTGAGCGTGTGGGCGGGACGGGAAGACGGCTTCCGGTCCGGCGGAATTTGAGGGCGTCTCCTGCTCCAGAGGGGAGGAGCTTGCCAGCCCCATTGAAGGTGGAGACTCCGTTTCTCCGTTTCGGTGGTACCCAAGGTAAGGTTAACACCTAACAGCCTCCGTTCGGTGGTTTGCAAGGCAAGTGTGTAAGATATGAGGAGATGTGAGAGTCCAGAACCCTTGGTAGAAGGCGATTCAAGTGGAATCTAATCTGGAGAGAAAAAAAAAAGCCTCTTCATATATAGAGTGCTCTATACTATTGTAACAACTGCCTGTTTTCCACCACCAGCCCCATTAAAGTGTAAAGAATCACTTGCATCCTTGGTCTCTGAGAGGACTGCACAGCATGTGGTAATGATTTGGTAAATAACTGTCCACGGAATAACTAAGGGGAAAAAAAGAAGGGTTGACGGAATAGATCTCTCTCATAAGGTAAAGAAGAAAGCACAATGGGCTTCAGTTTAATTAGATCCAACAAGTATGGGCATCTCTTCCATAGCCTGGGCACTAGGCAAACCACAGTACATAGGCAGGTGCGGTCCTGACCCTCCAGAGCCCGGTCTGGATGAAGACAGTGGGCATGGAGGCTCTGATCAGAGGTTGACACATGAACTTTAAGATGTGGAGGTGAGGCTGCTGTAGGACAGCTCTGTCCAGTTATCTCTTCATTAGTGATACCTGCCCCAGCCAGATGGGGAAAGGAAGAAAATTCCAGATTATGGCAGGGTGAAGAGTACGATGTACTTGGGGGGGGGAGCAATGCCAGCGGTGAAGGTGGGAAAAACAATGCAGCACATCATGGCTACAAGCATAAGCTTTGGTTCAGACTGGAATTCAAAATCAAACTCCTCCTCTACAATGAGACTTGGGTACGTTAACCCCCAAGGCAGTGATGCTCAACTGAGGGTGACTTGGCCCCACAGGGAATACTTAGCGATGTCTGGAGACAGTTTCGGTTGTCCCAACTGGGTGGGAGGAGAGTGGGATGCTACTGACATCTAGTGGGTTGAGGCCAGGGATGCTACTCAACGTCCTACAAGGCACAGGACAGCCCACGACAAAGAATTATCCAGTCCCCAATACCAGTACTGCCTGTGAAACTCTGCTTCAAGACTTATCTGTAAATAGTTTTAATGATACAAACCTTACAGAGGTTTTATGAGAGTGAACTGATTTAATGTCTATCAAATACCCGTGTCACCAAACCAGGATCATTTGCCCGTGGTGCAGCACACCGGAATGCTGAGACCCCGAGGTGTGCAGCAAAGAGAGAGCTATTCATAAGGCAGACAAGTCTCAAATCGCTCCTCCCCCGCCCCCGAGGGCAAGGGGCTGGGATGCTTGTGGGAGGAAGAGTAAAGCAGGGCAGGGCGGTCTGAGGCTTGGGGAGCACAGGGAAAGGTGATTGGAAACAGCTGTGACAGCGGCCTTTCTGCACAGGCGTAGCTCCACCACTGGCCTCAGAAGGGGGCAGAGCAGATGCTCTCACGTGCCCAGGTGGAAGGTCAGTGGTCCCATCCGGTGTTAACCAGCCCAGCTCCCACTAGACACAGCTGACGCCAAGTTCCTAGAAAACAACTCAGGCAAACCTCTTACTGTTCAGACGTGCTGCTTGGAGGACCCAAGTCTTTTGTAGCAACAATTAAAACAACTGTGATTATCTTACAGTTGAAATGGATTTAACTAGTGATTACGCACGGTTTCACCTGCCATAGAGAATGAGAATAAGGGAAAAAATGAGGAGTAATACTAAAATGAAGAGAGGAAGATGCTAAAGACAATTTCTCATTGCAATTTTGGATCAGACATTTGTTTGCAGGGCATGGAAAGCCATCTCTTGCTTTAATTGCTGATCCTATGACCAGACACTGGATTTACTGTAGATCTGAAGCTGAACCCCCACAGGGCAAACTGATATCAGCTAAGACCCTAAAACCACCAGTGTTGGGAAGGCTCACCCCCATGAGAAGAGAGAGGAAACGTTTTCAGTGTCCAGTCGGAAGAGCTGTGAAGGTGGAGGGGAGCCAGCAATACCTGCGTCCAACAAGAGAGTGGAGTCAGCTTGTGTTTAATGCTGGGGTTGGGAGAAGAGGAGGCGTCTCCAGTTTTTTCCCCCCCTTTCGTTTTAGTAGTTGCAAAATATTATAAACTCAAATCTGAGAGGATATAAAACTAAGACTATTTGTTGGCCAAATCAAAGTGCTTCACTTTTTATTTAAAATTTTATTTATCTTTTAAACCTTTATGTACCTTTATGTAAGTCATTCCATGTTCATTGGTAGAAAAGAAAAACAGAAAACGAATAAAGAAAAAAGGAAAGGAAGGAAGGATGGAAGGAACCTGACAAAAAGAAAAAAGTCACATATAATCCAACTACTCAAAAATAATTGCAATTTTTTCAGTATGCATTCCTTTAGATTTTTTCTATGCATATATAACATTATGTATACCTCTAAAAATAAAATTGGATCATCTCAATCGAAAACTTTGTAACCTACTTTTTAAATTTACATCTTTAAATAATACATCTTAAAGAGTTTTCAGTATCTTTGTTTCCATATGTATTAACTTGTCAAAATATAAACAGCTTTTCCCCTAATTACAGAAAGAATAACCACTGAATGTAAAAGAAATGCAAGCAATATGGAAGCATATAGAAAAAAAAGTATTTGAGTTAGGAAACCATGACTTCAGTTGGCATAAACACGTAAACAACAGAAGGCTCAGAGCTAGGATGAGCTCATAGATGTCATCAAGATCCCAGGGTCTTTCTATCTGTCTCCTCTGCTGTTTACTGACCTCATCTACAAGGTCATTCTCCTCATGGTCACAAGATGGCTGCCAGTGGCAACAAGGCTGCACAGTCCCTTCTTTACATTCCCTGCCGTGGAATGTAAGCAGGTTCTTTCAGCCTCATTGCCTCAACCTGTGTCACGTGCTCTCCCCAACCCATAGCGATCAGCAGGGCAATCCTATTCACTGATGAACCTGGAGTGGCGGGTATGTGGAGGAGCCACATGCATGGCTGAATGCATGGCGGAGTCTTCAGCCACCGCATGCACTGTAAGTCCTGCGTCTCCGCGAGGCGCGCAGTCTTTTCCGTTTTTTATTTTGTTTTGTTTTTTGTGGGGTTTTTTTTGCGGTACGCGGGCCTCTCACTGTTGTGGCCTCTCCCGTTGCGGAGCACGGGCTCCGGATGCGCAGGCTCAGCGGCCATGGCTCACGGGCCCAGCTGCTTGGCGGCATGTGGGATCCTCCCGGACCAGGGCACGAACCCACGTCCCCTGCATCGGCAGGCGGACTCTCAACCACTGTGCCACCAGGGAAGCCCCGTTATGTTATTTTGATCAAATGTTTCTTTTTAACTTACTTAAGCATAGAAGCAATTTTCTGAAGTTTTCTTCCAATGTGAGCTTTTGCTTGTTCTTATGCATTTTGACCTCCTGAAACAGAGAAGAGCAAACCTGACTGCATACTGGATCTATTCCTTTAGCTCTAACCCTGTGCTGTTGCCTGTGCTTAGTCATGCTGGCTCTGCACCTTTTGTAAAAGAATGTTGCCTGTAGCCTGAAATATACATACAGGATAGCCCATTCTCAAGGCTCTGACCTTTAAAGGAATAACACTTTCCCATTCATACAGAGATAAAAAGCTGCAGAACAGAAAAAAAACAATCGTCTTGTTGGTTTATAGGAACATCATGACGAGACCTACATGGACAGCTGCAAAAACAAAGGATTCCAGCACTAAGAAGTTTGCAGCAGCCAGCCATACCCCCTTCCCTTTTCGTATAGAGAAGCCCGAATTCTAACTCAGGGAAGGTGGCTCTTTGGGACGCTAGTCCACCGTCTTCTTGGTCTTCTGGCTTTCCAAATAAAGTCGCTATTCCTTGCCCCAGCAGCTTGTCTCTTGACTTACTGACTTGTTGTGCGGTGAGCAGTATGAGTGTAACACACTCCTTTCCTCCTCTTCCTTTTTTTTTTTTTAAGGGGATGAGGGGTAGAATTGTTGCACAGACCCCAAGCTGGGTTTCTTCTTGTTTAGTCATTTTGAAATAGTGCCCATTCTGCATGGGCTGCTTTTCACCCCAAAACAGTATCTATGTGGTCTTTTTACTCCCTGTTAACCTGAGCACGGTCTGCATCTTCCCTGTAGAGGGTGAGTGAGCTGGGGCTTGGATTAGCATCATTTGTATCTGTTGGTCCCAAGCTGCCCGGGAGGAGTGGGGAGGGGTGTGTTTCCACGAGCCCTCAAAGCTGGGAACTGTTTTCACATTCATCTTATTTTTGATTCTGTTGAAACCCTCGTCTGGAGGCCCGGCCCGGTGAATAGAGCCTGCCCTGTCCCGTGGATGGTGGTGGGTCTGGAGGTCTGGGTTTGTCTCCCCTCTCTGGCTGCTGGAAGCTGTGGTCAGAGCCCAGCCGAGTGGTGTGAACGCCTTGCCTGGGGTGGCCTCAGGCACTGCCCCCCGCCCAGCTTGCTCTGTCCGGAGCTGCGGCCCCGCAGAGAGAACTGCTGCTGGAAGCTCACTTCTGGCCTCTCTCCCACCACTGTGACCTTCGGCTGATGTTTGGCTTTCACTTAGGAGGAAGGGCCCCGGGCGGAACATTCCAGATCTTTTCTCTCGCCAACTCAAGCCCCCATTTCCTGTCCCTCCAAAGTGAGAAAACTTTTTAGCGGGCCTCTTCTCACCACATCGTGCAGCTCACTCCAAAAAGGGAGCTGTGGGTTGGTTCCCAGATTTTATATCCATTTGGGCTTGATTGTTTTGTATTTTGGATATATCAGATGTTTTGTATTTAGATTTGTATTTCCTGAAGTCTGTGGTATGAGGTTGGGAAATTTTCCTAGATTTGTTGTTGGATGGTGTTTTCTTTGGTGTATCTTGTTTTATTCATTCCAGTATTGGAAGGAGATTTTTGTAAGCCTGCTAATACAACCCAGTCTTCCCTGATTGCCCCAGAGCATTTTATTTTATTTATTTATATTTATTTAGTTTTTGGCTGTGTTGGGTCTTCATTGCTGTGCACGGGCTTTCTCTAGTTGTGGCAAGCAGGGGCTACTCTGTTGCGGTGCGCGGGCTTCTCGCGATGGTGGCTTCTCTTGTTGCGGAGTACAGGCTCTAGGCGTGCAGGCTTCAGTAGTTGTGGCACGTGGGCTCCGTAGTTGTGGCGCACGGGCTTAGTTGCTCCGCGGCATGTGGGATCTTCCCAGACCAGGGCTCGAACCCGTGTCCCCTGCATTGGCAGGCAGATTCTTAAGCACTGCGCCACCAGGGAAGTCCCGCCCCAGAAGCATTTTAATGGTTACACAGCATCCCAGCCCCATGGATAAAGCCAAATGTTCGTAACTAATTTCCAACTGGCAAACAGGTGATTTCCAATTGTTTATCATTATAAAAATGTTGCAAAAACTATGTGCGTAATGTGTGTACACATCTCTGGTGATTTCTTTAGTGAGTGATCGATCACATTTTCAATAATGATCAGTTCAACTGTACTTTGCCCCTTCTTGGCGTTGTCTTAGTTCTGCAGTTTAGTGGTTCTAAATAAAACCATCATAAAAATCCTTTGCCATATTGTGGAACAGTCTCGGCACCTTCTCTTTCCGCCAGACCATATGTTGACCCAGATACACTAATCCCTCCATGGAGCGACATGATTGGTCCACCAGGGATGTGCACTATCCTCATTTCCTCTCTTCCTTTACACCCCCTCATGGTCCATGCATCCTCCACAGCTTCTCACAATGCACTTTCTACTTATTCTCTTTCATTTTGGGCTGTTTTTTTTTCCACACACTTCTGAAGTTTGGGGATCCATTTCTACCAAGGCTTTTGTCTCGTAGAGATCAAAGATAAGTAATAGCCACCTGCTTCCTGGTGTTCTAATCCTCAGAATCTCTGTCTCTCTCTCTCTCTCATGCATGCTGAAACCCTGACGTATCAATGTCAGAAGGCAGAAACCAATCATCTTGTGTTCATCAAACTATGAAGACCACCTGCAGAAAAACACTCAGGGGTGCTTTTGTTAAAATCCAAATTCCTGGACGGCACCTCAGGTTTGCTGGATCACAAATCTCTAGGGATAGGGACGAAGAGTCTCTGTTTTATTGAGCTGTCTAATGATTCTGGTACTTGTTAAAACGTATATCATTTTAAATGCTATATCAAAGCTCAACTCCGTGTAAACTAACACAGTAACTCCCTTCCTATCATGCCTTTTAAATAAAGATTGTATTAATCGTGTTTCCAGATTGCTGGTAACACGGACACACTCTGCACAGATCCGAAAACCACAGCGTGGTAGAGATGACAAGAGCACCGCTTCTGGCCCTCCTCTCCTTCCTAGTTGCTTACTGTTAGGTTGGGGCCACGTGACCAGTTCTGGGCTGTGAGTAGGGTTTAGCTGAGTCCTCCACGGCGTGCCTTTGCTGTGGTGCCCTTGAAGCCACGTGCTGAGATGCAGTGTGATGAGCATGGAGCCAATGTCAGCTTGAGTCTCTGATGGTCTGTGGAGCAAAACTCCTGTCACCCTTCACTGGAGGTGCCACGTAGGCTAGGACTATAAGTCATGGAGATTTTAAGGTTACTTGTCACTGCAGCAAGACCTAGTGTTGTTCCGAATAATAAAACTAAAACCTCGATTTCTTGTTCATGCACCAATGTGACTGAGTGTCTTCTGTTCATTTTAAGTTATAAAAAGAATTCTCCAGTTCTACAAATCTGAGCTTTAGTAGAATATTGACTTCCTAAAATCGACTCCTGTCTTCGTAACTAATTTTACCACATTTTAATCTGTGCAAATGGGAGGAAAAAAATTCTGTGGGTGAAAAAAGGAAACTAAATGCCCTGGGAAAAGTAAATGAGGTAAAATGAGTCAGTCAGTGGTTGACCTAGAGAAAGAACCCAGAACTTGCTCTGCTACCTGGTTGACAAATCTCTACCACTAAACCATGACGGGAAACCAAATTTCTCTTAAATCCAAAATGCACAAGTACTATAAACAATATCTACAGTTGGCCCTCCATATCCGCGAGTTCAGTATCAATTCTATTCAAACGGGATCCGAGGTTGGTTGAAACAGCTGACGTGGACCCGCGGATACAGAGGACAGACCGTGTACCACGCCATCTATACAAAGCACTTGAGCGTCCAGAGGACTGTGGTTTCCACAGGAGTCACAGATACCAACGGAGGACTGTATTTACCCTGCCACATCATTTTTTGTTGAGTCCGAATGTCTTCTTACCTTCTGATTATCTTACTCAACTCTAGTTGTGGTTCAGTTCAGTCATATCTGCCATTTAAACTTAGGCCCAGCCTTAAAGGCAGTGCCAACCTTTCCTGACCTCCTACCCCCACCCCCAGCTGTAGAGGACAGAGGAATGCGGACTGTATACACATAAAGCTGTATTGATTCTAGCCAGACTAAAATGGCAGGGGTATATTATTATTCAGTACCCCAAACCCAGAATTTCAAGTAACATATAAAGTAAAATGCTATTCTGTAAATATCAACACGTCACAGAACCTCTAATGTATTCTGATATACGTCTTTACCAAGCTCAACTCCAAAGGAAAACTTTGAAGGGAAATGGGAATGCACGCTCTTTCTGTAAAAGAGTGATTTCTCATGGTTTTGAAGAGGTTCTGCCTTGTTCTTCCACTTATGTGTGTGAGTTTCACACAAGCGACTCCAGAGGGTCAGAGAGTGGTGGGTACTTTCCGTCACCCCTCCCCCATGACAGCACCGGGGGCGTCCGCAAGGGCCCTGCTGGGCGGGGACCAGAAGCCTGAGCGCCCCAGCCCGCGGGGAGGGCGTCCAGCACGGGGCTAACTGCACACAGCAGAGAAGGGAAGGGCACAGCAGGGGACGTGTCGTTCCAGAAAGAGCACCCCTTCCTCACCCTGGGCCATGTTTTCAGGTTTTCACAAAAGGACAGCAGATGGGACTTCGGTCCAGGAAAGGCGAAGGATTTGTGTGGCTGGAACTTGGGCGGGTGTGAGGATCCAGGCACAAGGCCGGGTGTGCCCTAGTCTAGCTGGAAAGCCAGTCCTGCCCTGCCCTGGGCGGGCGGTGGCCGAGGGTCACCGAGTCGCCACGGGAGACACCGGAAGGATGGAGAAGACGCGGGGGAGGGGGAGGGGAGCGCGGCTTCCTTCGCTGCCCTTCTGTCCCTGCCGCCCGTGCCAGAGCTCGCCTGGCAGCGGGGGACCAGCCCCGCGGCACGGCGGCCCCTGCGTGCAGCACAGAGGGCACCTCAGGACGGGGCCAGGTGAACCCACCGTCAGGCTCGCGGTGTGGCGCGCGCTTCTAGCCCCTGCGGGAGTGAAGGCCTCTGTTCCCCGGCGGCCGGTGGGAAGCAGCCTCGCCCAAGGTGACACAGCGTTCCCTGCGTGGCCCACATCCAGCGACAGGCTGACCAAGCCTCCCTGTGAGACGGGACAGCTCCGAGGGCACCCCGGCCTCAGGGCCCGACTTCCGCCCAGTCCTAGTTCCTTCCCCGGGTGCGGTGCCGGCAGCCCCCCGCACGAATGCACGCTCGTCTCCAGCTCGGAGTTGGCTTCCTGGGGACCCAAGTCTCAGCACTGGCGTTTGTTTCACCGTCCAGGAAACAATAGCACACACTTTCAGAATTTTGTACAAAACTCTCTCTTAGGCATGGTACAGCTTCTGATTGTTGACGGTTCATATTGAGCTCATGTTAGAAGACAAACGATGAAACTGGAAATTATTGTTTAGTTTTGTTTCGAAAATGACAGCTTTTAAGAATTGAAGGCTTCGTAATCTGGGGACACGACCTTGGAGTCTGAGGGGTTCAGCTGACTAGGACAAGACGCTCACATGCAGAGCAAGATGTGATGTCGGGGAACAAACAACCCTGGTCAAATGAGCCCCAGTTCATGGCCAGTAACTTTTAAAATTTTCAGTTGCTTAGTTGAACCCCTGTCTTCTCCTCCACTAGCTAGGGGGTGCAGAATACGCGTCAGCAAATCTCCCCCAAATGAAGCCCCCCCAGCAAAGACAGAAGGAAGAGGCCTCCTGACCCAAGGCGCCTGCGCTTGTATAGAAATTGGGTAGTTACTGAGCAGCGGGGGTGGCCTTTAGGGGCAGACTGTGGGTGAGCGCCAGAAATGGAAATAGTAGGATGGACCCTTTACCTCCAGGAGAGAAAGGGAGGGAGGGAGAGGGAGGGGGGAGAAATGGGGAGAAAGGGAGGGGAGGGATTCGGAGGAAAAAAAAAGGATCTGGGGAAAGGCCATAGCAGGAAGCCCCTGGCACATCAAAATCCCCGTTTTGGTTAAAAATGGCCATAATGTATGTGTAACTCTTGATGAAGATCTGTGGTCTCCTGAAGGAGCTGTAACCACGGGCATGTCAAGTGACAAATAAAATAATAAGCGAGAGAGAGGGGCTGATTTTTTTTTTTATGTTTATTCTCTTCCTGATTTTTTTCCCCAGAAAGCAACTGTTTAAAATTAAGAAATAGCTGCAACCCTTCTGTAATACGCTCTGGGGAAAGAAAAGAGAAGAGGAAGGAAGGCAGCTACAATATCGCAAAAGGGCCTGTGCGGTGTCAGCTTAAGTTGGAGACGGTTTGGAAGCTCATCAGAAGGGAAGAAGAAACGTAGGAAGAAAAAGATGAATAATCAGAAACAAAAACAATAAAATTCTCATTATATACAGAAGAAATTAAGCTACTTGAGAGGACTTATTAAAAGCACATTTGTTAGCATATTCCTTTGGGAAGAAGTGGGAAATGCTGCCTTGTGAGTGTTCTCCATCTGATTTCTACCACGAGAAGAATTTTAAAGGCCTTAATACAGAAATCAGCAGAGGCATGTGTTTCTCTCCAGCCACGCCCCATCCTGTGACCACCCCCACCTTGACCTATGATCACCCCCATTCCATTCTATGACTGACAGGCCCAGGGTGATCATGGGGGAATCTATTAAGAAGCCTCTAGAATATGTTTTTATATACTCCTAACAATTCAACAAAATCGCAGATTGCAAATTTTGAATGTTGTCCTTGCAAATATTGTACCACTTCAAATGCAGTCCTTTAGGTAATTACATTTGATTTGGAATCATAAAAGGTAGAATTTTCTTTCTTTCTTTTTATTTTTAAAAGGTTGCTTTTTAAAAAAAATTTAATTGAAATATAGTTGATTTACAATGCTGTGTTAGTTTCAGGTGTACAGCAAAGTGATTCAGTTATATATATAAAGTTTTTATATACTGAATGAAGTCAAACAGAAAGAAATATTGTATGATATCATTTATATGCGGAATCTAAAAAAAATGATACAAATGAACTCATTTACAGAACAGAAACAGACTCACAGACTTAAGAGAACTTATGGTTACCAGGGTGGGGAGGGAGAGTTTGGAACTAACCTGTACACACTACTATATATAAAATAGATAACCAACAAGGACCTACTGTATAGCACAGGGAACTCTACTCAATATTGTGTAACAACCTAATTGGAAAAAGAATTTGAAAAAGAATAGATACATGTTTATGTATAACTGAATCACTTTGTTGTACACCTGAAACTAACACAACATTGTTAATCAACTATACTCCAGTATAAAATAAAAAGTTTAAAAAAAAGTTCCTATGTATATAAATCTTTATGGAAAACTTTATATATATAAAGTTTATATAAATCTAAAATATATATATAGATTCTTTTCCATTATAGATTATTACAAGATACTGAGTATAGTTCCCTGTGTTAAAGGTTTCTTTTCTTAGTGTTAACATTGTATCAGCCAGAATAGGCCTTTAGCCTGTTTGCCTGACAGTCTCGGGAGGTAGGGGTGGCACGTAATAGAGAAGAAAATGATTTCTAGAGTTTGCTTTCTAAAAGAATCTTAACGCACTGAGTTTGGATACCAATCTCCTAATCAGTATTTTCTTCTCAGTTTAGATGTCAAGTCCCACACGTGTGAAGGGATAATCTAAGTACGAGCCAAGGATGAACACTCATCCTTGACTTCTAGACCAGTCTGTGCACGAAGCCCACCCCCTGAAGTAGTTTGTGAGGCAGGCTTTACGGAGCTGGTGTGTCTTTCTGCTTTCCTACCAATTACGCCTGTTTGGGAATGGAAGCTTTTCCTAAGTGTGGGGTTTTAAATATATACCCACAAATCCTTTCTTTGTTGCTTCTCCCTCAGGAGGTGACACTTAATTCCTCTCTCCTTGAGTGTCGGCCAGATCTAGTCCTTCACTTCTAGCCAGTAGAATTTGGGAGAAATGATGCGATGTCATTCCCTTCTTCTTATTTATTTATTTAAATTGTGGTAAAGTATACATAAAATTGACCATTTTAACCATTTTCATACAGCTCAGTGTGCAGTTCAGCCTGTGAGAGGCCCTGACCAGGAGCCGCCCAGCTAAGCTGTTCCCAGATTCCTGACCCAAAGGAGCTGTGAGTGGTTGTCTTCAGTGCGAGGTTCGGTCCAGTGATATTCACATTGTTGTACAACCATCACCACCGTCTCCCTCCAGAAGTTTCTTCATCCCAGACTGACACTCAGCACCCATTAAACAGCTCCCTGTTCCCCCGCCCCCCCCCCCCCCCGGCAGCCACCATTCTTCTTTCTCTGTTGAGTTTGGTTATCCTAGGTACGTCCTGTAAGAGGAATCGTACGGTATCTGTCTTTTGTGACTGGCTCGTTTCACTTAGCATAATATCCTCAAGGTTCGTCCACGTTGTAGTGTGTGTCCGAATTTCCTTCCTTTTTAAGGCTGAGTAATATTCCACTGTGTGTATATACCATATCTTGTTTATCCACTCATCTGTGGATGAACACTTGGGCTGCTTCCACTTTTGGCTATTATGAATAATGCAGCTATGAACATGGGTGTACAAGTCCCACTTTCAGTTCTTTGGGGTTTATATACTTGTGAGTGGAATCGCTCAATCATATGGTAATGCAAAGCTTCATTTTTTGGACGCATTGTCAAACAGTCTTACGTGGCAGCTGAACCATTTTACATTCCCGCCAGCAGTGCACGAGGGTTCCAATTTCTCTACATCCGCACCCATGCCTGTTGCTTACTGTTTGTTGATAATAGTCACCTTAATAGGTGTGAGATGAGATGTCATCTCTAAGACTAGGTTCTTCAAAGATTGTGGCTTTGGTCTCTGATGTGTGTGGTTCTCCTTCTCTGTCTCTCCCCCCCTTCAATCACTCACACTGGGGAAAACCAGCTGCCCTCTTGCAGGGAAGATATGGGGGAGAATCAGTCTGCCTGGCTGTGAGTACACTCTGGCAGCTGGAGCCACCTGCCCAGTGAAGAATGAGGACTCCTGCCAACAGCCTGGGGGGCGGGGGGCTTGCAGGAGACCCTCCTCCAGGCCTTGAGATGGCCGCAGCCTGTGGGAGACCCCAGCCCAGAAGCATCCAGCCACACCGATCCCAGAGTCCTGACCCATAGAAACTGCGAGGCAACAAATGTTTGTTGTTTTCTGCCATTAAATGTGGGGTAGGGCTTCCCTGGTGGCGCAGTGGTTGAGAGTCTGCCTGCCGATGCAGGGGACATGGGTTCTTGCCCCGGTCCAGGAAGATCCCACATGCTGCGGAGCAGCTGGGCCCGTGAGCCATGGCTGCTGAGCCTGTGCGTCCGGAGCCCGTGCTCTGCAACAGGAGAGGCCGCAACAGTGAGAGGCCCGTGTACCGCAAAAAAAAAAAAAAAGTGGGGTAA
This sequence comes from Stenella coeruleoalba, assembly GCF_951394435.1. NCBI lineage: Eukaryota > Metazoa > Chordata > Mammalia > Artiodactyla > Delphinidae > Stenella > Stenella coeruleoalba. The sequence continues at coordinate 181,635,704 of NC_137147.1, read as the reverse complement.
TTTGTTATGCAGCAACAGATAACTAATACGGGACCCATAACCAATAAAGGGGAAATGTTACCAGTTTGTTCAACAGTTTCACAAATATTTCCTGGGCAGTTGTGCTGGGCTGTTCTGGGCAATGGGGAGACCACAGTGAGCAGAGAGGAAACATTAGGAGATAAATCCCACGGAGCTTATAGCCTCATGTACCACGTGACTTTTAGCTCTGAGCACGTGTCTGAGCCAGTTTCGGCCTTAAGTGGTAATGACTCCAGCACATTCAAGCAGAAAGGGATTCCACAGGGAATTGGGTCGACAAAAATCACTGCAAAGGCTGGATGAGAAGACCCTGGCGGAACTTTCAGAACTAACCCCAAGACCAACACCGCAGAACTGGCCCCCAGAGAGGAACTGCCTTCTCAGTTACTGTGTGAATCTGGAGAGCCCTGGGTGAGCTCTGAGAGCGCAGGGCTTCTGCTGTGACCCCATTGCGAGGCGGGCGCCTTCAGCCCAGCCCTCCGCTGTTTCTGCCTCGTCCTCTGTACCCCCCTTCCACAAATGGCATGTGCGCAGCTGCTGGGTGGAAGCAGGGTGGGTGTGTGTGGGACCCGAGCTGTACACACAGTGGGACACATGGTCTCCACCTGGCTGGTCTGTGGAGTGAAGCTCATTCAGAGAGGCAGAGTGGGCCAGGCTCCGGCATCTCCTCCAACACGACCCACGGGGTCAACAAATACTCTCGGATGAGAATCGCGCTACAAAAGTAGAACTAGGATGGATCCCCTGTATCGAAGACTGTCATTCGAAGAGACCTGAAAGCAGGGAGCTCAGGTATATTGAGTAGCTGCTATGTGGCTGGGACTAGATTATGGATTTGTGTTGTTATTTTATTCACTAATCACAACAACCCTGCAGGATAGGTATTATTAGCCCTATTTTCAGGTGGAGAAAGCAAGGCTCAGCCAGATTGAATCACTTGGGCAAGGTTCCATGATAAATAGAGGTTAACGACAGAAAAAAAGAAAATTGAACCAGGCATTTCCTTCCAAGCCCAGGGCACTGCATTCTTAGTGCCACACAACATAATGACAGTAGTGATGGGAGAAGTGTTCACATACTGAGGTGTGGGGAAGTCATTTTGGCCTATTAAACATGCATTGTATACCTACTTTAACCGTTAAAGGAAAGAATGCATTTGAGAATCAAAATGGAGTAACTGTGGTTCAGGCATTAGAAATGGAGCCGGTGGCCGCTGAGGATGTGGTTTCAGACACCTTCCCGCATCCCGGGGAACTTGAATTTTCTGAACTGTGTCAGACTCAAGGACACCTCCAGCTGTTCTCAACCCAGTATCTGCTGGTAGCTGCCAGCTGCAGTCTTACGGTCTCAGGGTCTCCCCCGGTAACTACACAACCACTTCAGACCCCAGCCAATCCTTGCTTGGCAAGCACCCTTCCTTCTTCCAGCTCCAGTCCTAATTCTTGACAAACAACTTATGTGATTTTGCAGCTTTTGCCGTTATAAGCCTCCCCCATTTTGTAGTCCAGAGGAGTACAATTCAAGCGCTTTTCGAATCTGGGTCTCCCCAGCTATTGTCCTAGGACAATGTGGCGCCCCAGTAATTGTGTTAGTACATTATAAGCCATTGGGAAGGTAGTAATCCACAAGCCCATAATAATAGTGATAATGATAACCAATAATGGGGTGAGTATCTGGGGATGAGAGAAGACTCTCGATGAGGGCTCACTGACCAGCGTGAAGGGTGTGCTGGAGATGGACACTCACAGCAAAGCCTGGATCAGGCAAGAATCATCAAGATGCTCAATGCAGGTACTTTGATGAGGGGCTTGCTGTCTCCCCCAAGACTACTTATTGGTTGTAAGAGGGAAGAAAACAGCAAATTATACGATCTAAATCAACATCACCAGGGAGGAACAGAGGACTACCACGTGCCTCCAGAAGTGGTCCTGAGAAGGGTATATTACCTGTGTAGTATTTTGGTCAAGAATGTATACCTGCATCTCATCATGAGGAAGCTAGGCAAAAGCAAAGTGAGGAATATTCTATTTTAAAAAGGGGGTGGGGAGCTGTATTTTTCAAACATTTCAAGGAAAGCTATAGAAATGTTCTAGATTAAAAGGAGACTGGGGGCTTCCCTGGTGGCACAGTGGTTGAGAGTCCGCCTGCCGATGCAGGGGACACGGGTTCGTGCCCCGGTCCGGGAAGATCCCACATGCCGCGGAGCGGCTGGGCCCGTGAGCCATGGCCGCTGAGCCTGCGCATCCGGAGCCTGTGCTCCGCAACGGGAGAGGCCACAACAGTGAGAGGCCCGTGTATCGCAAAATAAATAAATAAATAAAAGAGACTGAAAGAGACGTGACAACTAAATTAAATTGTGTACTGGAGGGAAAAAAATTTCTATAAGGGACATTATTGATTTAAATGACAAAACTGGAATACTGTTACCGATGATAGATTAGATTAGGTAAAAGCATTGCATGGTGTTAAATTTACTGAAGTTAGTAACTGTGCAATTGTTAGGAAATAAACAGTGAAGTATATGGAGATAAAGAGCCTTAATGTATGCAACTTACTCTCATCTAATTCAGGAAAAAATATTTGGAAGAGATAGAGCAAATGATAAAGTGAATGAGGTAAAGTGTTAATAATAGGGGAACAATGTGGATGTTCTTGGTACTATATATACTTTTTCTTTTTTAATAGATCTTTATTGGAGTATAATTGCTTCACAACACTGTGTTACTTTCTGTCGTACAACAGCGTGCACCAGCCTTATGCATACACATGTCCCCATATCCCCTCCCTCTTTAGCCTCCCTCCCACCCTCCCTACCCCACCCCTCTAGGTGGTCGAAAAGCACCAAGCCGATCTCCCTGTGCTATGTGGCTGCTTCCCACCAGCCAACTATTTTACATTTGGTAGTGTATATATGTCCATGCCACTCTCTCACTTCGTCCCAGCTTCCCCCTCCCACCCCACGTCCTCAAGTCCATTCTTTATGTCTGCCTCTTTATTCCTGCCCTACTAGATTCATCAGTACCGTATATATATGTATATGTTTTAGATTCCATATATATGCGTTCGCATACGGTGTTTTTCTCTTTCTGACTTACTTCACTTTGTATGACAGACTCTAGGTCCATCCACCTCACTACAAATAACTCAATTTCATTTCCTTTTATGGCTGAGTAATATTCCATTGTATATATGTGCCACATCTTCTTTATCCATTCATCTGTCGACGGACACTTAGGTTGTTTCCACGTCCTGGCTATTCTAAATAGAGCTGCAATGAACATTGTGGTACACGACTTTTTGAATTATGGTTTTCTCAGGGTATATGCCCAGGAGTGGGATTGCTGGGTCATATGGTAGTTCTAGTTTTAGTTTTTTAAGGAACCGCCATACTGTTCTCAATTGTGGCTGTATCAATTTACATTCCCACCAACAGTGCAAGAAGGTTCCCTTTTCTCCACCTCCTCTCCAGAATCTATCGTTTCTAGATTTTTTGATAATGGCCATTCTGACCAGCGTGAGGTGATACCTCATTGTAGTTTTGATGTGTATTTCTCTAATAATTAGTGATGTTGAGCATCTTTTCATGTGCCTCTTGGCCATCTGTATGTCTTCCTTGGTGAAATGTCTATTTAGGTCTTCTGCTCATGTTTTAACTGGATTGTTTGTGTTTTTGATATTGAGCTCCATGAGCTTTTGTATATTTTGGAGATTAATCCTTTGTCTTTTGTTTCATTTGCAAATATTTTCTCCCATTCTGAGGGTTGTCTTTTTGTCTTGTTTATGGTTTTCTTTGCTGTGCAAAAGCTTTTAAGTTTAATTAAGTCCCATTTGTTTATTTTTGTTTTTATTTCCATTGCTCTAGGAGGTGGGTCAAAAAGATCTTGCTGTGGTGTATGTCATAGAATGTTCTGCCTATGTTTTCCTCTAAGAGTTTTATAGTGTCTGGCCTTACATTTAGGTCTTTAATCCATTTTGAGTTTATTTTTGTGTATGGTGTTAGGGAGTACTCTAATTTCATTCTTTTACATGTAGCTGTCCAGTTTTCCCAGCACCACCTATTGAAGAGGCTGTCTTTTCTCCATTGTACTTTCTTGCCTCCTTTGTCAAAGATAAGGTGACCATAGGTGTGTGGGTTTATCTCTGGGCTTTCTATCCTGTACCATTGATCTATATTTCTGTTTTTGTGCCAGTACCATACCATCTTGATTACTGTAGCTTTGTGGTATAGTTTGGAGTTGGGGAACCTGATTCCTCCAACTCCATTTTTCTTTCTCAAGATTGCTTTGGCTGTGCCACTAAGATCAGGAACAAGACAAGGATGTCCACTCTCACCACTCTTATTCAACACAGTTTTGGAAGTCCTAGCCATGGCAATCAGAGAAGAGAAAGAAATAAAAGGAATACAAATTGGAAAAGAAGAAGTAAAACTGTCACTGTTTGAAGATGACATGATACTATACATAGAAAATCCTAAAGATGCCACCGGGAAACTACTAGACCTAATCAAAAAATTTGGTAAAGTAGCAGGATACAAAATTAATGCACAGAAATCTCTTGCATTCCTATACACTAACAACAAAAGATCAGAAAGTATTATTCTTTCAACTTTTCTCTAAGTGTGAAATTATTTCCACATAAAAAAGGGAAAACATTTTTTCAGTCTATGAGATCACTTTTCACTTTTACCTAATTTTAATATGACAAATTTCAAACAAACAGAAAAATATAAAGCAAACTGTAACCAAATCCCATATACTTACTTTTTACAAAGAAACTTTAACAACAGATAAAGGTCAAGTAGATTCCTGGATACTGTCTGAAAACCCAGGCATTCAGAAGGTAGACACATGGATGGACACCTGTGTTCCTAGTATTGACCACATATTTCTCCCGCAAAGATGGGTTTATTTGAGATCAGCAGAGAATTGCAATTCGAGATCTGTAACCATGGGGAACCACATGCAAGGCCCTGCACAGCAAGGGGAGGAGACCACTTTTATAGAGGGGAAGGGAAGATTTACTAGGGCCGAAGTAAACAGAGTCCAGGGCTTGTTGTTGGCTGAGTCCTCGCCAGGAAAGAGGGGGAGTTTATCTTCTTCCTGCTGGCTTCTGCTGCCATCACAGTGCGTGAGAGTGCCCCCTGCTGGTCTCCTAACTCTGTTTAATTGAGGTTTCTGATTATTGATTTTTTTTACACCAGCAAAAGGGAAATGGCAAAGTGATGAGTTGGAAAGGCCTGCCTCTATCATCCTTGAAGGCAAGCTCGTTGTGGAGCGGGTGCTGAGTGGACTTTGTTGTGTGGATGAGTGACTGGGTAATGAGGGACAGTGTGTCCCTCAGAGCCCTGTCCACCCCCAGCCAAGCCTTGAGGCAGTCTGTGCTTTCTCAGTTGTTACAGCACCTCCTCTACAAGTTCATTCCAGTGCACGTAGGACGGGGAGACTGCCTGGCCTCACCTCTTTCCTTGCGGCTCCTATGATAGCTCTTCAAGTCTAGAGCGCCTTGCTCTAGACATTTTAAGTTACTCAGAACTGAAATGCTTTCTACGCGTTTAGGTCAACAGAGTTAATTGGTCAATATATGTAATTCACATTCTTTCATTACTAAGAATTCAGAAAGTATGTTTGGTTCCAAACTGCACATGCAAAACAAAATAGCTAAATAGTGACTTAGCTATTTAGGTCCTCTGAGAAGCAGACGCCAAGAAGGGATTAGATGTATTCAAAAGAGGTGCACTGGCGCAAACACCTGTGAGGGAGGGGGGGGAGGCAGCAGAAGGGGTGGGAGGAGCCAGCAGACTTGATGCAGGTCTGACACCCATGAAGGGGGGCGGGGAGGAGGGATGGAGGGGAAGCGGACGGCGTGGGAGGAAAGGACGGGGAGTAAAGGTGTGGAGGAGAGCTGTAGACTGCTGTGCGGTTCTAAGAAAATCCCGCAAGGTCGAAAGGGTCTTTGAGCCAGAGTCACCCATGGGAGGAGGCCCTGCCTCCCAGTTGTGGGCCCCCTTGGCATCCCTGCCGTGCCCGGGCACCGCCCGGAGCAGCCCTTGGGAAGCTTGGCCTGGCTGCCAGCATGCCAGGGGCCGGGGCTGGAGGCCGGTTATACCTCCTGCACTAGGCGGTCTGAGAGGCTCATTCTAATGGCCGCCACACACAATACTTTGCATTATTTAGGCAGGGCAACCCCCGATTTTACCTGAAACAGCGGCTCGACCCAAGGCAAGTTGGGGGCTTAGTTTCTGCACCCTGGTCTCAGTTTCCCTTCGCTGTGAACAGGACTTGCAGTCAGAGCGTCGTTGAGTGGAGAGCAAATAAAGGATCCACGTCTTGCTGAAAACGTTAAGCTCTAGCTCGGCCGCAGAGTAACTTCTGCTTTCATTTCAAAATGCAGTAGGTGCTTCACTTCCCTTCTGCCTCGGAAAGACACCGATTCAGGATGTTGGGTGTTGGATGCCTGTTTGGCTCTCCAGAGCGAATGGCTGTTGCTCTGAAGGCTTATTTAATTATTTTTATAGACTGGTTTATAGGCTGAGAGAGCTTCAAGTTGGCCTTTGCTGCTGCATGAGAAGGTCACCTTCTGATGGGCCATCCTTGCCCCCATGCCCCACGCGTCTCGGGACCTCTGCCACCACTGGACTAGGGAGCTGGCTTTTGCCCATATGGTGACGGTTCGGAAGCCTGTGTTCTTAGGAGGGCTTCTCTGCAGAGCCCCCGCTGCCAGATCTCTCATTTGGGGAACGCTGTAAAGATGTCAGGATAGATAGTGGTCGGATCCAGTGCAGACAAGCACAGTCCTTGGAGGTGATGAACCTTAGCTCTGCCAGGCTGCGGTCAGTGAGGCAGGTGGGTGTCCAAATCCCAGGCCGTTGGAAAAGCTCCAAAAGAAAGAGGAGGTCTAGGGATACTAGTCACTGAACAGTGATGTTCAGAGGCGCAAACCATTCACTCGGCTGGATGTGATGCGGATGGGGGAGTACCCAGTGTGCAGGGGGTGAGGCAGTGAAGCACAGGGAGAAAAGCAGCAATGAAGTTTCCCACCTTCAAAGAAGAGGGCGAGCTGTAAATGAGGAAGCGATCTCCTAGAAACACTGGGGTAAATGGTCAGACACTATCAGTAGTTAGAGTCTGATCCGATGTTGGGCTGGTGATGTGTGGACTTAGGGTCCTTTGTCTACCACTTACAGAGGATCTGAATTATTCCAGAGTCTGAGCTGGAACTTTCCTGCTTTGCAGAAAGGGGCTAAGCCGCCCTGGAAGCAAACTTCTAAGGTTCAGAAGACCATACCCTCAAGAAGCTAGAGGTACAATGTTGTGTGTTCACACGCTCAGATGATAATTTCTTTAATAACACTACATCTAGAAATAGACATAGCACACATCGAATGTCAACTTACTCAAAAGTATGAGATTTTTAAAAGAAACAACACAGCGGGGACTCCATTATCAACAGGGGACTAAAATAGGATCATGGAATAACTGTAAATTGGCCTGTGCTCACGTGCCATGAAAACCACTGAGAAATTCTGTTTTCATTACCTTTCGACAATGTGATGAGAGTGAACAGTCCTTCCATATCGTTGACGTGTCAGCTGCCACCGCCGGCACAGTCCAAGCGCTAAGTTAATGCTCCATCAAGGCAGAACATTACATATTTAGAGGAAAGTACGTGTTGGAAGAAGAAGAAAGAATTAGAGAGTGGGCTTCTCCTCTCTTCCTCTTCCTTTACAGGAGCTGGCTTTTATCTGCCGTCTGATAAATTTCACAGTAGACGCACTTCTTTAAAGAATATTTCTTTAAAGGTACTTAATCCTCTAATTAGCAAGATTCATAGAAAGAGATACTTCCAGTCTTATAAATGTATGGTAAGTTTAATAATCTTTATTTTTCTTCAAAATTCTTTTCCAAAATATGGATCACGCGGTGCATAATGCAGCAACCTTATAATTCTTTTAAAGGGAAAAAATACAGCCTTATTTTTAAAGCTTTAAACTTTACCCTTAAATTAAATCTATAGGGAAAATGCCTAAATTACATAGCTAAGATCAAGTTTAAGGAATTCAGGACTTAGGGGAAATTACGCGGCCTATGTGCTGTATACTTTTTACCCTCTCCCCTGCCACGTAAAAAAAAAATACTGATGGAAATATAATCTAGTTAAAATTAGATTTCGAGGGACTTCCCTGGTGGCACAGTGGATAAGACTCCATGCTCCTAATGCAGGGGCCCGGGTTCCATGCCCGGTCAGGGAACTAGATCCCACATGCATGCTGCAACTAAGAGCCTGCATGCCGCAGCAAAGGTCTTGCACGCGGCAACGAGGATCCCACCTGCTGCAACTAAGGCCCAGGTGCAGCCAAATAAATGAATAAATATTTAAAAAAATTAGATTTTGAGGGAGTGGTGATGGGGGAAAGGAGACAGAGAAGAGAAAGAGGCCTTGAGAGAGAAGTGAGTAAGAGAAAAGTAGGTGTGGGCTTGGCACGGAGATTGTAGGGCCACGTTATAGATTGATTTTATTTACGTGTGTCTGAGAGTGCCTAGCGTCCGTTTCAGTAACAGCTCGCTATGTTACGTCCCTTTCTCTGATTTACTGCTTCACGAGTTTGGCGCCTGGCGCCTCTAGTAGCCTGGGCTCTGCGGAGCTCCGATGGTTGTTTTGGTGTCGTTTCCCCAGAAGCAGCTCCGTGCACAGCATTTTCTTTCCTGATAAGTCTGGCTTGTTCCCAAGGCACATCTCACCGTCACCAGGACCAGTCATGCTGATGGTTCAGACGATGGATTGTTTATGAATGAGGTAGGAATCAAGAAACCGTGTTTCTCACTGTTATCTTAGACAAATCATTTAATCCTTGTGATTCAGATTCCTCACTGTTAAAACGAAGAGGGGGCGTCCCTGGTGGCACAGTGGTTAAGAATCCACCTGCTAATCAAGGGGACACGGGTTCGAGCCCTGGTCTGGGAAGATCCCACATGCCTCGGAGCAACTAAGCCCGTGCGCCACAGCTCGTGAGCCTGTGCTCTAGAGCCCGCGAGCCACAACTTCTGAGCCCGTGAGCCACAACTGCTGAAGCCCGTGCACCTAGAGCCCATGCTCCGCAACAAGGGAAGCCACCACAGTGAGAAGCCTGTGCACTGCAACGAAGAGTAGCCCCCGCTCACCGCAACTAGAGAAAGCCTGCGCACAGCAACGAAGACCCAACGCGGCCAAAAATAAAAATAAATAAAAAATTTAAAATATAAATAAATAAAAATATCCAAAAAAAAATGAAGAGGTTGGACTAGGTATCTTTCAGTTTTAAGTGTCTGCCTATATATTTAAGTTACCCTTTATTAGTAAGACAGGTATTTGTTAAAAGTTGGTATTTCCATTGGGAGCTGGGCTGATGAGAAAAATGTATAAGTGTAATTAAAAGATTCATTAACTGCTACTATTGTAAAGGGAAGTAAGATATATTTGTTAGAAGTGGATATTTTCATTTTGGAGTAGGCTGATAAGACTACTTACCCACTGTGGACTCATTTAGACCCAATTCAGAGTCAATATATGTTAACCCTACTCTGCCACTAGTTACTTTTGTTATTTATTAGTCATTTATGAAATGAGTATCCATTATTAGCCAACCTCTTTAGATCATTGGGTTTTTTGATAAGTAAACTTTTTATAAAATTTAGGAAAATTATTAAACATTTATTAATGATTCTCTATTTCAGTTACTATATCTTAACTGTGACAAGAGAAATAGAAAACATTCAGTGAGAATTTAGATATATCTGAAGCTGATTTCTTTTTATTTAGATCATATTCATGAATTAAGAAGCTAAGTCAACATAAACTTCCAGACAGATAAAAAAGTGAAAGAAAATATGAATGACAGATTGAGAGAGATGTAGGATCCATCCATGAGGATGAATACAATTCCAGGAAGAGAACAGAGATAGTAATGAAAGCAATAACAGAGAAAATCTCCCCATCTAATATTGATACATTTTAACAGACTGATACTTAGCCACATCCTCCTGAAATTTTACAAGAATGACAAAGAACTCTTAGAAGCTTTCTGACATAAAGAAAAACAAAACCAAACGAACAATGGGTTATAAGGCACAGGACCCATGTTTCCATATTTTAAAATTTTCCAATTTTTATCATACTCCTCGTCACACATATTTTAGTTCTTGGGTCTATCTTCTCAAATCTTGTCACCCATAAAACCACCTGTATTTTCTCATATGTATATTCTCTCAACTGAAAAATTGGAATGACTTTTAAACTTATTAACTTTCTGGCCAAGAACATTCTTTAAACATAGAAACATACACATTAAAACAAGGAGCTTGGTATTGAATATTGTAAAATCATGCATTTTTCTTCATTTCCAAAAACTCTGATTGAATGGAATTTGGATATATTGCTTTAACATTTATTCTTTATATTGGTATAAACCATTCCAAACTGGCAAGATAAAGAAGACCTACAGGCTCACTTTGTGATAATTATGGACTTTTCCCCTAGGCTTTACTGAACACACAAAGCTCAGGATACAACAGTGGCAAGCATATGATGTCTTAAGTAACTTTTCTCCCACTAATATTTAAAGCAAAGCTCAATAACAGTAAAGCAAAAGAAATCCTCAGGGAGAAAGAAGGAAGGAGGGGAGAGAAGGAAGGAAGAAAAATGGAAAACAAAAGAAAAAAAGGATAAGAAAGCATGAATCCAGAAAAGCATATACTATGGTAGAAGCTATCCTGAAGGCCTTTGCTGATTTCTCTAGACTGGAGGGGTACATCAGCTATAGTCTAAGGGCCCATGCAAGGTGGAAAGTCAGGGCAGAGACCACCACATAAAGCGAATACCCTGAAAGGAAGCACTATGCTGGATGAATTACAAAATGATCCATTTCTTGAAAAAGGATATACTTACACTAAAAAATTTGTTGTTTTTCTGAAATTCACTTTTAACCAGCATCCTGTATTTTTTTTTTTTTTTGCGGTACGCGGGCCTCTCACTGTTGTGGCCTCTCCCGTTGCGGAGCACAGGCTCCGGACGCGCAGGCTTAGCGGCCATGGCTCACGGGCCCAGCCGCTCCGCGGCATATGGGATCCTCGCGGACTGGGGCACGAACTCGTATCCCCTGCATCGGCAGGCAGACTCTCAACCACTGCGCCACCAGGGAAGCCCCCAAGCATCCTGTATTTTTATTGGCTAAATCTGGTAACCCAAGCCCTCATGTAAGATACTAATGGAACTTACCTAGCAGCCTTGGCTCTGGCTGGAAGCAGGTGGTTAGGTAAAGTTTTATTGAAAATTTCCAACACCACCAGGTCCTCTTACAGTTTTAAGGCACAAATTCATGCTACCTGTGTGTCCCTAGGTACCTGGAAGAAGCAAATATAAGTCCATTCTGAAGGAACCCAACTTAAAACACAGATTTCAAAGAATTACAGGAGATAAATTTACAACAAATATTAATGCACAATCAAAAGACACAAAACATATGAGGAAGTAAGCCACCATGAGTGAGAGTCAGCAGAAATAATAAATAATAGAATCAGACTTGAAAAACTAACAGTGTTTAACTTTTTGGATTTGGAATGTAAACTAAGTAAGCTTAATTTGCAGAAATAAATCAAAAAGGTAATCAGATCAATGACTAAAAAATAACCTGGCGTTAAAAACGTATTATACACAGCTTCTAAAAATTAAAATTTTAATAAAATTAGAGATACAGTGGATTGGCTATTCAATAGACACTGTTCAAGAGAGAGAATGGGAATGGAAACTGTGAAAGGGAGTTAAAAGACATAGACATGGAGTATTGCACCTATAATCCCAGTCCCAGAAGGAAGTAAGAAAGAGAACGGGGCAAGGAAATCCTTAAGGATATAATGGTTAAGAATTTCTCAGAATTCAAGAAAGACTCAAATCATCATATCCAAGAAAGTCAAGAAGAAATTAAAATGAAAGGAGGCAAAAACAGACACCTTCCTTTCTTGGATTATCCTTTTTTTCTGAGGACCCCAGAATACTGTACTCCTCTGTAGAAATACAGATTTAAGCTTTTTAGTAACAGCTAATACGATTCCTAAACACCACTAACAATTAATTTCACATAATAAATCAAGCCTAATTTTTGTTTCTTGTCCATATTTTATTTTAAGCTGATTTTGGTTAATGGTTATCTAAAAAGATTTTTAAATGTATCATATCTTTGCAATTATGTAAAAAATATACGTGTGGACTTGGATGGCAAATAAATGCATTCTAATACAAGGCAAGTGTCTCTGTTAGTATTGATACTTACTCAGATAAGGAGAAGAGTGTATGTTTCTCTTCACCTGCCAATGACAGTGTTCATGTAAAGGTTAGGAATAGTAACTTTATAGGTTTAGGTGTCTGCTCTTTTATCAAGGGAAAATTACTTTCCACTTGCATCCCATTGGCGACAAGAATAGGGATGATGACAATGTATGATAACAATGATGATGACAGCTAACATTTATTGAATTACAAGCACTAGGAGTCAGCAAGCTTTTTCTGTAAAGCACCAGACAGTACATATTTTAGACTTTGTAAGCCACATGGTCTTTGTCTCAATCACTCAATTCTGCAGTCATAGTATTGAAGAAGCTATGGACAATACGTAATTGAATGAGCATAGCTGTGTGCCAATAAAACTTTATTTACAAAAGAGTTCAGGGTCCAGATTTGGCCTGAAGGCTGTAGTTTGCTAGCCCCTGGATTAAATGATTGCAGATATTTGAATTCCAGTGAATTACTTTATTGTAGCTGTGTTGTACTTCTTTAACTTCTGCTTTAAATTCTATTATTCTTTAAAATATATAATAAATTAGTATACAAATAAAGATATATTAGATTTATTTTAGTCTTAAAAAATTATCCCCATATCATGTATGTTTGCTGAAGCCTTGTAACAACATCTTCTGTTTGAAAAATAATAATAATTGGTATTGACTTATTAGTAATGGTGTTACCTTTTACTGTATAGCCAGTCATCCCCCAAATGTAGTAACTTAAAGCAGAGTCCCATTATTTGCTCACAGTTCTGTGGGTCAGCAGTTGGGGTCTGTTTTTGCTCCATGCAGGGGCAGTTCCCTGTCTGTGTATAGGTCTCACCTGGAGAGGCTGAGTTGGCTGGCAAGGCCGGGTCCTCTCTCCACACACTCTTTTGTCCTCTATGAGACTAGCCTGGACTTTTTCTGAAGAGGAGCAGGCAGGTAATAGGGAAGAACAAATCTGACTCCATATTGGATCTGTTTCTTGTCCTTTAACCTTTGTATTCTATTGCTTTTTTTTACAAGTTAATCATTAAAAGGATGTTGCCCATTTCCAGAAACCCTGCCTCCCCTGCCTGAGTGTTAAGTTAAAAATACCTTTGTTCAGCTCCCAGGAAACATCCTGACAAGGTCCACCTATGAATGGCTGCAGGAAAGAAGAAATTAACACCTCCCCTCTGGAGGCTGGCTGGAACCAGGAAATGTTTGCAACAACCTACTGCCTCTTTTTACTTTACCTCCTCACCTTCCCCTCTTTGTTCCATAAAAGAAACTAGCATCCAAACCTGGGCAAGATGGGTTTTTGGGACATGAGTCCACCATCTTTTCAGTCGGCTGGCTTCCGGAATAAAACCTCTATACCTTGCCCCAACAACTTGTCTCTCGATTGACTGGCCTGTTGTGCGTCGAACAGTATGAGCATAGACTCGGTAACAGGCAGAGTCCCCAACAGCAAGAGAGGGCAAGGCCTTGCACACAGGAGTCCCATGGTCAAGGCCAGATTTAAGGACTGTCTCCTGATGGGAGGTACAGCAAAGTCACGTTGCAAAGAGACATACAGTTACGCCAGAAAGAAGTGAGAGTCCACGAGATGGTCTGGGATGCCCTTGGGGTCGTGTTGCATGTGCTCTCGCTCCAGACCCACTTTGCCATCAGCCATTTAGGGTGTATAAACTAGTTTACTCTAGTCCGGGCACATCGTTAGTCACAAATTACGTACAAAAGAGGTGAATAAGCATAGGTGTTGCTTAAAGCCATTTAACTCATGTTCCATGCAGAGTTCCCACTTAAACTGTGTCCAGTTCTCATTCTAGTCCACGTCTTTCCATGACCAGGCCAAGACCAGAGCCATCTAGTTAGTTAGTTAGTTGAGATACATGCCCTGACTGCTGCTAAGAGGATTTAAAGCAGCTGCTCAGTTTCTTTTTTCTCAGTTCCCCTGGGTATTAGGGAAGCACACTCCTTTTCACCTGAGCCTGAAGCCTGGCCTCCAGCCCAAGTAAAAAAATGCTCTCTTGATAGCCAAATTCACCCCTACCCAGCTTAACACTGAATCGTACAAAATGTTCTTAACTCCAGTTCCATTTTTCTGGGAATACAGAGCCAGGCTTACCTCTCCTAAATGATTCTTGTCTATGTTCACCAGCCCATCTCAGTGACAGAAGGCTAATATTCTGGTTCTCTTGGAAACCGTTGTCTTCTGCATTCAGTATTGTCATGTGCCTACCAGCCAGTTATCAGGATATATTGCCGAATCTATATTCATTTTCCAATAGAATTTGCAGTCTACAGCTCTCCTTCTTAAGATTTTGACTGTTCCTAATAAATGCCAAAATGTTTATCAAACAATTTTCCAAATACAGAACCTCCTCTACATTTTTGCTGTTCTGTAACAAAAATATATGCTAAATTTAAGAAACATACATATTATAAAAAGCATATACAGTAAAGTGAAGCCTAAGTTGCCCTATTTTTCTTCTTCCTCAAGCCTTAGTCCTGATACAGTCATTCCTCTTTAAAAGTTTCTGTGCTTGCTATTTTTGATAGGAAAAAAAAAGTTGATTTACAAAATATAGCAAAACTTGGCTGCAGTTGAGACACACTGTTAATATGGAAAGGGAGTTAATAGGGTAACTCCCAAAGAAAGGAACAAGAAAAATCCTCTTTTGAGAAAACAGAGTGGAAAGATTTTATCACAATCTATTTTTTTCTCTCTACCTCTTCCTACTTTGGACAAACATCTAGGAGTATCCCACTCTTAGACTTTTTGTATCTGTCTAATACAGCTATTCATTTTCAAAGTAGATTATAATTTAGGGGCTGTGAGGACTTTCCAGGACTTCTGTAACCAGTGATCATGTCGCTGTAAGTTTCTGGTCAAGAGCAGTCCTGGAACCCCACCCCACCCCATATCCTCCGCCTGCCTCTTGTTTATGAAAAGCGTTAGCCTCCTAGGCCTTCCCTGAGTTCCAAAGAAGACATTTAATCAGAGAAGTGAGAAAATGCAGAAACGAGGAAAACAGTCAAGCAAGACAAGATAATAACAGTTTAGCCATTAAACAAAGTCAAGGACATTTAGTTCCTCCTCAAGGGCTGTAGATACTATTCTGAGCCATGTCCTTGAGCCACTGTGTGTTACCTGCATGCTGCCCACCCGCACGGAGACCCCAGACGGGTTGGAACCAGAAGGCTGATGATGTTGACTCCCAATTACCTCACCACCAACCAATCAGAAGAGTGTCCGTGAGATGACCACACAGCCCAAAGCCCTCTCCTTCACTCTGTCCTTAAAAACCTTTCCCTGAAAGCCATTGGGGAGTTTGGGCCCTTTGAGCATGAGCTTCCCGGGCTCCTTGCTTGGCCCAACACTGGGCGCCTTGCGAAAAGTGCTGCACTTTCCTTCACCACGACCCGGCGTCAGTAGTTTGTCTTTACTGCCTGTGGGTGAGTGGGCCCAAGTTGGGTTCTGTAACAGTCCCTTTTACTTAAGCTCGTGGAAGAAAAACTTGAAAACCAAAGAGGTAAAACTAAGATTCTTTTTTAGCTGACTTTGAGGGAGAATGTGAAGGCTAGCGCTTGGGTGAATTTCCTTTTGGGTGAAGGCCAGAGGGGTGGGTTAGCCCTGGTTTGTGTCACTGGGCTCCGCTAGTGAAGGGTTCTCCCTTCTTTTGGAAGAGCTTTGTTCGGAAGGGCTCTAAAGAAGAAAAAGGAGGAACGGGTTCTGATGGCTGTTGTCATCTCTGTCTGCCAGGCTTCTGCCGGAGACCCCAGGGCTGCTGTGGCCAGCACTGCGGCTTTCTGAGCTCCTGTTCTGATAGTGCAAGGAAGCTGCTCTTGGTAGGAATCTGAATGAGCTCTAAATCTCTGTAGGGCGTATGTTTGTCTCTAGGTGCAGGGAACTCACCGGGACTGATGCAAGTAATGGTGACAGGAAGGGAAGGGTGATGAGGAATACACGTTAGCGGAAGGAGCGAGGCTGCAGGAAGAGGTTGCTGAAGACTTAACCCATGTTTCTCTCTACAGCCTCCCTCTCTTTTCCTCTGCAGGGTCTGTCTCTTCATCCCTTATTTCTTTTTTCTATCTACCTCTTACTTTTGTTATTAACTATTCACAAGTTCTTTTCCTTATTGTACTCCCTTTGGTATAATCAATCCTATTCTTTTTTTTTTTTTGGCCATGCTGCGTGGCTTGCAGGGTCTTAATCCCCAGACCAGGGCCACAGCAGGGGAAGCACCGAGTCCTAACCACTGGACCACCAGGGAATTCCTATACTATTCTTTTAAAAGACCTACCTGTACTCAGCTTTTGTTCCTCTGATAAGTATTGGGAAAGAAACAGCAGTGATTAAGAGATGAGTGGTATTTCCAAATTAATATATTATTTTATAGAATACATTTATTATGTTTTCATTTAGCATAGGTAACTAAGAAATTTGACTACGACATTTCACTTTTTAATTTCCTTTTCTAAAATTTGTACACAAAGAGCCTTGTGTCAGTGAGCTGGGGATGGCTGGCTGTAGTGGGGGCAGTTAGTTACTGTCTGGCTGTCCTATTTGGCACCCCAGTCTCTTTTTTGAGAATCCTTTATCGTGTGTCATTTTTGGAGGAAGTGGCTTCTTTCCCTTCTAGGAACAAAAGGCTGCAGGGGTGGGGAAATAGCACGGAGAGGGGTATTGAGCCTATGATGGAGGATTGGATATTCAGACCTCTTTGAGACTTTGAATCAGTGAAGCATGGGTATGAGAACAGTTACAAGTTGACAAAATGTTACTGCTGCAAGACCTTCGCAGCAGTAACAACGTGCTTCCCGACCATGGAGAGCAACTTGCTTCCTGACCCTGGAGATCAACTTGGTTCCTATTCTTTGTCCAAGTTGGGGGACCCAGCTTTCCAGGAATTCTCTACGCTCTTCCAATAAATTCCATTTTGCCAGAGTTGGTTTTTGTTGTTTGCAAGAGAAAAAAAAAATCCAGATTCTATTGCCAAAAATGCTCCAGGGTACCAACTCCACCATGCTCTCTGAAGTGGCTGAGTGGATCATGAGTCACTCTGGATACTTCAGGGACATGTTTAATATTTCTAAATGACTTTCTATATTTAAAGTGAAAATTTAGAAAATTCAGAAAAAAATTTAGAAAGAATAAAAAAAGTTCTCACCAGCTAAATGAAACTACTGAAAATTATTTGCAAAGTTATCTCAAAATCAGGGACTTCCTTGGTGGTCTAGTGGCTAAGACTCTGCGCTCCCAATGCAGGGGGCCAGGGTTTGATCCCTGGTCAGGAAACTAGATCCCACATGCCGCAACTAAGAGTTTGAATGCCACAACTAAAAGATTCCGCGTGCTGCCACTAAGACCCAGCACAGCTAAATAAATAAATAAATTTTAAAAAAATAATAAAAGTTATCTAAAAATCAGAAAAGCATTAAGCACATACTTCTATTTATCTATCCATCTATTTAAATATGAATCAGGTAGAAATTCTTTCACTTTTCTTCTTTGCTATTTGGCCTTTCTCTATCTGTAGTCAGTTGTGTACAGAACAGATCTTCATCAATGTTGGAGTCTTGTCATTCAACCACAAAAATTTCTATGACATTTCTGCTAAAGACTGGTATTTTGTCTGGTTTGTTCAGTTTGCAGGAAAATAAAGTTCTGAATACGTTCAGGCCATATTGTCTTTTACATCTCATTCACAATGGATAATAAACACCTAAATGGCCCAGTGTGATATGAGGACTTTGAAGCTAAACAGTCCTGGGTTCACACACATGCCTTGCATTTACTAGCTGTGCGATCTGAGGCATATTATGTGATCTTTATGCTTCTTAGTTTTGCTACTGAAAGCTCAGCCTCTCCGCACACGGGTGCAGAATCAAATCTCGCAGACAGGGTTTGGGGTGAAGCAGAAAAGGACAGCTTTATTACTTTGCCAGGATTTGATGAGGGTCTTTGTAACCATGACTCAGGGTGGGAAGTGTGCAGGGCATGCGCTCCCTTGACCTCATCTCAGGTGGACGAGCTTCTCTGGCCCCTTCAGTCTTGCCTCAGGTGGTTCCCTGGCTGCTCCCCCCTGATTAGCAACTGTTCCATAATCTGCCCTTTGGAACTCAGGGGAGGTCATGGAGGCTGGAGTCTTGCCTACAAGAAACGGGGGGCATAGGGTGTCGGTGCCTGGGAACCTCACAGGGCCCCGCTCAGCTTCAGTTTCCCTATTTGCACAAAGGGGATGAGAATATCTGCCTTCGAGGTGAATGTGAAGATTAAAGGTAGCATATGAAAAATGCCTGGTGTAACAACTAGCCATCCACTGTGCGTGGAACCTCTACTGTCCATGTGTCTTCTACCCTAAGTAGGCAGTAAACTGTAGGCAGTATTAAATTTAAAAGAAAGGATAGCAGCCAATTCCACAGTTTTCTCGCCTTACCTATTGCCTTAAATCAGTAATTCTTTACTTTTTTTTGAGCACCCCTTTGAGACCAAAGAAAGAGATGGATCCTCTTCCTAGGAAAATAAACATCACAACACAAGTCCAGATTTTTGTGTAAAATCTAATGGGACTCTCAGACCCCTTAAAGCCATTCCATGGACTTGATATTAAGAATCCTGGCTTTAAATCAAGTAGCTTCCTTGTAAGTTGCTTGTTGTGAGACAGTGTTGTAAGTACCTGTGTTCCCCTGCAGCTGGGATGGGGCTACAGAAACAGTGCTGGCCGAGGACTCTGGGGGGAGGACACATGACTCTTTCAGTCCAGAACCGTTATGGGCAGGTGTGAGTTCTCCGTCTTCTCTTTCCCATCAGTAGAGCTGGAAGTAAAGGACTTTCAGACGGCAGAGTGGTGAAATGTAAGCGCCCCACGTCCCAGAATTGTAGGGGAGCCACCAAAGAGACCCTCCTGACTCGCACTGGATTAGGATGATGGCGGAGTACATCCGTGTTGTGCTAATTCCCTGAGAGGCCACAGTGCCTGCGGAGGCAGCCAGTATGGCTTAACTCCACTGATACATCCCCTCTGCTGGCACATGACGCCTCAGAGAACTTGGATCAATCTGGACCACAACCATGTTAAATCAAATCTGCATATTAATAATAACAGGCTTATAAAACGCTTGTTGAACAGTCTTTCACACATCTAGGAGGGCAGGGATTATCATATCTCTTTTATAGATAGAGCGAACTAACACTCAAAAACTTAAGTGCCTTGTCCAAACACACTAGTGGAGACCAATGCTCTTTTACTATGCTATCTATTTTTACAGAAATATGTCTTAGAATGCTCCTGGAACTTTAAAAAATCTAATCTAGCCATTCATTCATTCTAGGTTTGTTCTACTAAAGACGTGAGGTGGTTATCTTTCAACTACATCCTATTTATTAAAGGGTCTGGCTAAAGTGGATGTTATACAGAGAAAGTCTGATAATTTTCTGGGATTATCCTTAGTTAAACTACTGGACGGTTTCAATGAAGATACCACACGTATTTGATAAAAATTGTTAATCAAAGCAATACATTTTTATTGGGAAATTTGCTGACAATAATATGAATTTTATATTTTACATTTTTTCGTCAAAAACAAAGTATTTGTGGGACTTCCCTGGTGGCCCAGTGGCTAAGACTCTGCGCTTCCAATGCAGGGGCCCCAGGTTCAATCCCTGGTCAGGGAACTAGATCCCACATGCAGGCTGCAACCAACAGTTCTTATGCGACAACTAAAAGGATCCCGTGTGCCACAACTAAGACCCGGTGTGGCCAAAACAAATATTAAACAAAACAAAACACTTGCTTCAAAACAAGTGAAAGGTGCATTTTTAAAAGGAATCACAAAATTCACGTCTTTAATCCTTTATTATTCTGAAATACATAACACAGAACAGTACATCAACATAGGTACAGTTTAATGGACAAATATAAAGCAAATATGTAAGCAGCCACCACCTAGGTCGAGAAGTAAGTTGGCAGCACTCTAGAGGCAACCATCCTCAGTGCAGAACGCACTTACTACTAATTGAACATTAATCTTTTGAATTCATTGGAACATGCATTTTCCACAATTGCTTTAGACACAGGAATCGAAAACGAATACAGTTTGTTTTTTAGCAGATTTAAAGTAGCAAGGTATTTGCTTTAGATAACCAACTTCCACTTGTCAGAACATGTTATTCTTTCAAAGGAAGTGAACATCACAGTGAAGGTACTGACACCCTCAGAGAGAGAAATCAAAGTGAGCTTGTATTGTTATTAATTTTTTTTTACTACGGGGACATCATTCAGATTTGAATTCCTTCATTAAATGGAGACGCCGCCATCAGCCTCAATTAAACAACTTAGAGCACATGACGCTATATTCTCAAAAGAAGATCATTTCTTTCCATATTCGAGAGCTGAGTTAGACGTAGCTATGAGCAACAAGGAACCCAAAATTACAGTGGCTTACCAAAATAGCAGAGTACGTTCTCTCACGTGTGGAAATCCGGCGGTAGTCTCTCCTGGGCTGACATGCCCGTCCACGGCGCCAGAAAACCAGGCTGCTGACTTTTGCTCTGCCGTCCTTAGCACGTGGCTTCCACTTCATAGTTCAAGAGGGCTATTCAAGCTCCGGCCACCACACTCATGTTGTGCCCCAGGAAGGAGAGAGGGAGAAGAGCCGCCTCTGTTTAAGGACTTCCGGTCAGTTCCTTGCACGGCTTCTGCTTATTTCCTATTGGACAGACGTTGGTCACATGACCACATCAAGCTACAGGGAAGTGAGGAAATAGTCTCCTGGACAGGGATGGGTCCCACTACAAACCAAGGGTTCTACTAAGAAAGAAAAGGAGAAAAGATACTGGCAGAAAGCCTCTTTGCCACAGAGGGCTATTCTATTTGTAGGGTTCCATAGGTAAGTCTATTCACTATAGAAACAGGTCAATATTCCTTCGAACAGGAAAGTAGCTTTCATGTAGAAAACATCCAAAATCTGTCTTAGAATTTTGCAAACAAAATTTAATCTTTTTAGATGTTGATTTAAGGCGGCCTGTCTTTTTTGATATAGCTGATGAATATTCCTTTTTCTAGAAGTATGCTTTTGTGATGCAAGAAAGGATGAAAGCCAGATGGGAAAACAACACTCTAAAAGGAGAGAATTTGGTGCCATACCACCTGGCAAGCAGTCAACACTGATACAAGTTTGGAGCCGTGCTGATGGAGTCATATGTCCCTCCCGGGCTGGGCTGCAAGGACAGAGACCCGCTCGTGTGTGCCAAGGGTGCTCCCTGCTGCCGTGTGTTTACTGCGGCGGCCTAAATGCACATAACACAGGTCCACGGTGAGCTTAAAAGGATATTCCTACAGAAGTCATACAGCCTTGAAATGAAGCTTGATTCATTAGGAAATACTGGACATTGACATGAGTGATATCATCATAACATTTCCTTAAACACTGCATGAAAAGCTGGGTACCATGTTAACTCTATCCTAAATTGGATTACACTGTATGCCTGTGACTCCCTTAATCTAGCAATATCCCAGGAATTCAAATTCTGAACAAAATACCTGTATATGCATATTTGGAAGGTTTTGCAGAAGTGATGTGCTGTCGGGAGAGTGTTGACAGGGTGGTGCTTGCTAGCTGCAGGATCTGGAGAAACGCTACTTTAACAAGAAATCATTGCAAAATCTATCAGAGGCCTCTAGAGTTCACCAGTCTTATAAGCAAATCTTGCTTTACTAAAGACCCCGAAATGGTGTCATCTCTCTAAAATTTAAGAGACTAAAAGGGCCCCAAGAAACCACTTTCAGACTTTCCCTCTGCTTTGTTTCAAAGGCAGATAATAACTGAAGGGCAAAACAGAAGCCTTAGGGGCAGTGATAAGCTCTCTTTTTTTGGAGAAATGTTGCTAGTTTATGTAGTTCCTAACATTTAAAAAAAATTAAAAATAAATACCATTTGTTCATAAGAAAAGAGTAATTGGTAAAAAGTAGATAAAATGATGAACATTTTTCAAAATATGAATCAGCTCTCTCTTAAGGTTTTATACTGTTTTGCAAAAAGAAGCTGGCGAAGTTTGCACTGCAAAACGATCTGGATAAACCAGGGATCTGAACAGGTAAGGCCTGAGCACTGTCACCACCGTACTTTCACTCCCTCACCAAGAGGTGTTGCCGCATATACTGGTTGGATAACTAACTGTTTGCTTCCGTGTTGGGGTAACTCCCCGGTAAGGAGTGCTTCCTTTTTGGATCCAGCCTGCTTTACTGTAATCTTACCAGGGCTGCGGAAGAAAAGTAAAGTCTAAAATGTGAACCCAGAAGCAATGTTCCGTCAGACTACAACTTTAGTCTGTGAGTAAATGGGCTTGCATATGAGTAGACGATGCCATGCAAATTACATTGAATATTGTGGTTTTGTGAGCAGGGATCGGTTGGTATCTTGGGGGGCACCCGTGCCATATGTCTGATTATCCATTTCACATGAGATGTATAGTATTATGATTCAGATTGTACTTTAAGTTCTGTGGGCAATAATTCCTCACATTGTGTTTTTTAAAGATTGTGGTGAAATAAGCATAGCATAAATTTTATCGTTCAAACCAGTTTAAAGTGTACAATTCTGTGGCATTAAGTAAATTCACGTTGTTGCACAAGCAGTACCACCATCCACCTCCAGAAGTTTTTCATCGTCCCCTGCTGAAAGTCGGTACCCATAAAAACACAGCTCTCCCTTACCCCCTCTCCTCAGCCACAGGTATCCTCTATTCTACTTTCTGTCACTATGAATTTGACTACAATAGCTGTCTCATCTAACTGGAATCATACAACATTTGTCCTTTTGTGACTGCCTTATTTCTCTTAGCATAATGTCTTCAAGGTCCATCCATGTTGTAGTGTGTGTCAGAAGTGCCTTCCTTTTTAAGTGCCTTCCTGTGTGTGTGTGTGTGTGTGTGTGTGTGTGTATAGTTTTTAAAAATCCATATATATGAATAGACACTGGGTTGCTTCCATCTTTTGCCTTTGCAGACACTGTTTCTGTGAATATTGGTGAACATATATCTGTCTGAGTTCCTGCTTTCGTTGGGGCATAAACCCAGAAGTGGAACTGCTGGATCATATGGTAATTCTATTTTTAATTTTTTGCAGAATCTCCGTAGTGGCTGCATGATTTTACGTTCCCACAAGCAGGGCATAAGGGCTCCAGTTTCTCCATATCCTCATCAATGCTTTTTATTTTCTGCTTTTTTGTTTTTTTATAATTTTTTAATAATAGACATCCTGCAGGGTGTGAGATAGTATCTTGCTGTTGTTTTGACTTGCATTTCCTAATGCTTAGTCATGCTGCGTACCTTTTCATGTGCTTATTGGCAGTGTGTGTATTTCCTTCAAGTCCTTAGTCCATTTTAAAATCAGATTTCTTTGCTGTTGAGTTGTAGAAAACTCCCTATATATTCTGGATATCAATCCTTATCAGATATGACATCACGTGGTGCTTTAAGGGGTAATTAAGTCTGCACCATGGCTGAGTAGCGTAGACTCAGGGGACGAACACAAGCTTTGTGTAAGTGAAAGAAACATACTGATAAGCAGGTGTCGTTGGGGGAAGGAATAACTAGAGGCTAGAAATCCCCCACAAACGCCAAAGTAAAGGGCTTTGATCTTTCACTCTTAGCGCAGAGCTCTCCTCCTGTATCTCCCCTAGAGTGCGGGTGTGAAGGTACCTCAAGTCTTGCCCTCTTTTTCTCAGATCCCAACAACCATCTAAAGACCCACTCCAGACAGATCAGTGATGCGTTTTAGAGCAGCGTTTCTCAAACTTCCCTCACTTAACAAATTTTGCCATATTCACAGAATATCTAATTTTTCTTTACTGTCATATTCACATAATATATAACATTTTTCCTAACACTTTTCTTTAAATCAACTCAGTTTTTAAACTTAAATTGATCTCAAAAGGAAACTTTAAAAATCAGTATTGTAAATGGAAAACCAGAATCAGGTGCCCTTCTGGCCACAGCAGATTACAAACATCAGTTACTCCCTTGTCATCCTGGACTTGCCCTGATGGCGCATGGGCCCTAGAGAAGCATGCGCTCTGCCTACAGGGAGCCCCTTCACATCTGCTGGCACCCTGGGGGGCTATTTATTGAACAGAGGGGGCTGTACACAGATTTGTGCCCAGGGAGTAGAAATGGGCTGACGGTGGGATAGTAGCATCTCAAGTAACTTTCTATGCGTACATTTCGGAAAACACTGCTCTAGTCTAGAAAAGAGTTCTCAAGATTTTAGTCTTGAGGGAGAAGCCACAGATTCCCCCATGGAATCTCTTCTGTTTAAGTGAGGAACACAGAAAGGGGGATGGAGGCCCAAGTGACATGACTGTCTCTTGTCTGAAAGTAATTCCTTTTAATTAATTAATTTTTATTTATCTATTTAATTTTTGGCTGTGTTGGGTCTTTGTTGCTGCACGTGGGTTTTCTCTAGTTGCGGCGAGCGGGGGCTACTCTTCGTTGCAGCGTGCAGGCTTCTCATTGTGGTGGCTTCTCTTGCTGTGGAGCACGAGCTCTAGGCATGCGGGTTTCAGTAGTTGTGGCATGTGGGCTCAGTAGTTGTGGCTCGTGGGCTTAGTTGCTCTGTGGCATGTGGGATCTTCCCGGACCAGGGCTTGAACCTGTGTCCCCTGCATTGGCAGGCGGGTTCTTAACCACTGCGCCACCAGGGAAGTCCCTGAAAGTAATTCTTTAATTTGGTAGTTCTCAAACTTTGTGGTCTCAGGACTCCTTTACATCCTTAAAAATTATTGAGGACTCCAAAGAACTTCTGTTCATGTGGGTTTTATCTACTGATATTTACCAGGTTAGAAATTAAAACTAAGAACATTCTAAAATGTTTATTAATTCACTTAAAATAATAAACTACATGTTAACATAAATATTTTTAGGAAAATAACTGTATTTTTCAAAACACAGAGTGGCTTTGTCTACATCTTTGTGAGTCTCATTAATATCTGCCTTCGTGGAACTCAGCTGTATTCTCACATCTGCTCTGCACTCAGTCTTTTGCAATAAGACTTGTCACGTAGCCTCAGGAAAACTGTACTGTACACTCAGAAAAGAGAGTGAAAAAGTCAAATAATGCTTTATTAGTATGAAAAGTTTTGACTTCAGAGATCTTTTGAAAGGGTCTTGACTACTCCCAGCTCACACTTGAAAATTCTGCTTTAATTCATTTAGAGGTGGCATGGTGTAGTGGATGAGAGGGTATTTTCTAGGGCCCAAATGCCACAGTCCTCCTGCTTTTATTATCTCTGTGACTTTAGCCAACTATTTGCCCTAGATTTCTTTCTTTCTTCTTTTAAAATAAATTTATTTATTTTCTTTATTTTTGGTCGCGTTGGGTCTTCATTGCTGCACATGGGCTTTCTCTAGTTGCAGTGAACGGGGGCTACTCTTCGTTGCAGTGTGCGGGCTTCTCACTGTGGTGGCTTCTCTTGTTGTGGAGCACGGGCTCTAGGCATGCGGGCTTCAGTAGTTGTGGCTCACGGGCTCAGTAGTTGTGGCTCACGGGCTCTAGAGCACAGGCTCAGTAGTTGTGGCGCACAGACTTAGTTGCTCTGAGGCATGTGGGATCTCCCTGGACCAGGGCTCGAACTCGTGTCCCCTGCATTGGCAGGCGGATTCTTAACCACTGTGCCACCAGGGAAGTCCCTGTACTTTAATTTTTAATATTTAGAGATGTAATACACTAAGAATTCACTTTGGAGCATGATACCAAGAGAGGAGCTAATTTTCTTTCTTTCAGAATGGGTAACTAATCGTCTCAACATTTCTTGAATAGTCCATCACTTTACAACTGACTTCCAATTTCTCCTTTATAATACAGTGATTTGTTATAACCACATGGATCTATTTTTGGCCATTTCATTCCGTTTGTATTTGTCTCTTCCAGTATCCATAACATGCAATCTAAATTACTTTTGCTTTATAGTCAATTTTAATGTATGGTATGAAAAGCTCCCCCTCGTCATTCTCCTTTCTCCTAATTTTGAATTTTTAATGAGTTCATTTCAAGATAAATTTTGGTATGAATTTGCCAAAACAACATTCACTTCCCCCAAGTTGTGATTGTGATTGGAACTGCATTACATCTATGCATTTATTTGGAAGCACTGTCCACCTATGCAATATTAAGTTATCCCACCTAGGAAATTAAATGGCTTTCAATTTACTCAGATTGTTTTACATCCTTCTGTAAATCCTTAAGATGTTCTCAATATAGGTCTTGGTACTTCCTTTAAACTTATTCTTAGGTACTAAATAAACAAGATATTCTATGAGGATCTGACTGTGATTACCAACCTCAATCAGGATAATAACCTCTAAGACAGATGTAAGCCTATGACTGTGAATCTTCTTCTGTACAATATTTTTATCTTGCCTCATCTTAACAAACAGAAGGTACTCAAAGTTTACATGCATGAAGAATTAAAGGTATTTTGTATTGGTTAACATAGATGATAAACTTATCTGATCCATTAAATCTGTCTCCCTACGCAAGACAAAGTATTTGAGTCAAAAGTAGACTCTATTCCTCTTCCTGGATCTGGGAAGGAGAAAAGCCAGTAAGAAATAAATTCCCTGATTCTAATATATTGAACCTCAGTCATGTGCATCAGAATCACCTGGAGGCTTATTAGAACAGAATCTGCCTTCTGACAAGTTCCCAGTGGTGCTGGTGCTTTGGCCCAATGATTGCGCTTTGAGAACCGCTGTTCTAATGCAGTAGCCTTGGGAGAGGAAGTCCAGTAGCTAGGCTGAGATGGATATAACACGTGATGGTACACAGCCCAAGTCGGATCTCTGATCACAGTAAGAATTTGTATGTTTGGCACTATATTCCTTTAAAGCTACGATTTTTTCCTCTGCGTTTAAGTTTTATTCATATCTCATGTATTTTCATATAAACTGTTCTAGTTTTTCCATTTGTATAAGATTTGTAATTGCAGCTATGTTTTAATAATTGTGTAGTAGATTGTTTGGAAAGTTAGTAAGTTAAGTTTTTTTAAAACTTTGTTTGTTCATTTATTCATCGAATGTTTATTGAGCATCAACTATGAGCTATATGCTTGGGACACATCAGTGAGCAACAGAGACAAAGACTCCGGAGGTTACATTAGTGGGCAATAAACAATAAACATAGTAAGTAAATTATCCAGCATGCTAGGGCACGGTAGACGCTACAGGTGAAAAACACAGAGCAGAGCAAGGTGAATCGTAAGGGCAGGAAGGGGGCTGCAATTTCAAATATGTTGATCAAATTAGGCCTCTTTGAGAAGGCAAAGATAGAGCAAGAACTTAAAGGAGGCAAAGGAGTTACCCAAGTGCACATACCGCAGAAGAATGCAAGCAGCTTGTGCAAAAGCCCTTACGCAGTAGGACTCCAGAGTACTTGAAGACTAAGGAGGCCACTGGAGCAGGTAAGGGCAGAGAACTGGGGATGAGGTCAGAGAGGCAAGAGGGGCCAGTTTACGTAGGGCCTTTGGAGGCCATTGTTACGACTTTAGGTCTCAGTATTCATGAAATGAGGAACTATGGAAGAATTCTGAGCAGATGAGTGACACAGTAAGATTTATATTTTTAAGGCATCACTGGCTGTTACATGGTGCACAAGCTATGCGGAGCAAGGGTAGAAACAGAGAGACCATGGAGAAGGCAGCTGAGCAGTGACCCAGCGAGGGACGACAGCAGCCTGGATCAGGGTGGTGGCAGTGGAGGAACAGAGAAGGAATTAGACTCTGGTTCTAGCCCAAAGGCAAAGCCAACAGAATTTCTTGATGGAATGGATGTGTGGTGTAAAACAGGGAAATCAAGAATGACTCTAAAGTTTTTAGCCTCAAAAACATGAAGGATAGAATTTAGCATCAGTGAAACGAGGATGACTACTAAATAGGTTTAGGGTTGAAGATCAGGCCATTGGTTCTGCATGTTAAGTTTTAGATGTTCATTTGACTTGCAAATGGAGATGTTAAGTAGGCAGTTCGATACAGGAAACTAGATTTCAGAAGTCAAGGCTAGTTTTAAATTTGGGAGTTGCCAGCAAATAGGTGGTTTTGAAAGCCATGAAACGAGATGTACAGATGGAGAATGGACTGAGCCCTCAGTCCCTCTAATGTGAGACCAGGGAGAAGCACCAGACCAGTAAAGGAGACACCAGTACTGTAGGGAGAAAGCAGAGCATGGTGTTCTGGGAATCAAGCGAAGAAAGTGTATCAAGCAGGAGGGAGTGAACCACTTTGTCAGATGTTGCTGTTAGGTCAACTCATGTTAGGATTGAAGATTAACCATTGGAATTAGCATATGGCGGGTATTAGTGACCTTGACAGGAGCAGTTTTGGTGATAGTGAAAGCCTAGGTGGGAGTAGATTCGAGTGAGAATTAGAAGGGAGAAATGAGAGACAAGTTACAGACTGTTATTGCAAGAAGCTGTGTTGCAAAGGGGAGCAAAGAAATGGGACAGTAACAAGTGAGGGAAGGGAGATCAAGTTTTGTACTTTTTTTAAATGAGAGGAATAACAGAATGCTTGAACGATGGTGGAAATAATCCAGTATGGAGACAAAAACTTGTTAATGTAAGGGAGAAAAGGGAGAATTGTTGAATCAAGATCATTGGGTAGGTGAGTGAGGATGGGATTTAGTATAGGAACCAGAAAACTTTTTCTGTAAAGAGCTAGACAGTAAATAATTTAGGGCCACTCATGGTCTCTGTTGTATAGTCTTTTTTCCCCCCAACCATCAAAAACTGTAAAAACCATTCTTGCTTCATGGGCTGTATAAAAACAAAGACCAGTGTTTGGCCTACAGGCTGCAGTTTGCCGATCCCTGATCTAGTACACAAGCAGAGCTGCTGATTTTAGATAAGAACATGGAGAACATGGATGGTTTTCATACGGTAACGGGCCGGAACGCAGAGTCCATGAGTTCAAACGCTGACAGGCAGATAGATACAGTGGCAGGAGCCCTCTTCTGATTGTTTCAGTTTTCTCCAGGAAGTATGGAAAGTTATCACTGAGGGTAAGACTAGGAGTAGAAAGTAGTAAATATTTGAAGAACTGTATCAAATAGTTGTGTAAGAAAAGGGGAGAGGGATTGCCTGGCAGCACTTTGAGATCAGTTGAGGTTTGTGTTCATAAATTTAAAGTGAGACCTCTTACCACGCTTTCATTTTTCTTCCAGTCATGTTCAGTTACCTGGGAGCCAGGTATGAGTTATGGTTTTGCCAGGAGAGTATGAGGAATCAAGAGAAGAAATCAAGGGCATATCTAAGGGAGTGATCAATGATTGACTATGGAATTTAAACAGGGTAAAGAGGGAACTAAGGGTAAGGGGCAGTGAAACACTGATAGGATCGATAACTGTAATTCTCAGTGACTTTGAAGAATTGTCGAGACCAGATACCTAGAGGGGTGCACTGGAAAACAGGAGGCTGGTCAGAGAAGGGGATGCATGAAATGGAGAACATGGAGGGCTTGCAGTTTCTGCTATAAGAAGCTCCAACTAGAGAGTGATCAAGGGAATGACTCAGGCAGAGTGCAAAGGAGAGCTGTTCAAGCAGATGGGAGCCAAGGTATCAGGGCATTGATATGCATGCTAAAATCACCAACAAGGTATCAGGGCATTGATATGCATACTAAAATCACCAACAAGGTATCAGAGCATTGATATGCATGCTAAAATCACCAACAAGGTATCAGAGCATTGATATGCATGCTAAAATCACCAACAAGGAAGGCGGGAGTGTCGGAGATACTGACGAAGAACCAGAAGTTAAAAATCAAGAAATAGGGGCTTCCCTGGTGGCGCAGTGGTTGAGAGTCCGCCTGCCGATGCAGGGGACGCGGGTTCGTGCCCCGGTCTGGGAAGATCCCACATGCCGCGGAGCGGCTGGGCCCGTGAGCCATCGCCGCTGGGCCTGCGCGTCCGGAGCCTGTGCTCTGCAGCGGGAGAGGCCACAGCGGTGAGAGGCCCCTGTATCGCCAAAAAAAAAAAAAAATCAAGAAATAGGGGACTTCCCTTGCGGTCCAGTGGTTAAGACTTTGCCTTCCAGTGCAGGGGGTGAGGGTTCGATCCCTGGTCAGGGAACTAAGATCCCACATACCTTGTGGCCAAAAAACCAAAACCAAAACATAAAACAGAAGCAATGTTGTAACAAATTCAATAAAGGCTTAAAAAAAACGAAGGTCCATGTCAAAAAAAAAAAATCTAAAAAAAAAATCAAGAAATAAAGGTAAACTTTGTTGACTTCAAGTTTTACTGCACTGAGATCTTAAGAGTAGCTTTTAAGATTACTAGCTTTTGAAATTCAGTAAGGATTTCTATGTGGCCAAATTTGATTAATATTTGTAAATGCTCCGTGGGCATAAGACAATATGAATTCCCTACTTGGAAGATACAAAATTGTAATTATTTTTCATTAGGTTGTTCTCACTAGACATGGAGTGATCAATTAGGAAGCCACTGTATAGACAAAAGATAGTGGTTTGGATGAGGCTGGTGGTAGTAGAGATAAAAGGAACTGGATAGAGTGAGAGATATTTAGGCAATCAAGTCAATAGGACCTAATGATGAATTGGCTATGGCGTGTAAAGGAGAGAAATGACAAGGATGACTTTTAGGTTTCTATAAAAAGGTAGATGATGGTCCAGCAATATTAAGAACATAGACTTTGAGAAGCCAGGATGGGACTTCCCTGGTGGAGCAGTGGTTAAGAATCCGCCTGCCAATGCAGGGGACACAGGTTCAATCCCCGGTCCTGGAAGATCCCACATGCCACAGAGCAACTAAGCTTGTGCGCCACAGCTACTGAGCCTATGCTCTAGAGCCTGCGAGCCACAACTACTGAGCCCGTGTGCCACAACTACTGAAGCCCGAGTGCCTAGAGCCCGAGCTCCATGACGAGAAGCCACCGCAATGAGAAGCCCGTGCACCACAACGAAAAATAGCCCCCGCTCGCCAAAACTAGAGAAAGGCCGCATGCAGCAGTGAAGACCCAACACGGCAAAAAAAAAAAAAAAAAAAAAATCAGTTAATTAAAAAAAGAAAAAGAGAAGTCAGGATGCCTTTGCTCAAAGTTAGCTTTACTTGCATGGTGTGTTATACCCGCAAGTTATTTGACCTCTCAATTTTCTCTGTGCGAAAAGCAGATAATATGAGGTTCTTATGAGGACTGAATGGACTGATGGATGTAAAGCACTTATTTCAGCCCTAACACGAGGTGAACCCTCAATGAGTGTGAGCTATTTTTAACCTTTACTGATAGGGAACATTCAAAGATGACCCAGTTTGAAAGGCCGGGGAGTGATCTCGGTTTTCTACATTTCAAAGATGCATCTGAAGCTTTCATGTGGCGGTGTTAGGTAAGTAAGTAGTTGGATATTCAGGCCTGGAACTTAGAAAAAAGGTCTGAGCTAGAGATACAAATTAGTGAGCCATCTGTGTATAGGTGGTAACTGTACACAGAGGCCATGGGAGTAGACAGGGTGCTTGGAAGCAAATAGAGAGGGGAGGCACTGATGCTTTGCTTTTTTCTTGTAAATTGAGGTAAAATTTACAACACAAAGTTCACCATTGTAATGTACAATTCAGTGACTTCCAGTACATTCACATCCGAAACCATCAGCACTGTCTAAATTTGGACATTTCATCACTCAACAAAGAAACCCCACATCAAGCAGTGACTCCCCAGTCCTATGTCTCCCTAGTCCCTGGTGACCACCCATCTATCTCCACGGATCTGCTTATTCGAGACATTTCACACCAATGGAATCAGAATCTTACGTGTTTTTTTGTGTGTGTCTGGCTTCTTTCACTTGGCAGGATTTTCAGGGTTGATCCATGTTGTACCCTGTATCAGTACATCACTCCTACTTATGGCTGAATAATATTCCATTGTGTGTATATACCACAATGTATCCATTCATATGTTGTGGACACTTTGGATGTTTCCACTTTTGGTCATTATTTGGCTACATTCAGGTACAAGCTTTTGTTTGAATACCTGTTTTCATTTCTCTGGAGTATATATTCACGAGGAGAAACTGCTGAGTTATAAAGTAATCCTATGTTTAAACTTCTGAAGAACCACCAAACAGTTTTCCATAGTGGCTGCACCATTTTACTTTCCCACTAGCAATTTATGAGGGTTCCAATTTCTCCACATCCTTGTCAACACTGGTTTGATTTTTAATTACAGTCATTCTAGTGGGTGTGATGTGGTATCTCATTGTGGTTTTTTTTTAAATTATTTATTTATTTAGGGCTGTGTTGGGTCTTCGTTTCTGTGCGAGGGCTTTCTCTAGTTGTGGCAAGTGGGGGCCACTCTTCATTGCGGTGCGCGGGCCTCTCACTATCGCGGCCTCTCTTGTTGCGGAGCACAGACTCCAGACGTGCAGGCTCAGTAGTTGTGGCTCATGGGCCTAGTGGCTCCGCGGCATGTGGGATCTTCCCAGACCAGGGCTCGAACCTGTGTCCCCTGCATTACCAGGCAGATTCTCAACCACTGTGCCACCAGGGAAGGCCTCACTGTGGTTTTGATTTGTATTAATATTTCCTTAATGGCATGATATTGAGCATCTTTTCATGTACTGTTGGCCATTAAAATATCTTCCTTGGAGAAATGTCTATTCAAGTGCTTTGACCATTTTAAAGTTGGGTTGTTTTTTATTGATGAATTTATAAGAGTTATTTATATATTTAGGATAATAGACTCTCATCACGTATATGACTTGCAAATATTTCTCCCACTCAGTGGGCTTTTTCTTGATAGTGTCATTTGATGCACAGAAGTTTTAAATTTTGATGAAATCCATTTATCTACTTTTCATTTTGTTATTCGTGCTTCTGATGTCATATCTAAGAATAACATTGCCAAATCCAAAGTCATGTAGATTTACCCCCAATATATTAAGACTTGTATAGTTGCCCTCTTACATTTTGAGTTAGTGTTTTTATATGGTGTGCGGTAAGGGTTCAAACGAATTAATTTGCACATGGATATACAATTTTCTTAGCAGCATTTACTGAAAATACTAGTCTTCCACCAGTGATGTTTTGATATCTTTGTCAAATATCAATTTAACACACATGTATGGGTTTAGTTCTGGGCTCTCAATTCTATTTACTGACTTATCAATCTAACCTTCCGCCAATACCACACTGTGCTGATGACTGTAGCTTTGTAGTAAGCTTTGAAATCAGAAAGTATGAGTCCTCCAACTTCCTTCTTTTTGAAGATTGTTTTGGGGTCCCTTGTAACTCTATACAAATTTTAGGATCAACTTGTCAATTTCTGCAAAAAAACATAGTTGGAATTTTGATAGGGACTGCAATGAATCTATAGATCAGTTTGCCATCCAAACAATATTAAGTCTTCCAAAATATGAACAGGGAATGTCTTTCCATTAATTAGCTCTTTAGTATTTTGTAAATAGTTTTCAATGTTATGTAGCTTTCAATGTAGTTTATGTCTCATTTAAACTTATTTCATAGTATTTTATTCGATGCTATTGTAAATGGAATTGTGTTCTTATTTTTTGGAATGTTCATTGCAAGTGTATAGAAAGAAAACTGGTTTTTGTTGATCCTGTACCTTGTGACTTTGCTATATTTATTAGCACTAATAATTTTGTGGATTCCAGTCAGTCATGGTATGTAATCATTTAAACATGCTGCTGGGTTACTTTTGTTGAGGATTTTTGTATTTATATTTATTAGGGACACTTTGTATCTATATTCATTAGGGACTATGTTGGTAGTTTTATTTTCTTGTGATGTCTTCGTCTGGCTTTGTTATCAGGGTAATGCTGGCCTAGAGGAAGACGTTCTCTCTTCCTCTATTTTTTGTAAGAGTTTGAGGACTGGTGGTGTTTTTTCAAATGTTTGATAGAAGTCACCAGTGAAGCCGTATGATTCTGGGCTTTTCTTTGTTGGAAGTTTTTTGATTACTCAATCAATATTCTTACTTGTAACGTTAAGTCTATTCTATTTCTTCTTGAGTCAGTTTTGGTACTTTGTTTCTGGGAATCTGTACACTTCATCTAGGTCATCAAATTGGTTGGCATACAAATGTTAATAGTATTTTCTTGTAATTCTTTTTATTTCTATATGGTTGGTAATAATATCCCCATTTTCCCCTAATTTTAGTAATTTGGATCTTTTTTTCTTGGTCATTCTATTTAAAGGTTTGTTAACTTTATTGATCTTTTCAAAGAACCAACTTCTGGTTTCATTGATTATACTATTTTCTATTGTCTATATCATTTATCTCTCCTCTAACCTTCATTGTTTCCTTCCTTCTGCTATCACTGGATTTACTTTTCTCTTCTTGTTCTAGTTCCTTAAAGTGGAAGGCTGGAAAGCATATGTGAAGGAAGTGGCCTTAGAGATGAGGCTTAACTCCTGTTTTGAAACAGTGTCATTTGGACAATGCAGTAGCATCCTAACTAGTTTCTCTGCATACTTCCTTGTCATAAAGACTATTCTCAACACAGTAGCCAGTGTCACTCCTCTGCTCAACTCCCCAATGGCTTCTCGTCTATCTCAGAATAAAAGCCAGCCTTCTTATAATGGCTTATTTGATCCTTCATCACCTACTCCCCCATCCCTTCCTTTAAACTATTTGACCTCATTTCCTCATACTTTCCCCCTCCGTCAATACGTTTTACCTACACAGCTTTCCTTATTGCTCTCGAACACGCCAGACACACTCCTGCCTCAGGACATTTGCTCTCACCGTTCCCTTTTCCAGGAACACTCCTCTCTCTCATCACCTTTAAGTCTTGCTTAAATGTCACCTCAATGACCACTCTGTTTAAAATATTATTCCTAATCTAGTTCTCCCTATCATTCTCCACTCTTCTCCATAGCACTTACTATTATCCAAATTACCGTATCAGTTATTTATGTTTGTTTTTTCCCACTCGAATATAAGCCCCAGGAGAGTAGAGATTTTTGTCTGTATTGTTCATTGATGTATTCCCAGCACTAGTGGGTTCTCAGTAAATTGTTGAGTAAGTAGAAGGAAGGATAAGTTGCGTGTAGGTAAATTTGGCTATTTTGAGGCAGGAAGAAATTTCCATTTGGGGGCTTCGGTTTAGGAGGAAGGAGGTGCTATCTTCTGAAAGTGAAGGGGAGGCAGCACAGTGAGAGGAGAGTGGAAGTTAGAGGAACTTTTTGGAGTAGATGAGGGGGTTGAAGAGAGAAATGTCTAAGACTGCCTGGCTGTACTGAGGGTCCGTCTGTTTGGTGATCATGAGACTTTAGAGGAATCAGTCTATTCAGAAGTTCACTCAACAGCCTTCAGCAGCATGCAACTGCTTTCAGGTACTGAGAAAGTGAACAGTTGGGTTAATCGAGGCTGAAGTTTTCCCAGAGGCAAAGGGTGTAGGTATAGTTCTCAATCTTGGCTGCACTTTGTTATCTATCACTGGGAGAAACTTTAAAAAACCGGCAAGTTGTAAATCCAGAACTTAGCTCAACTGTGAATACGTGAGTCAACAAGGATCCTGGGGGTGTGTGGGGAGGGTGGGAATCCCAGGACCTGCTGATTCCATTATTTACACTATTACCCCAGCTTAGAAGGATATACCATATACTGATATGATGCTGTCCTGGAAGTTTTTATTCCCCTTTTCTAAATCATAATTTTTGTTGCGTTTTTGCTAATTTTCAACATAGTTGAATGAAAGCCTCACATCACAAACCTGAGAACACAAAGGGTCTCCTCTTAGTTATGTACTGCACTTAGTTAAAACATAAACTCCATAGGAGCAGAGACCAAGTGAATTTGCTTAATACTATGTTCCCAAGACGTGATACACAGAAACTCAGTAACGCTTTTTTTTGAATGAATGAATGATATCCACCAGCAGTGGAGTTATGTATGTGCCATGTGCTGCTAAATTATTTACGGAAGTTCATTAACTTTTTACAAACAGCCCTATACCCTATCAAGTCAATTTTAGGGATAAGGAAGCATAACCTCTGGGACTCTGGCAATTTGCCCAAGGTTACACTGCTCGTCCGTCAATAATGTAGCCAGAGCTCCACATTATGTCACTCTGATTCCAAAACCCATGCTCTTAAACACTAAACTGTGCCAAGTTGAGAGAAGGGCAAGGACAGAGAAAAAAGATAGAAAGGAAAAGTGCTTGGTAAAAATTTCAGAGGATGTATCCTTATTTTGTGACCCTTTAAAAATTTGAGCAAACCTTTTAAAGTCTCTTTTACAACTAGAGGCCTGATGACGTGACTTTCTGATTCTTCCTCCACCAATAGGGCCACACTAACATCAGGGTCACCCATGGCCTTTTGGCTGATAGATCTCCCCCATAATGGTTGATATGTGTTCATTTATTGGCTGAAATATGGATCTCTGCTCATTCACAGACTTGAGATCTCTCATTCACAAATTTGAGATCTCTCATTCAACAGAAACGCAAGTGGTCTGCATAAGATTTGCTACATATGCAAATTCATATAAATTTTCAAATGTTACCTTTTACAATATTTTATGAGTATCAGGAATAATCCAGCTTTACTCCCATTTAATTTGTGACAGCAGGACTCAATTTATAATTCTGCTTCTTTAAGAAAGCAAGCAGAAATAAACCCATGTTATCTTTTTCTTCGTGAGAATTATAATATTTTGCTGTTTTCTTTGTATA
The DNA here is from genome assembly GCF_951394435.1 of Stenella coeruleoalba. Lineage (NCBI taxonomy): Eukaryota > Metazoa > Chordata > Mammalia > Artiodactyla > Delphinidae > Stenella > Stenella coeruleoalba. Next base: position 181,598,700 of record NC_137147.1, on the reverse strand, counting down.
TATTTTTGTAGGTAAATATTCTTTCACTCACCAAATATTTATCTGATTATGTCACACAGAACCTTCATTCTAGTGGGAGACAACCAATAAACAAAATACACAACATATTACGTGGCAAGAGGCACAGGAAAAACAGAGCAAGGTAAGGGAGAGAGATGCCGGTGGGGTGCTGCTTACATAGTTCTGAGTTCAGCCCTTTCTGATGAGAGATTTGAGCAGAGACCTGAAGAAGTGACAGTGTGAGCAAGTGGGCACCAAGGAGAAGAGCACTCAGGCAGGAGGATACTAGTGCAGAGGCCCTGAGACAGACATGCTCGGTATAGTGGAGGAAAGCGGAGGATGGAGTGGTGGGAAAAGACTGAGCACGCAGAAATGTCATACTGGATGTGAAACCAGAGGTAATGTGGGCGGGAGCAGTTTACGCAGGGCCCTGCAGACCACGGTAAGAATGGAAGACCACGGCTTTTGTTCTGAGTGAGATGGGAAGCCATCAGTGGGCTTTAAGATAGGAATGTTGTTGACTTTCAAAGGGATCACACAGACAGCTGCCGTGAGTAGATGACGTGGAAGCAAGTGTAGAAGTGGGAGACCAGCCCGGTGGCCTTTGCTATTGTCCAGGTGTAAGAAGACGGCGGCTTGGATCAGAGTGGCTGTGATGGAGGTGGTGAGCTGAGATCAGATTCTGGGTATATTTTTAAGATAGCGCTGGTGGGATTTGCTGATGGAGTGGATGTGAGGTGTGGAAGAATCAAGGATGACTCCAAAGTTTTTAGTCTGGAAGAATGGAGTTGCCATTTCATGAAATAGGGAACACTAAATCACAGTTCTTTGGTGGGGTGGGAGGGGGGTTAACAGTCTGGTTTAGACTATATTAAGTCTACCACACCTATCAGACATTCAAGCAGTGCTGTAAAGTAGGCAGTTAAGTGCGAGTCTAGTGTTTAGGGGAAAGGCGTGGGCTGGAGATTCAAACGTGGGTTTCATTTGGCCAGAGATCTGGATGGGGCTGCTGAGGGAGAAAGAACAGAGAGGAGAAGCAGTCCAAGTTGTGAGATCTGAATCCTGGGCTACTCCAGCATTTAGAGGCTGGAAAAAGAGGGCAGCCAGCAAGGGGACTAAGTAACAGTCATTGAGGAAGCAAGAGAGAAATACAGAATGGAATTCTGGCAGGCAAGCAAAGGGGCTTCAGGAGGAAGAGAGTAAGTCATCAGCTGTGTCAAATGCTGCTGACAGGTGGAGTGACATGAAGACTGAGAAACGAAAGTGGGATTTGAGAGCGTGGAGGCTCCCAGGATCCGGAGCCTTAGTTTCAGTGGAGTCTGGGGGTCAACACTGACTTGTGGGTTCGAGAGAGAGTAGCAGATGCGCAAATGAAGTCCTTCTGTATAGGAGACCAGGTCAGAGCAATGGGGTAGTATTTGCAGGGAGATATGATCAAGATTTTAGCTATTAAAATCTTTACAAGTTGACAAAAACAATCAAGTCGAGCGGGGAAAATCTGCTAAGGAAAGAGGACAATTCCAAGAGTAAAATGGAACTCAATGCAAAAGTGGCAGTTTGGGTCTTGGACAGGAATTTGGACCATCCATCCAGTTATGGAGGCTAGCAGTGTATTCAGATGGAGGAAGGCTGGTAGATGCAAGGTGGGCGTGGGCCAAAGCTGTTACAGATTTCTGATTCCATCTATCATCTCAAGAAGCAACACAGCAAGGACTGGGGATGTACCGTCAGGTTTAGAAGAGGTGAAACAGCTGTTGAAGAGGGCAGGGTAGACAGATCAGGGAAGTTAGTGGGAGGGGGGTGAGGAACCCAGGGAGCTCTTTTCAGAGTTAGTAAGGTGTTACGTTTTCCTCACGCATGCTGGGAATTGAGCAGGGCTGTGGGTTAGATATGTAAAGTGGAGGGAGAAGGCAAGGATGGAAGGTATTTCCAAAGGAGGACTCACAACAACAGATAATGGAATCTAAAGTAGGCGACGAGATGAGATTTTTAAAAATGCGGGTAACATTTGGACGTGTCCTTTAGTAACAGTCGATTCTCATTATCTGAGAGAGCTGTGTTCTATAAAGTCACCGGGAACGCTAAACTTCTCCTGGAGGAGCAAAGGGTTAGGTTCCTAAGATCCTGCGGTCACATTTCGTCAACTGACCGGTACCTAACTTTGTTTATGTGAATTCCTGTTTAGACATCTTATTTAATGTACTGTTGATTTACCAGCACTGACCTCATCACGGCCAAGAGCACTAATGATAACCCTAAACGAACAGGATGCAGGACACACGTTTTCTCCACAAATACTAGATAGCAGCTCAGCACTACGCCTGGGGTGGGGGTGTGGAGGCACTTAAAACACGAAAGCCACCAGTAAAAAGCACAAAAAATTTGCTAAAAACATGACACCGTATGTACTGTGAAAAGCACATCTGTTTACAGCGCAAGAGCTGATGTAACAAGGCTGAGTGTCGTCTCCTTTAGCCTCAGTAGTGCCTGTCAGGCAAGTCACATTTTTCACTGTGCACGTCCACGAACCCTTGGATACTGATTCGGGGATTACAAATATATTGCAGTGAGCAGGTGAATTCGCAGACATGGAATGTGCGAATAACGAGAACCGACTGTACACTGCCTAGAGCTGTTTGCTGCGTGTCTCAGCCCGGTTTGCTGCTTTTGATCAAACGGTATATAACAAGTTCAGCAGACGTCTAATCATCGAACAAGAAATTAGTAACAAATTTTGCTGCCAGCTTTCAAAAAGTTTCTGCATGAGATTTATGTATTACTTTCTGTACTCTTCCAATCTGACGTCTTTCGTCTTCAGAGCAGTTGTCACAAAAGTGTTTAGAAACCACACTTAAAAGACTCCGGTTTTTCTTTTCTTTTTTTCCTCATTTCAGTCACTGGCAGTTTTGTTCTTAGTTACTGACACCTTCGGTGGGCCTTAAGTGGACTTTACTAGTCCTCCCAAACAGCAATTATCTTGGCTTTTGGCAGGTAGATGTGACAAATAAGGCTACGTAATTATTTTTTTTTCTTTTTCCATCAGCTGTGATTTCTGGGCCTTCTTCCCCGCATCATTCCACCTCTTCATTAGGTCAGCCATAATTAACTGGTTGGATACCAATTAAATCAGTTCTTCGGAAGGACCTTGTTTCTTCTGATTTGTTTCCTACCTCACCTCTTTCTTCCATGTAATCTGTTGTATGTTTAGTGTATGTTTATTACACTTCATTCAGTGTTGCCTTACAAGATGTTTAGAACAGAAGGAGAAATAAAACCACCTGGATACCACCGCCGTCCAGGAAAGCCTAGCTGGGGTGACAGAGTTGATTTTCTCCCTCCCAACGTGCCAACGCCGCTACTGTGCCTGGAGCGCGCTAACAAATTCCCTTGACAGCAATTTCCTTACCACTCCCCAGGCCTCCATTCACATGCAGAACCTCCAAACGACCGCACGTGAGCAAAGAGGAACCAGAAGAGAGAAAAATGGGAAACGAAGAAAGGAGACGGAGGGGAGGGCGCGGCTAGGGGTGGAAAACAGTAAACAACACTTTTTCCAAGGTCCCCCCCTCCCCCACGCGTGCAGGCGCATCGCGCGTTTCCAATCAGCGGCCCAGGCGGCGCTCGCTCTTCCCCCCCGGCCCCCCCCCCACCCGGGGGGCGCAGGCCCACGGGCTCCGGGCGCTCCGCGCAGTGACCCGGAACGCACGCCGCCCTCGCCCCGCGCTTCCGGCGGTGACTTACTTCTAAGACGCCGACGGCCCAGGGGCGCGCCCTGCCCACCCCAGGCCGCCGCGCGGGCCTCCGGGGCAGCTCGCGTCCCCGCGCGCGGAGCGGGCGCCTGGGCCAGCGTCCGCCCGCCGCCCAACCAGGGGCTTCCCGGTCGGAGCCCGCAGGGGCGGGGGCGGCGGCCCGCGCGCTCCTGCGGGACGCCTCCCCGCCCCGCGCCGCCGGGCGCACGCGCAGCAGCGCAGCCGCCCTTATTAAGTCCGCGATGGCTCCTCGCGCGCCCCACCGGCCTCCTCCCGAAGGCGCCGCCCGCCCCGCGCGCCCCGGGGCCCCCGGGACCAGCCTCGGGCGGCTCCCCGAGCCGGACTACCCCTAAAGTGGAAGGGCGGCGGCCGGACGCGCGTCTGCGAGCCCGCAGCGGCGACCGGAAAGAGCGGACGGGTCGCGAGGAGGCGAGCCAGGCCGCGGAGGAAGAGGAGGGCCGCGGCGAGCCGAGGTTTGCCGAAGGCGGCGTTCCGGAGCGCGCGAGGGTGGGAGAGGAGGAGCGCGACGGAAAGTGCCGAGGGTTTCCGAAGGCCGCAGCGGCCGAGTTGCCCGGATGTAGTTGGTGGAGCGGCAGCGGCGGCACCAGCGGCGGCGGCGGCAGGAGGAGGAGGCGGCGGCGGAGGAGGAGGACCCGGCGGCGGCGGCGGCGGGGGGAGGAGGGGTAGCGGCGGCGGAGCGGGAGGAGGCAAAGGCGGAGGAGGCAGTCGCTGCGCGCGGGGCCGAGCCGGACGCATCTTGGTGCCCCCTCCCCCGGTTCGCCGCTGCCCGGCCTGAGCCGATCCGAGCTGAGCGTGAGCGTGGTGCGGACGGAGGGGATGGCCCGGGAGCGCCGGCGCCAGTGACGGGGAGGTGCTGAGCGTCGCCGAGGGCGCGCCGGGCCCTGCGCCGCCCGCCGCCTGCGCGCCCGCCCGCCGCCCGGTCCGCGGCCGCTCCCCGTCCCCGACACACGCTCACAGGCCGGGCATTGATGGTAATGTATGCGAGGAAACAGCAGAGACTCAGTGATGGGTAAATCGTCTTTTCGTTTCGGGGCAGCGGGGCGGGCGGCGGGGGGGCGGCTGCTCCTTATCTGGGCCGGCCTCGCCGCCATTTTTGTTGTTAACCCTGATCCGGAGCAGCCGGGAGGGGGAGCGGCCGCGCGGGCGGCGGGCGGCGGCGGGCGCGAGTGTGCGTGTGCGCGCGGGCGGGCTCCGGGGGCTCCGCGGGGGGGGCGCCGGGGCCCCCGGCCTCAGGCCGCTTCTCTTCCTGTTTTCCAGCTGTCACGACCGGCGGGGGGACGCGCAGCCTTACCAGGTACCCGCGGGCCGGGCGCGGGCCGGAGGGGCCGGCGGGGCCGGCGGGGCGGCGGGGCCGGCGGGGAGGGAGGAGCCGCTACTCGAGCGCAGGCTTCGCGAGCCGCTGCAGGCCCTTCGGGGCCACGGCTCCGCGGCGCCCGCAGCCTGCGCTCGGCCCCCGCGGCGCTCGCCGTCGAGGTGTGGGCGCTCATCTTGACAGGTGACTGGAGGAAGCGCAGCTCCGCGTGGCGAGCGGAGCCCATCTCGGCCGGGCGGGGCCGGACTCGGGCCTCTGGGCGGGAGGGACTCGGTGGGGCGAGGCGCGGGGGCCTCTGGAGCCACGCTCCTTTGTAGCGGGGCGACGAGAAGTTGCCGGAAAGGTGTCCAGAGTAGACGCGAGGCTGGGGCGAGGCTGCCGACGGGTTTGCGACTCCTGGGCGCGCGGTGTGAGCGCTCTCCCTTCGCAGTTTGTTTTCGGGGCGGCTAAGTGCATTGCTAGTGGAAGATGGCGCTTTTGTTCCTGCCGGAGTTGAGGTCTTTGGGTGCTGGGGCAGCCGCTCTAAGTAAGGAAGGTGCTTCTAGTGTGTGCCTGCGGCGGCTGCACGTAAACCTGTAATTTAAAAAAAAAAAAAAAGTCCTGGTAGAAGTGGCCCCTGGTTCCGGCGGTGGGGCGGGTCTCAGACATGGTTGGCAGCGCTCAGATGACACTAGAAGGAAATACTTTCTGCGTCTGATCCCTTACCGGGTAGGAGAGCAGGTTTCTAAGCTGACGGTAGTGTTACTGGCCAGCATGATTTGTTAAAAGCCCAAGTTAAAAACCCTAGGCCCCCTGATGTGCAAAACAGTGTTCATTAGTTTGCATAAGTCAGAGGTCAAACCCTGTTGAGCCGGGCCCTCCAAAGCATAATTGATGATGCGGTTTGAAAGACTGCCATGTCGTGGTTGTCTCAGATACGTTATTGCGAGGGAGTTCCATTAAGTTCCGCCGTGATAGGTCAGAAGTATCAGCCAGCGTTTCTTTCTGCCTCTTAAAATTATTTCCCGCACCTGCAAGAGCAGTGAAGTCAGGTCCCAAATGCTTTACATGGGTGAGTCCGAGCATTGGAGAAAGTGACGCTTTTGTGTTGTTGGATTGCAGAAACCTGTGCATGCTTGCTTATATCTTGTGTCTAGCGTAGCAGTTGCAGAGCAAAAACGGGATGACGGTAGTACTCTCCTTTAGATTAAACTTTCTAATTCCCAGAAAAATTTATTGAGGAGTTAATTTACCAAAGTGTCTGATTTCTTGTATTTACAAGATAATTAGTGGAGTGGATCTTTTTTTTTTTGAATGTGGTATTTTGATTTGTATGAGGAGCCTTACAGTAACTCTTAGTCATTTAGGTCTTGTTTGAATAACTTAAAGACAGACTTGGAAAAGGAAATTTTAATTTTCTTGATACAAATTCATAAAACTGAATGAAGTTAATATGCCAAGTTTTACAGTAGAACTAACCCAGAAAGTTGAGTTCAATGTTTTAATTCTCTTATTTTTGGGGGGGTGATGTTTTACAGGCACTTAAGTATTCATCGAAGAGTCACCCCAGTAGCGGTGATCACAGACATGAAAAAATGCGAGACGCCGCAGATCCTTCACCACCAAATAAAATGTTGCGGAGATCTGATAGTCCTGAAAACAAATATAGTGACAGCACAGGTCACAGTAAGGCCAAAAATGTGCATATTCACAGAGTTAGAGAGAGGGATGGTGGTGAGTAGCTTTTTGGTTGAAACTTTCACATGTTGGTTTTTCATGATAATTCTGTATAAAACAAAAGGTGTCAGTCATGTTTCCAGCTTGCAGACGTTACTGTATGGTTATGTCATCAGAATATTTTATTTTTATTTATGTGATTCCCAAACAAGTGATGTAGAGATAACAGATGCTGACCTGAGGATGCAAAACTGGACTCCAGTAGCTGGTAGAGAATGCATTGATGAATGTAGCCTACCAGTACTTTATTAATGGTGAGGGAAAAATGCAGGACGTTTTTCCAAGAAAGGAACTTTCACCTCTTCAAGTAAAGATTTCAGTTTATTTGGCTTGGTTTATTTTGAGATCCTTGTTTCTGCTTGAATTTTTTTTTTTTAAGGAGTTCAGCCGTGTCTCCTAATGGTGAAGTGCGAATTTAAAAATTTAGTAGGTATTTTGAGACAGTTCACAGGTTAAAAAAATCATTTGTGATTCAGAAAATTTTTCTTAACTTTTTGCTGTGAACATTTAAATGAGATTTTTCCTGTTTCCTAGGATCTTATTAATGTAACTTGTATATTTCTTCACATATTCACCTTGTTAAAAGCCTCAGTGGTATAAGGGTAACTTCAGCTGTTCCTTTGCCTCAAGTTCTTTGTGGTAGGTGGAAGGCCAAGAAAAAAAGTTAAACTCTTAACTGTTTTCAGACTTAATGTGGCCAGAATTTACCAAAATAATCAGATTTCATGTCTAAAGAATGCATTGAGGGATAAACCAATTTCCCTGAGGCAATTAATCTCTATTTTTCCCTGTTATAAGATCTTAAATTGCTTAATAGATAACGTGTTCGAAATAAATATACCCTATTGATTGTGCCTTTATAAACTAATAAGGAAACTCGGTAGTCTCACATGGCTTTCTGTCTGATTTTCAACTAGCTTCTCAATATTTTGCTTTTACTTCAAAAAAAAAAAAAAATCCTGCATCTTCTGGTTCTCTTTTTTGCCTCCTAGGGTAGAAGTCAGCTATACTCAGTATGATGAGATATTGAGAAACATCGGTCTCCTCTGTATATAATTACTGGGTTGAGGAAATTAATAATGATCAGAAGATTGCATTGAGATGGAACATTTGGATGGTTATTGAATGGGAGGGGAATATAGTTCTCCATTAAATATAGTATAGTTTTGTGCTACTTACACAGATAATCTGTATATTTGTTTGTAAGTAACAGCAGATGGGTTTGGTTATTTAGCGTTACAAGTTCTTGGACAGAATTACTTAAACTATTAACGTTTTTAATTTTGTAGGTAAGTTTTCATAGTGTATGTGTAGTCAAGATGATTCTATTACCAACCACTCTTCTGTAGTGGATTTCATTTCAAATGTTAGCTCTTAGAAAGCAGTATTGTTTGCACTGTATTTTGCTTTATCTTTAAAATTTTGGTGACTGTGACTAAATAGGATGTGGCACCTCATCTCCTTATGGATAAGTATCCCAGGTTCTCTTTTAGTGATTCTGATCTGGTTAATCTATCATGTATCCCCAAATCCAGGAAGGAGGTCATTTTAAGTACTCTAGGAAACTTCTGTAAATGCTTTCATACATTTACAGTGAATCACGCCTGGTAAATTCTTTTATGGGTGAAATAATCCCAAGAACATTTTGTTGCTCATTCATTCAGCAAACATTGGGCATCTGCTATGTGTCAGCAGTTGTGTGGTATTCCTGGAAGTAATGCTAAGATGTGATCCTGGCCTTGAAGCTATTCTTAAAGGCGCTGACTCTGGAGAGTCACCACCACTCTGGTGGTGGTCGAGCTGCTTGCTTTTTCTGTACTTTTTCTTTCTCCATTTTGATTTTAGTTTTCCTTTCTATGTGTAGTCCAGATATTTCTTGTTTGCTTTTAGTTTCCTTTTTATTTGCATCTGCTTGCTGATGGTTCTTTAGCTCCATTTGTAAAGAAACTTATTTTTCTGATCTAGTCCCTTGCTCAGTTAAAACCCCACTTTCTGATTTGCTTTTTTAGCTGTTTGCTTTTCTTTCTCTGGAGCCTTTTAACTAATACTAACTTCATCCCTGACTGTATCGTCTCTCATATACCTGGCTACCATATTACTTTACACTAGGTAGGAATAATAATGAATACCATAAAATCAAATCTACATTCTTGAGCTCAGAGTGCATCTTTGATGTTAATTCTGTGTTTTAAAGATGTGAAGTGGTGATTCTTCCCTCAGTTAATACTGATATATTTAGTCATTATACTTTGACTCCAGGTGTTTTTTTGTTTTTTCCTTGCTAATGAGAGTTTGAAACAGATTTAAAGGGAATATGTAATTTTATTACAGGCATTTTTATTCCCTGAGATTTTTATCTTTAAATAAATATGAATTCAGGGCTTCCCTGGTGGCGCAGTGGTTAAGAGTCCGCCTGCCGATGCAGGGGACGCGGGTTCGTGCCCCGGTCCAGGAGGATCTCATGTGCCGCGGAGCGGCTGGGCCGTGAGCCATGGCCACTGAGCCTGCGCGTCCGGAGCCTGTGCTCCGCAGTGGGAGAGGCCACAACAGTGAGAGGCCCCCGTATCGCAAAAAAAAAACAAAGAGAAAAAATATATATACATATTTTAGATAAATGTCCACATAACAGTCAAAACCATTATCCAAAGTGAAGTGCAAGTGAGTTGGATTATCTGTGCACTCAGCATTTGTAAGTAACAATTTAATGTAAGAACAGGTTACTATATTTATTGAACTAATTTCAAATTGATATTTATTTTAGGATTTAAAAAAAATCTCATAATTTTAATAAGTACCTAATTTAAGGATGTGTGTACACCCCCCCCACCCCCCACCCCCCCCCCGCCAAATGGGGCTTTACTGGCATCTGTCTACATCACAGCATATTTTTTTTCAGTAATTCACTAGATTTCTTCCATGGCACCTTGGATTTCCTTGAAAAGTGCCAATTCAGAGTAATATATAAAATGACTTTAAGGTATATCGTAAGTCAGAAAGCAGGGATTGAGGAGGATCGTCACTCGCAGAAATCTGCAGCTAAAAAGGATTTATTCCAGCTTTGTATGTGCAGTTAAAAGAATTGGAGGTTTTTATCCTGTAGGATTTATGAAAGGGAATGTAGATTATCTGTCGTAATTAAGGGAAATTATGTGACATTACAGCTTACCTAGAAGGTTGTTTAACTTGGTGGAATAAGTTATTTTTATATATTTCCTGATCTATCTGCAAAATATCTTTTGTTTAAAAATAACCAAAAACAAGAATCTTAAGGTACACTGGATTTGGTTTTGTAGCTTAGACATGTTTTTAAAGGTGCAGCTTACATCCCCCCACTTCAGAAGTATGACAGTACAATACTGGTTGAACTTGTACTTCTGTGGAATTTTAAAACTCTTTCCATTTCGTTAAAGTATGTTTTTCTTTAACGAAACTAGTCCTGAGGATAATTTTACCAAGTAACTTTAAGAATGTTGATAGTACAAATGAGTTGAGGAACGAGGGATGTCTTTACAAGGGTTCTGTAAAGCTGTCCCACAGAACTTCAGCCTCTTGGGGGTTGTCCCATTTTTCTCATCATCCTTCTAAGAATTAACTGTCAGAAACATACTTGTTAGAAACATCTTTTGGGGGGAGATAGCTCCATTGGTTAATTGAAAAATATTCTGTATCAGCTCCCTGATTGGTGGGACTTAACAGTGATTTTGCATAGCTTTTGAGTTAGCATTCATATACCTTTGAGTACAAAGGAAAAATTGCCCTTAGTGGTTACATTTCTAAAGATGTTAAAGTTTGTAGCTGCATAATGAAAGCTTTTATTTTTTTTGTCATTTAGCTATATCTGGAGAAATTTGGAAATGTATTTAATACAGTTGTCAAATGACAGTTACTGTAACATTTGAAGGAATTGTTCAGTAGGGAGTATTTGGGGATAATTGGTGTTTTTACAGTTTTTAAAGTATGATTTAGTAATGTTTTAGTATTTTCACATTAAATAATAGACTGATAATTGCACAGTATGGTCTTACGGTTATTGATATAACTTTACATTTGGAATAAAACGAAATATGCTGTGCATTTGTAATGTTAGAAAGTACTATAAAAATGAACAGTCTCATTTGATCCTCATTGACCTTGGAAGGTAGATAGTACAGATGGTATCCCTGTATTACAGTTTATAGATGAGGGAATATTTACTTTTATGAAAGGAACCCATAGTGACAGATTAGTCTAGAAATTAGTCCTCTCTACTCTGGTAACTTGTGTACACTGTTGGAGATGAAACATTCAGGCATATTTGAACTTTATTTGGTGGGTGTTTACTATATTACAAATTAGTATAAAGATGACTTGGTTTGTATCTTAATGCTCCGGATACATCTTAATGAATTATAGTAGGTGTGCGTGTGTGTGTGTGTGTGTGTGTGTGTGTGTGTGTGTGGTTGTGGTTGTGTGGTGTGTGTGTGTAGTTCTAGACCAGATGATCATGTTAGTGTACTTTTAAAAATAAGTTTTAATGGGAAAGCTTGCCAATTTTACTAGGAAGAAGCCATTTTTCTCAAGTTAAGCCCTCGTATACAGAGGCTTGTTTTCAAAGCAACTTGGAAATTTCATACAGAATCTAAAATTCACTAATACTTGAATTAAGTGTTTTCTTGTCTAGTGAAAATAGATAAGTATTACCTATTTTTATTGGTCCAGTGTATATATAGTAAGGTAATAAACTAGGCAGATAGGTTTGCATTGGGTTTCCATAGGAAATAGGTATTCCATTTCAAGAGGAACAGAATAAGGTTGGTGGATAAACAGTTTTAATTTTTCAACTCTTCAGTATTCCTTAATTTTAGGAAATACTTGCTCTAAAGATTTGTGCGTGTGTTTGAACACATACCATGTCATTTGTCTTGTAGTCATCACATTTTAACCTATTTGTTATTCTTAAAAAGGTGGTTATTATGTATTTATGATACAATGGATTTCAATTTCACAATCAAAAATATTTTGGAATGGTTTAAGGCAGTCTCAGTTGAACTTTGATCTTTTAAGGCAGTCTCAGTTGAACTGTTTTAGTTGTGCAAGATGTATTTAAAGTTCTTGGTGTAACATACTTAGGATTTCTGGTCCATAATTCACAGAAAATTTATATATTCTAGGTTGTCTTCCTGGTGAGGCTCTGTTTGTCTTATTTTGTTGTGCAGAATGGTTTTGATTTATGTAGGGAACCATTTTGTTGATGCTGGAAAGAGTGGAGCTAGCAGTGAGCTGGGGTATCTTGGTAGAGATTCTGTACCTGGGACCACATCTGTACCTGGACTCTGCTTCTGCGACCCTGTGCTAAGAACTGGAGATACTGTTCGTCAGTCATTTCAAAACCAGTTATTTAGGGCTTGAAAATATATCCTATGAAGACTCTCCTTTTTATGATTTATATGATGCTTCATAATCTCGAAAGCCCTTTTACATTGTTTTTCACCTGGTCCCATAACCCATTGAATTAGGCTGATCAGGATTATTCCTGTTTTACTGATGAACATATAATCTAATTATTTAGCCTACTATTGTTGAAAGTAGAAAGCAAGTCTTTTTGCTACACATAAAACCTTATCTCTACCTTAAAGTTGTATTCCAGCTGTAACCACTTAGTACACATCTTCCTGGACTTACAGTGGGGTTACTTCTCGATAAACCCATCAAAGGTTGAAAATATCGTAAGTTGGAAATGCATTTAATACATGTAACCTACCTTAAATGTGCTCAGAACACTTACACGAGCAAAAGCATTTTGGGTAAAATCATCTAACACAAAGCCTGCTTTACAGTAAAGTGTTGAACGTCGCGTGTAACTTACTGACTGCTGTACTGAGGGTGAAAAGCAGAAGGGCTGTAAGTGTAGGGGTGGTTCGCCTTCTGGTCACGTGGTTGACTGGGAGCTCCGATCCTGAGGGCGTATCCTACTGCATATCGCTCGCCTGGGAGAAGAGCAGAATTCAAAATTACAAGTATGGTTCCCACCGCCTGCCTGTTGGCTTCCACATCATTGTAAGGTCAACAAATCCTAAGTCGAACCGTGGTAAGTCTGGGACCGTGTGTACTTAAGGTAAAACTGTTGTCCCCTCCTCCTCTTGCCTGGACTCTGCAGGAGCCTCTTGAATGGTGTCCCACATCTTTCATGCTTCACACAGCACGTAGCCAGAGTAGTCCAGTTAAAATGACAGCTTACATCGCTGTCATGCTCGAGACCCTCCCTTGACTGTGTTACTTACCGAGGCCTGTAATGAGCCCTGTGTAACCTGCTGTCTGGGTACTTCTGTGGCCTATTCCCCTTGTTGGTGCCGCTCTGTCCGCACTGGCCCCACAGCAGGTTTGTTCATCTTTCTGTATGTTCCCCTGGTGCCGTCTCTCCAGTAGGGTGTCCGCTGAAGTACCACCCTCTCCCAGAGGCCTTACCTGCCGTTGCAGGCACTCAGCCGTCCTGTCATCGCCTGTCCTTCCCACTGCTTTGTTCCTTCTTTGTACTTAGGTGACCTGATGTTACCGCTTTCTTGTCATTGTGTTACAGCACGTGTTCCTGGAAGTTGCCGTGCACAGTGCACCCCAGGGTTTATGGGGGGGACGTGGGTGGGGCACAGGACTCCAAGAACACTGTTGGCGGCATGTTAGGAAGGGGGCGGCCTTGCGAAGAGCTTGCACAACTTTGTTAAACGGTCAAGGAGTACACTAACGACACAGTAGATGCGGCATTTTACCTTGACGAAGGCCTGAAGTTAGTAGCTTGTGGAAGGGCTGCAGTTTGTGAGTTACTGTCAAGTGATGGAAGGAGGGTTATCTGAAATAACCCTTTGAAAATTGTCACCGACTGTGGATGGATGTGACCCGTAACTCGGACGCTGAGCTGGGGTAGCTGGCAGGTATTAGAGGCGTATGTCTCTGTGCCATGAATCCCCGTGTAGCTTGGTCCAGCTGGGTGCAGCTCGTGTTTCTCCCGGGTGAAATTGCTTGTAGGTAAGTGGGGAAATCTGTGTCATGCTCAGGTAGTTTCCTGGTAAATCAGTAGTGCTCAAACAAATTTGCATTTTTCGCAAAGTGTTATAGCGGGACTGACAGTTTTGCTTGTCCTCTGGAATATACTCCACCAGAACAGGGAGTAAATTTGTTGATGATTTTATCCCCTTGTATCCCTGTTGCCTAGAACAGTGCCTAACACCTTGGCAGATTTTAGTAAATGGGTAGATGAAAGACTATTGGGATTGTCAGGATTGAAAGGGAAATGAAGCTGGTTTTCTGGAATAGTGTTTCTCAGACATGCGTGTGTATGCTGAACATCTGGGGATCTTGCTAAAATGCATTTTCTAGCTCAGCAGTTCTGGGGTAGGGCCCAAGGGTCTGCCTTTTTAACAAGATCCCAGATGTTGCCATGTTGTTGGCTGCACGTGAGTGACAAGGTCTTAGAGCAGCACTGCCCAGCAGAAGCAAAGTGAGCCACAAAGGCGAGTTTTCTCGTGGCGCCGTTGAAGTAGAAGTGAGCTTTGGTGTATTTTATATAACCTGGCGTATCCAAAATATTCTCACTTCGGCATGCACTGAATGTTTTAAAAACTGTTAAGATTTTTTTTGTAATCCTTTTTTTGTGCAAAGTCTTTGAAATCTGGTATTTTACGCTTACAGCATATTTCAGTTGGGACTGGCCACATTTCCTGTGCCTACTTGCCACATGTGGTTAGTGGCTACTGAATTGGACAGCACAGTTCTGGAGAATATGATCACTCTGTTGAGCTATTTAGCTTAACACGTTTTCCTATTTTTCTAAAGAAATTTTTTATCTGCTTGATTTCTGAAACAGCATCTTTATGCCAGGCAGGGTTGGAGTTAATGGGCCCTTGAACTGTATAGTGCTACTTGTACTACAATTTCTGTTTGTTAGTATGAATTTATTATAGAAAAACTAGAAAATGCAGAGAAGGGGGAAAATGAAATCGCCTCAGATCCTGTCGGTAGTTTTCATAGGACTCATTCTTGTGCCATAACATATGAGAAGGATCCTATACATAGCCTTTGCAGATTTTATTAAAAATGGTTTCGTATTATGGGGTTATTTGGCTCGTCTTCAGTGTATTTTCACAGTGATTCAGTAGACATTTGGTGTCAGCAGCATCAGTGTGAGAGGACTGACCACACATACTTTTAGTTAGTGCTCAGAGAATGTGAGCACTTCTCTCTTACCCTTAACCAATGGGTGGAGCCATCTTTCAGTTAGATTTGTGTTTTAGTCCAGTCGCTGATAACGTGTAGCTGGGCGACTTCAGGCATGTCACTCGCTCTGTGTTTTTGTGTCCACTCCCTAGGATTGCGGTGGGGTTGAATGAAAATGACAAACCTTGGAACACTTGTGAAGCATCTAGCCAAGTGCTCAGGCTGTGACATAGTACATTATGATGTTTGTTCTTATTCCTGTGACTGAGGAGGAGTTGGTGTCAGACCAGCAGCCCCAGTCTCAAGCTACCGCTTCTTTCTTCCTTCTTCCTTAGGAAGGACCATCCTGGGTATTATTTTCACTTGCCAGGTGAGGGGTCTGATCGGTGAGAGTTACGTACGTGAAGGGGCTACAGGGCCATGCTAGCTTGTTACCTGCTCATCCAGAGCTCTGCAGTTGAGAGATGTTTAGGATTGTTGGAAGGGTAAACCAAAACACAAATTTAGGGTAATTACCCCAAATTTGGCTGTCTATTCAAATCACCTAGGAAGCTTTCAGAGCTACAAGTTCCTGACTCCATCTGAATTATCATCAATCAGAGCATTGGGGGGCGGGTGCGGAGGGGAGACTAGAAAACTGAATTTTTAAATAAACACTGGTTTAATTTAGATACATGCAGACTGTAGACCTAGGCAGAGTGCGCACAAGAGGAGGAACGCTGAGATGGACATGAAGGAAGGTGAATTTTCTCGTTAGGAGTCTAGAAGTCAGAGTGGTTGTTTGCCAGATCATACTGTGTGCTTTCTTGAGTTTCAGAGAACTTTGTTCTCTGTCACCTTCTTTTCTGATGCACAGATAATAGTATAATTTGTATACAGTTACGCATTAAATAGCTCAGTTAGCATCCTGTGGCATTTAATGTAATGGCCATTGCTCCGGAGTAGAACTAATGCTGGGAAGCAGAGGAGTTTTTAACCAGTATTAGCAGCTGGCCAGGCCTGCAGGATATGTTTGGGTTGTATCTGAAGCTGCCGCTCTTACTTAGATCGAGTGTTTCTGGCACACACACCCCCGTGCAGTCAGGCTTTCCTGAGACAGCCCGGTGCTAAGCTTCATCTGGTTTTTGTTTCTCTGGAACACAGAGCCTTGACCCGAGTTGGCGTGCTCAGGCTGACCTCAGGTGCTAGCAGACCGTCTTCCTGCAGTTGGTCCTGAGAGTAGAGTGGGCCGTCGAACGATGTGGGGTTAGGGTGCCAGCCAGCCCCCTCCCCCGTAGCCCTTCTATGTATGACTTTCCAGTCGAGCGTCCTTACCCGCCGTTCTGCGCTTCAGATTCAACTAACTTCAGCTCGTGTAGTGCTGTGAAATGTGTATATTGGGGAAGAAATCTGCCTGTAAGTGGACCAATGCAGTTCAAACCTGTGTTGGTCAAGGGTCGACTGTAATCTCATTTTGAAGGAAACTTAGGATGAGCGTGTTTGATGTATGTAGATAGTGCTAGTCTTTTGGTTTAATCTCTGATCACTTCTGAATTGTATGACGGTGCGCCCGAAGAGCATGGCATCGTGTTGGCATCTTCTGAAGGGTTTTGACCTGTACTGTACCCATAAAACTAGTCCTTTCTGGTAGCTAAAAAGCAATACGAGAAAAAGATGTTATTTTGGAATATTTTGGCTCAGATGAGAAGATCATGGTAAATATTTCTGCATTTAATAATGCATTTGTGAAGAATAAGTTTCCAGACTCTTCCAACTTCATAAAAGTATGTGCTGGTGGTTTATGAAAATTGAAGCTCTGGGGAAAACATGGGAGTTGGAACACAGTAAGATAGGCTGTTAGAAGTGGTGGTGTCTACTGTCCCACAGCCTTTTCTGTGACGATGTGTTCCTGCTGCCTGTTGGCTCCTTATCAGGGTTTTAAAGTATTCGTATTTAATACTCTATGCATAGAGATGAGTCTCGTTTATCATGGGACATTTAAGTTATAAAGAATATTCTTAAGGGTTAAGTCACAAGGCTGTACTGTCTAAAGCTGTAGACCAACCTCAGTTTTGTATTTTCGTGTAATTATGGTAGTTCCTTTGTAATGTAACTTATATGTCAGTGTTGATTATTTTGCAAAAGTCGACCCAAGGCACTTGGGCCCTCCAGATTTCCTTGTCAGTTTGATTTGGGCTAGATTTATTTATTATTACCTTGACAAGGAGTTGGGTGAGTCCCTGATGCTGACTCTCATAATTTAGGGGTGTTCTTGATTCTTGGGAAGAACAGGTTTTAAAATGTAGCACTCATTTTAGTATTTAAATGTCAAACTTATTTTTAGTGCAGAGATAGGGAATTACTGTTTAGTGTATGTATCAGTTGATTTTCACGTTCACTAAGTAAGGTCTCCTTAGAGCAGAACTACCGGTGGGCTTCCTGCTCGCCGTTGAACCGGACTTTTGTCAGCACCATGTCGTGATTAGCCCAGGGGATGACACGCTCTTCAGGACTTCCCCTTGGGTCCTTGCACATGGGCACACTGTACAGTTAGGCTTTCAGGTTGTCCTTCTGTGTGCTGATGCGGGGCACGTTAGCCAGCCTTTGATTATATAAAGCCGTGTATCGTTAGCGCTGCTTGTTGTGCTGTAGATTTGAGGTGGTGAGGGTTTGGATTCAGATGGTAGAAGTAGAATTTAAGAGGATTGCAGTTGATATGCGTATTTTGAGGGAAAAACTGATTTCTGGTGTCAAGTCTAGATAGATGGGTTTGGACGTGTATTTGTCATCGGGTGACCTCTTCGTTGCTCTTACAATCTTGTTTGGGAACCGTATCAAAATTTCACTAATAGAGAAACTTCTGGTTCCTACTTTGATAATGTAGAACGGGTTGACATGTCAATTTTCTGAACTTTGCTGCTTTGTTCATATTACATAGATTTTAATGTAGAGTTATAGAGTGATTTCATTTTGATTCAGGCCTAAAGGTGATTTCAGTTTTGATTTTTCCTTTTTTTTTTGTAAGTCCAGTATTTAGAAGTGTGCCTTCAAATTTCTAAATGAATGTTGTAAATAGGTATTTTAAAAATTATTATTTGGCTTTTAGTTATTCTCATTTTATTGGCCTTTTGGAATTAAGATTTTTTTCTCGTTATCTCAGAATACTTTAATTACAGCAGATATTTTTGAGGTGTTTGAAAATAATGTATTTTTCTCTTCGATACAAAGAACTGTTTAGATCAAGTTCTTTAATTCTGTCGTACATTACTGTGTAATAGAAATCCTTTTATTCTTAATGTTTACTTGATCTGTTTTCTGACAGGTGAGAAAGTTTTCCAGTATGATAGTTGATTTCACTTCTTATTTTTTAAAAGCATTTTTTCCTTTATGTGTTCTACTTTTATGTTTACATAAAGATTCATTATTATTTTTTAATGGGTGGCAATCTGAGGCTTTGCTATGCCCAAACATGTCTTCATTTTGTTTCTGTACATGGAGAATGATCTTTTGGCTAGATTAAAATCATTTTTCCTTGAATCTTTTAAAATTTTATTTAATTTTTTTGAAGCTACTTCTAAATTGATTACTATTCGTAGTTGCAAATGAGAAGTCCACGTCAAACCTAATTCTTTTTTATAGGTAGCTTAACCCACTACGATGCGTATGTCTCACTTTCCTCTACTCTCCCACCCCCAGCTTGAGAGTCTTTAGGATTTCTCCTTCACCAGTCTCTCCTTAAGTGTGGTCCTTTTTTTTTTTTGTACTTCTGCTTAGGGCTGTTTTAGCCGGAGGATAACCCTTAGAAAGGGTCATTCGCTCTCTCCTCCTCCTGCCACCTTCTCCCCCCCTTTTTTTTTTTTTTTTGGCGGTACGCGGGCCTCTCATTGTTGTGGCCTCTCCCATTGCGGCTCTGGATGCGCAGGCTTAGCGGCCATGGCTCACAGGCCCAGCCGCTCCGCGGCATGTGGGATCTTCCCGGACCAGGGCACGAACCCGTGTCCCCTGCATCGGCAGGCGGACTCTCAACCACTGCGCCACCAGGGAAGCCCTCCCCCTCTTTTTTAAAAATTGTTTCTGACTCTTCTCCTTTTGGGGTTTGTGTTAGATGTGTTTTGGTTCTGTTCTTATCTCTTGCTTAGTAAAAAGGTGTTTGGATACTTTCTGAATGTGTGTACATTGTACTCTGGGGAGAGGAATCCCATGGCAGGTTCTCCTGGTGCCAGAATTATAGTGAAAGCTGTGTTCATTTTGTCCACCTGTTGAAAGTTTTATTTTGGATGATTTAATTTTTAAATAACTTATTGTAATTTGATGACTGATTCAGTAGAAATACACTTGAGATTTTATATTCTAGTTTTTCCTGTGTCAAATATGTGTCCTCAGAAAGTTTTCTGTCTGGATTTGGTTTATCTCTTCCATGTTACTGGTTTCCTCATACGTTTGCTGTTTGAAGTTGTCCGTTCATATTTGGGAAAGAGAGTAGGTTAGTTAGCCACTGTCCAAAAGAACGTTTGTGTAGTTGAAAAGGTTCAGTATCTGAGCTCTCCAGTATGGTAGCCACTAGCCACATGTGCCTATTGAATACTTGAAATGTGGCTAATGCAACTAAGAAGTTTTAGTGTTTTAAAATTTAAATTTAGGGCTTCCCTGGTGGCTCAGTGGTTGAGAGTCCGCCCTCCGAGGCAGGGGATGTGGGTTCGTGCCCCGGTCCGGGAAGATCCCACATGCCGCGGAGCAGCTGGACCCGTGAGCCATGGCCGCTGAGCCTGCGCGTCCGGAGTCTGTGCTCCGCAACGGGAGAGGCCACAACAGTGAGAGGCCCGCGTACCGCAAAAACAAACCAAAAAAAACACCAAAGCTAGAAAATTTGAAGAATTGAAAATCTTCTGAGTCACCGTGGCCAAGAGTCCAAACTTTTCTCAGCTCCCCCCTCTTTTCTCTCTACACAGTCACGTAGAAACTACTTGCCCGGTCCTAGAACATGGATCCTTTTGTCCCCCTTGTATGTGTTTTTCACAGCCAAGACTGTCTTCTCACTACCCCTACCCCACCTTGTTTTTCTTGGCAAACCTCTTAATCCTTCAGGATCCCAGTTCTTTTATTGTCTGAAGCCTCCCTTGAACCTGTTTCTCTTACAGTTCCTGTCCGGTGAATTGTAATTGTTCACATATGTGGTTTGCTCACTCCAAGCTCCTAGAAGGCAGAGGCTGTGTTTTAATTTTAATTGTATCAGGGCCTGGCATATAAATGTAGGTGCTCAGTGCTGTTAAACTTAATGCCATTTTACATATCTAGTACATGTGAGAAACGGGTGAGTGGTAGTAAACCTCCGAGAGTTTGTTTTCATGTGCATTTACTATTCTAGAATTCTTAGGTTGGATTGAAGTTGCTTTTTTACTGTTTGTGAAGGAAGCAAGCAGTTATTCACATTTTCAGGAAACTAAATAAACTCTTTAAAAAAATTGTGTATAGTAATTGGTATGTTAATTCCAACACATTATTACCAGTTCTTTTTTTTTTTTTGCGGTACGTGGGCCTCTCACTGTTGTGGCCTCTCCCATTACAGAGCACAGGCTCTGGATGCGCCGGCTCAGTGGCCATGGCTCAACGGGCCCAGCCGCTCCACGGCATGTGGGATCTTCCTGGACCGGGGCACGAACCCGCATCCTCTGCATTGGCAGGCAGACTCTCAACCACTGCGCCACCAGGGAAGCCCTACCAGTTCTTTTAAGTCACCTTGATAGTTAGACTGCTATCAGTTGCCATATGATAAACTATAATATACTATATTTAATTTGAATAATGACATTTAAAACTTCAGACTCTTTACTAATTTTTTTACTGTTCCTTTTGTAAATTGTTTCTCAAATCCTTTTAAATTCATGCACCACCCACTATTTAAGGAGATCTTACAGTTGTACTTTCTATGATATATTTAGGCAGGACAATAAGGTGAGTTTTTGTTGTTTTGTAGGGCTTTTTTTTTTGGTTGTTGGTCTTTTTTTCCCCAAATTTCCTTATATTTGAATATTCAATAAGGTTTTTCAAGCTTACTGAAATTAAGAATTTCCCAGAAATTCTCACATGTGGTGCTCCATTTCTTTCACCCTTGAGAATTACTGCTCTAATTATTTTTAATTAGTGATTCATTGTGTTGTGATTTTATTCCTAAAAGTGACTAAAATGTTAACTGAAGATCATTTTTCATCAGCAAAAAAAAGAATACAACTATAACGTGGCATACTTTGGCTCTTGACAGTAAAATTTTGACAGTAAAATTATGACTTTTAAAAGTAAACTCATTTAAAAAAAAAAAAAGAGCTACTTAGGGCTTCCCTGGTGGCGCAGTGGTTGACAGTCCGCCTGCCGATGCAGGGGACACGGGTTCGTGCCCCGGTCTGGGAAGACCCCACATGCCGCGGAGCAGCTGGGCCCGTGAGTCATGGCCGCTGAGCCTGCGCTCCGCAACGGAAGAGGCCACAGCAGTGAGAGGCCCGCGTACCGCAAAAAAAAAAAAAAAAAAAGTAAACTCATTTAAAGAACATAGACTATTTCAGTCCAGCAGTGGCTCAGTTGAAATCTTCTGGGGTTGAATTCACATCTTGTTGAAAATCAAGAGCCATAGTAACAGATCGATCTTAATTTCTCTTAAGTCCCATTTTGTTTTTAATCTGAAACAATATTAACCAAACAATATTAGCCAACTTTTCTCCTACCTCAGTTACCAGTATTTTCACTGAATTATTAGTTATTTTTAATAGTCAAACACATCTTCAGTGATTAAAGAATTGGCCTCAGATATTTGAGTGAATATACTCTAGACTCTCAATGGAGGAGTACTTAAGTGTGTGTAAGAGTTTTCATCATTGGAGACTCCTTAAGGTGAATGCTTTAAAGGTTCCTATCTACTTTTCTGTATGTGTGTATTCTAATGTTATCTTTTTAAAGATCATCACATAATTTATCACCTTTCCAATTTTTCTCTCAATGTTTATTCTTAAGGATATGTGTGGTTTTTAAAAAGCTGTCTTCTGGCTTAAAAGCACTAATTTATTTTTGTGATGTTGGAATAGTGTATCATCATGCTTTCTCCTCTGTCAGGTGGAGAAAATCAGGCTTGTTGGTCAGAGTGGTGCCTAAGTTGGGTTTGTTAGCCGTCTCTTCTTGGGCATACTAGATATTCCCTCTCTGTAACCTTTCAGTATCACTAAGACCGCTGTCAGTGGAGGAAGGCCAGGAAGCATATGGGGACCTTCTGTGTTGTGTTCTGCAGTGTTATTTCAGAAGACGCTTATTGGGTGGCATTTGGGTTTTTAATACACATGTCAAAGCATCGTGTTAAAGAACTACTACCAAGTAAAATTTGAAACCTAAAAAAAAGAAAATGTTGAATCATAGAAGCCAGAGCTCTCTGAATATTGACTGGATTCTAGTTGTAAGAAGTTCCTTTTTTGTGTTTGGATATACGTATCTTTTAGGATGGCATGCTGTTAAGAGAGAGAGCATTGTTAGCTTGGTGCTTTCAGATATTTGCTGGGTGTCTGTCTACCATTGCATGGTAACCAAAACTCTGTCCCTGCCAGAAGTGTAGTATGTATGGCTTCTTTCGTTTGTGTGGGGACCTTTGGAATATTTCTCTCCAGGGTTCATGTAGTATTTTCATCACTGTATATAGAGAAGGATAGAACAGCATGGTAGTTTTCTCTGCCTTCATTAAGTTTAAGTTGAGAAATAAGGCTGAGACTTTTCAAGACTCTTATAAACAGAAGCCCTGAAGTTTTCACTGTATGGTATATACTTCAAAAATCATTTTTGTTTATGTAAAAAAGTGATTTAGTTTGTGACCGTGTCAATACAGCTTCCAATTTAAGTCTTAAGTTGCCCACTAAATATAGTATTCATTTTTTTTGCTTTGTCGGGAAGTAATCATTTTGACTCAAGATGCCGAGTATTAAATATTTTAAACTTACTCTGTTGGTCAAATACCATTTTCTGGTGGATTTACTTTTAAAAAGGGAAGAAATCCTAATTTCATATTTCAGAAATTCTTGTGTATTCTTTATTCTTTGTATTTTTTGTTCTATGTATTCTAGTGTAGGTTCTTTTGAACATACAGCCTTTTCTGGTTTTTACTTAACAGATGAGATACTTACAAAGTTATAAAACAAAGGTGTCATGAAATTATATAGAGGGCCATTTAAGGTTAAGGGAAGAGTCATTACTGGTTTTTTAAGTTTAAAGTATGTAGGTAGAGTGTACATGTTAATACCTAAATTTGGCGATTTGTGTTTGGTGAAAATGAATTTTTCAAAATGAAAATAGTCTAGCACGGGTATGTATGTTTTTGTAATGCTGTGTTAGGTTAGCTGTGTAATGCAATAAGCATTGAGGTGTGGGTGCAGTATCCTGCTTGTCCATTTAACTGCATCTTGGTTTCCTTTCCTTTGCTTCGCTCTTGACTTTCTTAATGCTGCTATCCTCCCTTTCTTACTCATTTTTTCCTAGCTGGGGTCGTGATCCCCTCTTGCCTAAATCAGAGCAGTGGTCTACTGTCCCCTCCTCTCCCCAGTTTATTATCCACACTGCAGCCAGAATCGCCTTCTAAGAAAAGCACATTTGCTCATTCTTTATGAAAAAATCTTTTGTCTCCCCAGTGCCCTCCAGGTAAAGCACAAACGTTTCAGTGAACACCTTGCTGCATCTCTCTGTGTCTAGCCCTCTTGTAGTTCTCTGAAGCCAATTGAGCTCTGTCACACATGGGTAACTTACACGTGCTGTTTCTTTCTAGAATACTGTCTCTCCTCCACTCCCCTTTGCCTCATTAATTCCTTCCTGTTTTTCAGGCTTCAATTTAGAGGTCGCTTCTCTAACCTCCCAATCTCCAGTCTAGGTTAGTTAGCACATCTGTTATCCCAGGAAGTACTTTATTTATTAGTGTCCAACACTGAGCTGCTCATTTTCCCCCCTCAAACCTGCTTTCCCCAGTCGTCCGCATTTTGATAAGCAGAAACTATAGCCTCTCAGTTGCTCAGACCAATAATCTTGAGCCTCCGAACCGGTTTTTCTGCTTTCCTACCTTCTGACTCCAGTTTATTCTCAGGGCAGCAGACCCTCTCGAATGTCCTTGACAATGGCCCGCAGGTCCCGTGTGTGATTTGTGACTGCAGCATTGTTACCTCTCTGACATTCTGTCTCTAGATCCTCCTCTCGACTTGCTGAGCTTACAGCACTGACTTCCTTGACTCTCCTCGAGCATGTTAGGTACCTTCCTGCCTCACGGTCTGTCTGCCTTCCTACTGGGTGTCTCGGATAGCTTCACTCAACCACTTAGCTAGTTTGAAAATGATATCTAAAAATGTGCCGTTCAGAATAATTGCTAAGGAGTAATAACATTGAGTGAATTGAAATGGGATAGTCGAAAGGATGACAGTGACATCTGTGGTTCTCACCCAGGGCAGCAACAGACTGTTCAAATGCTTGATTTCTCAGGAATCTTCTCCCCTCAGAGGACTAAATATCTAATCTTAGACTAAATCCAGTGCATTTATTTAGGTGTACAGAGGATTTTTTGAACAAAAAGTGAACATATACTATGAAATATACTGCCAGTAATTTTAAGTCTTGTCAGTTTTTCTGTGTTCTTCAGAATATACTTCAGCATGTTTCAGAGAAATTTATGTTTATCATATTTTAGAGAAGCGTTTTTGTTTTTTCTTTTTTTTCTTCCATGGTCAGAAACATGAACCATTGTTTTTCAGAGTGTGGTCCAGGGACCATTTGCCCCAGAATCACTTGGGGTGTTTAAAATGCCACTCAGTTCCACCTGAGTCAGAACCTCTGGGTGCTGAGACCTGAATGTCAGCAAATTTAACCTGCAGGTTGGTGCACATAAAAGTTGGACAGCCACTGCTCTGTGCTGTGTGAATGATGAAGCCCGATGGTGAATCCCACGGCATGCTAGTGGCAGAAGTCTGGGAGAAGCCTTAACGTGAAATCTTTGAGTACTTAAAAATGTTTTAATTTAAATATATTTAAAGCTTTAAAGAACTATAAGTTGAAACTCTGATACTAAGCGAACATGAGCCCTTTAAGTCTGCGGAAGTATCTTTCATTTTCTCCTGGAAGCAAGTGTGACAAACTTTGGGGCTGAATAGGATCCCGTTGGAGTCGTCAGCACTCACACGCCTTCTAATTCTTAATGACATTTTGTCTCTAGTGCTCACACTAGAGAACTTTGGAATAACCTGTGATTCAAACAGTGTGTTTGAGTCATATGTACAGTGTGTAAAGATTTTTATAAACCTCTGCTTTCTAGGCAAACGTCTCCTATCTTAGTGCTTTCGTTGCATCAGAAAACTTCAGGTATTCGTTACAGTACTTGTGGGCTGTTTGACACTAGCACTCAGCTTCGGCCTGGATGTGAGTGGGTTATTTCGGATTGTAGAAGACTGTGTTTCCTGCATGCCAGCAGTAGATTCCTTGAATGAAAACTTTGCATTTTTGTCATTAAGTGTGTAACAGTTTTAAGATGGAGATTGTCCTAAACATGTGAGACTGGTAATTGCATAAGTCAAGATTATTTAACTTGAAACAGTCTATTTCTAATAAAAACAGGTGGTTATCTATACCCTGAGGTGTTCAGAAATTAACTTGAGTACCTGTGTTATCAGTTAATAAACTGTTGGGTAGCGGTCCTCAACCTTTGTGGCACAGGGACTGGTTTCACGGAAGACAGTTTTTCCACGGGGCAGGGGAGTGGGGTGATGGGGAGGGCAGGTGAGGCTGTGCTCCCTCACCAGCCGCCCACCTCCTGCTGTGCGGCCCGGTTCCTAACAGCAGCCCACAGACCGGTACCGGTCCATGGCCTGGGGGTTGGGGACCCCGCTCTGAGGCATAATTTAATGCATTTTCAGTGCCAGTAAAAATCACCTATTGAGGCAGTGTAACAACAGTATTATAAAACTGTATTAATGTTATCATTATCATTACCTATATTAAGGATATGAGATTTAGCAAGCTCAGGTTTTTAGAGATGAAACTTTACTTCTGTGAAATTATTTTTCCTGCTGCCGCTTACTTTGTTCTCCAGTGTTACGCACAACAAACTACCTTGATAAATATTTATTTATTTGGCTGTGTCGGATCTTAGCTGCGGCACGTGGGATCTTCATTGCTGCACACGGGGTCTTTAGTTGTGGCATGCAGACTCTTAGCTGCAGCATGCATGTGGGATCTAGTTCCCTGACCAGGGTTCAAACCCGGGCCCCCTGCATTGGGAGTGCAGAGCCTTAGCCACTGGACCACCAGGGAAGTCCCTATAAATATAAATTGTAAGAAGTTTTATGTAAGTGAACCAGCCTAGGTAAGTTCACAGTTTTTCATTTTTCTTGGCTCATGTCACTGCACTTTACTGTGTCAAGGACTGCAGTTGCTGATAATTAGTGAAGGCAAGTAAATGAGCTTGCTTCAGAATCAGTAAAGTCTGGTGCACTCAGGGAGTTCAGGGAATCCCACGGTGGGGCTGTCCTGGGGAATAAAGACACTCTTCAAAGAGTAGAACGTAATTTTCATACACTGTAGGCTTTTTAGTTGATATAATAGGCAGGCACCTAGAAGTCAAAGGTTGATTACAAGTGAAAGGTGAGAAGATAACAGAAAACTGTAGAGTGAAGAATGTATAGTAGTACAAATCCACCAAGGTGAATCTATTGATATAACAGGTGGAATGTGTAAGGTAGAAAACCGCTGGGGGAGCATGGTATTCCCCTGAGACACTGGTAGAGCACACGGAAGTTATATGAGCGCCTCCTGTGTGCCAGGCACTGCGCATATTGCAGGCAGCTAAATCTGCCCTCATGAAGCTCACGCTCTCTTGGGAGAGAGAGAGAATAAACTGATAGTATATGAGTTAGAGAAAAGCGCTGCCGTGCAGAAAAATAGAGCTGAATAAGAGGAAGTAAAATAATCTTGGGAAGTTGGGGCTGCTCGATGGAAATGTTGGAAGTAGGGGAGGTGGGCATATGAATATAGGATGAAGGAAGTACATTCTAGAAGGGTAAGTGTCAAGGCCTTGTGGTGAGAGCATGTTTGATGTGTTGGAAAAACAAGAGAACTGCCAGCGGATGAGAGTGGGAGGTGGCAGGAGATGGGGATGGAGGGGGCATGTCGGCTTGTGCCCTGTATAAGGTGAAGAGCCATTGGAGGACGTGGAGTCGCGTAGTCCATGCGAATAAGAGAAGCGGGATCACTTGGAGTGCAAAGTAGAGGGTGGCCTTAGGTTGGGCATTAACAGTCCATTGGTAGTGAGTAGGGGTGTATGTATACATACTACTCTAATGTATACAGATTATTATTTACCAGTTACTTAATTATAGCTGGAGAGAGCACTGCGGTACCATTTTTTAAGTTAAACATGGGAAGGATTAGTTTCATATAATTGTCCTCATTTTGATGTTTGTTATTCC
Organism: Stenella coeruleoalba; assembly: GCF_951394435.1. Taxonomy (NCBI): domain Eukaryota; kingdom Metazoa; phylum Chordata; class Mammalia; order Artiodactyla; family Delphinidae; genus Stenella; species Stenella coeruleoalba. The sequence goes on along the minus strand of NC_137147.1, from coordinate 181,571,272 downwards.
CATGAATTTGACTGTTTTGCTTTGATTTTAATTTAATTTTTATTTGAATAAACAAAATTTAATTTTTTTTGAATTTGTATTTATTTTTATACAGCAGGTTCTTATTAGTGATCTATTTTATACATATTAGTGTCTACATGTCAATCCCAATTGCCCAATTCATCATCCCCCACCACGCCTCCCTGCACCCTGCTTTCCCCCCGCTGGTGTCCATACGTTTGTTCTCTACATCTTTGTCTCTGTTTCTGCCTTGTAAACCAGTTCATCTGTACCATTTTTCTAGATTCCACATATATGCGTTAATATACGATATATGCTTTTCTCTTTCTGACTGACTTCACTCTGTATGACAGTCTTTAGGTCCATCCATGTCTGTACAAATGACCCAATTTTGTTCCTTTTATGGCTGATATTCCATTGTAGATATGTGCTACATCTTCTGTATCCATTCCTCTGTGGATGGACATTTAGGTTGCTTCCATGTCCTGGCTGTTGTAAATAGAGCTGCAATGAACATTGGGGTGCATGTGTTTTTTTGAACTATGGTTTTCTCTGGGTATATGCCCAGGAGTGGGATTGCTGGGTCATATGGTAGTTCTTAAAGTCACCTTTGTAGATTTTCCTTTGACAGAAACTACCAGAGAAGTTCACTTTTAACTGGTGTTTTTAAAAAGAATAGTTTAAAACAGTTTACATTAGGGTATGTGGACGTGTGTGTGTTTTAATGGGCTTTGACCCTAAGGGGGGGAACAGGGATCACAGAACTTTTAAAGGTTTTTCATTAGGCGGGATGGTGGGTGAGATATTATGGTTTCAGTGGAGTAAGGGTGGGTGTTAAGGGTGAGAGGGTAGGAGGGCAGAAAACCGGGAGCTGGGAACTGACTGCGATACATGATACGCTGCAGACATTTCAGATGAATTCTGTTTTCTCATAGGTTTTCTAAATGTTTTTTCCCCCAATTCCTTAAGGGCAGTGACATTAATTGAAAATCTGATGCAAATAGAGTGATCTGACCATTTCCAGCGTGCTTTTTGGTCTGTTACATGTTCTCCTTGAACACAGTAGTTGCTGAATGATATTGGTGATTTAATGAGCAGATAGTTATGGTTAATAGTTGTTTCTGAATTTGAATATAATATAAGAATATACTTTTAGGAGATCAGAAAGGTGAGAAAAATTAATAAAATAAACAGCATTTGGGCATTTCATTCTATCCCTTATTTGAAGTGGTTAAACTAATTTAGTATCGGCTCTCCTGTACCAGCTGTCACTTCTGTAGATAGTGGAGCATGGGCGGAACTGCGAAGAAAATACTGTAAAAGGAGCATCAGGGCCAGGGGTCTGTTTGTCTTCCATGCAGTAACTCTGTAGCCTGGGGCTCATTGTTTAAAACTTCTCTCTTTTTTGAATTGTAACACAGGCATTTTTACTATCCTCTCAAAGATTTGCTTGAGGATTAAATAGAATAATATGCTTGAAATCTGTAACAATTCCTACAAAAAATGGTAATCAAAAAATGTTACTTTGTTTTTTGTTTTTCTGTTTTATGATACTGTTTAGGCACAAAGAACCATATTCTTTCAGCATTACTCTTTTCAAGTAATCCGATTCTTCTGCCCTATGTAGGATGTTTAGTAATGCCTAATATTTCTGACGTTCCTTCATTTTGGCTTATAGCCAAACCATAGTGATTGTGCTCTAGGAGATAGGACAAGTGAGATTTTGGAGTTGAAGGAAGGGCGAAGGGTGACACTTCTTCTTTTATTGAAAGTGTTTCTTAAAGTGCTGTATTTTATAGCACTAAACAGGTTTGGGAATTTTTCAGACCTATGGCAATTTAATGATAGCAACACAAGACTTGTTTTGTTTTGTTTTGCGGTATGTGGGCCTCTCGCTGTTGTGGCGTCTCCTGCTGCAGAGCACAGGCTCCGGACGCGCAGGCTCAGTGGCCATGGCTCACGGGCCCAGCCGCTCCGCGGCATGTGGGATCTTCCCGGACCGGGGCACGAACCCGTGTCCTCTGCATCAGCAGGCGGACTCTCAATCACTGCGCCACCAGGGAAGCCCAAGACTTGTATTTTTAAGGAGAATTATAGTAAAACATTATTTGAATAGAGATTTTCTTTCTGAAATGGCATCAAATCTAGAAGTGTTTAAAAAGAGAAAACTTGACAGAAAAATTAAGGAACAAGAACAGTGGGAAAGTGTTGTGTGGAGTTCATTGACATGATTGGCTGAAACTGGGGCTTCTCTAGAAGGCGAGTGATGTATCCGGAGGATGTTTTGATGTGCATGGATTCCATGGCAGTGAAATGAGAGAAAAGCCATGGAGGTTAGATGAGCGAACGGGAGTGATTAAACACGCGTCGGTGGAGGTTAGGGAGTCCAGTGGGGAGAGTGCAGAGCAGTGATGGAAGGGCACCTCCAGCAAGAATGACTCTTGGGCTTCCCTGGTGGCGCAGTGGTTGAGAGTCCGCCTGCCGATGCAGGGGAAGCGGGTTCGTGCCCCGGTCCGGGAAGATGCCACATGCTGTGGAGCAGCTGGGCCCGTGAGCCATGGCCGCTAGGCCTGCGCTTCTGGAGCTTGTGCTCCGCAACGGGAGAGACCGCAACAGTGAGAGGTCTGCGTACTGCAAAAACAAAAAATAAATTTAAAAAAACAAACAAAACAAGAATGACTGTTATTCCGGGCGATGAGAGCAGAACCACAGCACCTGTACTTGTTAGCAGGCAGGAGAATAGGAGCCTTCACACTTGGGTTCGCACCCCAGCTGTTTGGCTTTGGCTGTGGCTACTAAAAAAACACAAAACTTTGCATAACTGTAGTATATTGTCATAGCCAGGAAACTGATGTCGACACCGTCACTAACTGTTCAGATTTTACCAGTTTTACACGCGCTGTGTGTGTGTGTGCATATTCCATGCAGTTGTATCACATGAGTAGATTAACGTGACTCCCGCCCAGGTCTGGATTATAGAACAGTTCAGCACCGTTTCTTGTGCTATTCTTTTTGTAGCCACAGTTACCTCCTTCCTTCCATGCTTCCCTAAGCCCCAGCAACCACTAATCTGTTCTCAATCTGTATAGTTTTGTCATTTCAAGAATGTTATATAAATGGAATCACAGTAGGTAACTCTTGGGATTGAGTTCTTTTTCACTCGGCATGATTCCCTTTGAGAACCAAGGGACTGTGTGTCAATGGCGTGTTTCTCTTTTATTACTGAGTAGTGTTCTGTGGTATAATGTACTTCAGTTTGTTTAACCACTCACTGTTGAAGGACATTTAGGTTGTTGCCAGTTTTTGGCTATTACCGATATAGCTGTGCATTCACGTACAGATTTTTTTTTTTTTTTTTTGTGGGTAGGAGTTTATTAATGAATTAATTTATTTTTGCTGTGTTGCGTCTTCATTTCTGTGCGAGGGCTTTCTCTAGTTGTGGCAAGCGGGGGCCACTCTTCATCGCGGTGCGCGGGCCTCTCACTATCGCAGCCTCTCTTGTTGTGGAGCACAGGCTCCAGACACGCAGGCTCAGTAGTTGTGGCTCACGGGCCTAGTTGCTCCGCGGCATGTGGGCTCTTCCCGGACCAGGGCTCGAACCCGTGTCCCCTGCATTAGCAGGCGGATTCTCAACCACTGCGCCACCAGGGAAGCCCTCACGTACAGATTTTTGTGTGAAGTAACTTTTCATCTCTCTGTTACGAATGCCGGAGTATAATTGCTGCTTAACTGTTTAGTCACAGTTGCAAGTAGGAAAATCTTCACTCATTGTCATCAATTATCAAACTGTTACTGTTGCCAGAATTTAATCTTCATCTGTTGTCGTCTCTCTAATCACATTCTTCTGTAAGTCATTACACAAATAGCTGATTTTTTTTTAAAGGAAAGGTGCTAATTAATGTTTAATATTTGTATCTAACACGGAGTGATAGTAAGTGTACCAGATTTGCTTTTCATTTTGCTCAGGTCATACTATAGGCAACTCTTCTGGATAACCTGTACTTTGATATTTGGTCAGTGTGTTCTGTGAAACAAATATACTTTGTTCACATTTAATTTGTTTATATTGTGTTTATTTATACTTAAGTATGTATTTAAGGTAATTTATTTTTAACTTATCAAACTCTTGAGCTGTTACATATTTTCACAGAAGTCAGTTTTGCTGTCACTGTTTTTAAGACATTTAAAAACTGTTCAAGAAGCAGTGACGCAATCTAGACTCTGACATTTCTAGCAAAGTATGTCGTGACTGTACTGCTGTCGTCAAAAAACTTAGAATGAAAGACTGCCAACAGTAAGATTACTGGATGTGATTTAATCTGCCTTTGAAGATTCAGGAGACCTGGAGAGGTCGCAGTACATTTGATCCTTGAACAGCACGGGGGTTAAGTGTGACTTAGAGGTGTCCCTCCGTAGCCTCGGTTCCTCCAAGTCCTTGGACTCAACCGAACACAGACCCTGTAGGACCGTAGTATTGACTACTGAAAAATACCTGAGCATAAGTGGACCTGTGCAGTTCAAACCCGCCTTGTTCAAGGGGCAACTGTGTATGTTGTAACTGTGGCAGACCTGTAGCTCCTCATCCTGGCTATCAGAGTCACCCAGGAAGTTCAAACAAACCTAAAAATCCTCAAATTATGAAAAGTGGTGAAGGGGACGGGGAATTTTAACTGTTTAAAAAGCACCTCGGTTTCTTTCAATACGTAGTTAAGTTTGGGAAGCTATGCTAAGCTTCAGGGAGGAATGGCTTCGGTCCTATTCTCTTAGTGTCTTGCATTGTCTTTGGCATATAGTAAAATATTCAGTAAATGAAACATTTGTTAAATGAGTGCTCTGTGTGTGTGTGTAATGTCATTGACGGCTTTTATAAAATTGTAACAAAGGAAAAGTTTAAAGAGTATATTTTGACAATGATTTGCTGTATAATGTCAGTCGTTTGGCACAAGGCAGGTATCAGAATACATGCTTGGTAATAATGCGTGGCTGTTGAACCCAGCTGTTAAGGAGATGCGTTTAGCTTCATTCAGTGCATGCTGCCTGTCCTGAAAGCACAGCTTCTCCACTGGCGAATGGCTGGTTTGATTTTTCTTAGGATTATCTACTAACCCCATCACCTCCCAAAATATGAGTACTTTAAGTTTTGAGTTCTTGAATATTTGAGAATGTCCTCTTTCTGTTGTTACTCATGAATGACATCCTAGTTGGAAAAATAATTCTCTGGGTCACATCCATTTTTTTTCTCTTCGCAGAAGACATTACTTCATTGTCTTTTGGCATTTAGTGTTTTCTGTGGAGAGGTCTGTGGTGAACCCTTCTTTGTTTCGTAAGTGACATGCTTCTGCTGCCTGGATGCTTTAAGAATTCTGTCTTTATGCTTACAATTCAGCAGCTTCACCAGAATGTGAGGATATGTGTCAGTTTTTATTGGTTCTCTGTTACTTTTCCCTGCTACATGGTGAGCCCCTTCAGTCTCCAGACGGAGATCTTCCTTTATTTCAGGGAAGCTTTCTTTTCTCTTGGGTGCCCTCCCTGTTTTCTCTCCTCCTTTTCAGGACCTCCAGTTCTAGATATGTTGGCTTCATCCTTCACATCTGGCATCTTACCTCTAAATGCTGTCATCTCTGTCCTTCTGTCCCATGTATTTTGTGATATTTCTCAGGTCTGTGTTCCTTGTGGTTGACATTGCTTGCAGCAATATTGATTCTTTCATTACTTCTAAGGTGGTTTTTGTTTCTTGGATTTCATCTTTTCACTGAGTTCCTCCTCTTATTTATTCCACCCCCCTCCTTTGTATCCTTTTATCTCTTGCTTTGTTTCGTAGAATTCATGTTCTCTTTATTTCTTGAGATAAAAGAGAATTTGTTTTAAGAAGTTACTGGTTTCCTGAGATTTCTTTTGAAGTATTCTTCTGTTTAGGTTATTACATACTGCCACTTTGGTCTCTGCACAGGCTCTGTGTGGAATGGTTTCTGTGTACTTGAGTGAAGTCATTCTGTTGGGTTTTGAATATATATGGGTAAAGTGTGATTAGATTCTCTTTGTTTCTTACTCTTCTGGACACTGTCTTAATTGTAGCCTTAGAAGTTGGTGGTTCCTAAAATGAGTCCAGATAAAGGGAAGAAGGTGAGGGAGGTGTCTTTTAGGAGGAGAGTGATCATGTGGGAAAGTAGCAGTTCATACTGTTTTCTCCGAACTTCAGCCTTTTTTTAAAAATAAATAAATAATTTTATTGGTTGATGGATTTGATTTTTGGCTGTGTTGGGTCTTCGTTGCTGTGCGTGGGCTTTCTCTAGTTGCGGCGAGCGGGGGCTACTCTTCGTACGGTGCGCGGGCTTCTCATTGTGGTGGCTTCTCTTGTTGTGGAGCACAGGCTCTAGGCATGTGGGCTTCAGTAGTTGTGGCACGCGGGCTCAGTAGTTGTGGCACGTGGGCTCAGTAGTTGTGGCACATGGGCTCAGTAGTTGTGGCATGCGAGCTCTAGAGTGCAGGCTCGGTAGTTGTGGCGCACGGGCTTAGTTGCTCTGCGGCCTTGGGATCTTCCCGGACCAGGGCTCAGTGGATTCTTAACCACTGCGCCACCAGGGAAGCCCTGAACTTCCACTGTCTTTAATTCTCTTTCCAAGAGTCAACGTCTGTGGATCCAGGCAGGGTTTTAGAGTGGCAGGGCTCTCCTCTGATTCAGGTAGTTCTCTACTCAGTTGGGCCGAGTGACCCTCTCTCCCCCCTCTTCTGTCTGCCATTTAAGTAGAAAAATACACATGTAAAGTAGTGTGATTCTGTCTTTGGGTATTAGATGTATGTGCAGAAAAAAAGCCTGTGAGGATACAGTTATCCTTCCTCATGTTTTTCTGTAGCTTCCAATTATAATATTAATACCTGTTCTTTATTTTAGAAAATAAAATAATAGTTATTGCAATTAAAAAACAGTAAAAGACTCAATCGCGGGTGTGGTTCTTGGTATTAAAAAGGTATTGCCTGGTGATAAGATGATCATTATGTAAAGATCATTAGACGCTTTTTCATATTAAGGAGACATCCAGCTATTTCTACAGTTAGTTGTTTAATGCTTTGAAATTTATCAAATGCTCTTCATTATCTGTTGACAGCATATTTTAAGAAGTTAACATTCAATGTGTATATTCATGCAAGACTTTGAATATTCAACTGTTGCTCTGCTATTGCTCTGCAATTCTTGTTAATGTTTGCCAGGATTTTCCAGTTGGTTAATTTTATGATTGAGTCTGATTCTGGAACAGATTATATACTTTTTCCTTGAAAGTTTGAAACAGCTCCTCAATAAATCTATATAATCTAAGTCTGGCTAGAGCTGTGATTGGACAGGGAGGGGGGTGAGGAACCGGAAGATTGGGACTGAAGGGAGAGCGAAGAGATAATGAAATAATATTCTTTGTGCAAAGCGTGTTGTCATCAAATCAATATGTAGGTTAAACATTATCAGCAAATGTCATCTATCTGTTGCAGCTTCTCTTCCCCCTTATTCTGAGCTTCTGTTTTTATTTTTAAAATACTTCATAGTGTTTTGCATATGTCACTTAAATGTTTATAAAACTGGTTTAGGTGGTATGGCAGTGTTGACTCTCCCCTTTAACAGACACCATTTCACAGTTGGAGCACACCTAGGTACACAGTGTCCAGTGTTCGTTCACCAGTACCTTATCCCAAACTGCAGGCCTGTCTTGATCCAAAGCAGGATGACTACCCAGCAAAAACAGATGGAGTAAATGCTGTTTGTTTGCATATGTCTCTGTTAAGGGACACACAAGAGCAGTATTCAAAGTGTCTTATCTGTAAGAGGAAACTTACTGTTTTCCTTGAGGTAACTCTGCTGGAATATGCTGCCTTTTTTCTTTCATATACCTTAAAATTTTGGGAAAAGCGCTTTTCCAGTTTGTATTATGTTGTACAGGTAATAGAATGGAGGGTAAGTTTTTTTTTTTAAAGCCTAAGGCTCTGTTTCAGTCATCTTAGTTTATTTTTTTGGCTGCATTGAGTCTTCGTTGCTGTGCTTTCTCTAGTTGCGGTGAGCGGGGGCTGCTCCTCATTGTGGGGTGCGGGCTTCTCATTGCGGTGGCTCCTCTTGTTGCGGAACATGGGCTCTAGGCACGTGGGCTTCAGTAGTTGTGGCTCACGGGCTCAGTAGTTGTGGCTCGTGGGCTCTAGAGCGCAGGCTCAGTAGCTGTGGCACACGGGCTTAGCTGCTCCGTGGCATGTGGGATCTTCCCAGACCAGGGCTCGAACTGGTGTCCCCTGCATTGGCAGGCGGGTTCTTAACCACTGTGCCACCAGGGAAGTCGAGAGTAATTTTCAATTTCAGTGGGTGTTTCAGGTCATGAGTGTCTTGTTAGAACTCTTTGCTGTGTCATGTTATTTATATTTAACAGGTGAAGTTTATATACCTGCTTATGATACATAGAACTTGTTACTACTACCTAGCCTTTCGACAGCTAATCTCTGGAGATTATCTATGTCATTTCTTTTTTTCTTTTTTTTTTTTTTTTTTTTTTTTGCGGTACGCGGGCCCCTTACTGTTGTGGCCTCTCCTGATGCAGAGCACAGGCTCTGGACGCACAGGCTCAGCGGCCATGGCTCACGGGCCCAGCTGCTCCGCGGCATGTGGGATCTTCCCGGACCGGGGCACGAACCCGTGTCCCCTGCATTGGCAGGCGGACTCCCAACCCCTGTGCCACCAGGGAAGCCCTGTCATTTCTTTTTAAATGATACTGTATGGAGCCCAGAGGTTCCAAGAATGTGACTGGGCTAATTATTGTCCTTAATCCCCCACTACCACCATTGCAGGAAGAGCGGCTCCTGTTGTGGTATTGGGCTTCCATTCATGTGTCTATTTTAGAGTCTGTTGAGAAACTCAAGCACCGTTGTAACTACATGCAGGGTTTATAGCGTGGCATGACAGGCAAGGCTCTCTGTGCTCAGGGAGCTTCCCTCCTAGGGGAAGAGACATGATCTAAGGTAGATGAACAGGATGATCTCATACTGAGATGTGTGCTGTAAAGGAAATGAATTATGATTTGAAAATGGTAATGTCAGGAGAGAGGGAGGCAGGTGTAGGAGGTGGTCAGGGAAGGGCTTTTTTAGGGGCAGCTTGTGAATTGACACCTGAAGGATGAGCAGCCAGCCATGTAAGCAAGAAATTTTGTGGCTTGAAGTTGGGGGGAGAATATTAGATAACCATTTCTCTAGAAAGAATCCTCTTAAACCTCTTCTTTAGTCTTTTATGTTACCCTTAGAGATGCCTACTTTTAATCTGCTTTTTTCATGATGCACCCAGTACTGTTCAAAAGCACCAAAAAAAAAAAAGAACCTCAAAAGCAAAAAATAGGTTTTTAATTATTTATTTTGATAGTCCTTTGGCCAGAAGATAAAAATCTGTTTGTTTTCTTTTTTTTTTTTTTTCCCCTTAGTTTGATTTCCAAGGCCCTTGATGTCTTTAGCTTAAGTTAGCTTTATTCCCTTTTATCCCATTTGGGAACCGCATGTTCCTGTCAAACTGGTTTTACTCATTGCCCTCTGAACCCTTGCCATTCTGTGTTTACCTCTTTTTATGCCAGTTGCTCCTATTGTTTTCCGTGACTGAAGTTTATTCTCCATTTCATTGTACCCAGTTAAATCTCTTAGATCTGTGTAGTTTCTCACTATCTTAGTGTAACTGAGAGTTTTAAGTGTATGAAACATTTAGGACATGGCACATACTTGAAGATTCCTTTGGTCATTTTTCATCCTTTCATAGATGGAGTGAGGGGTTACCATGACCATGAGGCTTCCAAGGTTGAACTCTGCCACTTCTTGCTCAGTTGATTAGTCAGGAGGTGAAAATACTTGGAGAGAGACCTTGAGGCATGCCAGCACCTGCGCCTCTTTCTCTGTCTCTAAAGGCATCAGCTTGGGAGGATGCTTAGTTTTTCAGTTGCAGTTTCCTACTCTCCCTTTTAGAATCTTACGATAATTTCATAAATTAACTAAAAGTGCTCGTTGTTTTCCATACTAACTTATGTTTTCCTCTCAGAGGAATGCATTCTGTCCTTAGGCTAGCCAGTCAGCTAATTAAAAAACAAGAAAACATAGGGAGCAATGTGAGATGTAGTCTTAATTACACTGCATAAAAATAGCTGTTAAGGACAGTGTGTGCTGTGATGGGGGCTTGTTTTTAGGTTGAGGGATCAGGGAGGGCTTTTCTAAGGATTTGGCATTTAAGATGAAACCTAAGGATGACCTGAAGAAATAGGCAGACGGAGTGGGAGGTAAGCGGTGAGGGGGTAGAATGAATGAAGGATCTAGGGTAGGAAAGAACTGGGCATATATTCAAAGAACTGAAAGAGGCCAGTGTAGCCAAAGTGTAGTGAATGGCTTCCTTCTGTACTCATTAAAATTCAAAACACATGTCATGATCTGAGGTACATGTTTAAAAGATTACTTTGACTATTCTGTAGAGAGTGTTTTGAAATGGAGATAAGAATGATAGTGGGAGAGCAGTTAGAATATTACGGTGAGCCCAGCGAATTTCTGCTGGAGTCAGTAAAGAGGAGGAGATCGCTAGTCCAGGATTAAGTCTGCACAGCCCTGTGGTGCTCACTGCCTGTGTGCTGTGTGTGTTAGCAAACCAAGTGCCTGAGATCGCTGAAGAGTTGAGAGTGGATAATTTTTTTAGGCAAGTAGAAGTATAAGGCGCTGAATCTTAAGGGCATAGGCAGTTTGAAGGCTGTAGACTTCTATTGTTACTTTGTTAATACAGCCCTCATGAAGAGCTAACAGAAAGGAGGATAAAAATCTTACTCTAAAGAGGTTGTTAACGTTGCTAAGTATGGCATTTCAGATTTAGTTGTGACTTTTTTGCAGCCCTGCACACTGTAAACCGGTACCTTATTTGACAAGTGGAGGTAACTGTAGAAGTTCGATGACCTCTTCAGTTTTGAGTAAAGTAGAGGCAAAATCTTGACTGAAGCCCAGGTTGCCTGATTGCGGCCTGATTGAGTGCCCTTCACTAAATGAGTGGTTCTCACCTTGGTTAGACCCAACCTCCCCATCCTGTAAAAAAGCAAAATATTTTAAAGGTTATTTTTAAAAATTAAGATATAATTCACATACCATGCAATTAATCCCTGCCACCCCTCCCCCCCCCCCCCCCCCCCAGAAAAAACCTCCTGTACCTGTTAGCGGACATTCTCCATTTTCTTCCCCTCCCTGCCCACGCCCAGACCACTCATCTACTTTCTGTCTTGATAGATTGTCCTGCTATGGACATTTCATAGAAATGGATACTATGCGGTCTTCTGTGATTGGCTTTTTTCACCTAGCATGGTGGTTTTGAGGTTTGTTCACGTTGTATCATGTACTTAATTCCCTCCCCCCTCCCCCAGGTTAAAGTTTATTCACTAACGATAATTCTCAGAGCCTTTAAAGCACATTTAAGTTTTCCGTAAGACAGTACCATATACAGCTTTTTCCAGGTTCGCGTGACCACGCAAGATTGTTTATTGAAAACATCTCATAGGATTAGAATTTGAGAAATGATGACGGACTTCTGTATAAGCTAGACAAGTAAAAGTCACGTGTAAGATATGGTAGACTTTTTTTTTGGTAACCTTTTTATTGGTGTGTAATTCACGTCCCGTACAGTTGGCCCATTTACAGTGAACTGTACGGGAGTTCAGTTGTGCAGCCACCACCACAGCCAGTTTTAGAATGTTTTTGTCACCCAAACAGAAACCCTGTGGCTCTTACTGTTCCTCGTCTCCCACGTGCCCGCGGCCCTAGGCAACCATTCAGCTCCCTTCTGTCTCTGTAGTTGGCCTATTTTTTATTTTTTTTTTGGCGGTACGCGGGCCTCTCACTGTTGTGGCCTCTCCCGTTGCGGAGCACAGGCTCCGGACGCTCAGGCGTCTTGTTGTAGTCTTGTTACTGGCTTATTTCACTTAGCATACTATTTTCAAGGTTCATCATGCTATAACATGTAGCAGTACTTGTTCCTTTTTGTTGAATAATACTCCATAGTATAGATATACCATGTTTTATTCATTTGTTAATCATTTGTGGGACATTTGGTTTGTTTCCGTGTCTTGGCTGTTCTGAATAGTGTGCAATGAACATTTGTGGACACATGCTTTCATTTCTGTTAGACATGTACCTAGAGGTAGAATTGCTGGGTTATATGATAACTCTATGTATAACCTTTTCAGGAACTGCCAGACTGTTTTCCAAAGCAGCTGAGTGCTTAGATTCACAGCAGCAGTGTGTAGGAGGGTTCCAGTTTCTCTACATCCTCATCAACAGTTGTTAAGCCTGTCTGTTTTTTTTTTTCTTTTTTTTAATTTTTTTTTTTGTGGGATGCAGGCCTCTCACTGCTGCGGCCTCTCCCGTTGCGGAGCACAGGCTCTGGACGCTCAGGCTCAGCGGCCACGGCTCACGGGCCCAGCCGCCCCGCGGCACGTGGGATTCTACCGGACCAGGGCATGAACCCGCGTCCCCTGCATCGGCAGGCGGACTCTCAACCACTGCGTCACCAGGGAAGCCCAAGTCTGTCTTTTTGATGGTAGCTATCCTGATGGATGTGAAGTTGTATCTCATTGCAGGTTTAATTTGCATTTCCCCAACGGCTAATGTTGTTGAGCATTTTTTCATGTGCCTTTTGGCCATTTGTGCGTCTTTGGGGAAATTTGGGATGTTTCACTCTTTTTTTTTTGGCTGCACCATGTGGCATGTGGAACTCCCCTGACCAGGGATCGAACCTGCGCCACCTGCATGTGGAAGCGCGAGGTCTTACCTGCTGGACCACCAAGAAAGCCTGTTTCACTCTTCTGAAGTCTGGTTTTCCTTTTTTATTGAGTTGTGAGAGTTCCTACTGGTAGAACCAGATAAAAGCCCTTTGCATAAGATTTGCAAGTGTGTTCTCCCATTCTGTGGATTGTCTTCTTATTGACACAGAGTTTGAAGCACAGAGTTGTTAATTTTGACAAAGTCTAATTTTTCTTTTCGTTGTTTTTTTGGCAGTATTTTACACCTGTATTTTAAGAGTTTTACAGTTTTTGCTCTTACATTAATTTCTGTGATTCATTTTGAATATTTGTGTATGATGTGAGGAAGGGAGCCAACTCAGTGTTCTTTGTTGCATGTGCACCTTCTCAAGTATTTTGTAAATGTCCCGTTTCTAGCCTGTAGACAAGCATGAATAATACATGCTACCTGCACATGTAAGAATAGGAAAGACACGGGCAGCTTCAAAGGAAATCATGTTAAATGTAATTTTCACAAAGTAGTTTGTATCACCTTGCTGAAAATATTTAGCATGTTCATTTGGGATAAACATACAGGATAGCAGTACTATTTTTTTAAATAAATTTATTTATTTTATTTATCTTTGGCTGCGTTGGGTCTTCGTTGCTGCGCGCGGGCTTCCTCTAGCTGCGGTGAGCGGGGGCTACTCCTCGTCGCAGTGCGTGGGCTTCTCATTGAGGCGGCTTCTCTTGTCGCGGAGCACGGGCTCTAGGCAGGTGGGCTCAGTAGTTGTGGCGCACGGGCTTAGTTGCTCCACGGCATGTGGGATCTTCCTGGACCACGGCTCGAACCCGTGTCCCCTGCGTTGGCAGGTGGATTCTTAACCACTGCCCCACCAGGGAAGCCCAGCAGTACTATTTTTAAAATAGTCTTTATTAATGAAAGTCATTGAGAGCTGTTATCTTTCATTTATCTCTACTAGTTTAATTATTTTTGGTCCTAACGCTCTTAACAAGGGTGTCTTCTTGATACCATTTCTTTGTAATAAATACAAGTGCAGGTGTATTGTATGGCATTATTGGTGATGAAATTTTTCTTAGTGGTGAACATTTTGGTAAAAGTTCAAAACAAAACTAAGTATAATACAATTTGTGCAACAGTTACATTCCTGCAAAATTCAGCAGGTTGTATTAAGCAGAATCAGGCTCTGGGCTCAGCTGATTAGAAACTGATTTTTCAGATATGCAACAGTTCTTTGAGAAATGTCCTGTGCACAGTAGTCATCCCTGGCCGCCTCTCACTAAGTGTCAGTGGGCATCTTCGTCTAGAGCAGTGCTGTCCAGCAAGCCACGCATGCAATTTTAAATTTTCTAGTAGCCAATGTCTGGAATTAATTTTACTAATACACTATTTAACCCAATATATTACGTAATATAAAAGTATTAATGTGCTATTTTACACTTTTTTTGTATGAAGTCTCTGAATCCATTGTGTATTTACACATAATGGCAAATCTCAGTTTAGAGGAGCTGCACGTCATGTGCTCACTAGCTGTGTGTCAGCCAGTGGCTGTCATTTGGATGGCGCAGGTCTGTAGGGGGTAACTCACCTACAGGGGACTGTCAGGTTGCCAGCCCATTGTTGACACGTCATCTTATCTGTTTCCCCTCTCCCCAGGAGAAAGTCTGGTTAGCTACAACTTTTGCTTTTCACCACCAGTTAGCTCATATGCGGTTGGTGAATGGCATCAGTGTAAACTGAAATTGTGTGTTGGTTCATACATGAAATTTTTTTTTTCTAGGCAGTGCAAATCAAAATAGTAGGAATTAAGGTTATAACCTTCAAATAGAAAGAAAAAGCCCTCAACTAGCTGCACAGGCAGGACCCCTAAAGAACATTTCAAGTCTGCTCCCCTCGTCTTGCGTGGCTCCCTCTCTGTGGCAAGTTGCACTTTTCTTCTCTATTTGGATTGTAGCCTCAATGCTCAGAATTTCATTTCCACGTTCTCAACCCCAGCAATTTAATATCCCCTGAAGCAGTCTGCAGCCATGCTGAGCTGCTTGCCTGTGCTGTTCAGGTTTTTGTTAGTGCTCTGGCTGTGGTAAAGTTGCATAGTTTCGAGTGATTTGCTTCTACCCTATTTTTCCCATAAAACTTTTAGTGTGCAATTTTGCAGAGTTTAAGGTTTTTCAGGAAAACATTTATTATGTTATGGCAGAAATACCCATTACAGATACATGACATCCTTTGTGAGATCCCTTTATTTTTAAATATTTGTGGTCTCTGGTTTGAAGTGATGAGAGGAGGACACTTGGAATAAAGTGCAGTCTGCACACGGACCACCAAAACCATTTGGCAGAGGGAGTGCCTATTCATAATTCAGGTCTTGAGGCCCGCCTCACATAGTGTGAACCACAGTCTCTGTGAGATTCAACTTTGAATTCGACATTGTTTAATAGACTGAAGTTCGAGGTCCACTACTGAACCTTTGTCATGCCTGCTACCTGCTTGTGTTAGTTTGAATAGCAGTTCGGGGTGGTGGATGTACTTGAAATCTTTCATTATCATTATAGGTGTACCTTACGTGTTTTTTCCAGTTTCTTGGAGAAGGCATTAAGACTTAATTTCTAAGTCTGAGGATGTAGTAGGGAATTCCAGTGGTTGTCTTGTTCTGAATAAGGACACAAATGCCATAGTATTTTGCCCCTGAGTAGAGTGGAAACTAGTTTCACCTTTAAAAAAGCTGCTTGCATTTCCCAGCTTTGTTTGTTTATATAGAATTGTATATACTTCCCACTTGCCACCTAATATCCAAGTTCCCTTTTTCTAAATGCGAGGGCAATCTAATTGCTTAACACCCATTTCTTGCTGAGTTAGGTGAGTTTTGCTACATTTTTTGGGTCCATTTCCCATAGTACTCTCTTAGGGCTCCATCTTTCTCAGACTGTAGGTTATATCCTTCTCACCCTGAAGATCTACCTTCTGAAGTTTAGAGAGTGACAAGTAGGAGGGATTATTCTGCCTTTTAAATAGTGAAAATTCTGTCAGGGAAGAAGTCAGCATCTTACATTGTTATGTTAACTATCTGTCTTAGATGAATATTGTCCAGTCCAGGAGTCAGCAAACTTTTTAAATTTTTATTTATTTATTTATTTTTTGTTAGTTTCTGCTTTATAACAAAGTGAATCAGTTATACATATACATATGTCCCCATATCTCTTCCCTCTTGCGTCTCCCTCCCTCCCACCCTCCCTATCCCACCCCTCTAGGTGGTCACAGAGCACCGAGCTGATCTCCCTGTGCTATGCGGCTGCTTCCCACTAGCTATCTACCTTACGTTTGGTAGTGTATATATGTCCATGCCACTCTCTCACTTTGTCCCAGCTTACCCTTCCCCCTCCCCATATCCTCAAGTCCATTCTCTAGTAGGTCTGTGTCTTTATTTCTGTCTTACCCGTAGGTTCTTCATGACATTTTTTTCCCTTAAATTCCATATATATGTGTTAGCATACGGTATTTGTCTTTCTCTTTCTGACCTACTTCACTCTGTATGACAGACGCTAGGTCTATCCACCTCATTACAAATAGCTCAATTTCATTTCTTTTTATGGCTGAGTAATATTCCAGTGTATATATGTGCCACATCTTCTTTATCCATTCATCCGATGATGGGCACTTAGGTTGTTTCCATCTCTGGGCTATTGTAAATAGGGCTGCAATGAACATTTTGGTACATGACTCTTTTTGAATTATGGTTTTCTCAGGGTATATGCCCAGTAGTGGGATTGCTGGGTCATATGGTAGTTCTATTTGTAGTTTTTTAAGGAACCTCCCTACTGTTCTCCATAGTGGCCGTACCAATTCACATTCCCACCAGCAGTGCAAGAGGGTTCCCTTTTCTCCACACCCTCTCCAGCATTTATTGTTTCTAGATTTTTTGATGATGGCTATTCTGACTGGTGTGAGATGATATCTCATTATAGTTTTGATTTTCATTTCTCTGATGATTAGTGAAGTGAGCGTTCTTTCACGTGAGCAAACTCTCTTAAAGGGCTGGATAGTAAAAATTCTAGTCTTCCAGTCCACATAGTCATTGCCACAGTGAAAAGAGCAAAAGTAGCCGTGGACAGGACTTAAGTGGCTGTGGCTGCACCACACACCCAGCAGGTTGGATCCTTGTGTTCTCGTGTGATACTAGCATCCAGCCATGTTGCCACATCTCCTTTTCATGTCTGCCTTGGGTTGGAGCTCGGGACAGGAGAACTTTGCCCACTCCTGTAGGTCGATCAAGTTGCAAGGATAAACATAAACTGCCCCCCCCCGCCTTTTGCCCCCTCCCAAAAGCAAGACCCCAAGTAATTCTCAGTAGTATCCCTTTCTTAGAAGTCTTGAATACTTGCTTTATCAGTCTTAACTTTAATTTTTTAAGGTTGGTTTAAATGTGTATTGCTTAAAACCAATTTTATCCCACTTAGCCACAATTTCTACTTTTCTCAAGGAGATAATTTCTGTTTCTTTAAAGTAGCAAGCCTTTTTCTTGGTAATGTAAAGAAAGCAGAATTTTTTTTAGGGCACCAGACATAGAAACAGTTTTTGCTTCCATTACTTTGTTGGGCCAAACAGCATCTATGAGATGATCTCTCACCAGCATACATGTATGTAAATCTCTGGATTTAGCATGGAAAATCTGAGTTCGGGTTTTATGCATGGCTCTGCTTTTCTTTGGATATGTGACCATCCTCAAATCACTTATTCTTTCTCTCAGCTTTAGACTCTACATTCTACTACTACTACTACTACTACTTAAAAAAAAAACCCTTCTCTTCTTATCCTGAAACATACAAATCCATCCATCATGGTATAGGATATAACAGTTTATGTGAGTTTTTAAGATAAAATAGGAGTTTTCAAAGAAACACTGTTCTGTAGCACTTTAAGGTACGGCTGTAGAAAATCATAACCGTAATCATTGCTCTGACCTTGTTTTCCTGCTTGCATGTTACTTCATGTTGGGAAGAACTACATGGAGAAATTAAAAGCCTCAGTGCTTTTAATGCCTCCCTCCCCCCACCCCCCAGTGCTTTGGAAGATAATATAAACTGTAGCTTTTTAAATGGAGAGTTACCTTTGTTCAGCTTATCCTGGTCCTGATCCTCAGAGGCAGAGCTGCCCTGCCATCAGTTCTAAGTGCATGCTTCTGGCGCTGATCCACAGCTGTTGCCGGCTCTATCATGCTTCCTGTAACACCTTTCACTTAGTTTGGTTCCTTAGGAATGTGAGTTTATCCCTAGTCTTGCAGTAAAATATCTGTATCTCACTCTTGCCCCTCACTTCTTTTTTCTTTTCCTTTTGTTTTGGCCACACTTCGTGGCTTCTGGGATCTCAGTTCCCCGACCAGGGATAGAACCCGCGCCTTCAGCAGTGAAGGCACCGAGTCCTAACGACTGGACCGCCAGGGAAGGAAGTCCTCCTCACTTCTTCCTTAAGTTAACAGTTGTTAGTTCTGCGAAGTGTTCTAGATAAATCTGTTTCGTAGAATGTGGAGTCTAGTCCCCATTCAGAAAGCTCCTGTTTCTGCAAATGACTTTCCTCTTAACAGCTGATGCCGTTTTTCTCTTGATTATAAAGTCTTATGCTGGTGTGCCCTGATGCTTATGGTTTCTAATTGTTACGTCACGCCCTCTGAAAGCACTGAGAGTAGACCTGAAAACTGTCCCATAATGTCTATCGGGCTGGTGGAAGACACGTCACTTCTTCAGAGATTAAGAGCTTAATTAATTGGGTGCTTGTCAATTTTTTGAATTTCCATGGATATGAAGACTAACACTAAAGTGAATTCCTGTATCTTAACCTCATGAGAGATCAATAGATTTCATTTCTAATCAATCTTAGGCTTATAGAGTACTCTCCCTATCATGTCTTCTAAGAAACCTTTTGTGTGGCACTTTAATCTCATAGACTTACATCTTGCTCAGGAACGTATGCAAATAAATGTCAGGGCATCTAACTCGGGCTTCTCAGTGAACTACTCTGGGGATCATTTCAGTCAGTAATATCGGCCTTTTCTTCAACATTGCCAACATATTTATGGAAATTTCCGTGGAAATCTCAACTCGTAGTGTATATAAGTATGGTGTTGTAGTAGTCCATGTTACTGTTTCTTTATTTGCATGCAGCTGTAAAGCTTGATTTAAAAAAAAGAAATTCATGAGTTACATCTGAAAAGTGCAAATTTTGCCCTAGAGCAGAGATTTTCTTTAAAGTCTAATTTGGAGTGTTGATTTTTCTTTGTAACTGAATGTGATGGGGTTCTTAAGCCACCCCCCAGGTTTGGTGATCCTCTTAAGAGGAGTCATAGGACCTTGATTAACATGGCTATGACTTACGAACCATGAAAGAATACAAAATGTAGTCGGCAAAGGGAAAAGGCATCTGGGGCAAAACCTGGAAGACACCAGGTGCAAAAAAGCTTCTAAGAATCTTGCCCCAGTGGAGTCACACAAGCAGACGCTTCATTCCTCCAGCAACGAATTGTGACAACACTGGTGAAATGTTGTCCACCAGGAAAGCTTATTAGAGATTTAGTACCCAAGGTTTCTATTGGATTTGGGTTCTTAGGTAGGCATCTCTGCCTAGTTTTCACCAGAAGTCTGGATTCCCAGTAGGAAAGCAGGTGTTCAGCATAAACCATATCGTCTGCACAACAGCTTAGCCACGGTCAGCCACTCTTGGCAGTTACTGTTGTGGCAGCTCTTCCTCCTGAAGAGTCACTGTGCCAGCCAGGGACCAACTCTGCAAGCAGGCTTTTCTGAGGACTGCAGTCTCAGTTTCCGTGCTAACCTTCCTGTATGCGTGAGCTTATTCTTGACTGATTTCTTCTTTCAGTCGTGTTCATTCTTACAGTGTTTATTGAAGAATTCATTGACTACTGTATTAAAAAAAAGTGTAGGGTGTTTTACATAAATACATACCATCCAGCAAGACAAATTTAAAAGTAAGTAGATGATGAAGAAACTGTCAGGCATCTCAAGCAGCGGTCTTGCTGGGAAATGTCCTCTCTTGTATCAGCTACATTTTGCTGGGCACTTAACCCCCTTTTGTCTTTAGTCATATCACTCGCTTTTTTGGATATGAATCTGCTTCTAGTTTCCCCAGTAACTTGGGTCCTTTCCAAGATTAAATCTTGGTCATTGCCTTTTCTCTTGCCGTGCCGTTACTTCATTCTGAGCTCATAGTGCTTGTTTATTATATTCTATGTGCGTCCCCTAACTTTCATCTTTTTAAAAAAAATTTAATTTATTTATTTTTGGCTGTGTTGGATCTTTGTCACTGCGCGCAGGCTTTCTCTAGTTGGCGGAGAGCAGGGGCTACTCTTTGTTGCCGTGCGTGGGCTTCTCATTGCGGAGCACGGGCTCTAGGTGCATAGGCTTCGGCAGCTGCGGCATGCGGGCTCAGTAGTTGTGGCACATGGGCTTAGTTGCTCCGCAGCATGTGGGATCCTCCCGGAGCAGGGATCGAACCCGTGTCCCCTGCATTGGCAGGCGGATTCTTAACCACGGCGCCACCAGGGAAGTCCCCATCTTTTTAATGGAAGAGACTTCTTGATCCACTTCTAAATTCCTTTTCCTCCTCATTTCTTTTTTTTAAGTTACAGTTGTTAGTTTTGCTAAGTGTTCTAGATAAATCTGTTTCATAGAATGTGAAATCTAGTCCCTATTCAAAAAGCCCCTGGCAGAGACCTAAGTAGACACTTCTCCAAAGAAGATACACAGACTGCCCACAAACACATGGAAGGATGCTCAGCATCACTGATCATTAGAGAAATGCAAATCAAAACTACAGTGAGGTATCACCTCACACCTGTCAGAATGGCCATCATCAAAAAGTCTACAAACAGTAATTGCTGGAGAGGGTGTCGAGAAAAGGGAACCCTCGCACTGTTGGTGGGAATGTAAACTAACTGATACAGCCATTGTGGAGAACAGTATGGAGGTTCCTTAAGAAACTAAAAATAGAACTACCATGTGACCCAACAATCCCACTCCTGGGCATATACCCTGAGAAAACCATAATTCAAAAAGAGTCATGTACCACAATGTTCATTGCAGCTCTATTTACAATAGCCAGGACATGGAAGCAACCTAAGTGTCCATCGACAGATGAATGGATAAGGAAGATGTGGCACATATATACAGTGGAATATTACTCAGCCATGAAAAGAAATGAAATTGAGTTGTTTGTAGTGAGGTGGGTGGACCTAGAGTCTGTCATACAGAGTGAAGTAAGAAAGAGAAAAACAAATACTGTATGCTAACACATATATATGGAATCTTAAAAAAAAAAAAAAAACATGGTTCTGAAGGACCTAGGGGCAGGACAGGAATAAAGATGCAGACGTAGAGAATGGACTTGAGGACACAGGGAGCGGGAAGGGTAAGCTGGGACGAAGTGAGAGAGTGGCATGGACATACATACACTACCAAATGTAAAATAGATAGCTAGTGGGAAGCAACCACATAGCACAGTGAGATCAGCTCGGTGCTTTGTGACCACCTAGAGGGGTGGGATAGGGAGGGTGGGAGGGAGACGCAAGAGGGAGGGGATATGGGAACATATGTATATGTATAACTGATTCACTTTGTTATAAAGCAGAAACTAACACACCATTGTAGAGCAGTTATACTCCCATAAAGATGTTAAAACAAAAAAAAAACCCTGTTTCTGAAAATTGGAATCCATGATCTCAAACCCTGCTGCTGCTTTATCAACTAAGTTTACTGAGTATTCTAAATCCTTTGTTGTCATTTCAAACAGTCTTCACAGCATCTTCACGAGGAGTAGATTCCATCTCAAGAAACCACTTTTTTCACTTATCCATGAGAAGCAGTTCCTCATCCATTCAGGTTTTATCATGAGATTGCAGTAATTCAGTCACATCTTCAGCTCCACTTCTAGTTCTCTTGCTGTTTCCACCACGTTTGCAGTTCCTTCCTCCACTGAAGTCTTGAACCCCTCAAAGTCATCCGTGAGGGTTGGAATCAGCTTCTTCCAAACTCCTGTGAATGTTGATATTTTGACCTCTTACCATGAATCATGAATGTTCTTAACGGCATCTACAATGGTGAATCCTTTCCAGAGGGTTTTCAATTCACTTTACCTAGATCAGTCAGAAGACTCACTGTCTGTGGCAACTATAGCCTTATGAAATGTATTTCTCAAAAAAGAACAGGAAGTTGAAGTGAGCCTTGATCCATGGGCTGCAGAATAGATGTTGTGTTAACAGGCATGGAAACAACACGAATCTTGTCCATCTCCATCAGAGTTCTTGGGTGACCAGGTGCATTGTCAGTGAGCTGTAATATTTTGAAAGGAAGCTTTTTTTCTTAGCAGTAGGTCTCAGCAGTGGGCTGAACATATTCAGTAAACCATGTTATAAACTGATGGGCTGTCATCCAGGCTTTGCTGTTCCTTTTACAGAGCACAGGCAGAGTAGATAGATTTAACACAGAGTTCTTAAGGGCCCTGGGATTTTCGGATGGTAGATGAGCATTGGCTTCAACTTCAAGTCACCAGCTGCCTTAGCCCCTGAGAGAGACAGCCTGTGCTTTGAAGCTTTGAAGCCAGGCATCGACTTCTCTCTATGAAACAGAAGGCTCTTTCAGTCTACATTGGAAATCTGTTGAGTGTAGGTACCTTCATGAGTGATCTTAGCTAGATCTCCTGGGTGACTTGCTGCAGCTTCTGCATCAGCACTTGTGGCTTCACCTTGCACTTTGATGTTATGGAGACCGTTTCTTTCCTTCAGCCTCATGAGCCAACCTCTGCTAGCTTCAGACTTTTCTCTGCAGCTTCCTCACCTCTCTCAGCCTTCGTAGAACTGAAGAAGTTGGGGCCTTGCTTTGGACCGGGCTTTGGCCTAGGGGAATGTTGTGGCTGGTTTGATCTTCTGTCCAGCTCAGTAAAACTTTCTCCACATGAGCAGTTAAGGCTGTTGCTCTTTCTTCCTTGTGTTCACTGGAGCAGCACTTCTAATTCTCCTTCTAGAACTTTTCTCTCGCATTCACAGCTTAGCTAACTGTTTGGTGCAAGAGGCCCAGCTTGCTTCCCGTCTTGGCTTTCGACCAGCCTTCCTCACTGAGCTTCACCATGTCTGGCTTTTCACTCGGAGTGAGAGACGTGTGACTCTTTGTGTCACTGAGCACTGAGAGGCCATTGCAGGGTTATTAACTGGCCTCATTTCAGCATTGCTGTGTCTCAGGGAAGAGCGTGGCCCGAGGCGGGGCAGTAGAGGTGGTTGGTGGTGCTTCAGAACAGTTACAGTAGCAACTCAAAGGTCACTCACCACGGATCGCTATAACAAATAGAAACACGAACAAGCTTGAAATACCGCGAGAATTACCAAACTGCGACACAGAGACGCGGGGTGAGCCAGTGCTGTTGGAAAAATGGCGCTGATAGATGTAAGATTGCCGCAGACCTTCGATTTGTAAGAAACCCAGTAACTGAAGCGCAATAAAGCAAAGCCCAGTGAAACAGAGGCAGGCCTGTAGTTGTTCCTGTTGATTGAAATGGTTAATTCTTACTCATTTCTTCTCGTAACAGCTCTGGTCTGACGGCTAATTAATTTCCAGGACCACTGGACCATCTAAATTGCTCTTCCCACTTCCAGTTTTTGTTCCTTGTCTTGTAGCCTCCATACCACTTGCTAGCTCATTTTTGGGTGTGGGGAGTTGAATTATGTTACCTTGATGCTGAAAAATAAAGACATGGAATGCAATTGAAGTACTAACAGTTAGATTTTTGTAGTGGACCTTTTTGTATCATTAATCAAGTGTGGGTATTTATATCTTGGTTTTTCTTAAGACAATAGAAACCATCATCCCTGATGGTCTCTGAGATGTGTAGATTATTCATAAAACTCATGAATTACTTTTAAGCAGTTTTTAGGAAGA
This sequence comes from Stenella coeruleoalba, assembly GCF_951394435.1. NCBI lineage: Eukaryota > Metazoa > Chordata > Mammalia > Artiodactyla > Delphinidae > Stenella > Stenella coeruleoalba. The sequence continues at coordinate 181,547,573 of NC_137147.1, read as the reverse complement.
GTTGGTCCTGTAGTGAGGAGATATGATGCCATCTTCATCATCTTGAAAGCAGGCACCTTTCCTGAAACTTAACTTTTTGAAAACTTCATACTGTTTTAGTTGAAATTTGGCAAAACTTAAAAGAGCAAGTGTGGAAACTGTTTAAGAAGTTGAAAAATAATTGCAAAAACGTACTGGATAATTGTGACTTCTAGTTCTCTGTCAGTTGAACTTTTTTGCCTTTTCTCTATGTACGTTGTGTCTTTATTAGAACTTTTATTTTATAAAAAGCTACAAGTTGCTAGAAATGATAAAAATGAGGTTTTGCAATGATGAGTTAGTGATATACAGTGATCTGTAGTATGATAGAAACCAGTGCAAACATCAAATATGACTTATAATTCACTTTGCTTTTTATTTTTTAAGGGACCAGTTACTCTCCCCAAGAAAATTCACACAACCACAGTGCTCTTCATAGTTCAAATTCACATTCTTCTAATCCAAGCAGTAATCCAAGCAAAACTTCAGATGCAGTAAGTATATAAACATGCCCAATTTTGTGTTTTTGGAATTCATTGCAAAAAAATTATTTTTAAATCAAAGTTGATCTTTTCTTAATGCACTTGAACTAATGAGCTGGCCTTATTATTCGAACTGAGCGTGGTCCAAATATGCCATCTTGGTACTGTTTCACCAAGAAATAATATTGTTTGCCTTCCTCTGTGGAGCAGAATTTACCATTGTGATATTTGAGATGCACAGAACTCTAGATTGTGAAACTTGTGGCTTAACTTGAGCTGCTTCTTTTCATAATCTATAAACTTCTGTTAAAAAAAATTCTATAAATTTATTGAGTGTCTACTTGTATTACATACTCTACAAGACACTAGTGACATAGAGGTCCCTCTCCTGAAAGGCATGAAACCCAGTGAGGAATTGTAGGTATTTCTAAAAATGAAGTAATTGTTAATGAAGTTAACTATTACTCAGGTTGAACTTTTTAGAGTCAAGGTTCAAACAAAAGTTTTAATACATTCATTCAAAAATAAGGTTTCAATTTCCCAGGCATATGCTAGGTTGTTGATGTATAGAACTGAGAAAATGTAGCCCATCTTAAAGGAACTTTTGGACCTATGGTGGAGACTGAAAAGTAAACCATTAAAATGATGCATGTTAATGTTGCTGGGGAGCCCTCAAGACGGGGGCTGCAGCCTGGAAGAGGAAGGTGTGCTGGCCAACAGACTGACTGTAACCCACGCAGTGGAAGAGGTTGGAATTTGTGTAGCATGAAAAGGAACAGCACCTACAAAGACGTAGAAATATGAAATAACACCACGTTTGCAGAACACGGATTTCGATGGTGTGGAAGAATGGCAGGGGCTCAGGTTACAGAGAGAAATGGGGCCGGATTACAAAGCATTCTCTGCCTTTCCAGGGAATATGAACTATACGTAAAGGCAGTGGAGAGCTACTAAAGGGTAAAATCAGTGAAGTACCATGTTTGCAATTTTAAAAACATGATCGGAAAATACATTATAGGAAGGAAGAGCAACTAGAAGGCTGTAGAAGTGTAGGCTGAATCCGGCAGACAGTGCCTCTGTTACTCAGGTGATCATCATACCTTAATGGTACTGAAAACCCTTGGGGTTTATTATTATTTGTCTCTTGTTGAATCAGTGTAGATAGTACATTTCCATAGAAAATTGAGACATCAGCGATTTTCGTAAAAATTTTAGAGTAGTTTTTAGGGTCCAATTAGGAAAACAGGACTCATACCGGTTATTTTAGCATAGAGAATTTCAAATACAGGAAAGGAAAAGGAACGTATAGTGATTACCCCTGACGGCTGGGAGCAAAAGGAAGAGGTTGGGGTTATCAGAACCCAGTTGCTCAGAGGAAGAGCCTTGCACAGTTGGTGATGGTACCTCTGCGAGGTACGACGAAGCTGGTTCTGATTCTGGGTTGAGAGCTGGAAAATGGAACCCGCTGCACTGCAAGGCTTCTTCCTCCTGCCTTTCATCCCTCCTCTAATGCCTGGTATTGGCAGAATCTAAGAGGAAGCCAGCTGGCTAAACAGAATGTAATTGGCGTTATCCCAGCCTTAGCATCACAGAATAGAGAAAGGGTGGTATCGAGACTGAGACGACAGCTTGATGAACCTTCACAGGTGTTGTCATCACACTGCTTGTGCTGAATCACTTTCACTAAGACATATACTCAGCATTTTGCAATGCGTGTCTCTATTTTTGTGAAAAATGGCCCCATTAAATTAACAGGTTAGCACTAACCTAAAGTTTCCTTTATTACTGACAGTTTAGATTTGGTATTTGCTATTAGGACAGAGGCGGGCCATGTGGACATCGTTTTGGTGGAAAAAATTCCTTATTCAGGGAAAACAGTTTCTGATTATTTTGATTTTCAAGAAATGGATTGACATAGTGAAATCAGAAAGAATAAATGATGGGCATCAGATAAGTTTGAAAGATCCAAATTCTAAAGGGTGTCAGGGGACTGCGCTGTGTGAATGGAAACTGAAGACAGATTAAATGTCATGTGTTTTCAGAGTCAGGGTTCCCCTTTCTGTAGATTTCAACTCTGGGTATATAATTAACCTCAAGTAGTGGTCTTTTTCACCATAATGTACCCAGGGGGAATGACATTTTTGCAAACTATAATTTAATGTTACCTGAGAGCCTGGGTTTTGAACATCTCTGAAGGTTACTTGTAAACTGACTTTGTCCTAAAATCACTTCCAGTGGAAGGTTTTTGAGTAGTAAAGTAAAACATAAGGTCGCCTTTCATTAATACTTTCATAATGAAAGAAGAGATGAACAGAAGAATATCAGGTAACCCAGGTCAACACATTATTTTAACCCAGGTTAAAATACGGAATAGCTTTTTTTTAAAGTGGGTTTTTATTTTGTGCTTTCTGAGCTTTAAATATGTCTTTGAAAATCAGTAGCAGTATTATTTGGAGTTACGCACGCAGATACGTGTTTGTATGGGGGATTTATATTTATCAAGTTAACTGTTGGAAGTCAAGTTGCAGTTACCTTGTTTTTAGTATGAAGATATTCACAGGTAGGCCTCGTTGAATTTAAATATGTAGGCTGTTGAACGCCTCCTGCTTCCTAATGTCAATCATGGTAGGATCTACAGACATCACGTAGGCTGCCTTAGATTATGTTATGCATATTCCTGATTTTTTTTAAAGAGATCTCTTTATTCAGAAAATCTGTTTATTTAGGAAGAGAAATTTATTTCCCTTTAAAGACATTATAATTGGAATCTTCCCTTAAGTATCGTTTACCAATTTTGATTTGCTGGAAGTGCTTTAAATTCAGTCCTAGGTTACTTTGCATTTATACTCCAGCTCCCCTTGTTATGAATTAAATATCTTCTGTTATCAATTAAATATCTTCTGGAGGTTTTAAGTTGGAGGTTCTTCTTCACATGTATTCTCTGTAACCAGTCTTGACTGAAGATATTCTACTTAACCATAGAACTCTTAGGACTCCATGAAATTCTTTGTTACAGTGAGTGCCATCTTTGATGTTATTTAATGAACTGTTCTTTATTAACAGTGCATAATTAAATTCCGAGATTAACACTTTATTTTCCATAGTTTAACTTTGAGGAGAAGTGGTGGAACTCTGTATTTTGGAGAGAGTAAATAGGGAGATGCTTTTTTATTTAAGAAGAGAAAAGCAGCGTTGATATAAGTTCTAAAAGTCATTTTGAACTGAAGAGTAGACGGGTGCTACAGGAACTATTGAGTGCCATTCTTAGAGAGCAGCCATTCATGCTTCATAGTCTCGGCCTCTATATTCATGAAAATTGAGAGCTTCTGTTTATGTGGACTCCGTCGTGAGTAACCATATTAAAAATTAAAATTGATAAATTTGAAAGATAATTTAAAAATTGTAAAGCTATTACATGTCAACACATTTAATATATTTTTTTGAAAAATAACTTTCTATTTTTTTGAAAAATAGACATTGAGCATCTCTTTAAATGCCTGAGTAGGGAGAAGAAACATAGAATTTCATAGTTGTTCTACCTTCAGTCTTTTGTGATATCAGATCTCCCATAAAGCCTCTGAGAAAACTCCCCTGTGTTCTTGTGATAGAATGAGGAGGAAAAAGACAAAATTATCTGAGTATTATTTATGAAACTATTTATGAAAATAGTTGTGATTTTGTGAATGATCTCGGGGTTCCTCAAGGGTTCCTGGGCAGCACTTGGCAACTACAGCAAGCCTAATTTAGAAAACTTGAAATGTTTGCAAAACTTTTGTTTAATTCTTAATTTTAGATACCTTTTTTTAATCAAGGAACTTGAGAATCTAATATATAACGTGATGACTATAGTTGGTGATGCTGTATTGTGTCATGGAAATTTGCTAGGAGAGTAGAGCGTCAGTGTTCTAACCAGAAGAAGCGCCTGTGAGTGAGGTGACGAGACAGACGTGGTAGTTAACTAGACGAGCAAACCCTTCCCAGTGAACGTGGGCGTCCAGTCGTTACTGTGTGCGCTTTAAATGTCTTACAATTTTATTTGTCAGTTATACCTTAGTAAGGCTGAAAAAAATACAACGAGGGGGGTGGGGAATTTAATACCTCCTGTTGCATATCAGCATTTAAAAACATTAAAAACCCTGTTACTTAAAGGTTTTTTCCTTAACCTTTTTTTGAGGATAGAAGTAGGGTGGAGAAGATGAGCTTAAGTTACTAGTATGTGATTGCAGTGCTGTACCTGGAGCACGTTCTGTTAAGTAAGACATTAACTCGTACCAGCCTAGGGTTTGGTGAACCCATGCTCTTCAAGGTTCTGGTCTGTGAACTTTGAACCGTCCTGGAGGCTGTGCCAGAGTGCAGATTGACTGCCGTCAAACGCACTGCCTAGTTGAGCGGTGGCAGCGTCTGTCCCGGAAGCGGGCCTTTGGCTCGGGAAGCAGTGTGTCAGCGTGCGCTGTGCCGCGGGCTCCTCTTCTCTCCAGACAGGCCACAGCCGGCACAGGCACCGCTGTGAGGGGCGTGGGCTTAGACCCTCTGCTCCACTCTGGTGGCCTCTGTTCCCCTGCCTCAAATCTCCTTCTGCCTCTCCAGACCAAACTAGTAACCCCACGTGGCCACTTGCCCAGCAAACCAAATCTTGCAGATACCTCCGTAGAGGGGCTCAGCTGGCATATACTAATGTAGGTGTAGGGAGTGGTAGGTGGTGGAAAAGAGCCTTTTGAATTCCGCCTTCTGTGGTTGGGTTTCCTGCAGCCTGGCAAAGCCTCCTGGGAGCTAGGGGGCTTGAGAGTTCACTCTCCACTGGTCTTTAGAGGTTTGGAAGCACAGGGCTGATTTCCAGCAGCTTCATGATTTTGGACACCGGCCTGAGAGCATAATCTGCATCGTTTCTTCAACTGTCCTCAGAATTCTTACGACATTTCCAAAATTGGTATTGACTTAGTGGAAATAATAGATGTCCAGAAACCTGAGTTTTGATCCTTTCTTCTGCCACTGATTACTTTTGTGACCTGTGGACAACTTGTAAGTTCTTTCAGCTTGTTCCTGTGTGGTAGATTAAAGAAAGCTGGGTAGGCAGTACATAAGAGTCCCTTTCCTTAAGCTTTAAAATTGTGTTCCTCTGCACTGTGGTGAGCCCAGAAGAAGGATGGGCTGCCAGAGTATAACCTTATTTCATTTTAGCCTCAAAGCTCCTTTGAAAACTGTTAAATTCATGTACAAGTGTACTTGGGGTTCTACCAGATTTCCTGGAGCTGCTGCAGGCACTTAAGCATTACTTTTGTTGAGATTCATTCCATGAGAACTGGGCCTTTCAGATATTTCTAACGTCATTATAATTTTACAGTGCCTGTGAAATTACTAGCAAGAGACTGTATCTGAGAACTTTCGGAAGACAGACCAGTTTTAGTTATGGGAAAATGAGCAACGCCGCCGACCCTGTATACTGTGTGAGACAAGGTTTAGTTAATACTTGACCCATCGCATGGGTTTTGAAGTTGAAGCAAATCCGTAGCTTTTAGTTAGCTCTGTGCTCACATTGAAGTGTGTGTGTGTGGCTTCTTTCCCACTGAGTAACAGTGAATACAGGCAGGCTGTGATTACTTTGTGCCTTAGAGTGTTTAGAACTGATGTACTCTCATGCCATCAGATCAGTCAGTTGAGAGTGGCTTCTCCATGTGACTAGATTTCAGCAATTAAAACTGTGGTAATGGGGGGCTTTGTAATGCTTTTCTGAAGTCACTATGATGTTAGTTTCGTGTCATTCTTCCTGTGCCTAATGAACCTGCTGATCTGTTTAATTTGATATTTTATAGAGTTTTCCATTGTTCCCCTTGAAGGTTTTCATAGACTAGGGTCTCCTAAGATATATATGCAGATAATTACATCTTAGACGTCTTAGAGCAGGGGACTTTTATCTCAAGTCTTTTTCCATATGTATGCCTTGAAAACCATTGACATTCTTGATATTTCATACCAAGTGATTAAATTGTATTAACGTGTTCTAATTTTCTAAAATGTGTTTTTAAGCCTTATGATTCTGCCGATGACTGGTCTGAGCATATTAGCTCCTCTGGGAAAAAATACTACTACAATTGTCGAACAGAAGTTTCACAGTGGGAGAAACCAAAGGAGTGGCTTGAAAGGTATTTGCTCATTTAAGTGAACAGTATCTCTCATTGTTGATCCTACCGGCTAACGTCTTAGGGTGCTAATCGTTCTGAACCGTATTTCTCACTGCTGATCCTGCCGGCGAACGTCTTAGGTGCTAATCGTTCTGAGCTTAGGTTTCTTAGTGTGATGCTCGTCACTCCTTAACTGCAGTGGTTGGCCTATCGTCTGTGTTTTCCATAATTTCTCTTTACCTTAAAAAGCAAAACCAAAAAAACTAGGACAGACGAGCAGCTGTCCACAAGGGCCTTGTGAACAGTCAGTGTATTTATGTAATTTAAAAATTTATATTAATCTGTTATCTATCATACATCTTCCCTGTAATTTGTATTAGAAAACTTTATCATTCTTGTAGGACAATAATATGTTTCCTTCATATATGGAGAGTTATCATTACAGAGTTTTGGTTGTAGGGTTAATGGCATGTGAATAATTGGTATAATATTGGCATCAGTGAGAAACATAATGTTGTTTGCTGTATCCCATGTCCCACACCAGTTGAATGATATTACTGCCTTGTTCTTTTATGTTCCACGTACAGTTTCGTTGAGCATTTGACCAGAAGCGTTAAGTGTAGATTCATTGTATGTCTTGTAATTTTGTGGATGTGTCTTTTATTTTTAGAGAACAGAGACAAAAGGAAGCAAACAAGATGGCAGTTAATAGCTTCCCAAAAGATAGGGATTACAGAAGAGAGGTGATGCAAGCAACAGCCACTAGTGGGTTTGCCGGTGGAAGTAAGTATTAAGTCTTTCTTGGAACCAATAGAATGTTTGATTCATTCCTGTAGTTTGTTTACTTTACAGATTTATGTGCATAGCCGTTTATATAGGTAAACTAAAAGAAACAGACACATAAAAGGTTTTCTGTGTTGGGTCTGTCCTCGTAACGGGCATCATTTTGTTCTTGAAACGGTGCACGTGGAGGTGTCCATCACTACCCGTGATGGCTCTAATGCCGTTGAGTTGGTGAAGAAGTAAGCTTCCATGCTGTGGATTGACAGGAGACCCCACCCCCGTTTACACTGGTCACTGAGAGACCCGCTGGGTTTCAGTCCAGTAACTGAACGGTAGCTGCACACAGAGAGTGACGTGAAGTGACTGTCTTCGTCTGTGTTATCAGCGAGACGCTTGTTCATCCTTGTATATGGAAATGGGTTTCACCACGATTGTCGATCTGTGTGCCGTCTCCATACTATGGGCACCTTCAGGTTCTTTTGAGGCCAGATTTTGTCCGAGTTGGACAGTATGGGTAACATACATTTATTTTTAAGTTCAAGTAAAATTTGAATTTGAAGATTTCACTAAATATATTCTATTCCCAGTGGCTGGTCTTGCCCAGAATAAAATTTAAATGCCACATAGAATTCTTAGGCTCTTCATCGAATTTTGAAGTTCTGAGAATTTTTAGATGTGTTTTGGGAATTCTTAGACTTAAGCGTTTGCATTCTCCTTCTGTAACTCAAGACAAAAAGTAGGGTTATATTTGGTCCCAGTGGGGGATATTGAATTTTTGATGGGAGAAATTACTTAAGATGAAACAAATAATACAGTTCTGTAGGGCTGATGTTTAAAGTATGTTCCCTGGAACATTTAACTTTTTATATTAGTGAAATTGTACTTAATTCTTAGACAATAACAATGGTTTAAAGCACTGAAGTTAGGGAATTTAAGAATATTGTATATTGAGACAGAAGACCTGGGTTGTAATCCCATTTCACTTAATATCTTAAGTAACTGTGACTTTCCGGCAAATAACTAAAAATGAGAGGTTTTCCTTTTTTCCAGGCTAAAAAAAATATAGTGCCCAGCTTGTGGTCCTCCTGAACAAATTGTGGGTGTCCAGGAAGACTCGCTAGATGAGTGTAAAAATAACGTTTTTTAGTTACTGGGCCAGGCCTCTCCACGTAGTGGCTGATGGTTCCCAGAGAAGAAAAGATCACAGCCTAGTATGTTTGTTCTTTCCAAAATTACCTAGTCACTCGTCCTCTCTTGGGGTAATTAGAGGTCTGATAGAAAAGTTGGTGGAAGTGAAAATAGTACTTTTGGCTGCTTAATAAAAATCTTTAAGGAAATAAAATCAGAATTGTGGTTTCAAATTATCTGTGTGCATCTTTTTCTTTCAAAAGGGAAATCAGTTTTTTCTTCTTTAAGATTTCAGAAGTTAGGCATGTTTGTTATTAAAAGTAGAGAGAGGGAAAGTATTTTAATCTCACGACTCAGGAACGCTTGGAGACATACACTTTTTTCTAGCTGCATGTGAAAGTATATAAAAACTACATATGCATGTATTTTACACCAAAAATAGGATTGTATGTTACTGTTCTTAACCTGTTTCTTCTGTTCAATAATGTTTCAAGGATATGGAACTTCCCTGGCGATCCAGTGGTTAAGACTCTTGTGCTTCTACTGCACGGAGCGCGGGTTCGATCCCTGGTTGAGGAACTAAGATCCCGCGTGCCGCGCGGCGCGGCCAAAAAAAAATTAAGAAAAAAATGTTTTCCAAGGATTTGTTTCCTTTTGCCATTTTATAGTTCAACGTATGTTAACTGCATGGTGTTCCGGTTTTGGACGTGCCCCCATTCATAAATAATCCTCTCTCCGTGGATACCCGCGTGGTTTTCAGCTTCTTCCTGCAGTAAACAATGCTGTTGTTCGTATTTCTGCCCACTTCCCTGATTACTTCCTTAGCTAAATTCCTAGAAGTGCAGATGAGGAGTCGGTGGGTCTTTGTGCTGAAATGGACTCCTTTATCACACTTCTTGAGTTTTAAGTAATGTTTGAGAAAGGGCTGCAGCTGTATTGCTGCTACTTTTTTTTTAATTGGTCAACTGACTGTACTTGGCGTGATGGTAATAATGGTTCCTAGGCACTGAAGTGCTTAACTTTGTCTATCCAAAAAATGCTGGCAGAGTGTCCCATATGTCTGGTACGTTGGTGTTCATGTAGGGTAGGGCCTAAAGCTCTGTTGTCCCCAACAGCCAGCTAAAGAGGTGTGCGTGTGGTGGAGGGGACAGGGAGGGTTGGGAAGGTTTCCTACGTAAAGAGGTAAAGGTAGGAAAAAAGATTCTTCAAGAGTGTTTTTGTGTTTCGGGAGTTTTGGCAATGTAGCAAATAATACCCACAGTTTGACAGTGAAGTTGTAGGGGTAGAATTTTAAATTTGGTATTACTGCTGCTGTAATTGTACTGGTGTAGTTGTATTGTTGATTATTTTTATTACCTTTAATCGGTGCCTCACAGACCGATTGCTCTGTGGTTAGAGAAACTTTAACTTGGGTTCTTCAGCAGTGGCACGGATGGCGCTTGGGGTCAGGGATTGCGTATGGATTCTGTCCTGTGTTGTAGAGCGTTACACCTGGCCTCTCCGTGCCAGCCCCAGTAGCACACCTCTCCTCGCCCAGTGGTGGCACCCAGAAGTGTCTGCAGATGTTTGCTGAGTGTTCCTGTCGTGGGGCTGTGCGGATGGATGGAGTCTCTGCTGAACGGCGTCACGTCTCGAGCCATGAGCAGCAGAAAGCTGTTGGCGCCATAGCGCCCACGTGTGCTGTAATGCTCTGCAGTGTCTCTGCTGCAGGTGTGCGTTGACAACTTGAAAACTGCTTTGCGGTTTAAGCCTACTTCCTTCTTTGTGCTGTCATGCTCTCTAGACTTGGAGGAACCATGAACTGGAAAAAACGACACAGTATTCAACAGGGAGGGCATCCTTTGGTAGTATCATTACATATCATGTGCTTGAGTCTTAAGGTGTTTTTCTCCTTGGAAGTTGCTTTAATCCTTCAGTTACTGATGAGACTTGTAATTTAGGCTGGAGGTTTTTTTTGACAAATACAAATTTTGTTGCCGTGATTGTTGAAATTTTCCTTCTTTTGTACTCTTTTTGCGGAAGCAGAAGTACTTTTGAGTTTAAAATATTTTTGTGGCTTTAAATTGGAAGAGGATCTGTTCTTAACATGACGGATAATACCAAGTATATTTTTCTGACTTTGCTGCAGATGTAGGGCTCCTGTTGTCAGATAGCATTATCTATAACTTGATTTTATAACTAACTCTGGTATTTGTTAGCATCATTAAAAATATGAATGGATTTACTTACCGAATGCAGAGTTCTTTATAAAATTCAGCCGTCCCAAAATGAGGTCGTCTAAGCCCTAGTACCAGCTGCTTTAGAGCCCACTAATCAGCCACGTCAGTATTCAGAAAAATCAGGCTAACAACAAAGTAGTATTCCTCTGTAGTTGAACCCCTGTGGATAATTCAGTCAGTTATTAGAACCAAGGTCCGTATTTTAAAAGAATGGACCGTTTACCTTTTCTATTTTAAAAATATTTTTTTTTATTTGAGTAAAAAATGTTATACCTCTCCATACATTTTGATCTTTTAAAACATCAATGTTTTGATGTTTTAAACAAAACAGCTCATGTTTTGTTTGAGCTTATGGTGTGGCTCTAAAGAGTCCCCAAACTAGCAGCCGCTTGAAATCTCAGCGTAGATGAAGCACTTACAGTTGAGCTAAAATTCCTCTTCCAGCATTTGAATATCTATATGCTAGTGGTAAAACTGCAGACGCTAACTGGGCTCGCAGTTTTATAGAAAGATGTTAAATACAGGTATGTTGCTAAATTAGCTGATGTTAAAGACAGGATTCTAACGTAATCTTTTTTCTTCCCCTTCCGTCATTTCCAACATCTCTTTTTCCGAACTCTGAACTAAAGTGGAAGACAAGCATTCCAGTGATGCCAGTAGTTTGCTCCCACAGAATATTTTGTCTCAGACAAGCAGACACAATGACAGAGACTACAGACTGCCAAGAGCAGAGACTCACAGTAGTTCTACGCCAGTACAGCACCCCATCAAACCAGTGGTTCATCCAACTGCTGCCCCAAGCACTGTTCCTTCTAGTCCATTTACGCTACAGTCCGATCACCAGCCAAAGAAACCATTTGATGCTAATGGAGCATCCACTTTATCAAAACTGCCTACACCCACATCTTCTGTCCCTGCACAGAAAGCAGAGAGAAAAGGTATGCCGTTACTACTAGATGCTGCACGTTGAACTGGAGTTTCTGGAGTTTCTGATTATATTACATTATTTCCGTTAGCTAAATAAGACGCTTAATTATGAATTCTTCTAAAAAGTCTTCTAGAATGTTACTGCATAGATTTAGATCTAGAGTTAGCCATATTTAGCTTTTTTCTTTTTCTTTTTAATTATGAAGCCTCAGAACTGTTTTTTGCCTCTGACACTTTGAAGTCAAGTGCTTAAGTTATAACAGTTAGTAATGGATAAAATAACTTTTCACAGCTAAAATGACTGTCCCATCATACTTGTATAAAGTAATTTTTGGTTTTTGTGATAATTGTCTTCATGATATAGTTTAGAAATTGTCTCAATTTTCTATTAAAATTTAATATGAATAGAGACATTTAAAAACTTGTCATTTCCACATACATGCAACTATTGGTTTCAGTTTGTGAATTAGAAAACTGAGTTGTGGGCCATAAGATAAGGAGTCTTAATGTCTGAATTATGAGTTAAGTCTGAAGAGTAGAAGTGGAACTTTACAACCCAAATTGTGTTTATCTGACTCGGTGCTAGTAACCATAGAAGGTTCAGAAAAACTGTGGCAACCACCACTTGGGGGGTGATGCATAATGGAAGAAGCAGGGTGATGGGATAAGCCTATTTCGTAGACCAGCCACAGTCCCAGACTTAACCCAGGTTTAAGGAACTAAGGAAATTTGAAAAGCATTAAGTAAATAAATCACCTTGGGTAGACCCCGTAGCAGATGAATTAGCAGATTAGCATCAGTAAACGTTGAGGAATTTTTATGTCCTTTGGGTTTAGAAGATGCTGTGTGGACCTAATGAGTCTTTAAGCTTTTACTCTATTGTCAGACTCATTATTTCACACTGATTTGATGTGTTGACAAAGGATTTAAGTAATTGGGTTTCTTTTGCTTCTAGTTTGCTCTCCTTTTATGTATGTAGTTTGAATTTCCCCTGTAGCAGTTGTTACACATTACGAAACATACTTTCATCATAGAGTGCATCATACATAAACAGGTTATTCCAAATGTTGTCAGATTCCCCAAAGATGGCTTGTACCAAAATTCATATGTACAAATCATATTTGCCCTGATGCAGAATTAAATTTACAAGAGAGAATTCCTGAGAGAGAAAGTCTGAATTAACGCATTAATTGTTAGTGTGGTAATACTTTCTAAAGGGTGTTTGGGTTTTTCAGTTTTGCCGCTTTTAGTTTGGTTACAGAAAAAGTTTATTTAAAAAACATTTCTCAGTTTGAAAAAATGACCTTTGGCCTTCAGAAAGGTCTTTGGTCTTTCTCCCACTTTACCTGTTGCTAGCTGTCACCTCCTCTTTGGAGAGTTTTTCTTCCCTGACTTCTGGGACGCTGCGCTCCTCAGCTTCCTGCCCTCTCCTCTTCTTGCTCCTGAAATAGCATCAGAGCCCAGTCTTCACTGTGGTTTGTTCTTTTTTTTTTTTTTTGCGGTACGCAGACCTCTCACTGCTGTGGCCTCTCCCGTTGCGGAGCACAGGCTCTGGACGCGCAGGCTCAGCAGCCATGGCTCATGGGCCCAGCCGCTCCGCGGCATGTGGGATCTTCCCGGACTTGGGCACAAACCCGCGTCCCCTGCATCGGCAGGCGGACTCCCAACCACTGCGCCACCAGGGAAGCCCTTGTTCTTTTTTCCTGCCCAACATGTCCTCTTTTGCTGGGTAGCAATTCTCGTGACTACCTTGTCTACATAAGTGACTCCCAAATCTTTATTTCTAACTCACACACGTCTGCTTCCTTCTCCAAGCAGTTGGTATTTGTTAACATGTCCCCAGAATATAGTGTGTCCTAAATTCCTCCCTTTTCCCACAGTTTCTAGGTTCTCAGTGACAACACTATCCTCCCAACCATTCCATGTTCTTCAACATTCTTGCCCATTCATCCATCAGCAAATCTTGGATTCTTCCTCCTGTGTCTTACTGGTGTGTATTGTTTCTCTCTCTTGTTATTGCCGCTGCCATTATTGAGCCTCAGGTCATTGCTCTTGAAGTAACCTTCTGATAACTGCTGTGCTTCCTTCTACCCACTCTATCCACTTACAGTGACATCATTATAAAATTTAGATTGGATTGTGTTATTTCCTTGCTTAAAATTTTCTAATGGTTTTATCCAAAGGAGAAGTCCATACTTCTCAGTAAGATGATAGCAAGTCCTTGACAGGCTGGTTGCAGCCTGTCTTACTAGCTTGATCTCCAGTATTTCACTCTTAAACATTCCCTGTATAATTCATCTGCTGCAAACGTGTACAGTTTTTTAGATCGTGTTATGCTCTTTCATGTTTTGATCCTTTGCTGAAAAGGACGTATTCTTCCCTCCATTTCCGTTCTGTTGGACTCAGTTCCTTCTCTAAGGGCCAGCGGTGGTGTCCTTGGGTTCTCAGTGTCAGTTAACCTCTCAAACACTTTGTTTTTCTGTCTGTTACTGCACTCACCACTTTACGATTTTAGTTCCTTCAATTAGACTCTCCTGTGTAGGGTCAGACGTTATGATTTATTGCATTTTGTACTTTTTTCACCCCCTGACCTCTCCCTCGAAGCTTCAAGCACCATTCCTGACAAACTTAACGTAATTAAAGATTAACTGTGTACCAGGTTTGGTGCTAAATGTTTTGTACATATTTTAGGTTATTCCTTAAAACAACATTGTGAGGGAAAGAATTGTCTTCTTAGATATGAAGCGCCTGCACATTGCTGAAGTTGAAACATACGGTGTAAGAGGTGCTTCTCCAAAGTCCACGTTCTTTCCATAAAACTGTGCGTAATGAAAGACATCACCAGTCTATATTAGTTTGGACTCCAGTAATTCAAAACTCCTCACAAATCTTAGGTGATTCATGTTTAAATTCTACAAAGTGTGTTTGCTGATCACGAGCTTATTTTAAACTTACAGGAAGAAACTTGATTATCTTGGAATTGCCTAGGTGTGGTGTATAGGGAAGATAGTACAGTCTTACCAAGTATTTCCCCTTGCATGTGAATTGAAGACAGTACTGTTTCCTTAAATAAATTGTATAACAATTTGGATCTTTTCAGATTGTTTTCCAGTTAGTCTAAGTTTGTGAAAGGTCCATTAATTTGCGGTATATTTTTTTCCTCGGTGGAGACATCCATGTTATTTAAGTTAAGCTTCCTATTGACTGTTGTCATCAACATAGTGATTTCCTTGTTTGGATTTTCCTTAACAAATAATTTATATTAAGAGGTTGATGGTTCAAATAAGATAGGTCTCTTGGTCTTAAGTGCTACTAGTATAGCTAAACTGTATTTAAGGATGACAGCGATAGAATGCTCTAATAAATAACAGAAGAGCAGGAACTTTGTCCTAACCACTGCTGTATCCTTAGTACTTGACAGGTAATAGGCAGTCAGTTCAGTATTTGTGGTATATGGATAAATAACTGAAAGAATGGTAATGCATGTGTTGAGAGTTGGGGAAGCACCTACATTGGTCATGGTTTAAAAAATGTATTTGGAGAAAAAGAAGAATGTTATATGTGTTGTGCGTCTAATTAAAGAAATAGATTTAGATCTGTTTAATGCCGGTGTGTCTTTCGATAAAAAGAATCTTAGATAAATCAGTCTGTGCTTGCTTGAGGGACAGAAGTGTGGAGGAGCTGTGAAGCTCTTCAGTTCTGCAGAGAATAATCCTAGTGTTAGGTAGGGTAAAACAAGGGCATCAGGTACCTCCTTTTAGATTTATATCTGTTTCTTATGGTAACATTTGAACATCTCTTGGCAAGACTCCTTTATTGGACAGCCATATAACAAAGTACAGAGAAACTCTGATGTGCTTTAAAAAAAAAAAAGTCTAAAACCGAATTTTATAGGCTTGCAACCCATTGACCATTCTAAACTGGTCCTGACCCCAGCCTCTTTTGCAGATTGGTGAAATGACAAAATAGGCAGGAGACGTGGGTCCTTGTTTTTTGATTTCGCCAAATAAGTGCCAGGGTCAGAAGAGTTTAATGACTTTTAAGTTTCTTATTTAATAATTTAGAGTTACAGTTTATTAACAGAGATAAGTTTGAAAAGTAAACAGAGCAGCCACAGAAGCAGACCTATTCAGTGACCTCAAGGCAGCTCTCAGAAAATCAGCCTGTCCAAAGAGTCACGTAGTTACATGCTGTTCTGTAGTCGGAATCTAATGGAAGGGGATTAGTCGTTCTTTAATGTGAGATGTGAGTTAGTCACTTGGAATAAACTTCCTTTTTGTGTTTTGATGATATTTGTAGACTGGGTGAAGTTAAAATGAACCTGAAGACTTTTCCCAGTGTGTTAACAGCAGTAATCTTTTATAGCCCACATAGGAGGTCATAGCTGGCTGAAAGTGGGACACATTTAGCTCTTCCTTGCTTTGCTTTAAACTACTTTTCAAACTACTTTTAGGATTACTAAATGTTCATGTAAAATTAGACCAGTTGGCCATAGAAGTACTTAAGTATTTGTTGAATAACTGAGGACGTTAACCAGGGGCGGGGGGTGGGGGGGGATTGGTGTTAGTCTGATTTAGTCAGTAAGTTTCACTAAAATTACATTATGTAATAAAGATGGCATTTTGAGCAGTGGGGCAGGGGAATACCTGTGATGAAAGAATGTTAGAAAATACTGTTTTTAACTTGAGGGGCAAGGAAGACCTTTTAAATGAGGACCCAAAACACATTTGCCTTAAAAAGTTGGTAAATTTGGCTACATGAGACATTTAAAACTTCTCTGTGACAGAGATACAATAAACAAAGGTTGAAAAAAAATGCAAAATTGGGAGACAATATTTGCAACAAATATGAATAACGGTACATTAAGGCTACATTAAGAATTCATCAAAGCAGTATGAAAACCAACAATCCAATGGAAAGATGAGCAAAGTATCTGAACAGGCAGTTACAGGAGAGGAAGTTTAAATGGCCAGTCTTGCTCTACAACAGTTAGAAAAATTAGCTCAAAACGGAACAAGGACCTTAACTTAGGAGCTAAAAACTATAAAACTGTAAGAAAGCGAGGGAAAACCTTTATGACACAGGATTGGGTAGTGATTTCTTGGATATGACACCAAAAGCGTTGGCAACAGAAGAAAAAAATAGATACATTGGACCTCATCAAAATGAAAAACTTTTGTGCATCAAAGGACACTCTAGAGTGAAAAGACTGAACCCATGGAATGGGAGGAAATATTTATAAGTCATGTCTGATAAGGGATTAATAGCCAGAATATATGAATACAAAGTCCTGGAACTCAACAGTAAAATGAAACAGCTCAGTCCAAAAATGGGCAACGGAGTTGATGCGACATTTTTCCAAAGAACATAGTCTAATGGCCAGTAAGCACATAAAAAGGTGTTCGGCATCATTGGTCAACAGGGACAGAAAATCAAACCACAGTGAAATATCACTTCACACCCATTAGGATGACTACTGTATATATATTAAAAAAACAGTAGAAGACAACAAGTGTTTTTGAGGCCGTGGAGATTGAAACCCTTGTGTATTGCTGGTTGGAACGTAAAATAACACAGCTGCTGTGGAATACAGTTTGGCGGTTCCTCAAAAAGTGAAACATAAAATTACCATAGGATCCAGTGATTCCATGCCTAAGTATGTAATCAAAAGAATTGAAAACCAAGGAATCAAACGGGTATTTATACACGAGTGTTCGCAGTAGCACTATTCACAACAGCCAAATGGTGGAAACAACCCTAGTGTCCACCAGCAGATAAAGGATAAACAAAATGTAATATATATGTGTGTGTGTGTGTGTGTGTGTGTGTGTGTACACACACACACATATATATATACACACGCAGTATTAGCCTTAGAAAGGAGTGAAATTACGATAACCGCTGCAACATGGATGAACTGTGAAAACCTTATGCTGAGTGACACAAAAGGACAAGTATTGTGTGATTCCACTTCTGGGGTACCTCGAATGGGCAAATTCATAGACAAACTAGAATAGTGCTCAACTTTGGTCTTGTGAGATGGGGAGCTGTGGTTTAATTGGGTAGAAAGTTTCTGTTTGGAAAGATGAAAAAGTGCTGGAGGTGAATTGTGGTGATGGTTGCATGACGGTGTGAATGTAGTCAATGCTAATGAGTTGTAAACCAGAAATGGCTAAGATGGCAAATTGTGTGTGTGTATGTTACCAGCATAAACGAATTCAGGAGAAGGATTACCAATACAATGTTGGAAATTGAAACGAGAGTTTTCACTCTTAAAGTTGGTGACAATTAACAGTTGAACGGAGGGAAACAAAACTGGTAGGAGTGTAGAAGGCGGTTATTATGGAGGTCACTTAAGTAAAATCTGTTGAAAGTTTTAAAATAGGCTTATCCTCTGTATGTATTAGCATAAAGATTTTCTCGGTTGAATAAAAGAGCAAGTTGCAAAAACATAATTGTTACAAAACATCAATTAATGCCATACTTAGTTGTATGTACATTTTAATGCATAGAAAAGTTCTGGACAGACACATTTAAAATTACGAATTATAGAGTAAAAAATAAATTAAAATGAAAGTCACAGATTATATACCCGGTGTTGTCACCTAGTTATTTTGCGGTTTTTTCTACTACACTTGTATACTTTGTTTTCCCTTATGATTCCTCCATGTTGTAACACCATTACTACACAATGGAACAAGCAGGCTGCCCTGTTGCATCAGTAGTTTGAGCTTTACAGTCATATCCTGTTTAGTATTATGACGGCAACTGTCAGAACATTGTGGGAAATTAATGTTTAGAAATGCAGTCAGTACCTTTTACTCTTTACGTGCAGTATCTCGTTAGACCTTACTGCAGATTGAGGAGGAGTTATTTAGCATACCAGAAAAATGTAGGTCAGAAAATTTTGACTTTGGTCTGTGTTGTCTTGGGTATTTTGAAAGGGTGCCTATAATTAGAAGAGGTGAGTGGTTATTACCTTAAGCCTTAAAAAGTTAGGTTATAGTACATTTCTCTGTGAAGTCTAGTCTTTGGTAGGTTACTCCCCCTACTGGTAAAAATTGGAAGTATAAATGAATAATTCGTAATTACAAGCATAAAGGGAGAGAAAAAGGTTTTATCAAAGTTTATATACACAATTTAAATTAAAATCAAAGAGTAACATTTATTTCATGGCTTACGATAAGAATTGGTTAGAGATCTACAAATGATAGAAAAACATCAGGTAGGAAAGTGACCTTAAAGCTCATTTTAAGTTTAAAATACCATAGGACAACATCACCACATATCCTTAAAAAAATCATAGGCACACGCGTGCACACACACACACACACACACACACACATACACACGCACACACACAAAATAAAAAAATAAACATGGTAGAGCTAAAATTGGATACCGTTGTTTTGCCAAAAGCTGAAAAAATAGGCTTAAAGCAACCTAGGTTTCTTTAATGCTTGGAAAAGTTTGCATTTAAAGAATGTGACTAGAGGCTGATGTTAAAAAGCAGAAGAGCCTTTTGAAATGGCTTTGTAACGTAAAACACTACATTAATTTTCTTAAGTTCATTATTTGTCTTTATTTTCAAAGATCCAGATTTTTAATTTTAGTTTGATACAAAACTGTTTAAACATGAAGTATGTTAACCTAACATTGTAACAGATTCCGGATTAAAAAGACAAATAGAAATGTTAATTAAAATTAAATATCTGTGTAGAAAAAGCACACTTAGTGACTGTGTATTTGTTCTGAATAGTTGCTTGTTGCCTTTGAGTGTTTAAAAAGAGAAGAAGGGGGTTGAGGATTTTATGATTATTAAAATAAATCTAAATAAGTTGTTTGTCTCTAAGACTATGTAGTATTACTTAGCTTTATGAAAAAATAGCATAAAGTGAGCTGTTCATTGCCTGCTCAATGAATTATTTTTGGAGACCTTAGGCTTTTCCTCCCCATTATAAGTTTTGAACGTAGAGCTTAAGAAGAACAGCACAGACACAGGCACCTGAGCCTTTCTTGCCTAATCAGGCGTCCAGTCAACAAGTACGTGCTGAGGCCATCTTGGTGCCAGACCCCATTTTGCACCAGAGCTACAGAGATAAATACAACAAAATTCTTCTCCTGAAAGAGTTCATTTTCTGATACAAGAGAGAGAGATCATAAGCTGTATAATAGGAGATGCTGGGTAATGTCTGTGGTAGGGCGCTCTGAACACAGAGGAGTGGCACCCAACCAATAGCTTTCGTTTATATATGTGTATATATATATATATTTTTTTTTTTTTTTTTTTTTGCGGTACGCAGGCCTCTCACTGTT
Organism: Stenella coeruleoalba; assembly: GCF_951394435.1. NCBI lineage: Eukaryota > Metazoa > Chordata > Mammalia > Artiodactyla > Delphinidae > Stenella > Stenella coeruleoalba. The sequence goes on along the minus strand of NC_137147.1, from coordinate 181,527,581 downwards.
GTGGCCTCTTGAGACTGTTGCGGAGCACAGGCTCAGCGACCATGTCTTACAGGCCCAGCCACTCCGCGGCATGTGGGATCTTCCCAAACCGGGGCACGAACCTGTGTCCCCTGCATCGGCAGGCGGACTTTCAAGCACTGCGCCACCAGGGAAACGCCTTTCGTTTATATTTTCATGATGAAACCAAGACTGCCTTTCAGGGTAGCATTTTATATTTTTATCACAATTATTTTTCTCAATTATACTTCTAGATGGAGGCAGGTAGTATTAAAAATGTTTAAGGTGTAACACACTTCCGGAGGGCATCTGTGTGGGTGTGTCCTTTAGGAAGAAGGGGGTGAGTGGAGCTGTTTTTAAAAATAAATAACTGGTGTGCAAATAGCATGCTGAAGACCTACCTGGAAAAGCAGTTTCGCTTTGCTGTCTTTGATCTTGCCCTTTCTCCACTAGTTCTCTGTGTTTGTGCTAGATTTTTAAAAATTTTGTTTTGGTTTTGTTTCCTTTTGTTTTTTAAAGTTAAAAGGAATCTGGGAAGTTCTCTCTTTTTTCATAACCAACAAGGTGTGCCAGAATCACCCATGGAACTGGAAGTTCACCATATGCTCGGACACCTCAGCCCCGCCCCGTTCGTTAGAGCTGGGGTGGAGCCCTGGTGTCTGTTTTTTGTTTTTAAACTTGGATAAGTCCTATCAAAGTCAGACCTTCTAAAAAGAGAAATTCTGGCCTTCAGAGATGTTGCTTGCTCAAGGTTCCCGTAAGTATTGAGTAGTAGTAACTGGTTTCCATACTGTTCATTAATAATCTCTCACAAAACTGCAAACGAAATTCCTCCTCAGGATACATATACGTATTTACATTGTTACCTTATTTCTTTGTAGTGATATGTATCTTCTGTTTTGGAGTGTTTTCCTTTTCCTGGATTGAATGGCAACGCTGAAGAATTTTCAAGCCTTTGTTAATTTTTCAAATCTGTGGATAGATTTAGCAGCATTGAAACAAATTTGGAAACAACTTACACCTTCTCCAACTCCTATCATTAAAGGCAGAGGAAAACCATAGTAAACGTAACAAAAGGGTCATTTCAGAGGGATATAAGTACTAATTTAATTGTTCATGCAGGAAGTAAAAACAGAGAACTTGTTTCATTCTAAACATCATTAAGATGCCCCTAAACTGTTTATTCCTTAAGCTGAACCTTAAGGTATATGATCTGGAGAGAACTGCTGCTATAGTCTATAATTGCCTCATAAAATGTAGTAACTGACACAAGGAAGTAATAAACTTTTCACAAGGAAGATCTTATTTCCTTCGTTTCTTTTCTTTTTCTTTCTTTCTTTCTTTCTTTTTTTTTTTTTGGTGGTACCCGGGCCTCTCACTGGTGTGGCCTCTCCCACTGCGGAGCACAGTCTCCGGACACGCAGGCTCAGCGGCCATGGCTCACGGGCCCAGCCGCTCCGTGGCATGTGGGATCTTCCCGGACCGGGGTACGAACCTGTGTCCCCTGCATCGGCAGGCGGACTCTCAACCACTGCACCACCAGGGATGCCTACCTTCAAGTTTCTTTATACTTGTTTATGATTCCAAAACAGCAAAGCTGGACACGGTAGGCAATCTGCTAGACTTAGAGACTACCTCCTTTAAAATGTGTGCCTTTTACAATGAAAATATCTGCCTTACAAAAATGAATATGTCTTAGACCTTCTGAGTGGATCATGCGAGATCAACAGGTCTGTGAAATCTGCTGAAAGCAGCTATTGTCCCTGTAGGTGTTCTGGCCATTACAGTAGTGTAAGAAGGCCGTAGAGGAGGTTTTATTTTTTTTCTTCTTTTTTTTTGGCAGTAAACTTGCTATTCAGTAGTAATTCCTGGCTTCTTTGGGGCCATGATGATTAATTAATGTTTAGTTCCTAAATTGGGAGTGAAGATTTATACTTGTTAGGTAGCAATGTAATATTCAAATGTAGTGTTCCTGAAACTTTTATACATCATAGTAGCAGTCTTAATTCAGTTATATAATGTATATATGAGCTTGAAAATCTCCAAGAAATGGGTATATATGGGAAATTCAAGAGCCTTTCAGCCAAGATTTCAAGAGACTATGAATATCTTGAATACTCTAGTCTTAATGTCGTTACCTATGGGACCTTGGTTTCTAATTGTTTCCTCCATTACAGTGACTGTATTAGTAAAATTTCATGGTATAAAAATACCAGTTTATGTTCTTCTTCCTGTTGGTGGACATGTGTTTTGTTTCTAGTTTTGTGCTAAAATAAAAAGAGAAGCATAACACTGTTACGAGAATTGTTGACTATTTCTCCAAATTGATGTACATTAGAGTTTCTCTAAGGGTGTATACCTAAGGGGAATTACTGGGTCGTGAAGTGCAGGTAGCTCCAATTTTTCTAGATAATGTCAGGTTGTTTTCCAGTGTGGTTATATGAGTTTAGTCTCCACCTGAGATGTGAGGTGTTTCCATTACTACTTGAGAACATTCGGTATTGTTAGACTTTGGACATTTTTGTCAGTCTGATGAACGTAAAAGAATATTCTGTTGCTTTTTAATTTGCGTTTTTCTGATTATCAATGAAGTTGAGCATCCTTTGTGTTTTTTAAGCCATTCACGATTCTTCTGTGAATTGTCTCCTTGTCTTCTGTTCACCTTTCTGCTGTTTAGTCTGTCTGCTTTGATTTATAGGAGTTCCTTAAAGTAGTTTGGTCACCAGTACTTTGGGTGTAATTGTTTTGCTCTTTGTTATTTTCTGCATCCTCACATCAAAGTTATTTTCCTGTGTTTTCATCTACTAGTTCTAAAGACTTAAATATATATACAGAAGTCTAACCTGCCTTAAATTGGTTTTGTTTTAAATGTTAAAGTTTTTATGTCTGGCAAGGCATGTTAGTAGCTGTGTTCTTTTTTTTTTTTTGCGGTACGCGGGCCTCTCACTGCTGTGGCCTCTCCCGTTGCGGAGCACAGGCTCTGGACGCGCAGGCTCAGCGGCCATGGTTCACGGGCCCAGCCGCTCCGTAGCATTTGGGATCTTCCCAGACCGGGGCACGAACCCACGTCCCCTCATTGGCAGGCGGACTCTCAACCAGTGCGCCACCAGGGAAGCCTGCTGTGTTCTTTCTTTAAAGAATTTTGTGGCTCTTACTAGCCCATACGTCTTCAAAATACGTTATAGAATTGGCTTGTCAAATGCTACCAAAATGCTGTTGGGCTTTTAATTTCAGTTACGTTGAATCTATGTAAGTAATTTGCAAGGATGGCTTTCGAAGGATAATTTTTTATGCATGTTTAATACTTTTTAAACTCCCACTCTTGTGGGAGTTTCTTGCTTTTAAAAGTATCTTTTTTAGTGCTAATAATCATTAAGTGATACAAATAGAGGTAGTTCATTACTTTATATTTTTAAATCCAAAAGATTTAAAAGTATGTAATTCTAAAACTCAGTTGTAAGGACGAAAGTTCAAAGTAGGAGTCTCCTCTTAGGCATCACATCCTTAGTCCATTCTGGGCTTGCTCACCACCGTGACTATCCTGATTGATATTAAGGCTGTTGTCACGTTTAAGTAGACTGTTTTTGTGCTCATAAGCATTTTCACCTTATTTTATGATGCGTAGAAATTAAGTCTTGGAGAATCGTATTGTCCCTTTATATCCTAATGGAAGCTTATTTGAAAGTGTAGTTAATACAGGACAATACCATGGAGATATTGTGGGTTCAGTTCCAGACCACCACAGTGAAGCAGGTCTCACAATAAAACAAGTCAAACAATTTTTTTGGTTTCCCAGTGTAATATAAAAGTTGTATTTACACTATACTGTAGTCTGTTAAGTGTGCCATAGCATTATATCTAAAAAACAAAGTATACCTTAATTTAAAAAGAATGCTGTTGGAAAAATGGCACGGAGAGACTTGCCCAATACAGGGTTGCTGCAGCACCTTCAATTTGTTGGCCGGGGCGGGGGCGGGGGGGAAGAAAAAGGCAGCAACTGCAAAATGCGATAAAGGCAGAATGCAGTACAAGAAGGTGTGCTTGTGCGTGTGTTTGAGACAGCATTCCTAATCGAGTGTGGTGCTGTGAGACTCAGACATGGGTATGGCAGATCACTGCCTTGCCAGGTTTTGTGACTTCAAGCAAGTTATGTAATCTTTTTCAGTTTTCTCATCTATGAAATGTCTGCCTCATATCTAGTAGCTAGATATTTACTGAGCCCCCTCTGTGCTACCTTGTAAATACTAAATGAGCTTACTGGAGTTAGGTGCCTGCCACGTGGGTGTTGCTTGTTTGATGTTGGTTCCAGTTTCCTCTACTGAAGTAATGTTTTTCAGCTTTATTATCTCCTTTTTATTTAGAATCTACATCAGGAGACAAATCGGTGTCACACTCTTGCACAACTCCTTCCACGTCTTCTGCCTCTGGACTGAACCCCACGCCTGCCCCTCCAGCCTCTGCTTCAGCAATGCCTGTCTCTCCTGTCCCACAGTCACCAATACCTCCATTACTGCAGGACCCAAATCTGCTCAGACAGTTGCTTCCTGCTTTGCAAGCCACGCTGCAACTCAATAATTCTAATGTGGACATATCCAAGATAAATGAAGGTAATTCTCATTGTGATAATTTCTACAAAGTTCGCTGCGTTGGGCAAAATTATGTGATTAGTAAAATCCCCAGTATAGGAATGGTCTTGTTTTGTTTTGAAATTCACATTTGAACTTCATGCTTTGGAGTTTATATCCCCCATAGCTTAATTTGTTACTATAATTGAATTAGCAATACTTGGATTTTCTGTGTATTTTTCAAGACTTGCTGCGTACCTGGTAGTTACTGGAGATAACTGTTCATCAGCTTAATATATATGGCGAATGTTTTTTTTCTTTTTAAGTGAAAACAGAAAAAAGAATATTTGCTAAAACTGATATGGAAACACCTGGTTTCTAACATAGTTCAAGCAATCTCATGTACATCGGTAAATGATTATTTGGAATATTTAAAATACGCTAATTACTAAGAATAGGAATTCAGGTAGTTCTTAAACTACTTACACACTTTTGAGAAGGGAAGTAATGGATAACATTATGCTATTTTTCCTAGTTAATTGCATTGTTAATTCCAACTTGGCTTTTCAGTGTACCACTAAAGTATTTGGGCAGCCACCTCAAAGAAGTCTGAATAAAAGTGGATGTAGTTTTTAATCCGTAAACCATTCAGATTGAAACATTAAGCCTTATGGACATTACAAAATTTTCTGTGTGTGTACACTTCCACATAAGTGGTTAAGTTCTTCCTTCACCCTAAAAATGGAGCTATCTTAGGCTAGTTGGTCATTAATCTTCCATTCTTATTCTCTTCAGCATTTCTGTATTTGTTGTTTGATAGGTAAACATTTTACTGGGCAAAGTGGGGCTTTTAAACATTTTGAAGAAATGATAGCCTAAGCAAATGTCAATAATAAAAGATCTTATGCTTCAGAAATACATGGTATTCCGAAGTACCCAGCTTTTAATATCCATTTTGAAAGCTTGTTGTGGGTGGGTGTTGATGTAGGGTTTGAGTGCTCAGCTGGTGTAACATGCCTTCCGATGAAATAACTGCTGTTTACCTAGTTAATTCCAAGTAATGTACTAAGTACGTTGCCTGTGTACGGATAGGTTTCTGGTATAATCAGAAGTTCCGGTGAATACTCTTTGCTGTTTTAAAAGTCTCGTAGAGGAGTTTCCTTTAACTGGACACCTAAACTTTACTGTAAAGGAAAGTCTACTGTTTTATTATATAAACCCGCTAAACTTCTTTGCCTTTGCCTCAGATCATTTCACATCTCTAGGCTCATTGTATCACTCCTATCTTCTAGACTTTTATTTTGGGAATTCTAGTATGGAAACACTCCAGATTTTTTCTGGGTTCCTTTTGAGTTTTCAAGTTGTAACTAATACCACATATGCCACTGTGTTTTTATTTGAATTTAAGATGTAATATGTTTATAGTTCTTACAGCAGCTGTGACCCAAGCCTCATTGCAGTCTATCATTCATAAGTTTCTCACTGCTGGACCATCTGCTTTCAACATGACTTCTCTGATCTCTCAAGCTGCTCAGCTCTCTACACAAGGTACTTATACTCTTAGATGCCTCTAGAATTGTGTCTTGGTGGGGGCAGGTGGGATTCGTAGCAGATTTTTCTTTAGTCTTTGAAGAGAGCGTAGCTATGATACTGATTTTATTTTGATTTTTTAACACTGCTGTATACAAGTAGTATTTTTCTTTACCTTTCTAGATGAAACAAGCTTTTGACATATATCTTGCACTGTTGCCATCATATCTGCAATATAATCTATATTTAATTCAGCATTTAAGTCGTTAGTGAGATATTTTACTCCAAAGCTAAAGTAAACTATGATATCCCTCAATCTTTGCGAATCGCTGGATCTGTTTTAAGAGCTGAAGTTTGCTTCAAGTTGGTGTTAGATGGGTCTTGACCAGAGGATGCAGAAACGCGCAAGCCCTGCCTTGAGTTAGCCAGCCCTCTTCCCCGTGCAGGAGCCAACGGGGCACGAAGGAGCACGTGGGGAATGGAAGGGTTGCCTGGCTTGCCCCCAGCCGAAGCAGCAGGAGTGTCTGGCCTACTGGCGCAGCGCATGAGGGCCACCAGCCCTTGGGCGGCCTCGAGGGGCGGGGGCCTGAGGGGACGGCCAGGCCTCCTCGTAGGGTGAGGAGGAGGCAGCGAGGGCGAGGTGAGGCCTTCTGGTGAGTGCGTTCTCAGACGCAGTGGGGGCCGCACTGGGTGTGCCGGTCTCGCTCAGCAGCTCATTTGGTCAGTGTGACCCCAGCGAGTGCTTAGATGCTGACTTCTTCAGATAGCTGTTCTCTCTGGGGCTGTGGGGCGCGTGGAGAGACGTGCAGATCTCCTGCACATGCACTACAGCGGCTTTTGGTTTACTTCACCCTTCACAGCCCAGCCGTCTAATCAGTCTCCGATGTCTTTGACGTCTGACGCGTCATCCCCGAGATCCTATGTGTCTCCGAGAATAAGCACACCTCAGACGAACGCAGTCCCTGTCAAGCCTTTGGCTAGTACTCCTCCTGTTTCATCACAGCCCAAGGTATGTCGCCCTTGAGGGAAACTGGGAAAGACACCGCTTCTGGTTAAAGCAAGTTTCATAATGTTTTAGAATATTGGAGAAAAAGCTCTCTTTTGGGAATGAGGTAGTGGTGGGATGAATGACAGGTGAGTGAGAATAGGTTCAGGTTAGACTCTCAGTTGATGGCTTGGAGGAGGGAATTGCATCGTGCCACGTCTATACACTGGTTCTCTTCTCTTCATTGGCTTTGTGGATAAAGAAGGTATACTAATTGAGTCTTAATATTTGTAGAATTTTTAGACTGAGATATCAGAACATGTTTTCCAGTGATTTTCTCCATACTTTTTTTTTTTTTTTAACATCTTTATGGGAGTGTAATTGCTTCACAGTGGTGTGTTAGTTTCTACTTTATAACAAAGTGAATCAGCTTTATGTACACATATATCCCCATATCCCCTCCCTCTTGCGTCTCCCTCCCACCCTCCCTATCCCACCCCTCTAGGGGGTCACAAAGCACCAAGCTGATCTCCCGGTGCTATGCAGCTGCTTCCCACTAGCTATCTATTTTACATTTGGTAGTGTATATACGTCCATGCCACTCTCACTTCATCCCAGCTTACCCTTCCCCCTCGCCGTGTCCTCAAGTCCATTCTCTACGTCTGTGTCTTTATTCCTGTCCTGCCCCTAGGTTTTTCAGAACCATTTTTTTTTTTTTAGATTACGTATATATGCATTAGCATATGGTATTTGTCTTTCTCTTTCTGACTGACTTCACTCTGTATGACAGACTCTAGGTGCATCCGTCTGTCTACAAATTATAGAAATGAGTCAGTTTCTGTGCTGAGAGCTTCATATATATTATATTAATTTTCACATTAGCTACTATTTGCTTCATTTAATAGAAAATGAAATCTTCCGTTAAGTCTGATGTTTGTGGTCAAGTCAGATTTTGAGACCTAGGCCTTTCTGAGCACAGAACCCATTTCATTAATACTAAGCTACACTGCCTGGTTTTCCCAGCGAAATCGCGTATGGCTGGCTCCTCAGAGCACAGTTAGAAAGTTGCTGGTTTCTATTCTTACTGGACTGTGAACAGGACCTTACCATGCTACTACCAATTTTATATTACATCCTTTGAGTCTTACGCACAAATTCATAAGCGGTTCCCAGTCACACTCATTCTTTGCTTTGTAGCATACCACCAGTAAAACTTGAGCTGTTTGGAAGTTGGAATGTACAGGTTTAATTTTTTTTTTTATTAACTCTTACTGGTAACTATAGGAGGAAATTCTTTTTAGTTGTAAAACAGTGGGCTGTTTGAAACTTTCATGCCAAAGAACTCTTTATTCAAATAAAATCATAAGGGCTTCCCTGGCAGCGCAGTGGTTGAGAGTCCGCCTGCCGATGCAGGGGACACGGCTTTGTGCCCGGTCCGGGAAGATCCCACATGCCGCGGAGCGGCTGGGCCCGTGAGCCATGGCCGCTGAGCCTGCGCGTCCAGAGCCTGTGCTCCGCAGTGGGAGAGGCCACAGCAGTGAGAGGCCCGCGTACCGCCAAAAAATAAAATCATAAGCAGAAGCTTGAAAATAAAAATGTATTGAAACAGCTTGAAATCGATGGTGGGCCGGCTCTCAGGTCTTCTATTCTATTGGCTCATCTTCCCTACATTCCCTACATCAGCCATTTGTCTGTGTGTGTTTTGGAGTCAGTCTAGATTAAGTTTTTAAATTTTGAGTTACAATTGTTAGTTTTTTGTGCAGTTCTTGTTTGCCTGTATTTTGATGGGAGAAGAATTAAAAGGTGAGTTTTAGCAAAAGAGACCTTATTCTTAGAGCTTACAGCTCATCTTGCGGTGGTGTTCTAGGAGTACGTGGCATGAGTGGCAGTGTTGGGTTTACTGTCGATCCTAACATTGTCACTTCAGATCCTTTTAAGCAGGTGGCTCTGAGTTTTTGCATTAAAAACTTACAAGTTGTTTTTAAAAGTAAGTGGACATTTGATCTCACAAAAAAATTCTTTATAAAAGAACATACTCTTCTATATTCAGAAGTAGCAGTGCTAACCAGAGTTGTTTGGGGCGATATTAATTATCCCCCCCCCATAACAGCCTCTGCTGCTGAACGGTGTGACTTAATCACAGGTGCCTCCGTCTGCCTTCGTGCCTTAATTTCGGGCTTCCATTTTTGACTCCTTGTTTTCTCCCTGTCGTATCTGAATGTGAATCATACTAGGTTGGCCAAAGAGTTCGTTCGGGTTTTTCATAACATCTTACAGAAAAACCCAAATGAACTTTTTGGCCACCCTAATATATGTGTCCCCACTGTAGTCATGGACCTCTTGGTCTGCCTGTATAGGGTGACATCTCTTTGAAGCCCACTCCAGTTGAATTGTGTATGGGCCGTAGCTCATTCTCTGATAGACCGGTGTATACATTCTCTTCGTATGTGGTTGAAATTTGAGCAGCTGTATTTGTATGATGTGGTAACATATTTATTTTTATTGATACAGGAATAACAGTAAATCAAAAGAGGTATTATAGTGTACTGGAAAGAAAACTGGGCTCAAAATCAGGAGAACTAGTTTCTTATGCTGGTTTGCTAAGTAATTTTTTGGCCCAGGGCTGTTTTATGAAATTAGATCTAAGTCTCAGAACTTGACTTTCTTCTAACTACATGACCTTTGGAAACTCATTTGATTCTACTTCTTTAAACCTCTAGATTATATAAAGTGTTTAAGATTACTAACTAGACTTAGCGGAGTATGTGGATTTCGGCCCTAAACGACAGTAGTTTAACACAGTTGAATGTGGCTGTATCACTTACACTGATCTTACTAGGTAAGGACAGTTAGGACTACTCTTGTTACCTTAAAAATCACGGAATAGAAATAATTGGGAAGATAATAGAATAATAATAGAAATAATTTCATTGGTAGAACTTTTCGTTCTTATCTAGTTTTCATGCTTTTCGTCTCTGTGGCAAAGCCTTGTCTCACCAGAGTTTGACGTTTCAGGTTAGTACTCCGGTAGTTAAGCAAGGACCAGTTTCCCAATCAGCCACGCAGCAGCCTGTGCCTGCTGACAAGCAGCAGGGCCATGAACCTGCGTCTCCTCGAAGTCTTCAGCGCTCACAGTAAGTTGGTGCGGCGTGTTGAGGCCACGCTGTTTTTTCCTTAATACGGCATATTGCCATACTGTTTGGATATTATTTTATATATATATGTGTAGTAGAACTTGATCTTGGAAGAATCCGTGAATAGCTTAACCATAGTTTTGTGGATTATAAAATTTACAAAGGCAAATCTTACTACAATAAGTAGATTGTCTCTAGTAATGAATCCTGGGTTAATTTGAAGAAAGTGGCTCTTTCTTTAGAATTTTACTTGGTGAACTGTGATGGGGGGGGTAGTAATATGTGATACTTGCAGAGGGCACGTGATTTTATACTACTTCATTAGTTGGAAATGATACCATTTTTAACCTCCTGATAGCAGTTTTAGATTTTTACAACTGGTGTGTGTGTGTGTGTGTGTGTGTGTGTCCGTGCACGTGTGTCTTTCCTAATAATAGCCTCAACTCTGACCCTGTACGGATTGCTTGTCAGATACAGAGCTGTATTGTGTTGTCGGTTTTCTTTGTTAATTAACTTTAAATGATTTTAATTTGATTGATTTTCCTATTTTTATTTCTTGTTATGAGGTGGCAACATAATTCAACTGTTGTTTTTATTGTTGTTTTCTAAACAAGCATTTCAGAGCATATATATCCACATGAGGGTTGTTCCCTTCAAAATGATCACTTTGGGAAGCTATCTACTGCAGCAGTGTTGCCATTGCTCAGAACATTTGGGGGAAATTCTTTTTTTAAATTGGCATTAGAGGCTGCAGTATAATTGTAAATATCCTCAGTGGTGAAAACGCTTCATCCTTTGGGAGACTTAGTTTTTGGAAATAACTGATGTGAAGCAGGTAGGAAATCAACTTGGGTGATTATTTATATCCCTGAATCCTAGCCCAAGCCATATAGTTTCAGAAGAAGATAAGCAACCTCAGAGTGTTGCTTTTTTTGGTCTTATTTTGCCACTAAACTCATTCATTGTTTTGCAATTAAAAGTTTTTTGCTTCACATTATTTCACCCTCTGATTCAGCACTTTATTCTGATATTAAACAGTCAGAGGCAGTGTGCTTTTTCCCCCTCCATATCTTCATGTACTTAAGATAGAATAATGTGCCTTATATCTGCAACTGTTCAGACGTGACCATTGCTTAGTTCCATTCTCGTTAGTGTTTGTAGTATACAAAGTCAACAGGTTCTGCTGTCCAATTTGGGAGAGCACTGATAACTCTGACGTTAATGTTAAAGGGGCTCTTTTAACCCCCCAAAAGTGTATTAGGAATACACGATGTAAGTATACTTCGGATTTTAAGTTCTATTTATTTGATGTTAAAATAATAAATTTTTGTTAGGAATTTGTGTACCTTTAAATTAATGAAAGGTATTGACAGACAGTGTCTAGGATACCCAGAGGCCACTTGTAAACGTACTACACATTCAACAGTGTTTTCTCTTCTAGTAGCCAGAGAAGTCCGTCACCTGGTCCAAATCATACTTCTAGTAGTAACGCATCAAATGCAACAGCTGTACCGCAGAATTCATCTGCCCGTCCTGCGTGTTCATTAACACCTACGCTAGCAGCGCACTTCAATGAAAGTCTCATCAGACATGTTCAAGGATGGCCTGCAGATCATGCTGAGAAGCAGGTATGTCACGTGATCCAGCAGGTGTTTCACCTGCGGGTGACTGGCAGCTTAATTCTACCTGGAGAAAAGCCAGTCTGGACCAGTGGATTCAAGCTGTATTTAAAGCAACGAATTTCCAGTTAGATGGTCTGTGGTCCCTCTATAAAATGTTCCAGTTAGATGGTCTGTGGTCCCTCTATAAAATGTTCCAGTTAGATGGTCTGTGGTCCCGCTATAAAATATTTGATGTGGATGTTTGTGAGGTAACTTTTTGTGCTTTCACATAAAATATTTTAATTATCAGTATAGCCCCCATTATCAGGTGCTCAGCATTTAGCTCTGTGCTAAGTGCTTTATGTTTGTTTTCTCCACTTTCTAAAACTACTAAGCAGTGCAGATAATGAGTTTTCCATTTTACTAATGAGGCCTTTAAGACCAAGTAGATTTATACTAGGGTCACGCAGTTACTGCAGTGTTATGACTCAGAGCCGTTGTGCTTTTTCTACTCAGCCGGCTACTCTGATAGTTTTAGAACCTGTTAGTGCAGTTGACCCTTGAACAACTCAGGGGCTGGGAGGCCAGCCCTCCACGTAGTCGAAAATCCGAGTATGGTTTATAGTCAGCCCTCCAGATCCGGAGTCCGTCGTCCGCAGGTTCAGACAAGCGTGGATCGTGTAGTACCGTGGTGTTTATTGAAGAAAGTCCACGTGTAAGTGGACCTGCACAGTTCAGATCTGTTGCTCGAGGTTCAGCTGTCTGTCCCTCCAGACTAGCTACTGGAGTTAGGAAACACTTCTGCTTTGGGATGAGGGACCTTAGGACATTGCAGTCACTGCCGTTGGCTTTTCCCTTTTATCACATGACTAACCATCTGAAATGTTCTGTAAGTTCACGGAAATGCATTGTGTATCTCTTGATACAGGGATACAGTAGGCCCTTTTATCAGTGTTAATACCTGAACTTCACTTTGGCTGATCCAGCATCTTTATTTAACCACAAATCATGAGTCCTTCTGTCCCAGCACTGAACTACTGTGAGATGGGAAATACTATCCTCCCAAGGAAACCTGAAGGGGAAATCTTAAAATGGACACCTTCCACCATTAGAGACAGTTCTTTAAAAGAAACTTAGATTCATGAGCATTTTTGTGGATTTAAAGGAAAAGATTTATTTTGTAATCTTGGTATAAAGTTAAACTCAAATTTAATGTTTTATTTTTTGTATGTGAATATGACTTATATTTCATGAGATTTTCATTTCTTTAATTATAGGCATCGAGATTACGAGAGGAAGCCCATAACATGGGAAGCGTTCATATGTCGGAAATCTGTACTGAATTAAAAAATTTAAGATCTTTAGTCCGAGTATGTGAAATTCAAGCAACTTTGCGAGAGCAAAGGTAAGCCTTTCACTGAAATGAATTTTTTTCTGTTTTTTTTAGGTAATGCTAAAAATTATATATCTTAAAATAATTAGATCTTAAATTGGACTAAAGAACGTAAGTCGAATTTCATTTCTGAAATTTAAAGTTCTTTGATATATCACATTCCATGATACTGTAAACTGTGTTTTCATAATTTAATAGTATTCCTGGCGAATGGTAGTGGCATCTAGATTTTATTTCTCTTAACCCATGGTAAATGCTTCATTATTGGACTTTTTCTCTTGCGTTATGACAGTATACGGTACCAGTAATGTTTCATTTGAAAAGCGGGGTGTTGACAGCAGCGAGTTACCAGGAGCCCCCTGTTCGACTGAGGGCAGCGCTCTCTTGCTGAGGGTACATACTTCAGTTGAAATTCAAATCGCTGTTGACATTGTCCTCGCAGCATCGATAGATCCCTTGGCAATTACATTAAGAATTTAGTTGTCCAGGAAGTTTAATGATATATATCTGCTTTCTTTAATTGTTTTCACTTAAACTCTGTCTCATATTTCTTAATCTAGTATCTTACTCAAGTAGGATTTCTATATCGTGTTAAATAGTACAGATATTTTTTTTAATGCCTATTACAAAATCGAGGACTTAACTTTCATTGGCTTCACTTCCTGTCTATATTGAGTGACTGGGTCAATAAGTAGAGTTAATCTTGTCATGAAATCACAAAAATTTAATAAATGCCAAGTTGGGATTTATAGTAAACTTGGAAAAGTGAGTTTTTATCTAACCTTTCAACTACTGAAATGTCTGGAGGTACTTGTTGAATATCAGTTGGGAATTTTCTACTCTAGGATTGCTCTGAAAGTACTTCTGACGTACATAAAACTTAACTTTATTTTGGCTTGCTAGGCAGGCGATACTCGTTAGAGCAGCTTACTGAAGCAGTCAGGTATCGTATCAGTCACGTGTCATGTATCATGTTTGACTGTACACAGATACCATGCTATATCAAAGCAGTAATCGTCATAGTTCACAGAAGAAAGGGGTCAGAGAGGAACAGTGTTAACAAAGTTCATGGAAATCGAGTCAGCTGTGGAATTTGTGTTTTAGTTTTTGTTTTAGATATGCATGTCAGTTGGACTTTGCTCCATTTTTATGAACCTACATTTATGTTGAGAATTGTTCTTCAGAAACGATTAGCCTCTTGCCGCTCGTTAATTCTAGGCTTACTATATTGTGGTCCAGAAAACATGCAGTGTAAGTTTATCTCATGTTATCTGCTGCCTTTTGTGTCTGGTGATGATACAGTGAACAGTTACCTTTTAAGTCAGTCATTATATTCAAACTAATTATTGAGAACGGGTTTTAGGAAACCTTCTAACTTTTGTCATCCTGATACTTTAATATATGTAATGTTTTCAAATGGTGATTTTGTCCTAACTAGACTAACCAGTTTTAAATTACTTCATCTTAACTAGTAGTTACTCATTTTCTTTGTAAAGCTATCTTTATAGTTGAAAGCCTGGTTTTTCTGTAGCGTTTATAGTGACCACGTGGGTTCTAACGCCCTCTCTTATTTTTCAGGATACTATTTTTGAGACAACAAATTAAGGAACTCGAAAAGCTAAAAAATCAGAATTCCTTCATGGTGTGAAGATGTGAATAATTGCACATGGTGTTGAGAACAGGACTGTAAATCTGTTGCCCAGTCTTAACACTTTTGAGCTGCATTTAAGTAGACTTTGGACCGTTAAGCTGGGCAAAGGAGATGACAAGGGGTGGGGGTCTGTGAGATTCAGTTCAGGGGAAAGATACAAGATGGATTTGTAAAACCCTTGAAATGTAGATTTCTTGTAGATGTATTCTTCACATTGTAAATATGTTTTGTAGAGTGAAGCCATGGGAAGCCATGTGTAACAGAGCTTAGACATCCAAAACTAATCAGTGCTGAGGTGGCTGAATACCTAGCCTTTTACATGTAAACCTGTCTGCAAAATTAGCTTTTTTAAAGAAAAATTTGGGGGGTTAATTTATCATTCAGAAATCTTGCATTTTCAAAAGATTCCGTGCAAGCGCCAGGCGATCTGTGTCTGAGGATACAATTTTGAACCATATGGGCAGAGTACAAAATACCATGAAGCAGCGGTTTCCACACTTGCCCCTGATCAAGAGCAGTGCTTCGCCGTTTGTTTTGCAGAGAAATGTTTTCATTTCCCGTGTGCTCCATCTCCCTCTGGAATCCTTCACCTGATTTTATCCACTTTTTAAGGCTCCTCTTCCTCTCCTTTCTTAAGGCACTGTTGCCATGGCACTTTTCTGTACCCTTTGCATTCCTGTGTACAGTAGCGTAAAACTGCAGTGATTGAGCATAACCCACTTGTTTGTGTAAATTATTAAATCCATTTGCACCCTGTAAGAATGGACTTAAAAGTACTGCTGGGCATGTGTGCTGAAAGTACATTGATGGCTCAAATATAAGGAAATGGCCCAATGAACATGGTCGTGGGGGAAGAGGAAACAGCTAGTCAGATGTGAATTGTATCTGTTATAATAAACATGTTAAAACAAACACAAATTGTTATTTTTCTTTACCTTCGGTCAATGCATATTAGAATTTGAACTACCTGGGGATTCTTTGTCAGAACTATTCTTGTTGAACATTTATACTTAATTGAAGTAATTCCTTAAGGGAGGTTTTGTTTAAAGCGATTAACAGGAAATTGTGTATAAGAATATTTAATGAAATATGAAATTCAACAAGAATGATGAAGTCACTTCCCAAGTGGTTGTCATTTGTTAAACCCTGGTTTACCTGTCTTGCTGTTGATGCCGTTTCATTTGGAGGGTGTCTGTGCTGTAGCTCACTGTTCCGGTCTGGTGCTGACTGCTGTTCTCAGCATCACAACACGCTACATTTGTGTAATCAGAGCTTCCTGCTGTTACCTGGGAATGGCGGGAAGGCTCAGCTTTGTATATTGTTTCCTAAAGTATATTAAAATAAAAAAAGAAACTATTGCTACTATAAAATTACCTTGGCTTTTTTTTTTCTTTGCTAAAATATTGGTCACATGGCCTTAGCAAGACACTGCCAGTATTAAATCAGATCACAAGGGTTTCTTTATGCTGAAAATCCTCCTAATTTCAAAATCTTAACTTACCCAATTTAGAGGCCTTTTTTTCCTCTTGGGCAGATGTGTTCACGTGCTCTCAGAACCGCCAGCACCAAGGGCTTCTTTTGTGATGTTAGCCTTTGTCACTGCATTCTGGGATGCCGCAATTCCACGTTGCTCCTGCGCTTTAAGCATATTTAAAGCATGGAAGGTAATGCTCGGCGTTCTCAGTAAATTTCAGAGTGGTAAACTCTAAGCAATAGTATGGATGATACTTTCTAAAATACAAAAACGTTCCAGTGTAATTAAGAATTAAAGTCATACTGGAAACTGATTTTTTTTTATTGTAACTTGAGGATACTTTTAAAATGTAAGAAAAAACAAATGTTATCAATTATATCGCCATAAAGTGTTAATACCTGTGAGATTGTTGATTTGCTGGACTTGATAAGTGCATGTAAATGAAACTCGGGAGAACTGTGTTAAGTTAGAACCCTTACTGACGTAGGCCTGTACCTTTTCTGGAGAGATGATGTAGTAGGCAGATGTTTCCCAGTCAGATGGCAACTTGTGATTTAAGCTAACTTTGAACTTGATTTGCCAATTGTCTTTTGATCTATGTCGCCTTATTGTTTTGACTTTTAAAAATGTTTATATCCCTAAAGGAACTGCTCACATACACATATGTGATGCCTAATTTGAAATTTTCCCAGTGAATTTTTAAACAGAATTAAAAATTTTGTGGAAATATTTTTATAATATTTGATTCACTTATTCTGTAGTGAATTACTTTAAATACTGCACTTTAATACACACATGGTGTCCAGCTACTAACCTTCTTGAGGTAACCAGGGAATATTTATTAAAATAGGCATAGTATCCCAGAATATTCTCTATCTAGTTGTCCTGTTGCCATGGCTTTGAGCATGTATCTCATTTTGGTGGACACCTTGGTTCAGATAGTTTGCGAATAGAAATACAAATAGCCCCTGGGAAACCTCAGGGTTTTTATTTTTCTGTTTTAAAAGGGACATGAGTGGTGTTACATTCAAACCTTAAAAACTGATGTTGTAATAAAATGTATTTTGTGAAGGTGGGTCTGTTAGAGTCTTATCCCCAGGAGCCAGCCTCCCTACCTTTTCCCCTTTGTTTTCTGTTTAACTAGTTTGACTAACTTTTCATTTTAAAACTTGGGCTATATCTCCGGATTTTAAGCACACTGAAAACTCTGTCAGCCCTTTTTAAAGACATTGTGCTGCTTTTAATAGCCCAAATGAGTGGTTTTATCTTCCAGATTTTATGTATCTGCTTCACAGTTGTAAAATCTTGGAAAGGAGGTGCTTAAAAGTTTTCAAAGAATTAATTGTGAACCCATTTCAGAAACAATCTATTGTTGTCTTTAAACACAACCTTAACTTCGAGGGATTATTTCAACGGGGGGAGGGGGCAGGGCGTGAAGTAATTCACTGCAAACCAGAACTATTGTAGTTCAGGACTTAAAGCTACTGTGTTTAGATGTGGGGTTTGAATATACGGATTTCTTTTCAATACCTGTAAATACGGCTATATTCTTGTATTTGTACTGGAGTGTACAAAATGACACTGAAAAGTAATAAATATGTTTTGACTACATTGTGCAGTTATTTCAGAACAGTCTGTTTTGAAAGAGTGCATAATTTTATGCGTTTGAAGAAGAAAACTTAAGATAGCAGGTTACTACAGCATTTTTAAAGAGTGGTGTTCCAGTCGTGTTTCATATAATGTCTTAACTGCACTGTTTGAGTGAAAAACTTGGCGTTGGGATTCTTTAGATGCCGTTATGACCTGCTGTACCCTTTGCCCCCGATGCCGAGCTGTGGGAGTGCCCCAAAAGTGCATCCTGCCGAGGTGAGCGCGTCCAGGCCCTTGGCTTTAAGAATCCCACTCTTAGGTCGGGTTCACCCAGGTTATCTGCAGCCCTGGTCTCTTCCTTGAGCTCCCCACAAGTTAGTTTAACACTTGCCTTACCACGCATGGCAAATTCTCTTAAGAAAAAGAGGAGCTCTTGCACTTAAGAATTTATCCTCCCCTGTTCCCCGTCTTCAGGGGCCGACACCGCGGTTCCCCCAGTTGCTCAAGACCCAGACGTTTTTGTTCTCGCACGTGCTCTGCCTTCACGATGTGCTTTGGGCCTGAGAGCCCCTGCCCACGTTTGCCCCTCCAGCCCAGCCCTCGGTCCTCTTGAAGGCCTCCTGCCTTCCTGTCCGCGCGCACGCACGTGCACAGCCTGCTCTCCGTGTTGTCACGCTCAGAACAAAACCCAGAGCTCCCCGGTGGCTTTTGTGTTCAAGCCCCGAACGTCAGCGCTGTCTCATGTCTGGTTCCTCCCTTGCTTGCTGCAGTCAGTCCCCCAGGGTCCTCCGTTCTCTTGCCTGGAAAGCCCTGTTCCCAGAGGCCTGCACAGCTATAGCTGGCCGCCCATTCAGTCTCTTCCCAGAGGCCTTCCCCGACCTCCCATCCAGATCAGAGCACCGCTCTCTACACCTGCATGCTGGTATTCTTCAGAAGATAGTTACTGAATGAATGATGAGTGTTAAAGGGCTATGGACAGAATCAATTTAAGAGGATTGATTGGCAAAGATTACGGAGCTTTTCCTTCAAGTTGTAATTTTGGTCCTCTCACCTTGGGAGATAGGAACGGAACAGCAGCTAGTTTTGTATGTTTTCCTTTTAAGAAATGACAGTTGGTTACCAAAACCGAACTCCAAACCCATTTTAATTGCTAGCATTGTGAAGTGTGCGCTCTCTCTCTCTCTCTCTCAGGCAAGGTTAGTCAGTTGGAACATATTTTAAGATTCAATAAGCCACTGAGAAGCAAGATGCTACTTCTGATGGGAGAAGCCCGGGTGTGGCCGGGTGAAGGGGTTGGAGACTGGGTCCAGCATCACAGGGGGGGAAGGTTTGCTAGGCCCATGTCTTCGGTTCAGATGATGCCTTGACATCCAACCAGATGCTTCTTTCAGGACGGGTGTTTTAGGCAGAAAACACGTGCTTCGCTCTGAGATGTGTCACTGGTGGAGGAGCGCCTTTATTACACACGTCCACCCTAGAGGAGAACAGCTGGGGTGGGAGAATTCCCTGCTTTTGCGACTGGGTGCACCGCATCAACAGGTGTCTCTCTCTTTTTTTCGTGTGCCTACTGTTTAATTGCCCAGTTTGACCAGCCTGTGTGGGTGTGTTGTGGCCTCACGTTTTCTCATCCTGTTGAGGTAGTCCCAGGGTTATTACCTCGGATGAAAAAGGCAGACTGCAAGGACAATGATGTTTGTTTCTTTACTGTATTGTGTATTCCCATCACCTAGAAAAGTCAGCACCTAGTGCATGCTCAAATATTTTTGCATGAATGAGTGAAGTAAACATTTTAGCTATGTGCTTTGTAGGATTGGTCAAATTTGTATTTAATATTTAAATGTAATACATTCAAACATTTTTATTAAAATTCATGATTAAAGAGGAGAGCTTGAACGGAGTCATTGTGAAATATCAACAGGCCACTTCCTTAAATTTCACTTTTTTTTTTCCATTCTGATACCTTGACATTTTATCATCTTTTTGAGCCGAAACTGTTAAAAGTGATAAGCAGAAGATAGTTCCATGGTTGGAGAAGCTCTGATTTTTAAAATGCCAATGCAGAATCTCAGGCTCCATCTCTACCTGTTTGACAAGCACAAGGGTTGCAAAGATATTATGTAAAACACTGATGATGGAATTACAGCGTAAGATAGCTGATGAAATATCCCCCAACGCTTAACAGAACAATAGCATTTGAAGAGCCAAAATATTCCTCCACAAACCTCAACACAATGAAAAGAGTACAAACCTGTCCTATAATCTGTGAAAGGTGACAGCTGGTTAGAGAAAAGCAGATAGAAAATTTTGGTGGAGTTTAGCACGTCCAGTCACCCCTGACTTAGGGCCCAGCCAGAAGGTAGAAGTCACCCTGGGTATTTCCAAAGGAGGGAAATTGAAGCTGGCGGGGGGTAAACCAAGGCAGGCCTGACTGGAGGGAACAGCGGGGCAGCGAGCGACCTGGAGGGCAGACAGAGGGGCAGCCCTGCCCGGGGAGCCGGGTCCAAGGCAAAGGCGAGCCCACTGAGGAAGATGCCAGCTGCGCAGAGAGGGAGAAGGCCCACCTCCCCACCTCTGCTTCGGCCCACTTCGGCAGAGCTTACCCAGAAGCAGGACGGCAAGAGAGCCCGGCACATGCTCTGCAGCCCTGAGACGGGAAGAAACGGGAGGAAAACGGACCTGAGCGAGCAAGCAGATAACCGGCTCGAGCAGAACAAGGGACGAGAGAAAGTGCCGGTTTCAGCAACGCTTCCAGGCAGGACGTGATGCAGCACCGTCTGCGAAGTTCTAACAGATGTCTGAGAAACTGTATTGTGACCCAGATGTTACAGTTAGGAAGTTGTTCAAATATAAAGACAGCAGACACTCCCAAACATAAAAGGGTCAGAGACCTTGAAGAAAGCAAAACTGACAAAATCTAACCAAGAGATGAAGGGAGAAGGTAGTGAAGCACCATTGGCGACGTGGAAGCAACCTAGCCCTGCGACCCCGGAAGACGGGGCTCGAGGCTCGTGATGTAGGAAAGCGCGGCAACGTTGGGATAAGGAAATGGGAGGAGATTCAGGTGCAGTCATTGGCTTCTCAGCAGGGAGAAGACAGGAGCTGATCAATAGAAAGATCTCTGTATGGGCAGGTCAAGCGCTTGCTCCAGCCAGGGCAAAACAATCATCATCTGAAAACATAAATGCACAGAAAGTTCAGCATTCAATACAAAATGCCTAATACAGAAATAGCTGCTGTGGAGAAAACAAAACACGGCAATAAATTAGAGACCCGCAAGGGAGGGAGCCTGGAAAGGCCTCGCCTAAGACGTGACCTTGGGGCTGAGCCCCGAGGAGGGAGCAGAGGCAGCATGTCAAGCTCCACGTCACGCGAGGCTCAGCGGCGCGGCACGGGACGCTGTCCCGGACAACCGCGTGAACAGATACACGCTCGTATCACCTCTGTTACTTCCAATACTCTTCGGGAAACACCACTGTGGTTTTCAGTGGTGCGAGGAAGCCAAGCTCAAGGGCGCTGGCTGTGCAACTGTGCGCGTGTAATTCCCAATTTTGTGTTTAATGACTGCACGTTGGCGGCTCGAAATTGGCCACGGTGGTAATATGGACACCATGGAAATGGACTAACCCTCAAACCAGGCTTTACCCCACCCCCCGGGCCTGTTGTTAAGTATTCACCAGCACACTTCTGCATATCTGACTAGCATTATCGCCCTACCAAATCTCTAGTTAATAAAAACGTGGACAAGTCCCCAGGCCAGTCTCCCCTGCCCTGGGCGCGACTACAAGGAAAGGCAGTGGGCAGGCCGCTGGGCCAGACCCTCTCTCGGCCAGGACCGGCCCCCTGCGCCCTGTCAGTTAGCACTTTCACGGGCTCCGTCCATGACCTCAGTTAGGGAACCGTGCGCCGCAGGCCTAGAGGGAAAGGATGGGGATCCAGGCATGAAGCTCGCTTGCAAAGGGCCTTCTCCCTGCCTGTGTCCCCCTTCGACGGTGCTTCCAATTATATGAAGAAGTGGCACACTTTTTTAACGCTTTACTTCAGCTCGGGGTTTGTCCACAGCAAGAGTGTTTGGGTGACGGGTGCGGTTAACTTACCTCTGGCTCACGTGGTCCCGTCGGGAGCCTGCAGGGTTCTCCTCTCCCACACACGCTGTGTCCTCTGCCCCAAACCCCACCGGAGAAGGGCCAGCCTACCCTTCGGGGCCCTTCCCCGAGTCCCTTCAACTATTGTCACTTGCCATTTTGTTTCTGACTCCTCTCCTGCTTTGGTGTAGAAATAGAAAAGGAATGTCAGCTGATCAAGAACGGAAAGTGAGCATCTACAAGGAAAACTGTCCAGGATTGAGAGGGGATGGAGCGGCGCCTGTGTACCAACCGGGAGAGAGAGAAACTGAGCTCAAGAGACAGTCAAGTCTGAGACCTCCCTGGTGGCCCAGTGGTAAAGAATCCGCCTTCCAGTGCAGGGGAAGCGGGTTCAATCCCCGGTCAGGGAACTAGGATCCCACATGCCGCGGGTCAACTAAGCCCGCGCGCCACAACTACTGAGCTCACGCGCCTCAACTACTGAGCTCACGTGCCTCAACTAGAGAGCCTGCGTGCGGCAAACTACAGAGCCCACGCGCCACAACTAGAGGAGAGAAAACTGGCACGCCACAGCTGGAGAGAAGCCCGTGTGCCTCCACGAAGACCCTGAGCGCTGCAACTGAGACCCAGCGCAGCCAAATATAAATAAATAATAAATCTTAAAAAAAAAAAGACGAGCCAACTCAAGCCAGCGCCTGTGCTGCAGGCCAGCGGGAGACCCTCTCCCTGCAACCTCTCTGCTTCCAGTCAGTCAGTCATGTCCATCATCTTCTGTCTAATGCCGTGCAGGGTTGACCATGTTTTGTTTGGTTGGCTCCACCGAGCTTATCAAGCAGGCAAAGCCACTGATCTCTAAGAAGGTGCGAGGCTGCCCTTGAGGCTGTTGGCTGGAATCCAGTCCCCCAGGGTCCGATTTGCCCATAAGCAGCACACAGGCCCCGAGGAGCCCCACGCAAGGGCACACACGGTCCCCATTCCCGAATCTGGATACTGACATTGGGAACATGCTTGGCCTCTCTCCTCGCCTGTCCCAGTGACGCTTGTGACTTTTTATTTTGCAAAATGTCAGACATATGAGGCGTGAAGAGAACTGGCCAACGGACACCTGTGTGCTACCATCCGGAGTCGGTCACATTGTCATAGCCCCGTTCCCTCCCTTCCCCCCAGACCATCTGGAAGTCAGTTGTAGACATTGCAGCACTTACCCTCCACACTCCAGCGTGACTCTCCCACAGGTAAGGATAGCACCTCACATAACCAATAACACTATCACAAGAACAGATACCATTTGGTGGGGTTTGGGAGTTAAGGAAAATTAGAGAAACATCCATATGGAGGTCAAATCAGGGCTGCTTTGGCTTTCCACTGTGTAACTTGGCTTTTAGAGTCGTTCTCTACAAGCATACCTGAAAGTTTTACAATAAGCATCTTCTTTTGCAGTCAGGAAAAAAACAAAGGGTTTGAAGCGGCATCAGGACCCGCAGATCTCAGCACGGGGCGGGCTGGGCCGTCCCGCTGGTGACACTAGGTGGCGGTGTTGGGCTGCTTTCAGGAAGGAAGGTCCCCCCGACACTTCAGGGCTGGGGCGGGAGAGGAGGACGGGGACGCTTTCAGAGAAGCTGCTAGAACTGCAAGCAGACCCTGAAGAGACAGGAAGGGGGAAATGACGGAGAACTATTTTAATGAACACACTTCTTTTGCGGGGATATTGAGTCAGCGCCGTCTCCGAGTCTGACCCACTGAAGTCAAGTCCAGGCTCCGCCATAGACTCAAGGAGGCTCTCGTTGCTGAGCGTGTGTAGGACCTGCTGCGCGGGACAGACGTGGCGACGCTGGGAAAGTCCTTAGCGCGCGCCCGACACAAAGCCCGAGCCGCGCCCTGCGGCCGTGGTCATTCATTGCCCCCCAACATCGAGTCCCTGTTGGTTTTATCCTCCTGAAAACCTCGCTGCCTCTGCTCTGGCCCACCTGTTTTCCAGAGCTCCCTGTGTGTCGGGCGGACAGTGGACTCCGCTTCAGGTTAGGGAGGTGGACAGCAGCCTCGTGTTCCGAGCAGGACTGCACATCCTCATGAGGTTTAGTCGTTATAGATTTGTGGCTTCTCTCCCGCCACTTGAGGAGCAAACCCCACAAAGGCAGGGCCTGTATGTGTCTCGTTTGTTTCCGGCAGTGTCCCCAGCGCCTAGAATAGAATAGGGCCTGGCACGTAAGTGCTTAATAAAGGTCTGTTGAATGAGTAAACCCCCTACCCCTTACCTGGAGGCAATCACACCCTCTGCTAAGTTCTCTCCCCCTTCATCCGAACTCTCACCGTCGCGTCGGACCTGTTGGTTCTGGAGCTGTCGGGATGGTAAGCAGTGCCCACGAGAGTAGCTCAGGTTTGCATCCGATGAGATGCCTGCCTTGGGCACAGCAGTTCCTTGGTTGTTTTTGGCTGTTTCTTTGGCTGTAGGTTTACTGTTTGGTGTTTAAATCATGGAGTTTTCAGAGCTGGAAAACATCCTCGAGGGCAGTATTCTGATGTCCCTATGGACAAGACACTTAGTTGTCCATGTGGAGGTGAGCAGTCTAGGGCAGTGCCTGGGACAGAGGGAAGGAACCCAGGAGGAAGTCATCTGAGCAACACAGAACCTGCAGGAAGGACGTGCTGGGCTGTTGCAGGAAGCCGTCTGCCTACCCTCTTCTATCCACCCTGAAAAATCCAAAGGCTTTGGCTGGCGGGGTTCTACTCACCACCCACTCTCATCATGCGAGTGGGCTTGAGTGCCACATGTGCCAGGACCGCCGTGCTGGCCACTGGACCGGAGGAGGAACAAACCAGGCTAGTTGGAAACAGGAGACAGGGAAGCGGGCCATTTGATGAGAGCGCCGGCAGGTGGATGGGGCGGGTCAGGAGTCCAGCCAGGGGATGATATTAGGGACAAGCTGAGAGTCAGCTGGCACCTGGGTACCTGGCTTTCCTTACCTGCTACGTTTACAGCCCAGGGTGAGATGCGATTAATCTCCGCTGGGAACACCGAATGGTCAGCCAGGACAGTCAGTGCAAAGGAATTCAGATAGACCTGAGTTCACATCTCAACCCTGCGGATTTCTAGCTCCGAGACCTTGTGAAAACCAGCTCTGGGAAGTGTGATCTTCCTCGCGGGTAACACGGGGATTGTGTGACCTGCTTTGAAGGGTGATTGTGACAATTAAATGAGAGACGATGGACGTAACGGAAGGTGCTGAATCGATGGTACTTACTGTCCATCTAATTTGGGGGAAAGCAGGCATTATTGTTAGTGGGCTTTGTATCTCTTAGGAGTTGGCAAGAATTTAAAAGGGGGGGAAATAAAAAAATAAAAGGGGGGGAAGTTACCTCAGTAGGCGGGTGATGGGTTAGACCGGCTTCGATCTGATCTTTGCTTTTCTGCTCAGATCCCAGAGGGAACAGAAGGAAGCAGAACCCAGCCAGGAGAAGCCAAACCTACAGAATGAGACAGATCCCTCTCTTTCCCAAAGAGAGAGGCCAGGGAGGGACGGGGTCCAGTATCTGCGGACCTGTGAGCAGCACCGTGGTGGCTCTAGAAACAGAGCTTGGGACTTTCTCTACCTGAAGAGGAAGGAAGTGGAACAATCTTCCCGAAGGGGAAGAGAATATGAGTTCGATGTAGCAGTTACCACCTGTGGGTGTTTCATTTTAACCAGGAACGTGTGTATTTGCTTCACCCTCCATCGGGCCTTCAGTTATACTGCCCTGTGGTGAGAAGCCATGAAGGGGATTTCTAGCAAATTGAACTACTTGGTTGCTTTTGTGTAGTGACTGCTCCATGCACTGCACTTCTCTGATCGTTCAGCTTTCCATCCCGGGCCAGTGCACGTACGAAGCCAGGATGTTTGTTACTTTTGTGGGGTGGCTACCAGCCGAGCCGGTGGTGCCCGGACAGCAGTGATGAGCCTCAGAGGTACCGGACCGATGTGCGAGGCAAACGCAGCCACGCTGCCTGGGCTACAAAGGCAGCCACCGCGTTCAGTCATCGATCAAGTCCCTGCTACAGATTGGGTTGTCGCACAAGATCATCTCCGTAGCCGCTGTAACGACCCTGCGGGGCGCTTGTCCTCTACCCGCCCAGGTAGCGGTGGAGTGGCTGGGAGTTAGGCCAGGTCTGTGAACCGGACCAAGCCACCTGCCCACCCTCTGCTTCTCTGACAGGGAGCTGCACGAGGGGGGGCTCTCCTGCCCTTTCTCGCGCAGTATGGCCCCTGCATACGAGCCTTCAAGTCGCGAGCTCTCAAAGATGCGAACGTGCGTTCGCGTGCCCAGTCACGTGAGTTAGTTCACGTGTCTGGCGTACGTTGTCACGTGCGTGCATCCTCTGCAAGTGGTCGTGCTTTTGTGTACTTTACAGGACTGTGTAGACCACAGTAGTGCAGCATCTTTATTTCAAGCCCAGGATGTCCGGAAGCGAGCGTGAAAGCAGTGGTATATAGCCGACTGTGTTAGTTGGATACCTAGGCTAACTTTGTTGGACTTACAAACAAATCAGACTTACAAATGCGCTCTTGGAATGGAACCCGTTAGGATGTAGGGGACTTCCTGTATTTCCTTCCGTATCTGGCTTAAGCCGGTGATGCCGGTTTAATCCCGGTTGCGCAGTCACCGCCGAGGCGCAGACACACCTACGAGCTAGCAGGAAGCGGGGTTCGCACCATGGGCTCTGGGGGTCCCGGCAGCACTGGCAGGGCAGCTTCAGGGCCCAGTACGAGCTGCAGCGTCTGTTGGTAAAGGGTGACATTCTCTTTGCCCATTCACGCGGCAAACATTAATTGAGCGCCTTCTCGTGCGCCAGGAAATTTCCCCGGTGCTTGGGCCACATCACTGAACAGCAACCCCCCTGCCCGCTGGAACGCGCACGCTTCCACGGGAAAACAGACAGCAAATGGTAAACATCACACTTAAGTAAATTACGTGGTGAGTTAGAAGGTGATAAGTGATATGAACACAGCACAAGAAGCGCAGGGTGAGAAAATCCAGATGCGTGAGTGGTGCGGGAACAGACCCGTTTTATTTCATTTTTAACATTATTTTGTCTTTTGATTTTTTTGGCTGCACCCCACGGCACGCGGGATCCGAGCTCCCCGACCAGGGATCGAACCCGTGCCCCCAGCAGTGGGAGCGCAGAGTGCTAACCACTGGACTGCTGGGGAGCCCCATGTTGCCACTTTAAATAGCGTGTTGGGGGGTCAGCATGGTCGAGCGGTGACACGGAGCCAAGACTTGGGGCAAAGGCCCACCGGCTAGAGCAGGCCTGGCGTGGGGCGGGCGGAGCGATCGTCAGGGGCACCGGCAGAAGATGAGCTTGGATGGGTGGAGGGTTCAGATCACGTGTGGCCCTGGAGGCATGTAAGGAGTGAGCCAGGTCCGTTGGAAGGTTTTGGTTGGAGCAGATCACGCTTACGTCTTAGAGGGCTGTGTGCCGAGAAGAGACCGAACGGGGGTGCAGTGAGGGGAAAAGCAAGGCCCTTAGGACTACTGCAGCAGTCCAGGCGCGAGGTGCTGGGGGCTGGGCGGTGGCGGGCGCAGGATGCCGTGAGCACTGGGAAGGCGGCCGACCTCGCTGCTCGGTGCGCTAGATGCTGGGGGATGGGGGTGACCCCGCGGTTCTGGGAAGAGTGAAGCAGAGAGGTGGGAGGTGGCCCCGGTTGCTCCCAGGACAGGGCTGCAGATGGCGCGGGGCCGCTTGGGCACCTGCAGCGCTGGCACGGCGGGACGTGGCCTCCACGAAGGGCCCGGGATCGGGTGGAAGGACCCCATTTTCACCGCTCAGTCCCTGCGGCCCTCGAGGGGCTCAGGGGGGCACGATGCTGGCGGGTGAGGTGGGTCCGCTGGGGAATGTGTGTGTGTGTGTGTGTGTGTGTGTGTGTGTGTGTGTGCGCGCGCGCGCGTGCACGTGCGTACGTGTGTGTGCGTGGGCTGCGTGTGCGTGCGTGCATGCATGCGTACGTGCGTGTGCTGTGCTGCATGTGCGCATGCGTGCGTACGTGTGTGTGCGTGTGCTGCGTGTGTGCATCTGCACGTGCGTGCGTGCGTACGTCTGTGTGCGTGCGTGTGCCAGGGAAGGGTCCTGCCTTGGGCAGGTGGGGGCAGGGGCGTGACCACGCGGCGCTGCCTCGCCAGGGCCCCAGGCCCTCGGGGCGGCAGGGACCCCGTGCACCTGCCCACCAGGCCCAGCGAGGTTTGTTACGCCAGAGGGAGTAAAAGCCCACCTTGGCGCTGTGGGCCCTGCTGGGCCCTGGCTGCGGGACCTCAGCGTCCGGCCGGGCTGGCGGCTCGGCGGCGGCTCGGGGCAGCAGCGGGAGTCAGCGCCCTTCCTTGCGCCGAGGACCGAGGCTCGCCCGGGGCAGCGCGGCTCAGCTCCGCCGCGGGCGCCTCCAGGGGCCGCGACCTTCCCTCTCGGAACCGCCCCCGTGTGGGTGACGGGCTGTGGGGCCGCCAGCCCGACGCTGCCTGAGCCAGGGCCCCCGCCGGCCGAGCAGACGACCCCGCCGCCCGCAAGGAGAGCCGAACGAAGCGGGGCTCCGGGCTCGCTGGCGAGGTCGAGGCCTGTTTGTCCACGGCGTCCGCAGCCGCTTAGCAGAGTCCGAGCAGCCGAGTGCCTCCCGCCGTGAACCCAGCCCGCCCTTCCAGAAGGGTCGGGGCCCGAGGGAAAGGAAGGCCTCTTCTGGGGGGTCCTGGACGCGGGGCATGCGCACGGAAGCCTCCAGAAGACCACCAGAAAGGCAGGAAGGGGGACTGCCCTGGGGGCCTGGTGGCTAAGGGTCCGCGCTGCCAGGGCAGGGGCCCGGGTTCCATCCGCGGCCGGGGAGCTGGATCCCACTCGCCGCAACTAAAGAAGATCCCACACGCCGCAACTAAAGGTCCCACACGCTGCAACTAAGACACGGCGCAGCCCAACAGACAAACAAATACTATTTAAAGTCAAACGGAATAAAATAAAAAGGCCGGAAGGTAGGAGGGGAGTGAAGGAGCAAACGGAGGCGTCCCCGCCCGCGCGGCCGGGCCCCCCGGCGTGAATAAGCCTCCGTCCCCGCGGAGGGGGACGTTGCCGCCGCGCACGAGGGCGAGAGACCTGACCGCACTCTCATAACCCAGGTTTGCAGGACGTGCGGGAAACTCCTGGCCCCTCCGCGCTAGCTGTTCTGCCAGGTGCCAGGTAAGCATTTGGGAGGGACGCTTTCCCCTCCGGGGCCAGGTGGCCCTCAGGGAGGCTGGCAGAGGCGGGCCTGGTCACAGGCTCCGGCCCTCCTGCCCGGGGGTCACGAGCGCCCTGCACGCGCCACGGGGCGCCTGGGGTCGTGGCCTCTGCAGCCGGGGAGCTGCCCGCTCACCCGTCCTGCGGGCAGGACAGCGGCCCCTGGGCGGCCGGGGCCGTGCGCGGGAGTTCAGGCCTGGGCGGCGGCTCCTGGTAGAGGCACGAGGCAGCCAGCGAGGCCTCTCCCCGCCGGGGCGCCCGGGAGTGACGGCAGCGGATTCGTGTGGTCCGTCACACGGAGACCGCCGCCGCCGCCGCCGCCGCCGCCCCCTGCCACCTCTGCCCCCAGCTCTGCGACCAGGGCCGGGCCAGGCCGGGAGGGCGGACGGGCAGGGGGTGGGGGGCGGCGCTGCTGAGGGGGAGCGGGGCCGCGGTCCAGCTGAGGCTGCCGTGTCCCGTCCCTGCCACACCCTCTCCAGCCCGCGTGGTGCCCAGCCCTGGGCTCTGCAAGC
Organism: Stenella coeruleoalba; assembly: GCF_951394435.1. Taxonomy (NCBI): domain Eukaryota; kingdom Metazoa; phylum Chordata; class Mammalia; order Artiodactyla; family Delphinidae; genus Stenella; species Stenella coeruleoalba. The sequence goes on along the minus strand of NC_137147.1, from coordinate 181,497,836 downwards.
CGGGGCCCTGCCCGGCAGGACTCAGCTGCAGAGACCTGGAACGGGTCACGTCCGGAGACGTTCGGGCCGTGACGTCCAGTGGTCCCCAGACAGGTGAAGGGGCGTCCCCGCAGGGATGGTGCCTCCGCTGAGGACGCTCCGAGGGGACGTGTGATGTTTAAAATCCTGTCAAGGTTGTAGGTCTGGCAAAGCAAGACTTTACAGGCAGGAGAGTCTCTAAACCCCAGGAGGGCTGCAGAAAGAGGTAGAGGGCCTGCTGGGGCAGCCCGAGGGGCCAGACGGGTGTGAGTGTGGAGGCCTCTTCCAGCCTGGGGATGCGCTGGGATCTGAGTTAACGAAGAGATTCAGGGAGAAGAGCCTGTACAGACCAGCGGGCAGCTGAGAGACGGGCGCGTGCACGATGTGCGAGGTGTGCACAGGGGCGGCAGGAAGCCCAGCGCTGATGCTTTCTGATTCAAAGGAGGAGCGAGAAGCATGAGTTTTGTGACCGTACTGTAACTAGACACTGTCTGTGCCTGGCCGGCGTTGTCACCGGTGCCACTTGAGCAGACCTGGTGGCGGGGCCTGGTCTTCCTCCCAGAGGCTCGTGGGCGCCTCATTAAACACGAGCTCCGGCCTCAGCTGTGAAGCCCTGCTCTGGACGCCTTCTGCTGACGCCAGACCAGTGCTGCTCGAGCAAAGCTGCAGGATCAGGGCTGGGGAGGGTTTGTTTATCTAGAAAACTGAATCAGCCTTGGACCTAAAACCAGAAACTGTGACGTATCTAGACCAGAGCTGGGAAAACATCCTCACAGTGTTCCGAGCCTTCTGGTGGCATCTCCTCATTTACAGTTTATTTGGGATGGTGATGTTTAACGTTCTTGGACTTTGCAGAAACTTACTGTATTTCATGGCCTTCATTCACCAACCTCCCAGAAATCTGTATCAAAGCAAAAGCCTGTACTTACGGTGTTGGGGGGTTGCCTTCTGCTCTGAGTTCTCCTGTAGCCCAAGCATCTTGCTTGGAGACACTTGGGCTTTTGGGAGTTGGGGGTAGGACCCTGTGATAAGCGTGCAGACCTTCAGTCACTCAGTGAGAGCTTCTCCCTTGTTGAGGCAGGATTAAAAGGTCAGCAGCACTCAAAATATAGAATGGGGTGGCCTGTGCTGGACTTCTCGATTCTAAATGAAAAGACTGCAGTCTGTATATTCCTCTTTAAGTATTCTCTGGATGCCTTCCACAAGTTATGACATGTTGTAGTTTTATTATCCTTCCACTGGAAAACTTCTTTGTTTTGTTTTGTTTGCTTTCATTTTTATTTTATGTTTTTATTGAAGTTTAGTTGATTTACAGTGTTGTGTTAGTGTCAGCTGTACAGCAAAGTGATTGTTATATATGTATATGTTATATATAAATATATTAAGTTATATATATCTATTCTTTTTCAGATCCTTTTCCACTATAGTTTATTACAAGATACTGAATATAGTTCCCTGTGCTGTACAGTAGGTCCTTGTTGCTTGTCTGTTTTATATATAGTAGTGTGTATCTGTTCATCCCAAACTCCCCTTCCCCTTTGGTAACCATAAGTTTGTTTTCTGTGTCTGTGAGTCTGTTGAAACCTTTTCTAATTTCCCTTTTAACTTCTTCAATCTGTGGGTTGTTCAGAAGTGTGTTGTTTCATTTTCAAATATTTGGGGTTTTCCTAGTTATATTTTTATTATTGATTTCTAATTTAATTTCATTGTAGTCAGAGAGCATACTTTATATGATTTCAATATTTTAAAGTTTATAGAGACTTTTTTATAGCCCAGCATATAGTTTATGCTGGTAGAGGTAGCATGAGTACTTGAAAAGAACGCTGTTCTGCCCTTGTCAGGTACCTAAAAATGTAGGTGGTAGTGTTCAGATCCTCTTGTTTTTCTTGATTTTTGCCTGGTTATTCTATTAGCAATCTTGTCAATTGCTGAGAGGGGGCTGTTAAAATCTCACACTAGAATTGTGGAGACATCTCCCTTTCCCTTTAATTATAGCAATATTTGCTTCCTGTGTTTTGAATCTCTGTCGTTAGACACACACACATTTATGGTTGTTATGACTTTGGATGAGCTGATCATTTTATTGCAATGAAATGTCCCCTTTCATCTCTGGAAGTACTTCCTGTCTTTTTTTTTTTTGGTGGTGGTACGCGGGCCTCTCACTGCTGTGGCCTCTCCCGTTGCGGAGCACAGGCTCTGGACGTGCAGGCTCAGCGGCCATGGCTCACGGGCCCAGCCGCTCCGCGGCATGTGGGATCTTCCCGGACCGGGACATGAACCCGCGTCCCCTGCATCGGCAGGCGGACCCTCAACCACTGCGCCACCAGGGAAGCCCAGTACTTCGTGTCTTAAAGTCTCTTTCCTCTGCAGTAATGCAGCCCCTGAGCCGTCTCATGCCTGCTCTTTGCTGCATGTATCCTTCTCCATCCACTTACTTGCAGCTCACATGTGGTGTTGTATTCAACCTGCACTTCTTCTGGACGGTGCATATATAGAGAATCTCTATTCTGACAGTCTCTGCCTTTCAGCTGGAGTGTTTAATCCATCAATCTTTAACGTAATTACTGACATACTTGCGTTTGGATCCACCACTGAGTTTGTCTTCTCTTTGTCTACTCTCTTTTTGTTCCTTTTTCTTCCCCGCCTCACAGCCTTCTTGATCTCACCACCAGGCCTCATGGACGAGATTTGTATCTGCAGCCTGGGCCCCTCCCCTGGACCCCAGACTTCGAGATTCAACTCTCTCCTCAGCGTCTGTCTTTGGGCACCTAGTAGGCGTCTCACACCCACACCAGGCCCAGCCTCCCGACGGCCTTTCCTGCTCCTCTCTCAGTGGTCCCCTCGAACACGGTGGCGATTCTTCCTGGTGCTTCTTCCGCATCCCCCTTCTCCTGGTCAGCATTCGCCCCGTCCTTCCCGGCCTTCCGGCCAAAACTGGAGTCGTGCTCGACTCTTCTCTTTCTTTCACCCTCACATTCAATCCATGCGTCTCCCGTCTGTCTCATCTTCGACAGACACAGAACCCACTGCTTCCCACCACCTCACCTGGACATCCTAGACGGAGCACCCTCACTGGTCACCTGGGCCACAGCGCCCACCCGCGGTGGTCATCCCGCAGTCTGCTCTCAGCGCAGCAGCCAGAGGGATTCTTTGAAAAGCTAAGTCGCGCCTCTCCTCTGTGATGCAGCGCCTCTCACTGTAAAAGTCAGAGGGTTTACAATGACCTATCAGACCATTTCCCGTGTCTGCTCTGTCCTCTTCTCCTCCTCTTGATCACCCCATTCTAGCCAGCCCAGCCCCTTTACTGTCCCTCAAACTCTGTTTCTTGACTTTTTTTCGTTACTGCCTCCTCCGGGAGCAGAAGGGAAGTGCTGTTTAGATATTTTATTCCTAATGACCCTCTTACATCACCCCATGAAATCTTAGCGCCATAAATATACTGCATTTGATTATCTACCGTCTCTGTGTTTGTGCTTTACACCAGCGGTCCCCAACCCTTCTGGCACCAGGGACCGGATTTGTGGAGGACAGCTTTTCCATGGACGGGTTGAGGGTGTTGGTCGAGGCGGTCATGCGAGCCACGGGCAGCGGCAGATGAAGCTTCACTCGCCCGCCCACCACTCACCTCCTGCTCTGCGGCCTGGTTCCTAACAGGCCGCGGACCAGTACCAGTCCATGGCCTGGAGGTTGGGGACCCCTGCTTTACGCATTAAAAGAGTAAGCTTTTTTCGTCCTCCAAGAGTGAATTTCCTGCCCCTTTGGATGATGTCTCCCTGTTGAGAATGCGTGCTTTCACTCTTTGCATGTAGTTCTACCTCAGGGCCTTTGCACCTACTGTACCGTCTGTGCACAACACTCTTCCCCCATCGAGCGGTCAAGCTCACTCCCTCACCTCCCCCAGGACTTACTAAGATGGTCACTTTTCAGAGAGGCATCGCTCGGTCACTCTGTGGGAAGAGTGACTCCGTGACTCAAGCTCCCCACTCCCTTCCTGGCTCTGTCCTTTCACCTGAGCACTTGTTACCAACTGGCATCTCCACATGTTACTCACCTATTTTTTGTTGTCCCTCTGCCTTCACGAGAGTGCAAATTCCAGGAGATATTTGCGTTCGTCGATGGCTCCCGGATCCGGCCCATTTCCTGGCACACAGAACATGCCCTATTAAACACTTGTTGAGTGCACGCATGCCGTGCTCACCTGTGCGTACCTGCCTTCACTGTGTGGCCCCGTGTGCCAGCTCTTCCTCTTTTCTCCTTTTCATCTACCAAGTCCTGTCTTTGCTTTAAAGCCCAAGTCAGTACCAACGTCTCCCTGATCCCTTTCCTGGTTTTATGTCCTCAAGAATATTATAAAGTTTTGGACTTCCCTGTGGTTAAAAATCTGTCTTGCAATGCAGGGGACACCGGTTCGATCCCTGACTGGGGAATTAAGGTCCCACATGCCGCGGGGCAACTAAGCCCATGCGCCATAACCGCTAAACACCACAACTAGAGAGAAGCCCGTGCACCACACTGAAGAGCCCCGTGCTGCAACGCAAGATCCTGCATGCCACAACTAAGACCCGAGGCAGCCAAAATAAATAAATAAGTAAACATTAAAAAGAAAGAAAAGAATATTATAAAGTTCTTATACCCTGCACTCCTGGCAGGAGTTACAGAACTAGAATTAACTATTGAAGGCTGAACTTCTTTTCTTCTTGGTCTAATACGCCTCAAAACTATTCAGTGACACTACCTTTTAGCTCCAAGAGATGCTGGGTTATTCCTGAAACTGTGAACGTTTATATACCATCAAAAGACTGAGTGGAATGGGGGCGGGCTTCTGAGTTGAATGTGTGGACATAAAGAAAGGAGAGAAAACCATTTCATCTCCAGGCTGATTAACACCGTTGAAGTGTGCTTGGGTGGATTCAGCCGGCCTGGTGCTACTGGAAGTCAGGAATATATCTTCTTGCTGGTTTTCATTGCATCAGAGCATGTTGTTTTAACCCAAGGGCCTCAGGAAGTGCAGAGTAAATTGGAATGCTCAATCAAATAAAAGACGTCTGCTTAAACGGAGTAATGGCTGGTTGTGCCGCAAATGCTAAAGTTCAAGTTGACATTCCAGCCTGAGCTCGTAATGTTATTACTGAGGACCCTGTAGCAGGGGGAAGGGGAGAGGGTATCAGACTTCAGCACACTGGCTGGGACTTTTGTTACTTTAGAAGAGAATGAACCTTGTGATAACCTAACTCTTTTGTGGTTATTCATTTTCTCATGTGTTCAAAGGTCAGTCTGGGCAGGCCAGCAGGTGTCGATATACTTTGCCATTTGCTTGGTGGGCCTTGGCTGGTGGAACAGAAGTGCCTTGGGGAAATTGCAGTCCACGCCGTCCTGGCCATCCCATCTCTCCAGTGCTGGCGGGCTGGGGAGGGAAGGGCGATCCTGTAGCAGGAGTGAGGGAGGCGCTCTGTAGCCCACGGCCCTGCATTCCGGAGGCCGTGGCTCCCGGCGTCATCTGCGTGCTGTTGACCCAGGAATAGATCAGTGAGTCTGGAACCTCTCAGTCGAAAGAGTAAGTGATGGTAAACTGTTTGCCTCTGGCGCAAGCCCGCAGTCCCTCCTGTAGTATTTTAGTGAGTCCTCACGATGTTCCCAGGCGGCAGGAATTGTCTTCGGGACCTCCACTTGGTCAACGAGAAAGTGGAGGGAGACACTGAAGCGGGAAACACACTTTGGCATCACTTCTCGCATCACATAACCTGTGCAGCCACAGCTCCCGGCCAGAACCTCGGAGCCCTAGGGCCGCCCTCACCAGGTAATCACGTAACGAGGAAGCACGTCCTCCATGGTGGGCGTTGTGCTACGTGCGTTGCACGTGATGCCTTATTTTTCCTCCCAGTAACCTTATGAAATGGTTATTTTATTCCCATTTTTAAAATGAAAAAATAAAGGCTTAGGAAGACGTGAAGACTGCCACCAAGGGTATGGCAAACACACAGCTGCATCAAATCCATCTTTATTAAGAAAAATAAAAGACCGGAGGAGTCACAGACCTCGCCACGGTGTTGCCAGGGTGCAGCTGGCGTTTGGGGTCCAATTGTGCCTTCCTTATCCCAGTCCACTGCCCCCTAAACCCTGGGGGAGAAACACTTAGGGGGTGTGAGGCCAGGGGGGTTTCCAGGCAGAAAAGCATCCTCGTTGAACTGTTAACTCAGAAGCCAGTGCTTTGCATCCTAATCCAAGGTAATAGTTGAAGAGGCGTAACTGCTACCAAGTTTAGGTGAGAAGGTAGTTGGCTGAGTTTGTAAAACCCAGGCTAGGAAGACGTCAGGGAGAGACCAGCTGGCATCTCTGGGTGGCTCTCAGCCAGTTTGCTAGAAATCCTTTTGCTGAAACTCCTTTAATAAGCTTTTACTGAACACTTACTTTACTAATTGTTTCGCTCCTTTCCCTATGGCTAGCACTGTTCACACCCCAGTCCACGCGTCACCCCAGCCTTTGCCCTCCTCTGCTCGGCCCCTGCCGTTCGCCCAGGCCCATCTCTTTCCGACTGGTGCTCGGACACTCTCCAACTTTCATGTCGGCCGGGAGGCCAACGATGTTTGTCCTTCCCTCTCTGCTCAGAATCTTGTCTCAGGGCCTCAGGCTTGCTTGGACAGGGATTTGATTGTAAGAAAGAAAGCTCAACTCTCTCGGTAACGAGTGACTTGGGAGATCCCACTGGTCAGAGCCTGTGCTCCACCCAGCCTTGCCACATTGCCAATGAGGGATGCAGGACCCTGTGACGGGGTGAGAATCTCAGGAAGGAGCAAGGTTTTTAATCTCTCTTGCAAAAGCTCTATCCCGGGTCAATGTTTCATAACACAACAAGCACAGTCAAGTCCTTGTAAGACAGTCCATTTGTCCTCAAGTAGAAACATTTAAGATGATGGGTGATTTTTTTGTGTGGTTCCTTTATCCTAAAAACTAGGTCCACATTCCCTGTGGCTACACTGGAGCTGTCAGCATGAGAGACTCATCACAGGCAGCGCTCCCCGAAGGGATGACGGACGTGCTTGGGAAGTTCATCGCCGTTGATGGTGAAGGGTGTGTACAGGGGAGGGTGCCTTCATTCCCTCCAGTTGCAGCCATCGCTTTATACCACCTGTCTGCCAACTGTCTCCGAGGACTTGCTGTTAACCAAGTTAGGTGAACACAGAAAGGAATCCAGAAAGAGCTAAGAGATTTTAAAAATCAAATCTGAGAACTAAGTATCAAATTTTCCTCTGGCAATCTTATCCGGGGAGCCCTTCTCTAGCACATGGGGCAACGCAGAAAAACTATTTGATACTAATGATAATTGAAATATGATCTAAATTAATTTACTATTTCACTAGAGTGGCTGACCTTCTAATGCAAGAGTACGGCTTCTCGCTCAGGTTTCTACTGGGTTATGACAGTTGGGCCAGAGAAAAGGGCTTTCTGAAAAATATGGCTTTGCCTGTGTTAAGGTGATACCAAGTTAGCACCTCAAAGAAATAATTATTTGTTTAGAAATAGTGCCCCAGTTACCCAGAAGAGTATCTGGAAGGGTGGCTTGGTAAAGTGGCTCTAAAGCCTCGGGTGGTCCGGGGTCCCTGCTCCATGGCCTTTTAGCTTTGTGGTGCAGATCAAAGACAGCACCACTAGGAACTGCAGTCTCCTCTTCTGAAAATGGGGGTAATAATACCTCCCCTCTCTGTATCATAGGATTGTCAGGATGAACAAATGAGGTAAAGCAGAACTCTTCAGAGACCGTAAAGCGTTACGTAAATATTAGTTGTCACTACATGCTTTTCCGGAGGCTAACGCCAGGAGACAGGTCATAGGGTATCTGGCAACCTGGCAGCAGGTGTAGGTCTCAGTGTCTGTCTGGAGGAGCCTCCGTCTTGCTGGTGGAGCAGGTGTACAATCCCTCAGCCGTCTCTCACCGCGTCTTCTGGGCCTGGGGGCTGGGGGGTGGTACTTGGTGTCTCCTGTGAAGCTCAGGGCGAAGGTTCTCCACGTGTGGCAGCATGAGGAGCATATCAGCAACACCCGGGAACTTACTAGGAATGCAAGTTCTCAGGCCCCGCTTCCGATCTGCCAAATCAGAAACCCTGGGCTTGGGGCCCATCGATCTGGGTTTTTTTTTAATTAAAAAAAAAAAATTTATTTATGACTGTATTGGGTCTTCGTTGCTGTGCGCGGGCTTTCTCTAGTTGCGGCGAGCAGGGGCTACTTTGTGTTGCGGTGTGCGGGCTTCTCATTGCGGTGGCTTCTCTTGTTGCGGAGCACGGGCTCTAGGCACACGGGCTTCAGCAGTTGTGGCTCACAGGCTCCAGAGTGCAGGAGTTGTGGCGCACGGGCTTAGTTGCTCTGTGGCATGTGGGATCTTCCCAAACCGGGATCGAACCCGCGTCCCCTTCCTTGGCAGGCGGATTCTTAACCGCTGCGCCACCAGGGGAGTCCCCCATCAGTCTGTTTTAACAAGCCCTCCAGATGATTCCGACACTTGCTCACGTTTGAGAACCGTGCACTAGGTCTTGGAGCCTTTGCAGAAACCAAGAACAAGGACCCCGCTTTTTTTTAATTTTATTGAAGTCTAGTTGATTTACAATGTTGTGTTAGTTTCAGGTGTACAGCAGAGTGATTCACTTATACATACAGATATATCCACTCTTTTTTTAGATTCTTTTCTCATATAGGTCATCACAGATGACTGAGTAGAGTTCCCTGTGCTCTACAGCTGGTCCTTGTTGGTTATCTATCTTATACATAGTGGTGTGTGTTCATCCCAAGCTCCTGATCTATCCCTCCCGCCAAGTTTCCCCTTTGGTAACTGTAAGTTTGTTTTCAGAATCTGCGAGTCTGTTTCTGTCTTGTAAGTAAGCTTATTTGTATCATTTTTCAATTTTACTCCACGCTCGGGCACCACCCCGTGACACCTGTCTTTCTCCACCTGAAGGACCCCACCTTGCCGACCTGTTACTAACCCTCCGCCACGCGAGCGGGCATCACAAGGGAGGCTCTGGGTTCCAGAGCCTCAAGGGACTCGAGAAGCCGGTTTTTGGGTTGGCTCGTTTTGTAGCTGAGGGTTCTGCAGCCCCCAGGGGCTCCGTGAGAGCTGGTCCAAACCCAGAGCTGGGGTCAAGGTGACGCTCGGCCCGGGGCTCTTCTCCCACTGTCTTTCTTGCATCCCGATCACAAAGTTCCAAGTACTTGCTCCTCAGAGGAGGAAGGACCCCGCGGAGCAGCAAGGTCAGGCGGGAAGCGGGGCCCCCCGAGGGCAGGGCCCCAGGGGAGGTCGCGGCTACCTACCTCGTGGCCTGGAAGAGACGTCATCTGCAGGAGTGACTGGGGGGGCTCCCACCACCCTCCTCAGGAGGGAAATCAGGTATGGACCTCAGCCAGGAGCCCTGAGGGGTCCCTTCCCTGGAAACCACTTCCCTGGTGGGCGTGGGCATCCTGGCTGGTGTGAAGGCTATGATTCTCCTTGCTTTGGTTTATGTACCTAAACACGCCGAGGTCAGGGTCAGGGTCAGGGTCAGGGAACATTTTCTACAGGAAAAGGCCAAGGTCGGAGCAGAGGGAGATTGCAAATTGAATAAGCATCAGGAAAAACGGTCACTGACAGCTACCTAGGCAGGCTGGTTCCTGCAGCGAAAGCTGAAATCCAAGGACGACCCCAAACCCATTCCCAGAAATCCTCACTTCAGGCTCATAGGAGGTGAGTGAGGTCTGGGTGTGACAGTGATTCAATCACCTTGTAAACAGCTCTACTCTGAGCAGCAAAAGTTCTCTCTTCTCCTTTTCCCCTCTCCCTCAAATTGCTCCTTTTGTCAAGAGGTAATTTGGCCTTTCAGTATCACCAAAATGTTGCTGTGGACTTTCAGAAACGCTAGCAATTTCTACCCATACCCTGGTTCAAAGAGAAACGGACAGTGAATGTGGTGGCCCGTCACAGCTTCTCCCTTTGAGACGGGCCGGACGGTGATGCCCTGAGCCTAGAGTCTCTGTGGGAGGCTCAGCTGCTGTGACCCCCGGGGGGGAGGGTGTACCTGCGCTCAACTTCCTCAGCTCTAAAGTCAGAGACAGACGTGATCATTTCCGTGATTTAATTTAAAAGAGGCTGACGTGGCCTCACGTAGCTCTTACTCAGTACCAGAGGAACGGTTTGATTAATTTGATCAGTCTAGACGGGCAAGTCATGTGGGATTGGAGCCTGAATTATCCTGTTAGCCTCTTGGCTTTGATCTCGACGCGAATGAGAGTCAGGTTCTCAGGTCACGTGAGGGCGGGCTGTGGGGCCCCAGGCCGCGTCCGCAGCGCGCTGCCACCCTCAGTGCCGGGGAATGTCAGTCACCTTCCTTCGGTGTTGCTTGGATCAGGAGAGGAGGGGATCTCTGTTTTACTCATGTGTTTGGAGGTTTTCCGTTTGCTTTTGAAGGTTGAAGTTGGCCAGAAGAGTTTGTCGGTTTGTAGGAACAATGCTCACATTTAGGACTCAGAGGTTTAGGGCAATGCCTCCCGGGGGTTCTGTTCAGTAAACACAATTCCACCAAAAATACAAAAAAACCAAAGAATGAACCAGGGTGGCCCAGAATATGACCTCCTCCTTGGGAGGCGCCCTGGACTGCTGGCAGGTGACACAGGCCCCTCACAGGGAAGGGTGCTCTGTTCAGAACGGCGGTCACAGCCGTGGTCCACACCTCGCCTGCTGCCACCAGCTTCCCCGGCCTCATGCCCAGAGGAGATTGTTTGTTCCTGTCCGAGGCCCTAGGAAGGTTCTGGGAACAGGGCTCACAGCCCTCTTACTGAGGTCACCGCATGACACTGAGACACGTTCGTTGAAACACCGAGTCTCAGTTTCCCTAGAAGGACCTCGCTTTCTGTGTCAACAGCAAAGGGCAGCCGCCTGTCCTCCCAGGTGGGTGCTGCCTCCCTCCGGTCACTAGAGGGCGAGAAAGACCCAAGCCCAGGCCGGACCCTCTGGCCGGAGGGTGTGTCCCCTCCAAGAGGAGAAAGCTCTGGGCTGCAGAGACAGCGCGTCTTTATTCTCTGGAAAACAAAACTGCTAACGGCTGTGTGTGTTCCAGTGTTGGCTGAGGAATAAGGGGTTACCTTGGTGGGTTCTCCACTTCCTTGTTCATTTTTAAACAGTTTTTACGTTCTCTAGAGAGTGAACACAATTAAGTAACTTGAATGATGCAGTTAAGAACCCAAACGTGTGAGAAAAGAGCAGGTGGTGGTTTGGGGCAGAGGCCCTGCTCCGGCGCTGCTGCTCTGGCCTCAGAGGCTGTGACGCACGGGGAGGATGCTGGGAGGTCAGAGCTTTCAGCGGCAGGAAGGGCACAGCCTGGGCTTGGCGGTTCTGTTCCCGGTTCTGCGGGGCCCGGTCCCAGGAGCATCTCAAGGCAGACTTATCAAGAATTTAAAGTAACATGTTCCAAATGAGCCTGTCTAGGGAACATGATCAGACTCACAGACACAGAGGACAGACTTGTGGCTGCCAAGGGGGAGGGTGAGTGGGGGCGGGATGGAGCGGGAGTGTGGGATGAGCAGATGCAAACGAGTATATAGAGAGAATGGATAAACAGCAAGGTCCTACTGTAGAGCCCGGGGAGCTAGAGTCAATATCCTGTGATAAACCATCATGGAAAAGAATATAGAAAAGAATGTATGTATGTGTATAAATGAATCACTGTGCTCTACAGCAGAAATTAGCACAACACTGTAAATTAGCTCTACTTCAATTTAAAAAAAAGAATGGAAAAAAAATAACGTGTTAGCAAAAGCTGGGAAAATAAACTACAGCAGCACCGCGAAGAGAGCTGTGGCTCCCCAGCTCACCTCCCCTTCCCCCGTCTCTCCTTCCACCCTCCTCTGCTCACCTCCCCTTCCCCCGCCTCTCCTTCCACCCTCCCCAGCTCACCTCCCCTTCCCCCGTCTCTCCTTCCACCCTCCTCTGCTCACCTCCCCTTCCCCCGTCTCTCCTTCCACCCTCCTCTGCTCACCTCCCCTTCCCCCGTCTCTCCTTCCACCCTCCTCTGCCTTTTTTTTGGGGGGGGGTCTCAAGTTATGCTATGGATATGAAATGATTTTGGAGAAAGCGTGTTAAGGTTTGCTGAGTCTTTATCCCCACAGAAAGTTAAATCTGTCCACTTGTCAAGTGAAAGATGGACTCTGTCAGGACAGAGAGAAAGGAAGTGCTTTTCGGTAACACACGATGCAGGTTTGGGAGAACGTCTATGAGCTTGAAACGGTTTTGAGATTTTCTCTGTGGTCTTGTGTGGATCGCAAACTCGACTCAACAGCCCAGTTATCAGCTGTCTTCCTGTGGTCCATCTCCCCTTTGCAGCCTGCGCTATGATTACCTGCCAATGAACTAGACCTGCCAGGTTAGTAAAGGCTGGGTCGTACTATGTTTTTTTGTGAATTAGAAAAAGGCATCTCCTCTCAGGCAGTCAGGGCAAACCCCAGGTGCGCGGTGGCTCTGGGGATGGGAGCTGAGCCTCAGCCCTCGCTCATCCCCGCAGCGGGAAGTCCTGAGCCTCAGCTCTCGCTCATCCCCGCAGCGGGAAGTCCGGGGTCCGGAGCAGCTTGGCACAGTCTGCGTTGACTCTTCAGTCCTTAGTCCTTCATGAGTTCCAGGGCCCAGCATTTTCCCTACTTCTGGAAAGTGACACAGCGTTTCATCTATAACCAGAACCTGTGGCTGTAACTCTAGCATCTTAGTGTTGAAAGAGATTTTAAAGGGTCTCTTGCTCCAACCACTGGTTCACACGTCCTTCACCCGACTTCCTCTAGTGCTGGGGAACCACCGCCCCTCCCGGCTCCCAGGAGCAATCATGCCAGCAAGGTCTTCCTTACTTTTAAGTGTTCCTGACAGCTTAAGCAAGTCTCCTTTTTTATCCTTGAAAGTTTTCCCTTCGCATTTATTGTTAAGCGTGGCACTGAGTGCCTTTACCAATTTGATCACTTCTCAAAGACCTTTTAAGGTGCTCCGTCTGCATTAAGCTCACGTTCTAGAATGGTCTGATCAGTGCAGTTTCCAGTAGGACAGTCATAATTTGGCGGTGGACTTTTTTCAACTGGCACTGGCACCAAGTTGCCTTGTCAAACACCTGTGGTATTACCTGCACCTGTTTTTAAGGGACAGAGCTCCTAAGTGATAGGGTCAGGTGGCTGCTTTTGGAGGCCTTCGTAAGGCCTTTCTTGGAAGGTAGTAATCGCACTTTATTTGACTTGATAGAGAAGGTGGCGCTCGCTGTTTTGGACCCTGAGTTCACTTTTGAGGCTCTTCCACAGAATCTGGACATGATCTTAGAGATCACTCTACTGCTCATACCTGATGCATGACAAAACAGGCCTGGGGAGGTTTGTCCATGTTTGGCCCAAACCGCACACTGCTGGCCGGAGCCCTACGTACGCAGAGCCCCAGGAGCAGGGAACACCTCCCTCCTCTTCTCTGAGTTGGGAGCTCCTGAGGGACACGGACCAGGGACAGTGCCCCGCCACCTGCCCTGGCCGCAGAAGTTTCACACTTCTTTTCTGTGTTTTCCAAGTTTTCTTCAATGATGCATAACTTTTGCAATCAGGAAAAAATATATATTTTATAACTATATTTATATAAAACCGTGGTTTTTCCAAACACACGTAAACTCCCCTGGCCTCGTCTCTACAGCTGCAGGGTGCCACTCAGGAATGTCTGTTCCATCACCCTCGACTGCTTTGCAATAATTAAATGATTCCCGGAGCCCATTTTGACCAAGAGCTAGACAACAGTACAGCCCTTTCCCATCCCATCCACCACCGTCCTCACTCCCCCGCTGCCCCGGGCTTGTTCTGAAGACCCACATCTGTTCCCTGCGTTAAAGGGGACAGGGAAGGAGGTTTTGGTGCGGACGGGACTGAGAACTCCAGCCTGATGGGGCGCGATGGCACAAGGGTCGCATCGCCAATCCCTGCAGACTCTAGCCTGGGGGGATCTGTCCAGACCAGGAGAGTCTGCCCGCCGCTTGTTTACCAGGGGCGGCAGAGGACAGCTGGCCGGAGCCGGCAGGCGAGCGGCCGTGGGGGCGCAGGGGCGCTGACCTCGAGGGCGCGGGAGGAGCGGCGCTGCTGCGGTGCGCCGGGTCCCTGCAGAGCCGCGCGAAGCGGCGGAGCTGCTTGTGGCCTCGGCGCCGGTACCTTCGATGAGGATGCGGGGCTCTTCGCGTTCGCTCCCCCAGGGATCTCGCGCCCTCCCCGGGCCCCCCCCCCCCGCAGCCTCGGCCTCCCCTTGTCCATCTTTTCCTGTCCGATCCCTGCGGCCCGAGGCCTCCCTAGAACAGACACTAGCGTCCCACCGACGGGCCCACACGGCGATGCTGCTGCTACTTTTTTCTACTTGCAACGGAAGCTCAGAGGAACCTGCGTTAGCATTTATTTTCTGCTCACGCTAATATCTCCAGGTACTCCTCTGCTTCCAGTAAACCGGAAACCAGCACAAACGTGCAGAGCCTGGGGTTAGCGCTCCCGAAACTTCCCGGATCTGTCAAGATGGAAGATGCCCCCCGCCCCCTCCGCGGCTACCACCCACCACCCGCCCCCGCCCCCTTATCTCCCTTGTCTTGCTGGACTCCCTTGTCTTGCTGGACTCCTGGCTGCGTGATAGAAACGAAAAGATTTTAGACCTGGAAGGGCTTTGATTACACCTCGAGACAAAAATATGAAAACAGGGCTTCCCTGGTGGCGCAGTGGTTGAGAGTCCGCCTGCCGATGCAGGGGACGCGGGTTCATGCCCCGGCCAGGGAGGATCCCACATGCCGCGGAGCGGCTGGGCCCGTGAGCCATGGTCGCTGAGCCTGCGCGTCCGGAGCCTGTGCTCCGCAACGGGAGAGGCCACAACAGTGAGAGGCCCGCGTAATGCAAAAAAAAAAAAAAAAAAAATGAAAACATAGGTTCTTTTCTCTGCATTATCTGCGTCTATCAAGGGCCTGAACTCACCTATTTCCAGAAACGTTGCAGGGCTTCCGGGGAAGACTTGAAGGATTAGGGAAAAAGTAACGTCAGCATGTCAGCACCCCTCTCCTCGCCCCCCGCCCCAGTTTCTCCAAACATTTGTTAGACGGTCACCTAAAAGAAGGATGGCAGGGTTGAAAGCGTTTTGAGGACAGGAGGCCCTTCAGTAATCTTATTGATCATCCATAAAAAAGAGCGTGGTTCATGAGTAGCTCGTGGCAAGTACATCCGTAATCAGTCAGGGTTTTACTGGGAAATGCTTTCTTCTGACAGTGCGTTAAGCAGCATCAGACTTTTTTGAAAAATGCTGTTGAACTGGAGACGGGCGATCCAAGGGAGTCCTATGCTGAGGTGGAAGATTCTTGTCTTTCCCAGGACACCAGAGGCATGAATCATGGCTCCTGGGAGCAGCCCTATGTCTTGTGTAATGATAAGTTAGCCACCAAGTTGTCTCAGCTGATTCTTGGACTACCTACATTCATGGGAGGTAAACTCTGTTGGCAAGAGTCTTGCTGTGTTTAGAGAGACATCACCCTGCCAGCCTGGCTTGGCCGTGGCATCGTTTGTACCTCTGACCCTCAGCTCCAGGGAGAAGAGAATCCTAAAACCAGCTGGAAAGGCCTGAAGCAATCATCAGTGTATCCAGATGACTAAAAAATGGATCTGAATAAAGCCTTTGATTTTAAGGAAAATCATGTAACATTTCTATAGGGTTTCACACTTAAAACTTCATGAGATGGTCTCCTGTTCCTCTTGCAGGAATATCAGAGGCAGCTGGGCCACGCACCACTGCTGTCCCTTACGGGAAGGGGGAGGTGGGGCACGAAGGGGACAGTTCATTTCCCGGGATCACACACTGAATGATGGAGCCTAGGTACAAGTTCAGGTCTTCAGTCTCCTGGTTAGCGATGTTTCCTCATCTACAAAGTTACATCCTATCCACTGGAAATGCGCTCACTGGCATCTGCTTCTTAAAAATAAGACGCATTCAGGACCACACTGTGAAAGGCATCAAAGGGAATAAAGGAGTGATAAATGGGTTTTCTGGTCTTTCAGGGTTTATAAACCTCTTAAGGAGCCAGATGGAAAAGGAAAATTGAGTAACGATGAAAACAATGCTGCTTCTTTAGAGCCTGTCTTCATACTCCTGTGATTTTATGAGGAACAGCTAAGTGGTATGGGGTGGGGCAGAGCGGGTGGAACTCTAAGGAAGCAAGTGACTGCTTTGGCTTTTTGGTTGTAAAGTCGAAGGGTTTGGCTCACGTGTTCCATACAGACTGGAAGGCACCTTGGCCTCCGGTATCCAAACTACATGTGTGGAGAAAGCCAGATGATTATTTACCCCAAATACCCATCTCTCTCAGGAAACTAATAAAAAAGCTCTTTTAGTTGCCGCAGTCAACTGAAAAGACAGGATATTCAAGATGGTTGTCTATTAAAAATAATCCAAGTTCAAAGTGGTTTTTCAGTCCTGGATTCTGGAAATGTTCTGAGTCTTTAGTCCACGTAAGATGGGCCACCTTCATTTGGTTACATTAGGTTTTTTAATTTTAAAATTTGGACGTTTTTCAACTTTCATTTCTTTAAATATTTTCTCTGAGCCCCTCTCCCGGAATTTCAATTACATGTGTGTTAGACCACTTGACAGTAGCCACAGGGGCACCGAGGCTCTGTTCTTGTTTCTTCTGGCCGTGCCGTGCAACACGCGGGATCCTCGTGCCCTGACAAGGGATCGAACCCATGCCCCCTGCAGTGGCAGTGCAGAGTCTTAACCACTGGACCGCCAGGGAAGTCCCTTAAGTTTATTTTTGATGAGGGAATTCCCTGGTGGTCCAGCGGTTAGGACTCAGTGCTTTCACTGCTGGGGCCCGGGTTCAGCCCCTGGTCAGGGAACTGAAATCCTGATGACAGCAAACACTCAAGTGATAAACTCACACTAAATTAAGAATTTAAAGGAATGATCTTAATTCCACTCACTAATACTTCTCTTATTAAAAAGGCGAGTTAATGATGAGGGGAAAGCTTCTCTTTATAGAAGTGTTCCAGTTAATAAATGAACATAAAATAATAGAATATCACGGTTTTGCATTCCCCACTGAAATAATGGATGTAGGCAATGATTATCTATAACTTCACGTCACACAAATAGAGGCAAAGAGACAGAATGAACTTCTGAGAGAGGTACAATCATCATCTGGGAGGTAGTCTTACCAACTGAGTCTGAATCTGATGGAGACTTTTGATCTAACAACCAATTCACAGGAAATAATAGCAGGAAGGAGGAACGTGTTAAGTGACACCATGGAGATGCAATCAGCAAACTTTAGACCACAGAAAACCCTATAGGATAAATGATCTGATTGTTTCCATAAGTAACCAGCAGAGCAAAAAGAAAAGACAGAAGGGAGGTGGAACCGATAAATGTAAAGAGTCATAAGGACGTATCAGTCAATTACAACGTGTGAATCTTTATTTCAAGCCTATTCTAACAACAACAAAAAATAAAGATAAAAAATAAAAAGGCGAGTTAAATGATAAGCTTGTTTTTATGTGTGTATCATATATATGCCATGTATATATATATATATAAATGCCTTATGGTGCTGGCCTACCCACACTTTCCGGTCTTCCTGGTCCACTACCTTGATGACGGGCAGCAGTCGTGTTTTATATCAGCCAGGACCCTGCCCTAGCTGATCGGACCATAAACTGAGCATTTTGAGATGATCTCTCCCTAAGCTGAACAGCAACCTGTGTAACAGGGGCTTATGATTGTATAAAAGCAAGCAGAAGTTATGAAGAGCAAAAACTAGAAGTAGGGAAAGTGTGCCAGCTGTTTGGTAGAGAGGTGAGAAGCAAAGAGAACCCTGGGAAAATGAGACCCAAGTGTTCTAGTTTCCGGTTTCAGGGATACTGGCTTCTCGGGAAGATAAGTAATGCTTGTAAGTTACCAACTGGCTGTATCCTGACAATAAGGCTATTGTATCCTCCCAAGAAACCCCTCCTAAATTAAGTCATCTCAAGTGGGTCTCTCATTCTTTTAATTAAACAAGTTTGACTGAGCTATAAATGTGCATATTTTAAATGATATCTTTGAAATGATAGGCTGAAAATATAGGTAAGTGACACCAAACTATGAATGGGCCAGTGAAGGGTTACTTGTGTTTAAACAAATTCACAGCAGAATAAGAGCTTATGTGTTAGGTGACCAAATGGAACAAAGGAAGATTATCGAATATGGGGGAAAATGCACTGTAAGTTCTTCCCTTAATATCAAGGATAAAAACAAGAATTGTTCAGTGATGATCTCAGTGCCACCCTGCAGCTCTGTTCATGACTTCTGCCCACAGGAAACATTTCACTGAAATGCATTAAATGTTAGAAGATATGCTCATTTGGATGGCATTTCATTTCATGGGTTGAACACATACATCAAATTTCATGTGCATCTTGATACTTTGTAAACGGCAAAACAAATACTGTATAGCTAATTATTTCCTCAGACACTGTTGCGAAATAAAAACAGAGGCAGGGACAGAAACATGATGGCAAATACCAGTAATTACAAAGTTCCACTGCAAAGACCTCATTCTGTTCTGTTAATGAGATTTCAGTTTGGAAGATCCAGTGTTAGAATAGAATGGAATGAGGAGCAGTCGTTACAGCAGTCCCCCCTTTTCTGCAATTCTGATATCCGAGGTTTCAGTTACCTGATGAATTGTCCAAAAATATTAAATGGAAAATTCCAGAAATAAACAATTCATGAGTTTTACATCGCATGCCATTCTGAGCAGTGTGCTGAAATCTCGTGGTGTCCAGCGCCGTCCCGCCCGGGATGTGAATCATCCCCTGTTCCCTGCGTCCTATCCCTTAGTTACTTAGTAGCCCTCTCAGTTATCAGATGGGCTGTTGCGGCCGCAGTGTTGTGTTCAAGTGACCCTTATTTTACTTAATAACGGCCCCAAAGGGCAACAAGAGGGATGCTGGCAATTCGGATATTCTCTTACTGTGCCTAAATTATACATTAAAGCTTTTTGTAGGTATGTATGAATAGGAAGAAAACCCATAGAATATATTGGGTTTAGTGCTATCTGAGGTTTCGGGCATTCACTGAAGGTCTTGGAACATAGACCCCCCGGGTAAGCCTGGATAAAGGTGGAGCAGTGGGAACACAGGCCGGTTTTGGGCGGTGGGCCAGGATGCAAGGTTTCAGCCAACGTCAAGCGAGAGCCTAAATGTTTGATTGTCTAATGAAAATATCAGAGCTTTTAATTTTAATGGTTTGTACATGAACATTAGAAAAAAAATCCAAAAAAAGACAAGTATTGCCAGCTAAGGAGAGAGAACGCCAAATACTGTCCGTTGCTTGAACCTGAACAGCATTCTGGGTCAAGGATGTTCCGTTAAGCAGGAATTTAAGGTACTTTCTCTGCTTTAAAAGATTAATTTACCATTTTAGTTAAAAGAACAAAAGGAATCAACCTCGTTATTTGACATCAGATAGGCAGAACTAGCAGAAATTATTGAATGATTTCTAAAAGTTCTACTGGCTTAATTAGAGATTACATTCACATAAGTCAATAGAACAAAGGCTATATCAAGGATCACACAGAATATACTTGATACTATTTGATTATAAATAATGTCCATTGTTAAGTTCATGATGTTCTTTTACTCCGTTTCTTACTGTATTCTAAAGTTAGTTGCTTTAAAAATTCTCAACACAACAGATACTCTGTGGTATTTGTAAAACTCAATAGCATTTTTGCTAGTCTGTAGGAGGATGGGCATTTGGGAATGTGGGCTTCAGTCTTCCCCTTTTTTTCTAGGTCCTATCACACTGTGTCCTGGACTCTGCACTCTGTCCTTTATCTCCTTTTCCATTTTGGAGGAAAAAAGAAAAGAAAAAACTTCACTAGACACTCATTCCTTTGGGCTGGGCTAATCTCTCACCTTTGACCATATTCCAAAGAAAGTAAATTTTAGCTCTGCCCTCCTAACTCCTGAGAACAAATGACTTTAAAAAAACAAAAACAAAAAACAAAACTGCTCCTGGGAATTCAAAGTGTTATCTAACCTCTGTGGATTGTTGGTTGGTAGAAGATTTGTATAACAGGGAGAAATGTTAGAGTCTATCTCTAGACTGCAATAGTTTGTATGCTAGCCGGGAACTTGAACACAACTGCTTCTGAACAAAATGTACCGAGTTATTTTTCATCTGTATCGTGGAGAGAGGAATTGCTGAAATGGTGTATCACATATAATTTGGGGGAACAATGGCATTATTTGGGTAAGCAGAGATTGCTAGAGTATTTGCAGCTTTGTTAACAAAATGGCTTGGGACGTAAAAACCCTTGAGGTATTTGTTTTCCTATTTATAAGAAAAATAAAATTTAGAGTTTTTCTGTGTATAGGACAACCATGAAAATGCATCATAGTGGCATGTTGTGATTATATAGTATATATATGTTCGTATATATCATATCTAGAACACTGTTCAAAGGTAATAAAATAAAACTCTTACAATGTTTAATTATTTCGGGTTTTAGGTCCAAAATCAGCTTTCTGTTCTTGGGTATAGATAGCTGGTTCCCAGCTTATATTTTCACAATTTCCTTCATAAGAGTAAAAAGAAATTGTCCATTGATTTCATTTGTTGATTTAAATTAAAAAAAAATCCCACTAGATATTACTATTTTCGCCTTATCAACCTACCTGTGGGAAAGTAATAACCAAATTACATACAAAACACAAGTAAAATTCTGTAGAGAAGCAATTTTCCTTGAGCCTTAAATTGAATTAAAATGGTTGCTTATTCTTTCAACTATTGATACGGCCTCATAGTTGACATATTATCCCTAAACAAATTTTGATTTTCCATGTTGATTCAAACACTCTTGTTCATTTAGTTGAAAAGTCCATGTCTGCTCCAAAACCCTTAGATAAAGTGCGGACTTGTTTCTCGTAAAAGGAATTTTTAGCCATTTAAAAAGCCTGCCCATTAAACTAATAATGAAAATAAAAGAGGCAGAATCACTGTCTGATCATGATGTTCTTATTCTGAATTGTATTTGGAACAAAAAAAGTACACATCCTGGAATAACAGCAACTGATGTTAATTCAGTAAAAGGTAAGTATCAGAGCATGAACCCTTCGGGTTGAAAGTAAAAGAACCTTAAGTAACGAGAGGACCTTATCGAGGAGCCTGAGTTAACCCTGACGTGGAATTTAAGGACCGGAAGTTAGGCCAAGGACTGGGAATCCATCTGGACTTACGTCTTTGCCACCCTGCACATCTCTGTCCGTTTTCTCTTGCTTTGCAGACAGGTGGACTCTGAATTTGTTTGTCTCTCGTGAAGTGACCTCTAGAGACTGACCAGCACCTCAGTCTAAAGACCCCGAAGAGAGAACCTAATTGGTCCAACTGGGGTCGTGTGACTAGTTATGGCCAGAGGGGCACAGTGCCCTAGGGGACGTGCCTAGGGGACGAAAGGGGACGTTCTCTGAAGGGGGCTGGGAAGGCATTCAAAGTGTGTACTACAACACGACTTTCGTCAGCGCATCCCCCAGACCCTCTTCCATTAAACAGGCATTTTTATCTGCATCACAGGTAGATATGGTTATTTTCTGGGGCATCTCTGCCCACTCCTTGCTTCACATCTATGCTCCAGCAACAAAGAGTTGCTTGTAGTCCCAACTACCCATCTTCTACTTACCACCCATATGCCCCCTTGCGATCAATGAATTTCACGCCTAAGTTCCTGTGGTCCTCTGTGCTTGTAATGGTCCCCTCCCGATCCTTTCATTCTTTAGGCGTCATGGCAGATGTCACTGCTTGCAGCAGACCTTCTGGACTTGTTTCCCTTCCTGGGCTAGTTATCGCTGCTGTCTTTACGCATCATAACTGTGCACATCATCTCCATCATCCCTTGTTTGTGATTTACCATGTAGGTTCTGGCATCTTTTGGACCCCGCAAGCTGTGAGCCTGGCCTACAGTGGGCGCTCCAAAATAGTTGAATGAATATGCTCGAAAAGTTTCCTGTTGGCTAATAATGGACTCTCTAGAGTTAAAAGAGAGTGTGTCATTACAGGACAAGTATTGTCTGCATAAACCCCTTAGAGTTGTTAACTTGTCAAATACTCACATGTCAGGAAGTACCAACCAAACCTCCCCTCGGGACCTGCTGGGCAGCCCCCCACTTAAGAAACGCCCGCTGCTGCTGCTTACCTGGTGCCCTAACCAGTTTAACTGCCTCTTAAAACTTCTGCTGGGCTGGCGCTCCTCTCCTTTTAGACGCAATTTTGATCCAGTGAGGTAATGCGCAGAACATCAGTTTATGAAATTATTTTATTTTTTCTGCATATACACGTTATTTTTCAAAGGCAATTTCATTAACTACATCCTGCAGCTCTGTGGACTTACAACATTAATTTACAAGGTTGGCCTTCATTTTCAGTCGAGACATATATATGTATATGTGTGTGTGTGTATATATACACACAAAAAAATATATGTATACAAAAAATATAGAGAGAGAGATATAGTTTTCTTCTTAGTCTTAATTTCTGCACTCTTTCGTCCTCAAGGGTTTGACTGCTTCTCCTGCCTTAGCGTTAAATGCGCCTTTCCCCCTCGCCCCACCCCTTGACATTTTATCAGGTAGCAAAAAGCTGGCTGATCCTAAAAGGAAATTTTGCAAATGGTTGACTTTTGTTAACCCCAGGTTTGGGAGGGAGGGGAGAAAAGAGCTTCCCTCAGATAAGAGTTTTAAACTGAATTTCCTCTCCACAAAAATAGAAAAACAACAGCAACCCTCCCAGGACCGCCTTTGGGCACTTTGTGGCGGGCAACCCCCCAAGTCCTAGTAAGTGAATTAGCATCTCAGAAGGGCGCTCCCCGCGGGGCTGGCACTGATCAGGGTCAGCCGGTGTGTTTGCCGGCGACTGTTCGGGGGGGTGGTTAATTGAGTGTCAGTCTCGGCCAGTGTCGTCTCGCTGGCGCCGGGCGCTTTTGGATTTGCTAATTCTCGTTAAGTGTCTGTGGCCGGCTACTCGTCCCGTCTACCCGGGAGAACTCGGCGGCCCCTGCAGATCGACAGCCTGTCTGGGCCTTATTGATCACTCGGCTGGGCGGACGCGCGGAAGGGGCGGGGGGAGGGCTGAACGCGCCCCCTTCCCGCCCGGACGCCCTCCCCGGGCGCGCGCCGGCCCGCAGGGCCCACGCCGGGGGCCGCCCCCGCTCCCCCGAGCTCCCGAGGCGCGCCGCGCGACGGGAGGGCTCCGAAGGCGGCCGCGCGGGTCACTCGCGAGTTTCGGGGAACGACAAGGAAGCCACGCGCTGGCGCACGCCGGCCCGAGGCAGCGCAGTGAGGGTCACGGAGGCGGGGGCCCGAGGCATGGCCTGAGGCCCGGCTCAACCAGCCGCTCCCGAAGGTCACGGGCGCGCGGCCTCCGCGAGGGGGAGCGCGGGAGACGGCCGGCGCCCTCCGCAGCCCAGACGCCGGCGCCGCTCGGAGCCGCGGGGCAGCGCCCTCAGCCCGCGCCCGGCCCCGCCCCCTGGCTGCGGGAGGAGCGGCTGGAGCCTGGCGGCCAATCGGACGGCGCCGGCGCGGCCGGGGCGGGGCGGCGCCGGCCGGCTCCCAGCGCGGGGCGCTATTTACGGCGAGGAGCCGGCCTGATCCGGGCGGGTGTAGGCGGCAGCTCGCGGCGGGCGGTGTCTGCGCGCTCCGGCGCTCGCGCCTTCGCCGAGTGGCCGGCCGAACGCGGGGAACGGAGCCGGGCGCCCACTCCGACCGCCGCGCCGAGCGGGCGGAGCGGAGGAGCGCGCCTTGCGGAGTCGGACCCTGCCCCGCGCGCCCTCCAGCCGCGCTCCATGCTCCGGCCGCGGCCCGGCCCCGCGCCCCGGGCAGCACCCATGCCCTGCACGCGCCGGGAGCCGTAGGCTGCAGCTGCGCCGCGGCTCCGGGAGCCGGCGGGGGCGCCGCGGCCGTGGGGGGCGTCCATGGATCGTCACTCCAGCTACATCTTCATCTGGCTGCAGCTCGAACTCTGCGCCATGGCCGTGCTGCTCACCAAAGGTGGGTGCCCGCCGGCCAGCCGGCTGGGCGCGCGCTCGCCGGGGAGGGCCTCGGGGTCCCGGGGCGCCCGCCGCCAGGGCTTTGTTAGCGGCGGGAGAGGTGGCCTCCCTCGCGGGGCCCGCAGGTCGCGACAAGTTGCCCGTCCTTAGAAGTCGCGGCGGTGGCTTCGCGGCCGCCCCGGGGTGTCCCGGGCCCGACGCGCGGAGATGGAGTGACAGCCTGCGGGCGAGTGGTTGTCAGTGTTTGTACAGGTCGGCCCGTCGTGAACTTCCGATCGCTGCAGCCGGGGAGCGGGGCCCGAGTGTGGGGCGGAGGCGGCCGGGAGGGACGGCGGACCCCGCCCCCGTCGCCCAGTGCCCGCGTGTGCGCGTCTCCGTCGTGAGTGTGTGTCTCGGTGGTCTGCGCGGCTCTGTATTTGAGTGTGTCTCTGCTGCGAGTGCGTGTCTGTATTGCAGTGTCTCTGTCCGTGAGTGTGTGTGTGTTTTCGAGCGAGGGTGCTTGTGAGCCCGCGAGCGTGTGTGCCGTCCGAGGGGTGTGCGTGTGTGCAGGAGTGTGGGCTGTGTTGCTTCTCAGGGGTTGGGAGGTGGGGGCTCTGTCAGCGGTCGTGTTTCCCACTCACCTCATATTTTATAAACGCTACTCAAAAAAAAAAAAAAAAAGCAGCGGTCAGTTTCTTTTTTTCCCTGCAGGCTTTCGCCGTTTAGGTCGAAATAACCCAAACAACTGCCTCTGGGTTTCAAGGTCCCCCAGCCTCCCTCGCCAGGAACTCTCCCTGCTGTTTGCTCTGCGAACAGATACTTTTTTAGAAAATAGGAAGCATTTTTAGCTTTCTCCACCCCGCATCCCACGCCCCCTTTCCTCTAATTGCCATGTAGCAGGCATGAGGTTGAAGGATACGCCAGGCCAGCGAGGATGATGTGCTGCAGTATTTATTTACTTTGCAAGGAAGGCTGTAATCAACCCTAAATAACAGCCCTCGCGGGGTGCAGAGGGGAGCCTCCTGGCCCTATCAAAGGCCGGCCGAACGGGGCCGGACTGCGGCTGACATAAGTCGCAGATACCGAAACTATGTGCCTGATAATGATATAATTAGGGGATCAGAGGTTTCTGACTGCTGCGGACTTCAAACGCTTTGGAAGAAGCCCGCAGTCTCTCCTGTAGCCGTCCGGACTGAAGCAGACATTTTTGTTTAATCACCACATACAGTAACTAGAAAGGGGGGCAGACAGAAGAGCATTGTTCCCTGTTTCAAAATACCAGTCCCCTCCTGGCCTTCCACGTGCCACAGGAAGAAACTTTATGAAACGGCAGAAATAGAGTTTTAATACAGTAACACAAAAGTCCATTCAACTTGCTCCAATGTGGCTCCAATTAAAAAAAAAAAAAGTTGTTAGAGCTTTCCTAGTTACCTGTCAAGATTTTATTAGACTGTTTTAGGTCACTGAAAATACAGTCTTTCAAACAGGCTCTCGTAAACACTGAGGCAGCCTTCTACTTGTGTTCAGCTTCTTTTCTGCACGAGGTCTGAAGTGACTGGGATCAAAACTGACTTTTAATCTGGTTTATGTCTACTTTCAATCTGTCTGTGGAAATTGTCAGACTTAGGGATCTGCAGTCATCACCACTTAAGACCAGTGAGCTTTATGCGAAAGAGCAAGAGGCTTGGAAAGAGGAGTAAAGAGCTTCTGCGAAGCAGGCTTCTGACCGGAAGGTCCTGCT
This sequence comes from Stenella coeruleoalba, assembly GCF_951394435.1. Taxonomy (NCBI): domain Eukaryota; kingdom Metazoa; phylum Chordata; class Mammalia; order Artiodactyla; family Delphinidae; genus Stenella; species Stenella coeruleoalba. The sequence continues at coordinate 181,472,036 of NC_137147.1, read as the reverse complement.
TACTGGAGAAGGGACCTGGGCCCAGACCAGGACGCAGCAGGACAGGACAGGAGCAAGACCTCCGGCTTTGCGGGGTGGCACCCAGGTTGCCAAAGATCTGTGTTTCCGTGGCTGCATTTTTAGACCTGAAGCATTAGCAGATGCCGGTGCAGGCTGAGCGCTCGGTCCGGTGGCCTGGAATTTGGACAGATAGTTAAATGAGACCTCTTACTCGGGCACTCGCGGGAGGAGGGAGGAAGAAAGGCGAGGCTGGGAAGAGGTTTGCAAAGCGGCAGTGCCCCGTGTCGGTGTTGGTGTTCAATTTCAGGGCGGCGGTTTCTGTAACCAGGCCGAACTTCAGAGGAGGAAGCTGGGGAGAGGTGTGTACCCGAGTTCAGTTCACAGCAGCTTCAGCCGTGGCAGGTGACAGTGGCCGCGGTCCACCGGGTCAGATAGCGTGTGAGCGAGCGCTCCCAGAGCCAGATAATTTCAACGAGAAGTTGACGTGGAAGCCTCAGATCTTGCGCTGTGACTTGCAACTCCCAAACTAAGTTTTATAAAGGAAACTTTTAATCACTTCCCATAGAAAAATTTGAGGTTTCCTTAAGGATTTTTCATTCAACCAGCAGAGGTTTTTCTGTTTCAGTGTTTCCCCTTTTAGATCCCATGTTGAATTACATAAAACTGGGGAGTCTGGGGCGGGGGGGGGGGTGAGCCTTGCAGTTTTACCCCCTCCTCCCTGCTCCCAGTTTTATGACTTTCCATTTGGGCTGAAAGAAACTGACTTTGGCAAGCAAACCACTAATTGTAAAGTGCCTAGTTCCTGTTTTACAGCATACTGGCTAAAAGCTCCCCTGCATGCAGAGATCTTTATAGGCAAAGTTTGCCTTTTCTAGAGAGGTTGCAAATAGCTACCCAGTTTCATAGTTTTCAGCCCCCCCGACCGGAGCAACTTCTAGATTGCTGTGTTTCTGGTTAGTAGCTTTACGAGATGTTAGCTAAGGCTCTTGCGTCTCGGTGCAGCCCTTTGAGGTAGTAACCGACTCAGCAGCTGCAATGGAATACGTACACTGACAGAATCTCAAAGCGTAGCGTTTCACGTTGTACGGTCGCGTAGGATTAACTGAGTAAATAATGTAATTTACCTTTTACGGTGGGAGAAATTATGGGGGTGATTATTTTGCTTCAGAAACAAAAGTGTTATTTTTCATTATCCGCTAACTTATCCTAAATTGAACTTTTCTCTGCTACGTGGATTAATACATTTCTAAGATGATATTTCCCTGGCTTGGGATCCAAGCACCGGCTTGCACAAAGGGCTTTCCCCGTCCACGCGGACTGCCCTTCGAAGCCCTCAGCTGAATATTCTCTAAAGTGAGTGTCTTTGAGATCGGGGGTTGAGCAGTTGCTTACGTGGATGCCTTATCTGGTCTCTGAAGCCGTCTGATGCAGTTTCCCCTTGTTTGCAGGTGAAATCAGATGCTACTGCGATGCCGCCCACTGCGTGGCTACTGGTTACATGTGTAAATCGGAGCTGAGCGCCTGCTTCTCCAAACTTCTTGATCCTCAGAACACAAATTCCCCTCTCACGCACGGCTGCCTGGACTCTCTCGCAAGCACAGCAGATGTCTGCCAAGCCAGACAGGCCCACAACCGCTCTGGCGGCGCTGCGCCCACGCTGGGGTGCTGCCACGAGGACATGTGCAATTACAGGGGGCTGCAGGACGTCCTCGCCCCGCCCAAGGGGGAGGCCCCAGGTAGGGAGAAGCCCTCTGACCGAGCCCTTGCCTGGTCTCTACTGGTTTTGTTGTTAATGTAATCGGGGATAGCAGAGGGAGAAGCACAGCTGGGTGCAAGGGGCATCTCTACTGGGTAGCTTTCGTGTCCGCGTGAGCGTTAGATGTCTGTCTGCGTAATAGGTTTTGCCTGTTTTTCCAACATTTTGAAGCCACTAAGAGACCATTACTAATCAGTAATGACAGTTCGAAAACAAGTGTTTTTGGAAGCTTCTCTGCCACACTGGCAGCATTTCTGTTCTAAATATTGATTGAATTGTAAGCTTCTCTTTAATGGGGTACCACGTTGAAAACGGAGGGGTGCCCGCAAACGTCTCCAGGAGGCTTGATCGTTTTGCTTGTGTTCCTTTAGGACAAGGGAACAGGTATCAGCATGATGGGAGCAGAAACCTCATCACCAAGGTGCAGGAGCTGACGTCCTCCAAAGAGCTGTGGTTCCGGGCGGCGGTGATCGCCGTTCCCATCGCCGGGGGGCTGATCCTAGTGTTGCTGATTATGTTGGCCCTGAGGATGCTGCGGAGCGAGAGCAAGAGGCTGCAGGACCAGCGGCAGCAGATGCTGTCGCGTTTGCACTACAGCTTTCACGGACACCACTCCAAAAAGGGGCAGGTGGCAAAGCTGGACTTGGAGTGCATGGTGCCCGTGACCGGCCATGAGAACTGCTGTCTGACCTGCGACAAGACGAGACAGGCTGACCTCAGCCACGACCGGATCCTGTCGCTCGTGCACTGGGGCATGTACAGTGGGCACGGGAAGCTGGAGTTCGTATGACGGGGTCTCACGGAACTGGACCTCTGGGGCCCTTTGAGTTCTGCTGGCCGGGAGCACTTTATCTGAAGAAAAACAAACTCGCGTCATGACCTTCGAGAGATAGAATGACCTCTGCAAACAGAATCTTGGATATTTCTTCTGAAGGATTATTTGCACAGACTTAAATACAGTCAAAATGTATTATTTGCTTTAAAAGTATGAAAAGCAAAGAGAAGACTCTGTACACTGTTACCAGGGTTATTTGCATCCAGAGGGAGCTGGAATCGAGTACCTAAATAAAAGAACGTGTGCTCTGTGTAAGCTCCTACATCCTGATTTATCATAGAGGTTAAAAAAAAAAAATATATATATATATATATATATTTTTTTTTTTTTTTTTGTCTGAAATTTTGCGGTGTCGTCATAAATTAAAAACTAAGCAGGAAGGGTAAGGAACTACGTATTAATGATACAGATGAAGGCCCGTCATCGCCCAGAGTCGGGTCTCAACCATAGATTTTGGCTTAACTTTTTCACTTTTATTATTTTTTTAAACAAGACCAAGATCTCGTTTTTTCTTACGTGGCGCGTGTGTCATTTTCTTACAGTGTGGAGAATGTCTAGATGGGCACTGCCCGTCACTCAGTGTCTCACCCGCAATGTTTGGTGAGGATGATGCTGGTTTTTAGCTTTCGTCTCATAGAAGTCAGAAACTTATTTATACCTGGTCAGATATCACTGACCAGTTTCGGAACTTGCCTTCGCAAAGAGTGGTATTTCGCAACTTGATCTAGGTGCTCTGGAATATGTTTTTAAATGTGTCTACCTCCGATCAAAAAAGGAAAAAAAGCTTTTACTAAATGAAACTTCGTTTTGGTAAAGTTAGTCACTGTCTACTTTTACTTCTTAATTCATCAGTTTATTCTGTCTCAAACCTAATTTAATATTTTGGACCCCAAATTTAGCCAAACATGATTGTACCATGTTCCTGGTTTTTAAGCCTTCCTTCCACACAGTGTTATTATTATTTTTTTTACTTCTCAATCTTTAGAAAGATTTTCAAGAGTGAACGTTATATATCGAGATTTAAATAACAGTTTCCTCCCTAAATGATTCTTTTATTTATATAATCAAATAGACTTGGTTTTAGCCACTAACACACTATGTAACAGTGTTCCCACTCCTGGAGGACTTCGGCAATACAGCCCAGCCTGAATTTAAACCCATGCCACATTTGTTTACTTTCTCCCCCCAGATGGGTCTTTGCTATCTTAAATGTGAGAATAATTTGTAGGTTCTTTTCTCAATACTTTTGTATATTTGAAACTTTTGCTTAAAAATTAACCTATAGCCTGCATATTTGAGTACATGGGGGTTTTCTTTTACGAATGTTAAAGGATTTTTTGCATTTTTTTCTGGGATATTTTATGATCAGTATAATTTGGGTCCTTTAAGAAGACAGGTGCAGTCGCCCAGTTGGTGGAAGAACCTGAGTTGAAATGACTAGTCTAAAAATGAATACCTAGGTTATTTAGGAACTAGTGGACCACAGCCCCAAACAAATTAGGCTATGGAATAAATATGCATTTTAATAAATGGCATTCGTGTTGTGCTTTTTGAGGTTGACAATTCTTGCACGCATGACTTACAATTTATAAAAGGTATTACGTTTTATGTGTGTCCATTTTTGAGGGAGTCAAAGAATTTTGGGGCCTAACTCTCCAAACCTAAGAGAACGGATCAAAATGGCCAGTTGGTGAAATTTCCACCCTCACCGCCTCTTCCAAGCTTTAGATCAAATTGCAGTAATTTTGTAGCCTGAAGGTTGAAAGACTTCTTGCCTCTTCTGCGTCCTCACGTCAGGGAGCGCGTCATGCAAGTCCCATGACTCTGAAGTGGCCTGTTCCCTTGCTTGGCCCGCTCTTATTCTTGATTCACCCCATTTCTTCCAAATACCAGTTAACTAGGAACTCAGGAATTCATTAGGAAATAAATAGAACAGTGAAGGATTGAAATTTATACTCTTGGAAACACTTTGAAATCAGTGAATTCCATCCTCCAGGAAGGCCTGCATCTGGGCTGGTGCTAAGGTCAGGGAAGTTTAGTGGCAGGTGAATACAAAGTGTCTCCACGTGGTTCTGTTTGGGCTGAGCTGCTTCCTGTTCTTTCTTGCGTAAAGGAGGCTGTTTACACCTCCCTGTTGGTGGGACGGTGGCTCTGTGCTCAGGGTGTCCTCAAGTTGTAGCCGCGTAATAGGCAGGACCTGTCTCTTTCCGTAATAACAAACCCTCTGCCTTTGCTATCTCCTTATTTAGTATTTGTACACGTTCTTGCCACCAGTTTTAAAGTCGGATCTGCACATAACTTGGACTTTTGACGAAAATATTGCAGGTTTCTCCACTTTGATTTTTCTAAGAACTAAATATAGTGTCTACTTTTGGTTCCCTGCGAGAGTGTAGAGGTTGCCAAGAGCGGAGATAGAGGACCCTTCATGAAATAATGACCTAGCTGATGCGGTGATGTAAGGATGGTGATGGATTTGTTTGTCTTTCCCTCATAGAGATGTTTGCCATTACGCTGAGGTGTCAGGACACGGCTGGGCTTACCAGGAACGGTCCTTGGTTAATATTGACATAGAACTCCCCCCAAAAGTAATTTTCCCTTTCTAAGTGGAAATTTGCCCAAACCAGAGACAAATGGGACCAAATTTGCCATGATGTTTCTGTACGTACACCCCTTAAACATTTCTGCCCCTTTTGAAAAAATTGATCTGTCCGTGGTTACATCTTTTATGTGATTTTTCCTCCCTTATTTTGAATGGCTCAGAGGCTTCCTAGAAATTGACTGGTGTGTCTCTAATTTCTGCTGAACTGATTTTATTAAAAACACTGCACCATAGGGGGTTTGACCTCCCTCCTAAAATACCAAACATGTCTGCTTTAGAAAATCACAAAGCTCTCCTCTGAAGAGCTTGTAAATCTGGTTTCAATATGGCTTGATTATAGACTAAAAGCTTGAAAGCAGTGGCGTCTAGTATCATGAGTCTGGAACTAGCCTTTTTGGGGCCAGGACAGCTTTTTTTCCTTAGAGCCTCTAATTGTTCCTCTTCTGTGTCTCTTAGCCCAAATAACTTTAAACATACAAAAGCTACGTGGTGTGATGAGGTTGAACTCATCCAAGGTAGCAGTCCAGAGCACTTGCGGGTCTCACAGCCTGGGTTCCTGTGCTCCTCTGTTCCCAGACGTGTGAACTTGGGCACATTACTTAGGCTCTTTGGATACTCAGTTCAGTTACCCACACAACGGGGGCTGTAATTACACCTTATGTGATTCTTGCGATGAGGTGTAGGAGGCGGTATTCCTGCTAATACACGAGTCTTGGATGAACTCAAGTCCCGCCCCCACCAAATCCTCAAAATTGGAGAACGGATACCTGTTTTTTATACAGTGGATAGTTTTATTTTACTCTTTAGTATTTCAGATCTTTGCACATTTGAGGTTTGCAAGCCCTTCTTCAGTTGCCTGCAGACTGGATTTAACTTTTTAAATATTCACTTTCAATGGACTGCTTTTAGCCTCTCCTAGCTACAGATCATGTTGGTTTGTAATTGTTTCCTTTTGCGATAATCTGGACGGCACTGATAGGAACGTTTTCATTGTGTGCACCTATCCCGTTGGATGTTTGACGGAAGGAAGTTCTCTCAGAGTTTCAGCTGCTCCAGGCGCTTAATCCACTGAGAAGACCACAAAAGCCAAGTTAGGTGTCAGTGCGTCAGAACTGCTCGACAGTTTGTGTCTGATGCATTCTGAGCAAGTGCTACTATCAATTACAGTCGGCCCCACAGGTGTTCCCGACAAAATACAGCGGTGCCACTGGTTTGGAGGACTTTGTGAATGTTTTCGGGGGGCGCCCTACTTAGTAAACAATCTACTTAATCTCCCTGGATGAAGTTAATTTAGTTATTACTCTGTGGGTCACAGTCATCACGAGAAAAAGAACTGCTGCAACACCAACTCACTCCCTTCCTTCCACCCAATTCATTCTGTGGATGTTGCCCTCACTGCTGACAAAAAAAACAGACCCTCGATCTGAGAATCTGAGATCCAATGCAATAATGAAATTAAATGCTCTTTCAAGTTTTGACAACTCTTTATTTGAGGTACAGTTTTAGACTAACCACAGCCTTAGAGCCTCTAATTGTTAATTTGCTAACACTGCACGGTTCTGCAGTGCGGTGGTATCGTTCGCTTGTCTGCCATTCCAGAAATTTGGAGATAGAATTGGGAAGGGGGACAGAGCTGAGTTTAACCAGATAGTAGGGTTTACTTGCAGCAAGGCAGCAATTTTCCAGTGGTTCTGCTCTGTAACCTTTAGAAGTTTTTGTTACTTGGGGAGGGCTACCAACCTTACAGCCGCAAGCGTTGCCCTTTATGTGAATGTGAATGTGGATAACCAGATGGGTATTGATGAGCAATCTTGGAGACACTTTGAATGAGCAGTTAGGTAACATCTCAAGGCATTTAAGGAGATTCCTCAAGACTTCAGGGAGATTCGTCTGCCTAGTAGCCAGCGGCCAGATGGCCTCTGGGGGCTATTTCAAATTGCATTTAGTTGCCTGTATCTTGCAGATTAGATGCTATTGGACTAAGCCTGAGCACAACCCTGGGAAGAGAGTGCATAACTGTTTATCACACACCGTATGTGTACACACAGGCCATGCCGCGGCCAAACGGTCTTTGTAATCCTGGAGCGATTGTACATTTAACAGATTTCAGGGGGGCGTGTAAGTAGATGTTGGAATTTGTCAGTGATTTGTTTTGAGACACTTGAAGACTGTGTTAGTTGTGATGAATTAATCGGGTCAGAGGCTGTCGTGTGGGTTTACTCTGAAAGATCTCGCGTTACAGACCTAATGGGACAAAAATTGTGTTAGCAGTCGAAACCAAGAGGAATGCAGAAAACGCCTTACCCCTGGTCTCTCCCCCTTGGCATTTCCCTGGGGACTAATGAGGACAGTGGAGAGACACCACACGTCAAGCCGTTTCTGCCTTTTCAAGCATTAGACGTTCAGGTGGAAACCTTGTTCACTAAGTGCAGTGGATGTAATTTTGATACCATAGACTTTAACTCACGGTTGCCTTGGAGAATGGGCTATTCCTCACCTGGATTTAGGGATTAAACTGTGAACTCCTCGTGGGGAGGAGCTAGCATCAGTCACCTTTGTAGGTTTCCACAATCCAAGGAGAGAGTGAGATGAAGGACAGATCAAGGCTTCTTGTCAACAGGCATCTGAATTTAGACTGTCAGTAAATAAAGAAACATCGTCTTTCTGTTTGTTTCTCTACCCCAGACTACAGTTTCCCAGATGTGTAATTTTTTTCTCTGGGAAGCCTAAAGGAAAGCAGATTGCTAGTGAAGGGAGAAAGCACTGAGGCGTGGCCCAGTCCGCTAGCCACCTTTTAATGTTAGCACAGCCTCCAGGTTCATTGAAGGAAACTGATTCTTACCAGAAAGTATATCCTCCTCCCACCATGAAACCAAGAGCTGTACTTTCATCTTAGTATTTTTAAATATCCAAGATTTTCATCAAATATGGTTTCTCTAAGGAGTCAGGAATAAGTGCCCGAGCGCTGTGCTCATCACAGAGCTCAGGGATCTGGAACTTGCAGGTGGATACGCTATTTCAGCCGCAACTGCGGCAACTGGGGCAACTTTGGCGAATTCTTTTCTTCTCCTGGAAATGAGCCTCTGACCAGATGCTATAATAAAAGCAAAGAATAGTCTGCTGTGTCTTTTATTCAAGGACACACCAAAAGTTACCAATAAATTACCTGCCCCCTTCAAACGTTCGGCATTTGCATCTGAAAATGCTTGTACTTCAAAAGCCAAGGGCTTCTGGTGCGTCCGTTTACAGTTTTATAAATTTAGACTTTGTATAGCTTTCTTTTATTACATTATTATGTAGTTTTTATTATTGTAATATAATTATTATACTATTATATATTTACTAATATAATCAATATAATACAACATGATATAATTAATATAGCATTAATAACATTAACTTTATTAATATATTATATCATATAAATATATTACTAGTTAATATACATAATGTAGTTGATATTTTATATTTCATTGTTTTTTATTATTATATAGTTTATTATATTATATATATATTATTTCGAAACTTAGTCATGCATAGATAAGTAACCAAAGGTAAATTTAAGATGTACGTGTAGAGGGTGTTCATTCACGCCTTTCCAATCCTCATATTATTTCTAGTGTCCCATATTCTTTTATTTATTTAAAAACATTTTATATGTACCTGTATTTATATTTTCCATGAGTCCTGGCTCAAAGCGACGTCAACCCGCTGCCAGCAGTGTTTGTTAGAAATACGAGTGAAGTGTGGAAAAGAGGAACGCCATTTCCTCAAAAGCAGCACTGGTGTCGGCCAGCATTTTCAAAGGCACATTTTCTGCAGAATCTGCCGTGGCAGCGATCCTGCGGGTCTCCCCTGGGACTCTTCGTGTCCCGCTACGATGTCACAGGAGGACGAAGCACGGAGGTGGCACTGCTGGCGGGGCCGTCTGAAGGGGGTCGTCCGTCCCTGCGGGATGCTGAATGTCAAGGGTCATTTCCCGAGCCTGACGCTTGACTGTGAAGCGGGTTAGGAGGTCAGTCTTTCCAGGCGCTGGCCTGTGACGAGCACTAGAGGTGGACCGTAAACCCCGACGTCCTCACCCACCTTGTTTAACCACAGGACGCTGTTGGTTGGCATTTGTGTGCAAATTGCGGTGAGTACCTCACCGGTGGCTTTGAAATGTTCGGTTTGTTTATCCCAACGTGGGAAGCCCGGCCTCTTCCTGGTGGGGGAAGGTTCATGGGGCTCTTATTCGTGGCCCTCAGCAGTGAATGAAGTCCAGCAGTGACCGACACCCTCGGCGTTTTCATTCGCTCACGCTGGCCTTCGGGAGTGCAAGTGGCCGCTGGTCCCTGGACTGACCTGGACGGAGGGGCCCCCGGGAGCCGCCGGCTCTCGGGTGGTGGAGCTCCCCTCCACCCCTGCTCCCGGCTGGGCCTGAGCCACCAAAGCAGCAGGCGACCGAAAGGGGAAAACTCCTGTCTTCAGAATATCCATCACATAAACACTGTGTCTGGAGAAAAATAAATTGGCCATTTCCTGTGGCTTCCTCTCCCCACCTATTCTGGGAAAAGGCCCCTCCCTCCTGGGCTTGAAGAAGATCTGCGGTGAAGTCCCTCCCTAGGTGGGTCTTTGTGGGAACTTGCTTGAGTCAAAAGCAGTCGTTCAAAGTGCTCGTCCGGACGTTTTAATCGTCTTTACAGGGGCCGTGGCGGTATGGTTCTGGCTTGCGAGGGACCTGGGTTTGCATCCCGACTTGGCTTACCTGTGGTGGGACTTCAGCCTAACTAACCCCTGTTTCCTCACTGGCACGCGAAGATAATAATGTTCTCAGCACTTTGGGCTGTTGGGAGGATTAACTAAGATAATGAAAATAAAGGTTTAGCTCAATCCTTTGTGGAGTTGTAAATGTTAGCCGTCACGACGAGATGTCCCTTCATAAACGCTCCCGATGCTTAGAACAGACGCACAGGTGCCCGGGGGTCCGCAGGCCCGCTTTACAGTCCAAGAGACAGACTGGATAGTTTCAAAGATCCAGTGACGTGCCGTCATTTTTGTATGTGTGTCTTTAATTTGTGCAGGTTAACCTTCCACGTTTATAGTTTGCTCAAGACAGTAGGAAAGTACTTCATTTTAATTGAAAAAAATATGGAAACTACAATATCCCTGGTAGGAAGAGTTTACTTATTAGGAACCTTTATGATGTCTGCATCAGCAGAGAGCAGATTGCGTAACGCTCCCCACAATCAGGGAGGGCACGTTATCTGCTCCCTGACAACAGATGCCTGTTTCTGCGTTTTTGCACATTCTGTTAATGAATACACACCTCCCGAATGTGCTGGTCTGCCTGGCTGGCCTGGTGACAGAGGGGCCAGCCACAGGCCACAGCTTCGAGCCCAGGTAGCACAAGCACGTGGCCTGGCCCCCCGTTTTGCCACTCGGGGGTCCGTGTGCTGAGCTGGTGAGAGTCACCTCCACAGGAAGGCGAGAGGCATATTAAGATTTTGTTCCGGACCATTCCTGGGTTCCATAAGCTCAGTGAGGACTGCTCTCATGAGAATCTGTGCTTCTACGGAATCTGTTGGCCTAAAACCACACTGCAGGGGCTTCCCTGGTGGTGCAGTGGTTAAGAATCCGCCTGCCAGTGCAGGGGACACGGGTTCGAGCCCTGGTCCGGGAAGATCCCACATGCGGCGAAGCAACTAAGCCCATGCGCCACAACTACTGCTCCTGAGCTCTAGAGCCCACGAGCCACAACTACTGAGCCCACGAGCCACAACTACTGAAGCCCGCGCGCCTAGAGCCCGTGCTCCACAACAAGAGAAGCCACTGCAATGAGAAGCCCGCGCACCGCAACGAAGAGTAGCCCCCGCTTGCTACAACTAGAGAAAGCCCGCACACAGAAACAGACCCAACACAGCCAAAAATAAATAAATAAAATAAATAAATTTATTAAAAAAAAACACACTGCAGCTTTGATAATAGGGGAACCAATCATAAATCCACCAATTTGTCATTTATTTTTCCTTATGAGGAATGTGGTGACACGGGTCGTCCTGTGTCTCTGAGTGTTCCTGTAGGCCAGCCTCGTGGGCATGTCACTTAAGAAGTTGACAGATCAGCGGGGCTGCCCCAGCCCAGGGCTCTGTCTGTGGGTCCCATGTCCATCGACACAGCGCCTTCGAGCAGCCCCAGCCTCTTCCTGGACCGCCTGCGTGTGAGAGGCGGGTGGCAGGTGCAGCGCGTGTCTCTTTAGCTCTGGAACCGTTTCCCCCATCCTAGGTCTTTTGCCCCTTGTTTCTTCAGACCCGCTTGGATGTGGCTTGCATTGTTAATGATTAACGTCAGGCCCCTATCTCTCCCCCTAGGCTTGGGGTGTCCTGTCTGTGACACTCCACAGCTCAGGCCATCTCTCTGGGTTTCGCACCCTTTTGCTCTGACTTAATGTCATGTTTCTCCTGTGAGCGTGTCTCTAGGTTTGGCTTTTCTGCCTAGCCTGTTTGTCTTCCAGTAATATGACTGGACACAGACCTTTCACTTCGGCTTTGACTGGGATGCGCTCTGTGTCAGCCCTGGTGCCGTGATGTCAGGCTGGCCACAGCCAGCGCTGGACCAGGCCCGAGTCACCCTGCCTGCCTGGGCCTGGGAACACTGGACTCTTGCTTAGATACAAACTTGGCTTCACACTCAAGAATCACATGTTCATTAACCTCACCAAGACACATCTAACCCTACATTCCTGGTGGGCGTTCCTTACCCGAAGATAATGTAGGATTGGACCCTGTGCACTTAGCGGGTCAGAGGTAAGCTGGAGTCCTCATGGCCAAGACAGTGGTTGAAGGAGGTGACCCGCACCACTGGGAGTGAGGACACGCTGGCAGTTTCTCTGGTGGCCCTGAGCTCATCACAAAAGGGGCTGTCCGTGTTTTCCGGGCCCTGGTCTGACGTTTTGCACTGAAATCTGCTATAATTGCTCTGATTCTTGCTGCAGGCAGAACAATTTAGGCTCAGCCCCTCTTCGGTTCTCCGCGGTGCCATTTCCAGTCCCCTCCAGCCTGTTACGTTGCCCGTGAGAAGGAGAAATAAGTCTTCCACACCCACCGGGAGGCTTCTCTAAGGAGCCAAGGGGGCGCTCCTGGCAGAGCCGGGAGAAACGAAGAGACCTGCGCCTTCCCAAGCGTGCCTGCTCCCCGTGGCTGGAGGCTGCCTGACTTCACAGGCCCAGGAACCACCAGCTGGATCTGGTCGGATGAGATGTTACAGGTTTTCTGGCCAAACTGTTGGCCCACAGAGGCAGCTGGTCAGGCTGTCAGCCCCTGGCTCCCCTGGCAGGGTGGTTCAAGCCCAGGATGTCAGAGGGGGTGAGCACCCCGCCCTGGCCAGGCCTAGTGGGGATGTGCGCCCCAGAAAGCCCACGGGCTTCTGCCGCAGGCTCCTTGACGCCCTGTGCCAAGGTGGGGTCTGGGCAGTGCTGGCCACAGGCTGGCTGAGGACGCGCCGCAGCCTTGGCAGCCCGTGGAGAGGGGCTGCAGAGCCTTCCTGCGTGCTCTGGCCCGTTCCTTGGGTAGCACGATGATCCCTGCACAGCGCCGGGATCGATAAAAGCTACCTCAGCTGCTGCCGTTTCTCTGCTAACATCGTTCTCCTGGCCCCTGTTCACTATGGTGCAACTATGATGAAGTCGGCTCTTAGTTTTTGAAAAAGAAGCCATTTGTTCAAAAATTCCACACTGACTAGTGAGACTGAGTCAATCATGCCATCTTTCAGCTTCTTTTTTTTCATTTGTAAAATGAGAGTCACAATAACGCTGTTTCCTTCCCACCTTAGAAGTATGCTATGGGAATTCTGCACGGCTAGCAAGGCCTTTTGAGCTCCTTGGGAAAGGCACTATAAAATAAAAATCACTGTTAAGGTGCTGTTTTGAAATAAAGAGAAAGAGTCCCGTGTTTCTGTATTTTTATTTCTTTTATACTTCTTGTTCTATTACTCTTTCAATATCGGTTTTGAATCATTTCTCCTCTCTCTAATATTTATAATGAAACCATAAAATTTGCTTTAAGGAGACAGAACATGGTCTACATAGCAGTTACAAGGTTAGGGCCATCTTTCCTTTTTTCCACCAATACAAGCATTACCTGTTTGAAGTATTGTTTCTAATTGAATTTACATTTACAGAAAACCTCAGGCTTAGAATTTGGGCCAAGGTGGGTAGAGAGAAAAGTCCAAACAGTATAATTATCAGAAGTGGTAGCGGCACTGTTGAGTACCGTCCGAACCAAACATGCTGACTTTTCTTAATGTCCTGAATAAAAATGAAACAAGTTCAGCAACAACCACAAGCAAAAAAAAGGAAGGAAGGAAAGAAAAAGAAAATGACGCAACAAAACAAAAACCGTAGAATTCTGCTTAAAAATCACCTTAACCTTTGTACTTTTCCGCTACTTAAGGCAAATATTATATAGCAATGAAACTGTCTTTTGTTTTTGAAAATTTTCTGCAATTAGCTGAAATGTTAAGATTAGTAGGCTGTGTCATGGTTAGAACAAGAAGAAGAAATATTTATGTTTCTTGTTCACCTACCCCTAAGTGTTTAATATTTAAATATTGCAAATTGGGGTCTTTTCTGCCTACCCCACCGTTGGAGGAAACTGACTAGATGGCTTGCCCAAGGCGGACGCCGGGAACAGGGATTTCTGCCTAGGACTGCATTCCCGGCCACATTCCCCTAATAGGTCCTGAGAGATTGTGAGAAAACTAAAATCAGGTTCACAACGTTTTATTTCTGAATGGAAGCTGGACAATGGTACTTTGTATGAAACGGGGTCTCTACCTTTCAGGAAGGCAAAACCACATGAAACCCAAATCACATTACTTCTGCCAAGTCTCACCTCATCCCTCCCAGTGGAGCCAGGAAGGAATTGTCTGCCTGGCCTATTTCTGGGGTTTGGCGGATGAGAACTTTCTTCTCGTCTTTCGAGGTTTGATTCCTTGAGGGAAGAGCCCATGTTTTATGTGTTGTTATGGCCGCAATGGGGAAAGTATTTTCATTCTTCTCTCTGATGACCCCCTCACTCTGGAGATAAGGAGAGGCCCCTCCTAACTTGCCTTTTTCTGGCCTTTGGGAGGAGCAGAGAGAGGCAGTAAAAGCAAAGCCTCATCCCCTCTGTTACTTCTTACAAACCACCCTTGTAGCCAAAAGAGGCAGAAATCTGTTGATCTGAGTGACCTTTGTAGTTTATATTAGTGAACCTTCCTGAGAGATTGTTTTCCCCCCTTGGAAACATAGACACACTCGTAGGGAAAAAAAGATGTGTTGACTTTATTACTAGTCTTGATTTTTAATTCTTAGCTAAGAACAGGGGGTTCCTGGTACAATTTCAGTGAATAGTATCAGGATATATTTTGCAAAGTCATATAATGTCAGACTTCATGTAAATGGTATTTCTGAAGCCTCAGTAGCACTCAGACACTGTAATTATATCTGGACGGTGTCTTTTTCAGCAAGAGACTCAAACAGCTTTCTTCACAGTCGTGCTTTGACATCTTCCTTCACTTTACTTATAACGCTATCTGAAAAGTATTTCCTTTCAGATTACAGTCAGTGATCACAACATAGGTAACCTTTTACACAATTCAACTCATGGAAGAATAGAATTCCGTGCGAGAATAATCAAAGTCCAGTGACATTTAGCCTCTCACAGAAAGATGAATATTTGATATTTCAGAACTAAAGTGAAGCAGTATGAAAAGAGTTGTCAGGTGCTGATAAAATGCTGGAATCAGAAAGATAAGATGTTAGGTTACGTGGAGTCTAGCAGACAAAGGGTCACCAGCATGCCTAGCATATAAAAGGTCAATGTTTAACTTTTCCAAGTTTTGCTTAAATTAAAGGTATAAGAGAGGGAGAGAGAGAAAATTCTTGGTTGGTTATTTCGACACATTCAAAGGTGCTCTGGATGGAGAATGAGAACAACCATTTTCAGAAAGACGTCGTGTGCTCCGTTCGCAGACCTGCCTCATCTTGGTTTTCTGTATCCCATGGTTGCCTGTACATCCAGAGAGAGATGAAATGAAAACAAACAAACAAAAAGAATGAGGGGGAAGAAGGAAAACATACAGGAATATTAGAAGACTAGGAGGAAATTAAATTTTTTTCTTGGGCGTGGAAAAAGGAAACAAAAGGAACAGATTAACATCAAATAAAACAAGCCCCAGGGTCCCACCTGGGCCCCAAGCAGCAATTAAACCTGGCTTCCAGAGCTTTGAGAGATCAGACTCGGTGTAAAGAGATGCAGGGGTGCCAGCAGAGACTCTCTCCCCAGGGTGTGTATTGATTTGCAGCGAAGTTAGACGCCGGCCCTTCTAGCCTCTTGGGTTCCTCGCCACTTTTTATAGCTCCTTTCATTTTCCTTGGCTGCACTGGCAAAACTGTAGGACCAGGTGACTTGAAGTGTGGTCCGTGGCTGGAGCTGGTCCGTGGAGTGTTTTGCATCTTCATAATGAGATGAGCGCAGGATGGGAGTAAAGCGTCTAGAAACTTCCTTAACAATCTGATGGAGTCGTGCTGTGTTTGTTGAATCTAATTAAAAAAAATGGGGCTTCATTTTGTATATCTTTGGTTTGAATTTAATTTCAGCCAGTAATTTATTTTGATTATAGTTTACGAAATATCAGCCTGTGATATAAGTTGGGAAGAAATGCCTTTAGATCGCAGATGGTTTGAGAGTCGCTGCTCCGGAGAACCAGGAGAGAACTGTTTCTGGAAAAGGTTTCACCCTCTTCCAAACGTGGATGGAGTTGATGCAGCGGAAGAGGGTCAAACATTTCTCACCCTGAAGAGCGCAGTTAGCAACGATGACCTCTAGTGAGTGGCATTCTTTAGAGCAGTGATTCTCAAACGTATCTGTTTTAGGACTCCGATACACTTAAAAAATGCAATTTCCAATTGTTCATGACAAATATACGGAAACAGAGTTGCTTTTTAGATTGTTATCTTCGTATTCTGTGACCTTATTAACCTCGCATATTTGGTCTAGTAATGTATTTTAATAGATTCCTTGTGACTTTCTACAGAGATAGTCATGTCACCCCAGAGTAAGGCAGTTTTATTTCTTCTTTTATAATCTGTATTACCTTTTTTCTTTTTCTTGCCTAATTTCCCTGACTAAGGCCTCCATTATAACGTTGGGTAGGAGTGATGGAAGCAGACATCCTCGTTCTGTTCCCAATCTTAGGGGGAAAGCATTAAGTTTTTCACTGTTAAGTATGACAGTAGCCGTGGTTTTGAAGAATGTACTTTATGAAACTGAGGAAAGTCCCTTCAATCCCTAATTTGCAGCAAGTCTTTATCCTGAATGGATGTTGAGTTCTATCAAGGCTTTCCCTGCATCTATAGAGATGATCATGTGGGTTTTCTTCTTTAGTCTGCTGACATGATGAACTACGTTGCTTTTTGAATTTTGAGTCAGCTTTGCATGCTCAGGATAAACTCCACTTGTTCAAATACGTTGTCATTTTTATATGTTACTGAATTAAATTTGCTAGTATTTGGTTGAGGATTTTGCATTTATGTTCATAATGTATATTGGTATGTAGTTATTTTTCCTTGCAATGTTTTTGTCTGGTTTGGGTATCTGGGTAATGCTGAGAGATGGGAATGAGTTGGGAAGTGCTGCTTTGAAAGAGTTTGTGTAGAATTGGTATTTATCTCCCTTAAGAATGTTCTGTAAAATATTCCAGTGAAGCAATTTGGACTTGGAGGTTTTTTGTTTTTTGTTTTTAATTGAAAGGCTAAGAATTCAATTGCTTAAATAGATATGGGACTGTTCAAATCACCCATTTCTTCCTGAGTAATCTTTGGAGTTGATGTCTTTCAAGGAATTTGTCCATTTCATCCAAGTTGAATTTACGGGCATAGCGTTATTTGTAACATTACCTTACTGTCCCATTAACTTTTGTAGGGTATGTAGTAAAGTCCTCTCTCATTCTTCACGTTAGTAATTTGTGTCTTCCTTCTCTTTTCTCTCATTAAATTTGATTAGAGGTTTATCAGTTTTATTGATATAAAAATGGCCTTGGCTTCCTTGGTTTTCTCTATTATTTAAAATTTTACATTCCATTAATTCTCTAACTTTTATTATTTCCTTCATTCTCTTTGTGTTGGATTTAGTTTAGTTTAGTTCATTGTGCTTCAACCAGTCTCCTTCAGGATGAGGGTGTCAGCAGGTGGGTTTGCTTTGTTCCTTCCCAGTCCTGGAGCAGGGCACCAGGTACTGGATTCATGGGGAGATTAGACTATTCCTTGGCTATTTCTGTGTGGTTCCAATCCTTTTCTAGATGGATATAAGAATACAGTTTATCTTTACCCAGTTTTCAAGGGTGCCATCAGATACCCTATAGCTTATGAGCATTAGGAGTGTATTAGTTATCTTGTGCTGAGGGACAAATTACCCACAAACTTAGCAGTTTAAAGCCATAAACATGTATGTTATCTCACCATTTCTTCTAGGTCAGGAAGAGTAATGAGGACAGCTTAGCTGCGTTCCTGTGGTTCACAGTCTCTCCCACGTCTGCTGTCCAGGTGTTGGCCAGGGCTGCGGTCAGTGCAAGGTTCACGTTGGGGAGTTGCTGTTTCCAAGTTCACCAGAGTGGCTGTGACATCAGTTCCTTGCCATGCGGGCCTCCCCATCAGGCAGCTCGCAGCAGGCAGCTGGCTTCCCTGAGTGAGCCAGCTGAGAGAACACAAGGGATGCCCGTAACAGAAGCCACAGTCCTTTCGTAACCTAAGCTCAGAAGTGATATCCCATCACTTTGTTGTACTGTGTTTGTTAGAAGCAAGTCACCAGGTCCAGTCTACACTCAAGGGGAGGGGATTCCACAAGGACACGGACTTCAGGCGTCAGGGGTCAGGGGGGCCACCTTGGAGGCTGCAGACCACGGAAGGGGAAGCAGCCTCTGGCTTAGCTTCCCGCTCTCGGTCGCTGACATGCTTTCCTTTGTCTTTATTGTTTGTCTGCTACAACACAAGCTCCATGAGGACAGAGCTTCATTCAGTTTGATCACACCTGTGACCATTCTATGACCTACAGTATAACCTGGCGCATAATTCTCAATAGGTCAATATTTGTTGAATGAATACATAGATCTCATTGATTGATGGCGAGGGAAGACTCATTATGGAGTTTCTCAGTCCCCCTGTATATCTTATTCTGTTTCTTAATGATTGTTATTTATGACTTAAAAATGCAGGCCCAGGGAGAATGGTGTATTAAATTCGTTCTAACTCTGAACTTTAAAATAAAATTTCTTCTCAGTGGGGAGGGGGAAGGGTAAGCTGTGACAAAGTGAGAGAGTGGCATGGACATATATACACTACCAAACGTAAGGTAGATAGCTAGTGGGAAGCAGCCGCATGGCACAGGGAGATCAGCTCAGTGCTTTGTGACAGCCTGGAGGGGTGGGTTAGGGAGATGCAAGAGGGAGGAGATATGAGGATAGATGTATACATATAGCTGATTCACTTTGCTATACAGCAGAAACTAACGCACCATTGTAAAGCAATTATACTCCCATAAAGATGTAAAAAAAAAAAAATTCTTCTCAGGACAAATTCAGGTGCTTTAACACTTCAGGTAAGTGAGAAATGAAGTGTTCAATGGCCAATGAGCGCATGAAAAGATGCTCGATGTCACTACCAACAGGGAAATGCAAATCAAAACCGTAATGAGATATCTCTTCACACTCATTAGGATGGCTGTAATTAAAATAAAAAACAACCAAAAAGTGGAAAGTAGCTTTTGGGGGGGCTTGTGGAGGAACTGGAATCTTAGTGCATGTTCGGTGGGAACGTAAGGTGGTGCGGCCATTGTGGAAAACAGTTTGGTGGTTCTTCAAAAAGTGAAATACAAATTATGATTTTGGTTTGGGGGTGGGATCAGGTTTCCAGTCCTTGGAGGGATGGACAGCTAACTTGAGCGTGAGCCGCCTGGGCACCGTTGGCTGGTTTAGGGCACACTCGGATGTATACAGCCTATGGGCCATGCGTGCTGTATAGGTCAGGGTTCTCCAGAGAAACAGGACCAATAGGAAAAACATTTATACTTATTATAGGAATTGGCTCACACGATTACGGAGGCTGGGAAGTCCTACAAGCTGCCGTCTATAAGCTGGAGAACCAAGGGCAATGACGGTGTGAGTTCCGGTCCAAAGGCAGGAGAAGACCGATGGCCCAGCTCAGCAGTCAGGCAGAGGGAGAGCAATTCACCTTCCGCACTGAGGAGATGGTCTACTTTCCTCAGTCCACCAATTCAAACGCTAATCTCGTCTGGAAACACCCTCACAGACACATCCAGAAATAATGGTCAACCAAATATCTGGGCACCCTGTGACCCAGTCAGTCGACACATGCAATTAACCATCACGATGGCAGAATAAATTCCAGATTCTAACTGCTGCTGGATGGGGCTCCTGGGGGGACTTCATTCTGGTCAGACCTGGTGCAGAAATGGTGGGAGGCCAGCAGAGAGAGCCCCCGTGGGACAGATGCAGGACTGACATGGGACGCAGTGTGCTTCGCATTCTCTTTAGTTAGACCCCAATTCACCTGGATTATATAAAAGCCACAAAAGAGGCATTTGGGCATGGAATCCTCACGGGTGGCCAAAGGGCACAACTCTTCAAGCAGAGATGCTGCTTGAAAAAGAGGGAAGAAAAACTTAAGAGAAAATGAGTCAGACGGTTGAGTGTGAGCTGGAAGGGCCTGGCGCTGTCTTGCTCTTTACAGGCCTAGGATGGAAAGAGCAGTCAGTATGGGGATAAATCCTCCACCACCGCAGCTGGCAGGTGGAGGTCATTTGGGGAGGAGAGAGAGCCCAAAGCCAGACTCTCTACACAAATAATAACATCTTTGCCTTGATATCATCTAAGTGGTGAATGAGAAAGGATCCAGGGAAAGACAGGGCCCTGCAGGGGGCAGGGGAAGTCAGTGCTGGTGTTTCCCATTAAAGCAGTAGTAATAGCAATAACAACTGGACATTTATAGAATGCATTTCATGCCTGGGATTCCACTGGGCTTTAAAACAGGAGGATCTGGTTCACACCTCCTACCAAGAGAATGAATTACCTTCCAGCTCTCAGGGGTGTTGTGAAGGACTTCTCAAAGGATCTTAGATTCATCAAATTGTAGAGCTAAGTATGGCGAGAGGTAAACCAGTCCAATGCCCTTTTCTCATAGGCCCAGAGAGGTTGAGTGACTGGCCCAGGGTCACACAGCCACTTAGTGGAATTGCTAGGACTGGAACTCAGTTACGTTTCCTTTGAATCTCAGCTGTCACTTTCTGTGTGTCTTTGGGAGAGTCACCTAACCTCTCTGATCTTCCGTTTCATCATCTATAAAATGTGGACAATAATGACACCTACACCAAAGGGCTGTTAAGAGGATTAAATGAATTACACCTGCTTAGAACAATGCCTGGCACATAGTAAATGTTAAATACATGCTAGATATTATGGACTATTATTCTTTTTAACGGTACCATTCATTTAAAAAAGGTTGATGTAACCTCTTCTCATTTGCCACTGTTGTAAGACAACCAATTGGGGTGGAAACGGCAGGTAGCATCAGTGGTCTGTGTCCCTTTTTGCCCCAAATCCTGGTCAACAGGGATGCTGGATCCCTGTGGGCCTGAAGCAGCCCTGCTCTCTGGGTCCCTTCAGTTCCAGGGCAGGTGGAGACGGGGACAGAGCCTGTGGACTGGCTCCTGGCTAGGTCTTTCCTGGAGGTTCTGCATGGTGCCAGATGTGCTTCCCCCGATCAGAGGCAGAGTGCCGGCTGGTACTGGAGCGTACCAGGTACTGGAGCAGCTGTGTGTCTGGTAATTGCAGCAGCTCTGCTGCTCTCTCCTCTCTGTTCCCCTCCCCTACTGGCTGTTGATCTTCAGAAATTACTCCTCTAGATTAAGACATTGAACGTCTATTAAAAATTCTGGGGCAAGAGCTAACATTTTGGTCTATTGCCAGTTATTATACTTTAGTGCAAATAGGTTCTTCTTTCTTGAAAGTGAGTTTTAAGGGGACTGGAGGGTAGAGGAAGGAGTTGGGGTGGGATAGATATTGGAGATACTGACCTGAGGAGAAAAAAGGTCAGAGTTCAAAGGCCGGTGTGTTGGAAGATGGTAGGTACCTCCTTCCCAATTTAGCCTAATGTAGGAGCTTCTGGAAACCAAAATACTATACAGGCAAGTGACAGTAACCTGTGACCACACTGAATTCCGTAACAAGCCGGCTGAGCCACTCCTATGCCCTGTGTGCCCGGGTACTCTGTATAAGGGCCACGCACCGAAACCAATCCCCACCCGAATAATTCATCGCCTTGCTTCCACCCTCTGCTCGAGGTAATTTATCCAATGAAATAGTTTATGAGAAAGAGTTCTTCAACATGTAGAGCTATCAAGAAGTTTTGGTGATACTACGGTGGTAATTGATACTTTTCAAAATGGGCATGAGTGTGGCCTGCTGGTTATGGACGTGCTTCCTCAAGGTGGAATAAAAAGCCCCATGTTCCAAGTTTGGGGGGCAGGGGACAAGGGTGTGGAGGGAAGTTGCTGTTGGCTCTGTTGCCTCTGGAAGGAGCTCTGAAGAATTCTACTTCTCGGCTGATGAATCAATGAAGGAGTGAAAGGATGTCTTCTTTGAACCGCTGCTCAAGGGCAGGTAAGCGAAGCTGACCCAGGTAGGTGGAGACAACACAGCCCAGGGGCCAGCGGGAGGGGACCCGCGTGGCCTTGTGCACCGGCGGGCTTAGCTCTGCTCCTTGGACAAGTCGCTTACCCTCCTCAGGGCTCGTACCCACTATCTCAGGAGGTTAAACGAGGCCCAGTTCCTTAAACAGAATAGCTACTGGACAAGCAATTATTATTATCACTACGGAGGAAGCATTTATTCGTCTTTTCACCGTTAATTCAGATTTCAAGCTCTCACAAAGGTACACGTTAGCCAACATACTTCTTTAGCCTCTTGCGAAGATGTCTCAATCTCTGATTTATTTTACTTTTTATTTCCCTTAAGGATGGAAGCTTTGACTGGTAGGAATTTTGGTGAGTGATTCATTCGGGCTCCATTTGGCACAAGGAAAGTTCTGACAATGGCTTTGAATCTTGTTTGTATCAGATTCTCAGTGGCAGCGACGTGCTGTCACGATAAAAGCCAAGAAGCCTGGTGCATTCCATGAAAGGAAATAGGCATTAACTTTCTTCCCCAGCCTGGTTACTCGGGACATTAATCAGCCCATAAAAATGGGATTAAGTCAACTCTCAATTTAGTTTTGTAGTTCACCTTTAAAATGTAACCATTCTTTGTGTTTTCATATCGGGTGATCACATTTTAGATGTAATGAAAGAGCAGAGATATTTTCCCACAGATGTGCGTTGCGATTCGTGACTCCAGATGGAAGCCTTCCTGCAGACATTTAATGAACAATTATTCAGTCTGGGGGATGGCTTTGGAGGAGCCGTTCCAGCTGAGGGCATATAAAGTGAGTTTCCTAAAAGCTGTATAAATGAGAGGCTGGAGTTACCCTCTAACATATAGTCATCTAGCTTATCCTTTATCGCCTAATGAATACGGAATAATATCATGGGCCCATCAGCTTGAAACTGTGCTCTGGCCCTGCGCCCCCAAAGGCAAACAGATGGATGTTTAAATCCTTCCTCTTAAAGTCTTACTGGATTGCAGAGCCTTTGCTGAGACGGAGGGCCTGAAGTTTCCCCGAGCTCTAAAGCATCCTCCTGGGCTTCCAAGGAACTGCTCTGACTCTGCCCTAAAGGTTCCCTTTTTTCTTTTTCATTTTCATTTCTCTTGGGTACAAAGCTGGAAGGGCCCTCAGGGGTCGTTCCAGGCCAGAGTGTCTACCTTTCCCAACTAAAGAGCAATATTCAGGCCATAGTGGGTTTTCCCAAGCAACTACATTTATTCAGTTCAAAGAACCAATCTGGATTCTGAGATTTTGTTCTTTCCTCTTTATGGTATAAAATACTTTCTTTTATTAGATGATTTTTTTTAAAGTATCTTTTTCGACACAAAAGAAAAGTTTTCCCAAAAAGCTTTCTTTTTAAAATTTTGCTACAGAAGCCGAGAGTCTGGGGACTCTTTGGCGTCACCCCTCCGCCTGGCGGTGGAGGTGTCGGGTCGAGACCATCGCGCTTCCGCGGGGTCGCTGACTCGGTGCACAGGCGGGTCAGCAGCGACCTTCTGCTTCCAGCCCGGTGGCTCTTCCTGCATCGTGCTGTCCCCCGGAGTGGACGGAAAAGGCCCTGCTAAGTGTGCCGTAGCTCCTGGCAGCGAGAAGTGCCCTCGGCCTCCTCTCGGCAGCTGGCTTTGCGGCACGAGCGTGAAGTGGCCGTGTCCAGGGCAGGGCACCTCGAGCACCCGCTGTGGCTTGCGTTCAAGGGTCCTGGACCACGCAGGAGGGCAAAAGCTTCCTCCTCCCGCCCGAGATGGCCACACGCACAGCCTCAGCCCCTCTTTCTTAGGGTTAGGCCTGGCTCTCTCTAGTTTCCCATTTTTTTCTCCCTCTAGGAGCAAATTTCCCTAGAACAAGTAAACCCGCATTGGTCATTGGCGGTTTCAGAATGAACAAGTTCATTATTTTCTTCTTTGAAAGTCAGCTGAGAGCTGGAATTCTGATGAGGGCAAAGAGACCCAGGGGGGTTCAGAAAAGGCAAGAAGAAGCCGCTCTAGATCTAGGATGTGCAGAGTGGGGAGGGGAGGGCAGAGATGGTGTCAAGGCTGTGGCGCTAGTGATAGAAGGTGTCCAGAGGCGACGAGGTTTGCTGGACGGGTGGACGGATGAGCAGAGCGGGTAAACTTGGTCCTCTTTCTGGAGGCCTTTATCCAGCAGGAGGAACTACCCTGAGGATGGGGTCCTCCTTCTGGAGGCCTTTATCCAGCAGGAGGAACTGCCCTGAGGATGGGGTCCTCCTTCTGGAGGCCTTTATCCAGCAGGAGGAACTGCCCTGAGGATGGGGTCTGCCTTCTGGAGGCCTTTATCCAGCAGGAGGAACTACCCTGAGGATGGGAATCTCTGAGCAACAAGCTTGGGCTGGGGACCTTCAGAGAAGCTTGGTTCTTTCCCCAAAGGGACCCCAAACCCATCACCTTGGAGCTGGGGGCTCAGGACACGTTTCCGCTAATGTTGTCACACGTTCTTTTCATTGAAAGACACCCTGAAGGCAATCTCAGAGCCCCCAGTGAGCGAATCCTTACAGAAGAAGCCAAGCTCCATGCCCGGATCCCTGATTCCGGGGGCTGTTTTTGTCATTTGGGACACGGAGACAGACGTGGAAGGGAACGGCCGCCGTGCCTCGTGGGCGGGCTGCTTTCATGCTTGATGCGAGCGCGGAGATGCCCGCAGCAAATCTTCTCTGTGAGAAGCTCCCTCCGTTACAGAATCCGTTTCTAGACGTGGGTCTCAGGGGAGCCTCAGTGAGGATGTTTAAGTCTTCCTAGTGGGTGCCGTGTTCTACTTCCTTTTAAGTGTCCCGGGATAGGGCTTTAGTTGGTACCAACAGTGAAGTTTCTGCAAACTCTAAAAATCTCACGGTGCCTGTAAGCAACTCCAGCCTGAGGCGTTTCGCTGGGCGGAAATTCCATGCCAGAGACAGCTCTCAACAGATAAGATAACTTTTTTCTTATTACAAAAGTATTACATGAGCATCTGAGCAAAATTAGGAATTACAGATACATAAAAAGAAGAAAATTAGAGAAAAACTGTCATCTCAATACCCAGAGACAATTGCTGTTAACACTTTGATACTTGTCCTTCCAGATCTTTTTTATGTCCACACTGGTACACACACACTTAAAAAAAGCAGCATGGTTACATGTTGAATAAGCTGTTTGGAAAGCTGTTTTTCAATGATCAGTGTATCATTATACATATCTTTCTATGTAAAATATAATAGATCTAGAAGAAATGGATACAAATTTCAATTTCCACAATTGGTAATTATGTGGAGAGGAGATTCGTGTTCCCCCAATTCATATGTTGAAATCCTAACCCTCAAGGTGATTAGGAGGGGGGAGCCCTTTGGGAAGTGATTAGGTCATGAGGGCAGGGTCCTCACAGACATAATTCATGCCCTCATAAAAGAGGCCCGAGAAAGCTCCCCTGCCCCTTTCCGCCACATGAGGTTACAGCAAAAAGACCGCTGGCGTCTGGGAAGTGAGCATTCCGCAGACACCAAATCTGCCGACACCATGATCCCGGACTTCCCAGCTTCTAGAACCGTGAGAGGTCAATGTTTGTTGTTTCTCAGCCGCCGAGTTTATGGTCTTTTCTTATAGCAGCCGGAATAGACTAAGACGGTAAGTAGTGGGCAAATCTTCACTCTTAGGAATTTTGTTGGCTGCTGGCATGAACCCTGGCAGGATGCAATGTTGCTACTCACCCCTCCGGCCTCTGCCAGTGGGCCCGCGTTTGAAGGGTAAGGCTTTGATGCTAGAAGACCTAGTCCTGAGTCCCAGGTCCACCAGACCCCGCTCTGTGACCTTGGGGTTGGTCCCATCGTCATAGCCACCATTCATTACCATTTATGAGCCATGCTGTAATACTTTGTACGGTAGCCCCACGTTAGAAATCAGGACACAGAGGACGCTGGCCACCGTCACCCAGTTAGTAACTGGTAAGTCTGCCCGAGGCCCAGCTGAGTCTGGGGGCCACCACTATGTCCTGTGCCTGTAGGGCCACAGTTTTCTAATCTGAAAATGACAATAAGAAAGAAAACAACTGACTTGTAGGGTTGTTGTCAGGTTCAAATGAAATCACGCATGTGAAAGCATCACATCGGCATCAGGAGGTTATAAAGAGCAATTGTTATTATTAAGAAACAGAGAGATTGAAAGGTGTGATTCTCCCGAAAATGCCTCCAGGTTTGAAAGCATAAGTGGAAAACTGACAGGCCAAGGCCCAGCCGGCAGCTTCCTGGTACCTTTTGTCTGCCTTGCACAGTGCTTGGTATTTTTCAGCAAACATTTAAACTCAGGAGATTTGATGTACAAATTCAAATTTCCAGCATTTCTTTGAAATGTGTGAGACCTGCCATCTCTGTGGAAGACCACAGCCCTGTTCTCTGGAGCTGAGGCGTAGCTTTCCATTCTAAGAGGGGAATGCGACGTAGGGCTAGCTTCACCCGTTTACACCCCCTGGCAGGAGTCTGCAGGTAGCTGGGTGGGGGATCTGGTTCTAAAGAATGATGTGTGTGTGTGTGTATGTGTGTGTGTGTGTGTGTGTGTGTGTGTGAATGCACCTTCACTGAGAGTGGAAGGTGGGGAAGGGTGCTTTCGAGGTGCTATAGGGGGTTCCAGTGCTATACGGTGTCTCATAAAGTATTGTGAGGCTCAAACTTGTACTGTACTGGGATTCTGCTGAGTGGTCCACAGCCCAAGAGGGTCTCTCAGGTCTAAGCAGAATTTCTAAGAGAGCTACGGGCCCCTGAAGGATCTTCTGGTTCCTACTTAAAACCCCAAGGTGTAAGGAAGGGATCCAGATGAAAGGAAATGCTAGTGCTTTGCAGGCATGAATTACGAGCCTGGGGGCGCCTTCCCATGGCCCAGCTGCCGAGTGCGTGAAGAGGGGCCCGTCCCCTCCGTCTCGTCCCTCCAGCCTTTTGCACTGTGCTGCCCAGGACATCTTTATTCGGGACCGACTGGGAGCTGGCTCTGCATAGGTAGGCAAGGTGAACAGGACCCAGAGAAGCGTGCTTCCCACATGAGAGGAATGGCAGAGTCCTCTAGGAGCGGGGAGATGGGCAGGCCCACCATGCATCCCAGGGTGGAGATGCTACTCAGATTCTGTGTCGGTGGAGTGGACCATGAGCTGAGAGGAAAACGCTTTGGACCATAAAATTCCGACAGACCCAGAGTGGCTTTTCGGCCAGTACTTTTTTAGAATAATACGAGTGGACAAACTCTGATCTCATTCGATGTATGTGATTTTTATTGTAAAATTCTTATGCCCCTGGGGCCCATTGCCCGTCCAGGAGAGGCAGTGACAGAAGATGCAATACTTATTCATCTTTGCAGGCTGAAGAAGTCTGCAAAGTGCATTTCCCTCAAGATTCTGCGGCTCTTATCATCCAGACTTCTAGGCCAGCAGTCGCCCCCTTGTCTATTCTAGACAGAAGGCTATTTTTTGTTTTAAAGGAATGCTATTCAGAAAGATCATCAAAAGGTCATCAGACCTCTTGTTTATTTACTGGTTTTGAAGATCAGGTTTCCTGTTACTATAGATGCAGGCCTTTAAAAGAGAGCAGGATACCAGGTCCTCAGCAAAAGGATTGAAATTCACAAAGTAGGTTGACGGGAAAGTGTAGTTTCCCCTTTAAATGGAAGGAAGAAGAATTTAATCCCTCAGAGTTCCCAAAGTTTTTTTTTTTTTCCTCAAAATTTTTTTATTAGAGCTGAAACCCTTTAGAACTGGTCCAAGATCCAAATAATGTTCTTATCTGTAGTTTTCTTTGGAAACCATTCAGCAGTAGATATAGATGTCCAGACATGTACGCACCCCATGTTAGGCCATGTATGGGGAAGCTGCTGCCAGCTGGTAACACCCGCCACTCCTCTGGCTCCCCTTTCATTCTCCAAGGTGAAAACCTTTATTGTTCACAAACTTGACCTTAAAAATGCCAAGTTCAAGGATGCCAATTCAAATGGGATCTATTTTGAACAAAGCACACCCAGATTCACTTTGATCATTCTTTATCTTGCCACGGAAGACGGGGGCTTGAGCGTGGAGTCCCGGCAAATGGAAGATCCTCAGGCTTCTCCAGCCCAAGACTCTGGACACGGCAGCCAAGATAGTGTTTCTAGAAGCCCACTTCTCTGAGCAGGGCACAGCTAATTGAAGCATTTGGCCTTTGGTATGGACTTGTACTTAACAGCATCCAAATGGTTGTTCTTTCTAGTTTTATTAAAGGAGCCGAATCCTTCTCATCAGTTTTCCATTAATGGGATTATAAATTGACATAATTTTAAGTCCAAGAAGGCAAAACTGGTATGTGGTAAACATAAACATGTGTTTGGCGTTAGAGGTAAACGAGCACAGCCAAAGCGGGCAAGTGTTGTAAACTTCAAACGTGAAACAGATGGAAGGTAATTAGAGGCATGAACGTGATGACAACAGCAGTGAACTGTAGCAATGAAATGAATTGTTAGTTTAGGCAGGAATCGCTGTGGCCCTGTGGATTTATCACGTTTCTAGCTGCTGTATGAAGTTGATGTTAGCATCCTCTAGAACAACAGGAGAATTGCTTTTTTAAATTCGAAGAGAGGAAGTGCAACTCGGAAGTGCGTGGACCACAATACTGGTTGTCTACGTCTGAAAAAAAGTGGATTGGCCTTGCCTATTGCAAAATGGGTTCACTGGTGGATGAGCAATTGAAAAATTTTATTTCAACTCATTCTCTAATCTTGGGAGCAAGCTCTTAGACCCCGTCTGGAGACGTTTGGTTGGAACAGCGGTAAAGTCCGTACGACAGGCTCCCAGCAATGCGGGAGGGTCTGTTTACTCTGTGTGCAGGTGACAGTGGCATCTTTTAATGGCAAAACTTAGCTTTGGAGCAAGTTGCGCAGTTCAATAAAGCTAAAATGAGAGAAACCCTTGCTATAATTTTCTGATGCCCAGAAAGTAAAATTTTAAGCAAAAAGTCCTGGAATTTGGGGAAGAGCGATGGCATTTTCCTCCTGAGGTATCAACTGAGAAGAACAACACTTTTTTGAGCTAGCTTTTTTTTGGAACGAGGAATCACTGTTTGACGGCCAAAGGGTCATTTAATCAAGTTACTTTTGATTTAGTGGAACCCAGATCAAACCCACTCCGGTGTCACTGGCGTGTGATAAAGGGCTTAGTTCATTTTTGCATCGATTGATAAAAAGTGTGCGCTGTATCCACCTACCCAGCTCGTGAAAGCATTGAACGAGGATGATTAGTGAAGAAAAGCGCCTGCAGGTGCTGAGGGGGAGCGAGGGATGGGCAGCCAGCTTGTTATTGGCTGGACCGAGGCCAAAACCAAGAAAGGCATGGACTTAAAACCACCTTTTGCCTCAAAGTGGAGACCCGTCCGGGGAATCCTGAAAGCGCGGCGGATGAAGTCGTCCTCCTTTCCTTTCTGACACCTGGGTATAGAGTTAGGCAGCTGTGACATCCAGCCAGAGACCCTTCCCCCGCTACCTGCAGCCATAACATGAGTCAGCCCCGTTAAACTATGAACATTCCCTGTCCCTTCCAGCACTGACAGATTCCGACTTTGAAACATTTAAGGTGGTCGTCTCAGCAACAACGTTTCCTCCTTTCGATCAGAGGCTCGCGTCTATCTTAGAGAAAGGAGCACTGTGCTTGCTGTTTAACGGCCTGCTACTACGAATGCTTAGGGAAGTGAAGTGCTCTGGCCCTCAGCTTCCAGCGTTGAATGGGGGATAATAATGTTTGTCCTTCTGACAGCTGCAGTTGCTCAATGAAATGATGAATATGAGAGTGCTTCGTCCGTATTACTCTCCCTGTGTGTTCACGCTGTTGCCTCCGTTTGGAATGCTCTTCTCTCCTGCTCTACCAGGCCAGCTCTTATAGAGCCTTCAAGACCCTATTAAAATTTCCCCTCCTCTGCCAAGCTTCTTAGTGCAGAGGGGACCCTCTCCTGTACTTTCAGGGCATTCTGTTTGGTCTCTGTCAACCAGCTACGTCGTGTCGTCGGTGTTCGTCTCTGCCATTGGACTCTGAGCTCCTTGAGCAGAGGATGGTGTCTTATTCGTGGTATGTGCCCATCAGAATATTGGATCCCCTCCGTGTCACATGTCCCCCCATATCTGAAAGATTATCATCATTTAAGTAAAGAATGATATTTATTTAAGGGCATCTGGCATTGGTTCCAAGTGCCAAAAAGGTGGGAAGTTCTCTTTATTTTTTATTTCTGGGTCTGTTACAATCCTTGGATGAAAAGAAAATGGTGAGTGTGCCTTCCACTGGCATTCCATGCGTATTTATCGATTTGTTTTGAATTTAATTAGCGCACACGCCTACTGCACATGAGGTACCAGGTGTGGGGCTGTGTACCGAGAGGGACAGACATGACGCTGCTCCAGGGGGTCAGACACGATTTTGGAGATTAAGACACACAAATAAAACGTGATTCGTAATAAAAAAATCTATGGATGATTTATAGCTGTATAAATCTCTATGTACACACACACACGCACACACGCACACACGCACACACACACACGCACACACGCACACACGCACACACACACACACACACACACACACACGTATATGTAGGTAATGTGAGAGACAGTAAATGCTCCGTGAGTTCAGAAAAGAGAATTTCTTTGAGAGAAAGTAATAATCCTTAGGTTCCAGTAACAACAAGGCCGTTTGTGTGAGGTTTCTCATTTAAAGATGTTTGACATTATACGTATATTTAAACGTAGAAGATAAGAAAGAGGCAGGATCAGGGAGGGAGAGAAAGAGAGTAATGTTATAATTTTTCTAAACATTTGTTTTATTTTATCTTTTAAATTTTATTTATTTTTGGCTGCGTTGGGTCTTCGTTGCTGTGCACGGCCTTTCTCTAGTTGTGGCTCGCAGGCTCTAGAGCGCAGGCTCAGTAGTTGTGGCGCACTGGCTTAGTTGCTCCGCGGCATGTGGGATCTTCCCGGACCAGGGATCAAACCCGTGTCCCCTGCACTGGCAGGCGGATCCTTAACCACTGCGCCACCGGGGAAGCCCCTAAAAAAATTTATTTTATTCAGGTATAGTTGTTTACAAAGTTGTGTTCATTTCTGCTGTACAGCAAAGTAATTGTTTTATATATATATATATATATATTCTTTTTCGTATTCTTTTCCATTATGGTTTATCCCAGGATATTGACTATAGCCCCCTGTGCTGTACACGAGGACCTTGTTGTTTATCCATCCTATATGTAATAGTTTGCAGTAATGTTTTGATTTCATAACAGGCCGCTGAGCCAAGTTCCCTGAGTTCCAATCCCACTTCTAAGCGGACCTTGGCACCTTTTCAAATCTCTCTAAATCTCAGTTTTCTTTTCTGTAAAATGTGAACAAGAATAGAATCTTCTTCATAATAGCGTTGTAAATACTAAGTAGAAGGCACTGGACACACAGCTTAGACTCACTGACCCTGAAGTGTTAACATGGAACGCTTACTAGGCCGCTGAGGAGTGGGCAGCGGTCCAGGTTTCCTGCATCATCCCATCTGTTCTTCCGGCAGCTCCGCCGAGGGACTGCACGTGCTTCCCAGGTGAACTGACGTAGATGACGGCTTGGCAGGGTGTTGCCGTGTCCGTAGGTGCTCAGTGCGTTATCCATTTGTTCACTGACTGGATTGTGCAAACCACTCGTGTCCCACAGCTAACGTCCTTAGAACAGGCCCTGAGCCCAAAGTGGGGCTGCATCTGTGTTTGCTGCCCTGTGCTTCCCTCCATCCCTGGTGGCTTCCGCACTTGGGAGGAAGGCTCGGGTCTAATGACAGTTTCCCCAGTCAGGCCTGCAGACGCGGGGGAGTAGCGCCTCTCTGGTAATTAACCGTTTGGCTGCTGAGCCGAGGGTGGCTTTGGAAGACCCAGGTGACAGTGGGGTGCCTGTGGTCCCAGACTGTGGGATTACACTGAGGCAAGAGCTCGATGGCCTCTCACAGCTACTCGTTTTCTCTTAAATTACATGTGATTAGGAATATAATTACCACTCCTTACTCTTCCCCCAAAACACTATTTTCCTTTGCTCATGCAGTGCTTTGGGGGATGGGACGGGGTGGGTCAGAGCACACCAGGGCTGTGAGCCAGAAGAGAAGCAGCCTGGAGATGGCAGGGGGATGGAGCCCACCCTCTGTGGCACCGGTGAGCTGTTCAAAAGCAACAATCCAGGGGCCAGAGTGAGCCTCCGAAAAGGTCTGCAAAGCGCTTTGATTATCGAAGTCGTACCTGCCCAGGGTTCTTGGGAGAGCCTGAAATGAGATGCGCGCTTACGTTAGAATTAGACAGCTCGGCTGCAGATCTTTTTCTTTTTGGAATGTCTCTCCCTCTAATTACTTTACAGTCCAAATGATTAAAAAAAGGGAGCAGAGAGCAACAGATGCTCCCAAATTGCCGTGTGTAAGGGAAAGGGTTGTCTGTCTGCGTGGCTCTCTCCTTGTAATGAGAGCCGCTGCTGGGAGCTGCGTAGACAAGCTCCTGAAACGGGCCCAGCGCCCCGGAGCCGGCCGGGCTTCCCAAGGCCAGGCTGCGTCTGCCGGCGCCGGAGGCCGGCAGCAGCTGGGGCTGCCGTTTCAGTTAATGGGTTCACTTCATTCTGAGTACCAGGGGCGGGGCGGGGGAAGGCTAGTTTAGCAGGAAACTTCCCAGGCTGGTCGTCGCAGCATCTGGAAGACACAGCGGGGCCTCCCCTTCCAGGGCGCGACCTCTGCGTCCCCCGCCCTGGGTGAGGTCCCGCCTCGCCCCCAGCCAGGCTAGACGGAGACGTCCCATCCCAGCAGCGGGAAGGGGGCCGGGGCGAGATCCCTCCGAAACGTGACGGAGCGAACAAGGCCCGGCTTCTCCCCAGCGTCCCAGCCAAGCGCATCCCGTCCCGGGCGCCTTTCTCCAAGCCCCTCCTCCGCGCCGCCCCTCTAGCGCCCGGCGAAAGGCGCCCCTGCGGACGTCCCCGGCTGCAGACGACTCCCCTAGGTGAGCCGCGAGGGGTCAACGTGCATTCCTGCGGAGGGGGGGGGGCTCTAGGCAAGCCCACCCAGGAGGAGCTCGCTCGCTGAAGGATTTGGGTTATTATTCAAGGTAGCTGAGCCCTCACGCCTTTCCCCACGTCGCCTAGCGACTGGGAGAGAAGCTGGACCAAAGGCATTTCGCTGTTACATCGACTTCTTAATTAAAAAATATCTTTCTTTTCCTTTGGCTCAGGCATTTCCCCTCAAAATGCTGGAGGATTTTTCAGGGTGTGAAATCACTTTACTCCGGTAGCTTGGAAGAAAGAACACGCCCTCGCATCCCCCGCACCTTCTTGATGACTAAGAGGCTAGGTTGGTTCCTTAGCTGCAGAGCCGTTCACGTTTATAACTCGTTCTGGAGGAGGGGCACAGACGAAGTTAATACAATCCACCAAACGTTCATTAACTTCTCAAGTTGATGAACTTGGTCACATTTCTACAATTATAGTTTTCCCTTTGATGCTTGAAGAATTAATTTTTTTCCCATGTAAAGCATCTTCATATGTTATTAATTCATTATTAAGGGGACCATTTTGACTTAGCGAACTTTATATGCAAACGAGTGATATGCTCTCTTTGTAAGGTACAATGGACTCTACGGAATAGTAATCCATGTTCTCAACTTTGATGAGGCAATACCGAAATCCTTCCACTTTTCTCCATGTGGAATAATGTTTTTGGTAGTTACATGGTATCCTGGTTTGCAAGAAGAAGTCTTATTTAAGATTTTAGCCTCCTACCTTCCTCTTTAATCTTCTTAAAAAGTTGTTTTGTGGGTTTAATTCCAGTTTATGCGCGGGCAAGAGATGGGTGAGATTGTGTGGGTGCTTGAAAATGAGGTTCGAAACTACCTGTTGATCAAATCTAGTTCGGGGTTTATCTCCACTGACTTGTATTGCCAACCCTGACACAAGCCACAACCTGAATTATTCCCGAGACCTGTAGCAGCTATTCAGTGGGAGCTCTTATCGATGGACATTGACAGTCCGTTAATGACAGATGTGATGGCTGGACGCAGATTCTAGCCAAGGAGGAATTGTGCAGCGCTGTACATCAGGTCATTAAATACTTGGCATAAGAGAAAGTTAAGATTAGAACATGGTGGCATTAACGCCTGGTGACGAGGCAGAAATTTAAACAAAGGAATTTTTGTAGATTACTAGACAGCAGAAAATTTGAAATTGAATTTTATGTCTGTGCCTAATTTTAAGACTGACAGAGTACAACTCTTTTTCTCTCCTTCCCCCATCGCAAAACAAAATGAACAACACAAATGCTTTTAAATGATGGTAAGAAAAAAATAGATTAAGACATTAAATTGGGAGTTTTGGACGTTTGAGAATTCTACAAAATAGACCAAAAGACGCTTCTGTCACCTGTTCTACTTCAGGCTTGACCCTATGTGGAGAGGCACGTTCCTTCTGTTTCATGGTAGACTTTGAATCAAAAATAGAAATTCTCCGTAGGCAAACTTGCCCCTGTTTTCTGGGACGGGCTTTTATCCTCATCTGCGTATTTCACAGGGGACAAGACAGACCCCTCCCTCTCCCCCTCCTCTGCCCCTACGCAGAAAGGTCCACAGGCATTATGGCATCTTTTCTGCATAAGGGAACAGAATCTACTGTGGTAAAAATGGGCTCAGGTAAAACAATCATAAAAAGCAGTTCAAAAGAAACATCTGTGGACGGTAACTGTTTGCAGGATTTGGGCGATCGAGCGAAGGATATGCCGGCAAGGACGGCGAAGGATGGCAGTTACCAGCTCTGCAGGCAAAACAGGCGTCAGGGGATAATCGTTACAGGGGGCGCTTCCGCAGGAGATGAGTTTTCTCGTGCCACGTGTTGTCGTGAGAGGACCGTTTCCCGTTTGTCTCTGTTTCCCAGGGTGGCACAGTCACACACACATATATTGGAAACCTTCACTCCAGAGCACAATTTCAGAAATAATGGAACAATAAACAAGAATCTGGTATTAATAATCTGTGGGTTTTAAATTTTATGCCTTTAAAGGATGTAGGGATTAGTAATTCCGTGTAGCCTGCAAAGTAGAACAGCCTCAGGACACACGGATCAATGATTCATGTGGCGCTTTACCGTCTGACAGTAAACGCTGGGCACGTAGACTGGGCTCCTGGCGCTCACTGGTTGGAAGACGATAAGACCTCATTCGTTTAAACCTCCCAGAGCCAGGTTCGGGATGAATCAGGTTGAAAAGATGTGGGACTGAAGCTGACATTTGCATATTTGACAGCCTTTGCTAAGATAACTATGAGTTGCCCGTCGTTGAGGGAAGGATGATCAAAGAGAACACACAGGTTCTGAGAAACTCCAAGCACAGGCACGGGATGGTGAGGCTACGCGTGATTTATGTCACCTCGACATCAGAGCAGGTTTCCCACAGGCCTCGGCAGAGCAACTTTTATTAACCTATAGGAGGCTCTAGAAAGGACATGGGACCTGCCTTTCCCGGAAAATGGCTTCCCTCCAGAGCATCTGAATTATCAAAGGTTTTCTCCCTACGCGTTCATCTTTCATAAAGGTCACAGTTGGGATTAAGCTATTTGGAGAGATATTTTCATAAAGGTGATCAAGGAAAGCTGCTTTCTTGGTTTGGCAGAGAAGAGGAAGGGCTTTCTTTCCATAAGTGGATTAACCACTTCTGCAAGACACACGCAGGCCACAGCTCTCCACCTGTCACGAGTACAGTTTGCAAGCCTGTCTTTCCACAACCGAGGACCACGAGAATGATGAGTGCGGCTGGGATGTTCTGGATCTTGTCCTTTGATAAATGCAGCCGTAAGTCCGCCAGAATGTTCTCTGATCCAACCAGAGGGAGGAGGGCAAGAATACTCGGGCCCCAACGCCTCAGGACACACCACCTGCTGGCCTGGTGGCCTGGCTTTTGCCATTTGTCACTGTGCCTTTTCTTGTTCTCAAGCACTGTAAGTGGCTTGGTGAAAAGTTGCTACAAAAAGGTACACGGGTCTGTGTGCTTTCAGTGTGAGGCTGGGAGCCACCGGGGCCCCTGAGTGTCCTGTGGAATAGAAGCGCTCAGTACAGCACAGAGAAGGCCAGGAACTCTGTCTCTAGCAACACTTGTGAAATTCAGAACAAATTTCTCTTCCCTCGCATTGCCTCAACGGGACTCCAAAATGCTTCTCAATTAGTGGGGATCGATTTCACTTTTTTGCTTTGCAATGGCACTATTTCAAGGGGAAGAATCGTAGTGTATAGCAATGTGAATCTCTCCAGGGAATTAATTGTGCAAATTTCTGCTCTGCAAGAGAAATAAACACTTCTGTAAAGCACTTACCTTGCCTAATAGTCTAACATTATGCCAACACAGCAGTAGCACCTGTCAAACAGAAAACGCTTGCTAATCTAGGATTCAATAACATTAATATTATTTTTTTGGAGGTCGGCAGGGTGGCCCAGAAGATCTGTGATAACTGGGATTTCTGGGGGTGGGTAGACCCTGCAGAAGATCACACTAGAATAACAGTCTGTGTTTACATCAAGCGAAGGGGACGCCACACAATTTAGACGAGAGCAGAATTCAGAGTGGAAAGTATGAATACCTTGTATTTGTAGAGCGCACTGCAGCTTATGAGATGCTTTCATGTACAGAAGCCAGTGTGGTCGTCTTCCCCATCTGTGAAGATTCCTGTGTGGGTGTGATTAGCCCCTTCTTATGGATGAGAAGACTGAGGTTCAGATATATTAAGTGACTCAGCTGGTAGGTAGGAGAACTGGGCTTAAAAATCTAGATATTTGAATTCCGACTTCAATACAGTTTTGGCTCCATTTCTAATAATAGGGAATTTTGAATGAGTTGATGTTGCCTCATGTTTCTGGTTAAAACCTTCAAAATAAAATCTGTTTCATAGAGTGAAACATGGAGTGAACCTACAAAGAGCCTCCTCCAGGGGGCCTTTTCCTTTAAAGACCCCCAGAATGTTATTTGCCTCAAGAAGGAACATCTCTGATGTGTGTGCATTAAAAATAAAATGAAAAGAAAAGAGAAACGTCAAGGCCCAAGGCAAGGTCGGTAGACAGAGAGCAGAGAGACTGGGGGAGCCAGCGCCTTTGTGAACGTTCCCGAGGCCTCCAGCTGGAGAGGCCAGTGGGGTCGCCCTGTTGAGCAAGGAGGGTCTGAAGCGTGCCAGGGTGTGAGGACTTCTAAGAATGTGGGTTTTGAGTCAAGATAGAAACTTTTCCTTACATTCTGACTCACAGGGGATTAGAAAGTAGTGGATGGATTAGACGAAAATGCTTCAGTTAAGAATTTAATCCTGTTAGGCAACAGTAAGTCACTTTTCTTAAAGGCTCTCTTGCCAAAGAGTAGAAAGAAAAAAATGCGCCTCGGCAGTGTGGGAGGTAATTGTTTCTGAAGAGCTGCCTGCCTGAGGCCTCTTGAAGGCCAGTTTTCCTCCAGTTTGCCTGATTTTCTCTTCTAAAGAGAACAATGGATTTTGTACTGGGGTGTGAGCTGCTGCGCCCCGCCCCCCACCCCCAGCACAGGGCCTCGCAGCTGGGCTCTTCCTGCTTGTTGTCGTGTGTGTGTGTGTGTGTGTGTGTGTGTGTGTGTGTGTGTGTCTGTGTGTGTGTGTCTGTGTGTGTGTGTGTGTGTGTGTGTCTGTCTGTGTGTGTGTGTGTGTGTGTGTGTGTGTGTGTGGGAGCAGCGCTGGAATATTCTGGGGAGGGCTGGGGGTGGGCAGGGACTCTGGTTGCCAGTCCTGGGGTCAGAGTTCAATTATGCAGTGGACTCAGACCCAGAATAAAAGCAAATGGTCAAACTGCTCTTTACTCTGTAGGCTTGAAAGCCAATTCAAACTCTTCCAGCCCCCTTCTCGCTTCTCAAGACTCTCCTTAAAGCGTGAGAACTGTGCTTAGGATCTGGGCTGTTCTGTTGTATTTAACATGGTGGGAGGGGGCAGATAAATCATTGACATGAAGGAGCCAGTGGAACCCGTATTTCTTCCTTCCTTTCTTCCTTCCTTTTACCGTCTTTTTTGTTATAACTCTTTTTAAAAAAATAAATCTATTTATTTATTTACATTTTATTTTTGGCTGCATTGGGTCTTCGCTGCAGCGAACGGGGGCTACTCTTTGTTGCAGTGCACGGGCTTCTCACTGTGGTGGCTTCTCTTGTTGCGGAGCACGGGCTCTAGGCGCGCAGGCTTCAGTAGTTGTGGTACGTGGGCTTCAGTAGTTGTGGCTCGCAGGCTCTAGAGCGCAGCCTCAGTGGTTGCGGCACACAGGCTTAGTTGCTCTGTGGCACGTGGGATCTTCCTGGACCAGGGCTTGAACCTGAGTCCCCTGCATTGGCAGGCGGATTCTTAACCACTGCGCCACCAGGGAAGTCCTCTTCTTCTTCTTTTTTTTTTTTTTTTTTTTTTAAGTTTAAACAGCAACATTTATTTCTCAAAGTTTTGGGGCAGGAACCCATATTTCTTGACTTTCAACACCAGAAAACCCTAGAAATTTATATAAAAATTATCATTATGTGGCTATAACCTTTGTATTGCTTGTGGGGTCTCCTACAGCAAGAAGTCTGAGGACAGATGTCAGAGAAAAGCCAATCCAACTTTAAATCCACAGAAATGCCATGGTTGAATCTCCTGAGCCCAATATCAAATCCTAGAGTTTTGCACAAGGTCTGAGATACAACGCCTCTTACCAAGCTGTTTAGAATCTGACTGTAGAGACAAGACAGAAATGATCCTGCCTCTACCGGCCAAAAAGGCCATATCTGACATCAGCTTATAAAGACACTTCAGGGTGAATAACCAAAAGGACCATTTGTTCTTTTGTCATGTTATCCTATTATTATACTGGACAAGAGATTGGGAGAGGTTTTCTCTGGCATCTACTACTATGGGAAAAATATATTATGATTACTATTCACTTGGTGTGGCAGTGGATTTTATATGTCAGTTTGACTGGCTAAGGGATGCCCATAGACCTGGTACGACATGATTTCTGGGTGTGTCTGTGAGGGTGTTTGAAGAAGAGAGGAGCGTTTGAATCAGCAGCCTGAGTAAGAAGACTGTTCTCACCAATACAGACAGGCATCGTCCAATCCCTTGAGGGCCTGAATAGAGCAGAAAGACAGAGGAAGGGTGAACTGACTCTCCCTGCTTGAGCGGAGCTGGCAGCCTCCTCCGGCTCCCAGAGGCTCTTTGGGTTTGCACTGGAACTACACCAGCTGCTTTCCTGGGCTTCCAGAGTGTAGATGGACGATCACAAGACTCCCCAGGCTCCACGTTGGCCCGAGTCAAATTCCTCATGATGCTCTGCTCCTGCTGTGAACCTACGTCTATTGCATCGGTTCTGTTTCTCTGGAGAACCCTGACTAGTATACTCAGTTAACAAGAGGCGGATGGTGCCAAGAGAAAGATTGTGAGAGATGAAGACAGTGGCCCAGCGACGCTGTGACGGAAGTGGTGGGAAGTGGTCGGATTCTCTTATTTTCTGAAAGTACAGGAGAAATGATTTCCTGACAGATTGGATGTGGGTGTGGGAGAAAGAAAGAAGTGGTTGGAAGCTGGCCCGGCCACCCCATTTGTTGGGGCCTCAAGAGACCATTCCCCCTGAAAAAATGGGTTTGTGCTAGCAAGCCAAGATGGTAGAAGCACGTGTTTAAGAATAAGACAGGACTGTCTCTTCTTTTATTACGGACCTCCTTCAAGGGAGCTAAGCCAGGCTTGCGTCCCAGCTCTACAACTATCCTGTCTGTCTATCTGTCATCTCTCTCTCTCTCTCTCTCTCTGTCTATCATCTATCCATATCATCTATCTACCTGTCTCTCTTGATTTCATGATAGGTAATTTAATTTTTGAATACATAATACATTCATACCCAACAGGTATAGAAAAATGGGATTTTTTTCCCCTATGACCAACTCCTTGATATATTTACTAGTTCTATGATTTTTTCCTTTAAAATTTATGTCTGATTTTATCTTTACTAATTCCTTTTGTCTGCTTTTCCCTGCATCAAACAATGTTTTATTTCATTTTTTCTTGTATTTAAGGCTATACATTTCCCTCAGAGCCCTGCTTTGGATGCGCTCTGTGGGTTTCATATGGCTTCATTAAAGCTCTTCAGATTCACTCACAGGGCCTCTTATCTAGGCATAAGCCTGTCACCATGGTGGCTGGGTCAGGATGGTGTTTAAGCCTCACAGACCCAGACTGAATGCTCATCATCCTTTCTCTACCCTTGATAAGAGAGAGGCTTACATTTGTAATTCACCTCCTCCTACCCTCGTGAAGCATTCTCAGGGATGTTAGTATCCTGTATTCTGTGTAATCAGGCCTTGGTTGATGCTTTCAAGGCCATTTGACAAACTTTAATGGTTTTGAATTATAAAGGGAAGAGATCTCTTTTTCTTCAAGGGGTCTCCCTGTTTCTATGGGGCAAATAGGTAGATGGACAGAAGCCACTCAACAGCACTCACGGCCCAAATCTCAATGAATTGGGGGTGTGGTCATTAAGAGCACTCTGCTCCCCACCCACATGCCTTCTTGCAGCTACCTTATTTCATTTAAGCTTCAAGACCATTTTGCAAGGTCGTAATTTCTATCCCCACTTTTATGTATGAGCTTAGGAAAGTAAAATACCTTACCTGAATTTTCACACTAAGTGGCAGAGATGGGATTCACTTTCAGGTCTGGCTTTGAGTCTAGACCTCTTCCACTGTACTAAGTTGCCTCTTCAAAGTTTCAGCTTTTGAGCTTCAGTTATATAATTGTGTCAAGAAATGATGAAACCTTTCTAAATTGTTTTTCAAGATAACCAAAGCTTAGCCGTTTAAGCACCAACAGTTTGAAAACCATTGTAGATATGTGTTTTCTACCTTCTTAAACAAAGCACGTTGAACAGATTTTGAATTTTTTTTGGTGGTTCGCATCATCTTTATGAAGAACAATTATTATGTAACACCATAGTATAGGGAGTTTAAGTATCTTGCCCTGGGCTAGACAGCTGTTAAGTGGGGAAGCCGTTCAGACCCAGGCAGTCTGGTTCCAGAACCCATGTTCTTAGCCACCAGACTATGATGCCTCACCAAGGTCTCAAAAGAGAGATCACTGTGGGCTGGAAATGACTTGTCCCACTGGGGTTTGTTGTTTCGGTAAACAGCAAGGAAGCAGGACCTGAAGGCATCATAGTAATCACATGATTACTCAGGGCCTGAGTAATCATAGCAGAGGGAGAGATGAAGATCTACTTTGCTGATGTTTCAAAACAGAAAAATGCCAAGTCAGAGCCCAAGTCCGGAAAGAAGTAGGTCAGAGATTGAGATGTATTTTATTAAAAAATGAAAAGCGGATATCAAAGAATCTATGGCTAGGAGTCTGAGATAAAAGTCATATGTAAGAGTTTCTTAGGGGGACTGAGAAAGAGCCCCCCTCTAACCTGCTCGAGTTCTGAAAAATTGGGGACATTCAGAGTAGCAGATGGGGCCTCAATAGTCCTTTATTAAAGCCTAAGTTAGAAGGCGTAGATCATCGGGAGAACTAAGTGGACTGCAAAATAATCCCAAAATTCAACATCCTTACCCCACATTCGTGTGGGCAAGGACCAGGTGAGAGAGTGTGGAGGAGCCGGAAACTCCTGGCGCCTGCAGTCAAGTTCAACTCCGGGAGAGGAAAGGTGGAGCTGAGACAAGCACACCTGGTACGTTCTTCTCAGAAGCCTCTCCACCTTCTCCTGGACAGAGAGAGTAAGAAGTGGAGAGAGGCCAGAAATTACATGAAAGTTCTTTCACATGGGAGAAGATACAAGAATTATAAACATTTTAAGTACAAAACAACAGAGCCCCCAGTATATGAAGCAAACCTTGACAAAACTGATGGGAGAAATAGATTCTATAGTTCTATAGTAATAGTTGGAGACTTCAGTAGCTCACTTTCATTAATGGATAGAATATCTAGGCAGAAAATCAATAAGTAAATAGAAGACTTGACAAACTATACATCAGTCAGACCTAAAAAAATACATAGAACACTATACCCAACAAGAGCAAAACACACAGTCTTCTCAAGTCCATGCGAAACATCCGCCAGGAGAGACCATATATTAAGCCACAAATGAGTCTCCATACATTTAAAAAGATTGAAATCTTACAGAATCATCATCT
The DNA here is from genome assembly GCF_951394435.1 of Stenella coeruleoalba. Taxonomy (NCBI): domain Eukaryota; kingdom Metazoa; phylum Chordata; class Mammalia; order Artiodactyla; family Delphinidae; genus Stenella; species Stenella coeruleoalba. Next base: position 181,429,954 of record NC_137147.1, on the reverse strand, counting down.
CTAACTACAATGGAATGAAGCTAGAAATCAGTAACAGAAGGAAAATTAGAAAATTCACAAATATGTAAAAATTCAACAACAGAATCTTAAAGGACCAATGAGTCAGATAAGAAATCACAAGGGAAATCAGAAAATACTTTGAGATTAATGCATATGGAAGCACATCATACCAACATTTATTAGATGCCATGAAAGCAGGGCACGGAAATTTATAACTGTAGACATCTACATTAGAAAGAAGAACGATCTCAAATCAGTAGCCTAACGAAACCTCAAAGAACTAGAGAAAGAACAAACTAGACCCAAATCTGGCTAAAGGAATGAAATAATAAAGATTAGAGTGGAGACAAACAAAACAGAGAATAGAAAAACAATAGGATCAATGGATCCAAAACTTGGTTCTTTGAAAAGATCAGTAAAATTGGCAAGCCTTTAGCTAATCAGTAAAAGCTAATTACTGATTAGCTTCAGTAATCATAAACCTCCCGACAAAGAAAAGCCCAGGACCAGATGGCTTCACTGGTGAATTCTAATAAACATTTGAAGAAGAATTAACAACAATCCTTCTCAAGCTCTTTCAAAAAAAATTGAAGAGGAGGAAACACTTCTTAGCTCATTCTCTGTAGCCAACAGTACACTAATACAAAATCCAAATAAAGACATCACAAAAACAGAAAACTACAGACCAACATCCCTTTTGAATATAGACTAAAAAATGCTCAAGAAAATACTAGCAAACCAAATTCAGCAGCATGTTAAAAAAGATTATTTACCACGACCAAATGGAATTTATCTTAGAAATGCAAGTTTGGTTCAACACAGGAAAATCAATCTGTGTAATATACCACATTAATAGACTGAAGGAAAAAACCCACGTGATCATCTCAATCGATGCAAATAGCGTTTGTCAAAATACAACACATTTCCATGACTAAAACAATCAAAAACCTAGTTGTAGAAGGGAACTTCCTCAACTTGATGAAGAACATTTATAAAACACCAACAGTTAACGTCATACTCATGGTGAAAGACTGAAAGATTTACCTCTAAAATCAGAAACAAGAGAAGGTTTCCTGCTTTCACCTCTGTAATTCAACATTGCACTCAATGTGCAGCCAGAGAATTAGGCCAGAAAAAGGAAGACATCCAAATCAGAATTGAAGAAGTAAAATTATATTTATCTGCAGTTGACAAATACATAAAAAATCTTATATACAGAAAATCCCAAAGATGCAACAACAAAAAACCTACTAGAGCTTATAAATAAATTCAGCAAAGTCACATAGTCCAAGATCTACACACAGAAATGAGTTGTGCTTCTATACATCAGCAATGAACAATCCAAAAAGGAAAGTAAAAAAATAATTTCATTATAATAGTATCCAAATGAATAAAATGCTGAGGAATCTAAGGAGGGGACTGACTTGTACACTAGAAAAGTATAAAATATTGCTTAAAAAATTCAAGAAGACCTAAATAAATGAAAATGCATCCTATATTCATGGGTTGGAAGACTTAGTATTGTTAAGATGGCATTACTGTCCAAAGCAATCTGGATATCTAATGCAATACCTACCAAAATTCTAATGGCCTCTTTTTGGGGGGGGGGGGGAATGGAAAAGCCAATTCTCAAATTCATATGGAATTGTAAAAGGCCTTGAATAGCCCAAACAATCGTGAAACAGAAGAACAAATTTGGAGGACTCACACTTCCCTATTTCAAATCTTGCTTCAAAGTTATAGTACAGTAGTCCCCCCTTATCCATGGTTTCGCTTTCCATGGTTTCAGTTACCCATGGTCAACTGAGGTCCGAAAACATTAAATGGAAAATTCCAGAAATAAACAATTCGTCAGTTTTAAATTCCATGCCGCTCTGAGTAGTGTGATGAAATCTTGCACAGTCCAGCTCCATCCCGCCTAGGACATGAATCATCCCTTTGTCCAACACGTCCAGCCCGTTAGTAGCCATCTTGGTTATCAGATCAACGGTTGCAGCCACAGTGCTTGGGTTCAAGTAACCTTATTTTACTTAATAATGACCCAAAGCACAACAGTAGGGATGCTGGCAATTTGGATGTGCCAAAGGGAAGCCATAAAGTGCTTCTTTTAGGTGAGAAGGTGAACACTCTCAATTTAGCAAGAAAAGAAAAATCGTATGCTACGTTTGCTAAGATCTACAGTAAGAACAATTCTCCTGTCCGCGAAACTGTGGAGAGGGAACAAGAAATTCCTGCTAGCTTTGCTGTCTAACCTCAAGCTGCAAATGTTATAGCCTCCGTGTGTGGTAAGTGTTTAGTTAAGATGGAAAAAGCATTAAGTATGCACAGTAAGCTATTGAAAGAGAGAGACCACATTCACATAATTTTCATTATAGTGTATTGTTTAATTACTCTATTTTATTATTAGTTATTTTTGTTAATCCCTTACTGTGCCTAATTTATAAATTAAACTTTATCTTGGGTATGTATGTATAAGAAAAAACACAGCATATAGAGGGTTTGGTAGTATCCACAGCTTCAGGAATCCACAGGGGACCTTGGAATATATCCCCCGAAGAGAGGGAGGGACGACCGTCATCAAAATAGTGTGGTTCTGGCATAAAGATAGACATACAGACCAATGGAACAGAATTAAGAGTCCAGAAATAAACCGTACATATATGGCTCATTGATTTCCAACAAGGGTGCCAAGGCCATCCAATGGGGAAAGAATTATCTCTCCTATAAGTGGCGGCGGTACAAGTGGATATCCACATACAAAACAATTCATTTGGAACCCTGACTCACACCATATATAACAATTAACTCAAAATGGATTAATGACCTAAATATAAGAGTCAAAACTATAAAACTAGTAGAAGAAAACGTAGAGGTAAATCTTCCTGATTTTAACTTGGTAATGGATTCTTAGATGTGACACCAAAAGCACAAGCAACAAAAGAAAAAATAGATAAACTTGGACGTAATCAGAACTGAAAATTTTGTGCATCAAAGGATATGATCAAGAAAGTGAAAAGTGACAACTCACAGAGTGGGAGAAAATATTTGCAAATCATATGCCAGGTAAGGGACATGTATCCAAAATATATAAAAAACTCTCACAACTCAACGGCAAAAAAGACAAACAAGCCCCTTAAAAACTGGGCACAGTACTTGAATAGACATTCTTCCAATGAAGATCTACAAGTGGCCAACAAGCGTGTGGAGATGTCCAAAATTATTAGTTATTCAAATGCAAATCAAACCCACAGTGAGATACCACCTCTTATTCACTTGGACGTCCATAACTTTAAAAATGAAAAATAACAAGGGTTTGTGAGGATATAACAAAATTGGAATCCTCATACATTTCTGGTGGGAGTGTAAAATGGTCCAGCTGCTATGGAAAATAATTTGGTGATTCCTCACAAATCTAAACAGAATTATCATAGGTTCCCAGTAATTTAATTCCTAGGTATGTACCCAAAGTAATTAAAACAGGGGTTCAAACAAGTACACACATGTTCATTGCAGCACTATTCATAATAACCAAAGGTGGAAACGCCCAAATGTCCATCGATGAATGAATAAATTGTGGTGTGTACACACATACAGGGGAATATAATTCAGCCATGAAAAGGAACGAAGGACTCATTCTTGCTACAATGCGGATGAACCTCAAAAACTTCATCCGAAGTGAAAGAAGCCAGACATAAAAGGTTACATACTTTATGTTTCCATTTATATGAAAAATCTGGACTAGATAAATTCATAGGAACAGAAATCAGATGGTGGTAGCCAGGGAGCAGAGGGAGCGACCAATGCAGAGCAAGTGCTGAGTGGGTATGGGTTCTGGGATGACGAAAACGTTCTGGAACCCACAGAAGTGCTGTTTGCACAATATTGTGAATGAACTTAATGCCACTGAACTGTTCATTTAAAAATAGTTCATTTTATGCCCTTGGAATTTTACCTCAAAAAAAGTGAAGAAGGACACAGAGTATATTAGCATACCTATCTGAAGTTGAGAAACAGGCCCGAATAGTTTTTGGAGTCAGCAGTTAGGGTAGTGGTTTCATTTGGAGAGAAGGGAGAGGGCAGTGGCTGGGAAGAGGAGTGAGGAGAGGTTCAGGTGTATGTGTCAGATCAAGGTCAGCTCCTGCTAGAACCTTGAACTTGTCCGCTGGGGCTTGGCTGTTGGAGGACCCTTGAACCTGTTGAGAGCTGGGTGGGGTGAAATGCCTTGCCCACACGACTGACCGATCACATTCTGTAATCAATTCAAAACTGTCTTGAGGAGCCGACGTCCTTTGGAAGGAACTTCTTTCTTTTTGCCTTGTGTCTTCTCCTCACTCACTCAGCTCTCTGATCTCCGTCCAGAGTGACATGGCTCTTCCTTGCCCTTTCAGCCTCAGTATAGAACCTATGATGGTCTTTGGTTAGCCTTTGAAACTGGCAATGTTCTATTTCTTGACCTGGATGGTACTCAACACAGGTGTATTTCACTGTGCGATACTTCGTTGAGCTGTATGAACTTAGGATTTGTGTCCTTTTTTGTGTATGTTAGCCTTCAATATAGATAAAAAACAGAAACAGTAGAACGCAAACAAACTTCGGATCTTCTGCAAGCCCGGACAACCAGACTCCCAATCTATTGTTTGTTTCTTAAGAAAATACAACACAACGACCCATTGTCTTTGGTTCATGGTACTTGCTTCCTTGCCCACCCTACTGATCTTTCTTCTACTGGGTTAACGTGGGCTGTGCTGGTTTTTAGCACTGTTGACTAATAAATTAAATCATTCAACCAATTTTATTTACTACCTACTTTTGTCCTAGGTATTATGTGGGACCAGAGACCCAAAGAACTTTAAGAATCATATAATATTGTGATAATTTTAGCACTGATGCTTATTTGGAGCAAGGGGGAAAAACATATGAAGACACTACTAGCTGTAAAATATTTGCCTCAGACGGGCAAGTTGTATTTCCCTTCTGCTTGTCAGGCTCGAGAGTTGTAACTTTGATTTGCACAAGAAGAGCGAGGGCATCGTCTCTAGAAGTTTTGAACATAGCCTGTGGATCAGGCTTTCATTAGAAGAGAAATTGAGTTACCTCTAGCTTTCATCTCTAAAACAGTTGACAGGGATTGTGACTTTGCTTGAGAAGATAAGATAAGCAATTGTCATTTTTCAGAAGGTGAAGAGCAAACAGAAGTGTGGCAGGGAAGGTTCCGAGTGGTGGGGTGGCAGGACAGCAAGAGCTGCCATTGAGTGATGGACATGATAACTATGATTTAAAACTTAGTCCAGGACTGAGCCACTTAGAACTCTCAGTGAACTCGGCTCAGGAACCACTGAAAAGTTTGAAGAGTAGCAAGGGAGAAATCAAAAAAGAGAGAGAGAAGGAACTGGGAGAAAAAAAGCAGGAGAGGAAGAACGGGAGAAAAAGTAGATGGAGTTCAGCATTTACCTCTCATACTGCAGACTTTCCTTACTTGAAGGAGCTTTGAACTGGCTGTAGTTCCTGAAAACTTGGTACATGGTGAGGGTTCAGGCTGGGTGTGGTTCAGGCTACGGCAATACCACAAGGGGATCATTTCAATGAATCTGATGATTACAAATTGATGTTTTGGTTTTTTTAATGATTGGAGTTGGTTGAAGAATCGGGGCTTTCCATTCGGGTGGGATCATCTGAATTATGGATGGATATAATGGTGGATTTATTTTGAGTTTTCTGCTGTAGGGAGACACAAGCATAGCTACTCAACGTCCGCCAGCCAAAGCCCTCCAGGAGCACACCTGTAGTTGAACAAATTGGGTTTGTTGACTTCTAGTAATGGGGGAGAACTCACACAATGGGAAACCGTGGAGTATTGGCAGGAGGATGTTAGAAAAGACATAGCAGGATTTAGACTGTGTTAGGTGATTTGGGAAAGGGTTCAAGGAGGTGATGTTTTGGTCTGAACTGGATGCTGTCAGGAAGTGGAATTAATTCTATAATTGGGCATCTTAATAAATGTTATCTAGAAGGCAGGAGAAACAGAGCCATGTTAGTCATGCTTTGTCTGTGCTCAGACACGATATGGAGTGGTCTTACTCTGTCTTCATTCTCCATGGTCACAGGTAGCCTTGTCTGAGGTTGAAGTTTTGTGAAATTGCTTATGTTAATTTCAACACCAAGATTTGATTGTGAAACCTGGGGCAACTTCTAGCAACACCCAGTCCTGGCTGATGGTACCAGGCCAGTTCCTAGATGTCAGGGACTGCTTTTCCCTCCCTCAACGAGCAGAATATAGCTCTACATACAGCCTGACTTTCAATCAGGTGATATGTGAGTTAGGACTATGTTTTGTCACATGAAACAAGCAAACATCCCCAAGTAACAGTGGCTTGAACAAGAAAGATGTTTAGCTCTCTTTCATATATAAAATAGCTCTGGAAGCAGGTCTTGCATAGCTGGAAATGTAGCTCCACGATTACCAGGGACCCCACGAGCTTTGGCTTTCTCAGTGTTCTGTCTTTTGTAGTCTTTTCCCTTGGACTTATGGTCCAAGATGGCTGCTCAAGTTCCAGCCATCACATTAACATTCCGTTCAGCAGAAAGAGGAAGGGAGGAAGCATGTCCACTGGCTCCCTTTTAGGAAACTTCCTGGAAGTACCCTTCAACACACCTATTTCACATTTTACATGCTAGCATTTGATTACAAAGCAAAGATACTTGTGAAATGCGATCATTTAGTTAGGTGGCAATGGATTCATTAGAATAATTGGGGTTCTTTCATTAAAAGAAAAGTCATAATTGGCTATTGGGGGGCTACAATTATCTGGAGTTGGGATAACACAGCTGCCATATTGAGGTCTATGAAAGGCAATTCTACGAGGGCTTTTGTGGTATGCAAATGTCCCCATCTTTGGTGAAACAGCGAGCAGTTAATTATCTTAAAGGATGCCTCCTTTTCGGTCTTTCTTTTGTAACAATATCAAGAGTTCAAGTTTCCAAAGTGAACTCTCTTTTCAGTAGTTCGAAGCTTTGTAGCTTGATTGAAAAAAATGTTGTGATCCCGCCGGCCACCGTTGCTAGGCTGCCTAACAATTTACCTCTAGCAGCAGGGAAGAGATAGTTGTGTTGTTGGAAATATCTAACTTAAAAATGGATAAAAAAATCATTCTTGCAAATTTATTTTTAAGAATAACTTAATTCCTTTGTTTGGAAGAGCTATAAAATTACTGTGTGTTCTTGTTTTTTGGTTTTTTTTAAAGGAGGTAATAATTAAGGTGAATACAATTGTAAACAAAAAGTTCATGTTGGCACTCACTATAACTCCATGTAGACATCTGGGCTGGAAATGTGAGAAAATTGTAAAGAATTTGGAAAGGTTCAAAGGCTGATGTTATTAAAGTTTTAATAATCTTCTTTTCTGCAGGGCTAACCCCCTGCTATTCTTTCAGTGTAGGAGAAAAACAAAATATGGACAAAATTGTAGTTAATTAGAGCTGAGCCTTCCTTGGAAAACCTATAGAAACTGCTTGGAATTTTTATAGAGGCTAAGAGTTGGGAAGCATGGGTTTGAAATGATGCAACTTCACTTTCATTTAAGGAATGTGGAGGATTTTTGTTAGGTTTCAGTGAAATAGAATATTTAAAAATCTTTATCAGTTAGTGACTATAATTGATTGGAAAGCACTATTTTACAAGAATTATCTATGAAAATAATCTCACTTAGCATTTTAACTTTTCCTCATTGATCAGTCAGAGCAAAATAAAATATTTATTGCCCATAGAAGTATACTGAGAAACAAATGACATGTCTTTAGTTCATTACCAAATTGTCTTAATTAAAGAGACCGCATCCCCTCATGTTTGAAATATGGTAAAATTGTAAAAGTCTTCTGAATACAACCCATTTTATTTTTGCTGTAGACTTGTAATGTCAGCGTTACTATTTTTCTGTTTGAAATTAATTTGCTTTTAAAGGCCTCTTAAAGGTATATAGTAATATCTAATGCAGCGTGTATTTTACTGTATGTTGTATAAGGCTGTACTTAGCGTAGGAAACTTCTATCGTAGGTGTGTACATATATAGGTATGAAAGTATGCGCATATGAAGTCACACGCGTATATTTGAAATAGGCAGACACACAAAGAATACTATATTTTTTTATTATTATTTTTTAATTAATGTTTTTATTGAGGTAGAGTTGATTTACAATGCTGTGCCAACCTCTGCTGTGCAGCAAAGTGACTCAGTTACACACAGACAGACATTCTTTCTTACATTCTTTTCCGTTATGATTTACCCCAGGATATTGAATATAGTTCCCTGTGCTCTACAGTAAAGGAATACTTTAAATTGTGTTGCACCAAGGATGGTGAAAGAATTTTACTCGTTAGGATCCAGCCATGAGCCCTGAAATATGATTTGCGAGAGATGAAGCTTGGAGTTGTTTTAATAGGCTAAATGGTTCCAAATGCAAGTTCAGATCGCAGACTCCCAGGCCCTTTGTGAGACTAATTGACTTTGCTGTAGAGTTTTGGCAAAGCTCTTATTATTTTTACTACATTTTCCTTTTTAATAATGTAAAATTGAACTAACTTCTAAAATTCAAGTTCCCCTTTATGAGTTTGTTACTCCTTCCTTTGCCAAATTAATGACTGACCAGGCAGGACAGCCAGGAGCGCTGCTGCTGCTCTGAGCGTTTGTTAATTGGTTCTTCGTTGGGCCGTATAGGAAGGGAAACTACTGCTACTATAAACCAAAGAGCGTAAAGGAAAATAGTGATATAAATACGGAACTGGGATAGCCAGGGAAAGCTAGCGACGCACTGGATGCTTCCCCTAGGATAACTACAGAATACTGAAAATGAAATGCTGTGGCCCAGATCCTAAGGAGGAAATGCGTTTTGGTAACTCTTGGAAAAGAAGATTCATGGTTTTGACTAGTTTGTAAAGCTCTAGTGATAAATTTCTTTTGTTTTTTAAAGGAAAGTTGGGCTCATAGAACAAATAAGAAAGAGCAAAATCGATTTCACCTTGAAAATTGCTGCATAAATAGCTTGACCCTCTGGACTGGGAGAGTGATTAGGAAGAAATGAAAACTGCAAGACTGGAATTTTGACCACGTGAGAATGCGAGGTGGACGTTCATTCCATTTCTCTAGGTCTGACATTCCTTGGAAATTTCCCTTGGAATGTCCTGGGGGAAAACATCAGACTTTAGGGCAGAAACACCTAGTTTATTATCTCACTGTCCGCTTTTGTCCCCGTGCATGGCTCTCTCCTAACTCTCCTTATAAATGCTCCTCAGAGGGAGGAAAATCCAAAAGGGAGGGGATGTGTGTGTACGTGTGGCTGGTTCACTTTGCTGTGCAGTGGCAGCTGGCACAACATTGTAAAGCAACTAGACGCCAATAAAAAAATAAATATTAAAAAAAGGCCCATCAGACACTGTCTTAACTCATGTTTTAAGCTGAGGATTGAATCTAGGGGTTTGGCTCGTGTTGCGAAGGTTTCCAGCAGCATCAGGTAATTCCGGGCTCCGTTCAGAATGGTATCAGAGACCTGAAAGTCTGCACGATTCATTACCAATTACCAATTCCCTGGGCCATCCGGTTCCCTGGCAGAAAGGCTTCCGATGAATTTGCGTTGCAAATTGAAAACATGTTGTCAACAGCAGCGAGTCCAGAAGACGTTTACCTTAATGTTTCCAAGGCAGGCTTTTTACAATGGGGATGTTCTTTGTTTACAGAGCAGCTTTCCAGATTCCCTCCTGTTTCTGGGGTTGGTAGTGTTGTTACAAAGGGATTGCCATAGTCTCTTGATGGAGAGAAAAGTGAAGTGGTTACGTGAAGACTCGCTCCCAGGAGGTGCCCGTGCCTCTTCAGGGACGCCTGCCACAAAACTTTGCATTGGGTGTGAGGTGGCAGACGTCAAGGCTGGCACAGAGCCGTTTGATTTCCCTAAGGGTGCAGGGACCTAGGAGATCAGCCCGATGAAGGGCTTCTTCTGCAGATCAGTAAACTTGTTACATCACTTCCCCAGGGACACTTGTATAGTTGGCATCATGGTTGAATCTAGAAGTTAGGGTTTCCTGAGTACCCCATGCTTTCTCATAGTTTATGGCCCCGGACTGAAAAGTTGTTAATGATTGATGTGTTTAAAATAAAGTTCAGACAGAAATTAACTTGCACATTTCCATTAAAAATGAGAACATTGGGACACAGGTCTCAAAGGAAAGCTATTTGACCTTTGAACCTTTTTGGATCCTTTTTCCAGGTGATACGCATCCACTTTCAAAAAACACTACTGGAGGGGCTTCCCTGGTGGCGCAGTGGTTGAGAGTCCGCCTGCCGATGCAGGGGACACTGGTTCGTGCCCCGGTCCGGGAGGATCCCACATGCCGCGGAGCGGCTGGGCCTGTGAGCCATGGCCGCTGAGCCTGCGCGTCCGGAGCCTGTGCTCCGCAACGGGAGAGGCCACAACAGTGAGAGGCCCGCGTACCGCAAAAAAACAAAACAAAACAAAACAAAAAACCCTACTGGAAGAAGCCCGTCAGTTCAGCCAGAGTAGGGTGTCTGTTCATCCTGGGTTAAAGTAATGTCCTGACACCCCGTGTCCATGGGAGGTCCGTCCGGGGCCGAACAGAGTCTGGACTCTAGAACTGTGGTCACACAGCCTCTGAGCCAAACCCTGGGGATGTCGGGGAACCTCTAGTCTTCCTAGGAGGCTTGTTTTAAATTCGGAGTCTCCCCTAATTAGCGTTCAGTGTATTTACTTAGATTACATGTCATTAACTCACAAGTCCTCCTTAAAGATCAGACAAGAATTTTGAGCAAGTACGGAAAGGAAACTTAACTCATCGTGAACTTCAGGTAGAAAACAGGGAACCTGGCTTTGGCCAGAGCAGGAGGGAGGAGCCCCATTCAAGGCTGGCTGATTTCACAGAGAGCTTTCCAGAGGCCGTAAACCAGAGGAGTTTGCTAAGCAGGCCTCTCAGCTAGTACATATGTGATGAAACCCACCACTTGGAGAGTATCCCATGAAGGCTGGGAGGAGTAAGCTTCACACGGGATGTTCCCAAGACACAAGAAATGAGAAGGTTCAGAAACGCAGACCCGCCTAGAGACAAACTCCCAGAGACAATGGAACCAGAGTGTGGAGACGGGACATCAGGGAACAATTCGGGGGCATAAAGTGTCAGGACTGGGGCTGGGGCTTCCTTAGTTCCATCAGGGTGGAATGTTCTGGTCACCCTGACTGGCTAAAGTTCAGCCTCCCCAAAGAAGTCCATCTGATCATGACCTCACAGAAACAGAATTCTAGAGACCCTGAGGTTCACTCCAACCGATTCCTTTGGGACCATCACGTAGACGACATTCTATCTGTTGCCTATTTCGAGCATTTCATTTTTTGGATTAAAAAAACTCAAGATTTTTGCTAAAAAAAAAGAGATCAAAATGGGCCAGCAAAATGTTGACCTGAAAGACTTACTTAGTTAGGACTAACTTAGAACCACAATTCTACTCTTCTTGTAGGAAAGTGACCCAAAACGTTTTTACTGGGGGTGACGAAAATGCACGAGGAAGAAATGTGCTGTGGCCCCTCGTGATGGTTACTCCCCCCTGAGCTTGCACGTCGTAAAATTCGACCTGGGCCACTTGATGAAGCCTGGCTCTTGGGAACGAGGAATTCACTAGCTCCATCCGTGGGAGGGTATTTGTCATCTAGAACCAACTCTAAAGGAAAATGTATCACCGTGGAGACCTGAGTCCATTTCACCCAGGCAGCTGTAACATATCAGTATTAGGTGGTGCAGGACTAACTATGATTGAGAAACTTGGGAGAATTTTCCTTTTGGGAACGGTGGGTTTGAAAGTCAGGTTTTAGGCATTGGTTGGAGTTAACCTCGGGGTTTCTAGAATTCTGTTGCCTAGCTTTCATCAGCAGCTCTGCCTTGGAATCGGGGCCATGGACCTGGGGTACGCTGTCACTGCGGTGCTGGTTGGACCAAGGTCAAACGACGGTGGAAGCAGTCATTTGTCAGACCCTGGCACGAAGTCAGTTAGGTTGATGACCTTCTCAGAAGAGCCAAACAGGAAGTAGAGGGTGGGAAGGGGAGTCACGTCAAGGCTGCCTTGAGCAAAGGGAGTCAGATCAGTGTTCAGTCAACACGGGGGCGGCCCAAGGCGGCGTCTGCTTTGTCCTGGCCTTGCTGCCCTTGAGGGTGTACTTTGGTGTAGGTCCAGCAGCCAACTGGCATTCAGTAATTCTCTGAAGCTTCCTAATGGTGGCCCTGTCAAGACCCACACTCAGCAGTTAATTCCCTGCAACCTTAATCACAAGTGTTCATTATTACAGAGTTTATGGAAATGAGCTATCAGACAGCCTTTGGAGTCTGCAGCTGCCTTATGTCTTTTTTTTTTTTTTTCTGTACGTGGGCCTCTCACTGTTGTGGCCTCTCCCGTTGCGGAGCACAGGCTCCGGACGCACAGGCTCAGCGGCCATGGCTCACGGGCCCAGCCGCTCCGCGGCATGTGGGATCTTCCCGGACCGGGGTACGAACCCGCGTCCCCCGCATCGGCGGGCGGGCTCTCAAGCACTGCGCCACCGGGGAAGCCCATGTCTGTTTTTGAGAATAGTGACGTTGATAGTTCCCGCCTAAGACGGCCTGCGGAAGGTTCATATTAGCGCCTGGTGTAGAGCTTTCTGCAAGGCAGAGCTGGGAGGCTGGTGCTCTGAGTCTTTCTTCCTTTTAACTGGGCTCAGAGAGAGTGGCTCACAGGACTTTATTGAGCATTTCTATTAGCCTCTTCTAAAGAGCATTCGAAGTGGTAGTAATGTGACATAAAAGGGGCCACACTGAGGACTGTTCCAGTTTTCTGAGGACATAGGAATCTATCTAAGGAGGTGAAAAATGGGGCATTGAAAACAAACAAGACTCCAGGCTCCTTCCTCATGTTTCTGCCCGCGTCTGTCATAGATCTGCTGGCACGCTTTCTTCTGGGGACAAAGGACAGCACTGTTCAATCCTCCCATCCACGCCAAGCTCCAAAGGGGATAATTACATTCTGCCTCCTGAAATTCCCTCTGCAATTTCATCCCGGGGCACTGCTCTGCACCGCCTGTGTGTTGCTGCATGCTCTCAGGAGCCGTGCTTTTCCCCAGGTTGGTATCATCAGGGCCAGTGTTAGCGCTGCACAGTTTGATTTCGGTCACGGTGTATAGATCAGACTGGGGTCTCAGGCTGGGGTTTCTTACCGTAAAATACATTGAGCAGCAAACACTAGCTCACTGGAGCATCATGTGTCTGAGTGTCTCCTGGGCACAGCTGGCATAATTGTGCCTGAAAAGTACAGTCAATCGTCTAATCTTGTTTTTAAGAAAGGGAGCTCTTTTAGAGCAGTTTTTGGACCGGTTAAAACAGTACAAGGTAATGATTTTGTGTTCAGGTGAAAAAACATAGCTCAGGTATAATGTTTTGACCCCAGTAAAATCATTAAAGCTAATTGAAACTCTATATGTAAGACCCCAAATAGTTCAGTTTGGTTTCCTGAAGGTAATTATTCTTTCCTAAATAGCACTGATAGTAATGTTATTGTAAACGGGATAAAAAAAAATTCTTAGGGAAAGATAATATATGTTTGCTTAAATTCTTAGAACCGATCTTTGTAATATAAGGAAAATTAACCAAGCTTGTTAGAATGAAATCCAGGTGAAAACGTAATACTACTTCCCTGAATTTTTGGAGAAATAGATACTGAGATGATAATTCCAGTTCCCCAAGGGAACTAGGAAAACCTGGGCAAGATGTTGGTTTTAATAATGGTATTTCAAGCTGTCCCTGCCCTTAACTGTAGCACAGAATGAAACTGTAGCCATCGAGCGGTGCACTTAAAACCCACTGAGGGGTTTCAGCATGAAAGAGGGGATCATTAATCACAGCGGTGACTGAAGTGGTTTAATAATTATGTCATTTCAAGGGAAAAAGGGATCTGCCTAAAGTAAAAGGGGAAACGAAGGACTGGTAAATAGAACTTCTTTCTATCCTAGGTAGTCAGCTAGTGGGACTACTAGTGGGAAAGGTCTATTAACTAATTGATCTGCTAGACTCGATAGAGAACTCTAGCTGGAGATCAAAGGAAATTCTCTGCCACAAAGGCAGGCAGCAGCCTTGGACCAGATGTTTCCCTTCCAGCTCTGTCATGCTTGATAACTGCGGAGCGGAGCTGAAGCTGGCCATAGGCTTTGTCCACACAGCCATCGATATGAAAGCAAGGGGTATGTGTGTGCCCACACATGCTTAAAAGAGAGACAAGGACAGCGTCAACGTCAAAAAGGTTCAGAATTTAAGATGGGTTTGAGAGCTAAGAAATCACTATTCTATTTCTTTGCAAAGCGAAGGGGACCAAAGAATGTTGTCAACTGCCAACTTTTGAAAAAGGTTCCTATACCTTAATCATTCTACAGTTGCCATTTATAACAACGTACATGGATGCCTAGAATCTACATGTGTTACAATAAAATCAAGGATATTTGGAATAATGGGTGAAATTACCAAGATTCAACTGTTACTATTAGCTTATGTGTTTTCTTTTCTATTCAGATCAAAAGTGAGGGTTCAAAATCCAAAGGTGATTTTTCTTCTAGTCGTTGCCCTAGAGTTGTTTGTTTATGTGTCTGTTTGCTACCGTTATCTTTTCCAGTTATAACGCTGTATCCTGGTTCTGTTTGCTTCACATCTGGATAAGGTATTATTTATCATGATGCAAAATATTTGGTTGAGAAGTTTGAAATATATGTAGATTTATCACTATTTCTTTTCTATGGGCTTCTAAAGATGCCTGCAGTATTAGACATTTTGAAAAATGAGATGTCTAGAATTACCTTGATGTGGTTTGGTCTGTTCCATGGCTTTTCTTAAAATATACCTTGCTTCTTTAGTTGATCATAAATATCACCAAAAAGTCATTAGTTCATCTGATCGATAGATGTTCAGAGCGAAACTTCATTGATCTAAGTCAATTAAAGTCACAATAAAAGGTAAATTTCCATAAAATGAATGTTTGTACTTCCAGGGTGCCTAAAATTCTCAAATGAGAACTCATGTTTTTAAAGCCCAAGACTTTTGTTTCTACTAACTTTTAGTTTCTAAAATTCCCCATTATCTTTGTGTGTGTATGTATTTAAAAGAAGTATTTCTCAGATAATATATTTATTGTATGTGTATTTATCATATAATTTCCTGAAAATATAATTGGACAGGGTGGAAGGAAGGAAAGGTAAAGATGGCCCCCCAAAACCAACTCTGTACGCTTTAAACTTTGCTGAGTGTCTGGTTCAAGACCATATGCCTCAAACCTCACCCTTTCTCAAGGTCCCATTGAAAGACTGAAATGATTAATTGCGCATTGTCTGTTTGTCCATCCATAAATCTATCGAATGAAGCCACAACAATCCGGGCATCAATAAAGGAACCACAGAGTGTGAATAAATGCTAGTAAATAGAAAGCAGATGGACTTATATGAAAAGCAAACAAAGGAAGAACACAGAGAGGGGGATTCCAGAGATAAGGGCAGCTGAAGGAGCTCCAGGGTCGGAGTTATCAGACACAAAGGACAAGCATGGGTGGGGGACACGGGAGGATGTTCATTAGAGTGTTTGTTTAACGTTCTGAATTCAGATCTTTGGGACACATTTCTTCAACTAGAACTTCCTTTCCCCCCCTCTTCCTTCTCTACTCCACTCCTCAGTTTCACAACGAACATGGACAAATTGTGTCACTTGGATAAAACCAAATAACTTCTGAAGACTGAAGAGTAGGGCAGTGTGGGTGCTGGCCCGAAACAAAAAAGCTGGAGGTAACTCTGGGCTTCTGTAGCAAATGCTGGGATAAGGACGCTTTGCCCAGACACATGTGCCTACGTTCTTCATGCCCTGAGCAAGCCTGGGGGCTCTCTGATTGCCTGCTCTGCACAATCGGGAATCCTGCTGGTCAACACTTCCATTACCCAGTGTCTGCATGGGACTCCCTCATTTAACAGAGCCCTGAGAAACGATGTTTTTGCCCTGGCCTGTTTGATCCTTCAGCCCTAGATATAACACTAGATATTTGACCATAGTGAGTTCTTGAAAGAGAAGGATTAATATGAACACATAGCATAACCAACCAATCCTGAAGAAAACAAAGTCAGAGAGCTAAAAAGCCCTTTAAAAATTCTCATCAACATTCTCAGAGCAATTCAGGATGATCCTGTATCCTTAAAATAAGAATAACTTGCTATGACACAAGAGGGATCAGAAAATAAGAAGAGCTTCTGAGAGTTAAAATAAGGTTGTTAAAATGAGAAATTAACAACTGATTGAAAAATATGTTGGACATGACTAAAGAAGTAACTTAGAAGAAAATAGAGGAAATCTTCTAGTATGTAGGGCAAAAAGACAAAAAAGACAAATGAGAGAAAAGTTATCAAGTATGAGGACAGGACCAGAGGTTTGCCATCCAGCTCATAGGAAAGACATGGCTAACAGAGAAAATGAAGGGGATAAATAAAGAAAAAAACATAGTAGAGGAAAATTGCCTTATATAGAGGAAGACATGAATCTTTAATAGGAAAAGTCCCACTAAATACTAAAAAAGGTAAATTACAATAAAAATAAGACAAAACCTGGTGATACTTCAGGTATACACAAAGATAAAGAAAAAATCCAAGAGTTTCCAGAGAGAAAAAAGCAAGATTATTCTAGATGCCTCATGATCAGACTGACACCAACATAGGACAATAGTGCAGAGCCCACAGAGTTCTCATCAGCAAGAAACAATGAAGCAGCACCTCAACGTTCTGAGACAAAACGATTTTAAATAAAGGTAGACACACTTTTTCTCTAAGGGGCAAGATAGTAAGGTGGTCTTGTGGGTCAGGTGGTTTCTTTTGCAACGATTCAACTCTGCAATGTAGCACGAAAGCAGACCTAACAGTACATAGATGAACGAGCAAGGCTGTGTTGGATTTGACCCATGGGCCATAGTTTGCCAACCCCTGATTTTGAATGTAGAATTCTGTACCTAGCTAAACTGTCAACCAGAGATGAGGGCAATATAAGGACATTCTCAGGAGAGCAAAAGCTCAGAAAGTTTCATAACCAGGCACCTTATATGAAAAAAAATAATCAAGAAGTTTTGTTTGAGCAAAACAAAGAAAGACTAAGTGAGGGTGAGACGAGGTAGAAGAAACAGCGGCAGCTGAGCATGACCTGGGAGTCTGGAACATTCTCCTTAAAGTGGCCGTGGTCTATGACCTAGGATTGGTTACTTTCCCTTCTCTATGGGCTTAGTCATATTACTTAATTCTTCCTGGAATAATACGTAAATACAGACAGACCTCCTTTTCTTGTTGTTTGCTTTATTATGCTCCAGAGTTATCACGATTTTTTTTACAGACTGAAGGTTGGTGGAAACCCTGCCTCAGGCGGGTCAATGGAGCCACTCTCAACAGCCCTGGCTCACTTGCTGTCTCTGTATCACATTTTGGTAATTCTTGCAATATTTTAAATGTTTTCATGGTTACATTTGTTATGACGATCTGTGATCTTTGATGTTACTACTATGACTCGGTGAAGGTTTGCATTATTTACCAATGAAGTATTTTTTAATTAAGGCATGTACATTGCTTTTTTAGACATAGTGCTATTGCACACTTAATAGACTATAGTGTGAACATAACTTTTATATGCACTGGGAAACCAGAAAGTTTGTGTGACTCACTTTATTGTGATATCTGCCATATTGCAATGGTCTGGAACTAAACCCGCAGTATCTCTGAGGTCTGCCTGTAATCATAATGACATACGTACTGTATTATGAGATTAAAATTTTAGAATCAATAAGTGGACAAAGTACTGATGATATTGTCGTAATCACTAACTGACGTAAATACATAAACTTTGACAGAAAAATAATATAACTAACAAAATTGGATGCTTGAAGCAGGAGGTGAGGTGGGCAGTAGTACAGGTGCACAAAATTTCTTACCTTTGGTGAAAAAAGAGTGGATTCAGGAAATACAAGTAGACACGTACTGTTTAGAGTTACCATGGCCATCATCAGAAGCGCTAAGAGTCAACTGTTACCTCTGGTGCATGAATGTGAGGGTGGACGTAGGGAAGGTGGGTTAATTGAACATTTACTTCTTCCTTTATAGTTTGAATTTTCTATCACATACAAGTATTACCTTAATTTACAAAATAGTACTATTAAGAAACCTCTCTTGAAAATCCATTTAGGGCTAGGGACTTTATTACATGAAATTAGCTTAAAGTTTAAAGGCTGTTAAACAAAAAAAAGTTTCAATCTGTCATCTGTAGTAAAGTCGATTTGTCAGAAACGTTCTTATAATTTTTCACTGGGCAAGTTAATTAAAAAGAAAATTGGCAGGACTTCCTTGGTGGTGCAGTGGTTGAGAATCTGCCTGCCAATGCAGGGGACACGGGTTCGAGTCCTGGGAAGATCCCACATGCCACGGAGCAACTGGGCCCGTGAGCCGCAACTACTGAGCCTGTGCGTCTGGAGCCTGTGCTCCGCAACAAGAGAGGCCGCGATAGCGAGAGGCCCGTGCACCGTGATGAAGAGTGGCCCCTGCTCGCCGCAACTAGAGAAAGCCCTCGCACAGAAGCGAAGACCCAACACAGCCAAAAATAAATAATAAATAAATTTTAAAAAAAAGTTGACAAAATTTTATAAAATATTTTTCTGGACCACTCTAACCTTTGTTAATAAAAACTTTTACAATGTTGATGGGAATATAAATTGGTGCAGCCACTATGGAGAATAGTACGGGGTTCCTTAAAAAACTAAAAATAGAGTTGCCATGTGATCCTGGCAATCCCACTCCTGGGCATGTATCTGGAGAAAACTCTAATTCAAAAAGACCCATGCACCCCAATGTGCATAGCAGCACTGTTTACAATAGCCAAGACATGGAAGCAACCTAAGTGTCTGTCGACAGATTAATAGATAAAAAAGATGTGGTACATATATATATAATGGAATACTACTCAGCCATAAAAAAGAAGGAAATCATGCCATTTGCAGCAAAATGGGTGGACCTAGAGATTGTCGTACTAAGTGAAGTAAGTCAGAGAGAGAAAGACAAATACATATGATATCACTTATATGTGGAATCTAATAAAAAGATACAAATGAACTTCTTTACTAAACAGAAACAGACACAGATATAGAAAACAAACTTATGGTTACTCCTAATAAATTAGGAGCTTGGGATTAACATATACACACTAATATATACAAAAAAGACAGTCAACAAGGACCTACTGTATAGCACAGGGAACTATAGTTAATATTTTGTAATAACCTATAAGGGAAAAGAATCTGAAAAAAAATGGATATAGGTATATGTATAACTGCATCCCTTTGCCGTACACCTGAAACTAACATCACGTTGTAAATCAACTATAGTTCAATAAAAACCAAACTTTCACTCGGAGGCTACGACATCTTCAATAACGTTTTTCTCAACTACGCTCAGGACACTTCTTATACAAGAATTACAGCCCCGTCACTGGGCGTCTGGTTTTGTAAATAAACCCAGTCGCATCCCTTTGTTTATGTAACCTCTACGGCTGCTTTTGCATATGGCATGCCGTTCCAAAATACTTACTATCTGGCCCTATAGGAAAAGGTTTGTTGACTCCCATGGTGTATCAGAATGACCTGAGACTTTGTTAAAGCCCAGATTGTTGGGCCCCAACTTCAGTGCTTCTGATGAGGTGAGTCTAGGGCAGGAGTGAGAATTTGCATCCCTAAAGGTCCCACAGGCGGCAGATGCTGCTGGGCAAGGGACCCCAGTGAGTAACCACGGTGTAGACAAGTCTTGGATTTGCATTTTTGCTTTATCCGTTGCAGGTCTGTATGAGCTCAGACAAGGTACTCAATTTTCATATCTCCGGGTTGGTTCATTTGGGACATGAGGGTGATTCCAGTCTCTGTCTTGGACTATGGTGAGGATTCAGTGAATTAATACATGTAAAGCACTTAGCTTGGTACCTAGCCCACAACGATGAGTCAATGAAGTGTTTACCATCATGATGATAAAAGCACACTGCTGAGGGGCTGATCAGGTATGAGAGATGAGGTTAGAAAGTCAGCTCCTCGGGAAATGGAATCATTTCCCTAAGTCTCTAGATCTCACGCTTTGCATAAAAGTTTCCCTAAATGTTGGACCCGCAGAAAAAAGTAAGTGAGTGGCTTTAAATCAAGTTCCTTGGGATGAAGTACAAATTGAAAAGGGTCACCGGCACCCTCGTATTTATTACTTTCCCATTTGGAGTAATTTCAAGTTTAAAAAGAAATGTATAATTTTCCACATGGGAGGGTATGTGGGAATCGTATGAAACGCATATGAAAGAGGTGGCAAATGAACGTTTTTGTCCTCAAGGAATTTATAACCTAATTTTAGATAAGGTAGACCCTCATGGAATAGTGACATGAAACACCAGGTGCAGTCTAGCTGGACTCTGAGGGAGGTGAGAGACGCAGGTAATGTGAACATTGGGGTGTGGACACCAGGCTGGAAGGGTCAGGGGCTGCTTGAAGATCAGGTGGGATTGTGTGAGGGAGTCTCCCCCACGCAGTAGGAGAAGTGCCTTTGAAAAGGTATGCAGGTGAGGAAATGAACACAGAATGGTGAAGTTTAGCTACGAGTTGAGGAAATCAGTCACTGTTGAAAACTATGTAGGCAAGTAACGCTTAGTAAAGCAAATTCCATTTTTCAAACATGCATACTGTGCTTTTTTTTCAGGTGGCACTACTAAAATAGTCTCAAGTTCAACAACTGTGGCTGACAGGGGCTCTGGCTCAAAAACAAAATCCTGCTCTCTTTGAAAACTCAGTCTGCTCTCTGCAGGATGGAAAATCCTTCTGACCTTGGAGTCATCTGAGGGGATGAGCTGGAACAGGTCGGGGACTGTCCTCATCTTTTCCTCTCCAGGCAGAAAGGCGGAGGCAGACCACGTCTGTGGCCAGAGAGCAAGATATGCAGGGAAACTTGGCTTTGGGGCTTGGGTCTTGGAGAGGACAGTTATTCATCGCTCGGGCTGCAGTTACAGGGGACATTCTCTGAGGGTCAACAGACGGATGAACGAGCGAGAAGGGCACCTGAAAGGACCACCTGCCTCCTCGTGCCAGGTCTGCTTGCAAACATCAGTGCACAATGAAGAAAACTGCTCCTGTGGGCTGGGGGAGCGTCCCTGTCTGGAAGCTGGGGTCTGGGGTGGAGTCCAAGCTCGTTCGATTTAGCTCACCCCGGAAGCAGCATGGGTGTCTTCGCGGGGCAGAGCAAGACCTGCCACCCCTCACCTCAGCCTGCAACAGAATCATCTGATGCTGCTGCGTCAGGTCAGGTGATAATACCGGGGAGACTAATGACTGTGACCTCATGAAAAGAGAAAGGAGACTCCCTCCTCCTGATTGGAGGGACGGTGGCCATGGCTTAATCACTGCGAAAACAGGCATGGTTGGGTCTGTCACTCATTTATCTCCTCCTGGGTTTTAATTGCCAGAGAGGAGATTTATGTAAAGTCCCTGTAACTCCTTCTCCCTGGGAGAGAATCTGGTCCACAGCCCTCCTTCGCAGCCCCCCCGCCCCGCCCCCATTTAATTGCCTTAGCAGTCAGACCGGATTACTGGAGAATTTGTCTCTTGAAGCTGTCTTTCTTTATAAAAGAAAATATTATACAGCTTCAGTGCGTTTTGATTCTCCCTGTGTTGTGTAAATTAACTTTGATTTCAGACATTTTTGAACACGGAAGGCTGGGATGATTTAGAATAAAAACCGCAGAAGTACTTCCGTGTCGAGTCCCCTTTGGCAGGGAGCGCTGGCTGAGGGACTTTGACTGACCCTCAAGGGTTTCAACCTGGGCAGGAGAGGCTGCTCCAGGAGGACACACCCAGGACTGTTTCTACACAGGAAGGTGGAGGCTGCAGGCGGCAAGCACTGCTGTGCACCTGGTTCCACTGTGCCATGCTTCTCTAGTTCAAGGAGGGAGCTCTGTGTAGGGGGATGGTGACAGGCTAAATCTCCGAGGTGACTTTTCTTGGCATGTCACCAATAAGCCCCAAAGATGCTTCTTTATGATGGAAAGAGAAAGAAGATAGAAGAAAACCTAGGCACAGCACTCCCGAGCCTTTGTGTGTATCAGCTTAAGCAATTCTCAGGCAAAGGGAAGCCCCAGAAGATGTGAAAACGTCACTTACAGAGAAGGACACCATCGAAACGATGGAATAGGAGTTTTCTCCCATCTTCCCCCCAAAGAAGACTGATGTAGACAATCACCTGTAGACAAGAGGGTCTCTGTGGCGGTCTGGGGAGGGCAGTGGAGAAATTCCAGCACGAGACTGGACACAATGAAGAGGGTAAGAGGGTTACCGACCAGGGTTCCTGGCCTCCTTAATCAACAGAAATTGATAAAAGGCCAGGCAAGAAATGCAGGCGTGGCTTTACTGGGGCCCCTGCTGCAGCAGTGGGAGCGAGAACAGACAGCAAGTTCCCTTGCTCACTGCTTTGTCAAGGTGGGGCGAGCTGTTCTTATACGGGGTGAGGGTAGAGGTGTGTCCAGGGGTCGGGCTGGAGGGGTAGCTCAGGTGGTCTGCCCACCCCTCAGGTGGTGTTGTGTGCAGGGGGCGTGTGCAGTGCCCTGCCTTGGCTGCCGGCTCTTCAGAAGTGGCAGCTGGGTTTTTGGTCTTTTTGTATCTTGTTGTCCACAATTTGCCCCAGTTGTGCGTGCACAGTTACTTTTAGTCCCGTAGAGTTTCTTTGGATCTTGGTGCTGGAGGAGACGTGTGCCCAGGTGCCAGCCCTGCACAAGGGCCCGGGTCCCAACGCCCTCAAGAGGAAGCTCCGCTTCACCTGTGACCCCTACCCCTACCCCAGGCAGCACAGCCCTGGGCCAAGAGAGCCCTTCTCCCAGTGATTTCCCCAGAGAGGGGAGTGAGAGCCTGAGAGCGAGCTCCTGGTCTCCCCAGCTCCACGGGGCACCGCCCACTTCCTTCTCCCCCATCCGGGATGCCCAGGTGTGATGCACCACTGGGGGAGGAGGCAGAGAGGCTGGGAGAGCAGCAGGCTGGCCTCTGGGAGGGCATCAGAGGGACGTGTATCTCAGGAACTGCTTTTTGTACTCCATCAGGAAACCCACCCCCAAACCAATGGGGACACCTTGACCTTGGATCTCCCCAACTGGCCCACGGGCACCCTCAACCCTGCGCACAACTCACCCGCATACCCTCAGCCGGTGGCTGGCGCTCTGTGTGTGCCCCTGAGGGCAGTGGGTGCGAGCCTCAGCAGATGTCAGCGAGTGGGATTGGGAGAAAGTGGTCCAGCCTAAGCGTTCAGCAGGACCCTAGAGGGAGCCGGAGGCTGTCAGCTCCCGGCCTGGCTTCACAGCATCTAGAGAAGGCACACGGCCTTTGAGGTTCTCCTCAACAGGGAGCAAGAAGTGTGGAGCTGGCGCATCCACAGAAAAGTCTGAGAAAGACTTGGCATCCCTAGTGGGACGGACAGAAGGTATTTCTCTCCTGAAGCCAGGGTGGAGGAGGTGACCGCTTCTTCAAATGCGGAGACGAGCACAAGGCTTCAAGGAACATGAAAAAACAAGGACGTGTGACGCCAAGTGTTAAAGTAATTCCGTTTAGAGAGAGAATGATAAACCTATACGTCTCTGAACCTCTTAGCAAAATAAGATGGATGAGAAGCCAGATCCACTCCTGCTTTTCCTGCAAAGTCCCATTCCCACCTCCATCATGCTGTGGGGCTTATTTGTTTAGCAGAGCCAGAAAGCTTTAGTGGTTGGGGCGGGGTCAGAAGCTTAAATAACCTCAAGAATGGTCTCACAGGCCTTCCCTGGTGGCGCAGTGGTTGAGAGTCCGCCTGCCGATGCGGGGGACGCAGGTTCGTGCCCCGGTCTGGGAAGATCCTACGTGCCGCGGAGCGGCTGGGCCCGTGAGCCATGGCCTCTGTCTCATTTAAGACTTCTGGTTAAACTAGACTAGTTAGACTGAACCAGGGCCCAGTAAACAATGGCTGGTAAGGCCAAATCTGGTTCACCACCTAATATATACAGCCCCGGAGCTAAGAATGATTCTTACATTTTTAAATGATTGAGAAAAATCAAAAGAATTTTTGTGATGTGAAAATTATATGAAATTCAAATTTCCATAAATGAAGTTTTACTGGACACACACTCACACAAAAAATGTCATTTACGGAAATATGACAATATTTATTAAAACTTAACCCAGCAACTTCACTTTTTCTTACAAATGTTCTCACATGCATGTGTACATACGTATGTACAGGGATATTCCTTGCAGCACTATTTGTAATGGCAAACAACCCAAATGTTCTTAAGTTGTGGTTCATTCATGAACCACATGAACACTATGTGGGCAGTAAAAAGGAGGGGGATGGATCTGTAGGTACCGGTATGGGATAATCCTAGGTGTACTAGTTTCCTGTTGTTGAGATAACAAATGACCACAAATTTAGTGGTTTAAGACAAAGGTCAGAAGTCTAATAAACCAGTTTCACTGGGCAGAAAGAAGCCCAGCGTCGGCAGCACTGATTCCTTTGGGAGCTCTCGAGGGGAATCCATTTCCTGGCCTTTTCCAGCTTCTCGAGGCCGCCCGCAGTCCTTGGCTTGTGGCCCCTTCCATCTTCAAAGCCGGCAGTGGAGCGTCTTCAGATCTCTGACTCTGCTCTGTGACTCTCCATAATCGCGTCTTTCTCTGCCTCCCCCTGCAAGGGCCCCTTGACCACACTGGCCCACCTGGATGATCCAGGAGGATCCAGAATAATCTCTCCTCAAGACCCTTCATTCAATCACATCAGTTAAGTCCCACTGGCCGTGTAAGGCTTGCAGGTTCTCGGAATGAGCACGTGGATGTCTTTGGAGGGATATTATTCAGTATTCTAAACTAGAATATACTTTTAGGCAAACATACCAAAGTACCTTATGTTGTGAACAGAACGCCACCACTTGTGTAAAAAATCGGGATAGGCATTTTTTGTTTGTTTTTCATTCTTTTTAAAAATAAAAAAATGTATTGAAGTACAGTTGATGTATAATATTACATAAGTTACAGGTGTACAATATAGTGATTCACAATTTTTAAAGGTTATGCTCCATTGTTAGTTATTGTAAAATGTTTGTGATATTCCTGGTGTTATACAATATATCCCTAGCTTATTTTATACATAATAGCTTGTACCTCTCAATCCCCTACTCCTACACTGCCCCCGCTTTCCTTCTCCCCACTGGTAACCACTAGTTTGTTCTCTATATCTGTGAGTCCGCTTCTTTTTTGTTATATTCACTAGTTTGTTGTATTTTTTAGATTCCACATATAAGTGATAGCATGCAGTATTTGTCTTTCTCTGTCTGACTTATTTCACTCAGCATAACGCCCTCCAAGTCCATCCATGTTGCTGCAAGTGGCAGAATTTCATTCTTTTTTATGGCTGAGTAATATTCCATTGTGTGTATGTATGTATGTATATATGTGTGTATATATATATATCACGTCTTCTTTATCCATTCATCTGTTCATGGGGACACTTAGGTTGCTTCCATATCTTGACAATTGTACATAATGCTGCTATGAACATTGGGGTGCGTGCATCTTCTGGAATTAGTGTTTTTGTTTTTTGCAGATATATACCCAGGAGTGGAATTGCTGGGTCGTACGGTAGTTCTATTTTTAGTTTTTTAAGAAATCTTCATACTGTTTCCCACAGTGGCTGCACCAATTTACATTCCCACCAACAGTGCAGGAGGGCTCCCTTTTCCCCACATCGTTGCCAGGATTTGTTATTTGTGTTTTTTGATGATGGACAGAAAAATGGGGGGGGATAGATATTTAATCTATATTCTTATGTATACATAGAATATCTCTGGGAAGATATCCAGAAACCTTATAACAATGATTTTGGGCCTGGACTGGGGTCATGAATGGGAAGAAAATTTATCCTTCGTTATTTTTTACTTTTTAAACAGAGTAGGCATCTACTATGTAAAAGTTAAACCACGGTTCTGACCTCTTTCTTACCAAACGTTTACAAGAGTTTTAATTGACAAAGTCTTGCCTGATTTTATCTTTTGGTTACTAGCAAGAAAAAAAAAAGGGTTTTATCTTTTGGTTAAAAAGTAAGAGAAAGGTAGAGAAACCAGGCTTAAAGATAATCTGGGAATGGGCGTTTCAGCACTAGCACCGTCGAACACTGGCTTGGCTTCCACAACCAGACCTCCGTGTGAGATCAACACATGTGCCAGCACACGTGTCCTCTGCCCCTTAACCTAAGTTCTCTTAAAAAAGGCTCTTTGCAAAGATGCACCAGAAAGCAAAGAAAACTCTCCCAAGAGCTGGGCTAGCACTAGTTTCTGAAATGCTTTGAGGAGACACAGGCAAGACATTTTTCTCTAGTTCACAGTCCATTTTAAAATCTCTTCTTCTCATAGAATCGTATTATTTCAGAGCTACAAGGGCTTAAAAGTCATTGGTTTCAAACTTTTCCTTTTAAAGGTGAGAAAAGGGAGATTGACATGGGTGAGATGAACTCCTCTTTGGTAACAAATACAACAATGTCCACCTATGGTGTGTGGACGACATGCCAAGCCTGGGGCTGGGCTGCAAAGATGACGCCATGGCCTGATGTCCAGGGGAGCTGGCACTCGAGACACAGCCACACGGCGCTGGTGCGAGGACGGACAACGGGACCTGGTTCCAGCGGGCACGTCACCGAGCAAGCCAAGCAGGTCTCACAGGGGTCGGAGTCCGCGAGTGAAGCTTGACAGATGAGTTAGTGTCTGTCAGGAGCTGGCGTTCCGAGACGTGGGGACAGAACAGCGGGAACGTAGGTTTCTGCACCTGTGGAGGGTAAAAGCAAGGAGGGAGGTGCAAGAGGTCGAGAAGCAGTAGAGGCAAGATCACGAAAGATACTGTACGTGCTCAGACTTCTGTTCTTTGCCAGAGGTATAAGGGGTGACAAACTTTCTGAAAGGGGTCAGAGAGTAAGCATTTCAGGCTCGGCAAGCAACAGACAACTCTGTCTCCTATTCCTTTTTCATTTTTATTTTTTTTTACAGATCTTTAAACACGTAAAAACCATCCGTAACTTGCAGGTCGGACTGGGTCCACAGAGTCTGCTGACCAGGTAGACCATGGGAATCATTGGAGACTCTGAAGCAGGAAAGGCCGTCGTCAGATGGGGGCGTTGGAAGGAGTGCCCTGGTGGCAGGCAGGGTGGCAGAGAGATTGGGCGGTGGGGGGAGTTGCATCAGGGGCGGGACAGGTAGAAGAAGACGCTAATCGTCATAGGCCAGGGACGAATGGTAAGGGGAGGACCAGGGCGGCGGCTGTGGTGTCAC
Source organism: Stenella coeruleoalba (assembly GCF_951394435.1). Lineage (NCBI taxonomy): Eukaryota > Metazoa > Chordata > Mammalia > Artiodactyla > Delphinidae > Stenella > Stenella coeruleoalba. Next base: position 181,402,543 of record NC_137147.1, on the reverse strand, counting down.
CTGCTTCTTGAAAGCTGGGCTGGATCCGCGCACGTGAGGATGATGTGACGGTGCGGCCTTTCTCTCCTTCCCTTCCCACCAACTCCACAGGACAACTTCTCGTCCACTTGGGGTGTGAGTGACAAGCGGGGGAGGGTGCCATTAGTCCAGGCAGGGCTTCAGCCTGGGGGACACTGCAAACCCCTTTCCCGCTGGCCCGACCTGCCGGGTTCTCTGTCCAGCTGGTGCAGCCCCCGGGGGCAGCTCCCGGGCCTCTGCCTCTGCTTGGGCTTCACGCTGGGCTACATCAGGGATCCTTTCCTTTGGGATCAAAGAGTTTCCTTTTTTCTATAAAATAAGCATTGACAAATATCATATGATATTACTTATATGTGGAATCTAAAAAAATGATGCAAAAGAACTTATTTTCAAAACAGAAACAGACGCACAGATTTTGAGAACAAACTTAGGGATACCAAAGGGGAAAGGTTGGGGGAGGGAAAAATCGGGAGGTTGGGATTGACGTACACACACGACCATAGATAAAACAGGTAACTAACACGGACCTGCTGTATAGCACAGGGAACTCTAGTCAGCACTCTGTAATAACCTATATGGGAAAAGACTCTGAAAAAGAATGGATACATGTATATATAACTGAACTGCTTTGCGGTACACCTGAGACTAACACAACGTTGTAAATCACCTCTATTCTAATACAAAATAAAGATTCAGTTAGAAACATAAAATAAAGTCAGCACGTCCCCAGAATGTTTTAGCTCCACAATTTTCACCCCATTTCTGTTGTTTGCTACCAAGACCGGTCTCCTGTTCTAGGTGTGGGACACAGGGCAGGAGCAGGGGGGCCCCGGGCAGCGCTGAGTCACGTCTCGTCCGTCCTGTGCTCGGTGCCTCCGTGCCTGCCGGAACAGGGCTGCCTCCCGACAGACAATTGTGTCCGCTCTTGGCCTGTTTTTGTCGCTTAGGTGTCTGAAGCTCCTGATTGACTCGGGCCCTTTTATCCCAGGCCTCCCCCGCCACCCCGTTATCTTTTAGCTTCGCCTCTCTGGAAGCGCCTCTTTCATCTTCAGGGGCAGTTTCTCCCCCCAGGACGTGAATACGTTGTCTCATGATCTCATTGCAGTTCCCAGGGTAGAACTCCTGCCCGTTTTACTTTTATTTCCTTCCCAAACACTTTCTGGCAATTTCTTGAATTACGACTTGAATAGTGAGTTACTCCTTCCGATTAAGATGTGTTTTCAAATACTTCAAATATCTGTGACAACAGGCTAGATTTTCTACTTTCCCTTTTTTTTTCCTGCAATTTTACTTGATAAAAGTCTGTCATTGCCGCTGGAGGTGCAAGCGGCTCCCCGTCAGGTGCGCTGGTGGGGCGCAGGCCTCCTCGGGTTGTGTCTAGTCCTGGTTTACGTAAGTCAGTTCTGAGCGCGTGAGTACCCGCGTTTATATGTGTTTTCCCCAGAGGATGTTTTCTCCTTTTGCCGTGGCTGCTTTAGTCAGTGGCTCTGTTCTCTAGACTTTATTTTTTAAAATTTTTTTGTGTGCTTTATTATCACTTCTATCATCTGTTGGTTGTTTTATGAATCTGTCCAAATAGAGGAGTCAGAGATATATACTTGGACCTTAAACTCTTCAGCTGGTGCACTGGTGTGGTCACAGACCTCTTACCCAGCCAGGTAAGTTCCACATTAGAATATTTTCCTCTGTTGTCTCACGGGTGGCAGCAGCGATAATGGTTGTGGAGAAGTACTGACGATAATGATGGTGGTTGCCATCGCTTTAGCTGACATTTATCCAGCGTGGACTATGTGCCAGAGGCCGTGCTAAGCTCCACTCGTATTACTTCATTTGGTCCCCACGGCAGCCTTCTGAGTTACAGACGTTTATCATGTCATTTTACAAACAAGAAACCAGAGAGATTAGTGAATTCACCCAAGGCCGGATGACGGCACCAGGACTCAACAGAACTTATCAGGCCATTTGTCACCATGTGGGTCGCCAGAGATACAGACGCACTTTGTTAAGGCACCATCAAAGGATTTGTCAAGGCGTGTGAATATTAGTTACAATGCTCGGGTTTCTTCCCTTTTGTCTCCTCGTCACCCACCGCTCCCGAGGAGCGTATAGCCAGACCTTGGGGATGTCTCCGGTTGGGTTCCAGACCCCACCACACTCAAGCGGATATCGCAATAAATTGATTTCCCAGTGCGTGTAAAAGTTAGGTTTGGACTATACTGTACTCTATTGTGTGCAATGGCATTATGTCTAAAAAACCAACGGACATACCTTAATTAAAAAAGACTTTATTGCTAAGCAATGTTAACCATCGCCTGAGCCTTCAGGGAGTCATAATCTTCTTTGCAGCATAACATCAAAAATCACTGATCACAGATCACCACAAGAAATGTAAGAGTAACGACAAAGCTTGAAATGTTGTGAGAATTACCAAACTGCGACAAGGAGACCAAGTGAGCCAGCGCTGGTGGAGAAAAGGCACCACTGACTTGCTTGAGGCACGGTTGCCACCAACCTTCAATTCGCAAAATACGCAGAATCTTCTAAGTGCAATAAAGTGAAGCCGATAAAACGAGGCTGCCTGTAGCACGGGATTCCCACCGCTTCTGGGATTAAGCTTCCCTTAAGGTAAGGAGCGTTGTAACCCCCCCCGATGGATCCCATGTAACCAGTAACCAAGGCGGACGTCTTCATCGGGAGGCAAAGTGCTCGGGGCCCACTGTACTTTTAGGGGCCTGCAACAATGTTTACATTTCTTTTAAAGTCAGAAGGAAAAAAAATGACTTTTAGGCCAAAGAAAATGCTTTAATATGTAACATTAATACATTTGTCCTCTGTCTATGCAATTGTCAACTATTATCAGAGCCACCCAAATGAAAATGTGCTTTATTTTCAGGCAACACTGAACTCATGGTCCTGAACTTTTGCCTTTGACCTTTTAGCTTTAGAGCCGTGTGGGGCAGGAGCTTAGGACTGAGTCAATGGGATCAGAGTCGAGCTGCCTGGGTTTGGATTTTGAGTCAATCACTTACCAGCTGTGGGACCTTGGGATGTAAGTGGACGTCTTTGGACTTCAACTTTCTCACCTGTGCAGTGGGAGTATTCACTGTAACTGCCGTTACCGAGCTTTGAGGATTAAACGAATTGAAGCAAGGAGAGCTTCTAGAATAGAGCCCAGCGTGTGGCGAGAGCTCAGTAAATATTAGTTATATCGTTGCTATTATTATGATTGACCAAGATAAGGGCTGTGTCCCGAGGTTAGGCTCTCAGACCTTTCCCCCTATTTGTTTATCTATGGATTCTTGCTTTCTACGTCTGGTCATTTCCCCGTTGCATGGAGACACCTCTCTCTCTCTTTATTTTTCAATGCTCCCTTTGCAGAGCTTGAGTCTAAAGACGCATGCGTTTTACCCAGCAGAATGCTGATGCAATGTCCATGGGCCATCCCCCCGCCCGGCTCTGAGTTGCAGCCGCAGAACAAGATTCTGACTGACACAAGCAAAAGGGGATTTCATGGAAGATGCGGCCGTGGAGGGTGGGAAACAGCAGGGAACAAAGATCACAGAACCCACGGGAACGATCCTTGGAAACGGATCCACAGGTGCTTCAAAGACCCAAGAAGCAGGAAGACGTGTAGGTATCTCATAACCAGCACAGCGTGGTCAGACTTTGCCCCCTTGGGTCCCCAGCTGTCCCTGCTGCGATGACCCAGCAGCATCCCTCTGTCCTTCCTCATGACTCCGGCTCAGGAGCAGATTGGCTGGACTTGGGTCGTCCCGTCCTCTGCATCTACCAAGTGTGGAAGGGAAAGTAGGTATCTGTTTTCTGCAGCTTCTGGCTCCAAAGCCACAGCCCCAGCTCACCCGCCTGAAGTCTACTGCCCTTGAGAAGGGGAAGGGATGCTCAGGTCCCCGAAATGCAGGATCCCTCCTCTGCCCGCACCAACACGCTGAGCTGAGATGGAGAAAGGGGCGTGGGCTTTCTCCTCCTATTCTCTCTGCGGGGCTGGGGGCTGTGCGTCTTCTAGCTGTTGGCTGTTCACTTCGTGGGCTGGAATTCGGTGGTAAGGAGTTGTGCGTCCCATCCCGGGCCCTCAAGCCCCTCCTGGCACGGGCAGATCGACCCCCGATCTATAAGGCCTTCTGAGACTCGCCCCGTCCTTCGTTTGATAATCTCCACCTTCACGAAGCATCATACTATTGAACCCAAGTGCTTTCTGTCGTAGCTTCAGACGGCGGTCCCCAGCCTTTTCGGCACCAGGGACCGGTTTCGTGGAAGACAGTTTCTCCACGGGGTGGGGGAAGGTTTCGGGATGATTCGAGCGCATTACATTTATTGTGCACTTTATTTCTGTCATGATTACACTGTGATATATAATGAAATAATTGTACGAGCCTCCATAATGCAGAATCAGCGGGAGCTTCTTTTCACTTGCCACTCACCGATAGGGTTTTGTTATGAGTCTGCAAGCAATTGATTTATGACGGTCTCTGTGCAGTCAGACCTCTCTGCTAATGATGACCTGTATCTGCAGCCGCTCCCCAGCGCTGGCATCGCCGCCTCAGCTCCACCTCAGGTCATCAGGCATTAGATTCTCATAAGGAGCACGCAGCCTGGATCCCTCACGTGTGCGGTTCACGGTAGGGTTCGCGCTCCTGTGAGCATCTAATGCCGCCGCTGATCTGACAGGAGGCGGAGCTCAGGTGGTAACGAAAGCGACGGGGAGCGGCTGTAAATACAGATGCAGCTTCGCTCGCTCGCCCGCCACTCGCCTCCTGCTGTGCGGCCCGGTTCCTAGCAGGCCGCGGACTGTTACGGTCCATGGCCCGGTGCGGGGGGAACCCTGGCTTAAGACATTCCCCTACCCTGGATTCACTGATGGTCACCCTCCCCCCCTCCCTTGGTCAGAATCAGTCTCTGTACAAACCACATTTTCTGGTTGCTTCTCAACGGAGACTGGATTTAAGGGCTAGAATCGGTGTAGCTGTGGTTTGTGCAGGCGGGATCCAGAATCTGGTTCTCCTTCTCCACCGATGGGAAGCGGGGTGTGGCAGGGAGGCTGTGGGGGGCTGGCCTCTCTCCCTCACGACCCCTGGAGCAAGTGCTGGGTGCTGGTGGGCTGGGTGTCCCAGGAGTGCAACTCAGGCTCCTCTGAACCTTCCTCATTGCCGCAGAAAGGTCTGGTTGAGACCTGCTGATCCGGGGCTGTTGTTTCGCTGGCGAGTTTTCTCTTCCAGGAAAGACCTCCAAGCTAAGAAGAAAGCGTGAATACTCGCTTTGTTGGGATATGGTAATTTTCAGTGAAAACCACAGCATTTCATCTTAGTATTTGCACCCTTCGTCTCTTGAGCTCCAGAGCAGCCCCTGCCTCTAAGTTTCTGGCATTTTCCAGAACAGCCGAGCACCTAGGCAACCTATTGTGGGAATCTAAGAAACAGCCTGTGGACTCCGGGTGAGAAGGAAGGGAGAAGTCATCCCTCACAGTTCTTTGCAATGCTACGGGGGTTTCCATTTAAAATCCAGTCTTTTATAGAACAATATAAATTTCAAGCAGAAGGGAGATTTTAGAGATCATTAAATCTAACATCTATTTCATAGAACCCAGAAGGATTAAATTACTTGTTCAAGGTCATATGTGGGTTCCAGAGCAGGACTTGAAGCCTAGGACCCCTAATGGGAAGACATTCATATAGTGACGTTTGCATTGTCCCCTCTTATTTTTGTTCATTGGGTAATTCATTTGTCTCTACATTTTTTTTTTTTTAGGAATATTCCCTATGTGTCTATTGCCGTTCTAGACATCAGCTATGTCATCTTTAAGGTGTCACATGTTACTAGCTATATTTAGTGGTGTTTCTGGTTCTGTAGGTAAATTAAAGCACTAGAAATATATAGTCTTTCCCGACTAGAACTTTTTACAACGGGAAAATGTAATTTTTAAAAAGTTTATAGTTCTAGTTCTGTAACAAACTACCCTATTTATTTATTGAAGTATAGTTGATTTACAATGTTGTGTTAATTACTGCTGTACAGTAAAGTGATTCAGTTTTACGTACATAGACATTCTTTTTTTAATATTCTTTTCCATGATGGTTTATCACAGGATATTGAATATAGTTCCCTGTGCTATATAGCAGGACCCTGTTGTTTATCCATCCTATATATAAAAGCTCACATCTGCTCACCCCAGCCTCCCACTCCATCCCTCCCTCACTCTCCTCCCCCTTGGCAACCACTGGTCTGTTCTCTATGTCCGTGATTCTGAAAAACTGTCCAACTTTAGATGCATTTCCAGGGGAGTTGCTTTTCCTGTTTACCGCGATGCTTTAATGTGTTGGGTGCACGGTGGCCCTTGAGCTGTCACGGTCTTTGTTGCATACCCTTTGAATGGCACGCCATCTCGTGGGTTGCAGGAGATGAGTGAGGGTGAGCTGTCTCCAGTGGGTGACCCACTGGCCTGAAACTTCTCCCTGCTGCCTGTGTACTTTCAAGGGCTGTCCCAGGTCACAAAAGCGTGTCAGCTGTATGTATGCTGGTCTAATCGGCTTCCACTCTGAGCTTAGGGAAACCAGTAGAAGGTAGAAGGCATAGGACCTGCAGACGAAGGCAATGATTTGGCTGGTGTCATAGCTGGGGCACTGGGTTTATTGTGAGTCAAAAGGTGACACGCAGGGCTAGTCGACGACTGACCATCGTGCCGTCTCGGCCTTCCCTGGTCCAGCAGCTGGATCTGAAGGCACTTGACTTTGGAGCACCTGGGACTCGGGTTGGCTGGAGCCGGCTCCGGTGTGGAGGTGTCTGAGAAACTAGCTGAGAACCTACTGAAAGGATTTCAGCGATTTCCAGGGATACACATTCAATATGCCACTCTTTGTTGAAAAATGAATAAATATAGTCTGTGGGAATGAATGCAGCACTTAGCGGAGCGTTTCTCCACTGGCAGAGAGCTCGTAGCATATGTGAGCCTGGAGCCTTTGGGAAATAAGGGAAACAAGGAGCGCTTTGTTAAGAGCTGAGAACGCACTGGGATGCTTTCTGTGTGTCACACAGGCCTCTGCATCATCACTCTGAATTCAATACACAGATTGTTTTATTTCCAGGTTGTTTTTAAACTCGACAGTCCTTTGACTTGACTGGAGGCCTCAATTCCACGGCCAAAGCATACATGCTGGAGGAATACTCACCTTTTCCTTCCCTGAAACAAGGACAGCAGCAGTACACTGGCTGCATCTTGTATTTATAAAGTGACATTTCCACATCTGCCCTGGGAAGTCCTTTCTTAGTCAAGTGGTCCTAAAGAAGGGGAAGATAAAAAACCAAAAGCAACGGGAGTAATTTAAGTAAAGAATAACTTCCTTTTTCTTAGGTTTAACTTGAAACCAGGTATCATATTTATATAAATACTGTGGAAAATATTTAACCTATTCATGGAGGTTAAGTAACTAACTGACAAGCTTTGTGGGGAAGGTCTGTTCAAACGTGCCCGTTAAACTCAAACCATGCCAGGCGATTTTTCAAAATTTCAAATCCATAACCATTAGGAAACTGGGAAGAAGTCTGAGGGACAGAAAGAATTTCTGCTGAGCAAATACAGTTGTTCATTGTAGAAATTGTTGCTACTTTATATATCAGAGAGTGCCAAGCGAGTCAAAAAGTCAAAATAACAGGATTTAGATGAAAGCCTAAATGATACAAGTTAGTCTTTGGTAAAGACTAAAATTCCTTCAGCTGCTGGCCAGAGGAAATCAAAGGGCAGGATATTTCAGCTGGGTCTCCTTCTCCGTAAATAATACATGAAATGATTAGAGCAGCAGCAAGGTTGAGAGGTCTGGGGATGCAAACGGAACTTTTGGGAGACTGGCAAAACGGTTTATGAGGATAAAAATTAGGCAGTGCTACATCTGTAGATTTCTTCTTTGAATAGAATGATCGTATAGTTTATCCTCCAACCAGGAAACTTTGAGAGTGGAAGTGGACAGTTTTCATTACTAACCAGGACAGCGGGCATAACCCAGGACCAGCACGGGACCCCCGGCACATATGGTCACTTCCTTTGAACCTGTCTTCATGGCTAACAGTTTGAACACAAAGAATTAAATACGCCACTGTCTTTTGGTTTTGTTTCTTTTGGGGGGCTGGGGGATCTTAAGTACACTTTAAAGGACTTGTGCTGTTTCTGCTGCATCGAAGAAAAAAATGTTCATAAAAACCGTCAGCCAATAATATGTATAACCAAAACATGAGTATATTATACACATTCACCCAGAAGTGAAAGATCACATAAACCTCATCACCCACAGGCAACCATTATTGCCTTTTAAATCTACCAATGTAAATTCTTCTATTCTTATTAGATGATCTATCGATCTATCTAATCATCTATCTTTTAACATAAAAGGGACCCTACTATACAAGTTGTTTAATAGCCTGATTTTAGTCACTTTAATATGATTAATTTGTTAATATTATTAATAGTGTGAATATCTTTCCATTCAATAAATGTTATTTTTAGTAGCTACATAGTTTTCCATTATTCCAAAAAGTACTGGAATTTACTTAACCATCTTTATCTATGGACATTTGTTTCCAGTGCGATATAAACAATACTATATTAAATATTGGGGGCATGTATCCATTTTTTATATTCATTTGATTATTTCCTTAGAATTTATTCCTAGAAGTGAAATTGCTGGATTAGTGTGTATATATATGTAAATATAGCATATATATTTATATACGTTTTTCAAGTGTCAATAATCAATTTTCCATCTAGTAACGTTTAATAAATTTATGCATCCACCCAAAAGAGTGTGAGAACTCCTGTTTCATCATATCAGGGCTAACATCAGATATTAATAATTAAAATTTTTTGCCAATCTGAAAAATACAAAAGAGCATTTTGATTTCATATCCGTTTCTGTGATTATTAGTGAAATGAAACATCTTTTAAAATGCCTATCGGACGTTGGTATTTCTTACATAACTCATTTGTACCTGTCCTATAGGAATCTCCGATTTTCACAGGTCTCAAGAAGAATGCACGTCACAGCCCTTCCAAGTCGGTTCTTCGCCTTACGTCCTGGTTATTAGCATCACTGTCTACTCAGAGCTGGCTTTCACTTCTCTCAGCTTTTCCATCCACTCTGACACCCAGTCTGGTTTATTTAATTTCCGAAATGTTTCTCTAATAGTTCCTCTTTCCCATTCCTTCACCGCGGATCTAGTTCAGGACCTTCTCTTGGTCTTCTTGAGTCGGCTCTTCACTGGTAACAAAAGGCCACGGCCACGGCTCCTGCCACTGCTGAAGACTGAAGACGGAGCCCTGAGGCTTCAGGTCGGGTTTTCCCGAGTCCCGTAAAAGCCATCGTTACGGGACTAGCTGGACGACCACTATGCACCTTTGTATCCCTGGTGCCTGACATACGGTGGGTTCTTGATAAACAGAGGATGAAATTGCTTTTCCCGTCTCGGGTGACTCTTCTAGGCTGTTACCAGAAATCTCTCTCCAAAACACAAATATGATTACCGTCCTCTGCTCTTAAGAATTGCTGCTGGTGCCCCACTGACTGCAGCTGGGTTTCTCAACCTCAGTACATGTGGCCCAGATAATTCTTTAACGCAGGGGACTGTCCTGTGCATCGCGGGATGTTCAGCAGCGCCCTTGGCCTCCACCTACACATGTCAGTGGCACCTCCTGCTCTGACCTTGGTTTAACAACCAAAAACGTCTCCAGACCCTGACAAATGTTCCCTGGGAGGCAGGGGTGGTGTGCAAAATCGCCCTTGGGTGAGAACCACTGGCCAGTGCTTTGTGCTCTCCTGCCTTGTCGGCCTGCTTACCGCCTCTCCTGAACACCCTTGAGCATGGCCCGCCCCTCAGCACCTGTGCGACTGTCACGTGCTGTGTCTTCAGCACTTCAGCAGCGAGGAGGCCCGACTGCCACAACGCACTGACAATGCGCGTTGGCTCAGACTAACAGAAGTTTATTTTTGCTCACGTAATGCACTGTGGGGTTGAACACGCTGCTGAGGCAGCCTTCCACATGTCAGACCTTCAGATTCTAGCGTGGCTGAGGCTCTGCCATCCTTGATGGACGGCTTCCCAGACGGCCCCGGGGATCATCGCCAATCTACTTGACTAAAGGAAAAAAGAGCCTTGGGCAGGACGCGAAGGAGATGTTCACGGCCAGGATGGAAAATGATGCAGATCCCTCCCGCTCCCATCCTATTGGCTGGGACTCAGTCACAGGGCCACCCGGAATTTGCAAGGGAGGCTGGGAAATGTAGTCTAGCCGTGTGCTTGGAAGAAGGGGTCCTGGACTTTCCCATCAGCCGGCACTCTGCCGCAATCAGCTCCTCCGCTCGGCAAAACTGTGGTTATCCTTGAAGGTCTAGCTCAGTCGTCACTCCTAGAATTATGAAGTCTGGTCTCCCCATTATGACCTCTTTTATACACTGTGCTTATACATTACAGTACGACTGGTATGGCATAAAAACCATTTTTTCTCATTTATATCTAGGATAGTTCCTGGTACACGGTGGGCATACATCCGTTATAAAAATGAATGGATTATATTTAATTATATATTATATAATATGTGTATTATATTATATATTATGTATTAGATAATGGGAATGGCTCACCAACTCACTGAGGTTTTTTGTCTGTCTGTCTTCTGACCTCTGTTCTAGGAATCTGGAATACCAGTACAACTGTCTCACTAATACAAAGCTGAGACAGGGTTATTTGTCTCAGGGACAAATGTGTGACGCTGTCCACACATCGCCTTCCACCGGTTCTCCCGTAGTCTCCCGACCCCGCTTCCACCGAGTTCCTAGGATTCAGTGACAATCCTCCCACCAGCGATGTGCATTTAAAAAGGGGTGGTTGTTAATTCTTAGGAATCATTGACTGACTCGTTAATTACATTGGGAAAGAACTTGGGATCCTGATTTTGAAAGGGCTACCATGTTGTATTTTTTTTTTTAAATCTATATTTGCAATCTGACATTTTCCTAGGAAACAAAAGTAATAGTTAAAGGGACAAAAATGCTTACCATGTATAAATTCTAGAAAGATTTTTACAAATGGGAATTTTGTACCTTAGACATAAACAAGTCTTCTTTTGAATGCCGGCTATATAGTTGCCAAAGTAAACCAGTCAAGGCCTCTGTGCCTTTGATGCCTGGTGATCTTATTAACTAAACTGGGGTAAGAATGAAAGCATTTCTGCAATGAATATTCAAGCGATTTGAGCACCCATTTAAGGCTGTAACCAGGCCAGAATTTCCTTTTAGAGGCCAAGCAGAACCTGGTCCAAAACCATGAACACAACCGGAATGTTTCTGGTCATTTTTCTCAAATGCACCAGAGGGTTCCCACTGCACTTCCTGACACACTTAGCCTATATACTGCAGGACAAGGGAGCATTTATGTAAAATGTCCCCCACCCCGCAAGTCGTTCTGACAATTCCAACCCTCACTTTCTCCCCTGCTCCGGTCGACATCTGAGAAGGGAGACCACAATTGCATACCACTTTATAGATCCCCCTGATTAAAACCAGTTCTCCCTATAGGTCACATCATGTATGAGACACACGGTTTTTGTCAAGAGACCAGCTACCAGCAGAAAGGGTTTTGATGCTATTGCTAGCAAGAAATTAGTAACTAGATCCCGGGTCTGTTTTAAGCCAACTTTATAATTATACTGTTTCAGTGGTAAGCCAGACCTTTGAGCCAAGGGTAATTTAGAAATTCTAGATCTGTATTCTTCCCCCCCCCCTTTCTTTAATGTTCATCTTTGCTGTCGGAGTCTCCATCTTCTGCCTTCAAACATATAATTTCCTCCATTCCTTCCTCACCCCTGGCTCCTTGTTTCTGTGACCCTCTGTCACAAAAGGACAAAGGTAGCCTGTTCCCCCTTGTCCTGGGAGATCACGCGCAGTAGTCATGGCTGTGTGCACACACATCTCATTCTGCATTATGATGCCACCTGGCAAGGGTGTCACCGGCGAGGGCTGCCTGCTTGGCCTCTGGGATTGGAGGTGAACTGGGGCCTTATCCTGTGTGTCCACAAGGTGACCTCTCTCTTCTAAGAGTAGGACCACACTGGAGATGACTTTTTCCAACTCCTGAACGCTTCCTGCTTCTGTAAAGTTTTTGTACTCAGAGCTCCTTTTTCTCTGTGTGTGTGCTTTGATTCTTTTTTTTTTTAATTTAAGTTTATTTTTTAAAATTGAAGTATAGTTAATTTACAATGTTGTGTTAGTTACAAGTGTATAGCAGAATGATTCAGTTATACACACACATATATATTCTTTTTCAGGTTCTTTTCCATTATAGACTATTTCAAGGTATTGACTATAGTTCCCTGTGCTATACAGTAGGTCCTTGTTGTTTACCTGTTTTATATACAGTACTGTGTACACGTTAATCCCAAACTCCTAATTTATCAGAGCTCTTTTGATATAGAAAGATTTATTAAATATTACAAATGAAACCCAGGGCTTCCCTGGGGAAAATTTTGTAGCCTCACTCGTGCTTACCATCGTGTTCTCTCTCCCCATTTTCTCTCTTAACCCTCCTCTGTTTGTTTCCCCTGGTGCGATTGTTTTTCTACTCTTTAAGCTATATTTTGGGATGGTTAAAAAAAAAATCTCTTAAGTAGACCTTGAAAGCCTAAATTTTCATTTCAGCTGAAAATCACCCAAACCATATGCATTTCAGTTGAATACGCCTCCAGCTGGCCTCACGCTGCCAAAGACCCTTTTTTTAATACCTGCCCAGATTTCTTTGAATCTGGCTGGAATTATATTGATCCCTCCCAGATCTTTAAGGGATCACCGTCACCAGGTTCCAGATTGTTCTTTCACGTAGCTAGAGGTTCCATTGTAAGCAAACTTGAGCCTTTCTTCTCCAGAATTGCTTTCTTCTTTCTTTGTTTCTTCCCTTTACTCTTTCTCAGTCCACCTTTGCTCTCCTCCCAGGAAGCCTGGTTAATCACCCAGTGTCTCTGTGTCTGTGTCTCTCTCTCACCAACCCGAATCCTCGGCTGCCCGTGGTACAGAGTTTCCTTCAGAGACAGCTGGTTTCCATTTCAGGAGTCTCAACGTTGTGGCTGTGTTGATCGTCTTTTCACCTCTAGGTTTGGTCTGACTTGCAGCTAAATCATAACTAACCCTTTTCCCTCGGCCTCCGGGGCCCCTGCCTGAGCGCTGCCAGCTGCAGGCCCTTCCCAGCAGCGTACTGCCAGGGGCCACTGGAGTCCCCGCCAGACACCCACACCCACACCCAGGGGAGAAGTTCAGGCAGCTTCACGGAGGCCCACGGGTGAGGAAAATTGGTTGATCGAGTTATTACCAAATGGCTTTTCAAATCTTATTCTGTGGGAAGGGAGGTAGATGGGCAGGGCCTGGGCCCTGACCCACAGATAATACCAAATCCGCAGGCCTCCTGTGAGCGGGGAGGCTTGGAGACCGTGGAAACAAACCACCGCGCCTAAATCGCAGGGCTGCCCCTGGGTGCCAAACGCAACCAATTCCTGCCTGTTTTAAGCGCAAACATCCCGGGATGGGAAAGTGAATCCTGAGAGTGGAGTGCTTTGTAGCGCCTTGTGCTCGGGGCTGGGGGCGCTCAGAGTGTTACCAAGCGCGATAGTAACAGTAAACGCGAGGGCTACTCAAAAGCCCGCCCCTTCCGCTCCCAGGCTACGTCCGCACGGGAAGCCCAGCGGTAACGATCATTCATATTTTTCCTGTAAGTCACTGAATCAAAGGGAAGCTTCCCTGTCTGCATCGCCTGGACGCCAAATCAGGTTGTATACGTATTAACTCTTTGATAATCTCAGCTACCACAGAGCTTTTTGCATACATACACGTATATGTTTATACACGCATACATCACACCTGTAGATGTGTACATATATACATATATATATACACAGACACACAAGAAGTAGACAGGGAGGTTGTAAATATACGATCTCTCCACTTGGTACGTATAAAAATGAAATCTCCTTGTGTATGTTCGTCTGCCTGCACCTTTAACCTGGCTCTGTAACCTCTGTATGACGGCGAGCATGTCATGTAGTGTCTCTGCATCTGGGCTTCTGGCTGTGAAATGAAGGGGTTGCACGAGCTGGTGTGCTCTGCGGGAGGTGCTTCCGCTGTGATCCGGCACAGTTCTGGGCACGTGGTGGCTCTCAGTGCAAAGCGACATGTCACAGGAGCCACCCAATTCCTGAGGCTGTGTTGAGTCCTAACGTTCCATGATTCTAATATTTTTAGGTGATTCTGTCGGGAAGGTCCTAGCAGGGGGAGGAGGAAAACGATCATCAGATCCGCACGTGTATTCTGAGAGACGGGGTAGGGCTCACCCGGCTGCAGAAACAAGACCCGTCAGATGAGCTTTCTGTCTCCCTGGAGACCTAGGTTGGCCTGCTGGGTTCAAGGCAATGGCTAGACTTCATCTGGCTCGACTTTAGCGAGACTTTCGACTCCGTCTTGGGCAACACGCTTATCAACAAACCTTGGCTGGGCCGCCGTCGCCTCACACCCAGATCCCTGTGTTCACTTACCCCAGGGCGCCATCGGCCCCTTCAGGCACACGGCTGCCAGCTCAGACATCCTCAATGTCACTCTCTTCTTCAGAATCCAAGAGCAGCCTCTCAGCTGCTTTTCTGACGATTGCCAAGGCCCTTGGCTTCGCACTGCTTCACCGGGTTTTCAGCCATCCTTCCTTTCCAACTTTATTTCTAGGGGTCTCCTACAGACCCAGCTCTCCGGCTGAAAGAGCCTTCTAATTGTTTTGTCCCTCTGTGGCACCCCTGCCCTGCCCCACGTTTGTCCTGTCCTAGGGCTGTTGTGCGGCAAACCTGGAAGACTTCTTGTCCAAAGCTGCTGTCTCCTCTCCTCCCCACGTCCTAATCTGTCCTTTGAACCCAAGGTCAGGACCCGCCTCCTCCACCGAGGTCTCCCTGGTGGGCTTGTGGCGAGGGAACCCGCCCTCCTCTGACCTTTCAAGTCACCGGAAGTCTGCAGGACACTGTCTGTCCTCGTTCCTGCTAGCCTGGGCACGTCACTGTGGTCCTGGAGGAGCCTGGTGGGACTCGGAGGGTGCCGGAGGAAGCCAAGGGGGTGATGGGAGGCTCGAAACCCAGATGGCTGGGCAGGCTTAGAAGAAGCAGGCATCGTTCATTTGAAGGGGGAAAAGTGGAAGGTGATTTCACAAGAATCTAAGTTTCTGATGAAGTACCCAGTCTGCATGGCTACGTGTGAGGGTAGGAAAACAGACACGGTATGCCAGGGGCGGTGAGGAACGGGCCTCAACGGCGGGTGTCTTTCAGGTTGGCCATGAGGCTGCAGGAGACGCTCGACCAGAGACAGAAACTGGAAAACACGCCCCACTCTCACGGTCAGCTGTAGCCCAAAGACGTAGAGCTTTTTAAATGTCAGACAGATATTTGGCTTGAGAAAGTGAAAATTAAAAAAGTAAATTAAAAACATACTGGTATTTAGAAATCAATTTCATAATCCCATGAAAATTTTCCTGTGTTGCTCTTAATCAAGCCGGGAAATGAAAGCAGTCTTAAAATGTGCTTGCTGAACAGATCTTGTGTGAGCGTATAGCTATTTATGGAATTTGTTACAAAAGCAGAGAAGGAGAAGTACTTGACAAAGTTAAGAAGTCCGCCCAAAAGAGAGATCTTTTCATTATTGGAAATCACCTTTTTGGACTTGCATTTTTTCTGGTTTAGCCCTCAGGTACCTGACAGTCTCGTAAGTTGGGTGGCGGGTGTCATCTCAAAGTGCTTCCCCCTCCCTCTCTCTCTGCTTATCCCCAGTCGAGACTCACTGACCCAAAGCTTCCATCTCTGGCAGGGGTCCTTCTAGCTAATCTTACTGGATTCTTGGGTCAAGTTTTCTCCATCTCCGTTCCTTTGCCTCCTTTTTATAGGGAGCTCGCCTCTGAGATCAAAGACAATCTATAGCAATTTATGAGAAATAAAGGAAGCAGGAGAGGATGCTAAGCTATTTAAGGGGCGGGGTCTGAAGTGGTGAATCTATCGGAAGATCTGGCCTCTGCTGTGACTGTAAGAGGTGGGACAGGATGTGAGGGAGGGATGTGAGAACCTGCTCTGTGGAACGCTGGTCTACGTCCAGTCAGTCTGATCGGCGGTCCTCAGAGCTGACTGTGTCTCTGAGTCACCTGGGCTCCTTTTGAATGTTGCAGATGCCTGGGCTTTAGTCAAATGATTTAATGGGTCCCCAGCGAGTCCTGTGAGTCTGTAGTTTAAAGCCTTACAGGTGCCCCGAGGCTCAAACAGCACAGACAACCCTGGACCCAGCCCCTGATATTAACTACAGTTTCCTTAATTTGTTCCTCTTTCCTCCGAATACATTTATAATTTTCCAAGGGCTCCAAGACAAGAATCTGGTTCATCCCAACTCCAGTGCGTTCACTGGTGGAGAACAAAGGGGAAATTCACAAAAATGAGAAAGCTTCAGAAGTAAGACTATGTAAATTATTTTGGAGACAATGTTTCCTTCTTGTACAAATTTCAGAGGGATTTGGGGAGTAACACACACACACACACAGAGTCAGGGAGATGAGTAAACAGGAAAGAAAAGATTGACTTTTATTAGTTGCTGGTTTAAACTTAAATTTTTTTTCTTTCTATTTGGACTCCCCCTTTCCTTTTCCCTTAGAACTGTACCAAGCTATTTTCAGGAAGGAGAAGTGGTTGGTTTTGGGGAACGATGAAAAGCATGACATCACCATGCTATTTTGAAAGACTGAGAGAAATATGCCAGTTTTAGGGCAGCTTGGTTTGGTTCTGTGTATGTAGGAGCTGCACGGCGTCTTTTTCGAATTTGGTTTCACTTGGGCTGCAGCTCTTCACGGGAAGGATAATATGTATTCAGAGCTAATTTGTAAACGTCACTTTCAGTTTAAGGTCTGGAACGTAGATGGTTATTCTTTTCCTGGAGACGGCAGCTCAGACTCTGCACGTTTTAAACACTTTAAAAAAAATAGATTATTTATTTATTTATCCATTTATTTATTTTTGGCTGCGTTGGCTCCTTGTTGCTGCGCGCGGGCTTTCTCTAACTGCGGTCTTCGTTGCACGGCGCGGGCCTCTCCTTGTGGTGGCCTCTCCCTGTTGCTGAGCACGGCGTCTACGTGCGTGGGCTTCAGTAGCTGTGGTTCACGGGCTCTAGAGCGCAGGCTCAGTAGTTGTGGCGCACGGTTTTAGTTGCCCCGTGGCATGTGGGATCTTCCCGGACCAGGGCTCAAACCCGTGTCCCCTGCACTGGCAGGCGGATTCTCAACCACTGCGCCACCAGGAAAGCCCCTCTGCGCGTTTTAAAGGGGGTCAGATGTGCAGGCTTCTTCCCACGGGCCCCCAGACTCCCCCAACTCCCAACTACCTGTTTGATTTTAGGTCAGCTGGGGGCTGTCAGTTTAGGAAGCAAACCCTTAACCTGGACTTTTTGTTGCTGATAAGGGCTCTGTGGATGGCGAAGAGACAACTTACTCATTTCCTTAGAATTTGCAGTGGAGTCTTTTTCGTGTCAGCAACTCCTATCTTCCCAGAGAGGTTTTGAAGGGTTCCCTCTGAACGTTAATATGTTTATAACATTTTCTCAAATAGAACTCCTCACTCCTAATAAACATTCAGCTTTTTGAAAGGCGTCAACCCCACCTTTTCCATCCCTGGAGACAAAAGCACTCTTTTGTGTGTATCACGGAAAAGGCGGCCGATTACGGCTGTAACGTTGTTTTCTAGACAAACTCGGATATCATCGTTTTATTGTTAAAAGAAGCATTTTACTCCGAGGTTCCTAACCTATTTATGGGTCTGATAGATGGTTCCTTTTTGGCAGCCTGGAGAAAAGCCCGGGTCGAGGAAACAGCTTGCACTTGTCTCTTCAAGTCTAGCTCGGCCTCGCCGTATCATTTCATGATTTCCTCTCTTGTTATCTTCAAACATTCCCTCAAAGCTGAGCTTGACAAGAACAGGAAGGTTGGCAAAGGTCTGGCAAGGAGGTTGTTTTTCTTCGTGTTTGAAAATGGACGCTTTCCTCCCCTCCCCCCAGCCCCATCCTTTCTCGTTTATTCCTGGCTCCCGGGCCCTCTGCAAAGCTGATGGAAAAAAAGTTAAGAACTCCACTCCCCCTTTAAAGTAGGGTCTCTAAGAGCTTTCTAATCAGCTCACTGTCAGCCTGTTTCCTCTGATCAGCTTAAATAGGTCCACTTGAAGTTCACAACTGCCAAATCCAGCGTTCAGATGGAAAGCACGGGGCCTTGGAGAAGCGTTTATGCACGTCTGCCCAAGATTATCCAGGGGCCCGAAATCCCAGGGAAAGTGCTGCTTCCACAGAGCCTTTCTTCTTGACTAAATTAGCGCTTCGCACTAAGAGGAGAAGGCATCACCATTCCACAAGCTGATTTCTGTTCTCTTTCTACCTCTCGCCTCCCCACAGTAAAATGTGAACTCGATTCCTGTGTCCTTAGCGGGAGCCTGGTGGTGACTGAGGTTCCCTGTAAAAAGCCCTTCCTAAACATCTTGGTACCAATGAACCTTTTAACCTCTCGTGGATGGCTTTGTGTCTAACTTGGTACAGGAACAAAAAACCCAAACAAAAGCAAGTCACATTATCTCAGCCCTACACAGACGCGGTGGGGCAGAAGCTGGTCTCTGCTCTGTGGCCCCCAGCTCGTTGTTCTGAGATATTCCTGCTCTGTCTTCAGAAAGGAAGGGCTTTGTTAACCATTAGCCACTGACAAGACTGTGTCCATTTCAGCAAAATTAATAAGAGATAGCATTTTTCTTCCTTCTAAATGGCCCATGTCGGTAATTAACATCGCCTTTCATTACTCAACTTGAAAGCTGCCTTCCCGGGCCCCCCTGACCTTGCCCTGGCTTTGCTGAACTGTGGCCTCCAGCCTGTGAGAGACCTAAACGCAGAAAAAGCGCCCGGGGCCCTCACCCAGGTGCCTTGAAAGAATCATTCGACAAATATTTATTGGGCGCCTCCCGCGCGGAGCTACCGAGTTGAATCAGACAGGGACCCTTGCGGAAGGGAAAATGCGGGTGGAGATAAAGAGGGGTTCTTTCAAATCGCCCTGACGCAGCAGAAACTGAAGATTGTCACAAACAAGAGCGGATCCAGTGGGGAGCGGGACGGGGTCTGGGCTAAGACGTGACCCAGGCGGGTGCCACTGGAGGGGAACATTCAAATGTTGGAGGTCATTGCATTTAAAAGGGATGTAGAGGTTCAAGTGACCTTGCCTCGCAGTGTTTTAGGGAAAGGAGCACTTTCATGTGTATATAAGTTGAGGGCTCAAGAAGAATTGTTTTCCTCTTTGGTGGTTGTTTCCCTGTACATGGAGCCAAGGAGCTGTTGACATTTTAATAAGGGTGCTACCGTCTAACTGAGCCAACTCCCCCCGAAGTGTGTAAAGTATATTCCTGTCATGTTTTCCTCGTCAGGTCTGTGCCCCGGGAGGGTTCTCGGTCACAGAACTGGAAGTGTCGCTTGGGGGTGAGTTAAGCTTCACTTTATGTGTATTGTTCACATCTTTAACCATGAACTCCGTGCTTAAAAGGGCCACCAAGAAAAGCCCACATGCTCCGTAAGGGGGGGTGGTTGAAAAATTATGACCCGTCGAGGGAAGGGATCTAACTGCCACCATGATGGTGAGTATTTTCAATGGTTTATGAAAAAACAAAAGTGGCACGTTCTCATTTTTGTGAAGAATATGAATATATACATTGAGAAGGACAGGCTAGAAGACTCAACACTAAAATCTTAATAGTGGTGATTGATGGGTGCTGGAAAAAGAAATGATTTAACTTTTTCTTCCCTGTGATTTTCAGTATTTTCCAAAATGTCTAGTGTATACGCATTACTTCTGTAGTCAGGTGAAATGCTATTAGCGAATAAAAATGCTGAGGGGAAAAAAAGGACTTTATTAAGGTGAGAGGATGGCTAGGAGGTCATTCTCCCGTCTCATGCCACTTTGGACTTGACATCAGCTGCAGGAAAAAAAAAAAAAAAAAAAAAAAGGACAAAGCACACCCACCCAGCAAAGTCCGTTTTAAGTAACACTGCCCGGCATTCGATAAACCCAATGGAAAAGTTCTCCTTTAGCTACTTGGGCTGAAAATTTGCCAGTTGATTCTTTTAGAAATTTTTGTAGTGAAAAATTCACTTCTGTCTCTGTCTCTGCTGGAATTTAGCTTCAGTGGACTCTGGGTTCTGAATTATTCAAGGGTTAACAATCTTTTGCAGAGGTTGTCCTGATCACTTTTTTGGGGGGGGGTGGTGGTGGTAAATCCTCTGTTATTGTTCTCTTGTTCAAGCCTAATGATATAAAAAAATCGAAAGGCCAGTTATTCATCTGGTGAAGCCCTTCACAAATGCACAACAACGCACCTCTTTGTTTTTATCTATTATTTTGTAATTTTCTTTTACTCAAATTTCACACATCAGATAAGCTTATTCATTTCACCGTTGGTGGTAATAAGCGTGGAGAATGTCTCAAACCAGGATGCTGTTGTCTGCAGGTCTGGGAGCAGAGGAAATAGCTGGGGCTTTTATTCAAATCCTGTCTCTGATCATTTGCAATAGAAAAGCTTAGTTGGAGGGTGTGGGGTGTGGATGGCAGGGGCTGGAGACAGGGAAGGGAAGGCAGAGAAATGGAAAAAATGCAAACCTGCAGTTTAGGTTCACGTGGGCTCCCAGCTTCCTTTGGCATTTTGTGTCATCCAAGCCTCATAATTTGAGGATCATGCCCTAAATTACAGCAGCAGCTCCGGCCCCTCCTCCAGAACCGAGTTGTCTCTTGACGTCTGAGTCACCCAGAATTGTGGAGTCAAAACATAAAAACAGAACAAGAGAAGCTGTTCTTTATATAGAAGACTCTAGAAATGGGGTTGAAAATGTACTCAAGGAGGTCTTCTAAACATTTTGCTTTTCCTTTAAACTTTCTGGCCTATGTATCCACTTGCTCTGGTTATTAAACTTTACTCATTGATACTTCATTCTGGAGGTTTTCATAGAGACATGAACGATGCTGCTAAACGAATTCAACTAAGAGAGACTCAGGTGGCAAACCGAGGCCTAAGGCAGTGAGGCCTCAGGGCTGAGAAACGGGAGCCAGAACAGCCAATAGGCTTTTCCAAACACGGAAGGCGCCGCTCTGGGCCAATCACATACTGTGTTCGCTTTGCTGCCGCATCTTCTCTGTAAAAGTCTCCGGCTCCCGTTGGTAGAGCACTCCTAAGCCCGGATGGATTGGCAGCTCCATTATAATTGACTTTGGCTTAAGTAAACGCTGAAGAGTTTTCATATGCTTCAGTTTATCTTTCAACAATACAAAAATCAATAATTTGTCTGTATACCTGCAGTAGAGTTAGGATTGCAGGGTGTCCCCCATAGTGAGCGTTTAACAAATACTTGCTGAATGAATAGATGAAGAATTAGTAATCCAATGTGCTATCAATAAACAATTAGAGGACGCCATGAAAATATTTTAATTACAAGAGAAAAAAAATCTAGAAATAAACCTAATATGAAGAAAACCATAACATTGTATTGAAGGACCAACGAAAACTTGAATAAGCAGATGCATACTGCGCTGGATTGTAGACTCAGAGTTGCGAAGGTGTCAGTTCTTCCCCCAGATAATCCACTAATTCAGTGCGATGCTAAGAAAAATTGCAAGGGGATATTTTATGAAACTTGACAAGCTGATCTGCAAGTTTATATAGACTAGAAAATGCACAAATTAATCAAAAGTTTATTGAAAAAGGGTGAACAGTGATAGGAGATTTATCCTATTTTATATCAAAACATACTTTAAAATGTTAACAATTAAAACAGTGTGTTGTTGACACAAGAGTAGAGAAATAGATCAATGGAACAAAGAGTCTATAAATAGATCCATGTATGTTTACGTAGGAATTTAGTATTTAATACAAAAGTAACACTTCAAATTATGAATAAGCGAGGACCTAGTCAATAAACAGTGTCAGGATAATAACAAGAAAAGGAAATTTCAATCTCACCATAAATACAAAAACATACTTTGTATGGATTAAAGAGCTAAATCTAGAGTAAAACTATAAAAGTATTAAAAAAATAGAAATTTTGTAATTCTCTGATGGGTAGTGTCTTTTTTAAGCAAGATGTAAAACCCAGAACCCATACAGGATACAGTTCTCTTTTTAAGGCTATGTTAGACACCCTAAGCTTTAATACAGTGAGGTACATAAAACACGAGCCACAGGCTGGGGTAAAATATTTTCAAGCTGCATAATAAAGAGCAGAATCCATGAAGAGTTCATAAAAATAAATAAGAAAAAGAAAAACGTAGAAAGGTAGGCAAAACTATAAACAGTCAGGTCACTGATCTAAGTAAAAGTGACCAATTTACATGTGGAAAGATGCTTATTCAGTAAATAATGAACAAACATGGAAGTAATGATGGTAGATCATGTTTTACCCATTAGATTGGAAATTTAAAAGGATTCTGTTGCTTTCAATGTTGAGGGAGTATAAAATGGTAATAGTCTTTTGGAGGTCAACTTGAGAGTATATATCAAAAGTAAAAATGTCTGTATTCTTTGAACCACCACTTCTAGGTTTCTGTCCAAGAGGATTCTTTCCACATGTGTACAGAGAAGCGTTGATAAGGATTTTCAGTGCAGCATGGTTTATAATGGCAAAAAATTAGAAACCATGTAAACGTCAATAATTAGGGAAATAAATTGTGATATATCCAATATTACAGAATAAAATGCAGGAGTAAAAGAGAATAAGGTAGACATTTATAAGATATAGACATTTATAAGATAGACCTTTATAAGATATATGTCTATGTGAAAAAGTATAGACGGGACAGTACATACAGTTCAATCCTGTGTTGAGACAAACCTTGGAGATGATGTGGGTTCAGTTCCAGACCCCTGCAATAAAGCCAATGTCACAATAAAGCAAGTCACATGAAATTTTTGGTTTCCCAGTGCATGCAAAAGTTATGTTTAGACTATACTGTTAAGTGTGCAATAGCATTATGTCTAAAAAAGCAAGGTACACACCTTAACTAAAAATACTTCATTGCTGAAAAATGCTAACTATCACCTGAGCCTCAGTGGGTCAGAGTAGTAACATCAAAGATCACACATCACCATAACAAGTGTGATAATAATGAAAAATTTTGAAAGGTTTTAGGAATTACGAAAATGTGACACAGAGACAGGAAGTGAGCAAAGGCTGTTGGAAAAATGGCGCCCATAGACTTGCTTGATCAACCTTCAATTAGCAAAAAAAGTAATATTTGTGAAACGCAGCAAAGCAAAGTGCAGTCAACGGAGGTGTGCCTGTAATTCGCATTGTATGAACACTTAAAAGAACATGTTCCTTCTTAGTTAAGCAATTAAACATTATTTTAAGAAGATAAGATTTTATTACCTGGTGCACACTTTACCCAAACTTAAGCAATGTAAGGGCCTCGGGGATTCTCAGTGGCCACAGGGTAGTGGGGTCCTCTTCTGCCTTCTTGTCCGGAAGGATTTATTTCCTTTCGGCATCACAACCTCTGGCCACCCTTCCCTCCCCACCCCAGGGCCTTCTCCCTTCCTGATGAGGGTGAGGCAGCCTCCCAAGGGATGTTGTTCACGGTCTCTGCAGTCATGGAAGGGTCGTGGGCCTGAGCACAGTTTTAAACCCTCTGCCCATGGCTCCCATCTTAGCTGGTGGACTTGCTACCTTGATACCGGAGCTGATAGTTTAAAACCTCACACTCTTTCCTCTCCTGTGCCCTCCCCAGGGTGATGTAATTGCACAAAGCAGCCAGTGGGGAAAAGGACTGGGCAGCTCATACTGGGACAGTTAGTTTCTGCGTGATTGAAAGCTGGCCAGTTGGATTTCATTCTCCTTAAAAAAACCAGAAAATCCCCCGAAGTTACATTTGGTGGTCTGGCGCATAAATCCATATCCGACCGAGTTCCCCCGCCTTACAACGTGTGATGCTCAACAAATGAGACACGTTTGTAGCCCTCTTGGGTATCTCTGTTTGAATGACCCTCTTCTTTTCTCCTGACCTGTACTCTCCACACTGTATATCAAAATCCGGAGGCGTTTTTATCTTTCCCCCTTTGGGAAATTCATTTGGGTTTCATTCATTCCATGCGAACCTTGCTTCGTTCTAAGCAGAAGAAGGAATGTAGTGTCTGAAAAACGGCCCTTGGGCAGGACAGCGGGGAGACCAATTCCATCCCTTCTGCCAGCCCAAGGAGTATTTCTCTTGCAGTTTATATGCAGTTGTTAAAAATCAGAATGATCTGCTCTGACATCCAGTGAAGTCACACTTGATTTACGTCCCTGGGAAAATGCTTTTCCAACATGCTTTGAAGTAAATTTTTTAAAAAAATCTTTATTGAATTTGTTACAATATTGCTTCTGTTTTATGTTTTGGATTTTTGGCCATGAGGCATGTGGGATCTTAGCTCCCCTACCAGGGATCGAACACGCACCCCCTGCATTGGAAGGCGAAGTCTTAACCACTGGATCACCAGGGAAGTCCCCAAATAAAGCTTTAAGTTAACACTTTTGCTGGAGCCAGTGTGTGTGCGTGTGTGTGTGTGTGTGTGTGTGTGGTGTGTGTGTGTGTGTGTGTGTGTGTGTGTGTGTGTGAAGGGAAGCTGCCTTTAAACACACTGAAATATCTGTCACAGTTTGAGGCAATTTGTGTAGAGACACAGTGTGATGCCAGTTGCCTATCACAGAGCAAACCATTGTCATTACATCAGAATGAAGACCTGTGCAGTGCGTCATCTCTGGCTCTTTCGTCTGGTTGTTCTTCTCTTTAGGACCTTTGCATTCTGTTCCATTTTGGTGGGTCAGTCAATTAAGTGCTTGCAAGACTGCTCCCACCACAGGGTGACATGGGACCAGTCAGCCCAGACAGAAACCTTTTTCAGATGATCTCTGCAAGGGAGATACAACTCCAGGGCTGCTGGGGGCCAGCTTTCGGACCATGTGGGTAGAATCTGCCTGAGAATGACATCAACACAGAAGGAAGCAGCACCAGGAGATACCTAGGTGGATGGAGGGAAGGAAGGATGGATGGATGGACGGGCAGATAAATATCGAGTGCCACACCTGCTTTCCAGGCGTCAAGTGTTTGTCCAGGATTCAGTGACTGAACCAAAGGATCTAAATGAGGGAGGCCTATCCTGTAAGGAACTCTGCCCGACAAGATGCGTCCATATTGGATGGAGAAAACACTGACCTCAGCAGACTTCTCTTGGGCCAGGAAAATCAGATGACGTAGGCCTAGAGCCCAGGGCGTGCAGAGCAGCACGGAGTGAGCACTGTCTCAGTAGTCCCTGAAGCCTGAGGTGCACCTCAGGCTTGGAGGTGCTATAATTCTCATGCCTATGTTGCTGCTGAGATTGCTTTCAGGTTGGCTCAGTTCCCAGTGTGTTCATTCTTAAAGTCAGGTCCCACCACGAAAGACGATCTGTGTGTCTTATCCCTGTGACATCAAAGAGTCTAATTCAGATGACCTTTTTCTTTTCTTTTTTTATGTATTATAAGCTCAGGGATAGTTTGGAGATGTTGCAAAGTATGGATTTGGGAGAGAGAGACCAGAGCTGAACAGCTCGGTACATAGGACAATAGGGAGTTATTGGACTGTGGACGGTTATTGATGGAACGCTAGTGAATACTTCTGCCACCTGCGAGAAGGAAGGACCGCTGAGGTTTTGCGTGAGGGCTAGGGTCAAGTTGAACGAGCGCTGGAAGGAGACCTCAGAGGACCCAAGTTTCCCAGTCATGAGCTGTGTGACCTCCTGCTTGGCTCAGCATCAGCTCCATTTCCAGTTTATGGAGCTGCTCTGTGGACGAGGCGAGTCGGGCACGGCCCCTTCCCTCCCGAGCCCCGTGGGGTGGGGGAGTTGGGCCTTCAGAGATAAGCCTACAACGAAGTCTGCCTCAGGGGGAGCAGGACAGAGATGCACGCTCCGTTTGGGGTAAGTTAAGTGCTGCTGGACGCCACAAGGACTGGTGCGTCTGGAAGGCTTTCTCCAGATTCCTGTGAACTGGCAGATTTTCCTTTTCTCTGCTTGAAGCAGGGGTTATTTCCATCTGCTTCCTGATACTGTTGAGCTGAAGGCCCTCCAGGCAGAGGTCCCGGGGCTGGAGGCTGTGAGCTGCGTGAGCGTCCATTTGCATTCAGGCTAACAGAGCCCGTGAATGAGGTACCGCTGTACTGATGTACCGGGAGTTGTCACGGGGACGGGAGGGGCGGTGGGCAACGCTGATGCCCCTTTGAGCAGGAACCGGTCTCAGTCAGGGAAAGACCCCTCAGCGAGATCACCTGAAGCCTCCCTCAACTTAATGCATTTAAAATGTGTTACGGTTTCTCTCGCCCTCTCCTCTTGCAGTTCCCTTACCTCCTTATCTAGTCTTCCCGGGACTTAAAAAGAGACAAACAAACCTCAGAGGTGTAGGGTTTCCTCCCCTTTCCTCCGCATGCTGGCTGGGAGCACACTTCTCAGCACTCGCTTCATACCAGTCTGTGTGTGTCTGCTTCCTCTCTCTTCTCTCTCTCTCCCTCTCTGTCTCTGATTCCCTCTATTTTCCCTTTCTCTCCCCCATTAGTCTTTGATCCTCCTTCCATCCCTCCTTCCCTATAAGTCATAAGATCTGAAAACTCAGATTATTTGATCTCTGAAATTTGCAGACAGCAAACTAACTTGAGGCAAGAGAAATGAAACGTTTTCATGTCATTTCAATTTCTGTCTTCCACTGTATCTTCTCAGACACACATTGGACAGAGTAAGAAAATGTTCGATTCTAAGTTTGTTTTGATTTTCAACCACAGGCAGCATGTATAACTTTTTTTTCCCCTGAGGAATCCCTGACAGATGGCTTCATCCAAATTTCAGCCCATCCAAACACTTACTTTAAGCAAGAGTGTTAACGTTTCTCCTTGAAATCACCGTTTCTCAAAGGAGGGACAGGATGCTTCTTCAATGGACTAAACTGACGGGATAGATTCTCTTGGTGCTGCTTTTCTAGGTTATAACCTCGCGGTTTTGTTCGAGGATGAAAAAGAAAACCCAAAACAACAGTGGGACTGTAGTTCCTTTCCTCTCCAAAAGCTATTACGACTGCGTGTCTGTCCATTAAGGCAGTCAGCTGGCTGGCTGGCTGGATTCATCCATCCATTCATCGGCTGTTTGAACAATGATTTATTTAGCGACTACGAAAGGCAGGCTCTGCGATAAAGAGAGGTCCCCGATCACATGGAGTGTCTCCTAGTAGGTGAGACAAATAATCTAATAAAAAAATGAATGG
The DNA here is from genome assembly GCF_951394435.1 of Stenella coeruleoalba. Lineage (NCBI taxonomy): Eukaryota > Metazoa > Chordata > Mammalia > Artiodactyla > Delphinidae > Stenella > Stenella coeruleoalba. The sequence continues at coordinate 181,375,154 of NC_137147.1, read as the reverse complement.
GGACTTCCCTGGTGGCGCAGTGGTTGAGAGTCCGCCTGCCGATGCAGGGGACGCGGGTTCGTGCCCCGGTCCGGGAAGATCCCACATGCCGCGGAGTGGCTGGGCCCGTGAGCCACGACAGCTGAGCCTGCGCGTCCCCCCTCTTATGAGGAGGTGACCCAAGCTAGCAGTCACCCTCAACCCAGACCCCGAAAGACCAATTTCTGTTTCACCACACGTGGCCAGAAAGTCAGTTTCTGCTCAGGGATCCTTATCTTTCTGTCTTTTGGTTTCTTCCCCAGCCGCAGTAGCATCACAGTTCATACCTTGGGGAAGAGACTGCAGCGGGTGCATCTGTCCACTGGGCCAAGTTTCCCACCAAGGTCAGGTGGACGTGATTTTCAAGATCACGGAATGGAAAGAACCCCACATGATCTGTCTTGTTGACATCTTGGAGAATTTTTGACATTTCTGTGTCTTCAATTGGCCTGAAAATATGTTGAGTGAAAAAGGCTTTTTGGTAGTGTTTTAACCAAGGTCAGAGAACCACATGTGGCTCTGAGAAGTTTATTTTGCATCTCAAGCTGGCCAATGATTAGCCTGTCCCGAACGACTTCATCTAAGAGGCACTTAAGTAATGGAGAGTGAATAAAAAATAAAAGCAAATTACAGAGCATGGAGATAAGGGGAAACCTGGAAAAAAAAGTAGCATTTCACCCTTCAAATTTGGTGGAGATTGTGATCAAGCTATAGATTCTGTCTGCCTGACAGACGGCTTTGAGTTCATTTTATTACTTAACTAGGTCAGTACGCTGGAGTCCTCAGTGATCAGGTGGATAGGACCAGATCAGAAAAAACTAGCCTTAAGGGCAAAATAATTTATTAGAGAGTTTCATACTGGTAGAAGTTTCAGTCAAACAGGAAGCTCTGATTCTAAATTTGTAGGCACCTAATCATATATAAAGCCAAAACTGACTGTTTTCAGGAGATGTTTGACATGTTTTAAAATATGCCTCTCAGTAATTGATAGATCCAGTAAAAACATCATCAAGGACATAGGTGATCTGCACAGCACAATATTGTATTTACCTACCGAGACATAAACATACACACATATGTATATATGCACGTATGTGTTCGTACACGTGTGTGTATCAACTGTACCTGGCTACTGCAAATTACACATTCCTTTTAAGCACACATGGACTTATTTAAAAATTTATTTCTTAACAGTCATAAACCAAGCTTACAAATTTCAAAGTCCCTAGCCACAATACAAATGAACTAGAAATTAACAACAAAAAGGTAAACTTAAAGGAAACCTCATATACTTGGAAATTAACAACAAAAAAGGACCTATGGCTCAAAGAAGATATCATTATTGAAATTGAAAGTAGTTAAGGTTGAATGATAATGAGCACAGGATCACTAGCTATAAAAACTTGGCAAGCATGGCTAAAGTATATTTTAGAGTGACATTTGTAGCTTTAAATGCTTATGTTAGAAAAGAAGAAAGGCTGACAAGAATTTAGCTATGTGTCCATTTTAGGAAGACAGAAAAAAAGAAGTAACTGTATAGGTCCAAAAATCGTAGAAAAATGAAAAGAAATAAGAGTTGAAATAAATTAAATAAAAAAGAAACCCACAAAGTTATCAAGGCCAAATTTGCTTAAAATGATAAATTTCTGACAGGTCAAGAAAAAAAGAGAGGTCACAGACGGTATCAGGATGAATTAAGGTCGTAAGTACTGATGCAGCCGAGATTAAAATTTAAGGAATATGATGATCAAGTTGATGTCAAATACTTGAAAACGTCTGTGAAGTTGGAAAATTCCTAGAAAAGTGTAAATTATTAAAGTCGACTTAAGAAGTAATACACACTTGAAGGATCCCATAATTTTGAAAGAATTTGAGTCAGTAGTTAAAAATCTTTCCACAAAATAAGTACCAGTTCCAGATGTTTTTATAGGTTGTTTATACTCTATTTTCAAGGAACAGATAGTTCCAGGCTTAGACAAACTCTTTTCAAAGAGTAGAAAAAGAGAGAACACTTCTCACCCACAAGACTAATACAACCTTGATTCCAAAAGTAGAAGGAAAATCATGGACCAATCTGGCCGTGAATCTAGAGGCAAGAATCCTAAATAAACTATTCGATAACTAGGGCCAGCAATGATCAAATAGCACTTATTTCTGGAATGATTGACTTTCTATTGTAAAATGTATTATGTAAATCATCATATTTATAGTTTAAAGGAGGAAAATCTCGTGATCACAATAGATTCAGATAAACATTTCACGAAATTCATCAACCATGCGTGATAAAACCTTAGCAAGCTAAGTTTAGGATGGAACTTCCTTTATTTACAGCAAATGACTTTTTCGTGGAAAATTATGGAAAGCAATGCCTTTAACATTAGGGGTGAAACAAGGGCTGTGGCTGCTCTTACCATCAACGTTGCTGTGGAGTATAAGCGAGCTCAGTCAAATAAGCAAAGTGCAAGGGTCAAAAAGGAAAAAACAAAGTACCACTATTTGCAGATGATATGATTTTTTTCCATATAGAAAAAGCAAAAAAATCTACAAATTATGAGAAATCACACACACACACGCACGCACACACACACACAGTTGTATCCAGTTGGGATCTCTACAGGAAACTGGTAGCATCCTCAACGTAGAGTCTGATGACTAGAAAGATGTAGTCAGGGTGAAGGAGGCCAACAAAGACGGTCACCCCCAGGTAGGTAACACTGAGGACCCTCAGTCTGTGGGGTGAGAGTGGGGCGTGGATACCAGAACCTGGAGAGAGAGTTGCAGCTCTAGGCAACTTCTAAAAGTGGGAGGTGAGTTTTGTTTCAGGAGAAGAGCGCAGCCCTGTGGCCTGACTGCCTGAAGGAGAGGGGGCGGGGCCCAACACCCCATCTTACTCTCTTCCTGTCCTCTGCTCTCCTCGCCATTGCTTCCTATTTCCGACCCTCCTGGGAGCCTGGACGCAGGGACTCCTGGATATAGAGTCTATGGAGTTCATCTCCTGGACGCAGGGCATGACGGGAACGGCGGAGGGCACGCTCGGGGGCCAGGGGAGGATGCCCAGCACATATCTAACAATGCCATGCAGGTCCTTTACGTAGACACATACAGTTGTATTCAGCTATAATAAGGGAAACTAAACAAATGGAGAAAGAGCCATATTCATGGTAGAAAGACATCATAAAAATGTCAGTTCTCCACGATGTGATGAGAGATTGAAAACAATTTTAATAAAAATTCCAACAGGATATTTTTTTTGCAGGACTTGATTAGCAGATTCTAAATTTTAATGGAAGAGTAAATCGAATAAGCAAGACAGTCTTGAGAAGAACCAGGCAGAACATATACTCTACAAGATATCAAGTCTTCTTATAAGGTTTTAGCAATAAAGACACGGTCTATTAGCACAGTGAGACCAAAGGAATAGAATAGAGAGCCCAGAAAGTGGCCCATCAGACAGAAATCCCATAAATGGCAGAGCTCACAATTGCAGGTCAGTGTGGAAATGATGAGTCATTCAAAAAGTGGTGCTGTTATCGTGTATTAATGCATATGTGTGGAATCTGAAAAAATTGGTATAGACGATCTTATTTACAAAGCAGAAATAGAGACACAGACGTAGAGAACAAATGTATGGATGTCGAGGGGGAAGCGGGGGGTGGGATGAATTAGGAGATTGGGATTGACATATATACACTATTGATACCTGGTATAAAATAGATAACTAATGAGAACCTACTGTATAGCACAGGGAACTCTGCTCAGTGCTGTGTGGTGACCTAAATGAGAAGGAAATCCAAAAAAGAGGGGACATATGTATATGTATAGCTGATTCACTTTGCTGTACGGTGTAAACTAACACAATATTGTCAAGCAACTAGACTCCAATAAAAACATTTTTTAAAAAGTGGTGCTGTGGCTGGTTATGCTGTGCAGAAATCATAAAAGCTGTCTTATAGTCCATCTTCAAAGGACAATTCTGAAGCCAGGGGCAAGGTTGATTAAAAGTCTAAAATGTGAAAGGCAAAATTTTAATATACTTAGAAGAGAATATAGAAGGATATCTTTATGACTCTGGGACTAGAGCAGGATTCCTGAACAAGTACAAAAGACACAAACCACAGAGGAAAAATGGATAAATTCAACCACAATAAAATTAAGACCCTCTGTCCTTCAAAGGACATCAATGAGACAGTGAAAAAGCAAGCCATGATCGGGGCTATCTCAACACATAACTGACAAAGGATTAGTATTCTGAAGGTATGTACAAACATTTACAAATTAATAAGGAAACGATAAACACTCCAATGAAAAAAGAGGCGAAAAATATGAATAGGTCAGACACAGAAGAAGTCTGGGTAACTAGTGAACCCACGGAAAATGCCCAGCCTTGTTAGTTATTGGGACAATCGGCAATGTCCCACCCTCCAGACTGGCCCAAATTAAAAAGCCTCACCACAGCAAGCGTTGGCAGGAGCATGGAACCAGAGGAACTTTCACACACTGTTGCACCTGTGCAAGCCGGTGAAGCCATGTTAGAAAACAACTTATTAGGAATTCGGTCAAGTGCGTGCATATCCCGGAGCGCAATCACTCGACCGCTTCTGACTTTCAGAAACGACCATTTCATGCGGTTGGATCTAAGAGATCTCCTCAAGGAACTCGTCCACTTTTTAACCGGGAGACACGTATAGGATGATGCGTAGCAACGTTGCCTGTGACAACTCTGAAAAGAAAACGTCCTAAATCTCCGCGTCCACTGACAGCATGAGGGATGAGCATATGGGGTGTGTTAAGTAATGGAAGACTTTAGATCCACAGAAATGACGAATCCGTACTCAACGCAGATCAGGTCAAACACACAGTGTAGGCAAAAGCCCAAACAGAACAAAACAAACAAAACACAGAAGTGTGGAAGAACTTATACACAATTCGAAACCAGGCAAAACTCAGCAGTGTGTTATTCAGGGATGCCCTCACATCTGGAAAATTTAGCAAGAAAATCAAGGAGTGTTTTATCTAAAACTCAGGAGTTACCTCTTAGAAGGAAGGAAGGGAAGGTGGTGGCATTCCTAAGGCATCAGGATAATTAGTCGTATTTGTTTCTTAAGCTGGGTGATGGGTATGTGGGCATTTGATGCATTTATTTTTTAAATTATCATTCTTTAAAGTGTACATGTATGTTATATGTATTCTTTTGTATATTGTATACATACAAAACAAAAAGTTAAAAAAATAGAGATTACAAGAAGAAAAAAAATGCATCCAGTCCAATTTCCTTTTCATACCGTAGCTCTTGAAATGACTGTCCTTTCCATGTCTTGTTTTCTTCGTGTTATATCTCCTGATATTTTATTATTCTTTACATGATTTGAAAAGCATTTATCTTTCCCAGTGCCTAGAACTGGTCTGTATCACAGTAGGCATTCAGTAAATATCTTTTATTGTTGAGTGCAGCAGGAAGCTAGCCACATGAGAAAAAGTTCAATTTCTCTATTAACTAAAAACACTGCTATTCGAAACGATGTGAATTTTTACATAGCAAATTGACATTTGAAAAAGTATCATTGGAAGAGTAAGAGAAATCACATATTGTTTGTGGGAATGCAAAATGTAAGCAGTGGCTAGTTCTATAATAAGTTAGGAAAGTCCTAAAAATGTATTCTTTGATGTAGTAGGTCTACCTATTAGAACTTATGATCACAAAACCATTAAGATGTGTGTACAAATTTCCATTTAGTACAGTACTTTTTGTAATTACATAAAAGGCATATACTTGACAATCATGGTTTGTTTAGATAAGCTACGGTCCATCTATAGCTTAATGGATAGTATATCGCTATTAATATGGTGTAAAGTAGATGAGGAAATAAAAAGTTCTTGATATATTATTTAGTACAAATGAGGTTAAAGTCCTATGTAGAATATAATTCCATGTTTTAAAATATACATATTTATGTATAGATAAAGCATAGAAAGGCTATATATAGTTCCTGGCCTTTAATTGGTGCTAAATAAATAAATGAGTAATACAGGAATAAAGGAACGAATGACATACACCAGAAACCTGACACTGGTTACCTCTGTGTGCTAAGAGTAGGGGTGATGGCAATGTTCAAAATTCTAGACCATGTTTATGTATTCTTGTTGCAATAAGAAAAGTTGCAAATAATCAGAATTAAAATGAAAGACTAGTATCTCTGCATTACCATCTTGTTTTGTATCACAACCGGCACAGCATTATCACAAAGGGCTTATTAAATATCTTTGAAGTTGAGGTTCACGTTCAGATCTGCTTTTTTTCTAATCTTAAATGCCTGTTTATTCAATATCCTACAGGTTTGAAGCCTTGAAAAGAAATGGTTATGTGTGCACACCCAGGTTCCAAAAGTGCCCACTCTAAGGTTACTATGTGGCCAAAATTTCACCAGCTGGTCCCACAATGTGCTCCCTTTGTGGGAGTGCCAGCCCATGTCAGCAGCGAGGCCGTTACAGACCCAAAGATCCAGCTCTGGGTTTCCACCCAGAGGCTTGAAAACGGCCCCTAAGACTGAGAATTTCAACACAGGACCTCCCCCCCCCTCCCCAATGCTATCGGTCTCACCTAGCAATCGGGTGCCACTGAACATTGCTTAGAAGACTTTGTTTCAAGGTCTACTAAACTTTCTTAAATTCCCTAACCTGGACACCCATACGACAACCTGGGCAGATCTTTCCAGATCTGACTTCTATTAATGCGGCTATCGTTGTTTTCAAATACATTCATGGCAAGACTTGAGAAATGTTTGTTTCTTGTTGAGCATCATGTTATCAGAAACATTTCTGTGCTGTTGGACCTACAGATTCAGAAACTTTAACCAATCATTCTGGATCGCAGGGTCTGTCCTTTTCAACAATGTCCTGTGCACACCCTTGGGTGCTGCCTTCTTTCTGGAATTTTTGAGGGTTTGATGCAGGACCAAGTGTTTCCACACCACCCACAAGCTTCATGCTCATTAGTTCCACTATAATTGGAGTCTTCCAGCAATTTACTTGGGAAGAGAAGGAAAAGACAGCGGCTCTGCCACACTCAGGATTACGGGTTGTCCTGAGCGATAGGAATTCACAGACCCGGAAGGGCACTATTGTTGTGTGGTTTGCTAACTTAGGCTGAAGGTTGGAGAGCTATCAAACCTTCCTTCTTGAGAGGGTTGCACTTGTACTAAGATATCTCAGAAAACCTGACTTTTATGATGCTTTTAGTATATCCTTTCTGGGTCTTAGAAAGAATCCCTAACCTAAAAGCCAAACTCTACTAAATGCTTGGAATCCAGGGATAAATTTAAATTGGGGCCTCACAACCCCCTCTTGGAAGAATCTATGCATTTTCAGTTATTTGCATAGGCATGGAATTATTTTGGACACTAAGGAAGAAGTAGTGCCACTGACAGCCTGGGTAAACACTAGCTGGAAACCACATTTGTCTTAAAGGAAATACGAAAACCATTAGCCCCAAATCGCACCCACCAGGGGCTGTGTCCACTGCGATAACTCGCTTTGGTGAGGACTGGAATATATGCTTGGAGTCTCTCAGGGTCCTGGAGATCCGTGATAATAATTTCCAGGATGAAAACTGCATGGGTGTGGAGCGAGGAGAACTTTCCAGTGGGTTTTATTTAAATAAGCTAACATTTAACAGATTATCTGAGCCTAGTAAAACATGTCGAAATACAGTTCCTACGGCGCGGTCTCAGATCTTTGCAGCTGTTTGGGGAATATAATTAAAGCCAGTTCATTAGACTACTGGGTGGGGCCTGCTGAGGACTCCGGATGGGGAAGGCTGGCAACGTGGAAATCCACAGGCAATTAACATTAGACACCCGAAGAAGGCGCTGAGGAATTAACAAATACGTTCCTCTGCTCGCAGGAGTCCCGCTCCGCCGGCAGCGATGCGTTGAGCGGTCCGTTTTCCTTTTCTAAACCCGGAGCTGTGTTTTGCTTCTCCTGGCTGCCAATGGCGCATCTGAAAGGTAGGAGTCCAGGTTTTGCCTGCAGGCAGATATTTGCAATCACATCTGGCTTGGCTTTGCCATGTCGTTAACCCCCCTTTTCCCCGCTACAGTTGTTTTCTTTTTATTAAATTTCCCGTCTGGATCCATGCGTCTGCATTTCCAATGTCAACAACCACTTTTTATCACAGATAATAACTTCCTTTTACAGAAAGGGCTGTATCATCCCACATGCATTTCAAATTACGTTTTATGGACAAACAGTGAAATGCAGTATCTGGCAGTACGCATAATTGAGTGCATTTACAGTCATCTAAATCTCGATTTTGCGAGAGCCAAGAACCAAGTTGGTTGCAGTTTTCTTAATAATCTATTTCTTCAGAGTGTTGTTGCTTCTCACCAGAACTTAATTAAGTTCACATTGGGATGTTTATGAAGGAAATTATGCGGTATGCCCAAACACGCCATACCAACAATTATCAAAACACCAGCAATTCCTTAACACTCCAGAGTTTTCACAACCGCGATCATGACATGTTCCCAAATCGGTTGTTTGCTAGTAGAGAGGCTAGAATAAAATTATGAAAAAATGGCCGAGGAATGGGAAGGAAAGCCCGACGTTTGCAGTCGTCAGGGACAGGACTACGCAAGCGCCATGGTGCCTGTCACTTTGCCTGATTTATTACCGTCCCGTGGTGTAGACACACACTGGCGGGGTGCCAAGTTCAGGTTCTGGGTTCTGCCGCTGACCTGCTATGGGTTATGCAAATGTGTCTGGTCCCTGTGGATCACTTGAAGAAAAATAGAGGATGGTTAGGAAGCTATTGGCCAAAATGAGGTTCAAATGAATTTCTTGTTCCTTTTGCGAAAGGTGTTGAGTGTTTATTTACTATGTACTGTATTTAATCTACTGACTAACCCTTCATAACCCCGTAATGCTGCCTGTAGCCCACTATGAAAACTGAGTGAATGACAGAGAATTAGATTCAAAACTTGAGTGATGAGTTTCTGATGTTTCCAGTTTTGAGATGTAGCCTGACAGGATGATGATGATCACGCAGGAAAAAAGTACACAAGTATGGAAACAGAGTTGGCAGAATGGGTTGCATATTTTAATCTCAGACGTATAATAATGTTTCAGGTGCAGACTTCTGTTTTCCTTGCTTTCTCGATGGTGTGCACTTCATGGACGGAACGTCTGGACACATGACACTGGGCGGATGCAGCCTCCAGCAACAGTTGTATTAAAGAGGAAATGTAGCTGGGAAGGATTGCACTGTGGAAACAAGAATTTAAATTTCAATGGCTATTACGTTAGTTCTCAAACCTGTTTGAGTGGGATTAGTGTTTAGTTTTAAAGCCCAATGATACATGTTTACTTGCCCATCCTCAATCCTGGTGCAACTCAGAATGTAATGACTGGAGTCTTGATTTCTTCTGTTGATTGTTCTGGGTACATTTTAAGGGTGCAGTCTGGTGGCTACTGACAAGAGAGTTGTTCTGGGTATATTTTATGTCCATGCTCTTAAAGAAATGAAGCCTTAGAACAGTGATAGAATTTGGATGGGTGTTTCTTTCTTCTGTTCTATGGAACATGTAAGGCACATTCTTATCTCTGTTTAAGTTCTACTAAATTCTAGAAAATAACCTAGTTAAACAGGCTTTCTTTTTTTTTTTTTTAATTGGGGTATAGTTGCTTTACAATGTTGTGTTAGTTTCTGCTGTACAGTGAAGTGAATAAGCTATATGTATACATATATCCCCGCCCTTTTGGACCTCTCTTCCACCCGCATCCCACCCATCTAGGTCACCACAGAACACCAAGCTGAGCTCCCTGTGCCGTACAGCAGGTTCCCACTAGCTATCTGTTTTACACATGGTAGTGTGTATATGTCAATCCCAATCTCCCAATTCATCCCACCCCCATTTCCCTACCCCCCACCATGTCCACGCATCCGTTCTCTATGTCTGTGTCTCTACTCCTGCCCTGCAAATAGTTTCATCTGTACCATTTTTCTAGATTCCACATATATGCGTTAATATACGATATTTGTTTTTCTCTTTCTGACTTACTTCACTCTATATGACAGACTCTAGGTCCATCCACGTCTCTACAAATGACCCAGTTTTGTTCTTTTTCATGGCTGAGTAATATTCCATTGTATATATGTACCACATCTTCTTTATCCATTCGTCTGTCGATGGACATTTAGGTTGCTTCCATGTCCTGGCTATTGTAAATAGTGCTGCAGTGAACAGTGGGGTGCATGTGTCTTTTTTTAATCTGGCACAAAAACAGAAATATAAATCAATAGAAAAGGATAGAAAGCCCAGAGATAAATCCACCCACCTACGGTCACCTAATCTGTGACAATGGAGGCAAGAATATACAATGGAGAAAATACAGCCTCTTCAGTGAGTGGTGCTGGGTCAACTGGACAGCTACACGTAGAAGAATGAAATTAGAACATTGCCTAACATCATACACAAAAATAAACTCAAAATGGATTAAAGACCTAAATGTAAGACCAGACACTATAAAACTCTTAGAGGAAAACATGGGAAGAATACTCTTTGACATACATCACAGCAAGATCATTTTTGACCCACCTCCTAGAGTAATGAAAATAAAGACAAAAATATACAAATGGGACCTAATTAAACTTAAAAGCTTTTGCACAGCAAAGACAACTCTAAACGAGACAAAAAGACAACTCTCAGAATGGGAGAAAATATTTGTAAACGAAGCAACTGACAAGGGATTAATCTCCAAAATATAGAGACAGCTCATGCAGCTCAATATCCAAAACACAAACAGCCCCATCAAAAAATGGGAGAAGACCTAAATCGACATTTCTCCAAAGAAAACATACAGATGGCCAAGAGGCACATGAAAGATGCTCAACATCACTAATTGCTAGAGAAATGCAGATCAAAACTGTAATGAGCTATCACCTCACACCGATCAGCATGGCCATCATCAAAAAGTCTGCAAACAATAAATCCTGGAGAGGGTGTGGAGAAAAGGGGACCCTCTTGCACTGTTGGTGGGAATGTAAACTGATACAGCCACTATGGAGAACAGTGTGGAGGTTCCTTAAAAAACTAAAAATAGAGCCACCATATGACCCAGCAATCCCATTCCTGGGCATATACCCTGAGTCAACAGCCTGTCTTGAACACTCATTTCTACACAAAGTTGGGCATTGTAAAGGAGATGCAAAAGAAAAAAGGAGGCAGCCCACACCCCCCGCCTTCACGTTATTCACCACCTAGTGGGAAAAGGCAGAATAGGCATATATGAAATACGTAAGAAACACTTCCTATCTACTAAACCACATATGTGAATGTTGGGTGCTGGGTTGGAAAGTCTAAGTCAGTCAAGTGGATCACGATAGGAATTTGGTAGAAGCAAAGCACATAGTTGGGGATCAAAATAAAAATGCTACAAGGATGATAATGAATGTAGCCTTGGAATCCATCCATCACTGAACCAAAGGTTCATTCTGATGACTGGGATTTACTGATTGAACCAAAGGTTCATTCTGATGACTGGGATTTACTGATTGAACCGAATCTCCCATTAGAAGCTCCAGGTTCAGTGGTGAAAGTGAGAGGTGGCAGGTTGCTGCAGTGACAGTGCTTCTCACGCTGGGTGGCTCCGTCTGAGCTTGGAACTTCTTTTCCCAGGACTGGGAATCATGGGGAGATTGAGTCTCTAGTCTTGGGGTGGATTCTGGGGGTGGAATAAGAATTTCCAGAGAAGAAGCTGGAATGTTGAACTACCAGCCTTAGGCTCACGTTGGTCTCCAGCTTGGAAGCCGGTAGTCTTAGAAAGACAAAGCGAGGGAGAAAAGTCCCAGGGGCTGGTGGCCCGAAGCCCAGGAATAGGAGGCACGGGTCTCGCTCCCTGTGGGTCCCAATGGTTATTTGTCTGAGTGGCACAGGACAATTTTCATAACTTACAAATTAAGGTTTATGTTAATGGGATTAAATATGATTTTTCATACTCCTTGTAATGAGTAAGGAATCCACACTGTGTCAGGATCAACTCAGATGGACACTGTGTGTTGTTAATGTAACATCTTCTGCCCTCAGAGAAACGCGAACGTATGTGGAGACATGAAACACATCAGAGTGAGAATTAATTCTGAGGTTTCAGGGCAACTGAGCAGCTAAGTGCTAAGGGAGATCAGGCGCATGGGTGGTGACGTGAGATGAGATTCAGCACCACGTGCCTCTTCCTCTGTCACCTTGTGTCACACCTCTAGCAGCTACTCACCCCTCCCAGCTCCAGCCTCTTCAGCTGCCCACCTCCCAGGCCTGTTGCAAGGATCAAAGGAGATGATTTATCCCATTTTGATAAAGAGTTTTGTTGAAACTCGGGTGTGCGGTTAGAGTGAAGCACTCTTGAGCCAAAGCTTTGCAGGAAAGGCAGACACTTGAAATAAAGGATTTTAGCCCCAGGTTAAGAGCTGAGAGAGGAAATGATGGACTCCGTCCGGAGGAGACCGTGTGTATGAAGACACTTTACGGAACCAGGTAGGAGATACTATGAATGCGGGGAGCTGCCAACGTGTGCTGGTTCCATCAGATTATTTTACAATAATAGAATGACTCTTAACGTCAGCAAGAAGATGGGAAATTCCCAGCCGGGGTAATGCCTATTTTCTGACAGGTGTTTATGAGGAATCCATGGACTCATGTCATGGGGGGTAACCCCACTCTCTGGTTATTTTAGATCAGAATCTGACCCTAGCTATTTTTACCTTACGACTAGCCTGAAGAAAGTTTTGGGGAAATCTATCCTTTTCAATTAAATGTGGCGCAGCATTTGAGTTCCTTGCAGTGTGCCCTTTAGTTGAGCCTAGTGCTAAAATGAAATTAAGAATATAAAGGTTGTGTTTTGAATTAGAAGATCTGAAGCAGGACCTGGGTCGTAGGTACACACACGCACGCATACACACACATAGAGCTCTTGTCAAGTTATCAACCCATTAATGATACTACGTGGGTCCCTTGGTCAATCATTCAACAAGATTTATCAGTTTAGAAGATAGGCGATCAGCTATGGGCTTGTTGATTGTCTTTGCTTTCACGGTGGTACCGTGGACTCACTGAGAGCGTTCCCTACGGTGGATTCGAGGTTGAGTGTTATGGGGTGTTTAGCCTTATGTTCTAGAGGCCATGTTAGAATATGGGGTGAAGGCTCTTCCGGGGGCAGCATGAGGAGTGGGGCAAGGGTCTCTCACCCGGTGGGGGACCATGGGGCACCCGTTGCTGATGTCTGAGGAGAAGTGAAGATACTCTTGCTGCGAGAGGGGCACTAAGAGTAAAACGCTGATTGGGCATTGGATGCTCTTCCCCAGCTCCCCTGCTGGGCCGCGATGTGGGCGAAATCTACGCCCCACATTAACGAAAAAGCGCCAGGGGAGGGAGGCCGAGCCTGGGAGCAGAGGAAAGGACGCGCCTGGGGGAGGGAGGCCGAGCCTGGGGGGCAGAGGAAAGGACGCGCCTGGGGGAGGGAGGCCGAGCCTGGGAGCAGAGGAAAGGACGCGCCTGGAGACTGCGCAGTTTCCTCTGATCTCCCGGCGGCCCTGGACTCATCAGCCTCATTTAATTAGTGAGGAGAAAGGGAGCCACTCTGCCAAAATAAACAGTGCTGGGCACACACGCGCTTCCTGATAAGAGCTCCCTTATCTGCGAGCATAGCTTCCAGGGTAACTTGGAGTCACTGACGGCTCACTGCTGGCACTTGGGGCCTTTGGGATCCACGTCCACTAAATCCGGGGCTGCCCCGTAGCAGTCTGCAAGGCCGCGTCCCTGCCAGCATCTTTCTTGGTGCAAGTTCTGTTCTGTTTCTCTTCCCAAATGAAGGGATAGGGAGCTGGTCCCCTGCATCCTAGAATCAAAGTTTCTCAAATATACCTGGGCTTAGATGGAGTTGGACTGCCCTTTGTGTTTTCGGAACGCTGTAACCACGGCCCCGCTCTGTATAATGACTTTCCCAGTCTCCCCGTTGGGGAGTTCTGACTTGAAGTTAAGAAAAGCCAAGCGAAGGAGGCCCACAATTATTGTTGGTAAGAGTGAGAGTTCCACCTTTCCTTGCCTGTTTAATTCGAATTCCACACAAGACTCTCCGAGCCCTTTCTCTGGGCTATGCACCCCACCACGTGCTGTGGGCATCAAGGAGGGTACCTGGGCCCCTGGAGAGCTCTGTCTTGAGGTGGGAGAGGCAGGAGAGACCACAGGTGCTGGCCAACGTTCCCTCCCTTCAAATATCAATATTAAAAAAATTCACCCTAATGCGCGTGATGCAGTCATGTGAGACGTATTCCTAAAGGTGAATGGATTTGAGAAGTACCAGCTTCTGATAGATTCTTAATACACTAAAAAAAGATTTTAATACGTATCTGTCAAGAGATGATTTTTGTTCCATGAAGTGGGTTTTAAAGTGACACTTACCAATTCGTTCAAAAATCGGAAAGACTCATTTCCTCTGGCGTCCTCTGGGCCCCGGGCAAAGCTCTTTGGGTTAAACTAAGAGTTAGTTACTGGCTTTACTTTGTGTCTGTGTGGTTTTTTTTGCTTTAATGATTAAATAATCGTTCATCCCTTGGAAGCGCCACATTGGTTGGCTGTGTAGGGAAGTGTTTATCTTTTGTTGTTTCCAGGTGGTACTTCCTTCTGCCTTTGTGTGCTATCTGGGCAGTAAACATAAGACATCATTGTTAGAAGCAGATATGAACCCCGTGGCTTGCTTGTTTATATACCCACTGTACCTTTGTTTTGTTTGAATTTCTGAAGTGAGTCAAAGCAAATATATGTACAATCTGGAGATGGTTGTATATAAACTAAAACATCTTTGGTCACAGTTGCTGATAATATATTCCTTCAGATGAAAGCCTTAAAGAAAACTAGCTACTGATATCAATGGAAGGGATTTCTGAAAAGCTTGAGAGGAATGATTGCACTTTTGTTCTACTTCCATTTACGCTTATCCTGTAACCCGTTGCAGGGGGTGGTCCTCGCCCTGGCCCAACTGAAGTGCGTGGTGGGGTCGTTTGCTATGAATAGGCACCGTTGTATGAAAACAGTGACTGTGCTTCGTGTTTTAACACCTAAAAGCGTTTGCTCCATTAACCCATTATGTGTTGGCTGCCACATCATGCAGTAGAAACAGCTGATTTCAAATGAATTCTATTCTCTGTATGTACAGGAATTGAGTTATTAGACAGAGTTATAGAGAGTTTATTACTATTGGGAATGATATTAGACAAAACTTCAAAAAAATCACACTAGCATTTTTTCCTACTTAAAATAAACACTTTCGGCTTGATAACACATTTCCAGAGTGGATTGTTCATATTTTAGGGACAGACTTGTTTTTCTTTTTGTAAATTTTATTGAAGTATATCAGTAAAATCTTGTATTAATTTCTGCTGTTCAGCAAAGTGATTCAGTTATATATATACATTCTTTTCCTTTATGGTTTATATCAGGATATTGAATATAGTTCCCTGTGCTATGCAGTAGGACCTTATTGTTTATCCATCCTATACATAATAGTTTGCAGCTGCTAATCCCAAACTCTCAATTTAGGGAGAGATTTCATCTACATTAAAAGAAAGGCCAACCACCAACTCTTCTAGAAATCATATAAACAGATTGTTGTTCGTGGTTGGCTTCAGTTATTTTTTTATTGTTTTATTTTTAAATTTTTAAAATTGAAGTAGAGTTGTACAGTATAGTGATTCACAATTTTTAAAGGTTATACTTAATTTTTAGTTACTATGAACTATGTGCTATGTTCCCCGTGTTGTACAATATATCCCTGTAGCTTATTTTACGCATGGTAGTTTGTACCTCTTAATCCCCTCCCCCCATATTGCCCCTCCCCCCCACCTGGTAACACTATTTTGTTCTCTATATCTATGAGTCTGCTTCTCTTTTGTTGTATTCACTGGTTTGTTGTATTTTTTAGGTTCCACATACAGGCGATATTGTACAGTACTGTTCTTTCTCTGTCTGACTTATTTCACTTAGCATAATGCCCTCCAAGTCCATCCATGTTGCTACAAATGGCAAAAATTCATTCTTATTTATGGCTGAGTAGTATTCCATTGTATATATATATATATATATATATATATATATATATATATATACACCACATCTTCTTTATCAATTCATCTGTTGATGGACATTTATGTTTCTTCCATACCTTGGTAATTATAAATAGTGCTGCTGTGAACACCGAGGTGCACATATCTTTTTGATTTAGTATTCTTGTTTTTTCACATATATACACAGGAGTGGAATTGCTGGGACATATGGTAGTTCTCTTTTTCCTGTGGAATTGGGTGGCTCTTTATGTGAGGAAGGAGGTCAAGGTGACTGAGTGAGCATGATTGAATGGGGGGGGAAGGGTGGAGGCTTGGAAGGATTATTAGCTGTGTACGAAAATGCTAGAAGAGACCAGAGTTGTGTTAGAGAGGGTGCCAAGAGCCAGGAGGTGCTGTTGCTGAAAAAGGCGGGGAAGTGTGAGGAGCGGGGGTGATGCACAATGACATGATTTAAGGTTGAAGGAAAGGAGAAAGATCTGGAAGTAGGAAGAGGTTTGACAAGGACCCCTCCATCACCTCCAGGTCTGGTGTGTGATAACTTCGAATGAAGAACAGCCACCATGTGAAGGGGAGACAGAGCAGCGTCCTCAGGGAAGTGTCAGTCTTTGTCAGAACAAGAAGGAAAAAGCAATATTTGGGGATTAGATTGGGGATATAGGGAACTTTGCTGTGAATGGTCCACGAATTCCAGGAGGCACAGTGGAAGGGTTTCAGGAGTTGGGAATAGATGGGAGAGCCTTGTGGTCATTGGAATGTGGGGAGGAGGGTGGGGTGAGCTGAGAGACAGAAAGAAAGGGCAGGGGTACAAAGCATTTAGCCTGGGGGCTGCAACGTCATGAGCTCTCAATAAATGTTCGCTTTTAATCGTTTTGTCAGGGATCGATGAATTATTGGGAAAAAGGATGTATCAGAAAAGGATCAATAGCAATACTTCTAACTTACAATCCAGACATTCAGTCAGTGTTATCAAAAACTGTGTTAGATCAAAGGATTAGAAAAACGACCTTCTGATCTAATTGGAGAGAGCTCCTAAAAGGGCCAGGAGCTATAAATCTCAGGCAATATTGGTCTTTCCGATAATGCTTATATACTGACTTGCGAAAACAACGTGAGAACGTTTAAAATAATCATTTCCCATCAGAGTAAAGGAAAATGGTTTTATTTTTGCATTTCCCCTTGAGTTAATGTGATTTATTTTTTTATAAACTCACAACTTTACAAGGTTTTTGAGGAATATCAAACAGACACGACAGAGTTATAATTCTTGGCTTCTGACAGCACCTTCCTTCTGTATGGTGAACTACGTCTTACTGTAGTTAATGTTGTGAGGAGTCGAATATCTCTCCAGAAATCTGTTCATGTCCTAGAATCAGTGCCTCTGGGCTCGGAATCTGATCTGCCATATTTTAATACTTGAGTAAACATTTAACCTCAAAATAAATGGGTGAAATCTTTTAGATTTAAAAAATGAATTGAAAGATATTCTGGAGGGGATTAAGCCTGTCTCTGTTCAGGAAAATTTCTGACATTTTCAAATCCCTCTGACACTGAGGTATTCTCTTTCCCCAGGTACGATTTCAGATTGCACAGCTAGCGTTTCTCAGAAGAGGATGCCGCTCAGGTACACAGCTCAGAGATGCAAAGGGTACTGTCCTAGGTGCAGGAATAGCGTCTCTCTCTGGAGGGGCACCTGACACTTCATCTCACCTGAACTCTCTGCAGCAGGGGTCTCCAACCCCCAGGCCGCAGACTGGTATCTGTTAAGAACCAGGCCGCAAAGCAGGAGATGAGTGGCAGGAGAGTGAGAGGAGCTTCATCTGCCGCTCCCCACCGCTCCCCGTCGCTCCCCACCACTCCCCACTGCTCCCCATCACTCCTCATTACTCCCCACCACTCCCCACCGCTCCCCACTGCTCCCCGTCGCTCCCCATCACTCCCCACTGCTCCCCACCACTCCCCATTGCTCCCCATCGCTCCCCATCACTCCCCACTGCTCCCCATCACTCCCCATCCCTCCCCACCGCTCCCCACTGCTCCCCATCACTCCCCATCACTCCCCACCGCTCCCCACTGCTCCCCATCACTCCCCACCACTCCCCTCTGCTCCCCACCACTCCCCTCTGCTCCCCACTGCTCCCCATCATTCCCCACTGCTCCCCATCACTCCCCACCACTCCCCTCTGCTCCCCACCGCTCCCCATCATTCCCCACTGCTCCCCATCACTCTCCATCACTCCCCACCGCTCCCCACTGCTCCCCATCACTCCCGATCACTCCCCACCACTCCCCACCGCTCCCCACCGCTCCCCATCACTCCCCACCGCTCCCCTCTGCTCCCCACTGCTCCCCATCACTCCCCACTGCTCCCCGTCACTCCCCATCGCTCCCCATCACTCCCCATCACTCCCCACCACTCCCCACCGCTCCCCACCGCTCCCCATCACTCCCCACCGCTCCCCTCTGCTCCCCACTGCTCCCCATCACTCCCCATCACTCCCCATCACTCCCCATCGCTCCCCACAACTCCCCATCACTCCCCACCGCTCCCCACTGCTCCCAATCACTCCCCGTCGCTCCCCATCACTCCCCACTTCTCCCCAATGCTCCCCATCACTCCCCACCACTCCCCACCACTCCCCACCACTCCCCATCACTCCCCACTTCTCCCCAATGCTCCCCATCACTCCCCACCACTCCCCATCGCTCCCCATCACTCCCCACCACTCCCCATCGCTCCCCATCGCACCCTGTTACTGCCTGAATCATGCCCCCAGCCCCCTCTTAGGATCTGCCTCGGCTTTTGAGCCAAGATCACACTTCCTGGACAGCATCCAGCCAATGACTGAGCACAGTCTGTCCAGTAGGTCATCTTTGCTCTAGGGTCCTCCATCGGGTTGTCCAAAACTTTGTCACCACCCCTCCACCATGATCTGAGTCTCTCTCTTCTCCATCTTGTTTCCTACTCCCTTACCGTTTACAGGTGCCAGATCTGAACCATGGTCTGAACCATGGGTCGTCTTCATCCCTCCTTGGATGTTCTTCACAAACGTCACCCACATCCGCAATCTCTTGTCCTTCTTACTCAACCTCACTGTCTGCTTTCCTGGGGACCCATCAACACAGTGCTCTAGTCAGCTGGTTGTAGTCTTTTAGCCACAGATAAAGGCAGTGCAATGCAGTAAGTGGCTAGCAGAGACATGCTTACACATGGAAATACTTATGCCCATTTAGAGCATTGATTCATAAAGTAGTACCAGATTTTCTTATTACAAGTTTTTTTCATTCAGGGACTTTTACAGTTAAAATATTCTGGAAGTTGAACAGGAAAACTAAATTGAAGATAAATCTAAGTTAATTACAGATGCAAAATTTTTGTTTGAAATGTAAGCACTACCCCACTTTCTTTACCCAGAGTTAGATTAGTGTTCTATGGATTGCACACACACTTTTCTTGCTTATTATGGAATTTGCTTTATATACTTTTGAAGTAGCTAAATTCAGAGGCAACAAAACTAAACTGGTCCCACATTTAGATTAAACACCTTCCGTGGCTGAGCTACTTCCTCTTGGATGACTGATTGTCACCCAAAATTAAAGATAGCAGTGGATAAACTCTTTGCTTTCCATTTCAACCCTCTCTTGCCTTACTCGTTTCCTAGTACTATTTGTGACACCATGATCTTAAACATTCAGTGGGCTCAGACAATGGCATTAAAAGTGGCTGCCACTTTTTTTGTATATTCAGGGTCCTTGACAATATCTCCCAGAAGATGTCACATGGCTCCTTATGATGCTCCAGCCAAGAGTGGTAGAGGACAGCCCTTCTTTCTCTTTCTTCACTCAGACACTTACTGGATGAAATCAGTTTTCCAAAATTACTTTTATACAAAGAATGTAATCTTTTTTTCTCAGATCCTTTTGTTGACTTCCCATCACCCATTTTCTTTTTCCTTTTAAACCCTCAAGCCATGATGTCTTAGTCTGTTCAGGCTGCTATAATAAAATTCCACAGACCGGGTGGCTTATAAACAATAGAAATTTATTTCTCACAGTCTGATGGCTGGAAGTCTGAGATCAGGGTGCCACCAGGGTGGGAAACTCTTCAGGGTCGCAGATTCCTTGTTGTGTCCTCACATGGTGGAGGGGTGAGGGAGCTCTCTGGGGCCTCTTTTACAAGGGCACTAATCCCATTCATGAGGGCTCCACCCTCATGCCCCAATCATCTCCCAAAGGCCTCACCTCCAAAAACCATCACACTGGGCACTAAGATTTCAACATGTGAGTTTTGCAGGGGACACAGACAATCAGACATGGACATTGAAATTTATTGCATCTTTATCTGTCACTCTCCTCCTTTTTTCTTTATTAACATTTTCTCAGACCTTATATTCCAGCCAAGACAACAGCTTCAACATCCCTTGCCCTGTTTCCTCTGATGCTGAAGATTACCAGCCTGCTTGCCAGCCCTCCTGGATTTACCAATATCTCTTTTAATCTTCAGATTCCTTCTTAAGACCCATTTCCTCCTAAAGGTCTATTCTAGCTGTCTCCAAATGATTTCCCCTTCTTTGGTCATTATCATAATGCTTCCTTATCCGTGAGCTTGTTTGGACAGGCGTAATGAGACCTGAACTTGGTGGAAGCATAATGCCTGTACTTGAGAGAAGCAACTGGAAAGTTCACCAATATCTGCTGTTTCATACAGTCAAACCACCCTGCCTTCCTCACCTTCCCACGTGTGTGTGAATAAAGGAGAATATGCTTGAAAATCACCACCTTTCATTTGTAGATTGAGGGAATAATTTGGCTTGTTTGTGAGTATTAGACAGTTATGTGCTGTCAAAACTAAGGGATTTACTTAAGTTAACAATTATACTGTAAGTAGTCAGAGTGCTAAGTCAAAGTCTGGCCAATACTTCTCTTGTGCTGAAGGGTTAGCTGCTGTTTGTCCTGTAGTTAGAACATACCTATGAGAATATATATAAGGAAACATAATTTATACCAAGCTGTTTGTGTGTACCCACTTACTTATTGTCTCACTAACCCACACCTCTAGCATTCTTTTTTGCCTTTTTGTTCCTAGTTCCCGGTACTGTCTGGCATAGACTGAATATTTGCACCACCACACGAAAAAATTTAGTGTTAAAATCTAATCCCCAAAGTGATGGTGTTTGGAGGTGGGGCCTCGGGGAGGTAATTAGATCATGAGGGCAAAGCCTTCAGGAATGGGATTAATGTCCTTATGAAAGGGGCCCCAGGGAGCTCCCTCCCCACTTGTGCCATGTTATGACACAGCAAGATCGGTCACCTGTGAATTGGGAAGTGGGCTCTCACCAGACTGAATCTGCCAGTGCCTTGATCTTGGCCTGCCCAGCCTGCAGGACTGTAAGAAATAGATTTATGCTGTTTATAAGCCACTCGGTCTATGACATTTTTGTTATAGCAGCCCAAACAGACTAAGACATTGTCAAAATTCAATAAATGTTTCTAAATTATTTGGCTTTTGTTCTGTGTAACGTTCCCTCATTCTTCACACCAGAATTGTCTGAAAGTCAGCTGGAAGTTTCACAGTAATTTACTCACAGTTTTTACTCACAGCCATAACATCTGCATCTCGGGAAGAGAAGGAAAACGTTTTAAATGTCCTGTGAACTGCGACTGGATGGAAATGATCAGCCATTCAGAAGATGGTTAAGTGACGCTCTTTCTAAGGCTGCTTCGGGATGACTGCTTTCCTGGTTTGCTCTTCTTTCAATAGAGGCCACAGTCAGAGGGCTTTTGGCTCTGTGCTAAACCGTTCTCTTTGCATTTTGGCTATTGCTATAGTGGTTGCATCGGGGGAGGATTAAAGTAGATTTGCATATTGTGACCTATTTCAGAGCAGGAGAGGAAATGTTTCAGTCTTCCGGGGAATCATCACTCTGTGAGCCACTGAAAACTCTAGCTAAGTGCCGGGGAACATTCCGCAGAGGACCGTCCAGAGTATTAAGGGGATCTGTAGTTTGCATCCTTTAGGCTCCAGACCTCTTTTAACTCTCAATCCCCAAATCCTAATGAGACTAAACAGCCTTTTATTTTTACAAGTATATACAAGCTGTTCCAAAACTTTCAGATTTCATGGACCAGTAAATTTCCAATAAATATTTTGAACACTGGCTTATAACTTTTTTTTTTTTGTGGCCAGGTTAGAAAAGTTAAAAAAAATAAAAATCATCAAACATATCTTTTTTCTAGAAATATCTATCGTAGCAGATGTTATTTCCTCCTTCCTCGCCGGAAGCTCCAGTTTAGTTTGGGTGTCTGCCCCCTCCCGTGTGAGTCATAGTTAAACCTTGACTAGTCTAAGGGTCCAAGTCCATGCCCTTGACAGTGATTGGCTTAAGGATGGGCACATGATCCTATTCGGGACAGTGATTGGCTTAAGGATGGGCACATGATCCTATTCGGGACAGTGATTGGCTTAAGGATGGGCACATGATCCTATTCGGGACAGTGATTGGCTTAAGGATGGGCACATGATCCTATTCGGGACAGTGATTGGCTTAGGATGGGCACATGATCCTATTCGGGACAGTGATTGGCTTAGGATGGGCACATGATCCTATTCGGGACAGTGATTGGCTTAGGATGGGCACATGATCCCACTGTGGACCACGCTGGGCATGAAGGGTGCGGTTGGAGGGCATGCTGATCATTTACCATTTGCCTCTCTCCATCCAGAAGCATCCTTTGCTCTTTCTGCCTTTCTGGCCTCCAAGCACTGCCCCACGAAGCCTTCCTTGTCCGCTGGTCTCCCCTGGGGCTGGCTAACGGAGACACTGCTGGGAACTGAGAGTATTTATGACGCTCCCGCCCCTGCCCCCTTCCTCCTGGGGCGACCCTGCCAGCAGCGTTCATCCTGGGCCCGTCACCTCTCTGTCGGTCTGTCCTCTTCACTCTTCTGCTCATGCTTTTTAAATAATCCCTCCACCATATTCACTTCAGGTAAATTCTGTGAGCGCGTCGCGTCTTCCTTGCCCAAACCCTGACTGATACAGGGGCTCTCGGGAACGGTTCCTAAAAAGAGACACAGAGGAGGGCCCAGGCGTCTTGTACCGGAGATGACTGTGTCAACAGGTGACCTGGGGCCTTTGTGGCCGCCGTCCCGACCAGCGAGGGGAGCCGGGCTGAGGGAAACCAGTGCGGCATGGGTGGCGGAGGGGCACCCAAAGGGCTGTGTCCTTGAGGATCCCGTGCCTCTGAGTGAGCCAGCTCTGGAGATGCGTTCCATGGGAAGCGTGCTATCAGGTTGAGAGGTTTCCTTGTTGTTTAGGCCACTTTGAGTTGTGGTCTTGTGTTCCTCGAGGCTAAAAATTTCCCAAGTTTGATAAAGCAGACGAGGAGGGCGCAGTAACCGAATAATGGGGTGGGGGTGGGGAAATCGCTTAAGTAGAACGAGCAGAGATACATTTAAAGTGATTTGAAGAATGAAAAGGAAAGAGGTGATGAACAATGTTCATGTGGGCTCTGCTCTCTGCCTCCCCTGGGTCCCTCTGTTGTGGTCTCTGCTGCCTGGACCTCCAGGCTGGCTCTCTGACCCATAACCTTGGGGTGGGGCTCCCCACTTCTTTCTTCCTATCTCTCTGATTTTGCCCCGTCAGGATTCCCTAGAGTGGATCCTCCCACCATCCTTGAACTTCCATTGCCATCATTTTCATCTCGT
The DNA here is from genome assembly GCF_951394435.1 of Stenella coeruleoalba. Taxonomy (NCBI): domain Eukaryota; kingdom Metazoa; phylum Chordata; class Mammalia; order Artiodactyla; family Delphinidae; genus Stenella; species Stenella coeruleoalba. The sequence goes on along the minus strand of NC_137147.1, from coordinate 181,351,326 downwards.
TAAAGCCATTCTTTCAGAAAGATATCATAATTTTTAAAAACCAATCTAACCTATTTAAAACAATTTTAATTTTAAAAGCTCTTGCCTGTGGAGCTATTCGTCCTTAGCTGTGATGCTGTCACAGCTGACGTAATGGGTTCAATTCCCCCTTATTCCAGGCCTCCTCCATATTTTGGTCACGCCTTGCTTCTTTTCACTTCTTTGACATTTTGTCTTCTCAATTCTGATTCCCTCCAGCCTTTTTCTACCAACTCTCAGAAGGGAAGTGGGAAGGAGAAACAAGAAATTAAGGGGATGCCAAAAGGTTTATTTTCCAATGAAAGCAAGAGAGACTCGAGATAAGAGAGAAGGTCTTTGAGGACTGGTGTGTTCGTGATCCCGTTAGCCTAAGGTTAGACTGCAGGGAGGGTTTGTCATTTCTTCCTGGGTGAGCTATTTGCATGAGTGACGCTGGGTTTGGAGGCTGTGGATGAAAATTATTCTATGAAAATTATAGAATAATCCCCTGATATACCCAACCTAGTGGCTAAGTCAGGGAAAATGATCAGTTCATGCCTTGAAAATAAATTCTTTCCTTTGGAAGATAGTAAAAAGCAGAGGAAGACACTGAATAAATGCTTTCTGGTGGTGCGGGTGCCGGCGGGGAGCCACTGAGGTCTGGAGGCCCTTCCAGCTTTACGGTTGGAGGGTTCTTAAGCGAGAACACATGTGCTGAGAATCCACAGAGTCAGACACTTTCACTGTGGGTGGAAGACGTTAAAGGGTATGGCTCTAAACTGGAAAAGCTCGCTCCTTGCGATGTATAAGGCAAAGGAAGGGGTAACACTGAGGCCCCCAGTCAACAAGGTCCTGGACGCTGATCTGGGCCCCTCCCTTCTTCCTGGCTTTGGGAAATTAGGGAATTCCCTTAGTCTCTCTAAGCTTTCAGTATTTTTATAACATTGGACTCATCAATCCTGTTCTGCCCATCTCTCTGGGTGGACAGGATCAAGGGAGGCCAAGTGATAGCCTGCTGTGTTGTGTAACATTCTGCGCACACACAGGGCACGACTGGTTTTACTGTTATGTGACCCAGTTGCACAGCCACCACGGACTGTGAACTCTACCTGTCAGCGCCTCCTGCAGGGCTGGGCCGGAACAGGTGCCTTCCTACCCTTGGGAAGCTTAACTTGGCTGGAAGAAATCACTTAACCAAAGCTATGCACCCGGCAGTGTGCAGGAAAGTGGATCAGCTAGGCCATTTGTAGAGATGCCTGCTTTTACCGTCAGACTTCAAGGGGACACTACACTGAGTATATCTGATAATACCTGGTGTTTTAAAATCAAATAATGATTGTTTGCGGAAATTTTAAGTAGGTATGTTTTTCATTCAAAGTCTGTTGGCCCCTCCTTTGAAGTATTTCTTCAATCCGTTCACTTCTGTCCATCGTCACCACTGCTCGTGCCAGGCCCGCATCCCCTCCCACCTTGATCCTCACATCACCCTCTGGCCTTGTCCCTTTCACTCCAGTCCCACCACCCACCCCCAAGCTGCTGCCCACGCCCACCCAGAATCTTCTCTAGGACTCCAGTCTCTTTATGTCACTTCCCTGCTTCACATCCTCCCGAATCTGTCACCTTTGGGATCAAATCAAATTTCTTACCGTGTGGCACGAAGACCCAGCTTAGCTTTCCCATCCCGGCTCACTATCGCCCCGTCCACACTCGGGCAGCCTGGACGCCCTGAGCTCAGCCTTTCCTGCCTGGCTCGTCTCTCATGGTCACACAGGCCTCTTTCTCTGCTCTGCTTGTCTTAGCCAGATTTCACTCTTCCTTCCCTGTTGCGTTCAGACGTCCTGTGTCCCCAGGACTGGGCTCGGTTGTTCCTTTGTGCTCCTGGACTGGGCTCACCCCATGTTCCCCCTTCACTCTCAGCTGACGCCTCACTTCACGCCTCTCCGAGGACCGGGAACTCTCTCATCTTCCTACCAGATCTGTGATCCAGCATTCTCACCCCCTCCTCCTTTCCTCCAGGTGCGATTCTCAGAGTGTCTCTTCCCCGTGAAAGGTGGACTCCTCTGCTTCTGCTCCGGACATCACCCCTCCCTTGCTCAAGGACTCCTGCCTTTAACCCCCCTCCATCTTCAACTGCACAAGCCCTCTTTTTGTACGGGATCACTCCATCAGCATGCAAACATTCTTCTTCTTCTTCTTGGTTCTTCCAAGGATCTCTAGCTGCCATTCCCTATCTCTGTTTTCTACGCCTAAAATCCTTCCAGCGCTGTCTGGGCATTGTCTCACTGTCTCAGTTCTCCTCCCCGCCCACCCATCAGGCTTCCCCCTCTGCTGTCTGGCTGCAGTAGTCCTGCCGGAGGTGGGCAGTGGCCTCTGCTTTGCACTGCCCCAGTCGGACCCCTCCCTCTGCACCACTCACCACCCTGCCTGGGCTGCCTCTGGCTCTTCCCCATCTACCAGCCCATGTCTTCCCCATTCCTGTGCCCTTATCTTTCTTGCCACCCTCTGTGTGGGTGTTCTCAACTCGACCCAGATCTTTAAATAACATTTATTTGCCGGTGGTTCCTGAATTTATAGCCTGAGCTCAGACCGCTTCTCTGAACTCCAGACTCTTGTATTCAATGCCTACTCTACATTCCCACGTAGCTGTTTCACAAGCATCTCAAAATTACTATGTCCCAGAATGAACTCCTCATTCTGTCCCTTCAGTCCATGGCTCCTCCGTCTTCCCCATCTCAATAAATCACACCTTCATCCACAAGTTGCTCCACCCAGAAATGTGGAGGACCTACTTGTCTCTTCTTTTCACTCATCCTCGGAGTCTGTCAGACGTTCCTGTCTAGCCCATCCCCAAAGCCTATCTTGATCTGGTCTGCTTAGCCCCACCCCTTCTCCTCTCACCATAGCCCAAGCCACACTCAGCTCCGGGAGTGGTCCCCTGCCTCCACTTGGGGAAGGCAGCTCTAGTCCGTGACCACATAGCATCCAGAGAAAGTGTGATGCCTGCATAAAGCCTTCAATGGTTCCCCACTGAACGGCTCACACGGCCCTATGTGGTCTGCTCTTGCCTTTCTTCCAGCCCCCCTTTTCGTGTCCGGTCCCCTCCCTTCTTCATCACACAACCCGTGGCTGCTTCCCTCACGTCCGCTCCATTGGTTCAATGATGGATACTCAGTCTCCGGGAACTGCCCACGACACAGAGATTGTGTGAACAAATATTTGCTTTGATTGCTAAATTTATTGCTGTGTGCCAGAAGCTGGAGTGAACCAAAGAAAGCTCCTGCCAGACAGGAGCTCTCAGTCTGGTGAATGACACGAATGTGTATACAGAGACTGTTTACTATTTGATGTGGTAGGTGTGATCCTGAGGGGAAGCCAACTCTGGGGCCAGAGGAAGCTTAGGAAAGGTTCTCAGAGAAGGAAATATTTGAAGTGAGTTGACGAACCTCTACAGAAATCTAAAACAGCATTTAAAAACAGTAGCTTAGGAAGGATAGTGGGAAAATATGCTGAAATATTAATATTGGTAATCTCTAGCTTTTAGCTTGGTGAAAGTTTGTTTTTTTTCCCGTATTTTGGTATTTCCAAATATTCCATCATGAATTTATTATTTTTTATAATAAAATAAGTTAAAAAAAAAACATGGTGGGAAATAGTTCTTTGACACACACACAGGTACCGGTATCGTAACACAAGACAGGCTGGGTGTCTTGTTATGAGTTTTCTCATCTGTTTCTGGAAGCTGGCTACAGGTACTGGAAGTAAATCTTCTTGAAATAAATTTTCCCCAACAAAGGAAGAAAAATAGTAGAAGAGAAAAATGAGAAAAAGGATGAAATCCGTTTCTTCAGTTTATGAGTTGAGCGGGTAGCTGGCAAGGAATGTAGGAGGAGAAGAGAAAATAGGATTTCCTTGTCATGTTCCACTTGTGAAAGCCAGTGGGTGTTTTTACAGGTACCAGCTAGTCCTTCCTGAAAATCCGCTAATGGGGACAGGGTGTGAAGCAGCAGTAGGAAAGATAAATGCTTTTCTGGGGAGTAATTTTAGTTCAGGGTGGAAAATGTGAAGAGAATAAAAAAGAAAGATCAAATGGAAAATCCATCCACAGGCCAACCCACAGCACAGAAGCGCTGAGGACCATGTGTTCTAATTAGTCCTTGTACCAGGCAGGGGCCTCTCTCTGCAAACGCCCCTCCCCTTGTGTTGGGCAGCCTGGGGGGAACATTTGTTTGTACTGAGTGGCTATCATTCTGGGGGGAGCAGAAGGCTTGGAAAATATAAAAAACCAACACCACCAAGCTGTGACCTTCCTCTTGTCCTGATTCAACGATGCAAGTGTGCTTTTCTATAACAGGTGTTTAGATGCTTCTGAGCGGAGCATTCAGAATGCAGGCGCTATTGTGTGTGTGTGTAGGGGGGGGCTGCTTTCAGTCTCTGACCTCTTTCCCACTCGGCTACTTTTTCTACCCCAGTCAACTCTTCTGTAATGACTATGGAGGGCACATAGACTCACTAAGACTTGGGTCTCCCCCTCCTGCTTTTTCTCTACGCTGAAATTTAGTGCCCTTCTGAAGTTCAGAGTTTTCCATGCTCCTCGTGGCGAGCTTCAGTGTTTCTAGTTGCCCTGACGTGCCATGTGCAGTAACCACTGCACTGTGGGAAGCTGAAAGGGAAACGGTGCTGTGATGAGATAAACCAGTCCGGACAAGGGTCTCAGAGCTTCCTCCCATCCCCTTCGCTCAGTAGCTACTTCTCTCCCTATAGGGGTTTCAGAGTCAGAGAATCTGAAATGACAGACTGTTCTGAAGGTTTGCTGAGGGCTCTATACTTGGATCTCCTCAATAACCTAAGAGAAATCTGGGGAACTCTGACTTCCTTCCTGGGACCGGCTCACTGCTCCAACAAGGGCGGCCAACGGCCAAAAACAAGAGTCACATCCCATACCCAGAGCTTGGCAATCTTGAGCACTGAGGTATTTTTCTTCTGGTCAAGGAACTTTTCACTCCCACACAGGCAATCAGTATGTTCCAATGGTTGACTTTTAGGGCACTAAAACAATAAGGTTCATATTTAATTTAAAAGGGAGACAATCCCAAGGGACTAAACATAAAGAAGGTGGCCTCTGGTCTGGTCTTAAGGCACCTGCTGTATTGTACCCCAAAGCTCCGCTTTGGTGGAGATTGTCCAGGCAATAACTGGGAGTGTTTACTCCCCTTGCCTTAATCCCAAGCCTAAGGGTGTGTCTGCCCCTTTGTTTTAATTGTTATCCTTTGAGAGGTTTAATCAGGTCTGGTTAGATTCAGAATTAAGTTGGAACCTGGCTTGGAGGGGTGTTTTCGTTTTTCACTTTGGCTGTAATTAAAAATGGTACATGGGGGTCAAGGCAAAGCAGATAAGATTGCTATTTTGTCCTCTTGTTGCCAAGAACCTGACTTCATAAAGCACTGATTTGAGATGATTGCTTTGGAAATCATGAATTCAGGGGAGCTTCCTTACAGAAAGCTGGCATAAGTCTCAAGATGGCCAGAACCCACTCCTGCCCAGCTGACTTAGGGTCACCAGTGGTCTTCCTTTGCCTGGGACTGTCTCAGTTTTAAAAGTGAAGGTCTTGAGTCCCAGAAAACTGGTCAGTCCTGAGAATATCAAAGTGGTTTGTCACCTACTTGGAATTAAAGTTCGAATGAATCGAAACAATGAGACAACCAGGAGACACACTTGATCTCTGGCTTTAGTTTGCTTTTTGTGTGTGAGATGGACCCTGCTCACACTTGTTTCCCTAATGGGCATTGGGATGGAGGCAAGGAGAAAAAGAAGTAGAGAAAGGGAGTGGAGATGAGCTATTTCTTGGCAACGAGACTGTGCATTTGAGGCACAGCTGATTTTAAATAGTGGCCAAGTTTGGATAACCAGTGGGGACATGTGATGGCAACAGAGGTTAGGCCTCAGCTAAAGAAAGCAATTTCTGCCCCCCAAATAATGGGATGGAGGATGAGTCTCAGTGTAGAGAATCTTCCTGAATTCTCAGGCAGACATAGTTACTTTTCCCCTGTGTGTCCACTACATTTTGCACCCTGTTCCCTAACAGCAAACCTAAAAATTTCAATTTTTGTTAAAAAAAAAACCCAAACAACCCAATCAAAAACTGGGCAGAAGACCTTTCCAAAGAAGACATGCAGATCACCAACAGGCACATGAAAAGATGCTCAACGTTGCTAATTATGAGAGAAATGCAAATCAAAGCTACAGTGCGGTACCATCTCACACCATTTAGGATGGCCATCATTAAAACCTCTACAAATAACAAATCATTGGAGAGGGTGTGGAGAAAAGGGAACCCACGATTGGTGGGAATGTAAATTGGTGCAGCCACTATGGAGAACAGTATGGAGATTCCTTAAAAAAAACTAAAAGTAGAGTTACCGTATGAACCAGCGAGCTGACTCCTGAGCATGTATCTGGAGAAAACTATAATTCAAAAAGATACGTGCACCCCACTGTTCATAGCAGCAGTATTTACAATAACCAAGACATGGTCCTGGAGCATCCATCCCCTTCAGGGGGAGGCTCACTGTACCCTGAGCTCATACCCTGTATCCTCAGTGGGATAAGCATCAGACTGCAACAGAGCCAGCCTAATCACAGCACAAAAGGTGGGCCCCCCATCACAGGGGAGGGTGCTGTGTTGCAATACAACCCTCTTCTAGTTTCCAGAATGCTGAGTGCTGATGTTTAAAATGGAAATCCAGAAATGGAGAAATGAACTTGCCATACATTTGTGACTCTTTGTTACCTAGAAGTCAGTTTACGCTTTTCTGTGACAAAATGATATGGATAATATTGCCTTGAAGGGTTATTGTGATTTTCAGACTCTGAGAAGATCATAGAGATCTTTCCTGGTGAGGCTCTTTCCCTGCTGATGAAATTCTTGATAAATTAGGAGAACAGGACACCAAGCAATGACCTCAACCATAAAATACAATGATGAGGCCCCAGCTGCCCTTGACCTGGGAAGTTCTGGGGATGTCTGTTCTCCTGTTGGCTTGAGATAATAAAAATATATTTGAAAGTATTAGGCTGACGTTGCTTCCTGGATGAAAAGGAGAAAGGAGTAGCTTTTCACGTTTAATCTGGTCTACAACACAGCAGTGCCATGGATCTGCTCAGTCTGGGTATTTGGGAACCTTGGTCCACACTCCAGAAACTGAAAGGGTCTGATGCCTGAGAAGAAAACAACAAGGTCCTCGAAGCTGGAGTGAATCTGACGCCAAAACAGATTGCAGCCAGAATATGAGAAAAGGTCCCTAAGCCAGACAAGTTTGAAACGTGGGGACTCCCTGTGGACCACAAAAGCATTCAGTGTCGCTATTGTAAAATCAGAACTGGAGTTGATGGGGGACGTGGGATGTAGCTGAAGGAAAAGGTTCAGTATTCTGGCTAATGCCCGCTTTGAGCTGTGAGACAAGTTTCCAGTGTTAGGGTTATTTGCAGGTATGAATGTACACATATTGAATTTCCAAGGCATTGTTAGGAACACGTTTTGTTTTCTCTGTTAAAAAATTCAGAAGTTTCTTAAATATGGTCAGTCTCAAATTTGTGTTTGCCATAGAAGCAACTGATGATTATAGAACAATGTCAACCGTTCATTTTAGGAATAAATGCTATGGCCCCAAAGTACAGCATAAAGATAACTACAGGATGTCTAGTCTAAAGGTGGGAACTACTGTGGAATCTCACCTGAGCCAGGTCAGGCGTGACCTAGAGGTGGTCCCCAAGTGAGTGTCATGAAATATTCACTACATCTTGAAATAAAAGTGTTTCTTAAAGCTTATTTGAGAAACTAAAAATTTGGTAAGTGAATAGTTTCTGTAAGGATTTGGTGGGAGTAAGGCAGGAAACTTTGCCTAATTGGACTTCAGTGTAAAAGAATCCACAGAATTAAAAGGCTGATAAATAGTAATAATAATGATAATAATGCAACATGTTGGCAGAAAAAAGGTACTTTAAAATGAGCTTGACCAACTTCAAGGAATTTCTTGGTAGTCTTATTATTTTGGACATGGGCTTATTACAAAATCATTGTTGTGATTATTATGGGGAAAATGAAACCTCAAGTATCAGACATTCTCAAATTTAAGATTTTTTTTTATGGGTTTCTGGGATAAATTGTTAACATAGCACTATTTTAAATAATTGGTTCTTAAATATAGCCCTAGGTTGTACAATAATAATAAATGTAATATCACTTTTAATAGTCTTCAGAGACTATTACCAAAAATATTTAGTTTTACCCACACAAAGCCCTGTAAGACTGGCCATGCAGACATATCCCCTTTTTACAGAAGCTGGAAGAAATTCAACTCTTAACTTGCCTAAAGCTGGGAACTGCTGGGACTAGGACCAGTTCTTCTGACCCCTGGAACAGTGCTCACTGTGTTTTGATGATTGAAGAAGACACTTGTGGTTTGGGTTGCTCTTGAATAAGACCTAAAGCATTAAAAACATTCTTAGCTCAGTTCCAGGTTACAAAATAACACATCATTATTCTTCGGCATTTCCCGGTGAATGAATGCAATATAATTCTTCATTTTATTCTATAATTCATTTTAACCTTTAAATTCTAGGCACCATTTTGTGTTCTATCTGTGGAATTGTCTGGTTCATTTCATTTGCATTGCATTTCAATCTGAGGGAATTCATATGTTGCTTCTACGAACAAAGAAAAGTGTATCGGTCCCCATCATTTAATGAGCATATGCTAAAAACAGGTAAAGCTGGCAAAGAATTGAGAATGAACTCCGTGTATTTAAAAAGCTTTTAGAATAATGAGAATTCTTACTGTGAAAGGGCTCTGGGGGAATTAGTTTTTCATTTAAGGAGGTTTTGTCTAATAGGCAGTGAGGTATGAGGGAGTATGGAGTTTGGGAGTCGGGTAAGGTGGAGGTGTTAACCTGGCAACCGTCAGCAGGGGATCAGCCATGTAGGGGTGAGTCTGGATGGAGAAGACAGAAGAGCCTGAGAACGTCGGGTGAGCGCACGCCCGTGTGTAGAGCAGCGATCTTCTTCCCAGCTGCATCGTAGAATCACCCTCAGGATTGAAAAACACATAGTGGTATCTGGGCTCCTCCCCAGGGCTCCTGGATCAGTTACCTGGTACAGAGCCTAAGCATCAGAATGTGGTCGGCACTTCCCAGGTGGTTCTAATGTGCACGTGGGGATTGAGAACCACTGATTCAGAAGTTAGGAAGAGGAGGGGAACCCTCAGTGGAGAGTAGGCAATAGGAGGAGAAATAAAGAAGAACGGCGTCTTGCAGAAAGTCAAGCCAAATGCAGGAAGTGTTCAGGAAAGGCGGATTGGTCAACAGTGCAAAGCACTGCTGATAGAACCAATAGGATGAGAACGTCTACCGTTCACTTCGTCAACGTGGAGGTCATGGTTGACGGCGATAGGGCGGTCCCTGTGGTGTAGTGGGGATGAAACTTGAAATGGAGTAGATTCCTGACAGCTTGAGATAGGAGAATATACACAATTTTTCAGAGAAGTGTGGTTTTAAAGGGGAACAGAAATATGCGGATGTACTTGGAAAGGGTTTGATGTTTAGGGAGTTTTAGTTTTTGTTTTTTAACAATGGCACAAAATTGCAGCATGTTTGTATACTGATGGGAATGATCCAGTTGAGAGGGAGGAATAATGAATGAAGAAGAAATAGAGGATAGTTGAAGGAGATCTTGAGTCCAAGAGGACGGGCCTTCAGAGAGAGGGCAGCCCAGCTGTTGAAACAAGAAGGGAGGCAGCGCAGGTTAAGAACCAGAGCAGCCGAGCCGATGGCGAGGGCCCCAGTCTTCTCCGCAGCCAGGCCATTGGTTGAAGTGAGCAGAGGGTGGGAGGAACTGGAGGTTTGAAAAGAGAGGACATTGGAAATAGTTGCCCCTGAGAGATGGGAAATGAGATAGGATTGACGGGCAGCTTTAAGGACTCATTTGAAGTGTGTGGTCTTGCAAATGAGACCAGTGACCACGGTGGGCTTGTTTTTCTCCATCCGTCCCACTCGTTTGGGCAGAGGCGTAGAGGAGGCTGAGAGTTGAGTTTAATCAGTGAGTTGAATTTGATTTTTATTCCAGCTGAGAGTGTATGCAAGGGAATATGTCAAATGATGGACCACAGAGTCTAAGCTGTAGGAGGAGGCATGTGAGGACACAGGGGAGGTGAAGGATAATGGCGATCTCAGGTCAGTGTACCTGTGACCCCAGTGGACAGAAGAGCTCTGGGAGTGAGGCAAAAGGGCAGTGGTCTGGAAACATAGGAAGTGGTGTTTAGAAAGTGAAATGCTTGAAATTAAGATTATGGCAGAAGTACAGTTACTTATACTGACATTCTAAGATGTGTGATCTCGGGGGTGGCTAGCGGAAGTGGGCTGGAAGGCAAGTTTCAGTGGAGGTGAGAAGGTTGAGGAGATGAGAAAACAAGGCACTGGAGGAGTCGTTTCCCTCGATGTGGGGCTCCCTGTGAATTACGACAGGAAAAATGGTGAAGATACAGACAGAGATCCCGGAGCTTGAATCTTCAAGGAGAGGGAGGAGATGAAGGAGGTGGAGTACTGTGCCCAGGGTGGTATCACCTGGTGCATTCTCCAGGTCTGGTCTGTTGCCGAGCCCTTCAGAGGAGCCAGGACTGTTGTGGAGAAGGGGGTCCCCATGGTCTGGAAGCAGCACCAAAGGGGAAGAAAGAGCCTTTGCCGGGCTCAGCCCAAAGTGTATGAGAGAAAACCAACCATGTAGGCTTGGGTTTGAGCATTAAAGAGAAGAGATGGAGGATACAGAATTTCTATATCCTCCTAGATCAGGAGTTTCCGAAGGCAAAGTGGAAGCCTTTGTGGGATCTAGCATGGGTGTGACATTGGCCAGAGCAGAAGGTGTACAGGTCTGTATGGGGACAAGAGTCTGGAGGATGAGACATGACCTTGGGCCTTGGTCACCAAGAAAAACAGTGTGTGGGGCATGGTGAGATCTGTTCTGATGTTTCTTCAGGGTAGCTTGGTATTCAGTTCCACTTAGAGCATATTTCTGGGACTGGTGTCTTAGATTGTGGTCATGAGCAATAACTACTGGGGAGGGAAGCTTTCCAAGACGGTGCAAAACTCTCTGGTGCTCTGTCCTCCCAAGGGTAAGTATCATGGCTAGAAAAGCTTAATATCACCTTAGAGGTCCATAGACCTTTTGGGAAGACTTTTAAAAATTGACGTATAGTTCATTTATAATGTTGTGTTAGTTTCTGGTGTACAGCAAAGTGAGTCAGTAACACATATATACATACATATATTCTTTTTCGTATTCTTTTCCAGTATAGGTTATTACAAGTTATTGAACATATTTCTGGTGGGAAGATTTTAAATTCTTTCCTTAGATAAACTTTCGGAGGTGGAATTGTTAGGCCCAGGTTTTGATATTGTCGTGGCTGATGTGGTCACTCCTGCTTATCCATTCTACCTCAAATGACTGTGGCCTCTGCCAATGACGGTATAACTGCAGAGCTCACACCAACGACCGGTTTAGGAACGGGAAGGTGACCTAATACCAGTCAGGGCCAATGGAGGTGAGAGAAAGTCAAAGGCACGGGTGGGGGGTGGGCCTGAGGGAGATTTCAGGGAAAGATTCCAAATTCCCTAAAAGCCATTTAAGAAATAGATAATTTATCTTCTTTCTCTAGGTGCTTTCGGTTGTGAGTGAGCTTTGTGTATTTAACAAACCTTTAGGATTATGAGAATTATTATGAGCCCAGGCACAGCCTGAGCCATCCTGTCTCCTGCTGAGGTTCATGCCAATACACAGAGGGGATCCCGGTGGAGAGAATTGCAGAGACCTGGACGGGAGCCCTGACATCACCCCAGGACATGCCCTATCTTGGGACTTCTTGTTATGCGAGATAACACATTTCCTTATTGTTAAAACTACTTTTAGTTGTGCTTTCCTGTTATTCACAGCTGGAAACATCCTACTGATACCAAGAAGTACTGAAATATAGCCCTTCAGAAAGCTGTGTATTCCCTACACCCACTCCTTAACCCAGCCATGTTACAGTCAATCTAAACGCCATCTGGTACTGCGTGTGTGTGTGTGTGTGAATGAGTCTTTTTGTGAAAATTAGTCTAATCTGCATTCAGGGTTGCTGTGGCCTGAATGTTGGTATTCCTCACAATTCATATGCTGAAGTCCTAAACCCCAAGGTGATGGTATTAGACGGCGGGGGGGCTTTGGGAGGTGATTAGTTCATTGAAGGTGGTGTCCTCATGATGGGATCAGTGTCCTTACAAAAGAGACCCCGTTTCTCGCCTCTTTCTGCCACGTGGGGAGACAGTCATCTGTGAACCAGAAACAGGGCCCTCACCAAACCCCGAATCTGCTGGTACTTTGATCTTGGACTTGCCAACCTCCAGAACTGGGAGAAAAAAGCGTTTGTCCTTTAAGCCACCCAGTTTGCATCCTGGCGTTCCTGGGCTCATCCTTAAAGCTCAGAGCCAGTTGGGCGCCCCACCCTGGGCCCCCTCCTTTGGTGGATGCCGCTGGACTCCTTTCTCAGCCTCTGTGTCGCCTGCTGGGCGTGTTCAGCCCCAGAGCACTCCCAGGGCTCTGCTCTGTTCATGCTCAGGTCCCTTTGTTGGGTGCCGGAGGCCACCACTGGCCGAGGCTAGTCACTGCTCCCCCCCCCCCCCCGTGCTGCCCAGGTGCCTCTTTGTCTCCTGCAAGGGACAACACTTGGGAACATGGTTTCTGACTTGGGTTCAGCCTTATTTTGAGATCCATTTCCCTCTTCTGGGCGTCAGAGTTCTTATTTATAAAGTAAATGGTCTGGACAGATGACCTGTGGGGTTCTCGGTTGCCTGTGATTACTGTGAACTTATTCTGAAACATCTGCGTGTGCTGTAGTCCTCTAGCTGCATGATCCAGACCAGTGGGGAGGGGACCCTAACGGGAACCTTGTCCGATACGGCACAGTGGTCTGTCACCTTCCCGTCAAACCCCTGCACCCAGCCCATGGCTTTGTGGTAAAGGGCATTTCTGAAACCCACAGCTGATGGCTCTGAGCTGTAAAGGGCACACTCAACACTTGATACTTTTCATGAAGATGAAAGAACTCTCAAGTCCAAGTGACAGAGTAGGTTGATATATGCTGATAGTCATAACACCGTGCTTTTCTGTCTTCAGAAGAATTTTCCCCAGTCGTGGCTTTAACCTGACATCCAGACAACAAAGCTCCCTGATGACATCTCATGAGAAAATTTAATAACCCCCTTATTGAGTATTTTTGCTGCAGACTTGGAGTAACCTTTAACAAATGAAGCTTCAGTTGCCGCACTGCCTCAAGAATGTTCTTGCTGTGATGAATGTGTCTAAGTCTGTGTGTCTGTAAAGATGCTGGGGGCGGGGAGGTCACATGCATTGGAAAGGCCCCCAGGAAGCTGGCTCTACCAAATCAATGATGCCAAGATACCAGGAATGACTTCCAGGGCTCAGAAACCCAATCGCCCTCTGCCACTAAACTACAAAATATAGAAGAAACCCGTTTCTTCAGATATTTAAATACTAGACACATCTAGACAGCAGAATTGCCCCCTCAAAGATTTCTTTTTAAATGCTCATCTATTTAGAAATTGAATGATGACTTATTGTGGGTCATGGCAGTTGGGAAGGGGGAGGGGTGAAGATGTGGCTGAGCAGCTGGTGTTGTCATGGAAACGAATCCACATTCTATGGCTGGGAAAAATGGATCCAAAACGTCCCCATTTCCTGTGAATATCTCATAAATGATACAAAACAATGTTTAGTTACTATTTAGCAGAGGATAGTCCAGATGTATAAGCTTGAAGAGAATTTGAAAGAAGACCTGCAGAGAGACTAGGATCTTCCCAAACTGGGGTTCCTTTGCTCTTTGCTCTGGTTCGTTAGATGATATTACAAATCCCCCTGCAGGAGTTCGCTGCACTGCTCCTGGGGATCAACAGGAAGTTTGATTTCCTATCATTTTATTAGGATGGTTTTAAAGCTCTTTTAAGTAAATGAATGTGTAATGCAAATTTGTATTTTTTGTGTGGTTGTATTGGATAAATACAAAGTTTGAGTTACTTTTTGTCTCTAATTTTTAGAGTTTAATGTTATGACATTTTTTTTCATTTTCAGGTAAGCCAAACTTAGAGTTTTATGATTGACACAAAATAACGGTAAGTAGTACACGCTTCAGTGCATTTGCATGGTACATGATGTATTTTTATCAAATAAAAAGGTTGTCTAGTATATATACATATACCTAGTATATATTATATATATTCTTAACACTTATTTGTTCTAACAAAACCTTAGATCCCTTATTATGTACGAAGTCTTATGTGCTAAAAATTCTTTTTGTACCACTGTGTCTGTTGGAAATCAAGATCTCTGGCTTCCGGATATATTTTTAATTGGGAACAGATATGCCCCTAGACATTTTGAGGAAATTATTTTTGACTGTGGTGTGTGCTCCCTAGACTCTGCACCCCGGTGCCTTTTTTCAGCTCCCCAGGGAGGTGACTGGTGAGCCTTAGGGAGGGGCCAGCACAAAGGTCCCGAGGCCGGGGGTGAGGGGTGACAAGTTATGATTCAAGCCAACACCGCCCCGGAAGGCCTGTCCTCAGGGCAGGCCTGAGATGGCCTGGGCCCTGGGGTCTTGTGCACTTGTGTGTCTGTCCCTGTCATGTAAGCGATCGTCTTTGCTGAAACTGGACAGGCCCTGGGGCGGGGCGTCCCCTTTAGCCTTGGATTCAGCATTGCCATCACGGACTCCAGGAAAACCCGTCCATGGGCTTCTACACGCGCGCAGAGATGCTGCCCGTACCCCCACGTTTCTCTCCATGCAGCACTGGCGCATCCTGTAACAGGAAGGAGAGGAGCACTGGTGATGCTCTGGGTTAGCCAACTTAGAGGAACAGGAAGATATGATCGGTGGAGATAAACTCTGCGAAAGCGCCTTTGTTTCCTTAACACTCCGTGTTCGGTGGAGGACGGAAGTGAAATGGCCGCAGATTCGGGACCCCGGTGTTGCCCTGCCTGGGACTCGACTGTCCGCACGGGGTCTGCGGCCGTGTCTGCAGCCAGTTAGGGACCACGTAGAGCAACGTCTCCCGACCACTGACTACACGTAGCAAAGTGAGGAGGGCGCGGGCACGTGGCACCTGACGACTCCCTCTTCTCCCACTTGGGGTGTCTGTGGGGCGCTGTCCCTGGCCTCCCCAGGGACCGCAGTCTGCCCGGCTCTGCTCGAGCTGTTTCAGGTCACGGACACTTATATCAGTCCCTTCTCTTTCCACCGCTATCAGACTTGAAGAACAATGTCTCCCTCCCTTGTTTAAGGATCTGAAAGGCCAGCTGTCTCGAATGAAGAGGGGGAAGCCGCACTTCCATCCAAGGAAGCGCGTTCTGAAGGCGACTTCCCTCGGCATCTTTGGGACCACAGGGCTGCGGGAGCTGAAGCCCAGACAGAGCGGCTATTGGATGAAGCTGCCCTCTTCTCACTGTGAGTCAGACGGTTAGCACTTGCTTTCCCGAGGGGGCCGGCCCAGTGCTGCATCCCTAGAGTGAGTGGGGGCTTTGCGGACCTCCACCCGGGCCGCAGCATCCCATTCTCAGGCTCCATGGGGACGGATCGGGCCAAGGTGGGCAGGGCCCGAGGCCAGCGTGGGGAGGGACACCAGCTCCTCCCGGGCTCACTCCCAGCCACGCTGCTCTTGGGTAAACGGCCGGGGAAAGAGAGCCCAGGGGAGAGGCAGTCCTCTTCTTGAGCGCAAGGTTGCCGCAGTGGTCTGGGCGGAGCGCTCGGCTTGCGGAGCCTGTGGGAAAAGTAACAGAGCGCAGGTGCAGGTGGACACGAGACAGTGATGGACACGCATGTCTCTTTGTGTCCGGCTGCTCGCTGTTGGCACAGATGCTCCACTTGATCTTACCCAGCGGCTGAAGGCGAGGGATTCCACTGCTCATGGGCCAGCGCTGCAGTTTGATTTCCATTTTCTTCCACACGACAGACTGCACACGTGAATGAAAATGCTTTACCATTAGGAGTTTATCCACTAATGATGCAGGCTTGTAATGCAGTCTGGCTGAAGCAATGGAAATATTCAAATAAAGAAAAACCTGTCAGTGATTACATATCTATGTATACGCTCGTACCTATATCTACGTATCTATAGATAGATAGATCTCAGAGAGACAGATATTTCGATACCTCCAAAAGCAGCTGCTTTTCTTTTTGTTTGTTTATAGATTAGCTGTTCAAGTGGTCAAGGGCAGTTAAGCTTAATTAATGTGAACTTGGCCCCTGAAGTTAATAAACTCTCCCATGGGGGCTGTGAATTGAGAGGGTGAAAGGAAGTAGTCTGTTTAATAGCTAATCTGACAGCTAATGCTTTCCTACTGTACCGTTTTCTAGACTTTTGCATACTAACAATGAACTGTTGCTTTGAATTCTTTTAAAATCTAGGTTTAAAACATTTTCTGTTTTGTAAAACTAAAAAAGGAATTAGCACACCTTTCATGGGAGATGTGAGGTTTTTTTTTTAACTTAACTATTATAGCATTTTCCTTCTTAACCCAGAAAGCAAACGTCTACCTTTTGGATTAGTAACATTTTGACTGAGTCACGTACTGATTTTGAGTTATTTCAGCTAAGATGAAGGAAAGCCTCATAAAGTGCAGGGGAAGCCCAGCTTCCCTGTCCCCTAAGGCTGTTTCTAGGAATAAGAGGTTAGAGATCTGTAGCCAGTTTTGGCTCCTGAAGCTAATATTTGAAAGAATTAAAAAGCTTCTTTAGGTACCTAATTTCCTGCCAAGGGGAAAGCTTAAAACTCAAAAACTTAGGGATTTAAATGTATTGATTAAAATTCAGTGGCAGGAAAACAAGGAAGAAGATTTGAGAATTTGCTTCATGATCATGTGCCGGTCATGATAAACATTTTTTACAACATTTTACTGAGGTAAAGTGAACAAGTCTAAGTACAGAACTCAAGGACATCATACGTACGTAGATGGCCATGTGACCGTCACACAGATCGAGACTTAGCACCTTTCTGTCACTCTGGAAAGTTCTCTTTCTCATTTCGCGTCAGCAACCCACTGTAACCACTATTTTGAGTTTTTTCACCTAGATTAGTTTAGTCTGTTTTTCAGCTTTTGATAAAAGGAATTGTACGCTACGCTTTCTTGCAGAAGTGCGCCTGGCTTCTTTCACTGGATGTAAATGACTTTGAATTTACATACAGTTGAAATCATTTTTTCCTGTGTATACCGTTCCATGAGCTTTAACACATACATAGGCTCCTGTAGCCCTGCCGAGCCAGGATGCAGCCTCTATATCTCCCATTAGACTCAAACACTCCTGCCCCATCCCCGGCCGCCAGGGACCTGTTCTCCATCCCTAGAGTGTTGCCTTTCCCCAAATGTCTTGTGAATCACACATATGTGACCTCTGTTACTGGCTTCTCTCACTCAGCACAAGGCATTTGAGACTCCTCCATGTGTCGTAGTGGCTTCTCCCTTTGAACTGCACAGCACTGTTCCTTTGTATTATTCATCCTGCTGCTCATTTGTGCGCTTACAATCTTTTCTTTATCAATAAAGCTTCTATGAACATTTCTGTACACTTTTTTTGTGGACATAGAGACTAATTTCTCTTTGCCGTATAAGATGGAATTGCTAAATCATCATTTAAGTGTAAGTTCAACATTATCAGCCACCGCTAACCAGTTTTCCAAACTCATGATACCATTTTACACTCTCCCGCAATGTAAAAAACTCCAGCTGCGCTGTGCCCTCTCCAACACCTGGAATCACCAGTCTTTCAAACTTTGTCATTCTGATGGGGATCTTTTAATAATATCTCACTGTGCTTTAACTTACTTTCCTTGATGATGAATGATGTTGAGTATTTTTCATGTACTTACTGGCCATTCTTACTTTTTTTGTTGTTGTTGTTTTTTTGCGGAACGTGGGCCTCTCACTGCTGTGGCCTCTCCCGTTGCGGAGCACAGGCTCCGGACGTGCAGGCTCAGCGGCCATGGCTCACGGGTCCAGCCACCCCGTGGCATGTGGGATCTTCCCGGACCGGGGCACGAACTCGTGTCCCCCACATCGGCAGGCGGACTCTCAACCACTGCGCCGCCAGGGAAGCTCCCATTCTTACATTTTTTATGACTATATTTTCGTTGGTGGTTTGTAGGAATTCTTTACGTATTTTTCATACAAATCCTTTGTTAAATATATGTATTGCGAATGTTTTCTCCCAGTCTGTAGATTGCCTTTTCACTTCTTAGTGATGACTTTGATGTGCAAAAGTTTTACATGTTGATGAAGTCTATTTTATCATGTTTTTTTCACTGTATAATTAGTGCCTTTTGCATCTTAGCCAAGAAATCTTTGCCACCGTTCCCAAACACATCATTCTATGATTTCCTCCAAAAAGCTTTATAGTTTTAGCCCTCACATTTAGATATTAGATTCATGTCCATTGAGAATTAATTTTTGGGAGGTGTGTGTACAGCATGGGGTAATAAAGATATCAAATTCTTCTTATATTATATTGAAAAGAGTTTTCTTTCCCCTGCTGAATTTCATTGGTGTCTTCGTTGAAATCAAGTGATCATATTGTGTGGGTATATCTGTGGACTTTCTATTCTGTTCCCTTGACCTACTTGTCTATTCTTATGCCAATACCATGGCACTCTTAATTAGTATAGCTTTATAGTATGTTTTGAAACATGGTAGTGTGAATATCCTCCTCCCTTTTCTCTTATTCATCTTCTTATTGCTTTTCCTCCCCCTTCTCTTCTTCTGCAAGATTGTTTTGGCTATTTGGATCTTTTGCATTTCATATACATTTTATAATTAGCTTGTTTATTAAAAAAGTAGCTCCAAAGCAAATGCAAAGCTCAAAGGCGAAAAGCAAGGGGTTTTGACAAAGATGGCATTGAATCTATAGATCGACTTGGGCAGACTTGACATCTTAATAATATTGAGGCTTGGGAAAAGTCTGGTGGATATCTGGGGAAAGTCTGGTGGATATCCGGGAAAAGTCTGGCAGATATCTGGGGAAAGTCTGGTGGATATCTGGGAAAGGTTTGGCGGATATCTAGAGAAAGTGGCAGATATCTAGGGAAAGTCTGGTGGATATCTGGGAAATGTCAGGCGGATATCTGGGGAAAGTCTGGTGGATATCTGGGGAAAGTCTGGCAGATATCTAGGAAAAGTCAGGCAGATATCTGGGGAAAGTCTGGCGGATAGCTGGGAAAAGTCTGGTGGATATCTGGGGAAAGTCTGGCAGATATCTAGGGAAAATGGCAGATATCTAGGGAAAGTCTGGTGGATATCTGGGAAAAGTCAGGCAGATATCTGGGGAAAGTCTGGCAGATATCTGGGGAAAATCTGGTGGATATCTGGGGAAAGTCTGGTGGATATGTGGGGAAAGTCTGGCAGATATCTGGGGAAAGTCTGGCGGATATCTGGGGAAAGTCTGGCAGATATCTGGGAAAAGTCTGGTGGATATCTGGGGAAAGTCTGGCAGATATCTAGGGAAAGTGGTAGATATCTAGGAAAAGTCTGGTGGATATCTGGGAAAAGTCTGGTGGATATCTGGGAAAAGTCTGACGGATATCTAAGGAAAGTCTGGCGGATATCTGGGGAAAAGGTGTTCTAGTCAAGGGGAAGAGACAAAGCTTGAAGGCAGAGCTCTACTCTGTGGGTTTGGGGACAAGAAAGGCGGGGTGGCTGGAGAGGAGCAACTGATGGGTGGACTAATAGTGGTGGTAGTAGCAGTAGGAGTAATAGAAATAATAATGTAACAATTGTAAATACCACTTGTCTAACAGTTGCTTTTTGCCAGGCACTGCTCCAAGTTCATTAAACAGTGGCAGCAAGAGATGAGGTCAGAGAGGTAAAGTGAGACAAACGGGTGATCAAGTCACATGGTGTTCTTGTTGGCCGGAATAAGAACTCTGGACTCTGAGTGATGTGGGGCCACTTTTAGGTTTTGAGCAGATCAATGACGATCTAGCTTAAACGTTAATAGGAGCACCGAGGCTGCTGTGTTGAGAACGGGTGAAGGCTGAGATGGGAGGGCCAGTGAGGAAGCTGCTGCAATCTGCACAGCGCTCGGTGCCTTGGAGGTGGGGAGCAGTAGTTAGAATCTGGATATGGTTTAAGAAGAGAACTGACTATATTCGCTATTGGATTGGAAACCGGTGAAACAGAAAGAATATACAAGGATGACTCAGAGGCTTTTGTTGAGTGGCTAAAATGGGGTTTCCACTGACTGAAGCGGAGAAGAGGTTTATCCAAGTGGGGTGAGAACTAGATTTTGATACAGTAAATCTATCCTTTTGCTCAATTTTCAACTCTACTGCAAGAAAGAACCATGGTAAGTTAGAAAAATAGGTTAAAAGTCATAGAACTTAAATTCAGCACTTTTGAAAATCAGTCTTTAGATTGATCATTTCTCCAGGAATCCAGATGTGACCTTAGGATATTGGCTGCAACTTTTTCCCCATTTCATACGGCACCTGCTTACTATTCTAACATTAAATTTATGACCTTCAGATCTCTGAATTTCATAAACAAGTATCCTTTAAAAAGGTTTGGAGATTGACATAAGATTGCCAATTTTTTTATTTTCTCAACTGTGTTTAAGCTATAAGTTTTATTTGATCTCAACCTCATTTCGTGAATGGAAGGTTTTTGTGTTTTTTTTTTCACCAAAAACAAAAAGAAAGAGAGGAGTAAAGTGTCCCACAGCCACTTAACTTTTGTGACTTCTCTCCAACTACATACGTTCAAAAGTGAATACTTTAAAGAGTCTGGGAGTCTGTAAGATGTTTCCGTGGTTCTACCTGCAGAGTACATGCTCTGGAGTGATTAGGGTGTGGAAGATGTGACCCTTCCCTTTCCTGCTAGGGCTGGGTGTACAGTGAATCTTCTGTTCCTCTAAGTCCCGTGTTCCTCAGCATTGTGTCATTCAGGTCTTTAAGAGGTTTGTTTGTTTTTTTTTTTATTTTATTTTATTTTTTCTGTTTTGTAATAGTTCAAGATAATTTTTGTTAAACATCTTTATTGGAATATAATTTCTTTACAATGGTGTGTTAGTTTCTGCTTTATAACAAAGTGAATCAGTTATACATATACATATATCCCCATATCTCTTCACTTTTGCATCTCCCTTGTTCCCACCCTCCCTATCCCACCCTTCTAGGTGGTCACAAAGCACCGAGCTGATCTCCCTGTGCTATGCGGCTGCTTCCCACTAGCTATCTACCTTACATTTGGTAGTGTATATATGTCCATGCCACCCTCTCACTTCGTCCCAGCTTACCCTTCCCCCTCCCCGTGTCCTCAAGTCCATTCTCTAGTAGGTCTGAGTCTTTATTCCCGCCTTGCCCCTAGGTTCTTCATGACCATTTTCTTTTTAGATTCCATATATATGTGTTAGCATACGGTATTTGTTTTTCTCTTTCTGACTTACTTCACTCTGTATGACAAACTCTAGGTCCATCCACCTCACTACAAATAACTCAATTTCGTTTCTTTTTATGGCTGAGTAATATTCCATTGTATATATGTGCCACATCTTCTTTATCCATTCATCCAATGATGGACACTTAGGTTGCTTCCATGTCCTGGCTATTGTAAATAGAGCTGCAATGAACATTGTGGTCCATGATTCTTTTTGAATTATGGTTTTCTTAGGGTATATGCTCAGTAGTGGAATTACTGAGTCGTATGGTAGTTCTATTTTTAGTTTTTTAAGGAACCTCCATACTGTTTTCCATAGTGGCTGTATCAATTTACATTCCCACCAGCAGTGCAGGAGAGTTCCCTTTTCTCCACACCCTCTCCAGCATTTATTGTTTGTAGATTTTTTGATGACGGCCATTCTGACCGGTGTGAGATGATATCTCATTGTAGTTTTGATTTGCATTTCTTAATGATGTGGAGCATTCTTTCATGTGTTTGTTGACAGTCTGTATGTCTTCTTTGGAGAAATGTTTATTTAGGTCTTCTGCCCATTTTTGGATTGGGTTGTTTGTTTTTTTGATATTGAGCTGCATGAGCTGCTTGTAAATTTTGGAGATTAATCCTTTGTCAGTTGCTTCATTTGCAAATATTTTCTCCCATTCTGAGGGTTGTCTTTTCGTCTTGTTTCCTTTGCTGTGCAAAAGCTTTGAAGTTTCATTAGGTCCCATTTGTTTTGTTTGTTTGTTTTTTAAAATATTGTGGCACTTAAAGGGAAGCCAAGTATTTCATCAGATATGCTGAGCCACAGAACTAGCAATCTATTCCATGCTACAGGAAAAACAGGCTGTGATTGACTTGGACTTCATTTTGTACCTTCTTAAGAAATTCTGAAGGGTAATTTTGGCTGGATGTAATTTTTGCAATAAGGAATCACTTTACTCCATCCTAAGATACGGTTCCACTATGGTCTCAGAACAAAGGATAATCCTTTACATAGAATATTACAGCCTATGGAAAGTACATTTCATTGCCCTTATTTTTCTCATTTTGTTGTAGGCGGGTAAATATTTCATTATGGATATTCCTCCATTCTCAGACCTGCAATTGAAAATCAGTAATTTAAGGGAATGGTTTAGTTTCCACAAATGAAAACATGTGGGATCTTGGTTATCAGGCAGTGGAAAAAGTACCATCTCCTTCCTCCCTGGTGTTCTTTAGAGATAGAATGGAAAGGTCTCCCATGTGTCAGGGCTGGGCACAGAGACATACACATCTCTGGGGAAAACAAATGTTAGTACCTACCTGTTGCTTCATCATCCTTCCCTCCTTGGTCCCACTTGTAAATGTCACAGCTGGGTATTTGTGGCTGTGGCTAGATCAGGAGATGCCAGTCGGTGGAGACAGCTGAGTCTTGCGTCAAAGCTCAGGTCTCTCTGAGGTGTCAGAGTGGAGAACAGGCAAGTTCAAGGTATGAAAGGAGAGTTGAGCTGGCATCCTAAGACATAAACCTTGTTGGCAGATGTGGGCAAGAGAAGTGCAAGTGACAGGTGGTTGTTGATATTAGGGATCAATTGGATATCAGGAAACAGGTGAGCAGTGGACACCAGCTGAGAACAGTGATGTCATTCAAGTCAACAAACGTGTATAGAGTCGCTGCTACGTGCAGCTAAGTGCGCTCAGATTTCTGAGCTGGGAACAGCCTAGCGTGGGACAAGTATAACTGACGTCTGATTGCTGACCTTGGACAAGGACAGTCAATCTCTGCTCTGGCTTTAGTAACCCAGTTTGGGCAGATAAGACTCAGTGAGAACTGTGATGGGGGTGGGGTGGGGGATGATCAGTTTCTGCCTGTGCTGATGATTGTAACCAAACGCAGGGCCCCTGGGAGACCCACAACTTCAATGCTCCATGTGGGTGGGCCATCCGCATTCTTGTCTGCCGCCCCCCCCCCCCCCCCCCCCCCCGGTGCTAGGTTTCCTTTCTTCTATGTGTTTCCAAAGCAGAATTCTTTCACGCTGACTTTACTCAATAGAGGTCTTAACCTAGAGTCTGGGTCGAAGGGACACGCTGTTACAGTCTGGAGCCGTGTGGACCTTGACAATCAGGTTCTTGATAAGTGAAGTTCCCTTATTTTGATTGTGCACCCCTCCCCCCAACCACCCACCCGTGAAGCAGCCATTGACCTCGAGACATTACAGAATATTAAGCACACGAATGAAAATGAAAGAGAGAGAGGTCGGTTTTCGTTCCTTCTTTTTCTTACTGGGTCAACAATTAACCACTTTGGAAGGAGCAGAGCTGAAGTAATCCATCAGAAATTGGCACTGGGTTTCTGGGAGCCCCAAGTCCAACAAACCTCTTCACTAGTGTGTTTGTCTAGAAATCGGGAAAAAAGAAGCTTGAGTGTTGGTTTATTTTATGTTTCCAACTAAGGGTAATTACATAAATACTAGAAATTTTGCAGGGGAAAAACCCCTTCATTGTCACTAAATGATTGACCTAATAGTCAAGAGATACTTGAATGCATAGAGATTAGAACTGGATAATTTGGACTTTCTGCAAGCAGAACGGTTCTTTTCAGAAACCGTCCCCAAAGTCTGGGAATTTGTTTCTGGTTAGAAAGAAGTCTAGTATTCAGACTAATGTCGCATCCTCCTTATGAAAAAACCCACAATTGGGTGCCGGATGCAAGTAAAGAGTGACGTTCTTCAACCCTATGTAGTCGGCCCTCTGTCGCTGCGGTTCCGCATCCGTGGGTTCAACCCAACTGGGATCAAACGTATTCGGGAAAAAAAAATTCTAGAAAGTTCCGAAAAGCGAAAGTTGAATTAGGTACGGACCAGCAACTATTTACATAGCATTTACATTGTATCTGTAACTATTTACACAGCATTTACACTGTTTTTAGGTATTATAAGTAATTCAGAGATGATTTAAAGTATACGGGGTGAATAGGTTCTAGGCAAATACTGTGTCACTATGTATAAGGGACTTGAGCGTCCCTGGATTACGGTGTCTGCAGGGTTCTGGAACTGACTGTACACACCTGCGCAAGGCCAGTCAACCTCGGAACCGGGCCCAGCTGCACAGGCTCCTCTTGGCGGAGAGGTCTCCTGATTGATAGAAAAGCTGACAGTTGTTTTTGGAGGACGAGGAACTATTTGCAAAATCTGTTTTGCGAACCAATAAGCTACCCTTAAGATTATGAAAATGAAATGGAGAGAAAAGCATTCAGCAACCAACTTGAACTTTTGGGTGGGGAAACCCCTCACACCCCCAGGGCCTCCCTTGCAGAGGCCCAGTGAGAACCTCTGAGAATCCTCAGGGCAGGCCTGGACCCCGGGGGACCTGCCCCGGGCTGGGGCCTGGGCGGTGGGCGTGCCCATCCCGTCCTGGAAACAGCACCGGGCGGGGTTCGCCTGTGGAGCCAGAATCCCGGAGCCGCATCTCCGTCCTCTCCGAGTGAGGCCTGGAGACGGTTTCCAGGGCCAGTTCCGTTTCAGCCTGTTTCTATTTTAAAGCCTGGAGACAATGAAAGACTAGTGTCTGGTGCCAGTGTCTTTTTTTTTTTTTCCTTTTTTTCCACAGTTCACGCTATTCTTAGAAACAGTTGAGCCAGTGGCGGTGGAGGCCGAAGGCTCTGGAACCTTTTCCTTCGTGTGGCAACAACTTCTTTTTCGTGAGGCGGATGCGGCTTGGATTTGCTTCTTCCCTGGGAGCACACACACGCAAGCCTTTGCACATGAAGCAGGAAGGACAGGGATCGGGGTGGCAGGCAGAGGAAAAGCAGGACTGGCTTTCCGAGGCCGGCCGCTTTATTTATAGCTCCTAAAATGGTGTTTGTTCAACTCTCCTGAACTTTTGTGGACGTTCAAATATGGGAACTGTGCTCATAAAAATGCTAATTATATTTCTCAAAGTATTTTTAACCATCTGTGACGCTGAGGCTGCATTTTGGCAAAATAGCCTTTGACTATGGTCCTATGGAATTAAAGAAATTAATCCTCCCAGATTTTGTTGAGCACTTACTGTGTATGATACAAGTTTACATAAGGTATAGTTTTTGTCTTCATGGAAAAGAAGACATCCACATGGATTTCTACAATAAAAATAACTAGGGAACATTATTACCTCAGAGCATATATTACAAAGGCCGTTTCCGTGTTGAACTAGGAACATTCCAGAATGACTTAATGTTTGCTTTTGTGTATGTTTGAAATTCTCCACAATAAGAATTAGAAGCTATAAGAGTGAAAGAAAGAATAGTATACATTTTGAAATCATTAAACAGGAAAAACCCTGTAGAGTCACTTAAATGATACTTTAAATGAATATTTACCATCTTAATTTTATATATTAGAAAATGAGAAAGATTAAAAACTCATGAGCTAAGTCCTGTCCACAATAGTAAAAACAGAACCACAGAGCAAGCAGAAAGAAAGCAGAAGGAAGGAAATCATAAAGATAAGGTTAGCAATTAATGGGCTAGAAAACAAAGGAATAATACAGAAAATCCACCCAACTAAAAGCTAGTTCCTTGAAAAGAGTGATAAAACAGTCTGTGGTGAGAACGACCAAAAGCAGGAGGAAGGAAGGCACGACAGAGAAGTAGGACATAACCAGAGGGAGATTTCCAAGCCTATCAGAGCATACTGTGAAGAAGTTCTTGACAGCATGTTGGAAACCTCGAGAAACTGGACAGTTTCCTGGAAAAATGTCAGTTACAAAAAACTGATGACACAAAAAGATGGAATCTACCTATAATCACAAAAGAAGTGAATCAAGTTAATAATCTACAGCTTTCCCCCAGCCCCTTCCTCTGCAGAAAACAGGCCAGATGCAGCCAAGATTACAAAATCTTCAAAGAACAGATAAGCTCGACTTTGCATAAACTTTTTCAAAGAAGAGAAAAAGGACAGCTCCCCACCTCATTTTGTATATACAGCCTTGATAATGAAACGGAACAAGTAAGGTAAAATAAAGCAAAACTGTAAGCCATTGACAATTATGAATATGAAGGCAATGATCTGAAATAAATTACTAGCAAACTAAATCCATCAAAATATTTTTCAAAGACATTTTTGCCCAATGAGTGTTTATCTCAGTGTTGCAGGATAACTTGCATTAGGAAATCTTTTAATGTAATTTACCACATTTGAACATTTAAAGATACGCAAACATTACTCTACATTGCTTAAAGTTTTATGTCTATGTAAAATATAAAACACAGTCAAGTTATTTTTCATCTCTGGTGGTGGTGGTTGAGGAGTGAAGTGTGTGCTTCAACTGTCGTTAGATGTTTTCTTTTTTAAAAAAAGAAAAAGGTAACTGAAGCCAAGCTTCAGTTAAGGCAAACAGTTCTTAGAACCAGTGCATGAGCCCATTTTTTTCTGAATTTTTGAAATATTACACAAGTAAACATTTTAAATTTAACACAAAAAGAAAAAAGGTAAAATTCAAAACTTAAATAAATTAGAACCTGCACTGTTCTATTGATATTTTCTATTTTTACTCACTGATCTACCAGAAAATGTTCCGTTTATAACTGATTTTACTTGTTAGACCAAGATTCTGAAGGGAAGGTCTTCCTGGCTTTTCTTCCATAAAGTGTTAATAGTGTCTGTGGTTAACATTTTAGAATTCTTGTTTTCCACCTATGCGAAAAAAGTGATATATTAAATAGGTGTTTGAAATAGAGAAAAGATTAATCTTCTTGTCAATAACC
Source organism: Stenella coeruleoalba (assembly GCF_951394435.1). Taxonomy (NCBI): domain Eukaryota; kingdom Metazoa; phylum Chordata; class Mammalia; order Artiodactyla; family Delphinidae; genus Stenella; species Stenella coeruleoalba. The sequence continues at coordinate 181,324,088 of NC_137147.1, read as the reverse complement.
ATCATAACCCCACTCCAGACACAAACGGTCCACTCTCTCTGTGCCTTTTTACTTCCTCCAATGTCCCGGGCTCATCGATGTGCTTCTGAGGTTGTAGTTCACTTCTCTCTGCTCTCTGATCCCTCCTCGGGTTTCATCTGCTTCGTCCCTTCATTATTCCCCACATCCGGTGTCTCCTCTCCTAATTATCCCAACAGGAGGGACTGACTAGTCACATATATTGAATATGTTACCTGGTTGTCGGAGCGAAAGCTCTGCTGAGTGTATTTGCACAGAACAGTAGTTGCACATACACGAGTGTTCCGGGAAAAGGCAAGAGAGCAGCTGAGGGCGTGGCAAGTGATGGGACGGCGTAACGACGACACATTAAAGGCTGTGCAGAGCGGGGAGCGCCCATCTCTGACTGAAGAAGTGACAGAGGAGTGTATGTGAAGGAATAGGCATTTGGACTGAAGGAGAAAGGGCCTGGAAGGACTTTGCCTGTGGGAGCTGACGGTGGAAATAACGAGTTGAGACCAGGAAACAAAAGGAGGGCTGTAAATAGGGTGCTGGAAATGGTTTGGTTCCAGTGACTTCAATCAGGAGATCTCAGTCTCCTCCCAAGAAGCCCATTCTACCTCTGTCTCCAGGTTAAATAATTCCTCCTTTGAGCCCAAATCTGTTTTTCTGAAGCTTTCTGGATCTAGCTCTGGAGACAAGAGCCAGCTCCTTCCACGGGAGATGTTTAAAGATCGCCGTCAGTCTGGCACTCCTCACACGCTGTCTTCTCTTGTCTATACCACACATTCCTTGTAGATTCAAGGCTTCCTCAGACGCTGTGTTTTCCCATCTTTTCTGGGTGCTTTCCAGTTTGCCATTTCCCTTTGCTGCATCTGCCTTTGAAAATATAACACCATGAAATGAACAGGACATTGTAGGTACCAGAAGACTGGAGAATGGGATGCCCACCTCCATCTTTCTAGATTGTAAATATCTGTAGTCATAACTTGAGACGGACAGCTGCTTTCTTTCGCGTTTTTCTTTTTACTTGGGTGAGGGCTCTGGTGAAGGAGCCTTTTATGTTCTTAATTCCTAGTGCTGTGTTTTAGATGGCTGCTCCTTGTAACAGATTGTCTTCTCAATTTAAAAATGTTCCGTAACTAACCTTCTGCCAAGAGTGGATGGGATTACAGGTTATCCTCCATTGAAGTTCGTGCTTCCTTTAAACATTATCTCTAGAATTGCTTATATTCACAATAATTAATCTTCCATAGAAACTTTCAGTTAGCGTAAAGCGTTCCTCAGATATCCTATCCTAATAATAACGTTTCCGAGTTGTCGTCATTTTTTTATTTGATATGTTCTTTAAGAGTTTGCTCATGAGCTGTTGAAATTCAAGTAGTTGCCATAATTGAATTTCAAATCTTATCTCTTTTATAATCTGATGTGTATTCCTGCTGTGCTTTGGCTCCAAATATAATAAAAATCACATTTCAGAAAATCCAAATTTTATCTCAAGGGAAATTTCTGCTCTTGTTAATGAACAGTTTGTATACATTGAACACTTCTGAAAAAGTTGAGTCAAATGGTCCTCAAGCCTCTTACTCTTTGGAAGGTCATTAGAGTCTCTACTAAATACAAAACAAGCAGCAAACCCTGTTATTAGAAATTCTCCCTGAGACCGAACAAGTTGAATATTTAGAAAATGACACTCTGCCATTGCTCGGAGAACTGCATTCTCTCGGTCAATGCATATTCACTTATTGTTTTCCCAGACAGCAAATATGACCGAGGTATTACGGCGTTTCCTTGTTTGTACTCAAGTAGTAAAAGTACTACCTCTTTAAGTGAGATCTTATCCCGATTAACAATTTAGTTAATAATTAGTTAGTTTAAACCCCTTCTAGAACGTAACACTTGATCTGAGTACATCCTTGGCCCCTGCTAGTCTCAAGGAGTTATCTGGAGACTTTCAAAAAACCTCAGGTTTGGGAACGTCTAGGAGAGTGCTGTCACACATGAGCCTTTTCCCCCCTTTTCTCTTGAAAAGAATAAAAGTCTGATAGATAAACCATATATTACATCTCCATATTGCCTTTAAATGACTCCACTTGTGTCAAGGACTAATTCTAAATGCCTTGGTTTCTAATGGCTACACAGCAGTCGATAGCTTGATGGGACTGTGGCTCTGTGTGCCCGTGTGTGTGCATCTGTGTGTACCACATAGCAAACTAAATGATTTTGTTACCTAATAGCTTCTGGACTAGCTTGAGATATTAAGGCTTAATTTACTCCGTCTAATTAAGCATGCTTAACTCCAGGTTTCTGGAAAAAAAAGAAGCCTCTTTATAAGATAAAAGAAGGAGCAACCCTGGCCTTCCCCCATCTCCCGTCCCTCCCTGGTCTCATGACCTGAGTGATCTTTTCCAGGGTGAAGCAGGCTCAGGGCTTCAGAAGTTCATGCCCCTCGGGTCGTGACCTGGCCGTCCTGAGCGCCCACGGTTTTGAAGCCTTTGTTTGGTCTTATAAGAAATATTTTCAGAGCTAAGGTATATGTTTATATATGTATATATAGCTGTTTTATTCTTATAACAACTCTGTGAGGGAGGAACTATGATTTCCCCCTATTATAGGTGGAAAAGCTGCCGCTCAAAGAGGTTAAATGATTTACTTCAGTTACTACATATTGAAGCTGAAATTTAAAAAAACGAATCTTGCCTCAAAGCCCTTGATCTCGACCGTTTTGTCGTATGTCACACACATATATTCTAGCTGAAAACATTTCCATAATGCAGCTGAAATTCCTCTTGACCCCGCATCTCATACTATAGTCCCCCTCCCAGAAACAACTGCTCTTACGAGTTTTCCAAATCTTTGTCTTTATGCATTTGTAATATACGTATATGTAATGTGATTTCCTATTGTGGGATTTAAAAAATACGAACCACATCACACTGTATGTCTTAACCTGTAACTTGTTTATTTTAATGTCACAACATATTTTAGAGATTTTTTTTCCACTTCAGTACAAAGGTTGGGCTTTATTATTTTTTTACTGATATCCTAGTATCCTGTGTTATGGATAAACTCTAAAATATCCTATCACTTCCATACTGACATTTGGTGATTCGACTCTTTTTTTTAAATAAAACAAAGATACTGCAATAAGCGTCCTTGTGTAGCTCCTTGTGCATGCGTTTTGTTATTTCTAAGAGGATAAAATCATGCCAACATGCCGTAGCGTGATTCCTAGTGCACCAGCTGACTACTTCACTTTATCTTGTCCTCCAGCCTAAGAGAAATTCAGTTAGAACTTTACAAAATTGTCTGTACAGGTGGTGTTTAATTTTTTTAAAAAATTCTCCCCCGTTAGTCCAGGGGCTCCTAGGATGAGTGTGGCTGACCCAACATGAGGCCAATCGCATGACCACGATGAGGGCGAGCCCCTTGCCTTTGGTCAAAACCTCCTGGAGGAGAAAATGATCTGAGAAGGCGTCCCCCCACGTGCCTGCTGGGGTCTCCCCTGAATGCTGGCCAGTGACCTTTCTCCTGCACGAATCACTTGAGTTTGGGACAAAGCACCCCTTGTATTTATACCTTGTATATATTTCATGTTATATAAGGACAGCTGGGTTTTGAACTCCCCCCCCCCCCCCGCAAGTGGATGGTTCCATCGCAGCAGCAGTGGGTTTGGGGCCTGTGATATCACCGAAATGTGTGTCCAGATCCTTGGCTTCCTGTGCAATCTCATTTCCATGGAGAATCATGTGTTTCTTCTCCACATCTTCACACCTGAAAATCCTCCAAATTTTCAACTTTCATGGAAATGTTCTCTTATCCAATGAACAACTTTTCACGCTGGTTGGACCACTTATTAAAGCACTTTTTCTTATATAATAGAAAGGAAACATTGGACTGCTTTATGTTCTAGATCTGAGTTAACTTCAGAGGTTTTTATCCTACTCTTTAATTTATCTAAAAGTCCTTGTTAAAACCCTGACTTTCTTAGGTATTCACTTCTCTAATGATCAGATACTCTAATTATCAGATAACTCTATAAAAACTAGCTAATTTGGCCACTTTTCCTCTTTTAATTAGGACAGTTTTATTTGTTTTTATCCTACAGCTCAGGGCTTTGCCAATCTCTGTAAAATACATTCTGACATCTGAGATTTGGTCATTTTTTGAGAGTCCTAGAATTGGAGAGCTGGACGTTCCCTCAGCTGTCACTGAATCCACATAAAGACGCTGAGTGGTTGAGTGAGTGTCTTTTATTTATTTATTTATTTTTTAAATTTATTTATTTTTGGCTGGGTTGGGTCTTCGTAGCTGTGCTGGGGCTTTCTCTAGTTGTGGCGAGCAAGGGCTTCTCTTGTTGTGGAGCACGGGCTCTAGGCATGCGGGCTTCAGTAGTTGTGGCACGTGGGCTCAGTAGTTGTGGCTCGCGGGCTCTAGAGCACAGGCTCAGTAGTTGTGGCACATGGGCTTAGTTGCTCCGCGGCATGTGGGATCTTCCCGGACCAGGGCTCGAACCCGCGTCCCCTGCATCGGCAGGCGGATTCTCAACCACTGAGCCACCAGGGAAGCCCTGAGTGAGTGTCTTAATGATGGGCTAGAACTCAGCTCGTCTCAGTCAAGTTCGCTGCTGCTCTATCTGCTGATGGAGACTGGGATTTCTAGGCCAGAACTTGGTGAACAGTTGCCATGCAAGGAGATCCAAGTTCTTTGGCCAGTGGCTCGGGTTTTGGGGGGAAGGTGTGGGTGAAGGGACTGGGAGAGTTTGTGGGGATTACGACACACTGCAAACCCTAAGCAAGAGTAAGGAGCTCCCGTCGGGCTTTGCAGCTGGTGGCTCTTGAGGGTGTCTAGAGCAGGGCTGACGGGGCCTGGATTTCCTGGGCTTTCTCACTCCTCACGCCCTTTGGAAGCAGGCTCTGTGAGACTCTTCTGTCCGAGACAACCCAGCAGAGATGCCAAGAGCCCCAGCGGACTTCTGTGGGGCTTGAGGTGGGGAAGGTGATTCTCCTGGTGGGGCAGGGGTGCAAGGAAGTGTTTGTCACCCCTTTATTGAACGTCGTGGCTCTGTGGGACGAGAGGCCCTTCCAGCTGTAGTGCTCTGAGCTGGACACGTTCCCAGCCTTTCTGGCCCATGGAGGGAGGTGGCATCCTTGTGACTGTGAGTTTCACATCTGCGTGGACATTTCTGGCAAATAAATCCCCTTGACGGGACCTGCATCGATGACCACGCTCTGAGATGCCTTCTAGGGCAGGTTTGTGGCGTGGGGTTCAGGGCGGAGCCCCGACAGGTGAGGGCCTGGGGGTGAACAGGAAAACGGGAGCAATCAGGGCTCCTCTGGGGCATGGAGTTCTCCTCCTGGACTTGCCCTTTCTTTGCCCCGTCTTCTTCCTCTTCTTTCTCTTTGCCAAAACGTTAGGAGGGGTGGTGTCTTTGGGGCCCTTCTTGCGCTCCCCCTCCTCCATTCCACCTGTACTTGTGGACTCACTTGATGGAAGATTACATCACATTCCAGGCAACCTGGCTGGCCCAACATGCTGAGGTCGGCTATTCTAAGAGGACATGCCCGCTATTTGGCCACACTGACCCTGACTAGATGCTGCCAAGCAGATCCCGGCAGTTCCCCAGCTGACAAGGGTGGAGTGGGCCATGGGGCGTTGGGCCCAGCAGGCCCTTGTGCTCCTACTGGTGGGGAGTCTAGAAGGCAAGGGGTACTGAGAACAGGAGGCGAGGAAGGAGGACGCAATCCGAGGAGCCCGGCACTGCCTCAGTTCCTCACTTTAACTTTGCTCCAGCAGCCTGGGGACCCTTCCTGTGCGTGGGTCTAAGAAGCGTCACAACTAGGCAGAGCTTTGCTTCCAGCTCTTCCTGCTAAGTGTAGGAGGAAATGCAACACCGTGTAAACATAGCCTAATAACTTTTGTCTGATCTGTCCTGGGAGTCACATGCACATGAGCATTTCTCCTCAATATTGACAGTATTATAACTGCTCGAAAGACGCATTTGCCTCCAGAATGACTACCAAAGGAAACTATGAATGGCATGACGTTGATATGGCATCCTCAGTGTACTTTCCTAGGATTTGTATTTATTCTCCAGGCTATATTTATCTCCGTTGCTCTTGGGCAGGGAAAGAGGCATTTCCCTAAGCACACAGCACTGTCTGAAGGTACAAATGTGGGCTAAAGTTCAGCGTCTCTTTAATTAATGTTAAACCCGTTGTCAGATCGTGCAAAGCATCGCCTTTGAGACCGCTCTGGACCCTCCGCTACTGAGTCTGTTTCCTGTGGCTCTTTGGCCCCAGAGCCCTCTTTTTTGCTTTTCGATTTCTCTTTCCCATTGAGCCCTGATGTGCAGGAGATAGTGTATCCTGTGCTCACCCGTTATGGCTTCTGAGGTAAACTTTAAAAGTGAAACACGGCTTCTCTGAGACTCTAGAACATTCAGTGTGTCGAGTTGCCTTTACCGTGTGGTGAGAAGCTTTGATTTATTTCCCTTTTTAATTTTCAAATCTTGACCCCAAATAAAAGTGACAAGAAAAATGAGCTTTGAAAGGATAGTTTTGGTTCTGTAACCAAATGGCCAGGGCGTTTTCCATCCCCTTCTGGGCTGTGTGGGAATCAAGGTCTGATGGGAACAGATGTCTTCTGAGTCTCGTGATGACCCTGGGGTTGAGAGCAGGGTGAGGAGACAGACGGGGCTGCTCAGTCCTGGGTGTGGTTTCTGGGAGCACAAGGAAGGAGAGCCATTCAGCTCTCCCGTTTCCTCCTACCAAGTCCCACAGGGTCTGAAATGCTGAAATTCGAGATTAAATCTTCTAGGTTAAGCACCTCTCCCCGCTGGGTCCTTACCCAGGGGGAAAATCCAGATCTTGTCACTAACACCTTGGTGTGAATTTATTTCTTATCCTTAGTAGCTGGAAACGTCATGGAAAGCATTAACGAGTTTGTCAGTGAGTCTGAAGCAGCCCCCCTGGTTTTGCAAATCAAGTCTTACTGGGTCGCAGCCACGCCTGTCGGTTAACGTAGCACCTGCCGTTGCTTCACAAGAGCAGGGCTGAGTAGTTTCCAGAGAGGCCTCGTGACTCCCAGAGCCTAAAATATTTATTAGCTGGCCATTTACAGAGATCTAGGTGGACCTTTGGTTCAAAGTTGTGATGTCTAATACAGCAGCTGCACTCACCTGTGACAATGCAAATGCAAATTTCTTAAAAACTAAACATAATTAAAAACCCAGTTCCCCATTGGCACTAGCCACCTGTGGCTATGAAGGCCACCATGTTGACAGTGCAGAGAGACTATTTCCATCCCTGTAGAAAGTTATTTTGAAACATGTATTAATCGATAATTTATATATTAACATATATTAATCCATTCACAACCCAAACATATCAAGTTCTTTGGTCTCTATCACTTTTTGTAATCAAAAAATCATCTCAGGGAATGACTGTTAAACTCATTGCCTGTCTCTGGGGAGTATAGTACTCCCGGTTCTATGAATAATCCTCCAGAATTCCCCACAGTATATTCATGATCTAATTTATTAAAGTGGCTGTTTTCATCTCACATGTGAATCTAAAAGCTATAGGCATGCTAGCAGTTTCCACACATTTCATGACTCCGGATTCACAGTTCCTTGCTGGCCTCTTGGTAGGAGAGACAGGCTCCCTGGACTGCAGAGTTGGAAGGAAGGTCACTCCACACCACAGCTTGAGAACCCTTGTCTGCAGCCACAAGACAAGGGCAGCAAACTCTTCCAAAGAAGGTGTGAAGGCATCGCTGGGGATCTGAGAGAGCTGCGTCCCTGAGGAAGGATTTTGGAGGCTAGGGGAATCATTGCCCTTGGTCTTGGCAAAGGTTTGACTTTCTGCAAGATGCTATCTGATATCTTAAGAACTAGTAAAGAAGTGGGGGGGACCTGGGGAATGCTCTTCTGATCTGAGAATCATTTCTGTTTTAGGGCGAAAGGCTAAGTTGTTCAAAGAGATCCAACCGCGTGGTAGCTTAAAAGACAAAAATGTTTCTTTCTTTCATATGACAGTCCAAGGTGAATATTCCAGATGCAGGCGGCTTAGTTCCACAGTTATTTAAGGATATAGGTTCCTTTCAAGCCTTTGCTCTGTCCTCCCTGGAAGAACTATCATCTGCGTGGTCGAAGCTGGTTAGAGCCACGTCCAAGTGTACACTTGGGAGAAAGGGACCAAGTATGGAGGGGGGATGCCTGTCCCCGGCAGTGCAACTCGGCTCTGCTCAGGGGCCACTGGCCTGGATCATGACACCTAACTGAAGGGTGGCTGGAAGTGAAGTCTGGACTCGTGCTCAGGAAGAATTTGGGTTTTGGTAGATGCTGGCAGTCTCCACTAAGCTCTCCTCTGCTCAGTTCTTGATATTTTCTCCCTTTCACACATCAAGATTCCACCAAGGAAATGTGTTGTTTGTATCTCTCCTTCGCTTCCCTATTTACCTCCCTCTCTACCTTCTCCCGCACCAAAAGAAAGAAAGAGAATTAGTTTTTTCAAGCTTTTTACTTTCGTTTCAAAAGTGTCAAATCTCCAAAACACATACACTGGGTTGAAAATACATTACATTTCCACGACCCTTTCCTATGTAAATGGGAGCTATTGAGCGTTTTCCTGGAGCAGGGGTGGTGCGGGAAGCCAAGCCCTCTCATCATATCTTCAACAGCCGGAAACAGAGATGCGGCCAGCATGTTCTCAGAGCCAATCAGCTGTGTGCCGGCCCCACAGATCCTCATTACTTTGTCCTCTTCATTCCACTAGAGCAGCTCCAAGTCCTGACAGCCCGTGGGGGTCATTGACATGGAAATGCTCAACCCCAAGTGCCCCAGCTTCCCCCAAACAATTCCTGGATTGTTCCGGAACCTGCTGACGCCACAGCGCTCCCGCTGAGAAGTTTGCCCGTAATTAGCGAGCGGCAGCTGCAAGCCCATCAGATGGTTCTATGTGATGAAGTGAATGAGACAAAGCAGTTTCTTCTCCTTCTCTGGCGGGAAGACAGTGGGTTTTTGAGCGGAACTGACACTTCTGTAAAGGAAACGAAGCGAATTTGGCTTCCATCTCACACTCGTGCTTTCCAGACTGATATCGAATCTACGAGGCTCCTCTCTCGAGCCTGGTCCCCTGGAACTGGGCTGATGGGGCGGCAAAGTCTTGATGGAGCTCAGGGAGGGGAATAAAGGCCGCCCCATCTGTTCTGCACCTGAACAACCCTTAATACCCTCTGGGAATTCTCAAAACGGAGACAGTGCTGCACTCCCTCAACATGGAAAGGAAGTTCAACATGTGATAGGTTGAACCTGACATTGGTTTTTTGTAGTTGAGGAAATTTACAATGAAGTAGGATGAGACCAAAGTTACTCAGTGCTAGAGGGACACCATTCCCTGTAGACCTGTGATTAAAGTAAATAGGAATTTCTTCTTATCTTTTACCTGCGTTGAATGAAAACATACAGTTGTAGAGAGATACTGTGAGTGGTGGGAAGAGAAGCAGAGGGCGAGGAGGCCTCAGCAGCCTCGCCTGTAAACTGGGAACATTCACTCAGTCACCTTCCGAATCTTATCCAACTCTATATGGATAGATGGATGGCGTCCTTTACCAAACACTGTAATAATGTAATGTTCTTAAAGTGGTTTTAGGCAAAGTCTCTCTCCGTCTCTTTGTATACTTATATTAATATTTATACATTGATAATATTCACATGAGATACAATGAAGCTTTACGGACACTGATGCATTAGCTATTTTTCCCTTATACTCACACCAGTTAGAAATACATCCGAGTTCAAAATGTGACTCTCATGCGTCTGAGTTGAATGAGAATGGAAATACATAGTTACCTGGCATTTTAGCTACCTCAGAATTGATATATTGTTATTAATATCATCATACTTACAACCATGATGAAGACTAGAGCACTATGAATGATATATCTAAAAAAGCAGAAATTCTATTGATATTTTCTGTACGCGGATGATGGGAAATCTTTTAAAATGGAAACTTTCTCATTTGCAGTAACTCTCACTGTAGATTTAACTCTTAAAAGGCCTTCAGCCACTTGTGTCATAATGGAATTGGAGAAAAATATACAGTGCATAACTGTAGATTGCTTATTTTATTTTCCAAACCATGCCATCTCTTGGCGGGCTTTAAATTGTAACCAGGTAACGAAATTAAAATGCTGGCGTCAAGAGCACGTGGTCACCTGTGAAATGAATAGAATGTGAATATGTATTTGGGAATTTTGTTCGATTTCCGATTATCCAATAGCACGAAACAGCAGCTGCTACATGGCCTCTGAGACAATATAGTGAAGGAAAACATGTTATTTAACTTAGAGGATGATGCAATTTGCAGGCTAAAGCAATTAAGTTTTATTTTTCCATTACTGTACATTTTATAATCTAGACCATTAAGAGTCTTAATGCCAGAGATGAGACAAGTTAATGAAGATAGTTAGGAAATAAGCCCTTCTATTATTTCTTTGCCTTTATTTTTCCCCATTGTATTCACAGCTTACATCACTGCACATAGGAAGAATTCAATAAATATTGGTTCCATGAATGAATGAATGAATGGATAAGTGAGCTTCGGAAGAAGTTCCTACAATGACTTTGTGAGCCCCAGAGTTACATAAAGCTCTCCGAGACCAAAAAGATGAAGAACTTCTAATCTGTCTGGGACTGAGATAGATGTTTTACTTATTTTTGTTGTCAACTGAGCATAGCCCACGGTTGCTTTCAGTCACGGAGGAATTTCAGCTTCACCTACTTGGACTTCGTGGAGGTGGTCAGCAGGGCTGAGCTGGGACCTGGGTTTCAATCCTCTTTCTCTCTGAGCTGCAGAGTTTAATATGTTTATTGTGACTGAACAACATTTGTTTGTCAATTATTTTCAAATGTATGCTGAACACCCTCCGGGGCTGGGCACAGCGCTAAGCTCTAGAGACTCAGAAATGAATGATTTCTGCACTTGTATGGAGGAGCCCTAAGTTTGTCAGGGAAAGAAACATGTAGAGAGCCAGTGGTGAGCAGAAAATTTGGAACCTGGATCTGGCCTTTTCTAAGCAGGTGGCCGTCGCTGAGTGCTGGCTCAGTTTCTTCACGTGGGGATCTTCAGTACACGGATATCTTCCATACGTGGGGATCTTCCATACGTGGGGATCTTCCATACGTGGGTATCTTCCATACGTGGGGATCTTCCATACACGGGTATCTTCCATACGTGGGGATCTTCAGTACACGGGGATCTTCCATACGTGGGGATCTTCCATACGTGGGGATCTTCCATACGTGGGGATCTTCCATACACGGGTATCTTCCATACGTGGGGATCTTCCATACGTGGGGATCTTCCATACGTGGGGATCTTCAGTACACGGGGATGGCTAGTAAATGGCACATTTGAACTCTGACCTCCTGGAGTCCTGGGTTCGCTGTGTCCTTGCTATTGGGTGGGGCTGTTTCAGGTGGGCTGAGGTGGGAGGTGTCTTTTACCACAAGTTTGGGTCCCTTCGCGGTGCAGCCTGGCCCCCAGGGCCGCCTGTGTCCCAAGGGTTCCAGGCTGTCTGTTCATTGTTCGCTACTTCTTGTTGTCTACACTCTCCTTCTCATCTCGCTGTGAAAACAGAGCATAACCTTGGTACTACTTCCATAACCTTCTGTACCCGAAGCAAACTTACAGCTCACTGATAGTTTCCAAGGTTCTTTTCTATGGTTGCTGGAAACAGAATGAGGGCTTCTGTGCACAGGTTTGTGTTTAAAAGTTGGGTGTGAGACGAGGCTTCCTTTTTGGTTCCTGGCTTGGTCTTTCCCTACAGGTTCAAGTTTTTTAAGCCGTAATTTTTTGGGTTAATTTGTACAAAAGAGAAAACTTCAGAGAAAAATAAGACGTGAAGTGAGCATCCCGGGTGAAGAGGATTATAGAGAGAGTGTGTGTGTGAGGACTTGCGAAGAGGCGGATTTGAACGCACTGAGAATGTTGCCTTTAAGGGATGATGCTGGTAAGTGAGGTAGTTAAAAAAAGACTGCACATTTCTTGACACGACTCCCTTGAGAGTTGGGGGCCTACGTCCTCTCCTTAAATCTGGGTGGGCCTGTGACTTGCTTGTAAGCAGTGGAATGCTGCATGACAGTTTCATGGCTTGGATGGAGAAGACGATGCAGCCTTTGCTCTATCGATGGGGACACTCACTACCGGGGCCCTGAGCGGCCACGCAGCGAGGAAGCCCACACCGCGGGAGAGAGGGCACACGGAAGTGCTCCGGTTGAGGTCCCAGCTGACAGCCGGCACCAACCACCAGACCCGTAGTGAAGGTGCCTCCAGAAGCTTCCAGGCTCCAGCTGTTGCATCAGCTCCAGCTGTAGAGTTTCTCCAGTTGAGGTTCTAGATATTGCTGAGCAGACACAAGCAACTGCCCTTGTGCTCTGACCAAACTCCCGACCCACACAATTTGTGGGCATAAAGAAACAGTTGTTTTGAGCTGCTAAGTTTTGGGGTAATTTGTTAGGCAGCAGTAGTAGCTGGGGGCATGGGAATAAGGATGGGGGGAGGGAGGGACAGCGTTACCCTCCCTTTTCCTTTGGCACCATGTGTTCTGCCGCAGAAGATTTTGCCCTGAACCAAGACCAGGGCAAAGTAAGAAGACTGGGCATAAGGATCCAGAAGAGGCCTTAGCGTCAGTTTCCAGGGAAAAGAGAAGGAGATAGGCAGGAATTTCTCATGGCCAACAGCTCTAGGCAGCCCAACCTCAATCCAGTATAAACGTACCAGTGGGGACTTCTGCGAAAGATCCTTTATAAGAGCCAGCGTTTTAGGGATGGGGATTCTCTTTTTGCAAACTCAGAGGTATTCACCTGTTTCCTAGTCAAGATTTTTCAAAGGGAATATTTCTATATGGACTGTGGGAATGGCCATGCTCTTGAGTGTCTGAGAGTGGAGAGGAAAAGCACAGGTGAACTAATGGGCAGGATTGCTCTGTCGAGGCCAGGTTAGGTCCACAGAACCACAGTAGGGAGAGGGTCATTGTCCCGACCAGAGCCGGGCTCAGCCATTGAGAGTCAGGGACTCTGCTCCAGAAGCCCCGCCGCAAGGTACAGCGTGGTTCTCACAAGGCGTCCAGATACCCCGCTACAAAAATAAAGAATCGTAGGGATCTGGTGCTCACTAGACCCAGTATGAAGTTTTCCCCTAGGATATAATTTATAGATTAATCTATTTTTAAAAGTAAGTAAAAAGATCTCAACTAGGGTAGAAAAGGTTTCCAGCTCAGAAGGTTTCTTAAAATGTTCTTATGAATAGACTGTTTTTCTAATTTCTGCCCTAAGTTTGTATATGATATATTATTACACCAGAATGTGAAACCAGCCAAATGAGCCCCAGGAAAGAAATATTGCTCCAAAGTAAATATAGGACCTTGGTTAATACCGCATGATCAGATATCTTGCGAATAAGACACACAATTAAACTATCATCGTGTATGAGATTGGGAGTTACAGATTGTACGAGATAGTCCCACCAAGCTCAAGTGGAAATATGATACACTTTCTGAGCCTTGAGAAGCATTCTGGGAAAATGAGACTTTGAACCTGTACAAGGAGGCAAGCATGACTGTAGAGAAATATGGCTGAAAAGTAGGGGACACACAGGAACAAAGCAGATCATAAATCTTTAATGTAGGGCAAATGTTTAGCAAACCATTGTAGCTGCAGGAAGGGATAGAACGTCCGGGGACGTGAGGCGATTCTCAAATTCTAGTAAGCACCCAGCAGAACAACACTTGCGGGTTAAATGCTCTTAGAGCGTGTACGTATTTCAAAGAACCTTCTCACAGAAAAGAAACTCAAAGCGAAACAAGGGAACTACTTATGTTATGCAAAACAGTGAAAAGCCACTAAATGAAAGAATTAAGGATGGGCAGGCGTTTAAAAAACTCATTAGTGTGTGATTTTTACCTTGCCACATACATAATTTAAGAGAAAGTCTACTTTAAGGAAAGGGTAGGAAAATGGAAACTACAAACCGAGAGACAATAAAACAAACTCTAAGAAAAAACCTTCTTACTGCATAGCTTAAAATAAGTTATTGTTTGGACCTGCAGACATTTTTTATTGTAAAAAGTTTTTACATTGTGGTATTACTTTATTTTAATGAGGCAGCTCAGACAACTTGGGATATATGTTTAGATAAAGGTTAGGAAGAGACACGGTGTCTTCAAATAAATAAGAATTATTAGATAGAAAAGATTCAAAGATGTCCGTAGAAAACCAGTCTGACTTTCTTTTCCTTTTTGCTGGGGTAAAGTCAGTATAAATACCTTTTATAGGTAATGAACAACTGTTCTTTGCTTAATATAGATGGGACCCTGCTCTCCTGACATTGTGTGTTTTTTCGTTTTTAAGCGTTTGCGTTCTCTTGGGTCTTACAGATGATGGACACGAGTCTGGCCGAGTTGCAGACCCTGGTTTTAAAGGATCAAAGACTGAAACGGAGCTAATTTCCGACAATGATTCTACGGCCTGGAGAGTTAATCAAGTAGGAGAAGATGGCCTATCGCCATGTATTGAACTAATTAAAAATAAAAACAATAAAAAGCATGTCTCAGAGCATGATACAAATTATTATTATTCTCTTTTGCCTTGAAAAATATTTAACCTGACTCTTCTCTTTTGAAGGTTAACCAAAGCTCAGTACGTTTTCTTAACTGGTTTATTAACTTCTCAGATCCTGGGATAATTCATATTCAGCCTTTCTTATGTAGGCTTACATTCATATCCTTGTGCAACCCATGGTATCAGATTGGGTTTTCTTACTAAAAAGAAGAGAGTTGGTGTTGGAAGAGAGCTTGAAAGGTTACCTGGTCTTGCCTTCAGGAAGCTGTATTCTAAGTCAATAAATGAAGACATGTAGCCTCCAGACTGGGAGGAGGTTGTAGACCACGGGCTGCCAGTGAGGTCACGATGGGGCGGAATCTCATTGCCTAAATTCACAATCCGGAAATCCGGCCTTCGTCTGCTTCAACAGTAATCACGCTGTGGGGAAGAGGGCATGGACCCATGACGCAATTTCCATGAGAATGACAATTACGAGAACTGCATTAATCAGGAGAGTGCATTTTTTTTTTTTTTTTTTTTTTTTTTTTGTGGTACGTGGGGGGCCTCTCACTGCCGTGGCCTCTCCCGCTGCGGAGCACAGGCTCCGGACGCGCAGGCTCAGCGGCCATGGCTCATGGGCCCAGCCGCCCCGCGGCATGTGGGATCTTCCCGGACCGGGGCACGAACCCGTGTCCCCTGCATCGGCAGGCGGACTCTCAACGACTGCGCCACCAGGGAAGCCCTGGAGGGTGCATTTTTAACGACCTTTGATCATAAGCTCCTTCTCTACAACAGCTCTCCTTTGAGGTCTTGCAGGCCTTCTACTCACCTTTTATAGGAATTTTTAGAAGACGCTTGAGTTGGGAGATGCCCCAGCCGAGCAGGTCTGTCAAAACCTCCTTATGCTCTACCTCCCGACCTGTTTGAATGGCTTTATTGGTCACGGTGAGTGTACGGCCTGTGTAATGAAAGTGTCGGCCTTTGAGTAAAGAGCCCTCTAGTTCTAATTCAGTCGAGGTTCGTAAGTGGAACACTTTTTCATGAATATTTTTAGTTCTAATCAAGGACCCCTGGACTCAGAAGTGAGGTTTTCCTAAATATTTGTACAGGAGAGAAAACCCCCGGGACAGATTTTATCTGGCTCGCTGAATACTTTTGAAGTCTTGGTAAGACTGGACATTTTGTAGGCCTTCCTTTCTGTGTCAGAGAAAGTTTCAACAAGGCAGGCAGCTAGATAAAAGAGAGATCCCGGCCTATTTGGAGATGAAAGTGTTCAAACTCGGGAATGCCAAATTCATCAGAGAATATCGTCTCAAAGGGAATGTTTGCTTTCCTTTGAAAATTCATTGTTATAAAGCTCGTTGTGTCATTAGGCTAGACGTGTGGTTATTGAGAAGCACTAAAAATAATAAGGGGACACTTCATCAAAGGCATCCTTTTACTATAGGTATAAAATCACCTAATGCTAGGTGACTTTGTTGTATTGAAATTGTGAGATGTGTCTATTCTAGGTGTCTGGCTTCCCCATGAAAAGACAATCTGTACCCATCAGCATGTCTAACCAGGAACGCTCCCATGCAACTACGGCATGGAGAAGAGTTGAGGGCTTTTTTTTCCCTTTTTTAAAATTTTTGGAAACATGGAGAATATTTTACACGGGAACTTCAGAAGAAAGACCTATTCTTCTGCTCCATTTTTGGCCAGGTTGGTCCTGACCTTTGATAAATGGCAAACTCACTTCATTAACCAACCCTGAGCAGGTCCAGCCACTGACCCTGCTTGGGCTCCGCTCTGGGCAGGAAGCAGTTTTCCCCAAGGCCAGATCTCATTCTCAAGACTGAACCCTGTTGAGATACTGAGGCACTAAATCGATAGCTGGTGTTCAGTCAGCCCTGGAAAGAAGACAGTTATCAGCAGGAGCTCGAGTGAAGGTGGGTGACAGCAGATGCAACTGTGGTTATTTTCCAAAGGACCAGCGGCCTCTGAAGTGTGATGCTGCTTCTCTGACACACCCCAGATCTGCCTCCTCAAGTCTAGTTTTGTGTCAGGCTGGGCCTGTCCTCAGAATATGGTGAACAATTTTGTTCTTGAAACAAGAAAATGTGAAAATATTCACGTGTGTAGTCAAAATGCATATAAAGCCAAAAACAGTTGCCTACATTAAGAGGGAAAAACACTCAGCTCAGGAAGACATGACTATCATGTACCACTGAGCAATGGACCATCTCTGACCAGTCATGGCTTTCTTCAAGAAATGTATTCCCCCTTCTCCCCGTCCCCCAGAGCCCACAATGTAAAACGAGGAAGTCAAACGTGGACATGGAGTTTTTAAAACATAGAAAGGATCCTTTGATAAAACATGCAAAGGAAGGCATCGTCCTGATAAGAATAAGGGATTGAAAATGAAAAGACCATTTCCTCCAAGAAGTCATCCTGGATTTGGCAAGAATAGTATTGGATTTCCCCCTCACCACCACGTGTCTTCCACTTAATGCTGAAAGTTATAACAAAGCCTAAGTAAATATATTATATGGGCCTTGATTTCAAAGCTCCGGGAAGCCCATATCCTAAAATAGCAGAGAGGCAGGAGAATAGAAGCATTTTTAAAAGTCAGATAACGATCAGACCCAACATATCTACATGTGCGATCAAATTTCCCTATGAAAAAGAGGCTAAGGGTTTTTTTCCCTGTACAGAAATACTTTTCCGAATGTAACAGAAAAATTTGCAAACAAGTTGTATGTAAATCAAGGCTTTGTAAATAATCGCAATCACATTTTAAATGTCTTTGCTTTTTAAGAAGAATTCTGATAGCACAGGGAACTATATTCAGTAACTTCTAATAACCTGTAATGGAAAAGAATCTTAAAAAGAATATATATATATGAATCACTGTGCTGCATACCTGTCTCTCTGATGTGGGGTCATTATTTTCTGTTAAGTCCTTCCATTGAATTTAATGCTGGTTTCAGTTTTGATTGTGTTCAAGGCGCACCCATGCTGTGGAGGTGAGACGGTGGAGGCCTCTTCACGTACAGGTTTCTGCCCGTCTGTGACAGATTCACACCCCTTTAGGGACCAAAGTTTAATCTAGAAACTATTATGGAAGAAAAGAGCCACACACGTGATTCAATCATCAGAACAAGTGTATCCGGATGAATGAATCGTGTTTGGACTGATAACCCTAGTGCTACGTACTGTGGAGATCAGGATAATTAGTTCACAAGCTAGTGAACCTCAGAGCACTGGGAGCCAGAAGACACCTGTGCACATTTCTCAAGCCTACACCTAAACCTTGCAGCTTGGCAAAGGGGTCTTGGAAACGTTTCCTTTAAAAGCCAGTGGACTGTCTTTCCCCAAAGGTACTAGGACAAAGGTGGGGAGAACAGAAAGCAGGGCCTTCTCCGCTTTGGAGACTCTGATGCCGGTGCCAGGGATCCAGGACACTGGGGTCTCTGGGATGAGACACACACCACCCACTCCCCGCCACACACACTGAGCCTCCCAAGTGCATGAGCCGTGGAAGCTCCAGGTCTGGGGCCAAGACCCCAGAGTCCTGACACGGTGGAGTCCATAAGTGGGGGCCATTGTCCTTTCCTCCCTGCATACTCACAACTGAAACAGAGGGGAGCTTGTCCTTTCAAGGGGTTCTGGGTAGAATGCATTCTGTTCAGTGGAATCTTAAAAAAAAAATTCAAGATCCCTGTGGTAGGTATCAGTCATTGGTTTCCAGTTACTCAAGTTTTTACAAGTCTTAAGGATCCTATAAACTTTGAGAGTTGTAGTAAAATATTTATAGAGCAAGTCAAAGAAAAGCATAAAACAGTGTCTAGGTGAAATTCTGACGTGACCAAAATTCCTTTCTACCTCTCTTGCTTTTTGATTCATGAGGGTCTAGGTACCCGGCTTGGTGAAACATCAACTCGTTTCACCCCGTGCGCCTGGACTGGTGTGATTTCCACAGCTGCTATGTTATTTCATTTCTTTTCTTCCAGGTCTTAAGAAATCCAAGAGATGATTTTGATGAGGAAGCATGGCCCAAACTCACACCAGTGCCATAGCTGAAATCTCTCAGGTCACTACCCTCCTGAATTTTCCTGGGAAAGGGCTTTGGAGTCACTTTTCCCCTGTGTGCGAGAAACCCTAGGGTAGTCACTGGTGGTTCAGGTTTTTAGACAGGTGTAAAACAGAGGCCACCCAATGCTTCCAGATGCTCTTTAGTGAAGCTCTCATCAGATCCTGGTGCAGCTCCATCGGAAAGAGTCACCTTGTGCCTTAGTACCTTTACATTCTCCACCAATACTTAGGTCCTTCCCTCCCTGGTTGGGGCCCGGGGCCTTTAGTGACAGGGTGCTGTCCATCAGCTGTGGCCCTGCCATTGGGCAGTGGGGACTGGTGTTCAGCAAAGTGACACAGGGTCCATAAACATGCACAGGGCAGGAAAATTCTATCGCATATAAATGTGTGCAATATTATTCCAGGAAAAACGTGAATGTTTTGGAAGTCATAAGGGATTTCCTAAATGACTGTGGTGCACAGCAGTCAACAGGGTTTTGCTCAAAGAAAGCTCTGGATCGTAACTGAACGTGTGTTTAGGAGGCAAGGGAAGGTCAAGAACCACAGGCAGAAGTCATGTCTTGTTTGGTCCTGCGACCATAACTCTGGGGCTGAAATGAAGTTCATGACCCTGTATGCAAAAGTATGATTATATAGTAGTGGGGTGGGTGCCTCCAAGAATATATGTGAATGAATACATCTAAATAAACGTGACCTTCAAATTAGCCATGGTAAAAACTCTAATTACTACGATATGTGTTTGCTTAAACTGTTTTTTTTTCTTATATCTTTTCTGAAATTCTTTACTCAACCCTTCTTATCCCCTAGAATGTTTACTTTTTTTATTTAAAACATTTTTTTCCTCTAGATTGTGATATGCACGCCTCCTCTGAGCCTCTTGGGGTTTTGCATACATTACTAGTGTAACGATTCCCACTTAACACTGTAATTAGTTATTTTCTGGGTTTGTGCCCAATAAGGGAATGTATCCTGACACAGAGTAAAAATGTAAAAAAAAAAAATTGTGTGGAGTGGATGGCCTTCTTGCCTAATATTTCAGGGTAAACATCTTGTTTTACGCCAAAGCAGCGTTACCCAAATTGATCACAGAAAAATCTGTTTTCAAGTGATTTTTGGTTGATTTTTAAGAATCAATGCACCTTCTTGGTATCAAGATTTATAACCATTGAGGTGATTTTAAAAGAATGTGCTCCTGGCTCTGAAGGCAATTCCAAAGGAGGAATTTCCAAAACGTTTCTGAGCCGTGACTGCGTTATTGTGCAGTGATGCCCCAGTGGAAAAATATTTTTTTAAAGCAGTAGAACCGTTCTTTAAAAGTGGCTAAGAGTTACTGGAGGCTGAGAGATCCACTCACTATTGTGGCAAACTTCCTTTGCTTTGGGAAAAATCAGCAGAATTTCAGTTTGTCCAAGAACGTTCATTTGTGTCAAGAAAGTCATCACCCGACTCTAGACATTGTAAGCTGAGATGTGATGTGTTCTATTTAATATAAATCAAGCCTAGTCTTAGGGGGACATTGTCCTTGCAGCCTCTTTGAGTAGGGATTTAGATTTTAGTGATTGTCTCTGAAACAGGTCTAGGGAGACGTGTGTATCTGTGTGTGTAGGTGTATGTGCATGTTTAAACAAACATTTCATCAACATTTTCGTGTAAGGATATTGCAAAACCCAGAAGGTAGCCTGGCTGTCTCTTCACTTCAAATTGGGGGAAGGACCAGGAAGATAAAAGGACCAGGTTTGGCCCAGTGCCGTCTAGGTTAGAGCCCCAGGCAGGGCGTGATGAAGACCAGTAGACGGAAACGAACCCCTGATTCTTGGGGTTGGTGTCTGGGGCCATGGAGGCTGCATGGCAGCTGGTGGTGGTTTGAGGGTCCCTCTTGTAGGAAGGGGAAGATCCTTTTCCCAGTCATCTCAGGGAGGAAGAAGCAGGCCTGGCCCTGACGTTGGGGGCTGTGTGCCGAGAGCTGTCTGCAGGGCAGGGGCGGGAAGGCGCCTGCAGACACGTTGACCGTAGGCTGAGCTGGCTGGGTCACGTTCAAGTGAGCCCAGAGCGATGGACGGGGCCTGCGGTTGGCTTTTGGAGCTGTGAACCTCCAAAAGCACCTACTAGAGCATCTGCTTTAATAGGCGTGTACGTGTCTCCTAAGTTGCGTCAACCCCAAGCCTTCCGTAAAATTTTATTAAACCATCTGACTGTTCCTCACTGTGCTTCGCGGAATTAAAGGCAGCGCTGGGGTCTGTACGCGGGGTGCCTTGCTGTGGGGAGGGCAGAGTGGCCCGGGAAGGGAGGCTAGTTTCCAGCCCACGCCAGGTGACCTGCAGAGCTTGGAGTCAGGGCGGCTGGAGGGACGACCAGTGGCCCCTGGGAGGGATGCGCTCAGCCAGCCTCCAAAATGGCCCCGGGGGAGAACAAGGGAGAAGACAGCTCTGGGGTCTCGAGGGGATTGGGCTTCAAAGTCACAGCAATTTGGGTAACTAAGGGAACATGATCGTTCTGGCAATTACAGGTGGGCGAGGTCTGGAACACACGGATTCTCCTTGGAAGAAGTGTAGAGCCGGACAAGGGGGTTGCTTCGAAGGGGCCGGCATTACTGGCTTACTGTCTGTAAGATACCTGTTATCTAATGGAAAAGGTACACGGAGACAATGAAATCCCATACTTTACCTGTATTTAGAGATTCTCACTATGTAGGTGAAATAGGTGAAAACCGAACATTAACCGAAATGTTGAGTTTTCAGTGGGCTGTTGGGTGCTCTCTGCCCTAACCCTCTTCCTCTGCCCGTTTCTCACTCCTCCACCTCCAGAGTCCCCCAGCAAGTCTTTCCTGTGCCACAGACGTCCCAGAGCTGCCCCTTCTCCCACTTCTGTTGCCATCTCTCCAGCCTGTGTCACCACCCTCTCCTTGGTCTCTTGGCAACACGGTCCTCGAAGGCAGCAGCGAGATCTTTTTAAAACGCGAGGCAGATCATGCCATTTCCTGCTGAGAGCTCCCCAAACAAGCCACATCCTTCCACTTCCAGAAGGTTCTCTGGAGCCCCGTCTCCCAGGCCTCCCCTTTGCTCCCGCCTGACAGCCACACAGGCCTTTGGGACGCTGGCCTCTGCTCTCTCCCCTCGGGGCCTCATGCTCTCTCAGGCTTCTGGTGTGAGCAGTTCCTCCTCAATCAGATGTCACCCAGTGTCACCTCCTCAGAGAGGTCTCCCCTGGGCAGTGTCCCCGCCCCCCCCCCGCCCCCCGCTACCACATCTGCTTATTCAGAGAAGCTGGCAGACGCTCGGCTCACTCATGTCTTTTGCATCCGCCTGTCTGTCTCCCCCTTGTAAGTTCCGTGAGTGTCCTGCGCCCCGCGGCACCCCCAGCGCCCAGCACGCGGCAGGGCGATCAGATCAGCGCTGAAGAGGTGAACGGAGAATGTGCGCCGGACACCGGGCTGCGGCAGAGCCCGCGACAAAGTAAAAGTCCTCCCGAGCAAGTGTATACACTTCGGACGAAGGGCGAGCGGAACAGGGAGCCCAGAAGGACACACACACACTCCCTCGCTCCCAGCTCTTCGCCCTGGGCTCAACGTGCCCCCCGCAGTCCATTCAGCGTCCCCCTTGGTGGTTCCCCTCCCTGAGCCGACACGTCCACGAACAGCGTGGCCCTCCTCTGCTTCCCGGGCCGGTCAGGGAGCCTGTCCAGGGTCCCCGTGGTCCTCCAGCGCTCAGTCCTCTGGTCCCCCCGCGGCCGGCCCACCACGCACGCCGCCTCCCCGCCTCCCTGCTGGGCAGCGCGCAGCTCCAGGGCCGGTGGAAGGCGGTGAAGGGCCCACTTTCCAGCCTGGGCTGCATCTCTTCCCACGGCCCCGGGCTTTACCAGCTGCCCAGGATGCCCGCCTTCCAGGGGCACTCTCGAGGGTGACAGCACTCAGAGTTTGTTTCTTCGACCTGAAGTGGTCTTACAACAGACCCCCTCGGGCCACCGTCCCGAGGGAAAAAAGCATCCTCCCCCGTCCCCTGCACTGACATAAACGCAGAAACCTCTCAAAGATGGTACCTGCTTCCTCACTTCAAAAAAATCTACATAAACATGGCCCGCTCACAAGGGGCTTCAAAACTCTTACCCGAGCCGGTCAGTTTCTCTGTCTCTCCAGGTTGCCTGGAAGCGCGGAGGGGGCTTTGGGCCAGGCAGCTTCCCTCTCCCCTGAGCCCCAGGCAACCGGCTTGCCACAGTCAGGGTGTGTTTTTGGTAGAACTGAGCGCGCGTGTTGTCAGCGATTTTCTAGCGAATAGACCCCCAAACAGGGAGCAGTTTATGGCCATCTTACTAGTCTGACTGCAGTGCCAAGTCAGAAAAGCGTTCAACACGTTTATGCTGATTATTTAAAAATAATAGACAATCCGAGCACATTTCAGATTTGCAAGACAGTCTTTGAGGAAACTGTGTCCTGGGAAGGGATGAGAAAGCAGGTCTGGAGTGACGCCAGGCTGCTGTCGGCCAGCCGGTCCCTGAAGTCCCTGGAGGAATCACCTCGAGGAGCCAGCATGTCCCCCGTCTGGGGTGAGGTGGGCGGAGGGCCTTGCTCCTGGCGATGTCACGCTCCTGCCCTCTTACGCATCTTGTGTCCTCAGTCCCAGGAACACAGCTTCATAAACATATTCCTCTCACTGAAACTGCCCATTAACCTTTCTAAGTTGGCTAATGATTAATGCCACTAGCTTCTGGATGGGACCACAGTTCCCCGAGAAGGTACGGTGTCCACAAAAGGGTGGGTTGTAAGGACTCTGCAAACCTAGCCTGCTGTCCTCGGTCTGTCTGCTTGTGGCGCTAATGGTTTTACCCCCTCCATCGTCCCTTTTATTGCAGCCATAATTACGCATCTGGTCGGTCAGCACCTGCCCTACTGCTGGGGAGAGAGAACCCAGATAACAATGTCAAGTTTACCAGACCTACACGACGTGGACGTCACCAATTACGCGGCAATGTTGTATCTGGAAACCAAAGTCTCCTGGGGCTGGGGAACAGCCCAGCCACGGTTTCTTAAGGTCTGCTCTGATTTCCTTTACCCTTGGCATGGTTCTATCAGATTGAACTTGTTTGAGATTCCCATTTCAGGGGTCAAAAGTTGGCGGAATATCAGCAATTTCATGGGGTTCAACCCCCCATATTTTGTTCTCAATTCTTCTAGAGCAGGGATGTCAGTCACAGGTCAGAGGTAACAGGCAAGAATAAACTCAAGTAGGAGGAACGTCAACGTTAGGGGTAGCACGTGTCCAATTCTAAATTGCCCCAGTTGTGTGCTTCTGCATTAATATTATATGCATGTGTCTTCTGAACAGTTTCCACTTCTTGGGTTGAGATATTCAAGGTAATGAGTTCATAAATTTTCACGTCATTATGGTGCCTAAAAAGAGTTTTCATGGTATTTTCATTAAGTTACGAAGGGCGACGAGGTTGTATTTACAAAAGGAATGACTGTAGTCTTGGAGGTCATGTGGGAAACGGCAAGTAACAAAGTGCTGTGAACAAGGTCAGGAAGTCTTGTCGGAATTAACAGCAGGTGAACTTGGAAACAGCGGAAGTCACTGCTTGTCCCAGGCGTTGAGTAGAGCTTTATCACTTGCTGACCCACCACGTGACACGTCTTTACATGTATTTTATCTTTCCATCCTCCTAAAAGTCCACCGGGACAGGCATTATTATCCATAGGTGGTGGATGCTCTGACATTCTTAAATAAAGTGTGAAGGTCCGTATTGCTAGACATCGGCAGAGTCAGAATTTACACCCAGGTTCATCTTAGTCAAAGCCTTGCCGTTTCCTTACACCTGGGAAGCCTGGAGGACCTGTTCTTGAGATGGTCCGGGGCTACGCCCTTGGTGCTGGCCTACTCAGAAGTGTCCCAGCGTGGGACTGTGCACACGGCTGGAACTTTCCTATCTCCTGGCCCACTCCGCAGGTAATTGAGCAGGTCTCCCCCAGTGCAAAGCACAGGGTTTGGGTTGCACTAACATTTGCCTCTAGACACTGCTGCTCCTGGGGTCATTGCTACTCCTGGGAGAGCTTGGAACGCCATGGTCGACGAAGCACATTCTTTTAGTAGTGTCTCTGATGGCCTTGTTAGCTGCATTTTCTCGTCAGGAATCCAGGATTAAAGGAGTTCTAAATCACCTTCGTGCAAGGCAAAATGGAGCACTGTTCGAGCCTTAAACCACCAAATTCTTTTCCAGTCACGTGGTGGCTGTAGGTCGATGAGCCGTTAAATCAAGTAACAATTATGCCAGTACTCGAGGGGGGGTCTGGAGAGGGAATTATGCCGGTACTCGAGGGGGCGTCTGCAGAGGGAATTATGCCGGTACTCGAGGGGGGGTCTGGAGAGGGAATTATGCCGGTACTCGAGGGGGGGTCTGCAGAGGGAATTATGCCGGTACTCAAGGGGAGGGGGGGTCTGGAGAGGGAATTATGCCGGTACTCCAGGGGGAGGTCTGCAGAGGGAATTATGCCGGTACTCGAGGGGGGGGGTCTGGAGAGGGAATTATGCCGGTACTCGAGGGGGGGCCTGGAGAGGGAATTATGCCGGTACTCGAGGGGGGGCCTGGAGAGGGAATTATGCCGGTACTCGAGGGGGGGTCTGCAGAGGGAATTATGCCGGTACTCAAGGGGAGGGGGGGTCTGGAGAGGGAATTATGCCGGTACTCCAGGGGGAGGTCTGCAGAGGGAATTATGCCGGTACTCGAGGGGGGGTCTGGAGAGGGAATGCATACTTTGGATGCTGGCTTTTACTGCCGTGTTGATTCTCAGAGTGATTCTGCTTTAATCATCTCTCATGGTAAGGGTCATGGATAAAGACTGCTTTCACATGTACACACAAGTACTGGACTTGGAAATAATGGGGATAAAGGCAGTAATTTAATACGTATTAACTTGTTTGCTGATTTATTCTGCATCTGTCACAGCCTGCAAACCCCAGCAACCTCGTAACTGCTAATTCTGCCCCGTTGCTGACATGCAACAGAGACAAACGCCAAAGAGAAAGCGTGGAAGCTCAGCTGGGCCTCAGATGGGAAGTGGGCGCATTACTGTTGACGGTGGAATGTCCCCTGGAAACCGAGCCGGACCTTGTGGGGCTCCCGGGTACAAATCCTTTCTGTGTCCCTGTTTCTTGTTTGGTAGGAAATAGGCATCATTCAGCGTCCTAGACCTTCCTTGAGTACCAAAGGGCCGATTCAAACAGTTGCTAATCAGCGGAGGAAAGGGGCGCAGGAGCGAAGGAAGAACGATGGTGGGTCAAGTAACAACAGTCGAGGAACTATAGTGGGTCCTGGTTCCTCCTCAAAGGATACACAGAACGATACCTTTGAGTTCCTTCTGCAGGAATTATGGTCCGCACCCAGGGGGAGGATGGTAACTTCAGGCTGAACAAGAGTCCTGGAGCCCCGCCCCGTTACCTCACCACCGACCAATCTGAAGAAAGATGCACACCCTGCAGCCCTCAGCCCAAATCTTGCCCATAAAACCTTCTCTCTGAAAACCACCCAGGAGTTCAGGTTTCTGCAGCAGGAGCCCTCCGCTCTCCCTGCTCGGCCCCGCAGTAAACCTTTCTCTGCTCCAAACTAAGACAGTTTGGTTTGCTTGGCCTCCCTGTGCGTCAGACACATAAACTTGTGTTTCGTAACGCCCTCATTTCTATTTGCGATCGAGTCAGCAGTGTGCACAGAATTTCCTCAGGAAGGGAAAACAGACATATATAAAGTAGCATTCGGTCTACATTTTTGGCCCTTTGCTCGCGGAATGACTAGCTGTCACAGCCCCAGTGGCTCCGTTCACTTCAGCCACTGGGTAGGGTGCTTGGAATAGTAGGAGTTCACATTACATTTGAGTGATAGACGTTTGCTGGGTTCCTATCCCTGTATTAGTGACAGAAGAAGCATAAGGTACTTACATTGTCTTTGTGGAGGTGATGGACAGCGGTGAAGTAATTAGACCTGAGGCATTTGTTTTTCTTTATTTATCTGGCTGCACCAGGCAGCTTGTGGGATCCTACTTCCCCGATCAGGGATTGAACCAGGGTCGCGCCAGTGAAAGCGCTGAGTCCTAACCACTGGACCACCAGGGAAGTCCCCAGACCTGAGGCATTTACAAAGCAAAACTAGGAAGGTTAAGAAGAGTAAATTGAGGTTAAGCAAGAACCCAGTTAGTTACTACAGACCCCAAATGGCTGAACTTCTGGGGGGACACGTTTCACGGATCTGAGCTGAGGGGCAGAAATGGCGCAGACAGTGGTGTCTGGGGGACCCCGAGTTACGCGCTCAGTGGCTCAGCATGTGGCCTTCCTGCTGTTCACAAGGCTAACTGTAGCCACCTCGCAGAGGTTGCAGAGGTTAGCGATGAGGTAAGCAGGGCCACGTGGAATGCCTGGCACAAAGTGGGAGCCAACACACGGCAGCCGCCTTGGTCACCGTGCAAGAGGCAGGACATGAAATGGAGCTCAGAGAGGGACCAGAGTTTCAGCAAGTGGTGGGAGAGAGAAAGGCATGCTCCATGCTGCCGTGTGGAGCCCTCACCCCTTTACTCTCACAGCTGTGTAGCTTTTCCATTACACGAATATTCTAGTTTATTTAAGTTAGTTCCGCCTTCTGGCTACTGTGTGTTAGTTTCCTAGTGAGGCCGTAACCAACGATGCAGATTGCATGGCTTTAGACAACAGAAATGTATTCTCTCGCGGTTCTAGAGGCTAGTCCAAAATCAAGGTGCCGGCAGGGCTGAGCTGTCTCCGAAGACTCTTAGGGGAGACTCTGTTCCCCGCCTTTCTCTCTGCTTTTGGTGTTGCCCGCCATCCTCCGCATTCCTTGCTTGTGTCTGCCTCTGTCTTCACACAGACTTCTCCTGTGTGGAGCTCTTCTCCTCTGCTTATAAGGACACCGGTCATCTCAGACCAAGGGCCTGCTCTAATCCAGTGGGACCTCATCTTCACTTAAATAACTACATCTGCAGCTACATTATTTCCAAATAAGGTCACCTTCTGAGGCTTTGCGGGAGGACATGGATTTTAGGGGGCACCGTTAGACCCAGTCCACGTGGCTGTGAACATTCTTGCACCTGCCTGCTGGGGCTCCTGTGCGCGGTGCCTGTGAGCCAGGCCTCCATGTGAACATCCTTCCGCTGGGATCCCCGGGTCCTAACGTCTGTGCGTCCTCCGCTTTCACAGGATTAAGCCAGATTGCTTTCCTGGTTAGTTATGCCAAATTACGCTCCCACAAGTAGTGTGTAAGAGCTCCTGTGACTATCAGCTTAAAAACATTTTGCCAACCTACTGTTTGTCAAGTGGTACATTTTTTCTTTTTTGGGGTCATGCCGTGGGACGTGTGGCAGCTCAGTTCCCCTGTCAAGTGGTACATTTGTGTGGCTTAATTTGCGTTTCCCTAATTCATATTCCTCATTTATTTTCTCCTTTGTAAAATACCTGTTAATGTCTCCTGCCTGCTCGCTTGTTGGGTTGTTTGTTTTATCCTTAACTTTTTGGAGGAATTCTCTGTCAGTATATAAATTGCAAATATTTTCTTCCAGTTTGTGGCTTGCGTTTTCAACTTTAAGGGATCTTTTGATGAAAAGAAGTCCATGATTTTAATGAAGCGAAACTTAGTACTTTTCTTTAAGTTTGGGAATTTTTGGTGTCTTAAGAAAATCCCTCCTGCTACTTTGAAGCCATAAAGATATTTCTCTTTATTTTCTTTTAAGATTGTAAAGTTTTGTCTTTCACGTTCGAGTCTATAGGCCACCAGGAAGTGTTCTGTTATGAATGGTGTGAGGATGAGATCCAGTTTCATTTTTTTCCAGTAGGGGTAAACAGTGATATCTGTATCACTTTACCTTTCCCCACTGATAGTCAATGTCACCCCTGTCATCTTAAACAAATATTCACGTGATTAAATCTGTTCAGGCTCTCTGGTCACTTGTCATCTGGCTGGTCATTTGAGTTGTTTTTCAAATGTTTGCTATTATCAATGATTGTGTGAACGACAATTTTGCATGTCTATATTCGGTACGTCTCTGCTGTTCATTTCCTTAAACTTCTGGATGCAATTTTGCGTGTCAAAGAGTAAAGGCATTTTGTTTTTATTAGTTTCTCCTCATGTTAGGGACCCTCCCTCAGCCTGCTGCCCTGTTCAGCACGTGGACAGCTCCCTCACCCCTTCAGACTCCCCAGGGTGAACCAAGGGAAGCTCTGTGGACAGGGGTCCACCTTGTTCATTGCTGTATGCTTAGCATAGTCACTGGTACATAGTAGATGCTCAATAAGGCTTTATTGAATGAGTAACTGTGCTTCTCATTTTTTCACCAGCTAGTTTTACCACTAAAAAAAATCCACTTTGTGAACTTCTAAAGGCCCCATCCCTAGTCCACTGTGGGATGGAGCCCAGGGTGTGTGAAGACTCTGGGGTGCCTACAAACCCTTCCCTTCAGTCACGCCTTCCTACAGCCCAGCACAGAGCTCTGTGAGCTGAATTTCCACAGTGATTTCCAGCACCTCAAGCCAAACAGAGTCCGTCTTCATGGGTTTTCTGCCTCCTAAGTGGAATGTAACACCAAATTGTGCCCTGCATGGAACTGGTTATACAATTATACAACCAGGAACATATTGTCTTTATGCCGTTGGGTGAGGACATGAGCTGCAGAATCTAACAGACCTGGGTTACACGTTAGCTCTGCTATTTGGTAGCTAAGGAAACTTGGGAAGTTTTATCTCCTCGTTTGTGAAACGTGGACAAGAATATCTCGCTCTGGGTGTTCTTGGGAGGGTTAGACGAGAGATCATGTATGTAAAGTGCTTAGTACAATGCCCGGCCCATCAGAATAAAGGCTACAGATGTTAGTCGTTAATAATGGTGAGCGTGGCAGAGAGCTTAGAAGGCCTGTGTGCATCAGACTGCTTTATAACTCAGTGGAAATGGAAACGCACTTCCAGGAGTGAGGAAGGGGAAAAAAGCTGTATTTTTAATCTGTTTTAACAAACTGGCTTTTAAAATTGTTGTGGCTGTTACTATGAGCTTTGATCCCTATACATTTCTTCTGCCTGGTCTAGGAGTAGAGTACCAGGGGGCCAGTAATGACTCCTTAAAGACAAGTGTTAGGATGGGGGGCAAAGAGTTGAGAGACTAACAAGCTTCCCCCAGGCAGGCTGCCCCCTACAAAGCCCCAAATCACCCCCTGTCCATCTCCCCCTCTC
Organism: Stenella coeruleoalba; assembly: GCF_951394435.1. Classification (NCBI taxonomy): domain Eukaryota; kingdom Metazoa; phylum Chordata; class Mammalia; order Artiodactyla; family Delphinidae; genus Stenella; species Stenella coeruleoalba. The sequence continues at coordinate 181,294,205 of NC_137147.1, read as the reverse complement.
TGTGGTTTTGCCTTTGAGCACACTTCATCAAAAGCCACATCCTGGACTTCCTGACACAGAGCTAAATGATAATGAGGTCTGGAGAGCTTAAGCCACGTCAAAGACGTCACTTATGGAAGCTGAGAAGTAGCATAAGAAGAAATAAACCCAATGAACGGTCTCCTCGGATAGTAAAATGGACGCTACAAGAAGTTATAAGAGATTTTGTGAGCTGTAATATCCTTAGGAGGAATACAATTAAAACGTTTTTGTTTTGTTTTGTTTTGTCTTTACAACCTTTCACCTCTGATCAAAAGAAATAAAAATCCTCCTTCAACGTGACCCATGCCGATGGGCAAATCACTAGCGATGCCACCTTTTTCAGTCTCGAAGTAAACAGAGGGAGAGGAAAATTTGTTTTTCATTAGTAGAAAAGTGATCTGACTTCCAGGATTCTTGGGTAGCTGTTGCCTTGAAGGCTTGCAGGACTAGAACATCTCTTTGCTCATGAAAGTCTCATTTGGCTTCTCCTCCACAGCTGTGACGAGGACCCCCATTAGTTCCCAGAAGTGTGAACATGCACACGACGATACCTGGTGTCACGTTAGTCTCTAAGCTTCCCAAGGGATCTTCAAGACTAACAGCACTTAGAACTCTCCTCACACTGGGCTGTGGGTAGATTTCACTGAGGTTTGGAAGGAAAGATGCAGGCAGGGCGTTCTACGTGCTCTTCCCAGGTCTTCCCCCGCAGGCCCCCTCCGGGCTGCCTGTCAGCTGGGTCCGCAGCCCCCCTGTCCTGGGCGCTTCACTCTCTGCTCCCTGTACGATGCACAGCGAGTCGGTACTCTTCGAACCAGAACGCTCAGGTTTGACTCAGGGTCCAGGCAGGAGGCACACCTGTGATTCTAACGAAGAGAAATGAATTACAAGGCATTGGTGACTAGAATAGGTTATGAACGAGTTAGCTGAAATGGCAGAGGGTATGTGAAGCCATCCCAGAGGTAGCAGTTGCAGGGGCAGCTCCACCCCGAGGACTCTGGGAGAGCAAAGGGAAGGACTTGGAATTAGGAGAACGTAGAAGCTTGAAGGCGGGCCTTGGAGAGCTGGTGTCTCTGAGGCTGGGACGTGATGAAGCCGGCTCCACCAGTGCTGGAAAGATCGCCCACGGGGCTCAGCCGCTGCTCCGGGAAGGAACTGCCGTGGCTGCAGGGAAGTCGCGGTACTAGGGTGATGCCCGCAGGAGCAGGAAACAGACAGGAAGGGATGAGCCCCTCCTCCCCAGTCCTGCCGGCTCCCTCCTGAGTCCCCTCCGGGCGGAAGCTAACGCAAAGCAGATGGCCTGGCAGAGGGGTTTTGCAGCCTCCGACCCCAGCGTCCTGGAGCAGGGCACCGAGGAGCATTTGGAGCTGAGACACGACAGCTTGGTGACTGTTGCACAGACCCAAAGCCATTAGGATCCTCTGCAAAATCACAGCGTTAGGGGAGGGTTAGGGGCACCTTTAACTAAAAAAATAAGTAAAAAAACAATTAAAAGTTACCCCATCATTTTAGAGAAACAAACGTTTACAGTTTAGCAGTTCCGTTTGGTTACACCTAGGAACTCCCTTCTCTCCTGTCCGTCCATCTCGCTACTATAATTCTAGTTAGCGTCCATAAACACTGATTTCATCATGTCACTGCCCGTACTTACAACACTCAAGTCTAAATCCTACAGACGATTGTATAATCCACACTTACCTCACACTTTCTACTCTCTGTCCCCACCCTCCCCTGCGGTCCCACCTCAGACCCGCGCTCATCATTACATACTTTGTAATAGGAATACTCTGTTCCTTCCAAGGATTCCTCCCTCTTCTCCCCAGCCCCCCAAATTTTCCTTTATTTTTGTAATTCATTCATTCTTTAATTAATCTGGGTACAGGAAGTGCATAAAAGATAGAAACCTTCTTCCCAGAAAGAGACATACAGGCACTACATTTGCACGTAATGCTGCAAATTCTGCTCGTAGACAGCCTGCGGATCCTTGCCATGGAACCTCTGAGTGTCCGTCATTCTCAGATTAGGGTCTCCTTTCAGAAAGTCTACACCAGGAAAAGTCCCCTCGTCCACTGAGCCAGCCTCAACCGCCAGCTACTCAGACCTTCTTTGATTCTGCTCCGTATCACACATTTTGCCCCCTTATTATACCAGTATAAAACAGGTGGATTTAGTTGACTAACAGTTTATGATCCATGTTCCAGCTCCTCAACTAACATAATCTTTCGTGCTCAGGGACCCTCCCTCCCACCGTCCCGGCTCCCTCCTCTGCATCACACTCTATTTGCTTTTACAATAAGAAGCAACAAGTAACACGATTTATGGACGTGATATGGTTTTAGTGCCTTTCTTGCAAGTGATAAAACATTTCTTTAAAAGTATTCCGCAATACCTACCTTTTTGCTAATCAGACAGGCGCCTCTCCTACTTCACAGGGACCTAACAGGTTTTGCAGTATTTCAGAGAAGCACAGAGTGGTGCTCATTCTGTCTCGATGTGAGAGGTATCTTTTTCTCAGTCCTCAAACCATAAATGGGAAGTTGGTTTCTGAGTCAAGAGGCCAGCACCCCAGAGACCCAGCAAACCCTTGCTGTGCTTGGTGGGGCCCTGCCTCTCTCTGGGCCTTTTCCCCATGCAGGGCTGGGCTCTATCCCCGGCCTCATGCGTGGTCAGAAGCCCTGCTGGGGGTCTGCCCCACGGGGCTCTGCCCATCAGTCCTTCTTGCATCCCTCCCCCGACTACGACTACGGAGCTCCTGCTGCCTCTGCAGCCCCTCAGCTACCCAGCACGTGGCCCTTCTGCCCCAGGGGGCTCCTGTGTCAGGCTCGCCTCTGTCCCGTGGGAGGGAAGAGAGCATCTTTGAACCGAACGCCTTATCAGGCAGAGACTGCCTGGAAGAATCAAAGGGTGGAAGGGAGGGAGGGGATCAGCCCGTTGCAGTCATGGGTGCAGTTCAAGTGCAGCCCCAGTGAAGATGCAGCGCTTCATCTTTCATCCCCTCTGGCACCCGCAGTCCTTCCCTGGCCCAGGACTGTGGGGGAACTGGCCGTGTGAAGGGGAGGGGAAAGCGGGGGAGGAAGGGGGTCTTTCAGGTGCGTCCCCTCTGTCCACCGAGCCAGATCCTCAGGTCTGTGTGATCTCGCCCTTCTGAGAGCTCTTGAAATGCCCTGAGCCTTATGGAGAAGCCCAGCAGAGCCATTTTCACTGTAGCTGGGAAACACCTGGTTTCAGCTTCCTCACCACCCACGTGCAGCTGTGTTGGCTGCCCTTGACCCCAGTTCTTCCGCCTGCTCCTTTGATATCAACATTTGTTGGGAACTGTGACTAGGGCTGGCCATGATTAACGATAGACGTCCAAGTCTCTAACCATCAGTGTTTCTAAATGTTCTTTTCTTTCAGGACGTTAGTCAGTGGCCAGTAAACTCATAGGGTGGGAGTAAAACATTAGCCTTGTAAATCCTACTCTTGAACTTCCAGGGCAAAGTCATTGCTCTCAGGCTTGGGGGGAGTAGAACCTGCATTTGTGAGCATGGACTTTGGAGTCAGATAAACCTGAGTTCAAATCCCGTTTCTACTGCTAATAGCTGTGTGACTTGGGGAAAGTCACTTGACCTGTCTGAGCCTAAATTTCCTTATCTATGAAATGGAGATTACAACGCTTAGCTGGGTCCTGTCTGCTGGAGAGTGCTCTGTCTGGTTGTGCTTCCTCGCAGCCACAGGGATCAAGCTGGCCCTCTGAAGATACGGGTATAGAAACAAGCCAAGAACTCAGGTTCCTGATGACATTGTTGAATAAACCAACCTTGAAGCCACTCAACTTCTAGACTTCTTGATGTAGCCAGTTGAATGGGGGTTACTTGCAGCTGAAAGCTTCCTAACTAACAAAACCCAAAATAGAATAACTTCACCTTAAGTGAAGTCTAAAACCGTTCCACAACCACAACCACAAACTATGTAGAAGACGTTGCTAAATATAGCAATTGGGGCGAAATCCAGGGAGGATGCGTAGGTGCGTCCTAGGTTACACTTAGGAGAGAACAATTGAAGGGCATCTCAAAGGATGCCCTTCCAAGGGAGGGACACAAAGGCAGCTGTCTTCACACTTGTTTCAGGAAATCCTTCCTTAAAAGGTTTGGATCAGGAGAATGCCACGTCTGGAAGTTTCTAGAGTGTTTTGCTCCTGAATTGTGCGAGCGGGAAGAATCGTCTGAAGTGAACGAAGATATTCCCACCTGGCACGTTTCCCCAAATTCCATTGCAATAACCCAGTGAGAGCTGATGTGGCTTTGAACAACCTTCTGCCGGTGGGGACGCGGGGGAGGAGACGGGAAGGTTTGGTGCCTTGCACGAGATGTAATCAAAGTTTTAAAAACGAAGAGCAGGAAATAAAGTATCACGGAAGCCACAGGAGAGAAGCGTGTCTAGAAGGAAGCTGTGATCACCACCATCACCACCGCCATTAATGAAACCAGTGACCCAGCAGTGGGAACTGGCCTTGTGCCCCAGTGCTGCCGCACGGCTGACGTAGAGTATTCTATTTAGTCCTCACACGAAGCCCACATATTGCCCCCCACTTTCTGATAAGGGGACCTAGATGTCATAGTTCACGTCCGACTGCTCATAAGAGTGGACCCAGGATTCAGGGTCTGCTGCTTCTGAAGCCTATTTCTTTAGCCCCAGGCTAATCCCGTGATAGGCGGTGATGCAGAGAATCTAGCCGGAAAGGAAGCTGTTGGAATCGGCAATTAGGAAGTCACTGGTGAGAGACGTTTCAGGTAAAGGTTGTGCTGAAGTGTGAGTGCGGGCAGTCGGTAAAGGGACCAGCCTTTGAAGAAGCTCAGGTCTGGAACTGGAGGGTGACAGCCCAGGGGGCAGATGAGGTCATAAAACGGTATTTTTTTCCATTGGGTGTCATGAGAAGGGGCTCCAGTGCTATCAGTCATAATTATGGTGGACTGGGAAACACAAGTAGAAAGAGTTCACCCTGATGTCACTTAGAAATCAAAATGTTTTGAACCCCCCAAGCCAATTTTTCTCTCATTTCATACTGAATCGTCGTAAGAGATTCAGCAATTCTACGTCTGTTAGGCTGGGAGGTCAGGACAGCTGCTGGTCACTAGAACTTGGAAGGAGAGCTTCCACCTCCCTGTAGATGTTGAGGGACTGGCCTCCGGTTAACCAGACAATTGTCTAGTCAAATTGATAATATCGGATTCAAACTGAGGGTCCCTCTAACACGAGCCCCGTGATGAGTCACATGTGAGGTTACTGTTGTGAGTGCAGTTTTCTGGCAGCCCTTTCTCGTTGAACCTGACTCAGGGTTTATTAGAAAAGCATTCTGTGGCTTGCTGGCCCCGCGAGCCGATCACCAATGCCCAAACTGCTGATGAACTGCTTTGGTGTGAAAGCCAGCGCTCTTCTGGGGCTTCTGGAAACTTCCAATGTTCTTGGTCCTTCCAGCTCTGCCCCTGACCCTCAGGAGACTGTCCAGTCGGTAACGGGAAAAGGGGGAAGGCTGCTCACCTTCCCACTTCCTAAGGATGAGATGAATGAGGGAGACTGGAGACTGACTTATGAGGACGGCTTGTCTGCAGAGCGTTGATTGAACCCGATGATCTGGAGTTTTCCTTTTTCTCTGGCGTGGCTACCAGTGATATTCAAGCTGGTGGCTGCTTTATCCACCTGGACCCCTGGACGTTTATGAAGAACGGCCTCTGAGCCTGACTCCGCAGGCCTTCTGCTAACTCTCAATGGACGTGTGGCATGAATGAGAAATAAACTTTGGTACCTTTAAGCCACCAATAATCTGGAATTGTTTGTTACTATAGCAGAATCCTGACTCATCCAGTGTAAGACCTAACCTATCTTTCAAAGATATATTACACCTGTATTATTTAATACACTCTTAGGGCCACTAAGCTATAAGCACCTAAGGCAGACATGGCGTGGTGCCCATTTTGTATTTCTGGCGCCTGGAAGGGGTACACACTGTCTCTTAATGAAAGTTATTGTATGACTCCTTGGCTACCTGAAGGGAGGGAGAAACATCGAAAAAATGAGTAACCAAAGTCCAATGTTTCTCCTAAATGTTATTTAAAATAACAGTTTCAGCTTCTCCTCTTCCCAGTGCCCTAAAAACAACAGCTTTCAAGACTACGATTTCACCAAATGCATACCCTGCAGAGTCTCTGGTGAAATCATAGTAAATCGTAGAAAAATAATCTTAGCTCACGAGAAAAGCGAGGGAAGAGCTGGTTACTGCAAGGCTGAGAAGTAGTTATGTTAAAAAAAAAATGGTGTTCCTATTATCTTCTTTAGACAATAGGAAAGTTTCAAGGTCCGTTCTGGAGGCAGAATTGATCTCGTCTTACGCATGGTGGCTTCGCATAGTTCATTTCAAGTACTCACCCCTCAGAGCCAATAACTTGTTCATTTTTATAATTCATTTTTTCCGTATTTCAATCAGATTGAGTTTATCAGGACCACGAATTTGATCGATTAGAAGAGTGAGATAACCAGTGATACCATATCAAATGGCTCTATCTCTAGCCCAAAGCCGAGTCACTTCAGTTAACCTCTGCAGGCAGAATGCAGTTTCTGTTGAGCTTTCTGGAATATGAGGTAACGTGAAGCTTCTCCAGGACTCCCCTGGGGTATTAGCCTAGAAATGGCTGCGACCATTCCCTCACTTCCTTCAAGGCCCCGACTGTGCTACCTGGCCTAGCCGTAACCTCACCCCCTGGGCGTGCCCCCTTTACTCTTCCTACAGAATTGATGACCCGAAATCGTGCCATCTGCTTTACTTGTTTACTTGGCTCTTGTCCACTAGAGTGTAAGCTGCACGAGGGCAGGAGGGTCATCTCTCCTGTTCTCTGCTTTAACTCCAGTACCTGGACCCGTGTCTGGCACGTACTCACTACTCAATACCTGCTTGTCCCACGATGGAACAAATGAATGAGCAAATGAATCCATCTATCGATGAGTTTCTTGAATCACAGAGTTCCTAGATTGGTAGAAGCGGAAGGAAACCTAGAGTTCTCCAGTCCGAAGCGGTACAGAGCAGCACCCTGGGGGTCGTGCCTAGGATTGTACCCAGGTCCGTGGTCAAGCCAGGACCAGGACTCACAGCCCAGGGTTATCTCCGTTGGAGGCCATTTGGAGGGTGGCGGGGTGGGAGGAAGGTGAAAACACCTGGGATGGATGAGGGAAATGTTGGGAAGAGAGGCTACCAGTGCCCTGAGCCTGTCCCACCTTCCCACTGCTGCCCCACTGCCCAGTCGCGTAGGTGGTGACGGAAGGTGCGGGAGCTCTGGAGGGGAGGGGAAGACAAGGTGTGGGGCGGCCACCAAATGCAGAGGGGGGTTAAGAAAGATGCTGCGCTTTTCTTTTTTCTTCTTTTTTTTGGTTTCCATCACAAACTTAGCATGCCTTTGCCTCTCTCTGTGATCTCTTTCTAAAATTATGAGCCACTGAGTATTTCAAATAGGCTTTCTGTTATGTCGTAAATATTCAGACTGGGGATGGTAATTGCTCCCTGCGATTAATTCTGCTTAGCCAGGCAAGTTGTGCAAGGTCTCCACTGGAGGGTATGTCTTTCATGTTTTAATGTGACTCGTGTATAATGCAATTTGTCCTTAACTGCAGTTGAGACGGTGGAGTTCGGTTAAGGGCTTTGGGGGAGGGGGAGGTCTTTTTCCTGATGGCAATGTTTGGAAGCACTTAAATTGGATGGTTTGTGTTACCCCTCCCTGAGCTGAGATGAAGGTAATTGACAGGGCTGAGGGCCAGAGGCTCCTACTGGCTGTCCCAGTTGTTTTGGTCTGGGGTTAATGGAGAAAAGCGCCATGTTGAAGCTTACAGCATTTCCTTTGCTTCCATTTTAATGATATTTGCCTGCCAGTATTTCCTCTTTGAAGAACAATTTAATAAACAATCACTGGCGTTTCATGTTGAGGGTAAGATTGTGATAGCATTCATCTCCCCGGGAGTTCTGCCTCGGCGTGTGATTGGATCAAGCCCTTTGCAATGAATACGGGTGAAGCGCTGGTAGCTCCCAATGCATCATGGGTCCCCCCGCACAGGATGAAAATGGGCTGGGGGTGAGGGCACGGGGACGATTTTCGGGATGATTCTGCACACTGCTTAATTTTCTCTTACTTGAAAATCATTTCCCAAGGAAGTCAAATCTGAGCCTGGAATTACCTGAGGACCCTGAAGGGGAGGGCCGAGGGGGCACGAGGGGCACAGAGGGCACAGAGGGCACAGAGGGCACACAGAGCTGTGGAATGTGATCTTCAACCGGCTCTGCACTTGGGGACAAGAGGAAGCTCCACAGTCAATGTCTTCATTGTCGAAAAAAGACAGCAGTGGAAGGTCTAAGGCTTGACGGGGAAGGTGATCATCACATGAGGCTTATTAAGGGCCCACGTGGGAAGACACTGCCCCGCGTGCCGTGCTGAGCAAGCCCGGACGAGGAGCCGGGCGGTGTGCGTCTCATCTTTGATTAAAATCCCATGTAAATGGACACAGCTAATTAGGGTGGGCCTCAGGCTCTAGCGAAGGTGCTAGGGCTGAGGTGCTAGGGTGCAGGGGCGACCACAGTAAGAAGTGGGAGCTTGACAACCTTCCAGCTTCTCCTGGTCTGCAATTCACAACAGCAGCGGTGCTCCGGGAAAGCGCGACCGAGACGCGGCACCCCCGAGGGAGACTGCAGCACGACACGGGGCTGTGCGTGGAAAGGACAGGGGCCACTCATCTCTGAGTAGAGCCACTCCGTGTGAGGCCAGAGGGACCCACACAGCTTGTCTCAAAGACCACGGCAATGACAGTTTCTGTAGCATCACTGGTTGGCCGGTTTCCTTATTCTTTGTTTCGGCATGACAGGATTAGAGAGAAAGTGTAACCAGACATCACTGTTTTGGGTACTTTTGAGAGCGGGGATGTGACTTTTAGTAGCGGGGGAGGGCTGGCTGTGGCCAGCACACACGTGCTTCAGGGAAGGGGTGGAGATGGGCACACTGCGGTGGTTAGTCACCCCCTCGGTCAACAGTGGCCGTTCCTGTGGTTGTGGACATGCAGGCTATAAGCTTCTACATCCTGTTTATCTTAAAAGAACTCTCACAACAACAAAAAGATATTCGAAGCTTTAGCCAGTGATATGCTTATTATAAGTAATACTATAAAACGGATAAGAGAGTGACTGCAGAATAATTGGCATGGCCCCTCGGAGATGCTGGCCATGAGTTTTGACTTGTGGGTGTGACGGCAGACGTGGCCAGTGCGTGTTGGGGACGGGTGGGAACTGCCCATCATTTCCTGAAATAGCTTTCGCGTCGGCTTGGAGGTTGTGCAGACAGCCCGGCTCTGCCCCGGCCGCCACAGAACCTAGAGGCTGGTGCGTTCTCTGGCTTCGCCAGACACAAAATTAGATGTAGAATAAGGAATCAGGACAACCCAACCTTCGCCCTTTCTCCAACCTCCATCCACTCACCCATGTTTCTGCCTAAAAATATGCGTTGAGATTGTCCTGCAAGATTCCAGTTAAGTGGAAGAAGAAGAATGATTTTCCCTCTGTTTTTCTGGGGAAGAATCAATTCAAACTTGGGTGGGTTCTTCTGCAGCAAGCTTGTGTGCCAAGTTCACGAGACACCTGCGACACCTGGACGACAAGGTCGTTGAATGAGGACGTTCTTAGTGGGGTCGTACGAGGCTGAGTGCTCAGGGCAAACATGGCAGTATCAGGCCCAGGGTAGTGTAGCGGCTGAGAGATGGTTCTAGAATTATTCTCCTGGGTTCCAACCCCAGCTCCACCGTTCACTAGCCGTGTGACCTTAAACAAAGTGCTGGGCTTCCTTCCGTTTCTGCATCTGGGGAATGGGCACAATATTAGAATTTACCATAGATTGTGGTGAGAACTCAGTTATTGAAAGGATTAAATGAGTTTAATATTACAAAAAACACTGGCACAGTACCTGGCACGTGTAAATACTTGATAAATGCTACTATTATTCCTTCTTAATCCAGAACGTCAAATAAGTATACTTCCCTCTCACCCGTATTGGCTGAAGTCAACTCTAACATCGACAGATCTGTATTGGGCCCTAATGAATCCTTCCTGAAAAAGTAGCACTTACTGGGTTTATTAACAAAACAATCAGTACAAAACCTTATGCCCTTCATAGAAAACAAGCAAGCCACCAAATAAACACAGGTTTGCTCAGAAGCCCTGTGGATGTCCTCTTCCCCCCAGGACAGGGAAGTCCTACTGCAGATCAGGGTAATAAAGGTAACGGGGAAAGAATGCAGATCTCCAGACTTGTCTAGTGAATTGGAAAAGGCGTGAGTTATTCAGATTTATCAAACGAACTAGCGGCTCTTAAACATAGTTCGTGCATCAGAACGAACAGAGAAACCATAAAAATACCAGTATCTGGGGACCACCAGAGCGTGTCTGCCATTTGGCCTGGCATCTGTATGTCTAAGAAGTTCTCCAGGTGATTCTGAGGCACAACCAGGTAAGACCGACTGATGTGAACAATTGTACACTCAGCAAATGGGTACGCGGCCCAACTAGGTTAGTTAAGTAGACCCGTAGGGGGTACCATGAAAGGAACTTTTTCACATTGAAATAAGTTCTTCCTCTTAGTCCCTCTCATTGTACAATGAATGCTTTTCCTTTGTCTCTGGAGAGGACTATTTGGCAAAAGGCATTGGAAAGAATTCAGGTATTAAGGGGTTGTGGAAATCTACGCGTCTCAGGCGTTCGGCACATGACTCTCCTTATCGATCTGGATTCTCACTCATTACATTAGCAGTGAGGTTCTAATGTAAAAGTGTCTCAGCAAAATGCAACACACTTGATACATATTCACCTTAGCTCTGGGCCTCCAGGAGCACTTTTCCGCGGGGCGCCAGGCCTCCCCTTGCACCGCTGCAGGCGCTGTTTGCACGGTGTAGAGCGGGAGCTGTCTTGATGGACGGTGGCGCTGACCCTGCAAGGAACCCTCCCAGGATCACGTCCCAGATCTGCACATCTGCCCTGGAGCCCGAGGTCCAGCCCGGCTGTCCACTGTCCCTCACTCACCCCCTTCCCTCCGCCCTCCTTCCCGTCCCCTGGCCTCACGGACTTCAGTAAAAAACAAATCTGTACTGTACTCTGGGCCCTTTTCAGAGTCCCAAATTCATGGACATCCAGAGTTATTAAAGAAGTTCAGTAAATTGAAAGATAATTCCTTGGCCCCAGAGATGAATTAGGATAATTTTATGCCATTAAACCCAACAACTAAGTGGCTTTTTATGAGAAGAGCATCTCACGCCTGGGCCCACGTGAGAGTCTTGGCTCCTGGCAAGGTCTTCCGGCGTCTTCCAGGCCATTCATCCTGGTTAGTCGGAGGCCACCACCCTCATTAGGTCATGTTTACTGAAGGTGCTTGTTTTCTGTCTCTCCATTCAGTTGGTTACAGGATGGCTACAGGACAGAGTGTGTTGTAACTGACCACCAGTGGCGCTGGCTCCGTTCGGGGATTACGGTTGCCTTGGTGACCAGCTTTGCTGAACTCCCCACAGCAAACACGCAATGAACGGCTGGGTCAACACCCAGGTAAAACGGGGGTTATGCAACTGTTTGCCGAGGCTTTGGGAGGATTTTTTTTTTTTTCCTGGACATTTCCCAGAATAGCCGCATATTCACAAATTCCAAATGAAGAATTCTAATTTCAACCCATAACAAGTATTTCCATTGTTTGTGGAAAAGAGCTGTTGCTTTTGGAAATATAAATTCAGGTCTGTAGAAGATCTGAACTGGGTGTTGCATCCGTTTCAGTAACGGCTAGAAAGCATATTTAATGATAAGCTTTCCCTAGACAGGAAACCAGAGGCTGCTCATGTATTTCTAATGATCTACATAAATAATTTCATCTACTTAGATTCCCAACTTCAGTCATTAAACGGTTTTACTCTCATCTCAGCTAAATAGAGTCTTGAAAATGAATTTTAAAATGCAGAAATAAGCTTTTTAAAAAAAAATTCAGAGACAGGACGGAGCCTCTCTTTGTGGAAAAGCAAATTGGCAAACAGGACAATTTATTTGAGACAGTGAGTACAAAGGAGCAAGGTTCTGGGATCTCCTAATTCCTTAAACCATTTAATTCTGTGCAGACAATTAAATCGTAATATAAACCAGGTTTCCAGAGTAGTTTATGTTTGTCTCTGTCTCTAATGGGAAGGAAAATCTCTCACAGGGTAAGAGCACACCAGTAGTCGTGACTTGTGCATACGTGGCTGAGGGACACGGTTTTCATCCTGATCTTTCTTTCTCTGTACTGTCCCCATTTGTGAATTTCTCATACTCTCTGAGTGCTGACTCCCGAGGATTTCCTTCTCAGTTTCCTCCTCTCACCCTTTCTTTTTTCCCCAGCTGAATCTGGTCTGGTGTTTTACACGAGGCACGCACTAAGAGCTGGGTGCTGTCTTCTTAAGCAGCTCGTGTCAGAGGGCTGAGGTGAGGTCTCTCTTCCTTTCCTCCTGTTTGCTCCCAAGGCCCAGGTGACATCTCCGAAGGCACTGGGCCCATGTCTTTAAACTCAGGTGGTACCTTCCTCCACAGAAGTCACTTTGTTTTGTCTTTCACATCCACCAGGAAGAGGGGAACCAATGAAATATCTTGACAACTTCTTTCATTTTGACTTTGTTTTTTTCTTGCTCATGGCCCAGATAAACTGTTTTGGACTAAGTGATAGTTAAGTGTAGGAAGCAATTATTGGTAATCAACTAATTTCAAGATGTCTTCCTTTTTATTGTGCTCTTATTTCTCATTTGTATCCTAGATACAGTCTGTTTTTTGTCTTTTTCTTCTGGAAAGTTCTGGAAAAAATAATGAACGTAAGTGTAAAAGAAGATGTGTTTTACTTAAGCATATCTTTTAAACAGCACTTACTATTATTTTTAACTTTTTATTTTGCATTAATTATAGATTCACAGGAAATTCCAAAGCAATATACAGGTAGGTTTTGTACCCCTTCCCCCAATCTCCCTGAAGGTTAACATCTTGCATGACTAAGAGTATAATAGCAAAACCAGGAAATTGACATCGGTACAGTCCAGAGTTTATGCAAATGTCACCAATTATACATGCACTCGTGTCTCTGTGTGTGTGTGTGTGTGTGTGTGTGTGTGTGTGTAGCTGTATGCAATTATGTCACATGTGTAACTTTGTACAACTACCACCACAAACAGGATACATAAGTGTCACATTGCCACAAGACCCCATCCTGGTACCTTTTCATAGTCACACCTAATCCCTCTCCACCCCTGGACAAACACTAATCTGTTCTCCATCTCTATAATTATATGATTTCACTAACGTATGAATGGAATCATGCAGTTTGTATCCTTTAGAGATTGTTCAGTTTGTTCAGCCATTCATCTACTGAAGGAAATTTAGGTTATTTCCACTTTTTTGGCTGTTATGAATAAAGCTCCTATAAATCTTGTACACATTTCTATGTGAAAATAAGTTTTTATTTCTCTGGGAAAAATGCCCAAGTGTGCAACTCCTGGGTTGTATGGTAATTCCATTTTTAGTTTTAAAGGAAACTGAACACTATTTTCCAGAGAGCTTGTGCCATTTGCATTTATACAGCAATGTATGGGTAATCCAGGTTTTCCACATCCTTGCCAGCATTTGGTGTTATAACTTTTTTTAAAATTTTTATCAATTTTCATAAGCATATAGTGATATATCATTGTGATTTTAATTTGTTTCCTTAATGGCTAATGATATTTAATATCTTTTTATATGCCTGGCAATCTATATATTTTTTTCAGTGAAAAATCTGTGCATGTCTTTTGCCCATTTACTAATTAGATTTTTTTTTCAATGTTGAGTTTTGAGAATTCTTTACATATTGTAGACATGAGTCCTCTGTTGTATATGTGATTTTCAAATATTTTTTCCAGATCTGTAATTGTCTTTTCATCTTCTTAACAGGGTCATTCACAGAGTAAAGCTTTTAAATTTTGTTGAGGTTCAATACATAAATTCTTCCTTTTATGGACTGTACTTTTGGCATCAAGTCTAAGAAATTTTTGTCTATTTCTAGGTCCTAAAGTTTTCTCCTATTTTTTTCCTAAAAGTTTTATATTTTTACGATTTATATTTAAGTCCATGATACCTTTTGAATTTTTTTTTTTTGTATAAGAAATAAGATTTAGGTTGAGAGTGTCTTCCTCTGTGGATGCCAATTTTCCAGTATTATTTTTTAAAAGAAAGACTGTGTTTCTTTTATTTGGTTTTGCTCCTTTGTCAAAAATTAAATGGACATATTTGTATGGGTCTATTTCTGGGTTCTGTATTCTGATCTATGTAACTGTCAGTTCATCAGTACTGTGCTGTCTTGATTATTGTAGCTGTACAGTAAACCCTAATACCAGGAAGAGTGATTCCTCCTCGTTTTCAAAATTGTTTTGGCTATTTTAGGACCTTTCCCTTTCCATATAAGTTTAAGAATAATCTTGTCTGTTTATAAAACATTTCTTCTCTAAGATTTTGACAGGAACTGCATTATACTTATAGATCAATTTGGGAAGAATTAAAAACTTTATAATGTTGAGTCTTCCAATCTGTTAACACTGTATATCTCTCCAATTATTCAGGGCTTATATGATTTAAAAAAATGAACATTTTGTAATTTTTAGCATACAGATTCTTTACATGTTTTTTTAGATTTATACTGAAGTATTTTCTTTGGAGTAATTGCAAATGATATTGCACTTTGTATTTCAGTCTGAACGTGTTTGTTGTTGGTATATAGAAATAAAATTGACTTTTGTGTGTTGATCTTGTATCCTTTGACCTTATTGGACTCATTTGTGTGTTCTAGAAGTTTTTGGTAGATTTTTGGGGTTTTCCATGTAGACACTTATCTCATCTGCAAATAGAGACACTTAATTTTTCTAGTACAATTTTTCTTTTTCTTGCCTTATTGCAATGGCTGGATCTTCCATTACTATATTGAATAAGACTGGTGAGAACAGATATCTTTACTTTGTTCTTGATCTTAGAGGGAAAGCATTGTCTTTCACCATTAAGCATGATTTTTGTAGATACTCGTTATGAAGTTGACAAAGTTTCCCTGTATTCCTAGTTTGTTAAGAGTTTAAAAAAAATCATAACCAGGTGTTGAATTTTGTCAAATGCTCTTTTTGTATCAATTGATATGATCATGTGGTTTTTTCTTCTTTAATTTGTTAATATGTTGAATCACATTGATTACTTTTCAAATATTGAACCAACCTTGCATACCTGAAAGAAATCCCACTTGGTTGTAATATACTGTCCTTTTTAGACATTGCAGATTTCATTTGCTAAAATTTTGTGGAGGATTTTGTGTTTAAACTTGTGAGATATATTGATCTGTAGTTTTCCTTTTTGATACTTCCTGCATTTGTCTGCTTTTGATATCAGAGTAATACTGACTTCATAAAATGAATTGGGAAGTGTTCCCTCCTCTTCAGTTTTCTGGAAAAGAAACTGTAAAATTGATGTGAATTCTTTGCTTGGTAAAAGTCTCCAGTGAAACTATGTTTCAGGAGTTTTGAAATTACAAATTCAATTCCTTTTATTGTTATAGGGCGATTCAAATTATCTACTTCATCTGGGCTGAGTTATGATAGTTTGTGGTTTTAGAGGAATTGGTCTATTTCTTCTAAATTGAAGAATTTACCATCATAAAGTTGTTCATGGTATTCCTTTATTATTCTTTTAATGGTTGTGGTTTCCTCTGTTTCATTACTAATATTGGTGATTTGTTTCTTCTCTCTTTTTATCTTTGTCTGTCTCACTAGAAGTTAGACTTTCACCAAAGGTCCAGCTTTTTTATTTCATTAATTTTCTCAGTTGTCTTCCTGTTTTAAATTACATTTATTTCTGCTCTGATTTTTACCATTTCCTTTCTTCTGCTTGCTTTGGGTTCATTTTGCTTTTTTTTTTTCCTAGTTTTTTGAGAGAAGAATTTATAATCTCAATTTAGACCTTTTGTCTTTTCTAATGTAAGCATTTAGGATTATAAATTTCCCTTTCAGCACTATTTTAGATGCATCTCCAAAATTTTGATATGTTGTATTTTTATTTTCATTCAATTCTATGTACTTTAAAATTTTTCCTTTGAGAAGTTTTCTTTGAGCCATTGATTATTTAGATGTGCTGTGTAATTTACATGTGTTTGAAGATTTTCCTGTTGTCTTTCTGTTATTGATTTAATTAAAGTTTAATTCCACTACGGTCAAGGGATATACTCTTTATGATTTGAATTCTTTTGCTTCTTAAAATTTGTTTTATAAATCATAATACAGTCTATCTTGGTGAATGTTTCATGGACTTTAAAAAATAGTTTGTATTCTGCTATTGTTGGGTGGAATGTTGTGTTCATGTCAATTACACCTGGCTGGTTGATGATATTATTGAGTTCTGTATCCTTACTGGTGTTCTGTCTAGCAGCTCTATCAACTGGTGAGAGTGGGCTGTTGAAGTCTTTGACTAAAATTGAGGATTTGTCTATTTCTCCTTTCAGATCTATTAGTGTTTCTTTCATGTATTTTTTGTTTTTTTTTTTTTTTGTGGTACACGAGCCTCTCACTGTTGTGGCCTCTCCTGCTGTGGAGCACAGGCTCTGGACATGCAGGCTCAGCGGCCATGGCTCACAGGTCCAGCCGCTCTACGGCATGTGGGATCTTCCTGGACCAGGGCATGAACCTGTGTCCCCTGCATTGGCAGGTGGACTCTCAATCACTGCACCACCAGGGAAGCCCCTTTCATGTATTTTGAAGTTCTGTTGTTTGGTGAGAATTTAGGATTGCTGTATAATCTTGGTGGATTGAGTCTTTTATCATTATGTAATATGCTTCTTTGTCCCTAGTAATTTTCTTTGCTCTGAAGCCTACTTTATTTGATGTTAATATAGCTACTTCTATTTTTTGATTAATGCTTATATGATATATATATATATATATATATTTCCATCCCTTTACTTTTAACATACACATGCTATGTACATTTCCTATATATAGTATGTTGTTGTTTGTCTTCTTTTTTAAATACTCTCTGCCAATCACTATTTTTTAATTGGTGTGTTTTGATGATTTACGTTTAAAGTGATTATTGATATTAGGACTTAAGTCTGCCATTTTACTTTTTATTTTGTCTTTTCTCTCTCTTCTTTCTTTCTTTTTTCCTTTTTTTGGTCTTATTTTGGACTACTTGAACATTTTTTAGAATTTTACTTTGATTTATTTATAATGTTTTGAATATCCCATTTGTGTAATTTTCTTACTAATATCACACTATATTCATATAATTTATCACAGCCTACTGGTATTGATGATTTGCCACATAGAGTGAAGTGTTGAAACCGTACTTCCATTTAGGCCCCTTAACTCTCCTCACTTTCTAACATATATTTTAAAACATAATTATCTTCAGCATTTGCTCTGCATACAATAAACACCACATAAGACAGAGATGTGTCACAATATTTGCTTTAACATAAGATGTAATCTAAGAGTATCATGAGGTGAAAAATGGTCTATTATGTTTATGCCTAAATTTTACCCACTTGGATGTTCTTCTTTTTGCCTTATGAAGGTCCCAGCCTTCTTCTCTTATCATTTCTTTTTTTTTTTTTTTTAATTTTGGCTGCATTGGGTCTTTGTTTCTGCACGCGGGCTTTCTCTAGTTGTGTCGAGCGGGGGCTACTCTTTGTTGCAGTGTGCAGCCTTCTCATTGCAGTGGTTTCTCTTGTTGTAGAGCACGGGCTCTAGGCATGCAGGCTCAGTAGTTGTGGCACATGGGTTCAGTAGTTGTGGAGCACGGGCTTAGTAGGTCTGTGGCATGTGGGATCTTCCTGGACCAGGGATCAAACCCATGTCCCCTGCATTGGCAGGAGGATTCTTAATCACTGTGCCACCAGGGAGGTCCCCATCATTTCTTTCTATTTTGAGTGCTCTTCTTTGCCATTCTTTAAGTGTACATCTGCTAGTGATAAGCTCTACTAGTTTCCCTTCATCTGAGAATGTCTTAATTTCCCCTTCATTCCTAAAATATGGTTTTGCCAGGTGAAGAAATCACAAATGACAGTTCTTATACTTTAGCACTTGAAAACTATTGTGCCATTTCTTTTTGGTCTTCATGATTTCAGATGGCAAGACTACTTTGGTTCACACTGGTGTTCCTCTAGAGGTAAGTCATCACTTATCTCTGAATGTTATTAAGAGTTTTTCTTTGTCTTCTGTTTTTTCAGAAGTTTAATTGCGTTCTGGTGGCAATTTCTTTGAGGTTATGCTATTTGGATTTGCTCAACTTCTTGGGTCTGTTGGTTTAAGTCTCTCACTAAATTTGGGAAGTTGTCACCATCATTCCTTCACATACCTTTTTGGTCCCACACCCTTCCTCTTGTTCTGGCACTTCCGTGATGCAAATTTTTAAACTTTTATTTTTGTCCCATAAGTTCTAAGGCTCTAATAATTAAACTTTTTTTTTTTTGTAGTTTGTCTCGCTTTTGAATAAACTCTATTGATCTGTCTTCACCTTACTGATTCTATCTTTTTATCTCCACTTACCGTTGAGTCCATCTGATGAGTTTTTTGTTTCAGCTGTTGTATTATTCAGTTCTATAATTTCCATTTGGTTCTTTTAAAAAACTTACATTTCTTTGCTAAGCTTTTCTATTTTTCAAAAGTTTCAAGAAAACTTAGAGTTGTTTGTATATGTGTGTGTATATATATATATATATATATATATATATATATATATATATATATATCTGAATCACTTTGCTGTACACCTGAAACTAACACAACATTGTTAATCAACTATACTCCAATAAAATTTTAAAAAATAAATAAATAAAAGAGCATTTGCCAGAGATAGGAGAAAGGTGAATGAGGGGAAATTAATGTTTTCTGAGCACCTAGGAGGTGCCAGGTAGTCTACATTGTTCTGTCACTCAGTCGTCAAAACAACCCTCAGGCTCAGCTACTTACTCACCAGTCCATTGTACAGATGAGGAAACAGAGGTTTCAAGAAGCGTGGTGATTTCTGAAAGTTCCTTAGCTAATAAGTCCTAGGGAGAGGATCTCTGGAATTTATATCTTTCTTTCCACAATATAAACCACTTGCTGAAGGTCTCAGGGGGAAAACAGATTGGATTCTGGAAATGAAGAATAGCTATTTAAATCCCTAGGGTATAAATCTACCAGAAGGCTCTCCTCAGTTGAAGTCTAATCAGCCCACCTTTAAAACACGTGCAGGTTGGAAATTTGAGTCTTAGTGTCCTGGGAGCACAGCGACCTGGGACTTGTTGGGTTTGTTGCAAGACTCAGGGCTAATGTGCTTCTAAATCCCTCAAAGGCACATTAGTGGGTAATTACAACAAATAAAGGCTAATGGGAAAACCACATCTGTTTTGTTGGTTTGGCTTAGAGAAGAATTCTGGGTTAGGAGATTTAGTCAAATTGCTTGACCCTCTTTAGCCACCCCTTGCCCCAATCCCAAGCATACCTGCAAGGGGCCCATTGTCTAGTGGGAAGATCTCTTGACCTCATGTGTGCAGAGGAAAAGCTCAAGAAGCCACATACTGATTCCCGTCCTGTTTCTGACCCAGTGACCTGGCTGATGACCATAGACGGGCCACGCCTTTCCCTGACCTTGGAAAGGACTAGAATGTGCCTAGGAGGAAGAATGTCATGAGTAGATTTTTATCTTTGCTGTCTCCAAAGGGACCCAAAGTGTTTTCCAAATGAACTGGCAAAAAAAATGCATTTAAAAGAGAGATTTCTCTGCTTTCATTGCTCCCAAGGTATGTGTAGTCCAGGTGTTAATGGAGTGAAACATTCCAGATAGTCAAGCCTTTACTTTTTCAAGAAGCTGGTGTAACAAAACTTTCACTTGGGACACAGAGAACCATTATTAATTTTTTAATGCATGGAGTAATTGAAAAACTTGGTCTTATAGGCTTTCTCTATTTTACAATGAAATTCAATCTCTGTGGAAAAGACAGTGATACTCATTCACTAAATTCCATTTACTCTTTCTCTTCCTGAGCAAGTAGGGTGACTACATTTCCTAGCCTCCCTTCCAGTTAGATTGAACTGTCTGGTTCTCATCAGTGGGGTGTAGGCATGAGAGTTGTAGCCCATTCCCAGAGCTGATCTTACAAATCTTACATCTAAACATTCAGCCTGCTCTTCTCCTGATGCAGGAACTGTAGACTTCACCTCATTAAATGTTGACTTCACCTCATTAAATGTTGACTTCACCTCATTAAAAGATGGAGACAGCCTGAATCCCTGAGTTACCAGATGGAGGAGAGATGCCCTGCAGAATTATCTTCCCTATCAGACTGAGAATCAAACCTTTTTTTGTGTGTTAAGTCGCTGAGAATTCTGGATTTATTGATACCATGGGATAGCCAAGTCTATTCTGAATAATACATTCTCCTTTTCATATGTGTTATACTTTGTGTTTCAACTGGAGTCTCATGGAATCTTGGCTTTTTATGTAGCACTAAGAGTCCTTGGTCCAATTACCCATTGGATACTTGACTCTCCTGTACCAGATCCTTCTCAAGGGGAATTCATCTCTTCCTATAACAGCCATTTAGAGCAGCACTGACTTTTAAATATTCTCTTTACATTGAGCTATACATCAAATAGCATCTACTATA
The DNA here is from genome assembly GCF_951394435.1 of Stenella coeruleoalba. Taxonomy (NCBI): domain Eukaryota; kingdom Metazoa; phylum Chordata; class Mammalia; order Artiodactyla; family Delphinidae; genus Stenella; species Stenella coeruleoalba. Next base: position 181,273,473 of record NC_137147.1, on the reverse strand, counting down.
CAGTAAATGTACACATGGGCCATGAAACCAGGCTTCTAACAAACATTTCCCTTATTCCCAACTAACCACATCTCAACCAGCCCACAGAAGAAAACTACAAGGGCTAAGGGCTATTATAAGTGTTTGAACAGGATTCCTAACTTAATATCACTGTGTTTGGGCTTGTCTTCTTCACCAGTGCCCCCAGACGTTGTTAGCATTAAAGTGTCTGCTCTCTACTTCTCCTCATTCTACTCTTTGCTCGCCGTCCTGGACCTTGGCACTCTGGCATTGCTTTTGTTCTTTCCTCTGATGGAAGAATCTTCTATTGTCTCAGGAGAGAATCCTACCTTAACTTCCAACTTGATAGACTCACCCCACTGCTGGCCTCTCTGTACTGCCCTGGTCAGACCAGTCTAGCTGTGCCCTTTTCAGCCTCCCTGACGAGAAGGTGGAACAATTTAAGATTAGAACAGGCAGCTCATTTTACACAGTGCCCAAAAGTCAAGTTTAGTAAAAGAGACCTGTCAGGCTAGAATGTTTAGAGCTAGCAGAGGCCCCTCTGTCCTGAGAAATCCTTTTAAAAGAACTTTATGAAATTTCAGTTATGTTCTCAGAGGCCACCTCAATCAAGAGAACTTCCATCACCATCTTTTCTATTCCATCCCTCATCATATTTTATCTCTTTTCCACATATTATTTTCCTTCATAACACTTTCTACTACTTGATGCATATTTGTTTATTTTTCAGCTCCCATCAACAGAAATTAGGCTTCTTGAAGGCAGTCACTTTATTTGCTCACTGCTGTATCCCCATGACCAGGACAAGACCTAGCACACACTAGGTGCTCAATAAATATTTGTTCAGTGTTGAATAAACAGCAGAAGAAAGGCACTTAAAGAGCTGTAAAATTCAGTTAAGGAATTTTCCAAGAGCGTAGCACAAAAAAATCACAAAGAGATGGAAAAATGAAGGAAAAATGAAGAGATAAGGAGGATAGTTTCAGAAGTTCCAAATATATCAGGTAAGAAATGTTTAACAAAGACCTAGAAGAACTAAAGAACAAACACCTAGAAGAACTAAAGAACAAACAAACAGAGATGAACAATACAATAACTGAAATGAAAAATACACTAGAAAGAATCAATAGCAGAATAACTGAGGTAGGAGAACGGATAACTGCCCTGGAAGACAGAATGGTGGAATTCACTGCCACAGAACAGAATAAAGAAAAAAGAATGAAAGGAAATGAAGACAGCCTAAGAGACCTCTGGGACAACATTTAAGGCACCAACATTTGCATTACAGGGGTCCCAGAAGGAGAAGAGAGAGAGAAATGACCCAAGAAAATATTGGAAGAGATTATAGTCCAAAACTTCCCTAACATGGGAAAGGAAATAGCCACCCAAGTCCATGAGGCACAGAGAGTCCCATACAGGATAAATCCAAGGAGAAACACACCAAGACACATAGTAATCAAACTGGCAAAAATTAAAGACAAAGAAAAATTATTAAAAGCAACAAGGGAAAAAATGACAAATAACATTCAAGGGAACTCCCATAAGGTTAACAGCTGATTTCTCAGCAGAAACTCTACAAGCCAGAAGGGACTGGCAGGATATATTTAAAGTGATGAAAGGGAAGAACCTACAACCAAGATTACTCTACCTGGCAAGGATCTCATTCAGATTCGACAGAGAAATCAAAAGCTTTACAGACAAGCAGAAGCCAAGAGATTTCAGCACCACCAAACCAGCTCTACAGCAAATGCTAAAGGAACTTCTCCAAGTGGGAAACACAAGAGAAAAAAAGGACCTACAAAAACTAACCGAAAACAATTAAGAAAATGGTAACAGGAACATATATATTGCCAAATGGATACAAAAACAAGACCCATATATATACTGTCTACAGGAGACCCACTTCAGAACTAGGGACACATACAGACTGAAAGTGAGGGGATGGAAAAAGATATTCCATGCAAATGGAAATCAAAAGAAAGCTGGAATAGCAATACTCATATCAGATAAAATAGACTTTAAAATAAAGAATGTTACAAGAGACAAGGAGGATACTACATAATAATCAAGGGGTCAATCCAGGAAGAAGACATAACAATTATAAATATAAATGGACCCAACATAGGAGCACCTCAATGCATAAGGCAACTGCTAACAGCTATAAAAGAGGAAATCGACAGTAACACAGTAATAGTGGGGGACTTTAACACCTCACCTACACCAATGGACAGATCATCCAGACAGAAAATTAATAAGGAAACACAAGCTTTAAATGACACAACAGACCAGAGAGATTTAATCGATATTTATAGGACATTCCATCCGAAAACAGCAGATTACACTTTCTTCTCAAGTGCACATGGAACATTCTCCAAGATAGATCATATCTTGGGTCACATATGAAGCCTCAGTAAATTTAAGAGAATTTAAATCATATTAAGCATCTTTTCCGACCACAACACTATAAGATTAGAAATAAATTACAGGGAAAAAAAAACGTAAAAAACACACACACATGAAGGCTAAACAATATGTTACTAAATAACCAAGAGATCACTGAAGAAGTCAAAGAGGAAATTAAAAAATACCTAGATACAATTGACAACAAAAACATGATGATCCAAAACTTTTGGGATGCAGCAAAAACAGTTCTAAGAGGGGAGTTTATAGCAATACAATCCTACCTCAAGAAACAACAAAAAAATCTCAAATAAACAATCTAACCTTACACCTAAAGGAGCTAGAGAAAGAAGAACAAACAAAACCCAAAGTTAGTAGAAGGAAAGAAATCATAAAGATCAGAGCAGAAATAAATGAAACAGAAACAAAGAAAACAATAGCAAAGATCAATAAAACTAAAAGCTGGTTCTCTGAGAAGATAAACAAAATTGATAAACCTTTAGCCAGACTCATCAAGAATAAGAGGGAGAGGACTCAAATCAATAAAATTACAAATGAAAAAGAAGAAGTTACAATGGACACCACAGAAATACAAAGCATCATAAAAGACTACTACAAGCAACTCTATGCCAATAAAATGGACAACCTGGAAGAAATGGACAAATTCTTAGAAAGGTATAACCTTCCAGGACTGAACCAGGAAGAAATAGAAAATATGAACAGACCAATCACAAGTAATGAAATTGAAACTGTGATTAAAAATCTTCCAACAGGGGTCTTCCTTGGTGACGCAGTGGTTGAGAGTCCACCTGCCGATGCAGGGGACACGGGTTCGTGCCCCGGTCTGGGAAGATCCCACATGTCACGGAGCTGCTAGGCCCGTGAGCCATGGCCGCTGAGCCTGCGCATCTGGAACCTGTGCTCCACAACGGGAGAGGCCACAACAGTGAGAGGCCCGCGTGCAGAAAAAAAAAAAAAAAAAAAAAAAAAAAAAAATCTTCCAACAAATAAAAGTCCAGGACCAGATGGCTTCACAGGTGAATTCTATCAAACGTTTAGAGAAGAGCTAACACCCCTCCTTCTCAAACTCTTCCAAAAAACTGCAGAGGAAGGGTCACTCCCAAACTCATTCTATGAGGCCACCATCACCCTGATACCAAAATCAGACAAAGATACTACAAAAAAAGAAAATTACAGGCCAATATCACTCATGAATATAGATGCAAAAATCCTCAACAAAATACTAGCAAACAGAATCCAACAACACATTAAAAGGATATTCCATGCAAATGGAAACCAAAGAGAGCAGAGGTAGCTATACTTAATAAGGTCATTATATAATGATAAAAAGATCATTTCATAAGAGAATATAACAATTGTAAATATATATACCCAATGCTGGAACTCCTAAATATATTAAACAATTATTAACGTATGCAGAAATAGACAGCAATGACATAATATCAGAGGACTTCAATACCCTACTTTCAACAATAGATAAATCATACAGAGAGACGTTCAATAAGGAAATAACTAATTTGAACTACACTGTGGACCAAATGAACCTAACAGACATATACAGGATATTCCATCCAACAGCAGCAGAATACATTCTTGTTAAGCATTCATGGAACATTCTTCAGGATAGATCATATTTTGGCCACAAAACAAGTCTTAACAAATTTAACAAGATTGAAATCATATCAAGTATCAATTCTGACCACAATGATAAAAAGTAGAAATTGATAACAGGAGGAAAGCTGGAAAATTCAAAATAGGTGGAAACTAAACAACAGACTTCTGAACAACCAAAGAATCAAAGAAGAAATTAAAAAAGAAATCAATAGAACTTGAGAAAAACAAAATGTAAATACAATATACTTATGGGATATGCAAAAGCAATTCTAAGAGGGAAGTTTATAGTGATAAATGTTTACTTTAAGAAAAAAGAAAGATCTCAGACAAAAAACCTAAACTCACACAAGGAACTAGAAAAAGAAGAACAAAGTAAACTCAAAGTTAGCAGAAGCAAGAAAATCATAATGATTAGAGCAGAAATAAATAAAATAGAGACTAGAACAATATTAGAAAAGATCAATGAAAATAAGGGTTGGTTTCTTGAAAAGAAACAAAAATTGACAAATCTTTAGCTAGACTAAGAAAAAAAAGAGATCTGATTCAAATAAATAAAATTATAAATGAAAGAGAAGTCATTACAAGGGATACAACAAATATGCAAACAACCCAACAGTTGGGGAACAAAGAGTCCAGGCATCACCCCCAGCATCTGGGGGCGGAGGCCACTGTTCTGTGTGTTTTACAGGAGGAATGAGGAGCACGAGGTTTGTTTCTGGAATCAATCAGACAGGCTGGCTGGGAATTTCCCCAGCGTTTGCTGATATTACAGCCAGTCCCAGGAGTGCCCGAATCAGCAACATTACTTCTCACCAGCAGTGTGATCGCTGGTAAGGAAGAGTTGGCATAAGAGCCATCTTGTAGGGTCTCTCCACAGTCTGGCAGCTTCACAGCACAGGAGCGCAGCCCAGGGACAAGCACACGTTCAGGGGTAAATGAGGAAGGAGGGCTGCGGGGCTTCCACGTGGGCCTTGAGTCCTGGAGGAGGATCAATGGGGAAGCGTGGAGCCAGGTGGATTACAGAGTAGATTTACCAACTCAACTGCATGCGAGGCAGAAGTGGAACAGGATTTGTGGTTTTGGTTATTGCTTGTTTTACTAAATTATTTATTTATTTCTAGTTATTTCATTTTAAAAAATTGAAGTAGAGTTGCTGTACAATGTTATGTAAGTTATAGGTATACAATACAGTGATTCACAATTTTTAAAGATTATACTCTATTTATAGTTATTATAAAATATTGGCTATATTCCCCAAGTTCTACAATATATCCTTGTAGCTTATTTTATACCTAATAGTTTGTACTTCTTTTTTTTTTTTTTTTTTTTGCGGTACGCAGGCCTCTCACTGTTGTGGCCTCTCCTGTTGCGGAGCACAGGCTCCGGACGTGCAGGCTCAGCAGCCATGGCTCACGGGCCCAGCCGCTCCACAGCATGTGGGATCTTCCTGGACCGGGGCACGAACCCGTGTCCCCTGCATCGGCAGGCGGACTCTCAACCACTGCGCCACCAGGGAAGCCCTAGTTTGTACTTCTTAATCCCCTACCTCCATCTCCCCTCTCCCCGCTTCCCTGTCCCCACTGGTACCCACTAGTTTGTTCTCTATATCTGTGGGTCTGCTTCTTTTTGTTATATTCAGTAGTTTGTTGCATTTTTTAGATTCCACATATAAGTGATAACATGCAGTATTTGTCTTTCTCTGTCTGACTTATTTCACTTAGCATAATGCCCTCCAAGTCCATCCATGTTGCCGCGAATGGCAGAATTTCATTCTTTTTTATGGCTGAGTAATATTCCATTGTGTATACTTACCACATCTTCTTTATCCATTCGTCTGTTGATGGACACTTAGGTTGTTTCCATGTTTTGGCTGTTCTGAAGACTAGTTACTTATTTTGATGATAGAGCTGGACACTTGTGAAGCCCCTGCTCATCACCTGTGACTTCTGTCTCCCTGTGCCCTCCTCCCGTCTCTCGCCCCCATCAGGTGTAGCCAGCAATCTGGGTCTAGCGCTTATCATTCCCTTAACTTGATTTTCTTTGTCTTAAATATATGTATGCCTTTCCTTTTTCTTAATGAAAGTTAAAAAAAACACAAAACTCTTTTCTACTACTTGTCCTGTTGTGCCTGTGCTGAACGTCTGAAACAGGGATGGTACAGGAATCCACAGAAGCCTGTACACAGTCTCATTATCCAAGTGAGGCCACTTGTTTTCCAGGGAGTAAGAAAAGGCCAATGTCTCACAGAGAAATGATAACTAACTAACTTCGTTTCCATTTGATTTAAGGAATCCATTATCTTTTTCACTTATCTTAATTTCTTTTGGTCACACCAAGGGTTTAAACCCAGTGGCTACACTGCACTGTGGATGGACTGGGAGAAGGGCAGTCGTTGTATTGGACACAGCCTTTGGAGCAGAGGAAACACTTCCTGCTGGGGGCGTGGTGACTGTCCTTCACTTGATAGAGAGGGAGACCACACAGTTGATTACTCTAGAGCATCTCAACAGACTAAGGAAAGTTTTCCAACACAAATCTGGCTATATCTCAAATAGATGAGCTTGCTTCGTTAAATAAACGATTAAAGAAAACAATGTAAATGATACCAGCTAACTTTACTTAGCATTTTGTGAAGTGGATTCGAAGAACTATAAAATTGGGCAGAAGGCAGGAAGCTTTTATAGGATAAAGAACAAAGAACAAGGAAGAGGAAAATAGAAAATATTTGATTGGCTGGGGTCAATTGTTTGGGGTGAGAAGGTCCAGAGTTGGCTGCGTGTTTGGGGACTGGCTGGCTGGGCATCCTGCATTTCTGGTCAACAGGAGCATCTACAGGGACATGAAAGTTGCCTAAGTGGCTCCCCAGGCAGGTGTGGCTCCGTCTTGGGGCTAGAAATTTATTTCAGTGGGTCTCTCCACATTTCCCTCTTTCTTAGAGGGAAACACCTGCACTCCTCCCATACACGCTTAGTTGCTTATTCTATAGGTGGCTCTGAGACCAGGTTAAGATCGCTGAAGCTCTTCCTAGTGTCCTGTTAAGACAGCCAGTGCTACTTTCAGCTTGGAATGGAGGAGAAGATGCGGAAGCGTCAGCGCCCAGCTTGAGGTCCTGGAGCTTCGGCCCCAGTACCTGGCCTGACGGGAGTTGGTGTGTCAGTTGGTCTGCGGGAGTCTGAGTTTTTTTGCACCACGAAAACTCTAAGGCAGACTAGAGCCATTTAGATGCCCAGAGTCGGGCTGTCACTGCTTACAGAGCTGACTCCCCAGCTTAGATCAGCATGGTGGAGAGAAATGCTTACCGGGAATGAGTCAGCGGGGACTGCTGATACACTGAGAACACTCAGTGTGAATAGTTCTAGGAGGAGAATGTCAGCTCGCCTGGTAAACAATTGTCAAAGGAATAGCTCTTCCACTTGTGACCCATCTACACACCTAACTGGTTGATTTCTATGCCAGGCACTGGTCTGGATACAAGGGTGGGATTGATAAATAAGACGTTGTCTCTTCACCAGAAACCTACAATTTCAGTCTAGAAGGGCAGAATCCAACACACCAATGAGAGTGATTCAGATTAAGTGGGGTACGTATCTCAAGAGACACACATGAAGGGCTGCAAGGGCTTCAAGGAGAAAGCAACGGTGCTCACCGAGCACCTACCGTGTGCCAGGCCTGTGCCGACCCATCGCCTCACTGAGCACCTACTGTGTGCCGGGCCTGTGCCGACCCATCGCCTCACTGAGCACCTACTGTGTGCCGGGCCTGTGCCGACACGCCGCCTCACCAAGCGCCTACCGTGTGCCGGGCCTGTGCCGACACGCCGCTTTCGGACCTTGACCCTTGTCCAGCTCTGATGGCACCTTGTAGGAGCCTTATCACCGCTACACAGCAAACGGCACAGGATGAGCGCTGGTTTTCCTTTAGTTCTGTCCCATGGCTAGGCCCTTCTGTCACTTTTCAGGGGACTGAATTTGAACTTTGAAATATATTCTAAAACGTCCCCATACATTTTTGTACTTATGGCCTTTTACGTTTTATTGTTGATGACTTTCACATGTGTATTTAACGAGATGCCAAAAAAAACTTTGGCCATGAGGGAATAACAGTAGGTGAACAAAAACCCTTTGATTAGAATTTTTTCTTCTCATTTTTTGGTAACTTTGCTGCTGAGGATTTAGACAAGTCTGAACCATGATGCTGGCTTCTTGTGAATGATATGGAATTTTCCAGTGCCTTCTGGGGTGGCTGTTGGGGTCAATGATGTAACTCTGATACTAAAACTTTTAGGACCAACTGAAAGGAGAACTCTTCATAATCATCAGCTGGATGAGAGCAGAGGTTCTGTAAGTGTCTCCACCTTGGCTGCTTCAAAGAGATGCAGGTGCCTCTGGCCATACCTCTAGCCAACTAGATTAACATCTGTCATGGTGGGATCCAGCCTTCCCTATCTTTTAAAGCTCCAGGTGATTCTAGTGTGTGGTCAAGTGTAAGGAATACCTCTAGACAGTGATATTTAAAGTCTAATCTGCACTTGAATCCCCCAGATATTGTTAAAATGCAGAGTCTGATTCAGCGGGGTTGGGAGGGGGATAAGGCCTGAGATTCTGTATTTCTCACAAACTCCAAGGAGACGCTAGTGCCGTTGGTCTGTCTCCTTCGAGTAGACACAGGGTCTTTGAGTAGGCAGGGACCACACTTTGAGTAGACAGGGTCTAAGTGAACTATTTCTCAGAGTGAGGTGCAGACCCCTGAGTCAGAATCACTGGGGTGGGGGCCAAGGGAGTGCTTGCTGAAAAGCAGATTCCTGGGCCCTACCCTCGACCCCCTCAATTAGAATCTCTAGGGGTGGGCTAACATCAACTTGGGTGCTTTTCTAAAAGTGCTTAAAAAAACTCTACAAATAACAAATGCTGGAGAGGAGCATTTGAAGTGGAGAAAAGGGAGCCCTCCTGCACTGTTGGTGGGAAAGTAAACTGGTGCAGCCACTGTGGAGAACAGCACGGAGGTGAAGTACCATATGACCCAGCAACCCCACTCCTGGGTATATATCTGGAGAAAACTATAATTCAAAAAGAGTCATGTACCAAAATGTTCATTGCAGCTCTATTTACAATAGCCAGGACTTGGCAACAACCTAAATGTCCATCGACAGATGAATGGATAAAGAAGATGTGACACACACACACACACACACACACAGACACACACACACACACACAATGGAATACTACTCAGCCATAAAAAAGGATACAATAATTCTATTTACAGCCACATGAATGGACCTAGAGATTATCATACTAAGCGCAATAAGTCAGAAAGAGAAAGACAAATACATATGATATCACCTACATGTGGAATCTAAAATATGACACAAACGAACTTATCTGTGAAACAGAAACAGACTCACAGACATAGAGAACAGACTTGTGGTCACCAGGATGGAGAGGGTGTGGGGGAAGGATGGAGTGGGAGGTTGGGGTTAGTAGATGTAAACTATTATATAGAGAATGGATAAACAACGAGGTCCTACTGTAGAGCACAGGGAACTATATTCAATATCCTATGATAAACCATAATGGAAAATAATATAAAAGAAAGAATGTATGTATATATATATATATACACATATAATTGAATCACTTTGTCATACAGCAGAAATTAACATCACAAATCAACTATACTTTAGTAAAAAATTTTTTTTACAAATAAAGAAACAACACTTTTAAAAAACACTTATGCTCATGTCCAGTCATCCCATCTTCCATCTTTCCAGATTGTAACTTAACTGGTGGAGGCTGGGGCCCAGGCACTTCCACCTCACCCAGTTGACTCAGCTGCGCAGGCAAGCTGAGAAGCTTGGGTTAGGGCAGTGGTTCGCAAATTCTTCTAAACATTGGAAGCCCCTGGAAAACTTCAAGGACTCCCAGTGCCTTTGTGCCACTCTCAGAGCTTGGAATTTCATGGGTCTGGGGTGTGACCCAGGTACTTGAAAGGTTCCCCAGGTAATTCTACCATGCAGACACGCTTGGCAGCCCTCGGTGAGGGTACCTGTGTCTGAGCACATCGTCGAGGCAATTCTCCTGCGTGTCAAGGCGTGAGAGCCTGTGCTCTGGAAGGAAAGTCCTCGTTCGTTAGTGTAAGGAACACTTCCTGCTAGGGTTTCAATTATAATTCTATGAGCAGCCTTGTAACTATGACTAACTCTTCAAACATGTGTGTGATTCACCGGCTGTGGGAGGACCAGATCGGCAACAGGAAGACAGGGTAGAAGGAAAAATAATACATGTGCTCTAACCCTTTACTCCAGTGCTTTTGGCCAGTACAGCTGGTGGATCACTAGGAGTTTTTGATACGATAGGAAGTTAATTCAGGAAGTATCTGATGGTAAGTTGGTGCTTCTATTCATTTTCGAGTTACCTTTTCAATCATCAGATTGGAAGGTAATGATATTCAGAGGTTACATATATTTGTTTTAGTGAAGAGTTCTGTTTTTAGAGGAAAAAATGAGGCCTTTAAAACTCAAATCTACCTCGACTGCTTCTGACGGTCCAGCAAACCCTGTGTGCTTCTGGAAAAACACTCCTTTTTTTGAACCAATTATTTTGCTTGGGGGTTAAAAGCTTGTGAGTAGTGTTCCCGGGCTTGTGTCACAGAACCTGAACTCATTTCCTTAACGCCAGACCTAGATAGGCTACTCAGAGGTATTCTCTAGGATTTCTCAAACCAGAGCTGGTTTCTCTTAGGTCATAAAGTGACATGGCGTGGCCATCTGTGGTGGGCGGGGACCTGCCCGCAGCTGGAGAGAATCGGGCCAACTCAATGAGAGAAGCAAGGTAAGCCTGGGAGGGGAGATGCCCTACGTCTCATCCCTGAGGTCCCTGCACACAGCTGGTTATACTCAGGCTTACCTTCAGTTCTGTGAGCCATCCTAGTTCCACTCCAATAAATCACCTAGTTTTTGCTTAAGAGGCTTTGCATAAGGTTTCTGTCACGTGCAAGCCATAGGGTAGTGCCCCTCCAACATGGCGCCCTTGCCTGGGTGCCTCACTCCAGATGTGCAGGGGGAGTGCCTGCCTCCCCAGGGAGCCTTGAACGACTGGCAAGTCTTGATTACTGAAAGTATGAAGCCAGGTCATTGCAGGGCATAGGAAAAAAATTTCCATCAGCAATGGAAAAGGGGCAAGTGGCTAGAAGCAAAGGAGAGACTCTCAAAATACGAGAAAGGAGACAAAACCCTTTTGTGGGTACCAACAGGGAGAAGTAAGCCTGGGTTTCCCCTGGTGCTGACCAAACGGACCAGAATTATTCCGCAAGGGCCACCTATGCAGCTTCCCACATGCTGGGTTTTGGTGGGATTTTAAGGCAATAAGCACCAATATTTATGTTACACTTTACGATTTACAAAGTGTTTTCAGAGATATTATGTCATCTTCCAGGTAAGGAAAATTGCTCAGAAAGAGATTAGGCTTCCCCCAAATCCCAACTCTGAGGGATTGGAACCAAGACTCCCATCCAGGACCTTCAAAGTCCAATCCTGTGGTCTTCATCAACTCACCGCTGTGTCTGCCCCCAAGGAACAGATGACATCACTGGGGAGACATCAGCAGCTCAAACCTACTAGGGAGACATTTCCAGGAAAGCAAATGGATTCCTGCTACCATTAAGTGACAGATGTGTGTGAGACAGCAGAAGTGGGCCGTGACTGGGGTAGGGTCTCCCAGTGAGTGTTTGCTCATCTCTTCACCCGAATCGTGTAAGGTCAGTGGGTGGCTTTACAGCAACAGAGACCACAAAACAAGGACATTGGGAATCCGGGTCCTAATCCAGCGTCATCATGAGCTGCTGGTCTGCACCACAGGCAGGCCTCTTAACCTTCCTGGGCCTCAGTTTCTTCAGCTGTAAAATGAAAGGGTTGGACGAGATGATTTCCAAGGCCTCTTCCAGGCCTATAATTCTACGTCACTTACTAGAATGCTCGTGGCAAGTATGCTGCCCCGTGGCTTACAGTGACTTCACTGTAATTACTGAGTTCAGAGCACGAGAACGCTGGATCCTAAACCTGTTCAACGTCTAAGTCCTGCTCAGTCATGTCAGCCAGATTGTTTTTATATCCATGAAATTTACGGCCCTGCCCTTTTAGAGGAGGAGGTGAGGAAACTGCAGGTAATCTGTCCAGGTGAAGAAGGCCAGAAAGCTATAAATAATAGTGAGAGTAAGAACGAGCCTTCTGCTTCTCAAGGCAAAGCTCACAGTGAGGCAGATGAGACAGTGGTTGCTTCTTCTTTTTTTTTAATTGCCTTTTGTCAGATGAGAAAAGTGAGGCCCAGGCAAGCTTTTATGTTTGGGCCAAGGTCTCCTTATAACAGAGCCAGGACTAAGACCAGATTGTTGACTCGGATTCCAGTATTCCTTCCAACAGCCATGAAGAGTGTGTTTCCTTTGGGGAGTCCTATATCATTATAGTCTCATTAGCAAAATGTTCCTTTCTGACGGCTAGGAAAAGGATTCAGCAAGTGTCACTCTTGTTGACAGGTGTTGGAGAGAGATATATCATAAGGTGTAGAGGCCACTTCTGAATATCCTTTTAAATTTTTTCAATATTTCCAGAGGCCAGAGATATATGTATCTTAGGGTCTTCATCCCAGGAGCTGAAATAAAAAGAGAACTTGGTTGGCTTTAGATAGACCTATATCATTATTTCAAATTGCATCTGGCCGAAAAGCGATGGGGCTTTGCGAATGCTGCCATCTGCTCTTCCCTTCATCACAGGCTTGGTTGCAAGTCCTGCTGCGTTTTATCTTAGCACACTTGCAGTTTCGATTTCCATGACTCATCTTAAACTTTATGATCATGTTCATCGTAATAAAGCTGGCTGACGACACTCTGAATAGCTGGCTTCCCATGATACGAGGTAATTAATTTTTATGTTGCATCTTGAATACGAAGTATTGAGACACAGTCTTTAAATATTAAACCAAAGAGGTAATGGTCTTGGTGGGGGGTGAGGTACAAGAATTGGATCCAGACAATATCAGAAAAGTTGAAATGTAGAAATAATGGAGAGACAGATCAGGAGGGACATTGTCAAGCACTGGAATGGGCTCTTAAGTAAGGCTGCCCAAGTATTTCTTTCTAGAAGCTTTGAAATGTTGAATGGTCTGGTGGTTTTTATGACGAGGGAATCACTGTATCCGAGGTTTATTTCCCCTTCTATTTTTCGGGAAAGAGGATTTTGAAATGACATGACCTAGCTTACAGGGATATTAATAAAAGGGGCCCATAAAAGGGAAAGAGTGGTGGTTATAAACCATCCCGGGCGCAGGAGGATTAAAAAAAGAAAAAAAGACGTTAAAGCCCCACATCCAGAGAGAGCCGGGCTCTCCTTGCCTCAGGCAGCTCTGGTGGGGGTGCAGGGCTCACCGCGAGCCTGGGGTGGAGGGAAGATCGAGGTCTACACGGGTACTTACACCGAACAGACTGAAAGGCGTGTTTGCTAACCTAAGAGCTTCCTAAAAAGGAAGCAGAGAAGTGAGGACATTTGGATAAGGAGGAGATTTTACCCCAGACTCTAGGACCTGCATTAGAAGAGATTCCTTGTCCCAACAATGCCCTCCTGCTGCTGAGCTGGCTCAGGACACACTGTGGCAGAGGCTTTGCAACTATGTCCCCACTCCACTGACTTCTCAGAGGTCCTCACCCTGCTCCCTTCAAACTCCTGGCGCCCGGCAATTTTCTTCGATCAAAGATGATCCCATGAGTTCTACAGTTTCATTCCGAGATGTGATTTGAATTCCCTCTAGTTTTCCCATCTGCTTCCAGGAGAGCGTTCGTTCATCAGCCACTTTAATTTTAAATGTAAAATAAATGTGAGAGAACGTGTTCTCTGACTCCGGGTAGTAGCACTTTCAGTGCACGGTGGTTAGGGATGGATTTGCTTTGTCCTTGTGACCTCGGAGCCCCTTTAATGATGCAGCTCAGATGACGACCCGTTCCACCTGGCGAAGAAGAGCTGTGTCACACGGCTCAGCCACTTAAAGCCGCTATACCTGCATCCTCCAGCCGTGCCAGCTGCCCTGGTACACGCTCTCTGCTTGAGGACAAAGCCCCGGTCCCCCACCTACCCAGCCTCACACCTGGCTGTGTCCTCACCTGGACTCTCCTAAACTCTCCCGACGTTGATGTGGCCCCTGCTTTTGACTCTGTCCTTGCCCTGCCTGTGTGGCCTCCCCCTGAGATCTTCCTGGCCAGGACACAGTCTTCCTCTAAGCCTCTCTTGCCTCCCCATCACGGCAGAAGCTTCTAGCCAGCCTGTGTCAATATCCCCTCCCTGCTAGCAGCCACCCTGATGCCAGGGCAATGCCCAGACGGCAGAGGAATATGTGGGTCCCAGCCTGTTTCATCAGAGCAGTTCCATGTCCATCTGTGGCCCAGAGCTGTGGTGTTCAGAAGATTCTCTGAGCCATAGGGTCCTCTCTTCAAATGAAATCTAGTGCGAAAGACTTCATTTGTGGTAGAAAGTGCTGGTCGGCGATACTTAAAACAGGGAGCTGGAGTCGCACCTGCTCCCCCGTCCCCTCTCCCTCCCTCCCCCTACAGCTGTGAGAAGCATGCCTGGTGGACTCTCAGCCCCTTTATCACATTGCACTCTGCCCTTATCCCATCCCACGCACACCTGTGCATCAGCGGCCCGCGCACACGGGTGATTTCTAAAACACCATCTCCTCATCTTCTCCTGACTTCCCTTTGTACATTTCCAGTCCCCGCTAGAGTTTACAGGAAGTCTGGAACTTCTTATCCTCCCGGCCATGTCCACCCTGCCCCTGTTCACCTCTTCTATTTCTTACTTCCTGTGTATACTGATGAGATTTCAAGCAAGTTTGGCATTACCTGAGTCCTTCTGTAATAACTCCTGCATAGCTCCCCAGCCACCGTTCCTACGATTGCCCCTCGGAAATCTCTCCTGGATCTGTAACCTGTTCTCTGTCCCACTGCCACTGCCCGGTTGGGCTTTTGCCACCTTGGGTAGGGATCATGGCATCGATACCTGCTCTGAGCTATTCCTGACTCTGCAACAAAGAGGAAGCCTTCAGAGAAGTGGGACTTGGATCCCCCATTGAAGAATGGGTAGGGTATTTGTAGGACTTCCTCTGGTCAATAATAACGATCTTACAATATTCTGAGAGTACATTCTAAGAGTAGGCAGCTCATTGGAGAAAGTTTCTCATGGAAATGTCCATTGAGGGAAACGCAAGTACAGTCCATTCAATGACCTGCCTTTTGTGTCTCCTCTTCTGTTAGAATGACTTTCTCCTTATGTGCAGCTGTAGTCAAGTAGCTGTTCCGACGAGTGAGGAATCCCAGGGGCATCTCATGCTAGTGCCCGTCACTTACAGAAGACAATCTGCCTGAGTCTCTCCCTGTGCTTCGCGATTCCCCCGCCGTAAGAGAAAACTAACACACAGAAGTGATTGTTCTGTCTCGTGTAGGAAGGATTCTTATTATGACAGAAAAGTGATTTTCTTTCCTGTGGTTTCTTAAGGGTTCTCTAATTGGGTAACCCCCTGCTGACCCCTGGCTCTGGTAGTTTCTAGAGTGACATCTTTGTTTCACTACTTGCACACCGAGGCCAGAACGAGAAATTCAAGCCAAGGCAGAGCATGAGATAATGGGGCTCCATAAACCACGGTATTGAAAAGGCAGTGACCCCTAACAGTCACTGGAGTTCTCACCCATTAAGGACTTTTCTCACCTGCACCTAACAGACGGGGTGTGTGTTACAGCCCCACGTCTGGCCTGGAAGTGGGCTGAGTTGATCTGTCAGACTTCAAGGCCTTGAGCCTGGATGGCTTTGGAATTCATTCATGTTCTACATACACTTGAATAATAACTCAAAATGAGCACAAAAATTTTAATTTTTTTTGTTTTGAGAAAAATTGAAACTATGGGAAAATAGGAAGGCTAATGTAACAAAAACCTATACTCCTACCATCTAGGAGTATACTAACTTTTCAAAATTTGTCTTATTTGCTTGCAATGTTTTTAAAGGAAATAACACATTCAAGATAAGATTAAAATCCTCCTTAGCCCCCACTGTTGGCCCAGGTCCATTCCCAGCCCCCTCCCCAGAGGCACCCTCTTCACGAGATGGTGTGTATCCAGGCAACCCATTCATTTCTTTTGTTTTCTTCTACCGATGTGGAATTTATGTATTGCATTTGTGTTCTTTTAGTGGCAATACAATTTGAATATGCATAGTTATAGGTATATTTTCTCCCCAAACCTGAAATTTATCGATGTCTGTATCCTCCCTAACAAGGCAGTGCGAGAAGCAAACTCTGCGCTACCTTCAGACTTTCTCCTTCTCTCAGCACCATGTTACTGCCCACTTCTCAGGTCAAGTTTATTTTCATCATATTAGCATTTCTCTCCTTTCTTCTCTTCCTTCCTTTCTTCCTGTTCTGTCTTTCTATAACTTCTCTTGTATTATTTATTAAAATGTATCTCGTTAGGATTTTCCTCATGATTGCTCTTTGCAATGTGTCCCTTCATTATGGGTTTAGTTTTCTTCTTGTGAAGGTATATTCTTCATTGGTTCTTTCAGAAAACATCTGAGAGAGTATATTTCCTATGTTCTTATGTCTATGGAAAGGCTTTTATATTGTCCTCATTCTTAAAGGATAGTTAGTGTGGGCATAAAATTTCAAGTTCATAGTCATTTTACTTCAGTCCTTTTAAGATATTACTCAGTCTTCTTCTGGCATTTTCATGAGAAAATTGATAGCTTTTTTGTGGGCAATCAAATTTTTTATCTCATAACTTCTAGTGCTTTCTCCTCAAATTTCTGCAGTTTTAATATGTATATCCAGATATTTTAAGTTTATTGATCCCTAGTGGGTATTTTTATTCTGACTCACATCTTTCTTTTTTCCCAGAAATTTTCCCAGTTTTAAAAGTTGCATATTTTCTCTCCTTTATTCTTTTGATACTTTCTTTACTTTTGGGAAATCTTTTAATTAAATTCTCATTCTATTTTCCATGTGTTTTAAATAATTATTTTTTGTCATTCCCATGTCTTTACCTCTCTGTGCTGTGTACTGGGACATTTTCTAAGATCTGAATTCTAACTCACTCATTTTTACTTTAGTCGTGTTTAGTTCATGAATTAATGTGTCTGTATTTTTCCTACAAAGCAATGATTATTTCTTGCTTTTCTCACTTTTGAGTATAAAAGTTTTCCCTCTTCTTTGAAATAATTTAATATTTTTCTAAAACTCCAATACTTCTAGTATAGGAGGCATTTCTATACATTAGGAACAGAAGGGAGGGGTTTAGTATACACTCGATCCACGACCTTGATTACTTTTTGGGATTATAGTAAATTTTATCCTTTCCTGAATTTTTGCATCTAGTATTGTTGCAATGATCATATTTTCCAAACTAAATATCAAGTTTCATGATCTGAAAGGGGATTGTTTTATAAGTTGTCCATTTATTTAAATGAAAACTCTTAGAAATGCATACAAATGAATCACACTTAGCAATTTGTTGAAAATAATAAAGTAACACTAACCATAATCATCCCACCAAAATCCAGACTGGAAAAGACACTGCGAGTAGAGTAATCGTTTCTGGATCTATGTTTAAGGCTCAAGCAGCTACAAGGCGTAGGAGATCTTTTCTGTTTGTTAAGTCGCTAGAGGTAGGAAGGAGAGATGAAATGAACATGCACTAAGTGCACATGTCGTATAGGGTTTCCTTAAAGATCTCAGAGTAAACTGTCTTCTCATGATTTGCTTCTTTCTGATCAAAGTAAGGTCTAGCAAAACATTCCAGTTATTTGAAATTCCTCTCCTGACTGATGGCAATTATAATGGTAGATTTTGTTTGTGTCTGAGAACTGATCACATTTACGAATGTACAATTCATGTACGTGAAATTCATGTCCCTTCATTTCGTCATCATTGCCTCAAAATCATTTTTATGTTGTTATCAAGGCTGGAACATAAATAGTTAACCAGAAGGGAAGGTAAACCTTTTTTTTTTTTAAATGGGGAAAGAGATCATATTTTCTTGTTACTTTCAATACTTATGTTTGAAAAGTTTTGGTTATGAAGACAGGGAATTATGTTACACTTAAGAGCAAATATCATCTATAAATCTTCCTATGTCTTCTTGGTTATTAATTAATGTGCTAAATGGTGCCCAGAAGTTTCTCAGCTGGAACTTGTGGTTTAAAGTAGCTGTTCTGGAAAAAAAAAACAAAAAAAAAACACAACCAACCTTGGCCAGATTCCCTTTATAGACCTAAAGAGTTTAGTACTTGCTATACAATGCATGATCTGTCCTCATTTTTGGAAAGCTAATGAGATTAGTAACATGTGACTCATGTCAGTTATGTTGAAGGAAATCACAACACAATCTATGTGTACCTTTTCAAAAGACAAATTGCAAAACTGCAGACCAACAGAACAGTGCCTGTGATACTTTCTTCCTGGGAAAACAACCTGTCTCAAAATTAAAATTAGTTATTGTTTAGTGTTGTTACAGATGAGGCACCTGTCTGTTAAACTTGCTTCAACTGATGTATTGGAGTTACAACTGGCAAACTTCAATCCTGAATGTCCTAGGAGAGTCCTGGGAGGACTCATAACACCCCCTGCCTCCCTGGAAGTAATGAGCTGGTTGCAGGTATTGATAAAACTCTCTAGCTGTCTCCTTGCAAAAAGGTGAGTGTAGGGTAGAAATATGCTGAGCCATTAGAAAAAAGAAAGAAAACCCACAAGCAGAGGGTGACATCGGTGTGGGGAAGGTCTAAATCTTTGTTCTTAACTACTTTTCAAGGTAGAGAATACATGGGCTGTAGAATGGTCCCTTTAGAAGAATTAAAGAAGGTGTTTTTGCTGACCTTGACAATCACCTAAATCACTAGGCGCTGGGATTTAACACTAAGTCACACTGATCACTAACAGGGGTTGTTAGAGCCCTGCTGTCCTCTCACCAGAGCCCTTGAGTTTCTACACTGTGAACATCTATACGGATGCTCTCTTCTTTCCAGACTCCTGCCTGGGAATATTCAGGATAAACATCCGGGAATACACCATTTCTGCTGGTATGTTGGTATTTTCCTTGTATCTGAAGATAAAAGTTAAATGAAAGTAAGCTAAACATCTATAAACCTTGAGCCAAAAAACAATGCCTTGAAATACACGGAGTAACAATCTTTGAAGACTATTTACTGTTTTCTGTCCATAACTCTACACACTCTTGCAAAATTTCTTGACCTTGAAAAAAGAAATTTCAATTCTTCTGCACTCATGGAAGGAAGAAGTTTCTAGAAAAGAAACGATTTCTAAGAGAGATAACAGAAATCATAGAAAGAGCTAGATATTGAAATAGAGTTTCAAACCCTCTGCAGCCAGGGGAAACAAAGCTGGGAAAAGAGATCCTAGGGGAAAAGATAGCAGTGAAAATGTTATTTGCCAAATCTGAAAGCAGATGAAATTCAAGGGTGTTTGGTGTGAAAAGTAGTCACACAGAACACTAAAATTCTTGTAGGAAAAGAAAGTTACAAAAGATTACTGGAGTTGCCTCACGCAGCCTTGCCCATTATGTGTGTACCAAAACTCCTGACGTGAATTTTATAGCATTTTTCATCTAAATGGAATTTCCCTCACTTCACTGTAAAACCAGATTTGAACTTCCTACATGCATATTTTTTAATGTTTTTGAAAACACGGGGTTGGTGTAAACTGATAGCTTTGTGCTGCCAATCCCGGGCACAGCTGAGTAACCAAGGGACCACTTCTACCTCCCCTTCCTTAACCTGTCGCTCTAGGCGTTGAGAGAAGACCAGCAGCCTTAGGGTTTGACCCAACACTCTCCCCCTTCAGGGCCTCTGGGTCCCCAAATCCTGCAGCATAATACCTTCATTTATTAAATATGTGCCTGGAAAGTTTCCCCATGAGCCGCATTCACTTCTGTCCACATTTTATAGTGGGGTTATAGGGGTGGAGAGGAGTACGCCAGAGACCCACCTGAGGGAGGACTTTGCAAAGCATCCCCAGTCTTACATCTCATTTTTAAACGCAGATTTCGGGAATGAGGGTGAAGAATTAGGAAATGAACAGGATTAACTAAATTCACTGCTCTCTTGTTCCCTGTTTTCATAACACTTAAGGGTGCTTTGTCTCATTAAGAAGCCGGCTGAGCCCTCTCTTCCAACAGTCCCACGTTCCCGACAGGAGTAACATGTTCTATTTAAATGTTTGGCTCATTTGTTTAGAATGTTTCTTCAGCAACACCAGAGTGAGCATCAAATCGCCTCTGCTGAGGAATGAAGGAACTGGCTTACGGAGAAGTTGTGCCGAGACCACCTCTGTTTTCAGTGTGTAAAAGGCCGGAGATCCCGCTATATATGAATCCCCGCACTGCATCGCACAGCCCTGTCCAGTTTGTATCAGTATTGCCTGTGTCCATCCCCTTCTGCTGCGTTAGCGTGTAGCAGTCAGCCAAGGACAGCACAGCAAGCAAAGAAGCCTAACACTGAAGTGCAGAACTCCTTCTCAGACAACAGGGACGACAGGAGAATCAGGTGTGTGGCCAGAGGAAGCAGGAGAGGGACCCTGAACTTCAGAGGTTGGGTTTTACACATCCCGCCGCCTGGTTCTGTTCAATGAGCTTTGGGTTCCTTTGGTCCTGGGAAGGGGATTTATGCTTATTCCTCTGACCAGGTTAACTATCTCTAAATACAGTGAAATAATTCAGCGACCCTGCTATTTCAAAGACCTCAGTATATACGGGGGAGAATGTAAGGAAGAAAAGAGGGACCCGCGACCCAAAGCCTTATCGTTTCTTGTGAGAAAGCTGTAAGCTGTGCCTTGCAGGAGCTGGAGGCCAGATCTCCAGACTAAGAAGGACTTGCTTGTCCCCAGAGTGTCCCAGGGGAAACGGCTGGGGGCCCTCCAGCACGAGCTCATGTCACCGCCATCGCTGCTTCTACGTTCCCAGACATCTGTGCTAGTTTCCCAGGGCTGTTGTAAGCGACCACACACAATGGCTTAAAAGAACACGAATGTATTCTCTCACGGCTCTGGAGGCCAGAAGTCCAAGATCAGTTTAAATCGGCCTAAATCAAGGTGTTGGCAGGGCCGTGCTCGCTCCAGAAGGTCTAGGGGAGAATCTGCACCCGTCGTCGCCAGCGCCTGCCGCTGCCGGCACTCCTTTGCTTGTTTTAAATTGATTTCTATAGGTGTATGCTTGATTTAAAATGTTACGTTGGTTTCTGCCGTACAGCAAAGTGAGTCAGTTTTACATATCCATATAGCCACTCTTTTTAATCTATTTATTTATTTTAGTTTTTGGCTGTACCAGGCGGCATGCGCAATTTTAGCTCCCTGACCAGGGATCGAACCCATGTCCCCTGTACTGGGAGCACGGAGTCTTAACCACTGCATCACCTGGGAAGTCCCTACCCACTCTTTTTTAGATTCTTTTCCCACATAGGTCATTACAGAGTATTGAGTAGAGTTCCCTGTGCTCTAGAGTAGGTCCTTATTAGTTACCTATCTTATCTATAGTAGTGTGTCTATGTCAATCCGCATCTCCCAATTTATCCCTCCCCCACTTCCCACCGTGGTAACCGTAAATTTGTTTCCTATGTCTGCGAGTCTATTTCTGTTTTGTGAATAAGTTCATTTGTACCATTTTCTTAGGTTCTACATGTAAGCAATATCATATGTTTGTCTTCTCTGGCTTCCTTCACTCAGTATGACGATCTCTAGGTCCATCCATGTCACTGCAGATGGCATTGTTTGGCTCTGTTTTATGGCATTCCTTGACGTGTGGTCGCGTCACCGCAATCTCTGCCTTCGTGGTCGCGTGCCTCTCCTCTTCTGTCTGAAAGCTCCCTCGGCCTCCCTCTTACAACACTTCTGCTCCCATTTAGGGCCCAGTCAGATATTCCAGAATAAACTCTCCACTTTGAGACCCTTAACTTGATCACATCGGCCAAATCTTCGCCATATAAACTAACACTCACAAGTTCCAGGGGTCGGGAGGCCTTTATTCAGCCAATTATCACACCCATTGTTTCTCTGGCCCTCAGCTTTCAGGGAAGCAGACTTTTCATCATTTCTCTGGAGAAGAGCTCAATTCCAAATAATGACGAGCCCAGTTCAGCAGCTGTGGTTCTCAGCCAGATCGAGGGATTGCACTTTCTGATGATCTGTACTAGGATTTCTAGATATGGACAGAGTGTGTTCATTACACTTACTTAACGTCTCCTTCTAATTGCCTGGGAGTGCAGCAGGACACGGTGTACCTTGAAGGACTCAGAGTTACAGGTTGTTTCTTACTATCTGGAACTCAGGCTGCCCCTGGTGCTAATATGTGTGCGTGAGACAGGATCCCCAATCTGGCAAGAGGAGGGTGGAGGACAGGCAAGTGACAAGTGGAAACTGGGAGGTGGAAACAACAAGAGGTGGCATTTGGGCAGGGGTCGGAATGATGGGCATCTTTCAGGAAACCGTTCATGACCATTTCTCCCACCCAAGACTGACTTAGAGGCTCCCTGCCATACGCTTCCGCGTCCAGCTTTGCTTTTGCATCTTAACACTTCGCACATCCTTTCTGACAGTCCGTGTACCTGGCTGTCTCCCTAATTGGGCTGAGGACGAAGGTTCGTCTGGTGTGTTCACATGGAGATCCCCAGCACGTAGCATGGTGCCCGGCACCTAGCAGGAGCTCAGTAACCATGTTGGCTTGACTGAATGAGTGGAGAGGAGAAAGCAGAACATTCTGGGCCGAAGGCTGGCCCAAGAAAATGCCCGGGGGCAGGGCAATCTCCTCCAAGTCGGTGAAAATCACACGGAGGAAGACGGGGCCGCATGACTAACCTGGCTCGTGGTTGGTTCAGGGGAACGGAGGCGAGGACGTGAGATTGAGGACGTGAGGTTGGTTCAGGAGGTGAGGACGTGACCGCTCTGTTCTCGGGTCCTGCGGCCGTTCCTGGCAAGAGTGAAGGAGGTAGCGGGCATTCCTGGAGCGTCACACCCTGCTGATGCGACAGGTAGGGTGGCAGAGAGGATGAGAGTGTGGGCCCTGCATCTCAAGTCCTCGCTCTGCCAGCTGCGTGAACTGGGGCACGTCCCTGAGACCCCCTAAGCCGTGGTTTTCTCGACTGTAAGATGAGGACACCGCCACCAGCTCTGACCCATGGGAGAATAACACAGGTCAGGTGAAGAGCACGGCACAGTGCCTGGGATGAAGGTAGGGCCACTGTGACCGTGAGCCTGAACCTCACCTGGGAGGCTCCTCGCCGGATCCAGGTCACACTGTGTGGTCAGCAGTTCTGACTGGCGCCGGCATCTGCCTTCCCTGAGCAGCTAGTGACTTAGGGGGCTGGCGGGTCCCAGAGCGACCGCGATGAGAAATCGAGGGATGCTGGGGGGCAAAGTCTGACCTCTCCAAGGCCTCTGTGCAGGCGCGAGCAGCAGTCGGGCGGTGTCTGAGGTCTAAGTGCTGGCCCTGGGTCCACAGTCGAACCCCAGCCTGCAAAGCGCGCACGTTGCAGCCTTGAGAAGCTGAGGCAAGAGGCCCTGGGAGCTCTGAAGCCTCCTAGCTCAAAAACAGGGCCAACGGAGGCGAGCTTTGGTGCCAGAGCTGACTTTCAAGCCTGACTATCTTTGGACCTACCTTTCAAGGAGATTAGACCAGGGATCAGAACCAGTGGGATCCTTTCCAGTGTTAATTGGAATTAACTACAAATAACAACACAGAAGCCCCTCCCCGTTGTTTCTCCTGGTGTCTGTCCTGCACGCTCAAGTACTGCACTTGAATACAACTTTTGGAGAAATGCTTGTTGTTTCAAAGGGCTTCGACCTCATGGAGAGGGGTCCTTAGCGGGTTTCCCCCTCCTCTGGAGGGTGGAAGGTCAGAAGGAGCCGTGCATTTCAAATGACCCGATGCACTCCGGGTAAAACCCATCTACCAGTTGGAACAGTTTTGAATAGATGAGGCACTCACCAGAGTTCTAATTAAAAATCAATGTGATATATAATTAAATTCTAGCGATCACATATGCACCAGCCCGTCTCTTTAGCTTTTAGCCTGAGGCAGAGGAAGAATGCTGTTATTGATCAAGTCAGGGGACCTCTGAGCTTGTCAATAGAGGGGTCTCCGCCTGGCTGCTCAGAGCCTGAAGGGCATGTCCTGGCTTTAAGGGCTTTGTCCGGAGGGCGGGACCCAGCCTGCAGTCCATGCCTCTGGGCTGTGAGCTCCGAAGGGGAGGCTCTAGAAAGAGAGAGGGTGCTGATGTCCAGCCTCACGCTGCCTCTTCAGCTGCCTTCCCTGTGCCCCGTCCCCCATGGGCAAGATCCCTTCCGTAAGGTCTGCCAGGGACAAGCGTGGCAGCGGGGTCAGAGGACCACCTGGGTTACAACCTTCTCTTAGGAGCTGACGGCCCCAGTTCAGCCCAGCCCTGGGACCCAGCCCACCCTTTCTGTAGAAAAGTATTATTGATATTTTCAATTTCTTTAGAAACAGAGATGTCCGGGTTGCTTTGCAGGCACTCAGGGCCATCTATCAATTTCCCAGCAGAGGCTCACGTGTGTAAAGTGTACACAGAGGTCTTCTCAAAAGACCTCACCTTTTGACTGTGTCCCCGCATCTGGTCCTGTCACGATACGGCCCTCTGAGGCCCGAAGTGCTGTTTTCATGCCCACTTTGCACGTGGGCGCTTCCTTGTTCAGGGGTCTCTGCCGGTCCATCCAGCCTCACGGGCTTCTGACGTGGGGGGCAGGGGTCCTCGCCCTCCCGCCCCTCACACCCCGCCTGTCCCAACTACCCCGCTCCTCCCCCAGCCCCCACCAGGGCCACCAGCTCTCCAGAAGTTTCTCTTTTTCTGTCTCTCCTGTTTTAAGCTGAATTTAGTCAGTATATTTTTTATCTATGATTCTTCCCCCATTTTCTCTTTAGATTTTTATTATATAAATAGGAATATATTTTTTTATAAAAGATTTGTTATGAGTGAGAATGTAGGGTGAAACATGAAAGGCCCCGTCCATGGCTTGGAGCCCCTTTACCGCCAGCGCCCCTCCCCCTCCTGCCCCTCCCCCTCTGCCCTGTTCCTTCTTCTTCTCCTTTTTTTCCTGCCTTTCCCTCCCCAAGCCCCTCTCTCTTCGTCTCTCTCTCCCTCTCTGCATATTTAAATAAAACAAAGATACTATTTTGCACAAAGAAAATGATAGTTTTAGAAGCCCCGCTTGGTGGAAAGCAAGAATTTTGTCAAATTCTTTGGTTTATATAAAGGAAAATTGCTGAAGGCCTTTGATCTCAGATTCTCCCACAGAAGAGAGTGCAGGGCTGGAGCTGCAGCTGGGAAGGAGGCGAGTGTGACACGGATGAAGAGAGAAGTGTGAGGGTCACCAGCCCAGGCCTTGTGTGGAGATGTGGGAACCCAAAATAGACCCCCCGAGTCACCTCAGACTTCTCTCTTTCTCCCCTATCCCTTATGCAGTCCCCCAGCAAACCTCAGCTCTGCCTTCATAATGTATCCAAAATCTGACCCTTCTGACCACCGCCCTGCGAACACCCTGGTCCCAAGCTATGAGCATCTCTCCCCTGGGTTCCTGCAACAGCCTCAGCGGTGAATCACAAGAGCCGATTACATTTCCACGGAACTTGGCGACGTTCTGTTAAATACAGCGTTGGCTAAAAATTAAATGCTGTCCATTGGTAGATGAACGGATAAAGAAAATATGATGTATCTGTATCCATGTGCACAACGGAATATCATTCAGCCATAGGTCGATGAATGGATAAAGAAAATATGATCTATCTGTATCCATGTGCACAACGGAATATCATTCAGCCATAGGTCGATGAATGGATAAAGAAAATATGATGTATCTGTATCCATATGCACAACGGAATAGCATTCAGCCATAGGTCGATGAATGGATAAAGAAAATATGATGTATCTGTATCCATATGCACAACAGAATAGCATTCAGCCATAGGTCGATGAATGGATAAAGAAAATATGATCTATCTGTATCCATGTGCACAACGGAATAGCATTCAGCCATAGGTCGATGAATGGATAAAGAAAATATGATGTATCTGTATCCATATGCACAACGGAATAGCATTCAGCCATAGGTCGATGAATGGATAAAGAAAATATGATCTATGTATCCACATGCACAACGGAATAGCATTCAGCCATAAACCAGGGAATCCTGCCATCTGCAACACCATGGAGGGTATTGTGCCGAGTGACTAAATCAGACAGAGAAAGGCAAATGCTGGATGACCTCACTCATATGTGGAATCTAAAGACACTGGACTCACAGAAACAGAGAGTAGATGGGTGGTTGCCAGAGAGAGGCTGGGGTGTATCAAAGGGTACAAACTTGCATTTGTAAGGGGAATAGGATCTGGGATCTGACGTGCAGCATGGAGACTATAGTTAACAATATTGTGTTGTATACGCTACTTGCAAGTTTCTAAGAGAGTAGATCTTAAGTGTTCTCACCACAATAACAGCAACAAAGTGGTAATTATGTGAGATGAAAGGTGCGTTAACTAACTTTACTGTGGTAACCATTTTGCAATACATACATGTATCAAATTATCACGTTGTACATCTCAAATGTACACCATGTTCTATGTCAATAAAGCTGGAAAAAAAATAATATAAACTTATTATTAAATTATAAAACCCAAGGTAACACATAGTCAGAAGTCATCACTTCCTACCTTTACCCCATTTTGCTATCATCTACGCCCTTTGAGGTTGTTGGTATCAGCTGTGATTATACGGCGGCAATACTGCTCGATGGTGACCTTCCAGCGTCTCTCCACAACTCCAATCTCAGTTGTATCAGTAGGTTGAAACCAGCTATGGGGAGAGTACAGACACCATGGAAATCGACAAATGCTGCAAATCAGTGGAGGTCAACACTTCATGAACACTTACTGTGATGTTTCCCTCTGAATGAACTGAAGTCCTCACCTTCTGATGAAAGAACTCATCAGACTGGAGGTTTCTCCACAATTGCCAACATCTCCCCCTTCTCTAATCTGACTCAGTTTATCCTAGTTCAATACCACTCTTACACGCCCAGCTGACCTCCCCCTTTCCAAACTCTCTTCCTTCCAGAGACTGGTACGGTCGTAACACTAACAGGTTCCTATGTCTCTGATGGTTCTGCAAGTGTTTGGGGTGGGGTCAGTACACGTTAGGTGCTCGATAAGGACCTATCAGTTGACTCAGGACGAGGGACCTGGCCCAGGAGAAGAAAGTGTTGCCAACAGTAGTCGAAATCATTGTTAAATAACATTATCATCATCTGATGGAGCTAATATTCCCACACGCTTCATCCTTCATTTCACTCTTCACTCTACTGTTGCCAACAGTAGTCAACAGTAGTTAAATAACATTATTATCACGCTTACTTTTATCATCTGATGGAGCTAATATTTCCACACGCTTCATCCTTCATTTCACTCTTCCCATCATGATCTGTGAGGTGAGGAGTATCAGGTCCACTTTACAGACAGGGAAGTCGGGAAGTTCACCCGGACTCAGACAGCTGATAGGAAGCAGAGCTGGACTTAAACTGTCCTCTTCCCAAGGGGAAGACGTTTCAGCAGACATCATTGGAGGAAAATGTCTGAGGTCTTCGCGGAGAGTTGACTTTTCTTGGGAACTGCTACCGGGAAATGTTCACTGTGGTACCACACAGGGCCCACAACGGAACATCCTTGCTTTCCAGATAAAGACACTGTGACAGGAAGTACAGCCACAAGGTCCCTACAAGGCATTCTGTGCCGCAGACCTTTGTAACGCGTGGTAAGCGCTGTCGCGTTGGGCTGGCCCATTGGAAGCGATGTGCCTTGGCTTCTGGTGGGGGGCAGCTCAGGTCAGGGGCAAACGACGCCAGGGTAATCACAGCCCTTCATGCCATGGGGGGCTGTGACGAGAGAGGCTGTGTCACACCCCTCCACTGCTGGAACAGGGATTCCTGGGGTCTCCAGGGCTGTTGACTAGAACGCGAGCTCAGCTGGCCCTCATCTCCCGGGCCTGCGTGAGTTAGGCCGAGGCCCTTATGCTGGCCTCAGAACCAAGTAATACACGTCAACCCGGATCCTCCTCAGCCCTCAGCTCACTCGAGCTTAAAATTAGCGCCTCTTCTGACAAATCTGGATCACGTATTAGCAGAGCAGCCCAGGCCCTGGCTGCCGAGATTACACGGATTACCTTTTGCCCTTGGCTTTGGCTCTTGTCTGTTATTGTCCTGGGGCTTCGGTTTCTTCTTCTGCCCGGTAGGGATAAAGCTAGGAGCGCGTGAGGTGCTGACCCTGGCGCCCGGATCGCGGTCAGAGGCGTCATGCTTCGGTTTTCTTCCAGAAACGCAGGTCAGGGCCCCTCAGCAGGGCTTTGCTGGCCTCACCTCGTGCCGTTCTTCCCACCAGTTTCAAGCTGGGCTGCCGGCCCGTGGCCAGAGGGCGTGTACCAAAGCTTCCTGTTTGCCCGCGGGCCTGGGGCTGCCGTGAGGCTGGGCTCCTTCCCTGGAGCCCGTGTGTGTGACAGGGTGTGCCCAGCTCTTAAAGTGCTTTGACGAACATGCCTTTGTGCCGAAAGCTCTGTAAATACACGGAGCAGACCTGGGCGTGGTGTTTCCAGAACACGCCCAACCGCAGCCGTCATCAAGGCTCAGGTCAGAGAGAAGTTGGAAATGGAGGCCGTTGGCCTCTTCAGTGAGTCTCCAAAGCAGAGATGGCTTTCCTTTCCAGCTTCCACGTCTTGACTCACTTGGCTGGATGGCGCGAGGCCCCTCTGGCCTTTCTTGTGTTTCCAGGGCTACGCAAACCTAATTTCAAGCATCGTTTAGAAGAACTGCCAGTTACCTATGCTGACTCTCTGCCCACATCTGTCTGCCCCACCCAACCCACCCACCGTCCGACGCCACCGAGCCGCGCCCCCTGGTGGCAAGCGGGGAGCTTCTGGGACCCCACGCTGCCACCATCTCTGTCCCTCAGGAGGAACACACGCTCCATTCTTTCGTTCAAGCACTTTTCACTGGTTAACAGCTCTACACCTGGCACAGACACTGGAGACACCAATACGAACAGAAATGTCCCTGCCCTCAAGGAGTCACACCTCGGTCACCGCTCAGCGAGGGACACACAGACAAATAAGCCGTTAGAGTTTTAACGTGATCGGGCCGCAGCCTGATGCTGGGGAAGGACCCGCAGCACGTTTATCCTGAAGCTGAGGAAGTTACAGCTTCGGGGCCCGTCACCTGCATGGGGCCCTAACAACGTGTTCATATGGCCGTATACTTTTATAAAGTTTACAGACGTGAGCTGTTTTAAAGGAACCAGTTACAATTGCTTTTCTTCTCCATTGGCCTCTTTTCCGTCGTGTCTCTCCTTGTATCAGGTGATGCGAAAGCAGCCAAGGGCATTTTTGGACCTGGCTAAGGGACTGTTGAGTTTGGGATTCGCGAGATGTTTTTCTGCGGTTATAGTTATTCTTAGCCCTCCTCACGCAGGAATGGCTTCCAAAGAGCCCCCCCCACCCATGGCTGTGACTCACCCGCCCTGTGATGTAAAGCTTCACAGTCAGAGGTTATATCACAATTTACCACATCCCCTAACTCCTGGCACCAGAAATCTGTGAGTACTGGGGGAGAGACGTGCTTTAAAGGGTCAGGAGCTGGTCTGAGATGTTCTTCAGGTTATCAGACTGTCTGTTGTATTGTAAGCAGAGGATCTGGTTACAGAAGAACTTGGGAGACGTTGCCCAGATTTGAAAGCAATCTTAGAATTTTATAGGGCATCCTCAATACGGAGCTGTGAGGCTGGAAGAAATGTTTTCAAACAATCCACGGTATGAACCAAATTACCATCAACTATGTTAGAGGAGAGAGATTGGATCTTTCTATTCTCTGTACGGAAAATGGAAGATAGAAGAAGGGTCTGTTCGTAGAGAACAGCCTGTGGTTGCATGGGAGAGGTGGGAGAGGGATGGACTGGGAGTCTGGGATGAGAAGATGCAAACTCTTATACATAGAATGGATAAACCCCAAGGTCCTACTGTAGAGCACAGGGAACTATATTCAATATCCTGTGATAAACCATCATGGAAAAGAATATGAAAAAGAACGTATATATGTATAACTGAGTCACTTTGCTGTCAGCAGAAATTAACACAACATTGTAAGTCAACCATACTTGAATAAAATAAAATTTTTAAAGTCTTTTAAAGATCAGAGTAGGCAGCTAAAAAGCGGAGGGAAGAAGAGTATTGTAGGGGTGTGCAAGGCAATCGCTATTACCAAAATAGGGTCATATTCGTGGCATTTGTCCGACATTGGAGGTACATAATCTACTATGATTGTTTTTCTCATTCTAAATGAAATTTTTTCACGCCTGATATTTTTATTTATTTATTTATTTTTTGTGGTACGCGGGCCTCTCACCGCTGTGGCCTCTCCCATTGCAGAGCACAGGCTCCGCGGCCATGGCTCACGGGCCCAGCCGCTCCGCGGCCTGTGGGATCCTCCCGGACCGGGGCACGAACTCGTGTCCCCTGCATCGGTAGGCAGACCCTCAACCACTGTGTCACCAGAGAAGCCCCGGATTTTCTTTTTAAATTTTATATTCTTTTCTGCAAAGAGGGCCTCCCATACTTTCTCCATCTCAGATCCTACAGAACTTGGAGCAGACTTTGTAAAGAGACCCTAGGGTTTGCCCAGGGGAGACCAGCGAGGGTTCCCAGGGCATCAGTGTGTGAGCTGGCTGGCTGGAGTGTGATGCGGGGACCTCTCAGGCAGAAGCCCAGAAGTGAGAGGCACGTGAGAGCATCTCTGCAGCAGAGTGGGACGTGGCGACTGTGGACACAGGACGTTAGGCAGGGAGAACCGCGGGAGGGTGTAGGCAGGGAATGGACGGAGCTGATTCGCAAGTCCTCTGGCTTGCCTCTGCCTTTGTTACCTGCAGCTTTTGGTTAACTCTACCTCTTCCCATGTTTCTCATCTTTATGTACATATCCACTGTACTCTTCCTCGTTTCTCTTACTTTTGGTGAATCCAGGAACCTAGTTCCTTTGTTTACCCTCCTCTCTATCATGTGCAGCAAACCAATGCTTCTGTATTTCTCTTCAATTCACTTGTGAAATAGGAATGACTATAATCGTCAAAGGAAAACAACGTTGATCAGCACCCGCTGTCTTAGACCGTTTGGGCTTCGTAACAAAATGCCGCAGACAGCGTAACTTAGAAACCACAGGAATTCATTTCTCACCGTCCAGGAGGCTGGAAGCCCGAGGTCAGGGTGCAGTGAAGGCCCTCTACCTAGTTATCGCTGGGACCGTCTCACTGGGTTCTCACGTGGTGGGTGGAGGGGCGAGGGCCTCCCTGGACCCTGTTTTCCTATGGGACCAGCCCCTTCACGAGGGCTGCACCTCCCCAAGGCTCCACTTCCTTCTCACCTTTGCAGCGTGAGGATTTCAACCTATGAATTTTGGGGAGACGTGAACATTCAGAAGAAAGCACCCACTCTATAATAGTGCTGAGCTGAGGATGAAAACAGTAAAGACCCTCTGCCCTCAAGGGGCCTGTGGTCCAACGGGAAGTTCGGGTGAGCGAGCGACAATCTGATGTTTAATAAGCTCTGGAAGAGAAAAGCATACACCACGATTTGTTCATCCATTCATCCTTTAACGGACATTTGGGCCCTTTCCACTCTTTGGCTCTGGTGAAGAGCGCTGCACAAACCTGCGTGTACGGTATTTGTGTGGGACCGATCTCCAGCTCTTTTGGGTACTTACCTAGAAGGGGCCTTGCTGGCCCCTGTGTTTCCAGGGCTTTGTTGTTCTATCTCTCTGGAATCTTGATTGATCAGTTAGTCCCCTGACTGTTTCAATGTTTCCACTTCACTGCCCCCTTCTCCCTGGTGTCTAAGCGCATTGAGAGAAACATTCAAATAGCTCGAAAAGTTATTCTGATTTGGGGGTACAGAGTACCTCAAGGTCCATCAGTTGTAAAAACCTTTACAAAAAGAATCTGAAAAGTATGATGGGATCTGAGGAGAAAGAAAACCTCAACAAATGCAGTTGTAGGAAGCTACTTCTCATCAGTCTCACTTCTAGAGTTATCCGTTCTGTGCTTGGCGGTTCCTATTTCTGTATTGCTTGGTTTTCATCATACAAACCAAGTTTCACACAGATGGAGACCAATTTCTCTACCTTTCCAGATGTTGATTTTTTCCTTGATTTAGTGAGTTTGCAAGGATAGTCAGATCATTTTCCAGTGCTGCTTTATAAGACAGAGAGTCTGCAGTGGGGTAGGTAAGAGGTGATAAAGTGAGCATACTATCACCTCCACGTGGCAGGAAGGATTTGGTCTGATACATCGCAGCCTGTATTCCTGAGTAAATAACCAAAGGCATTCTGTACTCTGCAGAATTTGAAAATGTCTTTTTGACAATGTCTGAGCTGCTTTCTAAGATTTCTTTCAGCTTTAAAAGCCTAAGATTCTAAATATATTGCTGGGTTTGCCATGCGATCAGATACAGAAGTGGCACCATTCCTATCAACATCTTGACTCTGAGTCTAAGCATCAGAGGTTTGTTGAAATATAAATTTGCTGATAAATGTATTTCTGTTTCTTAAAAGTACATTCCCTTCCCTTCCCTTTGAACTTGTAAGTCGAACATATTTCACATGGAGTGTTTGGTAAAGAATGTCTCACAAGTGGGTCCTGGCTTTAGCGACTTGAGGAAATTCTGCAGTTGAAACTCCATGTAGTTTTTACCAGATACTTTTTCAAGTCCCTAAACAGAAAGAGTAAAATGTCTTTATAAAAATTTTTATGAAAGTCTCAAGAAACATTATTCTGTCAGGTACAACTGTACCATCTCTTGCAATGACCACAAGCCTTGCATTCTCTTCTAATTTAATCTCAAAGATGCTTGCCTTTCTATAAGTGAGTTTATATATATACTTTATACTTATATATTTACTTGTTATAATTTCTTTTACTTTTCTTTATTTGAATGGAGTGTCCATATCCATGATATTTTAAAGAAGCCTGCTCAAGGACTGGGATGCTTATTTTATTTGAGTAAGAGGTGAATATTTATGCATTTAGTCCTGTCCATGCTGCTGTGACACCTGCCAAGCCGGGTCCGTTTTCCGAGAGCCTCTACCTGTGTTCTCTTACCTTCCCTGAAGTGTGTCGGTTGTGCTCTGTATCAGTCCATCTGCGCAGCCTGGCTGAGGTCGTCTGCACGCACCTTGTGATCCTTCCTTCCCACACCTGTGTCCTCTGTTTATACCCGCTTGGAGACGCTGTGCGTCATTGACTCCTTCTGACAGTGTTTCCATCACCTCTTTGCGTTCTGACTCTAAAAGGGACTTGCTCAAATCGTGTCTCTGGGATAAACGGCCTGAAGGCCTTAGTCCCTTGGACATTTCCTGCCCGTGTGCATTTCCAAGCATTGATGATGGCCACCCCATGGAGATGCTGCTCTCGCTGGGTCGGTGGTTTAGCCGTCTCCAGGGGTCATCTGGTCTACCAAGTAAGCCATGGAGATTTTTTTAAAAACATGTATTTGCTTTTGATATTTCATTACATGAGAGCCTATGTTGAGCAACTTGAGTGCATTGATGTTAGAGTTGCAGTGGCTTCTTTTAAGAAGGATAGAAAAATTTACATTTTCTTCTTGTTTAATCCCAGTAAGATTGAAAAAAATAAAAAAGGCCAGTCTATAATCTGTGAGAACGGGCTCCTCAGGAATTGGGTGTCTTGGCCGCACGGCAGCCCTGGATGTGTTTCTTCACCCCAGAAGAGTCGGCAAGCACACACTTCATTTGAAAGTATTTGCAATTTTTACCCCCAAATAATGTACATTGTCTAAATGCTCCCTTCCTCAAGAATTTGTTTACTCAACCAATAGTTATTGCCGGTCCACTCTGTTGGAAGTACTGTGCTTGCCTTGGACGCATAGACATCTACACCCAAGGCTCGTGTCCTCTAGAGAGCTTACAAAGTTACCAAAGAGGAAAAAGAAAAGAAAAAAGTAATCGAGGGGCTATTTACAGACAAACACTAAGAAGCACCAACTTGGGCAAATTTAATAACGGTGCCTCCAAGTCAATGGCAAACAGCTTTCCAGCCCCAGAGGCTTGGTGCCCCTGCCGAGCCTGGATAAATGATGGTAGCACAAAATATGGGATTAGAAGAAATTCATTTACGGTTTACATGGGTTATAAGAAAAACGGGAGTGCCGCTAGAATGTCTGGTCTAAACTCAGAAAAAGCCTGAGCCTTTTCCCTTCAGTAAAGAAGTGAATTTTCCTTTAGCTGCTTTTTGGACCTTGAAGACACGGACTAAGAGAAGCCAGGGTCTGCCTTGTTTGCCTCTGTGTCTGTCTTGAACCTTTTCAAGAAGCCGAGTAACAAGCCCTAGAAAGAGAGATACAGTTCACAGTGAGAGGTGACTTGGCTCTTACATGGTTTTGTTTTGCAGACTACTGGGAAATACGGAGGTAATCTCATTGACCTTTAGATCAAAAATCGCTAAGAGGAAGCTCACAGAAAAAAGAAGGAACCCCTCCTGCTGCTCTCAGTTGATGGCTACATCTTCTCCGGGCAGAAATGCAGCTTCCTCTAGCGTTTGTGGGTTTTCCCTCTATTGTTTCCCCCCCGTGCTTCTAAGAAGTGCAATGTGGATAGGAGTACATGTGAGGCTGTAAATGGGAAGCAGTGACATGTATGCCTCTTTTTAATAGTTCATTAATCATGTTAACATTTATAAGCCATAATGTTTGTACTGTTTAAGAGGAAAAATCGGAAAACGGTATTTATACAAATTAACTTTTTATGGGCCTTCACATCTTGAGGAATGATGCTAAGAAAAGCAATGCTACGGTCTCACGACATTAAATCTGACAGTCAATGCCTAGTTCGCGTGGCCTCGGGGTGTTTTTCTAGTTCCTTGAGCATTTGTTACAAAACAGTAAATGGAATTGGTGAGGGTTTGTAGGGGATCATTATAAAATTGCCTGATCACTTCTACAAGGGTTTCCTTACTCCTTCTAACCCTACACGTCCCCAACATTACAATTAAAGGCATAAATGGAAATGCGATTTTCTACCCTTTTGCTTTCCGTGAATGCAGAGCAGGTAAGATTTGGAAAGGTAGGTGTAATTCAGCAGAGGGATGCCCTGCCCTTTCTAACCAACAGCACTGACCCATGGACCAGGCTGCTTTGAAAGGCAGTGGGCTTGATGGTGATGGGGCTGTGTGATGGGAGGTCAGAAAGAGGTGCTGATGGCCGGAGAAGCCTGGAAAAATCATCTCTCGTGTCTTCACACCCCTGAGCCTTTTACATTCTTATGCACCTCAGTGGCACCAGAGAAGGTATTTCTGGGGTTTTTTTGCTTCAAGTTTCTGGCCACTTCCATCACCAGGAGAAGCACATGAAGCAAGAAGATGAAGCTATTGTCTATGTTTGGCTTTTGCTCCAGTGACTTTTAAGCTTAGTTTCAGGTCGTGGGCTGTGTGCGGACAGCACCTGCTATGGTCCGAATGTCTGTGCCCCCTCAGAATTCATCTAGAAATCCTAATCCCTCTGTGATGGTATTAGAAGGTGGAGCCTTTGGGAGTGATGAGGTCATGAGGGTGGAGCCCTCATGAATGGGATTAGTGCCCTGATGAAAGAGGTCCCAGCAAGCTCCCTGGCCCTTTTCACCATGTGAGGACACAGCTAGAAAGTGCAGGCTGTGAACCAGAAAGGGGGCCTTCAGCAGACGCCATGTTGGCTGGGGCCTCGATCCTGGACTTGAAGCCTCTGGGTCTTCGAGAAAAGAGTGTCTATGTCTTACAAGCCTCCCAGCATGTGGTGTTCTGTTAGAGCAGCCCAGACAGACCAAGACATCACCTAGCTGGCCTCTGAGAGCTGCTGTGTCCATGTCCACTTTCCAATGTAGCCATTTGGATGAACTGAGCCACCAGTCAGGCTAAGTAGGGGCTAAATGTTCGAGCATGTTCTTATGTGGAGAGACACCATAAGTGTTAGAATCCAGACTGAATCTATGGTTTGGTGGGGAAAGCGGTCTTGGTTGGGGAGAAAAATAGGAGAGCTCTCATATTAGGAGGGGATGGAAAAATTGTCAGTGTTTTAAGAAATGCAGTTGCACTCATACTTCCAGGCTCTGGGCAAGTAAAACTCTAAAGTGACTTGGAGAGAACTCTCTGAGCTCTTTGAAATTCTGGGCCGGGACTGAGTGGAAATGACCCAGTCTGGGTTCTGCTGCTAAACACTAATGCCGTCTGAGCTCTTGATCTGGTAACACAGAAATGCATCTCATGAGTTTTAGCCTGGCTGCCTGAAGACACATCTTTCTAAGGAGGCTTCTGCAGAGCAAGGAAGAGAATCTTCTAGAAGGCTGCTTCAGGGCCAGAGGTCACTGGTCTGCTCCAGTTTTCTACACTTGTTCTTTTCTTGTAGAGGAGTCGAGAGAAGGTCAGCTCTGAGCTATCTCCACCCTTCCCTCCCCACACCCTGCTGTGTACGTTTTTCCTTCCCTGTCCCAGGACCTCTCACTCAACCCCCTGTATGATGCTCCTATAGCTAAACCAAGCCTAAAACATTTAGGGCCAGTCTCTAAAGGGGCCCTTTTTATTACCGCCACACAGCAATGACTCAGAACTCGGTCCCCAGGTTTTGATCTTCCAGGACGTGACACTTTTATCTGCTTCTTGACACAGATTGCTGAAAAAAATCTCTGCTTATCATATGAAGAGTTACTCCTAATTAATACAAGAAAACTGAAAGCGAGGGCTACATTATTTCCCATTTCCAAAACAAAGGCTTCCCTGAAGATTCACAAATGTCTTAAACACTTTCCATTTTAAACGTCAAAAACTTAAACATTTGCCTTCGTTTCTTATCACCAAACAATGTATGTTTATATTTCTGTACGTTTCTATATTTTTCTACAATTACACAATTTATTAACATATTTAATGAACATTTTCTGTGTCATTAAATATTTTTCTATGATATTTTTAATGGCTCTATTGGATTTCATTTTTAATTTCTTATTGTCACACAATCATGCTGTTTCCAACTTCTCTTTTTTAGCAATACCACGATGATGTACACCTC
Organism: Stenella coeruleoalba; assembly: GCF_951394435.1. Classification (NCBI taxonomy): domain Eukaryota; kingdom Metazoa; phylum Chordata; class Mammalia; order Artiodactyla; family Delphinidae; genus Stenella; species Stenella coeruleoalba. The sequence continues at coordinate 181,236,258 of NC_137147.1, read as the reverse complement.
TCCCCAAAATGTAGAATAGCCCCATTTCCGCCAAAATCATCTACAGAGGGTATAATCAGGTAAGAATTTTAAAATCGATTTAATAGGTAAAGAAACATTTTATTGTTGCTTAAATTTGCATCTTTTTGATCACCTGTGTGGTTCCCCATATTTTCAAATGTTTATTGCCCATCTGTGCATTTTTGTGAATTTCCCCTTTAAAATTTTTGCCTATCTGGGGAAGGTGAATGAATTTTTTCCCCAATTAATTATAAGCAGTTTTAAAATTTGACTACAGATGTTACATGTTGCAGATATAGTTAGGATTAGGTTTTTGTCATTTGTATATTTAGTTAGGTTTTTGCCCTTAAATTGTCTTTATAGCGTGGGGTGTTTGTTTTTTTTTTTGTTTTTGACATACAGAAAACTTTAACTTCAGTGTTGTCTGAACTGTTCCAGTATCCTGGAAGAAATAAGATAATGTGTAAGTCACTTTCTCTATCTTGAAGATACAGACAACCCGATTGTGGAAATAAGATGTATGTGTGTAAAATAAAGACTACAATGTTTAAAGCAGCAGCTTGTCGTGGAAAGGTGTGGGGTTACTAAAAGACAAGGCTGATGCTTGCTCAGAGTTTGGAAAAAGCCCCTTAGATGCTGCCGATTGACACTGTCCTGCTCGCAGGTTGATAAGCTCAGATTGAAACGTCAGGCTGGGCAAGAATGAAGAGTGTTTCCAGGCAGAGAGTATGAATTGCACACCTATGTGATCGTGCACTCGAGCTGACCCTCCTGCCAGGGCGGAGCTATTTTCTTTCCTCTGGGCAACCAGCTGCATATTTGTGCCAGAACTTTGATAATATCAGTGATATAAACTGTGTGTCTTTCTGGTCTGTGAAAACCTAGAAAAGTGTCTGGAAGAAAATTTAGGGAGAATGACAATGGCCGCCACTTTCACGATTCTCTTTTGGAAAATTTCAAGTGATACTGTGTTGTGGGTAAGAGCCAAGGAGTTGCTTGCGTTTGCGTCTCTTTTAGCACCGTTCAGAGTACTCCGTGCGTTTGTCAGGAGCTGCAGTGTGCTTTAAGGATTCCAAGCCAATGAGACCTCACTCTGTGGTGTGTGTGTGGGGGGGGGGGGCACAGGGAGAGGAGAAGAGGATGAAAAGAGCTGGTTGCAGAAACCAGGACCGGAATCTCTGAAGAGGCAGCTGCCCAAGCTAACTCGGACCCCATGTATGTGGGATGGGTGAGGGCACTTTGGGGACATCTCTTCGGATGATACATCAAAGTGGCAGGAGTTTTTCCAGTTCAGGTGGACTTCAGCCGCTGGGGTGCTGGTAAATGTTTAACCACTGGCTCTCTGGGGACATCAGGACAAAATCCTCATGTGAAGCATTCACCAATTTCTCTGGTGTAAATCCCCCCACTGTGGTCCATGGCAAGCTATCAGTAGGAAGCTAGAATGTCACTGTTGGCCCTTGTGAGCTGTGTGAGCCGACAGAGTTTTGTTTCTGTGCCATCCATCCACCCACTCACGTGCAGGACCGCAACCACACTTCTTGAAGCAAGAGTCACAGTGGGGAAAGAGTCCAGTGCCCCAAAGGAGGCGTGAGCACAGGCAGATGGTGTGTCAGGGCGCTAGCCCCACCAGCTGGATCAGCCTGGCCTAGAGGCAGCAGGACCTGGTGCTAAGTCATAGAGCTGAGACAGAATCTCGGCCAGGAGTGAGAAGAAGCCTGCACGCAAAGAGGCTGCAGCGTGCCAGCCCTGAACTCTGATCCATTTCAAAACCAACATCACGGGCTCCCCTGGTGGCGCAGTGGTCGGGAGTCCGCCTGCCGATGCAGGGGACACGTGTTCGTGCCCCGGTCCGGGAAGATCCCACATGCCGCGGAGCGGCTGGGCCCGTGAGCCATGGCCGCTGGGCCTGCGCGTCCGGAGCCTGTGCTCCACAACGGGAGAGGCCACAGCAGTGAGAGGCCCGCGTACCGCAAAAAAAAAAAAAAAGAACAAACCAGCATCGTGACCCTGTGACTGCTGCTCAGGGACTGATCCTGTGGATGGCCTTCCTCTCCCGGTCAGACCTGGCTCAGATACAGACGAGGGGAAACCGGCTGGAGGAGATCACCAGTGACTCCCAGACCAGGGCCAGATGGGTCAAGGACTCCAGTCAACACCCGGTGAGAGAATCTGACGTCCTCACCTACCTGTATGTGAGGAGGGGAGAACTCCTATTATTTCAGTATTGGGACCTCGGCGAGGGGGTGACCTCACGTCAATTATTCCGTGAACAAACGTTGTTAGGTGAATGAGGAACGAGATTT